>NW_028327174.1:16260000-17510000 GCF_987537825.1 Furipterus horrens | reverse complement strand
GCACTGTTCCAGGGAATAGGTATGTAGAAGGGAATAAGACAGTCATGGTTCCTGACCTTCTGGACCTTGCATCTTTAAGGAGCAATCGAAAATAAGAAAGAAGGCAAACAAACAAATAATATAACTTAGGGTAGCCATACATGGTATGAAGAAAAAATTAAAGAAGGACAATACAAAGGACAGTGATCATGAGCAAGGAGTGTGACTTTGAGATCATGAAGGCCTCTGTGAGGAGGTGGCAGCTGAGTAGAGATTTGATAATGCATCGAAGCAAGTGAATGAACATCTGAAGTAAAAGCTTTTCAGGCAGAGACCAATGTGGAAAGACCTTGAGGCAAAATGAGCTTGGCATGTTTGGGAACAAAAAGCGCATGACTAGATTGCAGGAGAAGGGGAGAGTGAGAGATGAGGTCATAGATGTGGGAAGGGGCAAGATTCTATTGAGTTTGGTAGGGCATTGAAGATTTTAAGCAGATTGTGGCATGTGGCATGATTGCTCTTGATGCTGTGTGGAAGTTCAATTGTAGAGTGGTAGGAAAGGTAACTGGAACAGAGCTGAGGCACCTGTGAATTGCCCAGGCCAGGGAAGACCAACAATAAATGGACTCAAGTAGCTTAACCTAGAGGTGACAGATTAGAATCTAGTGTAGTTCAGTTAGAGGCAGTTGGTTTGAACTAGGGTGATAATTACCAAGGTGGTTAGAGGTGGTTCCACTTTAGGGGATGTTTCACAAAGGAAGTCATATGGAACTATTTGAGCTGAACTTCAAATGGTGGGCATTATTGTGACAGAGGAGGAGTCATTCCTTGATTTATGGAGTGCCTACCACTGGTCTAGGTGTGGGGGATATAATAGTGCAGAGCCCTTGCTAATGATAAGGAGAAAACTTGCCAAGAAAATAACATTTTAAGTAAAGATACAAAAAATAGTGAGGTAAACAATACACACATGAATTACTTCTAGAATCAGTCCTAAGGATGCTTTATTTTCTTTTCCTTTTAGTGTAGAAAACTGTGTGATTAAACTCCTTTGCATGCTAGACTCTCCTTGAATTTCCAAAAGTACAAACTTTCTATCAGTAGAAACTCAGTTTATTGTCAGTTGGTAAATTTCATCAGATCACTTCCTTAGAAACAGGAGTTAATATTTATCTTTCCCACTCTGCTACCCTGCCTCAAATCCCCCCACCCTACCCTGAATCTTTTCCCAGCTGGATGACCCCACTTTGCCTTTCTGCTTTCTAATTCCTATTGTCTACTCCTCCAGAATTAACTGACCTGAAACATTCCAGTCATGTCCATTCCCCAGTGCTTACAGAGTAAATTTCCAATTCCGTAGCCTGACACCAACTGACCCAACCTACATTTTCTGTTTTATCTCTGACTTCACTTTCCAATTGTTTTAATCAAGCTGGATTTTTCTTCTTTTTTGAAAAGTTACTTTTCAAATTGTGCTGAAAATAAAATAACAAAACCTAACATTTATCACCGTAGCACCATTTTTAAGTGTACAGAGTAGTGGCGTTAAGTACGTTCACATTGTTGTGTGAATCCCGTCGGATTTTTAAGTCACTTAGTATCCTTATTCCCCTAATGCTTCTGGCAGTTTGTTGCCTGCACCATACCTGGACTTATATGCTTCCTGCTGGCCCTGACATTCCTTTTCCTTTCATTACCAATTAGAATCCTACTTGTCTGGAAGACCAGTGCTCAGATCCTACCTCTTGCTTTAGTCTCCTGATCTGGACACAGGTCAGCTCTGTTGCTAGGTAACATACTGCTTACAAAAGGCATCTGGACTAGAAAGATTTATACATGAACTATAAATACCTGATGGGGATCGTGGACTTTCCTGAATGATGACTCTCATAATTATGCAGGTCCCTTGTCCCTGGAGGCTAAGCCTCTGGAGTTGTTATAAGAGATGGAGAGCAGGATGACAGCTTGGGACAGTGGGGCGGGGTGGGGCAGGGAGGTGAAGGGGTGAAGGGATTGAGAAAAAAGGAAAAAGGACTCATGAACATGGACAACAGTGCGGTGTTTCTTTGGGGAAGAGGGGTAAAAGGGGACTAAATACTAATGGGAAAAAAGACAATAAAGATCAAATTTTTTAAAAGAGAGAGATACTGCCTCTTACCGGGCATGAGGTTTCTAATCCAAGAACATTCCCAAATCCACCCAACATGGATCTTATTTTCTTGTATCCAAGGGACCTGGACTGATGTTTGACCTGAATAAGGACTCCTATTGAAGAGAAACTCTGAAGCAGCACTGCTGGCCAGTGGTGTTTGCATCCCTATAGGTAAGTCTAAAGCTGAGTATGGCCCATAGTAGTCTTGCAATGCTGACTGTCTACATGATCCTAAGAAGACCCTGCTTTGGGGAGTTGCATTACTATGTAGAAATGTTGTCCAAAATACTAACACCCCTTGCACATCTGGACTTAAACCACTGGGGCTGTACTTAGGGTAAGGGTAATAAAGTGTTGTTTACCTTTGGAAGGAGCTGGATTGCCTGTAGAATTCTTTGTCTATGCCCAGAATTAAGGATTCCAATTTCCAATAAATCCTGATCTTCCATAACATTGCTTCCCTGAAACAAAACCAGAAATGTCATAAGTTAAATCAAGCATTTTTATTATGGGTAAATAATGATTTATTTAATACAGAGACAAATAGCCAACATGTGACCTGAGTTTTACAGACAAAAAGTCATTTTTCTGTGAGGGTAAGGTCAGAGCAGGTCCTCTATGTTGGAAGTTCTGGGAAAATGTTTTTCCCTCACCAATACTCTCCTGGCTTACTACTTCTGATTCTATTTTCTGCATTGGGGAGTCATTCCTGTGACTTAAAACTTTGTCCCTCTAAAGATGCAAATGCTTCTAGGAAGTGTTACCATTTAGAACTATGAGTGACCTATACATCGATGGGAATGAATCAGTTCTGATCCCTCCCCCACAGGAAAATAGGTTTTGTGAGTGGGGATTTGCATATATGAGGCAGGTAAAAAGTGAGACTTAATCTTAAAATATTGAATACCAGACACCTGGTCAAGATGTAGACACAGAACAATGACTAACATGCAGGCTCCTGCCCACAATTGTCTTTATTCCTTCTAGTGCAGTGATGGAAACAGATTGTTCAAGGCAGTTAGAATAAATGTGCTATGATGGTGACACATACTGGGGAGCCCAGAGGCATCCGTGCTATGATTCAGAGGAGATGATGTCTAATCAGATATCTGAAGGATGGTTAGGACTTAGCATTCCAAATAGAAAGGACAAAGGAGAGATTATGTGCAATGTCTTATAGCTGAGAAAGAACAGAGTGTCCTCGGAAGCATCAAGCTCTGGGATAACTTGAAGAGATGAGCACAGGTAAGACAGGAAAGGCAAGCAGAGGCCAGACATACAGACATTGCATGGCATGCTGAGGAATTCAGACTTCATCCCGCCTACACTGGGGATTCACAGACAAATTTTATGGAGCTACCTCGTGAGATCCCAAACTTAGGAAGATCAGTTTGGTTTCTGTGGTTGGGCCTCAGTTTCCTTACCTATAAAATGATGATGTTGAGCTACACAATCGCCAAGGACAAGTCTAGTCCTGAAATTCTCTGTTTAATGATTTTTTTAGACCTCTATAAAAATTTCTAGAATGCTTCTTTTGTCCTTAAATGTTTGTCTTTTGGGTTTTGTAAGCTAGTTTCCCTTTAAACTGAGGCATCTACAGAAAAGTTCAAGAATTCAGATCACTACTTTTTTTTTTGGACAACTCAAACTGTCCTCTTCATGTGTAACACAAAAACACTATGAAGAGAATTTACAGAATACCCATTTAGGGAGAGGAATGAGTACTGATGAACATTTAAAGCAAAAAGGAATTAGTTGGACAATTCAATCCTGGGGAAATGGAGACCATTAGGAGCCCAGTGAAGTTGTTCTAGAGATGATGTTGGATTAGATTAAGGTAGTAGTCATGGGAGACAGAAAGAAGTAAGAGGACTTGAAAACTATCAAGAAGTGTGACTTGGCAATTGAATGCATGGAATGATGGAGAAATGCAGAATGTACATTGGTTCCAGGCCTGGGCAAGAGGGGGTG
Source organism: Furipterus horrens (assembly GCF_987537825.1). Lineage (NCBI taxonomy): Eukaryota > Metazoa > Chordata > Mammalia > Chiroptera > Furipteridae > Furipterus > Furipterus horrens. The sequence goes on along the minus strand of NW_028327174.1, from coordinate 17,505,898 downwards.
ATTCATGATGCCTTTCCTTGAGATAATAAAGGAGAAAAGGCCAGTCTAGTGTGCTGCAAAGTGAGACTAACATCTTTCCCTGGACAGGGACAGAATAGATGAATGTAAACAATTGAATATCAGACTACATCACAAATGGATAAATGACTGGTTTTAGAAAAATTAAGGCCATTAGAATGGTACCATAGCTAGGGATTTAAAATGGACAAAAGCATTCTGTACTCCTAGCATCATTCCTATGCTTAAGCTATGCTGGTGTTCTTGGATGAGGCAGAGCAATCTAGGTATATAGCAGCATGACAATGAAAAGCCTAATGAAAAACAAATAAAGCCAATCTTGGCAATCCGCCATAGGAAACATTGCTCTCAAGAAATTACTCAGTGAATAGAGCATGGCTGAGAATACAAATGACTTCATTTTGAAATGGCATAATTTTCAGAAATGGACTAGTGTGTCATAAGTGGGATATATAATACAATTCACATTTGACTTTTACTCTTTGAGGGATTTTCCAAAAGGAGTGATCCAGCCCTTAAAATAAAAGCAGAAACTAAAAACCCTTGGCCCTCTATGTTTTAGATTATTATCAGGTTTTCCATGGACTCAATTACCAGCCTACAACATCAGCTCAGAAAATATAGAACCTGGATTCTTCGTACAAACACAAAAACACACCGGGATCCTATAGTGTGCATTAGCTACTACATATAGGTAATTCTGAAAACTTGATTTCAGTGTTTGAATATTGAAATGATCAGAAGAACTAAAAATTTAAAGACCGCTTTTCTTTCTCTTACCTACCAATATACCACCTTCTTTATCTTCAGTAAGGGAGGAATCTTTCAGAAGAATGGAGGGGAAGTTAGACTTTTTCTCCTTGGGTCAAATTTCCTAGTAAGCAGGATAATTAGCAAGAATTTTTGAAAAATGAATGAAAATTATGGGGAGCACAATGCATATGGTAAGAATGTGCCTGGGGGGAATGGTACTAATTGTAGAAATGTAAAGAAAATGATTCACTGTCCCCAATGAGGCATATTACAAATTTTCTATCTTTGCTCTTACTGTAATATATAGGGACACCAAAAATATCCTGGTGCATCACCTAGTCTTTTGTTCAAAACAGCACCATGCTTGGAACCTTAAGATGTGGGTCTGTGTCTTGTCCAGGTAAACTTGGCTAAAGTCATGTATTACATCTATCCCTCTGGTCCTCACCCATAAAATGAAGCATTTTAATGAACATCCTTTCAGTTCTAAATGCCATGACTTTAGTCATGTCCACTTTTGATTAGTATCATTGTATATAATAGATTGTATAATTTGAAATTAATTTTATTGTTTCAGAACTTGTAATCTAAAGTTAGCTTTAAGAAGTAACTGTAGAGAAGTACAAGAATGCATTTTTTTTGACAAATTCCTCTCAGTATTAGGAACTTTTAAATTTCTTATTAGGCTATGATAGGATACCTTATTTTTGTAATGTCATAGATTCTTACAGCTTTTCAGAGAAAAATTAAATGTTTCGAGTCTTACATCTAACTGTTTTGTTTGTTCTTGGGAACAGTTGCACCACCAGGGACAATGAACATTTCTATTTTTTGTAGGGAGCAGGAATTTATTCTCATATTATCACTTGCCTTCACTAAATGTTAGGCAATCTCAGCTTAACTCATTATTTTCTTGATAAAACTGAACATATATCTTGCTTTCTCTCTCCTCCATCCATTTTTTCACACAGCTGCCAGATCAATGGTTTTGGGCATAGAGCTTTGTTTGGTCCGTCTTCTGCCTAATCACCTATTACACTGCTCTCTACCTGCTCTCCCCAGCGTATGTGTTGTCTCTACTTCCTCATCTCTCAAAGACCCCTCAGCCCACTACAATAAGCTTTTACCACCATTAACGCCATAGAATTGCTCTGCCCAGTGTTAAGAATGACCTCTCCAGTGCCATATGAACTTGAATCTGTTCAATTCTGATTTTAAGGACTCGTTGGCCACATGTGGCTGCTGGTGACTATATTGGACCATGTAAATACAGGACCTTTCCATCATCATAGCAGGTGCTTTCTGACACTGTTTCTCTACACTTGAAGACATTGAAACGGGCTGAATCACAGAGAGGGGGCAAGAGTGGCAATGTAACAGGGAATCCAACACAGGAAGTCAGAAACACTCATGGGTCATTTTCAGGATATAATTGAAATTTTTCTTAGTCAAAATTTATGAACATCAAATTTATGGTTTTCAGCATATGCCCTTCTAATTTTTCAGTCATTAAAACAAATTAACAACTGGTTCTCCTTTTATTAGTGTTTTTTTTTTTTAATTTTTATTTTGGGGTTAGAAATCTACACTATCAAAATGACAAGTCAAATTAAGAAATTATTTATTTTCTCAGAACTCTACTGGGCACATTGCACAGGGTGTTTAGGGAATAATAATCAGTAGGTGAAGTTGTTTAGCTTGTGACTTACTAAAAGGATCAAAGGCCTAAGGCAGCATTTTTAGAGCAGATGTTCCTTTACCAACATGAAGTATTTAATCCAGGGGATCTCTATTGCTTTCTTAAATTATGGAGTAAAGAAACATAATCTAATATTTGTGTACGGCGAACTGGAAGACCATGTGGAGAGTAACTTATGTACTACTTATTTTTCAGCCATGATAAACTAATAAGATGACCAAATAGAATAAAAAGCAGTGTTTTGCACTCAATGATCCATTAGAAATAGAACAGCTACTTATTGAACTCATCTCTCAACAATATCTGTGCTGAGTGCTTCTGTCTCTTAGAACTCCAGCTCGAAAACTTCTCCTATTTTAACCACCTTAGCACCATACGTATCATATTTTCAGTCCAAGATTGAAAAATGTCAAAAGGACGCTGTTATTGGAGGAAATTTCCTATGCCGTTTAATGAACTAAGATTCTTCTCCACAGTTTATGTGAACTTTTTAAATATTTAAAATAGAATATCTGCCTAATAAAATGACACCAAGATCTTACAAATTCACACACGGAAAAACACATATTTGAGTTTATTTTTAACATAATTTTTACAGCATAAATGACACAGTGGCATAAAACTACAGGCATCCCCTTGCTTTTCGAAAATTCACATTGTACCATTTCATTTTTATGAAGGACCTACAGCAGCACCTATTTTTGCTAGCCAAAAGAAATCTGCATAAATGACCCATGGACAGGGACAACAGGGTGGGGATTGGCCATGGGAGTGGGGGGTGGGCGGGGCAATGGAGAGCAGTGGGGAAAATTGGGACAACTGTAATAGAACAACGATAAATAATAAATAAATAAAATCTGAAGAGCATTTTTGTTTTTAAGAAAAAGAGCAAAAAGCAAAGACAGCGTTCCGTGTTTGTTTTGTAGGGAACTGTTAGAAAGGCGGCTGCACCTTGAGTAGCCAGAGTGGCTCCACCAAGCTCCTCTTCCAGGAACCACACTCAGCACATCAGCATCAGCCTGCCACGGCTTTGAACTGGGTGAGCATCGGGGCTTTATTGCAAGTATTCTGTGCATCCCTTAGCAATATATGCCCTAAGGTATCCGAGAAGTGTAAGAGAGCTCAGAAGGATGTTACACTTAATGTAAAACTGGATATAATTAAGCATTTTAATCATGGTGAACAAAATAAAGACATTATACATGTGTCCAATTTTGCGTCTGGAAATGCTAAAAAGTTTCCCATACAAATGAGTGGTAACTGCTTCTTCACTTCACGCCACTCCCACTTAAGAAAGGTTTTACAGGTACACTCTACTTTTGGATAGCAGAGAAATCCTGCATATATAATTTTCTTGGAATAACAATGCTTCTATTAGGGCTAAAGGGGCAGGATTTAAATAATCAGGTATTTGTTTGCTGACATATTGAACAAGGTTTGATGATACCATAGATGACAACTATGATTTCTTTGAGACACATATTCATGAAGATTTTAGAATTATGCATATTTATAAAAGACTGCGAAGTCATTTATTCAGTAGTTTGTACTGTGTTGGTCAAAAGTTTCATAGCTGCAAGAGAGGACGTCTGTTTATTTTTAAGGATGCTAACCCACAGGTCCTACAAGAAGAAAAGCTGATGTGAACTAGACTTATTTTCACACTCTTATTTTTCTCTGGATACATACGCATGAAAGTGTAAAGCTTATGAACACCTACTGTCTTCTTCCAGTTTTCACACTCAGAGCAGTTGGTGTAAGTGAGCATAAAGTACGTACTTACTGACTTCTTAGTCTATGCCAGGCACTGTTCTAAGTCCATCAGAGATATTAGCTCATTTAACTCTCACAGCACCTCTATGAGGTAGGTAGTCAAATAACTTGCTCCCATAGCTGGATAGATTCTTTCTGATAACTCTTAATTGATATGGCCTCTAGTGGCTTTAGCGTAGGAGAGAAAAGGTTCAGTAAAGAAATATTTTTACTTTAGAGTCATATGAAATTCACATTTGAAAGTAAGTGTTCCACCTTATTTTATGTTTGATTCCACAGTGTTTAAGCAACAATGACGCCCTCTATAGAGAAGAGAATTTGGAAAGCGGTTGGACTCATTCTTCCCTCCTCTGCTCCAGTCCTTTCTGTTCACTGCATCATGAGTCAGGGGTGGCAGGAACCTGGGGGGTTTCCTAGTCCAAATGATTCTTAGCTCACCATACAGCTTTAACTTACCTCTCTTTGGAAGCGTGGTGTCCAGCTTGGGTTACACCATCCCCAAAGGGGTAAGGTGGATATTAAATGCTTTAAATGGTCTTCCCAGCAGCTGAGGCTGAGCAGGGGGTGAGGATGGGGTTGGGGGACACCTCAGTCCTACTCTTTTAGCTCCCACTGAGCTTCAGACTGAATGTGACAGAAGAGCTATTAGAATAATATGCTGAAAGTGGAGATGAAAGAAAAACAGTTAGCAGCTGGCCTGTGTCCTTTTTCCAATCACAAGCTGTGAAGTTTTGGAAAGGAGTTTTCCTTGGGTCAGCTGTCCATAATCTTGGCAGGTATCTAATTTTGTTCTTCCTTCTAATATGCTCAACACTTCTCAGTCTCTCATAAGAGAAAAGTGAGCAGTGATTAGGTTAGTTTGGACACCTTGATTTTTTAAAATTGAATTTATTGGGTTGATACTGGCTAATAACTACACACAGGTTTCAAGGGTACAACTCAACAAAACATCATCTGCACGCTGCATTGCTCATCGCCCAAAGTAAAGTCTCTCTCCATCCCCATTTATCCCCCTTTGCCTACTTCCACCTCCGCCAACCCATCTCCCTCTGGCTGTCACCATACTGTTGTCCACGTCTAGGTCACACCCTAATCTTAAGCTAAGAGGAATGGCACCTTTGTATTTACAATAGGTTCCTTCTGCAAATGACCTCTCACTGGTGACACTGATCTCCAAAAGAAAGGGCTCCTTTTGGGAGAAGCAAAAGAAAATTTCCTCTGGGTATGACTAACATAGGCACACACGATGAAGCAGGAAAGAGAGCCTAAATTGATTAACTACCAGCCATTAAGCTTTACTGAGAACCAAGGACTTGGTTATTCTTAGTTGTAAACCTTATTTATGATGACCTTGTAAGATGAGTAATGGCATCTTCATTTTGTGGACAAGGAAACTGAGTCTCAGAGCTATAAAACGATGTAGCCAAGTGCACACAGTTAGTATACGATGGTCCTGGGGTCGGTGTTTGCTTCTGTTCAATGCCAATGCTCACACTTCTTTCACTGCAGAAGAAGTACCAATGTGTAGGAGGGGACATTTTCTGGATGGACTCAGTAGATGTGTAACAGTGCCAAGAAATAACTCCCATGGCCCTATTTTCACACACAGTCTAACATATATTGATGGAAAGACCCCTGAGAGTGACTGTCATCATTTCTCCAACAAATTTTATTTCAAATGAATAACCTTCTGAAAAATTAAGCAGTTAGCTTGTCCAACCATCTTAGTGTTATCTAGATGCTAGCCTGTAAAGATAAGTAGCCCAGGACATTTCAGGCTAAAGCACCAAGTAACCTGCCATGTTCTGAGCCAGGACAATGTAGGGAGGTGGGAAATAACAGCATGGTATTGGGTTGGCACATCTCAGATCTTCTGTAGAGCCTTGTCAATCCATCTGCATGACCAGATGGGAAAGTGAAGCCCTCAGGGTCAGGGCCATGTTGGGGTATTTTTCCATTAGGTTTCTTTGAAAGCCAGGATTTAGGATGGAGGATTTGTGAAAATGAATTTGTAAGGTAGGGGATTTCTGGAAACAAATTAAGGACAGGTGTGTCCCTAATTTAACGTATGGTGAATCCAGAGAAAAGAGAATCAACTGCAGTCCAGAGAAGGCTATTGAGGCCGAAGGAGCCTGTGATGGTGAAAGTGGACAGATTAGACCCCTGGGAACTGGTAGAGCAGCATAAAGGTGACTCATTAGTTCATCAGAGAGGTGGTTGTCCTTAAGAAGCAGACACTTTGAGATTTAAATATGATGGGGTGGCCTGATAGATTCAGACATAGCCAAATAAATTTAGGAGGAGAGGAGCAGAGAGGAGCAGAGAGGAAGAGAAAGGCAGGGAGGGAAGGAGAGAAAGTGTTTATTAAGGATGAAGTTGGTAGTGTGGGAAGGAGGGTCACCAGACAAAATACAGAAAATCCTATTGATCTGGGATTGTGTATTTTTATTTGCTTAATCTGGAAGCCCTAGTGAGGAGGCCACTGAATGCTGGAAATGAGCTGCCACTCCTTCGTTTATTCAACATATATTTGTTCAAGTAATATTTTGTGAGCACTTACTATGTGCCAGGCACTGGGCTAGGTCCTGGGACACACTGAGAACAGGACAGTAAAAGTCCCTCTATTTTTAAAGTTTATAGGTTAGTGGAGAAAAGGGAAGATAACCAGATAGAAAATAACACAAGTAATTATCATTTAGCAAAGTTTTATGTATGCAAGCACTATTAAGTGTTTTACTGCTCACAACAGCCCCCAAGGTTGGTACAGTTATTACCCTTATTTACAAATGAAGAATTAAAGACACAGAGAAGCTAATAATTTGCCTAAGGTTACAAAACTAGTTAAAAACTACTCTAAAGGAAATTAACACAGTGATGTGGCTAAAAAAATTACAAGATTTCCCTTGTAGGGAGACCTATGTTAGAAAGACCAGCCAGGAAAGCCCCTTTGAGAAAGCTGAGTTGTGAGAAATTAGAAGGAGCAGCCTGACCATGATAAGAGACGTCAGAAGAGCATTCGGGGCAGAAGGAATGGCAGGTGCAAAAGCAACGAAGTGAGAAAAGAGTCAGACATATTCTAGGAACAGACAGAAGGCTAATAAGACTTGATTTTGATGACTGAGGGGGAAACAGGACATTAGGTAATGCAGCCCCTTGAAGATCCTATAAGGACTTTGATTTTATTCTAGGTTGAATGGAAAACAGGGAAAGAGATAAACTGACTTACACTTGACCTGGCTGTGGTTTGAAGAACTGATGGAGGAACTGGGTAACATGGAAGTTAAGCTCAACAACACCAATGGAAATGACAGCTTAGAAACATCTAAATCTGAGGGAAATGTGACGAAAGATGACTTACTGGAAAACCATGGGAACTGGCAATCAAGTTTCTGAACTAAATATAATTTTTCACTTGAACTAAAAAGAAGAGCCAGATGGCAAAGACAAAAGTCAGAATTGTCTTTGATATAGGGTCTAAACTGACACAACTGTAGAAAGAGATCGAGTACAGTAACATCTATTAAAATGTAAACAATCATGCTCCACGGACTCAGCAATTCTATTTCTAGGCTGTGGCGGACACTGTTGGCAGGCTGACACCTTTCTCCCTAGCTACCTCCTACTACGGAGGCTGAACAAACTAAATGTTCTCAGCCTGCCTTGAAGCTATGGTTGGACATGTGGCAGTATTTGCTCACTGGGGAACTTCTAGGAAAGCTTTTGCTTTTCTGACTGAAAGGGAAAAATTCACCTGGTACCCTCCAGTGTCAATAAGAAAGTGGCTGTAGACTTCCCCCAGGTTGAGTGGGGCCGATTGCTTAAACAAAGTAACAGAGATGGGTTCACAGTCAGGTGCTCATCAACAACAAATGTCCCACAAATGTCCCATAGCACTGGCTATGGGAGCGTTAGTCCCTGGATAAGAAAAGTCATTTAAAGCTCTCTGCATCTTTTACACCCAAGTTGCTCTGACCAGTGTTGATCTGTCAGCGTAAATAATGATGAGGATGTTACTAGGGCATGTAATGGAGCCATAATGGAGGCAGCAGGGTATTTAACATTTACCTTAGACAGACCTGGAGGAGGCAACCACAGAGAACAGAGAAGGGATATCAGAAAGAATAAGTTATCGGAACCAAATCAGGAGGGGGAAATGCCAACCTATAAAATTGCCTCTTCTCATTTTGACTTAAATTTGTGAAATCTTACAAAATGATTACTTGGAGGAATTTGATTTCTTATGGATTTTGGTTTCTGTTTGAGTCGCTGGATGGAAAATTACCAAAGCGTTCATGAGGTTGAAAGATTTTCAGTTTCGGAGTGGCTTTCAGCTTCTAACCAAAGATGAACAGAATCCAGAGACTGAATAGAGTCATTATAACTTCAAAGGAAAAACATTTTTACTTAAATTTGATTTTTTTGTAGGAGAGAATTTTATACTTGCAACTTGAACACATTATAACCTCAATGAAGCAGAAACAATGAGAATTCTGGAGGTAAGTTAGGTTGGCTTGAACTCTTGAGAAGAGTTTGTGACCTGGTCCTTTGTGGCTTGGAATGCCTTTGGAGGGCAGTAAATGATGACTAGCCTATTGAAATGGTTGACCAGAAGATTCCTGACTTTTCTCCACAATCAGTTTTGGTTTTGAAAACATTTTTCTTGAAATGTCTTCAGTAGAAAAACATTTTTTTTTTGCCCACAAAACCTTTGTTTTGGCTTGCTTCTTTTTTAAGATTTGATGGTGGGAAAACTCACTTGCACCATGCTGTAGACTTGTACTATCCTATAGCACTATGCTATATAAAATGCATACGTTGAAAGCTAATCTCCCAGGTGATAGTATTTGAAGTTGGAGCTTTTGGAAGGTCCTTAGGTCCCTCTTGAATGGGATTAGTGGCTTATAAAAGAGGTTCCAGAGAGTTCCTTTGCCCCTTCCACCATGAGAGGACATGGAGAAAATATGGTCATCTGTGATCTAGGAAGTGGGCTGTCGCCTGCCTAATCTGCTAGTGCCTTCATCTTGGACTTCTAGCCTCCAGAACTGTGAGAAATTTCTGTGGTGTATAAGCCACCCCAAATGCACTAAGACCTATAACAACCCTGGAATTTAGTGTGAGGAGATGGTCACGGTGGGTTAGATAGGCAGGAGGCTAACCCAAGTAAGGGGTTACACTAAAAGCTGAGCAAAATCACAGTAAAGAAGAGTCCTCTGAGCTTTCATGGGTCTGTCTGGCTCCACCATTCGACCTTGGGTTGAATACAAAAGGGGAAATTTGTACAAGGCACACAAATACCCATTTCTACTGTATAGCATCTATACCATGAAGGATACTCCTCATGCTCTCCTAACATTTTCTTCACTAAATAATCCTAGCTGACCAGAACAAGAGAGGAGAGAAAGAAAAGGGAGACACCTTTTCTCATAATGAATATTAAATGTCTCCTTGATTAATTTTTTCTAATTAAAGAGAGAAGTTCTTGGGCTTTACTCTGAAAATATTCAGCTGGTACCCAAACCATCATAAAGTCCTTCATATTAAGTTGGGTATTATTAAAGACGAACACATCTTGTCTAGGTTAAAGCTGTTGCTAAATAGGCCACAGAGTCTCTTATTTCTTTCTATTTGATGTTACATATCCTGTATTCTTCATTGAATAGCAAACTTTTTGGAAGAAATGATCATGCCTTAAGTATTTTTGCATCTTCCCTATTACTTCTTTGCTAAACTTTAAATAAAATAAAAACTTGAAAGAATGCATAAATAAAAATGTGAAGCACAGATTTATAGAAACACTAAAGATCACTAAGTTAAGTGTGTATAAAATATATTTAAAAGTTTGAGCTTAAAATTCTAATATTTAGGATGTCAAAATTTTTCCTTAATTGAAGGAAATATAAAGATGGAATTTCTGGTACACGATGACACCAGAATGTTCTTAATTTTTTTTCAGTTTTGCAGATTCTCATGATTTGAGTTTCATCCAGTACTGTCAGTTGAGACATCTGATAGTCTAAAAGCATTTAGAGAATTAGGATCCCATATGGTTCAAAAAATATTTCCTATCTGGCAGGGAAAAATAGAACTTACTGTGAAAATAGTACTGGTATAGCTTTCGATTTATGTGTACAAGAAGCACAAATGAGTTTAAACATTAGCTATGGTACAATAATCATTATAATGGCCATGAAGATCAATTACAATGAACAAAATAAGAACATACAGTTCTCATAATCATGCTGTGTTATGAAATGCAGAGGTATATTACAGAGGAACAATAGTAATGGAGTTATGTTTTCTGTTACAGAAGCAAAATTCATTGGAAATAAGCACTGAATTAGGAGTTCTGGCTTATCACTAACTTATTTTGTAAACTTGGAAAAGTCACTTAACTTCCTTGGAACTTAATTTTTCCTACTGAACAATGATAATGTTGGACCAGATATTCCCTGTAACATAACACTTATTCTTGAGGTTCTAGCAGAAAGCAAATCTACTTACATATTCGTAATGTCTGAAGAATAATCCTCCTTTGTTTGGGGGAAGGTATTTTCTTTAAATGAGTGCTCAGAGACACATTCCTATCATGATGACAGAGGACAACGACTTGGGCTCAGCCAACTGCACCAAGTGAATAATAACACTGCTAACCTTCATTAAGCATTGGCTATGGGCCAGACACTGCTTTACTCCTCAGAGCAATTCTATGAAATAAATATTATTATTAATATCCCCACTTTACCCATGAGAAAACTGAAGCCTATTGATCAGTAGAAACTTGACCGAGATCACACGGTAAGTGGTAGCACTAGTGTGCCAACAGTAAAGAGGATAATGAAAGCAGACGATCAGGAGACCTCTCATCCCATGGTGTCCAGACAAGTTGTCTTCCACATGGAATTGGATGTAGATGGATGGAGTCTCTCCCTGCTACGCCAGTGGACTGCATTCACCCCTTCCCCACAAACTCGACCAAGGGCTTGGAGATTATGAAAAAGAATATGAAAATTAGAGGATCCTGGGTTCACCTTACAGTTTTGCTCTTTAATAACAGAGTGACTCTGGAAAACTAAGCTTCCTATCTTCATCTGTAACCTGGGGATAACAGTGACATCTACCTGTAGGGATGCGGCACACAATGCTTATGAAATTACTTTATAAACTATAAGGTAAAATTTCCAAAAATAAACTATGCCTGCTAGGAACACTTTTTTCCCTCTGTTAAGAACATAGAGCTGTAAATCTTCTAGTTTTATGTTGTTTTTGCCAGAAATATTTATTCTGAAAGAGGCAGCATGTGTGGCAGGGGAAAAGTGAAGGCTTTATTCCTAGCTCTGCCATTTACTTAGCTCTGTGGCCATGGGCAAGACGCAGCATGGGCATCCCATAGGGCCCCAGGCTCAGGAGGGGTTTAATGCTTGGGGTCTAATACTCTGGTTACTTCTTGAACTTCTTCATACTTTTTTCTTTGAATTTGTATTTTGTAAGTGAAGACTGATGGGACAATGGCCTGTGTGCTGGGATTTCTCACTGCTTCTCAGGATGGGTTCCACTGAAAACCTCATCCCTGCTTCCTGGCCCCCAAGCCCTGCTTGGACTTCCCTTCTCTGCCTGGCCTTCAAACTGCAGCTGCTCTTCTCTCCGTGCCCAGCAAGCATCTGGGCCGTGACACAGGGAGCATTAGGGTTGGGCACTCACACTCTCTGGCACCTCGGGGTAGGGCATGGTATTCCCTCTCTACCCCTCCCTCCAACGCTGGCAGAACTCTGGTACACCTCTTGGGTAGTAGGCCTGACTTTACCCTCGATCTGGGTACTAAACATGTTCTAACACAGACATTTACAAATCTTTGGAGGTCCTCTGTCTCCCATGGATTGGAGTGACAGGCCTCTGGGAAAGGTTTGACTTCCCCGGACCAGGCGCAGGCCAAGGAGTTGCTCATGGGTCATGGGCTGGTGGGGGGTGGGGCTCAGCAGGTGTCAGGGCCTTCTCCCTCCTCCTTCCAACCTTTAGCTGGGGCTTACCTTTGTCTCTTTTGGCCAGCTCAGGGCACTCTTTGGATGTCATGAAACAGGAATTGTGAAAATGTGGTGCTTCTGCATGTGAGTTAGATGCTCTCACATTTGCATTTAAAATTGGCATTGCACAGGATTAAAAATGGCAAAATTGATGCTAATAATGTTGTTTTAATTTTTTTTAAACTTAGAACATTAAACGGTAAATTAAAAAATACCATGGCAAATCCAGAGAAAGACTGAGGAAGAAAGGAAAAAGCTTTATATGTAATTTTGGTGGTACTTTACCCCCGCTTTTGGGGAAAAGGGCCCTACATTTTCATTTTAAACCGAGTGCCACAAATTACACAGCTGTGTATGCTCCCAGCATGTAAGCTTTGTATAATCGCCTGGTACCTGCCTCACTCCACAGGTGTACCTGCATCAGGTCTGGAAGCTCAGTGAGGGAGCATGAACAGCTCATGCTCTATCCCGTTATCTCTGATTCTATCTGTATCTTCCCAAAAGAGTAGAAAAGGAGAAATGAGGGACATTCCATTGGAGACGATGAAGGTTATTTAACCCTAACAAGGGCGATGCTTCACTAGATGTTAACTAGATATAATTTTTTCAGTTGTAATCCTGTGGGTTGGCTTAAAAATAGGAGAATAATGAGAAATACTGTAACTTGCCTGGTCTCCTGGGGCTCCCTTATTCACTCATTCGTTCAGACACGCATTCTCTCATTCACTTTTGCTGTCATTTTACAACAGGTACTGAGTACTTACCATGCTACACACATTTTGTTAAACAGGAATTCAAAAGTGCTTAAGACATTTTCTCTCTTAAAGGAGCTCAAAGTTAACGAGGATAAAGGCAGGAAGGAAGAAGGCACATAAGTAGATAATCACTTTTTAAGACCGGAAGTGCAATAATTATGGCTGTACAGAGAAAGGATTCCTGAAGTATAGAGGCATGGATTGGGAAAGACATTTCGGGGAGGGTGACATGTCTGATAGCCACTAAGTGGTGAGTAAAAGTTAGCCAGGACACAGAAAATGGGAGGGGCCGGGAAGATGGGGCGTGGCGTGGGTTGGTTACAGCAGAAACGAAGGTAATGAGACAAGAAACAGTGTAGGGAGAGTGCAAAGCATCAAGCAGGTCACTGCTGATTTGGCTGGAGAAAAGGGGGAGGGGAACACCGAGTGGCGAGCCTTGTAAACCCCGTATCACTATATTCCTAACGGGCTTTGTTCCGTAGCTCTGGGCAGCAGGTGAATAAAATGGCTCTGTACCTGGAAGTCAGAAGTGGGGGGCCTGTTTAAGAAGCTCTTAGAGCAATTAATACAAGAGCCAATGATGGACTGAACTAGGGCAGGAGTAGCAAGGGTGGGTCTGTATTAAAGGAATACTGAAGAGTTAAAACTGGCAGGACTTATTATTGAATAAACGTAGGAGCGAGTGGAAGGGCAGAGAGAGGGTGCCTGCTAGGTCTCTTGTTTGGGGGACCGAGAAGGGTCCGGGAAGGAAAAGAGGAAGAAAATGAGGAAAAGAGGTGAGGATATTGTCACAGAAGCCAAGGGGGTAGAGTTCCCAAATGAGGACAGGAGCCAGCTGTTAAGTATGGCAGAGAGATACTGAAAAAGTGGAACGGCCCTTTGATTTGGTCATGTAGGGCAGCTCAGAGGGACCACAGGGAAGTGTTCTCAGGAGACCTGCGGGAACAAAAGGCAGGTAAAAGGAGTGGGGACAGTGGACACAGACTAATTTTGGAGACGTGAGGGTGAGTGAGAGAGGAGAAACTTTGGAGCACAGCTGGAGAAGGAACAGGATTGAGGGAGAGCTGCTTTATTTTCTTCTTTCTTTTTTTCCTCTTTTAAATAGGAGTCACTGACACAAGTCTCCGGGCAGAAGAAAGGAAAATAGAGAGGGAAAGTCTGAGACCCAGGAGAGAAGGAAACTGGTGGAGGTAGGAAGGGCAGGCTCTGAGTGAGACAGCGTCCCTCTGTGCGCCCCACCCGGAGGAGGATGTGAGGATGGCTGAGGATGCAGACCCCGTCCTCCAGGGTCCTTCACTGCTGCTCCCTCTGCCATTGCCAGCCCGCGTCAATTCCTCAGACTGTCTCTGTTCCCTAAACTGAGCTGCCAAACTGTTGGAAAAAGTCAGGTGACTGTGCTGAGTAGATCCTCTACAGAGTCACATTACTAAACCATGAATAGACTGCACTTTATGACAATTCCTTTTTGGGAATTCCTATAAAAATTCCCTGATAACAATTCTCCAAGTCTCTAATGTTATCTTTTGATCCCTCAGTCATACAAGACTCCCTCTCATTTTGAGTGATTTGAGGTTATCCATCAGGAACCCTTCAACATCTCTCATTTCTATTCCAATATCTTACGTTCTCACCTTCATCTCAGTTTTTTTTTTCCTTGCAATATTCAAAATTCTACTCATCTTTCAAGGTCCGTCTCAAGTGATATCTCTTATCTCTGTTTTGCTTTCAGCTTACATACACATTAAAGTTATTTGATGTCTTTTATATTACTTTATAAGCCACTTGGAATGCTTATAGAACAAAAAAGGGATTCAATCAACCAACCAATTGCCTTGATGTCTTTTTAAGAAATCTTGTCTTCTTTTCATCTTCCTTACCTCTTTGACTTGCTCTTATATCATTCTTCTACTAAATCAGCAAATCCCTTAAGGGCAGGTAAGTTTTTTTTTTTTATCTGTTTTAGGAGTGACAGAACATTGTAAATAATAGCTACCTACTATAAGTAATGGACTGTAAGTTCCTGGAGGATAGATGGATAAGACAGAAAGACAGACAGATAGATATCCATATGCAAATATATATTAATATTCTCTAAAGTACATCAATTTAATTCAATACTTATTCCACATTTCCATGCTAGCCATTGGAGGTTTACCATGATAAAACAAAACAAAACCCAGTTTCTATTTTTTAAGGGTGCAAAATTCAGTTGGGAATTCTAATATGCATGTAACACTAGTGCGTAAACAGAAATAAATATTAGGAACAAGCTTTTAGTGTGAGTAGGGCTTTACTAGGCAGAAGGCAGAGTGTGAAGAAGTACAGCTCTGTGAAGGACCATGGCTGGAAGGCAGGGCGAGAGGAAAGGACTGGAAATGCGGTCTGGAACCAGAGAATGGGAGAACTTGAGTGATATGCTGATGAAATTGCACTTGACTGTGTCAGAAATCTGGGAGCCCTCAAAGGTTTTAGGCAGCAAACATTATTAAATATGTGTTTTTAAAAGACCACTGGCAGAGAATTTGAAAAGAATGAAATTCAGAGTAGGCATATCTATCAAATGGCTCCCCCCCCCCCCCTTGGGGTATAATGACTTATAATGGTATATTAGTTTCAGGTGTATAATGTAATGATTCGATATTTATACATATTGCAAGCAAAATGACCCCTACAATAATTCTAGTTACTATCAGTCACCATACATAGTTTCAAAAAAATTTTTTTCTTGTGATGGAAACTTTTAAGATCTACTTTCTTAGCAAACTTCAAATAGGCAATGCATTATTATTAACTATAGTCATCATGCTGTACATTATGTCCCCATGACTTTTTTTTTTTTTAAATTAGAGGTTTGTTATAGTTCAGGTGAGAGATGATCAAAGTCAGGCAAGACAACTTGATTACAGATTAGATACAAGAGAGAGAGGAGAGATGGAGAGAGACTTATTTAGAGGGAAAGTGGTGAACAAGGTTAAGTAAGTGCCCAGAAATTATTTGTTGATATTTTTAAAAACATTAAATGACAAATACAATAATGATCATAACTTATTATATAGTCTGTAACACATTTATCTAGAATCAGCCCCAGGCAATACTGATATCTCTTCTTCTTCATTACTTATTATTCTCTGGGCTTGATGTTGACACTTTATCCTAAATAATCAAATGTTCTTCTTGTATTAATTCAGGTCTTAAGTTTTGAGCACCCTATGAGCTCATTTATCCTGCATATATATTATGAGGCATCTTTTATACTTTTCATGGTATGGTATTCCCTCACTTATTGCAGGTATTATGTTCTAGACGCCCCTGATAGGTGAAAATCCACAAAGTAGGAACCTTACATTTATTTTAGTATTTATATATATTTTAAGGCTTTATAAACCATTCCCACACACTTATAAACTGTTCCCAGTCCCTTATTAATTTTCCCACTCCCTTATGAACCTTTTCCACACTTTTATAAACAATACTTATGTTCTTCAACATATTCTACGCTCTTAAACCTACATAACTTAAACATACGTATACTGTACCGCAAAATCCTGCGACATAGCAAAAAATCTGCGATAACTAATTAAATATAATATTAAAAAAAATCCCGTGATACAGTGAGGCCGCAATAAGTGGACAGCGATATAGAGAGGGACTGCTGTATTTGGCAGCGCGTTAGCCACGCAGTGGATACAAAATAAATACTTGCTATTTTGAATTGAGTGGCATTACTTGGGTTTCCTGAATGCTGCATGCCCTCTCACTCCTTGGTCTCTCTCCACCCTCCCTCTACTACCTTGACCAAGCTTTGCATTGCTTGTTCTTTTTCATCACTTCCTCCAGGATTCCTTGATTGTTTTGCCAACATTGGGTTAAATACTTTTGCTAAGTAGCACTGCTTACTAACTTACTTGTTTCTCTCTTTGCCCTATAAAGGCAGAGAGGCTTTTGGTAACTTACTCAGTATTTTATCCCCATTCTGAGCACAGTGCCTGGCATACAGTGGTCACTTAGTCAATATTCATTAAATGAACATGGCTGTGTGTGGATTTATTTGTAAAGCTGAACATTCTGTAATTTGAGTCTTCAAATAGCTGGACACAAAGCCCTAGATTTATTCAGTGTAACTCAGTGATGGGAGACCAGGTAGGAAAGTCTTTTCACTCTTTGTGCTCTCAAAGTGAGTGAGCAGAAGCTGAAGTAACTATTATATTTTTGAGGACTTTTATGCAGATAAAATTCTGGAAACACTGAGACAGCTCAAGTGTCACCTCTCTATACTGCTCCCCAAGAGCATGCAAATATCTGTTTACTTGCCCATTTTCTCATGTGCACACACTATCATTTTCAGTTCATAGGTTTCTCTGGGGTACAAACAGTAAGCATCTCAGAATTAGAAAACAAATCTGACAGCAAAAACACAGAGGAATCAGAAAGCCAGGTTCCACTTTAGAAAGCCTTAAGAAGTGTAGTTGTATGTTCTGCAGACAATCCAAGACCACAGACAGCGAAGTCCTCTGCTCTGGGGCATTATTTTATTTAGTTGAACATCACAATTTTACTTCCTACTGCCTGGCACCATTTTAGGCCTTACAAACAGAGGTGCTATGAAAGCCAGGCATGGACCTTGTTCTCATTGAAGAATAAAAGAATTGGGGGTGACCTGAGGCTTAGGAGGTTGATTCAGATCAAGACCCAATTTTGGAATTGGTCTCCAAGAAGACTAGTAGTTTCTGGGAATGTAGCTCTGCACAAACAAATTCATATCCCTGAGATAGGCTGTGAATTGGGGTGAGGAATTCCCCCTCACAGGTCCTTTGCTGGGTATTTCTGCAAGGACTCAGATTTTTACTTGAGGACAGATGCTCCATGTTATCATCTGGGGGTGATTTTCCCAACAGGCACTGCAAGGGGGCCAAATTATTATTGGCATAAAGTTTCTAGATAAAGAAGTTTCCCATTATTCTAGTATCTCCAGAGCCAAAGTCTACCATGTTTTCTTGAGCGTCATCAGCCAGCATCATGGCTCAATGGAAATAAAAAAAAAAAGCTAAAAAGGCCTGGATTAGAAGTATTCATAGTTTAGACGCCACTGTATGCTCCAAAGGCTGATTTTGAGAGTGACTGAAAGGCTGCTAGCCCCTTGTTAAAATCTAAGATGAAGATAAGGATCAGAGGTGTCTCATCCAACATTTGAGTGGCCTTTTAAACCTCTAAACTTCTAAATCACATTTTGGATTATGTCTTAACAGGTAATATTTTTAAAGTCTGATTCAATGTAATAAAACAACAGAAATAATATGTGTGGTAGGATGGGGTAAGGAATGCCTTTAAAGTTGTTGCCTGTTTCTGAAATTGTCTTTGGATTGTTAAAGTTTAATGACTCATTGATAATAACAAAATCATAAATTGTGTTCTGTAGAGTATTTTTCAATTTCAGTTATATTATTCCGCTGGCTAGCAAAGGATGCTAGGTTGGCTGGTTTGGCTCTGACTATCTTCATAATCACTATCAGACCAAGAAAAGTGATCCAGGTATCTGCTCTGGTGGTAGTTCTCCCTCCACCTGCACTACATGTTAACGATGGATGCAATAGCCACAATAATTACAATAAACTCAGGATCTTAAAATAAATTAACATAACAGAAAATATAATGGACAGTAAGTCCATTACCACACTTTTTCACCTGTTTCTCAGGGGCCCTTCCTTCTTCTTGAAGGATACCAGTTCCACCCTAACTGTTTTAGTAATGATGCTCCAGAAAAGTGACGAGAATGGGAAACTGGCATACTCCTGCCCAGAGGAGCCAACTGGAATATCAGATGATAAATCAGGAACCTTGACCATGCTGCTTCAGATTTATACATGAAGCACAAATTAAAATGTTTAGCTAAGATGTGTCTGATGTCCCATAACTTCACAAGGACTTTCTTTGGGGATCCTTACTTCTATAGAAAGAATACCTGGCATTCCTTTTTGTAATACTAGAATGAAATACAGGATAATGAAAACAGAAATGCCTTATGCAATGTTAATAATATTTATACTCAGAGGGTTCAGTTGAAGCTAGTAACTAAATAAGATCAGTCTTGCATCAAGACTGAGCCTAATAGGAATTGCTAGGCCCAGGTTGCAGACCAGAACACTTGAGTGTGTTCTAACACAGGCTCCCTTGTAGATGAGACTCAATCTTCTGGGGACTCAGTTTCTTCCTATTTTTGAGGTTGCAATGAAAAGATTAATTTCTGCAAGAAAGTACTCCCAAAAAGGCACAGGGAGGTCTGAGTAGATAAATAACACCGATGTCTAGAGAATAGAAGCTAGAGGAAGAAAGAAATGAAAACACACACAATGATTAAAAAAAATATTTTAACTATAGAGATATTAAACTTAACTCATCTTTTAAGACCAAGGATATCTCTCTCTATCTCTCCCTCTGCCTCTCATTGAAACTTTCCCCAGGCCTCCCAGGAAGAATGTAAAGAAAAAAAGAATTGGTCTAGCGCCTTACAGATGAAGATGTGAGGTTCAGTGAGGTCAAAGGACCTTATCCTGGTAACAAAGCAAATAGTTGCAAGAGCAGCATTTATAACCCCTATGACTTCTACATGGATATCGCTCCCATTGCACCATGATGGTATGATAATTCTGAAATAGCTCCAGTAACTTCGGTGCATGAAGATAACTCACTAGGACAGAAAATGCTCTCTGTGCAAACTTCCATGCACTGATCACAACGGATTTTAGCCAGTGGTCCAGGTCTCTGTCTTTTCAACTAGACTGTGTGCCTTGAGGATAAAAACTGTCAAGAGTCTAATATCCCTAGGAGTTAGCACAGTAACTATGGATCTTTCTTTCCCTACAGTTTTTCAACCATCAGAATTGCCCAGATTCTATCTTACTCTCTCAGGATACCTGTTTCTACCAAAAAAAAAAAAAAAAAAAAAAAAATTGAATCAGTTCAAGTAAACTAATTCCTATGGCAGGCTTAGCTAGCTAATGGTTACCTTGCCTGTCACATATAACAGCAGTGCAATTAAAATCAAGTCAATGAATGAGTGGCATTCCTTGTGTGTCAGGCTCTGAGTTAGATGCAGAAGAGTATGATGGGGAAGGATACGGGCTTTAGAGACAGAAACCTAACATAGAGGCCCAACAGACAACTTCCTACCTATGTACTTGGGGAAGCTGTCTTTTCTGGATTCTTTATTCAATTCTTTACCTGTAAGGAAATGATTCTTCATCTGTAGTTTCTTCCTCTATGAAACAGACACAATGTTACCTACTCTGCAGAACTGTTTTTAGGATTCAAAATAGGTGTAAATGATAATGCTATTCACTATTTATTCATTTCTTTATGCATTTATCCCCTTTTAAAGGGGGAAGGCTGAGGCACAGAGAGGCAAGGTGGCATGACTAAGGTCACACAATTGGGATGTTCTAGAGGCGACATTCAGGACCAGGCAGTTGTTTTCATAGTCTTAACAAAGTACGAATCATGTAGGTGAACAGACGTTTCCATCTACCATGACCATGACTGTTGGAATAGCCCCTCACAGTGGTGAAACACTTCGATAATCACTAATTTCATTTAACCCTCACAGCACTCGTATGCAGTACTATTATCCCTACTTTAAGGGGATGAAAACAAAGCCCAGAGCCTGTAACTCACTAGCCAAAACCCACATAACTAATTAGCAGCAGACCTTGAAGTCACATGCAGGATTTATGACTGTAAATATAAATATAAGAAAGAGAGCCAGCTTTGGGTCCAGGGTAGGTGCCCACATCATTACTATTTATCTAGGTGGTCTTTCTGCATTGGTTTTCAAGTTCTCTGGTAGCAAAGCTGAGATCTGGCTCGATAGCATGAGGTAGATGGGAAACTGAAAGTGAAGGAATGAGTTCATGAGCAGATCTGAACTCCTTACTGCAGGGCTACTGGTCAGTTACCTCCTACTGAGCAGTGCTGTCAGCTCAGGGCAAAACAATCTAGATTTTTAAGAAGGGGTAAAATAGTCACTAAAAGTCAGATAAGCCTACTGCAGTTGGGAATAAATTCTGTCATAGAAATATATCCTGCCTGGTAGCAAAGGCAGCCAAGAAACCAAGCCAAGAGCTTCTTGGATGAAAACTGACATTTTCTGATGTAGAGACAGAAGTGGGAGCCCTTATTGGGGATTTATATTATGAAGAGTTCTAAAATATTTATTGTCATTCTAGGTCATTTACCCTTTTAATGCTCATTTCTTTTGTGCCTTTGGGCTGAGCTTAAAAGCAAAGAAATTCATTTTATTTTTGTACATTAATATAAAGTAGGAAGCTTCTCTGTTCTTTGGTTTGAAAAATAATAGCACTTCTGAGAAATATTAAACACTTTGTTGTTTAAGAGGAATGCTGTATTTATCTGAATAGGCTATGAATTTTTACTTTTGGGGGGGCAGCTTCCTGCACCTTAACTACTTCAAGAGAAAGAAAATGACAAAAACAATACAAATTGCCTTCACTGTATCGATTACCCCCTTATGCTTCTTTCTAGACTCAACTTGGCACCTCCTTCTGCAGGTGGCCTTTTGTGACTCTCCATTAGAATCAAGTCCTTCCTCTGGGTCCAGGAGTACCCTGAACAGACCCCCATCCACCACTGCCCTCAACACACTGTACAGAAGCTCTCTGCCTGCACACCTGTGTCCTCAGAAGATGACCAGGACCAGGACCATGTTTCTATTCACCTGGTGTCCCCAGCACCTGGCTCAGAGCCAGAGCTCGGAAAATGTTTACTGAACAGCACTGAATTTCAAAATAACCTGACTACAGAAAAACTCCATATATATATATATATATATATACACCATAGAACTCTATTTTGAGTGTATCAAGTGTATTAAAAATGTTATTTTCTAATGTTATCAAAGACTTGCAAATGACAGAAAAAGTGAGTCTTATTTTCTAGGTCTACACTATTGGGCTTATATAATATTAAAAGGTATTTCTTTGAGGCGTCATTTCTATTTCTCCGACTGGAAGGATACTTCTGCTAGTGTCCTTATAGCTTTCTATTTTGGCTCTGAATCCAGAGACATGAAAGAGGTTTGACTCAGCTGCCGCTTAATACTGCACAAGCCTGAGAGAGGAGACTATTATATAAGCTAATGTGTATTTTAAGGTGTTTTTTTTCCCCGACAGCCAGTACCTACATGCTACTTCTCAGCTTAAGAAAGTGCTGAAGCCCAGTATGTGGGGAAATGAGGTCCCCTACTTGCTCTGTGTTCCTTATAAGTATAGAAAAATAAAAGCAGTTGATGAAGGGTTAGCAATTTTCTTCTCTTTCTTCACATGTCCTTGTAATTCATTTAATGCAGGAAGTGGGCTGAGTTTTCTTGTTCTTTCCAATTCAACTGTCAGGGAGCTTTCTTGCCAGCCTGCTATGGTTACCATGGCAACAAGATGATGGTGGCAGTAACATGATCTCATGTGCCTTGTGTCAACAGCATCAGATCATCATGCTTGAGGATAATTTTGACAATAAGTTCCAGTTATCTATTTAGGATTTATTAGTATTTGATTGATTTACTGGAAATATTGAACAATTATAGCCTTAAACTGCACATATAAGCATGTTCACAAAGGGTATCTTTCTTCCCTCCAGGACATTTCTTATGGCATTCTAAAATACATAAAGTTCCTTTATTTGATGTATCTATTTTAATTTTAATTAGGCAGGAAAGACATTATTAACCTCATTGTATAGAAGAAGAAATAAAGGCCCCTGCAACACGCTTGTGTAAGGGAGCAAAGCAACTCTGCACCTGAAACTTCAACTTGAGGCTTCTGTCAGTCAGAACCACAACCCTTTCTTTATGCCCACTGGTTGGTGTTAGGAAAATGTTCACAGGTGCATGGGTTACACCATGGAATGTCTGAATTAAAATAATTAAAATGTGTGTACGATAACAACTGCTAGTTTGAAAATACGACTATTTTACATTTGGGGGATGCTTCATACTTTTTATATCTCCCATAGTATGCTCACCTCCTGAGGCTTCCCTGATACCATCTACTAAAACAGATGCTTCTCCTGCCCTTTGCCCATTGACCATAGCCTTGCTTTTAAAAAAAATCATCATTAGTTGTATTTATTTTTCCTCTGTGAGTTTCTTGAAGGCAGGAATCATATTATTCATCTTTGGTAGACCCCCATTCCTGGCACAGTACTTGGTACATAATAAAGACACCATAAATCTTGTTGCTTGTTAAAGTTAACTCATTTGACTGTCACACAACTCCAGGAGGTAGGTACAGTGGGCATTATGATCCACCATTTTAAGAATGAGTGAATAGGGACATCAGACATAATAATCGGAAACTTAATTCTCCTAATCCCAGGCATATGTTCTTTCCACATCATCTACTTTCCTCCCTCCCTCCCTCCCCCCACCCTCCCTTCCTTCCTTCCTTCCTTCCTCAAACATCTGTTGATTGCGCCTCATATTCCAAGCACTATTATAGATGCTGGAATACAAACATGAGCAAGACACAGTCCTCACCATCACAGGACTTGCAGATATTGCAGATAATGTTCTGCCTGGACAAGTCGGCAAAAGCAAAACCTTATATGGAGCTCTAAGTATGCATTAGATTATTTCACAACTTAGTTAGCTCCTTAAGACAGTATGTTCAGAATATGTTTCAATTCCACCCGTTCATCTACGCTTTTAGAACCAGACAAGCCTTGAGCCATCACCAATATAAGATCAAGTACTAATTCTAAGTCTTGATTATTTTTCTTGATTGTGAAATCAGCACTTCCAACTTCCTACAGAATTCCTCCACTTAATGTGTCTGAAATGAAACCTATTATCTGTCCCACACAAATGGGGTGCAGTAGAAAGAGGCAGATAAATAAGTTCAGACTCCTGACTCATGACTCTATTTGATTGTCACCTTGGGTCTGTTACTTAATGTTCTATAGGTATTTCTTCATCCCTAATTTCTGTTCAGCACAAAAGCAGTGCTCAAAATACTTCCTGAATAAATGGATTAATGAAAAACTTGTCAATGAGGATTTAAATAATAACATATAATAGAGATATCTGGAGCAGTGTTAGTATTAGTAAACATTTGTTAAATAAATGAATGGGCTAAATACATATTATTAGATCCATTTCCTAAACCATTCTCGACTGACAAGACAAAAACTTCTGAATATCTTTACTTTCCTCAATCTCCACACCATGCAGTCTGATGGGTTTTTCCCTGTGCTAAGTCTTAGATTTGTTCCCTTCTTTCCATCCAATGCTGGGCCTCTGTCTAGCCCCAACCCTGTCTCCACTAGACTTCTGTAGGAGGTTCTTGTCTGAAGTTCCTCTCTTCCTGGCTTTCCCATTCCAAATTATTGCTCAAACTATAATCTTTAACCATAAATAAGATTGTATATCTGTTCTGGTCAGAAACATGTTTATTCTCATAGTCTAATTAAGAAACTTTTTAGCATGGCAATTGGAATCGTTCAAATGGTGACCTTCAGTTCCATTTATAATCATCTCCCTTCATACACTCTAAGTTTTAGCTTTCCAATTCCCTTAACACACTTCTAGACTTTAAAATTTTTGTCTTTATGCCTAGTTAATTGAATGATAACAGCTTTGTAATAATTTAAACATGCTTTGAAATTTGTAAAGAATTCAGATGTGTATATACTGAAATGTCAAAAAAAAAAAAAAAGAAAAAAACCTTGTGGTAGGCAGACAAGATAGCATTTCATTCACTGATTAGGAAATTAAAAAAATCACAGAGGTTAAATGATTCTGATCATCATCACCTTTCTGAGAATTATGTTGGAAAATATTTCTGGCTGTGATGACTGTTGAATGATAGAATAAATCAAAATATTTAAAATAACAACCGTGACTTCAAAATGTTAATGCTTGACATTTGTTCAGCTCTTTAGCATAGAGACTAATAATAACGGCCCAGAAGCCAAACTACCTTGGTAGGAATCCTGGCTCTACTATTTCCTAGCTGTGTGGTCTCGGATAAGTTACGATATCTTTTTGTCCTTCAATATGCTCATTATTATAATAATCCTACTGCACAGGATTACTTTAAGGGCAGAGGGAGTTTATTACGTATAAAGTCTTAGAATAATATCTGACGCATAGTAAATACTCATAAATGTTGTTGTTGGTAGCCTCAAAGATATGTCATAAGAACTTCTTTGGACTATTCTGATCTCAAGAAGCAAAAATTAATTTCTTCCTCATAGGTGCTCTGGTAGCACCTTGCTGGTATCTCCTATACAGTGAACACTACAGCTGCTTTAGGGTGTTGGCTCAGGATGGCCTCAGAACGTTTATATCTGCTCCTTATTAGGGCTAGTTGCTTGATTTCTCAGTTTAACATCTGGGAACACCAGGAAAATAACAGCATTTATGTTATAGGGCTGTGGTGATTATACAGTTAGCTAGAACACGTAAGTACAATACTTAGTGCTTGGCACAGAGTAAGTACTAAATAAAATGTAGCTACTAGTACTATTACTCACAGAACTGTTTCACCCATGATATTTTTAATTTCTTGTGGTTAGAGTCTGTCTTTTTTGTTATTTTTACTCCTATCTTTATTTTTCCTACATATATTTTTAAAAAGAAACATTTAGATACAAGGCATTTTTAAATAAACATGATTTAAGGAGAAAGATATAACTTAACCTTTGTAGAAGAAATCCCAAATTCTAAGTTGATACATAGCAGGATTCAAATACAGAAATCTTAAATTTTAGAGAAAGCTACCTTTTAAAATATTTGTTCTATTATTATATAATATAGACATAGTGGTTGTCTGGAAAATATGAATGCAATACATAGTAAATTCATTTAATTATAAAAATTGTTATCTTGTGTGAAAAGGAAGCAAGTATATATACCTATAGGCATAGATACAGATATCTATAGAGACTTTGTAAAAAACTTTGATAATTTTCTTCTGTAAGTTGGCATATCTCAGTAAGGAATAGAGATGGTTATGCTGCATATAAGAACATTTTAATGCAGTAAATTATTCTTATGATGCCGCTTTATACAGCACCCTTCTCTAAAAGTGGCTATACAGTGTCTGGTGCTAAATTCAGTAGCCAATTCGGATCTTTTCACTTTCATAAAGAGGTTTCAGGCATGAAGTTAATATTCTACATAGCAAATGAAAGTATAATATTATGGGTTGCAATGTTGTGAGTCCACCCACCCATCAGGCTGCAGATGAGCTGCTATTCATATGCTCAAATTAAGTACTATGCATATTTCTAGTTCCCTGTCAGAAGTAACCGCACATACACACGAAGAAAGGAGAGGAGACAATGAATGAGTAGTTTGAAAACGGCAACCACCATTGGCCGAGCATATTCACTTATAAGGCTTCTGCAGTAGCATGAATATGGCCCTCGAAGCTGTCAGGTTCTAATCCCTGGAATCTGTGAATATTACTTTATTTGGAAAATGGATTTTCACAGATGAGATTAAATTAAGGATCTTGAGATGGGGAGATTATCCTGGATAATCAGGGTGGGCCCTAACTACAATCACATGCATCCTTATAAAATAGAGACAGAGCAATTTTGACAGGCAGAAGAGGAGGAAGCAATATGACCATGGGGACAGAAACTGGAGTGATGCCACCACAGCTCAAGAAGTGCTGACAGGGACCAGAAGCTGGAGGACACGAGGAGCAGAGTCTCCTGGGAGTAGAGAGACCCTTTCTACACCTTGATTTTGGCCCAGTGAAGCTGATTTCAGACACCTGGCCTACAGACCTCTGAGTGGATCAGGTGTTTTTGTTTTAAGCCACCCAGTTTGTGGTAACTTGCTACAGCAGCCACAAGAAACTGAGAGAGATTTTAAGCATCTAATCATCAAAGAAATATCGGAATATTGCTGATATTCTTTCACCAGACTCCAAGGTTCTTGATTCCTTTGTTCTGTGGGGGCTGCTGGTGGTAAGAATAGAGCTATGAAAGCACCCTTCCAATGTGAAGCATCACTTGCTGACATTTCTGTAAAATCTCTTCCATTGTCAGCCCTGCCCACTTATAAGTTGGAATCGACACATAGGTACAGTGAGTCAGTCTGACAAAAATGCCTTGTTTTTCCCTAAGTGGATTTTCTTAAATGTAGCACTACAAATGCTGTTATTTCAATGTTTCTTATTTAATTTCATTTACTTAAACATTTTGAGTCTACTGATAATTAAAGTAGAAACATCTGTGATTATAATGCATAAAAAATGGATTTACCTTTTTAAAAAATTTTGCTAGCAGATGTTAAGAAACTGTGTGTAACTTATTGACTGAGGCAGTAGAGATTTAGTGATAAAAGACCTATTTCCTGACCTCACTTAACTTCTTGTTGTGATAAAAAGAAATAATATCAAGTCACAAATCGTAAAAAGTGGGGTACAGAAATGCCATAAGAAGAGAACAGAGACAAGGTTGACACTCGGGTTTCTTGCTTGGATGACTGAAAAGACAGAGGAGTCACTCACCTGACATAGACACTGTGGGAGAAGGAGCGGATTTGAGAAGAGTTATGGGTTTGAGGGTCATGCGGAACATCGACATGGAAAAAACGGGTTTGGCTTTACACAACTAGATCCAGGATGAAGTTCTAGACTTGGGAATTATCTGGACACCGGCGGTGATTAAAGTCCTGGGCATGGAACTGATTGCCCCTGGACCCTGTGCGCTGGGAGAAGAGAGGCTCGAGGAGAAAGTACAGGGCTCATAACGCATACGGCAGATTAAGAGAATGACACCTACGTCAGTTAGAGATTGACAGGGGTTGGATAGGACTGCAACGGAAAAAGTCTGTCCAATGAGGATGGCCTTAAATGTCAGACTCAGAGTTTAGACTTTTTTTTCATCAGTAATAGTTAGATGTTTTGCTCAGGGGGCTGATCTGATTACAGCTGTGCTTCACCAGATGAACACAGGGGAGCCTGAGGATGGACACAGGAGAGGAAAAGTTGAGGGCGAGGAATTCCGTTGAAAGGTTAAGGGGACAATCTAGAATAAGAGGTGATGAGGTCTGGGAAGGAGTCCTAAATATACCAAATAAAATGGGCATCAAAGGCACCCCTTAGAGTGTTCATGTCTGGGTTAAAGGTCTTGCATTTGTTATTAAAAGGTCGAAAGGGAAGAAAGCCATAAGTCATGAGAAAAAATTCAGTGTACGGCCTGACCCAGTTTATTTACTGAGAACTTTGTGGCATCAGGATCAGTGGGATGCAGAGCTGCCTCCTGGCAGTTGAGAGGAAAGTTAATAATAACCATCTCCACAGGAGAGACGGTGGCCGCTCACTGAGTGTGATCCTAAGGGCCGCGAGAAGTGAATGGAAAGAGTTATCGCTTTATTCCCTGTATGGAGGCGTTGGCACGCGAGGCACAGTTGGCACAGTGAATTGCCACGTCCAAGGGCAACAGTTTTACTCGGTGGTTTGTTCCCTGGGATCCCTGCTGAGCTAATGCAAGTGATGCGCATGGTTTCTTTGATCGTGGAGGTCTTAACATCATTTTCAGACTTGGACAGGAGTTAGTGATGTCTTAGGAATGTCCTAGGAAAGGCACTCTAGGTAGCTCTGTATGTAACTGGGATGATATCTGAAATCTTTTTTAAAATTGTGAGGCAGAGTGGAACAGTGGAAATATACTCTTTGGAGGCAGACAAACCAGGATTTGAGTGCCATTCTTATCATTCTATGATCCTGAGAAAATTATTAACCCTCCTTAGGCCTTAGGCAAAATGGGGATAATAATAGACTTTGTAAAAATTTAATAAAATAATATATAGAAAACCAAGACTTAATAGATATATAATAAATGTTAGCTCCCTTCCATATTTGGGGTCACATCAAAATATGCACTGAGAATATGCTGAATTGAAGACTCTGGAGAAGGAAACCAATCCGGAGAAAATGGAAGGAAATTCCTTGAGAAACAAAATATAAAATTTTGTGTAAGTTATTTGATATGGTTTGTTACAACTAGGGACACATGTTCTTATTTACATGAATCATCAAGGATTTCTAATCAGCAGGCCTTCTCCTAACTTCTATTCAACTTGTGGTTGGATGATGCAGAGATGGAGGGATTTTGAATAACTAATGAAATCCTTTTCTAGGGTATATTGCAGTGTACTTTAACTTACTGTGCATGCAAGGTAAATAACTCCTAATATGAGACAACAAACAAAATTTCTGTCTAATCAATTTATAAAAATGTTTAGGAGCCTCCATAAACATGTTTTCATAAATGCGTGCTGCCTGCCAACTTGTCTGACTTTAAGAGTTGCTATAACAACCATCAGTCTTCTCAGCAGCCTTGGCATTCTGAATTCTTAGTGATTTATTTTATATTTTTTACTAAGAAATATTATCATTTCTGGGTCCATTAACTCAGTCTTTTAAAGCATGGCACTAATATAGTCAAGGTAGAGGATGTAAAAGCATACATTAGCAACAAGTCTACCCATGGGCCCTCTTCCAAAGCAACTTCTTCATTCATGCAATTCATTCAATCAAAAATATTTATTGAATGCCTGCCATATGCCAGACTGTTCTAGGTGTTAGGGACAAAACAGTAAGACAACAACAAAACAGACGAACAAACAAAGAACAATAAAAAAAACCACGAGAGGTGCTTGTGGTGATGCTTACAGTCAGCTGTAAGGGGCAGGAGGAAGAATAACACTAAACAAACCACAATAAATACACGTGTAGGGTTATACATATGGTCATGTGTACAGTGAAGGCAAAGGAAGCAGGGTAAGGGAGACGTGCCACCTCAGGGCTCTTGATGTGGTGACATTTGAGCAAAGATTTGGACAAACAGAGTAAGAGAAGTTGTAGATCACCTGCAGAAGACCATTGCAATAGAGGGAGAGTGAGTGCCCAGGCCCCGAGTTGGGAGTGTGCTTGGCTACACCCAGACCGGCGAGGCGCCTGGGTGATTGAAGTGGGGTGCTCAGGGGAAGGACAGTAGGTAGGTAGCTGGTAAATTCAGAGATGAAGAGAGAACCTGTTCACACAGGGTCTTGAAAGCCATTGTAAACATTTTTGATTCTATTCTGAGTAAAGTGGGGAAATCAATGTAGGATTATGAGTAGAGGAATCACGTCTTCCGATCTATACTTTGGGAAAGATCACTTTAGCTTCTGTGTGAAGAAGAGACTGCAGGAGGTCAAGATGGGAGGGAGGGAGACCAATGAGGAAGCTATGGCAATGATACAGTGAGGAGGTGATGATGGCTTAGAGCAGGTGGCAAAAGGTGAGAGGTCATCAGACTGCAGATGTACTTCGGAGGTAGAGCCACAGAATTGCTGAAGGATTACAGATGAAGCAGGAGAGAAAGAGTGAATTTAAAGACGGCTCTAAGGTTTTTATCCTGAACACTGGAAAAGTGAAGATAATAGTTTTCTTCAGGGGAAGACTGAAATAAAAGCAAGTATGTGTGTGTGTATGTGTAAGGTAAAACAGAGTGGAGTTCTGGGCATGTGAATTTTAAGATTTCTATGAGACATGAAAGTAAATACATCAAGGAGGCAATTGGATATAAAAAATCAAATTCCTTTATAGATTTCAGAGTTCAGAAGAGAGGATTGGGCTCAACGTAGAATTTTGACATAGATGGAATAGAGGGTCACGGTGCTGAATGAGGTCTCCTAGGAGTGGACATGGATAAAGAAGAGGAGATGAAGGACTGAGCCTTCGACCACCCCAATGTCAGAGGGGGAAAGATGAGGAGTGTCCAGCAGGAGAGAATGAGGAGAAATGGCTAGCAAAGTAAAAGAGATAATACAGTTTTGAAAGAAAATTATTTCAAGGTGAAAAAACTTAATAGTTGAGTCAGTATTTCTGATATGTCATACAAAATATGAGCACTGACAATTAGATGTCACAATGAAGGTGTCAGTGAACTGTTTTAGAGCATTTTTTTAAAAGATTTTGTTTATTTATTTTTAGAGAGAGGGGAAGGGAGGGAGAAAGGGAGAGAAAGGAACATCAGTGTGGGGTTGCCTCTTGTGCACCCCCAACTGGGGACCTGGCCTGCAACCCAGGCACGTGCCCTGATTGGAAATCGAACCAGCGACCCTTTGGTTCGCAGGCTGGTGCTCAACCCACTGAGCCACACCAGCCAGGGCTAGAGCAGTTTTGACAGAGTGATAAGGAGAGACAACTCTTTTCCAAGAGAGAACAGAAGGGGAGATAGTGATTACTGACAGACTTTTTGAGGGATTTTGCTAAAAAGAGAGCTGAAAAATGGGGCAGTAGCTGAGGCAATAAAGGGTAAAGAGAGTTTTTAAATTCAAGTTAGGATCTATTATGACATGTTTGCATACTGATTGGGATACTCAACAAACAGGGAAAAACTGATGAGGTGGGACAGAGAGGAAATAGTGGCCATGAGCAGCCACATCATTTACATGTGACAGGTTTCATTCATAAATTTGAAAAAAATTAAACACACATCTATCATGTATCAAATATACAGCTAAGTACTGGGACACCAAAATGAATAAAACGTGGTTTCTGTTATCAAAGAGGTCATTTTCTGGAAAGACGGAAGAAGCATATTTATAAACCAATCATTCATATTCAATGTAGCAATGGGAATGTCTGAGAAGCGTACTCAGGGCCCTATTTTGGGCACTTTTCATCCCGGTGTATTGGTTCGTGGGCCACCACGTCACCGTAGCCAAGCTTCAAGGTCTTCATTTCGGTAACTCATGGACATGTTCTGGGTTATGCTACTGATTGAACTAACTCAGGCGAGAGAGCTGAGCGTGAATTGGTGCTGTGGAATCAATTTGAGGTGACAGACTGAAGAAATGTTTAGGAAGTAAAATCAATAATACTTGGTGACGGCTGATGTGGGGTCACGTAAAGAAGAGGGAGAGTCGAGGATACCTGCCAGGTCTCTCACATCCGGGATCCTGGGGGTGTGGCTGCTGAGAAGCCAATTACTAACAGGTAGCATGGATAGATGAGAAGACTCTGGGACCTTTCCTTTAAATAAAAATTAAGGTCTACATGACATTTTCAAAAAGCTCTAAAGGGAGTCAGATATTTCTGTCTATAAAGAAAAAAACCCAGACCTGCTCTTTTTGTGATGTCACAAATACAAAAGAAAAATAAGATAGGAAAGCTTCTAAAATATTTTTTGACATAAGAGACTCTTTAAAATAAACTCAGAATTCCTGGACTGATGTCTTTTTTTTCCTTTTTTCTTTTTCATAGAATAGCTTGAGAAATTCAGTGCAAGTGAATTGAAACATACGGATGCAGTTCACAGTGCCCCAGACTGTATGAGCTCCGTGAAAATTCTGAGTAGTCTTGGAGTTTCAGGAGAAGAAAATGTTACAGACCAAGGCAACTTCTTTCAGGTTAACTCCTCCAGGCAGGATGCTTCATGGTGCCATGCACGGCTTTTCAAGTCTGAGTGCCCACTCACGCCCTCCCACTGCCAGAGGGATGAGAATGAGCACCCCTGATGG
Organism: Furipterus horrens; assembly: GCF_987537825.1. NCBI lineage: Eukaryota > Metazoa > Chordata > Mammalia > Chiroptera > Furipteridae > Furipterus > Furipterus horrens. The sequence goes on along the minus strand of NW_028327174.1, from coordinate 17,473,345 downwards.
CGAGTGAGGAGAGGGGTGTCTGAGCATTAACTTGAAGCAGGCAATGCATACATGAAATTTCTTTGAAGTCTGGCATTTGAATTTTAACATTTAAACAAATTTTATATTCAGATCCATAAAATATCCATTGCCTTTCATACAAAAATAATAGATTCTGCTCCTTCTCTCTCTTACCTTGCTCTGCCTCAAATCACTGAGTACAAAGATGCATTGGAATGATTTGTCATGTTTTATCAAATAACTCTGATTATGTCCTTACATCTTGCCACTCTCCCCTGGAAATATCAAGAAGCTCAAGAGAAAGAAGAAGAACACAGTTTCAGGAGGCATGGGCTCATCTATCCCAGTTCTACATTTATTTTTAATTTTAGTTCTATCTATTTATTTCCAATAGGATTTTGGAGTAGCTGTGTGACTTTTGGAAAATCACAATCACTCTGCACTGTGGTTTCCTTATTTATAAAAGTAAGGGAGTTAGTTACTCTATATGATCTTCAAATTTCCTTCTAACAGACCAAGGATCCAGTCCCTCATGGTCCAAACAAAATGTAGATGGGGTGAATGGATGGTGCCATCAAATGTAAATCAGAAGACCTTTTGAATATTTTGGGGAAAAAGAATGAAGATTCAGCTAAGGCTTGAGTCATAATGGAAACTTTGAATTAAAAAAAGAAAGTCCCTAACCTTGAGAGATGATTATAGCATAGAATCCATACACTTGACATGTGTTATAAAAAGAGCTTATTTCTTGAGAAGTAGAATTGCAACTTTCTGCTGAAAAGATATCAACCCCCCAAGGCACACTCTAGCAAGCCCACAGGCAAACTCCCACTTCAGTAGACTGAATAATTAACCTGTAAAATATCACGTTGGGATGAGCATGCTGAAGATGATGGAGACACACATGGAGATGACACAGGCAGTTTGACATCTTAGGGAGTCCACTACTTAGCACCATCCCATTCTCAAGCACTTCTACTCACCTAATTTTTTTTAAGTCTGACACCAATAATGCTGATACTTGCATATTCTGGGATAATAAAAATGATCTGGATACATTCTCATCACTTATCAGCATTCACGAAGAAGAAAACAATTAGTTATAAATTTCTAAGGGGAAACAAATCCTAGAACCAGAAAAGCAGAGGGCACATGAAGCTTGATCCAACGAAGACTTATAATAGTAAGGCATAATAATAGCATAGACATAACTAACCTTACCCAGAAAGGATTGCCTCCTGTAGGGACTTGTTTCCTTTTTGAGGAGAATTCATTAGCAATGCCCGATAGATAAACCTGAACATACAAAGGGCCACATGGTCTTGGAACTATTTGGTCAGCCTTCCATTCTCTCTAGGAACTTTGAACAGTTGATGATCCCTTATGTGGATGTTGGCGTGCCTTCAAGGTCTCCTGGGCTATGCCATACTTCTACCGCAGACAGTTGAGAAAGCATTCTTTTCTTTCTCTTTCTTTCTTCCTTCTTTCCTTCCTTCCTTCCTTCCTTCCTTCCTTCCTTCCTTCCTTCCTTCCTTCCTTCCTTCCTTCCTTCCTTTCTTTCTTCCTTTCTCTTTCTTTCTTTCTTTCTCTTCCTTTTTCTTTCTTTCTTTCTTTCTCTCTTTTTCTTTCTTTCTTTCTTTCTTTCTTTCTTTCTTTCTTTCTTTCTTTCTTTCTTTCTTTCTTTCTTTCTTTCTTTCTTTCTTTCTTTCTTTCTTCCTTCCTTCCTTCCTCTTTCTTCCTTTCTCTTTCTTTCTTTCTTTCTTTCTTTCTTTCTTTCTTTCTTTCTTTCTTTCTTTCTTTCTTTCTTTCTTTCTTTCTTTCTTCTTTCTTTCTTTCTTCCTCTCTTTCTTTCTTTCTTTCTTTCTTTCTTTCTTTCTTTCTTTCTTTCTTTCTTTCTTTCTTTCTTTCTTTCTTTCTTTCTTTCTTTCCTTCTTTCTTTTCTTTTCTTTTTTTTTACCACAACTGCCATTTCCTTCCATAGATCATACTTTTATAAAACTGAATCCTCTTTTGCCAAGATAAGGATGAACATAATTTATTTACCAAGACACATAAAAGATGATATATGCAAACCACACATTGAAAACTAAAAACTAACATCATCTATGTAGAAATTCTAAGTCCTTTCACCAGTTGGTTGAATTACCTTGGGCAAGTCGTTTAACCTTTCTGAATCTAATTTTTCATCTATAAAATGTGTGTGATACTTTCTTGCTTCATGGGGCTAATTAGTTAAAAACCACGCAGTAGCTGAATATGGAATTAAATTCCAAAAAAGCCTCATTCAAATGCTAGCATACTATAAATAGCGTTGTGGCTTGCCATACCAGGAGACAGCATCATTAATGTCCTGTCTCAGAATGTCTCATTGCAGAATGGTTGGTGAAATTAGCACACAGACCATAAATGGGTTGTCTAGGACTCTGATTAAGATGACCAAGCAACAAGGAAAGAAGTCTTTATCTAAGCACTCATTATTTGCTATTGGAATGCTGTTGTGTATGCTTAGAACTGGGGTGGAGCCCTTTGCCAGCCACACTGATGGCTAATTTGAACCTTTTGAAGAACTGTGGGGATTCCAGTCGATCAACAGGAACGGGCCTGTTCATCTGGATGTTTCTTTCAAATTGGTTGAAAGAAATCCACAACACTTGATGTTCTGACCTGATTCTTAGCCACTCAGCACCAGCATGGGGTCTAGCATTATGAAAAATTTTCCAGTTTGTTGAGTGGAAGTAATCCAATCCTGCCACTGTTTGTGGTAGGAGGGAGAAATAGTATAGAGGCAGGATCCAAGAAAACAAGAAAAAGTTCTGAGGCTTAGGAGAAGTGGCATCATGTAGTAGCAATATGAAGAAATGGAGTTGGAAGTGACAGAGAAGGCCAAAAAACAGAATGTCCCAGGGAACAGAGCAGGTCTTGGGCTAGGAGCTTGGAGGACGGTTAAAGAGTACAATGCCCCGTGTATGGATTCTTCTGGGCATAATCAGGTACTGGAGCAGGATGGGGCAGGTATGGCTGTTTCAGGGCCAGAAGAGGGGGCCCTTCCTCCTACGGAGACAGGAGAAGGGCCAGGGAACTGATCTGGTTGCAGCTGTGGCTAGAGGGGGCCCAGTCTGAGGGTGGAGCATGGTGTCCAAGCAGGGAACAACAGTAGCAGAGCATGGTTCAAGCAGATCGTTCTGATTGCCAGTCCAAGATAAAAAAGCAGGCAAGTGCATGTATGTGGGTGGCGTTTCCCCATGGCATGGGGGATTCTGGGTTGGGAAACACTCACAGGTCCCAGCAAAAGGCAATGGGTCTGAGAATGGGGAGCAGGGACCCAGTCATTTAGCCCAGAGGAAAGCATTGGCTAAAGTATTTGAAAAGAAGAAATGGGCCACGTGACGTGGAGAGTGGGGCACGACTCAAGGAGGGAGACTCAGGAATGAAACAGCACCCACTCCAGTGGTCAGACCTGGGGCAGGGCAACGGGGCTAGCTCGGCAGCCGGAACCGTCTGATGGGCAGTCATGGAGAGTGGATTAGACTTTGAACATCTGCCGCTTTAGGTATGTCTTGAATTTGAGATTTGGGCAGCAAGGCTCAGTCTTGAGGTGGAAAGGTGCTGATTTTAATTGTGGTGAGGAGGGGGTGAGCTCAAATTCAGAACCCAAATGGGAGCAGAGAAGCTGGAAGGGAGTTCTCTCGCCTCTTCCTGCTTCCACTTGGATATAGACATAAACGAGGGAATACTGTCTGGTTAAATATGGGAAGAAACTATCAAAATGGTATTGATCGTCCTGCTGAAGGCTATCCATCATCATTCACCTTCTCAATGTCTGAAAAGATGTTCAGTATAACTTTTGGATTTTAAGTGATGACTGCATCAAAAATGAAAAATGCGAAAACGTTTACACTGACAAGGGCACATGGAGGGGCTGACTGCTCATCCAAGACTTATTCCTGTGCTTACTCTTTGAGTAAATAACACTAATTGCCTCTTGCCTTATTTGAAATTTAGGCATGGTGAATTTTAAAGGGACATGATCGGCCTTATTTTTATCTTCTGGCCAGTGGCATCATTTTCTGTCAGCTCATTGTCTGACTTTTCCCACGCTGGTGTATGACCTCTGCCACGTGATGCAGGGCTCAGGGCAATGTGTTCCCGTGGCACATCAAGGCATCCGAGGGCTGCCACTTGCTTTCTAACTTTAAAAATAATCTTCAGCCATTCGTTCCTCTTTCATATCTTAACATGTGATTTTGCTTTGCAGAACACAAAAGATTGATCTTATATTTATGAGCCAGTTGGTAGGGAAGCTGGTAGAGTACAATTTAATTGACTTTTTTCCCCTGAAAGGATATTTTATTTGCTTAGGCTGAATTGAATTCGTATTGAGAAGCTTCGGTCATCCTTGATTCCTCTGTTTTGCTTGCCCCTAAACTCAAATCTTAACCATGTTACCTCCATTTCTATGCTACAGTATCTCTCTGAATCCAACTCCTTCTGTCTGTCACCACAGCCCATGACTTTCTCACATCCTCCGTATTGCCCCCAAAGTCAGACTATTACACAAAAATCTCATGACCCCGTGCTAGTCCACAACGCATAGAATGGCATGTGAGGGCTGGTGATCTGGTCCCAGTTTATCTTTTTATCCTTGTCTCCTGCCTCTCCCACTCCTGAAGCTCTCACACTGAGCCTCCAGAAACATCCTCCTGTTTTCTGAACATGCTCTGCACTGACATGTCCTCACGCCTCTCCGTACAAGCTGCTTCCTCTGCCCAGAGGCTCTTCCTGGGTTTCTATACCTATTGACCTCTTCAACTCATCCTTTAAGGACTGATTCAAAAACCACCTCTGTGAAATAGTCCCGTTTCCAGTCTGGGGGAAGTAAGACCTCTGTGATGCTCCGCAGCATCTGGAGCACATCTGTGCTGAAAACGAGCTCTACTGCGTTGTGGCAGTTTGTTTATGAGTCTGGCTCTTCCACGCGGCGCGGAGCCTCAGAAGACCAGTGGATGTCGCTCACTCAGCTTTGCTTTCTTCTTCCTCCGGCTTCCCCACCTGCTCTCCCAACCTCCAGGGCCTAGTACAGTCCCTGACTCGCAATAAACACTCAACAAATGCTTGTTGGTTTAAGGAATGAGTGATTACAGTGCACGGGATTTCGGAGCCTGTTTAGTTTAGCTTTCTTCGCTTACTTAGTCCTTGTTAAGGTAGATTCACTGCCACGTCTACCTTACTGACTTTTTGATTCTAGTTCTCAGTCATTTCTCCCCATTGGCACAAAGCTGATTGTGCAGTATCTACTGAAGCCTTACTCTTCAAATTGCTGAGAAGGTTTGAGGGTCCCAGCACCTTTGCCCAGCACAAGCAATACATTTCTGGAAGACGTGGACTAAGTTACCTCCCAGTGAAAATGCTCTGTTACTTTGTCTCAGGTGTGTTTGCCGAACAACCATTCCCGCAAAACTCTTTTTGCTAATTTTTAGCTCAAACTTTTCATTAGATGATGCAGGCCACTTTTTCCTGAGACTATAAATTATCTTGTTACTTTATTTATAATGGGAACATATTTATTTTCTGTGATGATGGCTCCCCCGAGCCTTCTTTTTTCTTAGCTACATAAAGTTAACTTCCTCGGTGGCAAATTAAGGACAGATTACAAGCAGCCTGGGAAGCAGGCTCCCTTACCACAGGGGGCCGCCCACTCAGCCTCCTTCTGTTCAGCCATCCGAAAGATGCAGCTGCCTAGTCGGCCAGCCCTGGACCGCTCTCCCCCTGCCTCTCCCTCTCACAGGGGGTGCGGAGAAGTCCCTTGCTCCGCCAGGAACTGCTTGGGTTCCCATCCCCGCGTTCTCTAGACTCTCCTCCTCCTCCCCCTCCCCACCTGCCTACCATCTCCCTCCCACACCAAGGCCAGCAGTGACTGTGCTCCAAGACTCCCCCTCCTTCCAGCACTGCCTCTCGGTTTCCATAGCAACAGAAAATGTTGGTGGGAAGCAGAAATGCTGAACTGCAACTCGTGTTGGGGCTGGGAGGAGGAGGTGAAATGTGGGCCTCTCTGGAGGCTGCAGGATGAGGTGAGGGGAGCATTCAGGTGAAAGCAGGGCCAGGTGAGGAGCCCTCAGAGGAAAGAAGGGCAGGGAAGCTGGGGGGGGGGTGCATTGGCAAGCAGCAATCACTGTGGTGAGAAAGGTAAGATTGGAGGAAGAAATGGGAGGAAAGGCTCAGTCAGACACAGTAATGGAGAATTCTGCATATAGTGGATGATGGGGTGGGGGGTCATGGTAGGCAGCAAGCTGGGAATAGGTGATTTCTGTCGCAAAGTGAGTAGTGGGGGGCAATAGTGTGGTGGCAAAAAAATAGGGACCTGAGAGCTTCATAATAATATATAAAAGTAAGGATAATGTACCTGGACTTGGAAACTGGCACCCCTACTTAATAGTCATGTGTTACTCATCTTCTCTGAGCCTTAGTTGGCTCCTTCGTTTGTTCATCTGTTAAAGCAGAGTTATTAATATCTACTTTCAAAAGTTGTGAGAATCAAGTAAACGAAAGCACATGCAGTGGCCACTTAGAGTAGGTAAGGTGGCTATTTTTTAAAATCAGTGTTTGAGGTTGAAGAATAGTATTTCAAAAGGGATATTTTTAGGCTGGATATTTGAGTTAAAATTCATTGAAAACTGTACATGTTACATGTTTTGTGTATTTATTTCAATCTTCCGTATCTCCTGAGTAGATGGTGTTGTGATAACATGTCCCTGAGTACATGATGCCATTGCAATATTTAGTTCTAGCCTTTTGTCACAAAAAGGGAGTCATGCTTTGCCTTCAAATACATTTTCTATCTCCTATACAGTCAGAATACTATTGCTATCACAACCCCTCATTTCTCTTCTCTCCCCTTAGTTCAAGCGGTTGCTGCAAAGATAGTATTCCATGTTCACAGTCACGTCGACAGCAGCCCCTCGGTATTTTCTGCATCAAGGTCTGTGCCATCATTTCCTACAGGACTCCAAGGCAAGATAAGCTAGAAAAGTCGTGGCTTAACTAGAGATGCCTGAAAGCCAACTGACTCTAGGCTGTCCTTGCTATCTTAGAAGAAGGGCATGGAATTACTGCAGTGACTCTTTGTCTCCATGACTCCTTGTCCTGACATTGGGACAATTATAGCAATGATGATGACTAACACTTGAAACTGCCATTCCAAGAGCTTTGCACGAATGGACTCATAAACCTCGCCTCAACCCAATGGGATTAGTACCCAGTTACTACCATGCTTGCTTCCACATGTGGAAACTGACGTGCAGAGACATTCAGAAGTTTACCCAAAGTTACATAGCTTGTAAGTCTTCGGGTTGGAGTGTGAATCTAGGGAGAGTCTAACTACTGCACTTCTCTATGGAAGAAATATCTGGGCTCAAAGGTATTACTACTGCTTTGCAGAGATAACATTTTTTTCCCTCACTTGGTATCATTGAACGAGTAAACCGGGAATGTGAGAACGTGCCCTTGGCTCCTATTTCAAGATGTGCAACCGAGTCCATTGGTTTAACTTTCTTCTTCTTAGGTTCCAGTAAAAATTTGGAAAAGGAATAAAATCTCATGATCTCACAATAACAAACATAACTGGAAACAACTTTATGAGTATAAGAAATTTCAAAAATCAGAAAGATCACAGAGAAGCACTGGGTGGTGCAATGAGGTGAAGGTAGCTTTAGTTTCGGGTGTCCCCTGAATCAAGAAAGGATCCCACATTGCCCATCAGAACCCCAAAGGTTTCAGCCTGAGTGAAGGAAGGTAGGGTGAAGGAAGAGATTGAGGAGTACACAGAAAATGGGGACAAATTCAAGCTCTATTTATGGAACGGTTGCCTTCTTAGCCTGAACATGCATTCTCCCCCAACCCTTCTTTCACACACACACACACACACACACACACACACACACACAGGAATTTACTTCGCTCTTTAGGCCAAAAAGAAAACGAATGCTTGTTCTCTTAAGACATTTAAAAAACCTTTCTGGGAATAATTAGATCAGTTAGTGAGGTGGTATCTGGGACACCCTACTCATTATAGGGACACACTATTCACTACAAAGTAAACAATGCCTGGAAGTAAAAAAAAATACCCCTATGTACACAGAACTTCCAGTCAGCCTTTCCTTTGCCTCTTCCTGAAATATGAATAGAAAACTACAAGCTACCAGTCATTGGAGGGTAGCCTGTGGTATGACAAAGAACAATCAAGTCAGAAACAAAACACAAGAGAAAAACTAACTGTAGAGATATTTGTACAAAGAAAATTTAAAAATAAAGACAACTAACCTCTAACTAGTATTCCTTGACAGATTCCAAATAATATTACATATAAGGAAAAAGAATAGGGTGTTACAAAAGAAGAAATAGAAAAGAAGAGTTTTTTTGAAATTAAACATATTACCAAATTTAAAAAATAACAATTTAAAGACTGAACTCAATCTCTTAAAGTAGAAAATAGAAATATAAAGAGATGGTAAATGTGAAAGAAAGGACAAGAGACATTAAGAAATGACCGAGGAAGTCAAATGTCCAATGTCTGTCTAATAAGAGTTTGCAAAAGGCAAGAGAAAAAATGAAGGGATAGAAATAATCAAATAAATAATAAAAGAGATTGTCCCAGAATGAATCTTTATCTTTAAAGTGCCTAACAAGTATGGAACAGGAGGGAAAAGGCACCCACTTAGTCACAGGTCAGTGACCCTTGAGGACACCAAGGATAAAGAGAAGATCCTGAAAACCTCCAGAGAGAAAGAGAGTAAGAGGTCACCTGTCAAGGCACCAGGTCAGACTTCTCAACAACCACATCAAATGTTACAAAAACAGCGGGCACTGTGTGCCAAGCTCCGAGAAAAATTAGATTCACCCTGGAACTACGTATGAAAATACAATATTAGTCAGTCATGGGGGCAGAATACATTTTTAGACTCATAAGGGCTTCAAAATTCACTTCTCATGTATTTTTTCTGCTTTTTGTTTTTCATTTTTCAAAAGTTACTTGAGTGTGTGTTCCAACAAATATGAGAAATCAAAATAAGAGAGAAGAAAATAGTGGATTCAACTCAGGGGTGCAAAGAAGACGCAGCCATCTCCAGAGACCAAACGCAGCTTGGGACAGGGAGGCTGGGGGGAGGGGTCTCTGGGAAAAGTACATCACAACAGTAGATAGCATGATGGAGACCGTGGGAAACCTAAAGACAGCCCGAAGGCAGAAATGTAAGAGAAAGGAAAAATCATCAGAAATGACAGGAGGAAGAAAATTATTAAAAATGAGTAGGATAGTTCTCATGTTTGTAGCTTAGCTAACTGTGTGACTGGTGTGTAGCCATCACCATCGATGCCCACCCTCATCAGGGTGGGAATGGCAGCCCAGGTATGGGATGTTCATCTCTGAGAAACGTTCCCACACTTCATGAGTGGCATGCAGGCAGAGAAACACGGGACTTCAAGGCACTACTGCAAGGCCGGGCAATGAGGATGTCAGCAGGGACCACTGGTTTCCCCTGTTTGCCTGGCAACACTCATGTCCCCGGTATTATGGGGTGATGATAGAAGCCAATACTGAGAGCAGTGGAATTTTATGCTAGCTCTGGCATAGAGTCAAAACTAAGCTGACTTAAAACTTTAAAAAGTGGTATTTCAAAGCACCTGAGTTTATGGGCTAAGATTCAGTCTGCAACTCTACTGGGGAAGGAGACAGGTAGGAGCGAGAAAAGGTGATGGCATAGATGAGCTAAAACCTCATTGCTCACGTCCAGGTGTCAATAGATGATATCTGAAGTTGACAGAGTGAGAACTAAGGATATATGCATATCAAATGGAGACAACCCCCAGACGGACTAAGTACAGAACTGCTTAAGGTATTTGCTTCGGGAGAGTGGGGCTGGGAGCGGGGAGAAGAGTGCATAAAATTGTTTGCATCTCAGTTTGATTTGTCCATTTGTTTTGATGTTTCAAAAAATATACGCAACACTTAAGAAATTTTTAAGAAGTATGTTCCTGTCAATCCTACTGTCCAAATTCCCTTGCTATAGTGTAGTTGTTTAAATTGTCCTTAAGGCTGTTGTAAAGCACCTATGAAGAGGATGGGTGAATAAATCAAATCATTAACCAGTCCCGGGCACCCACTCCTCTCCCCCTTTCTCACTTCCAAGGGTGCTCTCTAGTACACAAGAGAGGAGCACCCTATTTAGCACTGTCATTGTCTTGGTGCTTACATGGTAAGAGGAAGCAGAGGAGCCTTCATTTTTAGCATCTAGACTTTGGCTCTGAGGACTGCTATTGAAATGGTAAGCTCTGATTACAGCTTTTTAAAGTGCACTGTTTTCCCTGAACTGAGAAGGGTCTTCAGAACTAGCATCAATAAAATGCTCTCTAATGGGATCTCTGGCACCGGAAGTCATCACGGACGCCAATGTAATTACCATCTCTGGGCTCGGTTTTGCCAGGCAGCACAGATAATCACCTACAACCGCAGGCTGATGATTAGCCAGTCAGTCAGCTGACACTGAGTGCTCACTGGGAAGTTCCATACGGGTGACAAGGGAAGACAAGGCCCTGTAATGACCTTTCCTCAAGGCATTTCAAATTAAAAGGAGCTAAGGGTGCAGAGGGGGAAGGAAAGCAGAGATTCACACATCCCAAAGCAAATGAATAAACATACCATTTTCAGTTGCATAGAGAGAGCCCTGGAGACCCAAGGTGGATTGAAATAAAAGTGGACTCTCTCTGAGCTGGCTCATCATGACATCCCTGGTTTTATGCATTGCTTCTTTTTGATTTGGCCCAACTGGACCCAAATTACTGGCTATCTTTCTATGCTAATTACATTCTGCTCCACTGGCCTGAAAGGCTGCCCTATCCCTCAGCTTTTGTCAGGCTGTGAATTTTCCCAATACATCAAGTTAGTGCAAACCTGACCTCTTCTAGGGAACTTTGCTGGAGTTGCTAGTTTTGAATGCCTCCACCCTACCCTGAATTATAGTTCCAATCAGTTATATAGCTGAAGGAATTTGATGGTTCATGTTTGTTTCTCCAGTATATTGTAAGCTTCATGAGAGGAGAAACTGGGTATATTATTCATTCCAAAATCATTGTAATACACTTAGAACAGTACCTGGAATATAAGCACTATACAAGTGTTTATCATCATCATCATTATCATCATCAATCTTTGTATTCAGTTGCCTAGCTTAATGGCTGGCATATACAAGTGGAAGTGAGCAAATGTTTCATTTGAATTTTTGGAACATTTCAAAAAAGTGGAGTTTTAAAGATGAGGAAGTTGACAGTAGTCACGGTTCCAAGGTGTAAGTGAGACTGGTTCCTTTAGATGTTGCCAACTGAGAGCAGTGACTGTCTTTGAAGAAGCAAAGAATCTAACAGGTGAATAAATTTAGTTTGGGAGGGTAGGAGGACATCCTAGATGATATGAAACTATTGAAAATAGATTTGTTGTTGGCTTTGGGACAATACACTAGTCCTCAGAAAGATGGGCTTGTTTGGAGAAACACCTAACTCAAGAAGCTTCATTTTCTTCTTGATTATCTAGAAATAGAAGGTCCGGGAGTCAGACTGATGTTTCCATGCTCATTCTCTCTTGCCTTCTTGCACATGCGTGCTGCCATCTGGGTGAACCTATCTGGGCACACTGGTGGATCATTCATCTGTCTTCCCGTATGGTGCATGTATAGTGTGTGAATGGTGATTTCACAGGTAGGTAACACTTTCACTGCAGTGTTATATGATTGCTAGGATTGTGGTCAGGCCAGCATCTCCTCTGTGATTCAAACACTACATGCCTTTTGCAATCTCACCATCTTTGTTCATGTTCTATTCAATCTGGCATCATCAGCCCTGTTCTTCAGAGTTTACACAAAACCCACAGAAGCCCACTTCCTCCAGAGAGGCCGCCCTGATCAACACAAACATCTCTTCCTTTTCAGGACTCATAGTAATTCATAAAGCCTAACACTTATTTTTCCCATAGTTATATTCTATGCTGTGAAAAATATTTACACTGTTGTCCTTTATTGCTACTTGAATGTGTACTGCTATTTAGCTGGTAGGTATGCTACTTTTAGCTCCCTGAGTTGACTACAGGATCTTTAACAGGAGCCTGGATTATGCCTGTGTTCTCCACCACAATGGGCACAGTTTGTCTGACAAGTATAGTAGGTACTCAATAGGTGTTTCCTTAGGAAAGAATGGATGGAATCTCCCAGGAATCCATTCAAAAAGGTTATCTTGAGAGCCCCTTCACAAATGTTTATCTATTTTCTACTTTAGATTGTCAACACATGTTAAAGAATAAAAGATGCAGATTTAAAACACAGATTTATATGTTTAAAATACTACCATCTTCATCATCTGTGTTTGTAAATATACTTTACAGTATTGGTTAATATACTTTATAGTATGGATGCATGTTTACTAGTTATACCTGAGGACAAAACTAATAGACTCTTGGGCATTAAAATATCCTCATAAAAGTTAATTATCACAATTTTATCAGCCATAATTAATAGGACATTTTGCTTCTGTGAGCAGGTGGGTGTCTTGGGTGTTTCTGAGGAAAGCACCAAATGCCACCTAATTCTTTGGTAGTCCCAGTCTTGTGCCGACAGCACTGCACGACTACACGGCCACTTTCCCTGAAAGGCTCAGTTCTGGGGGTGTGTATGCAGTCGATCCATCAAGGTCTGTGGTGAGTAGAAGGAATTAAGGTGACAGAACTTTCCAGCATCCTTTGGAGTTATTTGGTAGAAGGTCACTGAGGTAGGTGGGCTTGGGGTATTCCAATGTTCCTAGCATAAATCATGTAAACATTTTCCTTGTATCCAACGTCTCATGAGGGCAAGAGCAGAGACATCGTGTAGCAATTTCAGTGTATCATTGTGCTGTCAGTAATTGCAAAGTGACTTTATCAGCTAAGTGGCACAAGCAATCTTGTCACCGTCATGATTCATTGCCTACTGAAAGCACACAGCTAGCCTTAATCGAATTCACACCAGAACTCTGTGAGGTGGTATTTCTCCTGTTTGTACTTGGGAAACTGATGCTCATGGAGACTGACCAACCCAAGGAGGAGGAGCCAGACTAGGAAAGCTATTCAGAGGGCAGCCATCTTTCTAATCCCTACTGAGCATAATGGTTACAAATCTCAGTAGGCCCTTACCATGGCCCCATAATTCTCTCTGTTTCCCACTTTCTGAAATGTCTCTTTAATATCTTCTCTATCTTTAAATCTTTCACATCATTATCTCATAATTTCCTGGAAAATAGAGCCCCTTAGAGGAAACATACCTCCATATTCTCATCACCCGATGGACACATCACGTGGTACTCATTTCTTCTGTTTTCCCTCCTGTTACTTGCCTCTGTCTCACCTTTATTCCTTCATCCAGTCCGGCTTTCTTTTCCAATAGCAATATCTGCCTTTCTACCTGATTATTTCTTTTTCTAGTCAAATATGATTCCCATCCCTCCTGTTTCAAAAATCTTCTCTTTGACCTTAAATCACCCTTCAGCTACTTGCTCATTTCTGTGTTTCCATTCTCAGCAAAACTTCTTTCAAGGGTTGTCTACTCCTCCTTCAATCCAATGCAATATGGTTTCTATACCTCTTATTCCACTGAATGTGCTCTTGTCAGGTTCTCCAGTGGCCTCTAAGTTGCTGAATTCAGTTGGTGACCTCTCTATTCTCATCTCACTCCATCTCTCATCATCATGTTACCCTATTGATCCCTTTCTCATGAGCCAAGTTTTGGGGAAAAGACCTTTCCACTTTTAGACACTTGAAGTTTTGGGAGAAAGGTCTTTGCACTTTTAGACACTTGAAATTTGAGAAGTCAGCACAATATAGGAAGTAGAGAATTTTTGCCTCTGTCAAATATAAATGAGGTCACTGAAGGTGAATATGTGGAGCGAGAACTGAAGAGGGACAGGGCTAAATCCTACGGATAGGCAGAGACAGCGGAGGAGTGGGGGGGGGGGTCTACAAAGGAGCTGGAGAAGGAGCTGGCTACTGGGGCAGGCGATGCCAAGGATAGGGGAAGCCAAGGAGAAAGAGAGCGGGAAATCAAACCAGACCACAGAAAGATGGAGTATACAAGGACTGGAAAGAGTATAAAGGGTTTGGGAATTAGAGTTCATTATCCACCAGATACAAATAATTTCAGGATATCGACAGAGGCTGATTGTATTGAGCCCTGACTGTACTGAATTGAAGGGCAAGCCAGCAAGTGTAGACATTTGAGAAGCTTGGTTGTGAAGGAATGAAGAGTGAACACATAATGTGCAGAGCAGACATAGGATTGAGGGAGGAAGCTGAAAAAAAAAAAATCAGGTACTATCTGGCTTGTTCAGAGGCTGCAGAGAAGAGAAGACTTACCTAATGTCATACCACTTACGCTAAAACCAAAAATAGAACTTATTTACTTTGTGTCTTGAATCAATTGAGATAACATACATATGTGTGAGGGTTTTAAAGATGGCAAAGTGCAATAGGAATTTAATATGGTATTCTTATTTCCACTAAGAATAATTACTTAGTGGAAATAAATATTTTTTTGACTGTATAGTATAGCTTCCATTTTAATCCTCCCCTAAAGTACCTCATTTTTATTTATTCTGAAGTTTGTAAATGATTGAATTGGTATGAATGATGTTTTGCTTGCTTCCTTTTGAAAGAGTGAGGGATTTCTGGAGTAAATGTTGGCCAGCCTGTCTGTTTCTGTTCCCTTGTTCTGAGCCAGCAGACAATTAGATGGGCTATATAATTATATAGGTCTCATGAATACTAAATGTTCAGCTCCTTCTTTACAGGATGACTCCCTTCTGATAAAAGAACCTATAAATCCTGTCAAATAAACTTGAGATACTTTAGATTCTAGGCCTCTTATTCCAAGATCTCCTTCAAAACTCTGGAAGGACAAATTTAATTCTCCTTGCCAGCCATCTAAACAGACACTGGCTTATAAAACCCAAGGTGTTCCACAATGCTTTGGATATAAATCCTAATAATCTTTGCTCAGTCTGACAGAAGGTAAAAGTTTAACCATCTGAAATTTAATTTTGTGGACTCAAGGGGCAGAAATCCATGACCTGATATTAAGAGGCCTATATTAATTATTCACTATATTTTTATCTCCTCCAAATATGCTTCTGTGATTTATAAGTATAGACACATGGCTCTTCTTTCTCAATAGTTTCTTAAAATCCTGTACTCTTAAATGAATGGACAGTTCCCAATGTCTGTGATGTGCACGGTACACACAGACCAGATTAGGAAGTCTGGGATGGAGTCAGGGACACGCATGCAATGACCTCTAAGGTATTGTTTCTTTCTTTCTTTTTTTGAGAGATTTAATTTATTTATTTTTAGAAAGAGGGGAAGTGAGGGAGAAAGAGAGGGAGAGAAACAGCAATGTGTGGTTGACTCTCGAGCACCCCCAGCTAGGGACCTAACCCACAACCCAGGCATATGCCCTGATGGGGCACATGCAAAACTACTAGTTATTAAGCAGATTGCACTTATCATTAATGAAAGAGTAACATCATATTTTTAAAACATTTTAAATCTCATGTAAATCTTAATTAGATCAAGTATTTATTGTGTGGCCATTATGGGCACATCAGAGAAGGAAAACTCTGACTCCAAAAAACCTCCGCTGCCTTGCGGCATACCTCTTCAGGGGAAAGGCTAAGGGAGTAAACCCCGACAGAAAATCCGGAGCCGGAGTCCCTAAGGCGGTTTGACGTTGTAGTCAACACCGGCAACTCCTGCGGCGCACCTGAAGCCAAGCTGTATTGACTCCGTCTTTCCCTTGGATCCTTCAGCTGCGAAGAGAGGGGGGGTCTGCTGCATGGGCAACAGCAGACCCTCCATATCACCCTGCCCAGGCTCTGTAGCTTCAGCTTCACTGGAGAGGACACTCCAGATGTCGATTCAACACGGGAGGAGACAGATACTGTGTCACTCCCGAGTCGGACTGCACAGCCATTCTCGGCGGTGCAGATAGACTCTTAAGAAGCTACACCATCGTCTCTCGAGACGGACGGCTGCCGACAATTATGGCCTCTGCTTGGCAATGTGAGGGTATAATAAACAAAGAATACCTATGAACACCCATTTATTGAGGACTGTTATGGGCTGAACTGTGTTCCCCCAAATTTATATGTTAAAGTCCTAATCCCCCATACCCCAGAATGTGACCTTATTTGGAGGTAAGTCTTTACAGAGGTGATCAAGTTAAAAACGAGGTCACTAGGGTGGGCCCTGACTCAATATGACTGGTATCTTATAAGAAGAGGGAATCTGGACACAGTCAAACACAGAGGAAAGGTGATGTGAGGACACAGGGAGAGGAGAGCCATCTCCAAACCAAGGAGAGTGACCTAGAATAGACCCTCCCCTCACATCTCTTAGAGGGACCAACCTTGCCAACAACTTGATCTTGAACCTTTAGCCGTCAGACCTGTGAGACAATAGATTTCTGTTGTTTATGCCCCCCAGTTTATGGCACTTTGTTATGACAGCCCCAGCAAACAATTCAAGGACCTGTTATGTGCTAATGACTGGGAAACAACACGGGGCGAGACACTGTTGTTTCTCTCAGGGGCATTTAGGTAAAGAAGCAGATGACTCAGCCCTGTACGATAAGCCTGCTTCTATAGGTTATGTGTACACGGTGCCACGGGAGGCCAGCGAAGGACAGTTGACCAATACCAAAGAATTTTTTAAAGCCTCTCCAGGAAGCTCTGAGGTGGGATTTTTGAAGTAAGAGCTACCCAGGGTCAGACTGAGGGCAGGAAGGGAGTGTTCTAGGTGGAGGACAGTGTGGATTAGATGCGATGTGCAAAGACAGGCATTCGTGAGCAGCTGTGGCACAACTGGTGGACTGTGAGTCATTTCACACGGCCAGAGCTTAAGAGGGTAAAGGATGAAGCTGGAGAGACAGGCAGGGTGCAGATCAGTAGCGGAAGGCTCCACAGAGCAGGAGGAGGGGCCGAGGCCTTGAGGAATGAATGGGTCTTTCTTGGATGGGCAATCAGAGGATATAGGCTATGTTAGGCAGGTGGGAAACTGTGAACAGAAGTGAAGGTATACATTTGTTTGACAGCGAGGATTCTGATCTGGTTAAAGTAGAGGATCTCTGGGGAAGTGGTGGGGATGAAGTGGAAAGGTCGTCGTCGTCGTCGGCAGCCGTCCGTCTCGAGAGACGATGGTGTAGCTTCTTCAGAGTCCATCTGCACCGCCAAGAATGGCTGTGCAGTCCGACTCGGGAGTGACATGGTATCTGTCTCCTCTCGTGTTGAATCGACATCTTGCGATGACGCTGAAGCTACAGAGCCTGGGCAGGGTAATATGGAGGGTCTGCTGTTGCCCATGCAGCAGACCCCCCCTCTCTTCGCAGCTGAAGGGTCCAAGGGAAAGACGGAGTCGATACAGCTTGGGTTCAGGTGCGCCGCAGGAGTTGCCGGTGTTGACTACAACGTCAAACCGCCTTAGGGACTCCGGCTCCGGATTTTCTGTCGGGGTTTACTCCCTTAGCCTTTCCCCTGAAGAGGTATGCCGCAAGGCAGCGGAGGTTTTTTGGAGTCAGAGTTTTCCTTCTCTGATGTACCCTGACTGGAAGATCGAACCAGCGACACTTAGCTCGCAGGCCGACGCTCAATCCACTGAGCTAAACCAGCCAGGGCTAGTGGAAAGGTAAGACATAAGATATAGAAGTCCCTCCAAGGACCAGGCGTATGACAAACTGGGAGTGCTTCGAGGGTAGGACCAGGGTCCTGCTTGGTGCCTGCAATTAAACAGGGGCCCTATAAGAACTTGCTGAATGCATGAATGAAGGGTGGAGCAATGAAATAATGTGGTCTTAGTGAATCGGGCAGGACTTTTAGGCTCCTGTTTGGTTTGTTTTCAAAATCCAGGCAATGAAGGGCAAATATTTTTTAACCTTCTTGAGGCTCATTCTCTTCATTTATAAATAGGAGACTAGTAATACTTAGTGACAGGGATATGGGAAGCACTTCATGGGATAATTTATATGAAACTAAATGGAACTTAAGAATTCCACCCAATCAATCTTTATTGAGATAATACTACATGAACAGATACCATCATTGCAATGCAATATAATAAGGACAAGTATAGGGCCAGGAGTGCATGGGAATGGGGCAGTATTCCAGCTAGATAACAGGATGGTATAAGGGAATACTTCCTGGAGGAAGTAGTGCTGAAGCTGAATCATGAACAATACTGCACACTCAGGTGAACAGGAAGCAAAAGGAATTCCAGACAGAGGGAAGAGCGGGCTTCCTCTGCAGCTGTGTTTTCCTACTTCCTCAGCCTGTGCAGTTCCCTTGCTGAAAATATACTCCAGTCTGATTGGTCAGAGCAAAAACACCCTTTCTAGCTCTTGTCATACTCTTGACGGCTGGGGCTTGACGTCTGAATATCCTCAGCTGTTGTCTGAGTTCTCTTAACTAACAGGCCTTCAGGAACCTTGCTGTGGCCACCACCTGCCTGATTCCTTCAGTCCCTTTCTCCTTCCCACTTTCTTTCCTCTCTTCCCCTCATTCCTATTTGCTTCCTTCCTTCCTCCTTTCATCAAATGTTTACCATGTCTATGCATGTAACCTGTGGGCTCAAAGCGTATTTCTAATTCTCCAGGAGTTAAAGATCTGTGCGGAGGCAGCAAACTAGGACCCACTGACCAAATCTGCCTGTTTTTGTAAATAAAGTAGTATTGGAACACAGCCATGCTCATCATTTTTGTATTGTCTATGGCAGCTTTCAGGCTACAACAGCAGAATTGAGTACTTGCAATAGAGACCGCGGAGCTTCCAAAGCAGAACAAGACTGCCAGCCCCTGTCCCTGTGTTTGTGTGTGGCAGAGGTGGTGGGGGCAGGTAACGTGGTAGGAGAGGTGGTAAGACAGGCAAGTGTAGATCAGGTCTGTAACCCATCCTTGGAGGGTCAGGGAGGAAGTGACAGCTAACAGAAGGGACAACTAAGCTAAGAACTAAAGAATAAAAAGGGGTTAAGAGGGGAAGGAAGGTCATTCTGTCAGAGAGAGCAGCACGTGTAAAAGCCAGGCAAGGAAAGGAAAACATACAGTTCTCTAGAACTGTTCAGAGAGGAAATGGTAACAGATGAGGCTGTGAAATAAGCCAGGCTCAGGCAGGTCATAAGGTGTCCTGAATCTGAAAACCGCATTAAGGATTTTGGAAATACACATCTCCCATAGGTAACTGAGAATCACTGGAGTATTTTAAGCAGGGTAGTGCGAGAGCAAATGTGTGCTTTAGAAAGCTCACTCTGGCTGTAGTAATACTTAACATTTGTTGGGGCGTTCACTCTATGACAGCTCTGTGCTAAATGCTTTGCATGCATACATGTATATGGCACTATTTATTAAGTAGCTGGACAGCACTGGGGGCCAGGTAGAACGAGATGAAGGGTAGGGAACAGCGATGGATCTATGATAACCAATTATCTCCCTAATGATGGACAGTCAGAGCACTACCCACAGTTAGAGGCAGGAGAAGGGTGAAGAGAATAGAAGTGATTGGAAAGGGCGGTATAATGTCACAGAACCCCAATAAATATCAATAAGGGAGTACATATTAATAAGGATTGGAGAGTAAAAACCGGACATCGTACAGAGGGCAAAGAGAGATGAAGAAAGGGAAAAAATGGGGGTTGAGGTTTGGCAAGCAGCAGGTCACAGCTGACTTAGAATAGTTTTAGCAGAAGATCTGGGAAACAGGCAGGATTATAAGGGTTATGGAGGTGACCAGAAGTGAGAAAATGAAGGTCATGGCCACTGAACACTTGTTTGAGAGACCATCTTTATAAAGAAGCAAAGAAATAGGATTGTGTCTTGATTTCTTAAAATGAGTCTATAATTCAGCAATTTTACTACATTTTCTGACTCATGAAGTAAATTTCTCATCCTAAATAACTGGTCACTGGAAGCAATGGTGTAGAGCAAATTATGCAAATATGCCACATGACTAAATTAAAGGGCAATGCATGTGACCATTAGTTAGTAATGGGAGTTGTAGCACTGCATTATTAGAAAAGAGGGCAGCATGTTTTAATGCTTAAAAATGCTATTGGGGTAACTTCCAGGTGGAAGAAAGGGCTCTTCTTAATATCACCAGATTGAAATAGTGGCTAATGTCATTTCTGAAAGCCATTCTTTGGGGACTGTGATCCCTGAACATGCCCTCATGTCTGACTTTCTCCTGCACAAGCAATCAGTGTCCTTCCAAGGCTAATGAGATCTACACGAAGAATTAATCGCTCTGCCAGCACCAGTATTGTACTCTGCATCTTTAAAGAGCTCAAAATATTAAATAACAAGCCCAAAGAACATTTCTCCCAGATCCTCATTAGATTGATTTTACAGATGAGTAAACCAAATCATAGAGAAGCAAGACAGCAGAAATGAGAAGTCTTACTTTAGTTCTCTCTCACACCACAGCGAGGCTGTTGCCCATCAGATTTGTAATTAAGTTGTTGTCAAGAAAATGAATAACTCCCTCCTGGCTTTGACTCCTGGATATGAACAGATTTTCTTTTATTTTTAAAAAAAATTTATTGCATGTATTGGGGTGACATTGGTCAAAAAATTATATGGGTTTCAGGCATACAATTCTGTAACACATCATCTGTATAATACATCATTTTATTGTATGTTCACCACCCAAAGTCAAGCTCCTCCCATCACCAATCACCTCCCCTTTTGGATACCAATAGATTTTGAATGTCTGTAGTTGAAAAACACAATGTCATTTTTTTCTTTTTCTTTTTCTTTTTTTCCAAAAAGTGGGTATGTAACTACTGGTCTAAATGAGTTTGAAAATTATAGCAGCACTTTTAATATAAAGCAAATCACTCAACTCAGAGTCTCGCCTGTTTCAGAAACAGGAAGGTATAGAGAGAGAGCATGAAAGGCATTTTTTTTCCTCTTGTACCTTTAAATCTCAGTAACTTTATAAAATTTTCTTCAACAGTATTTGAAACAAGAAATCATTATGGGAATTATTAGTCCTACTCTGTAGGGACAATTAATTTTTTCGCTTCACAAGTTTAACTTCTTACTTGGGTCATGATTTGATGCTAAGATAGTTAAAAGGTCATTTTTATCAGGTTAACCACAAACAGTGCTCTTATTACAGAAAAGCTGTAAAAGATGAAAAGAGAAGTAAGTCCATTAGCATGTAAAATGCACCACAAAAATGGGAAAAACTTCTTAGATGAATGTTGTTCAAATGGTTGGCTTCTAAGAGCTCTGTAGTTCCTCTTCAGTCTAATAGGCACTACTCTCCTTGACCTTCAGCAAGTGTGCAAAAATGCCAATTTACATGGGGCTCCTGGCATTGCTTTTATTTCTTACTCTGTAAAGGCTGCATTTTGAACATTTTAATAATGGTCAAAACATTCCTAGTCAACCTACATGGCAATTGCTAGAAACACAGTAGATGCTAAAAAAGATAATTCAGTATAATTTCATTTTTTCCCCCTTTTGATTAGAGTTTACAAATATAACTGCCAGCCAGTTGCCCTGGTTAGGCTATGAGTCAGCCCTCCTCCAAGTATAATATAAACTTCTTAATTCAATCTTTGGCCTATAAATGTACCGGAACACTGCCAGTGATTTGATGTTATCAGTATCTTTATCTTCCTTTACTTCGTGCTATCATAGATTTTATGTCTTCCATTGCCTGCTCTAATTTGTTGCTGGGAAAACAATTGCTAGTAAGTTATATGCCGAAAGAGTGATTATATGGAAGGATGTGGGGCAAGATCACCGTGCTATAGTGTGTGTGCACACATGTGTGAGCAAATGAAGGAATATGTGTGAGCAAATGAAGTAACATGTGTGCAATGTTCATGCAAATGATGTGATAGGTCTGAGAGCAATCCTGTAACCTGCTTGAGGTCAAGGATCATGTATCATTCATTGTTACATTCCTAGCAATTAACACTGTCCCTAGAACATAGAAAATGTTGCATGAATAAATGAAGGGTACTATTGCTCCATGTTCCCACTGGCGAAACAAGACTTCTGGGTTAAAAATGAGGCTGGGGGTCCACCTGTAACAATCTGATGTGCTTCCAGTATTTATGGGTGGTTTCTAGGGACACAGCATTATGCTAGGAGCTGTAAGAGAGGCAAGGACATTGAATACAGGGAGGGGTTTTGGGGAGCTGGATGTAAGAGCTGAAGGGATTAAGAAACACAAATTGGTTGTTACAAAATAGTCACAAGGATGTAAGTAAAGCATAGGAATATAGTCAACAATGTTGTCATACTTATGAATGGTGCAATTTGGGGTACTGGAAATATCAAGGGCAACACTATGTAAAATATACGATTGTCTAACAACTAAGCTATACACCTGAAACCAATACAAAATAAAATTCAAAGGAAAAATAAATAAATAAAAATAAGACTGACAAATCTTTCAGAAAAAAAAAAAAAGAAAAAGAAAGAAAGAAAATTGAATACACAGAACTTGGACTTGAAAATTTTCCAGTCTAATTGAGGAGACAAGATATATATAAGTGAAAACTTAATTCCTCATTTTAGAGAGTGAATAATGGTGTGCCAAAGGTAATTTTTCATACCAAATACAACCACTACATGAGCTCAGAGAAAAGAGAGGCTGCTGAGGACCGGAGTCATTAAGGAAAGCTACATAAACAAGGCAGGAATTGAGTTAAACCTTGGAGGATAACAGACAGAGGGAAGGAAAGGAAATAGCTGTCCAGGAGAGGGAGGAGTGGAGAGTACACATGAGCAGCCATCAAGACAAGGATCGACAGTTTGAGAGTGAAAATTAAGGAAGCAGTCATCAGACTTCGAAAAAAAGAGATGATAGAAACAGACATCACAAGGAAGTAAATAAGTACGCTGTATGTGCACTTTGTATGGTAATCATTTCATACCTGAACTTCTTAGTGGAAAAAGAAAGGGGACCTTTGAAACTTAGATACATCCTACATGTTGGAAACTCGTGTAAATAGGTGGCTGCATTCCCAGAGGCTAGCGAGTAGCAGACGGATGTGTCTAACCAGAAGGGGGCTGATGCATGACTTCTGGGGGGAGGAACAGGTGAAGTGGGGCCTGCAGTCTGTGTTGAAGGGGCTTATGGTTACAGCATAGATCTGACTTCCCCGAAGTCTTCTGTAACTTGATGTACTTCTGTAGCTCTTCACTGATTGTATCAATGTCCATTCATTTGATATATTTAAGGATTCAGAAGGGTCAAAACTGTGTGCACAACTATTCTGCAAACCGGAACTAGATACATAAAGAAAGTTTGAAATTCTGAGTTTCAGATTCACACATCAATAAAATCAAGGATAAATATAAAAGACAAAAGGAGAAGACCAAAGGAGAAGCAATAACTGACACATATTTAAAACTAAAAGGGGTCCTTCTTTTCTAACCATGTGTAGGAATCGATGTAAGAAATCTTTATTAAAGTTAATCATAGTGACATAGATAAACCACCCACGTATTATGCTTATGTGTGAGAGTATGTAGAACAGAACGAGCAAAATATTTTGTTAAAGAGTTTAGTAAATACTTTGAAAGTTACTTATATGGATCTTTTAAAACTCCCATTCATTAATGGAATACTGATTAAGTGAAAATTAACTCCTGAGAATGTTTCCTAAATAAAGTATATCTGTGCATGGATGTACTACTGTGATGTTTTAACTAACGTTAATTACATCCTTTTGATGTCTCTACTGTCTTGCTCTAAAAAGCTGATAAGACCTGCACTTCATCATAGTTAACAGGAGTGTGGTGCTTGTTGCTTAGGCAACAGGATGAATAAATGCAGGTCACAATGTGCTTCAAGAAAAACAAAAGCTAGAATATGATACTGAGTGGAAACTGAGCAGCTCTAACAGATTTTTCACCACATTAATGAAATCTGTTTCTTAAAGTGGTATGATCATATACTAAGTTCATAATGAAATAAATTAGATTATATAGATCAATACATAAGTTTTATAAAGGCAGAATTGATTTTTTATGATAGTAGTAGCAAATAAATGGTGGGTAAGAGCATTTAAAGCAATATTTGATAACGCTGTTTTATGACTTGCTTCATTTTCATAAATAACAAATTCCTCTAAATGATAAGTTAAAGTTTTTAAAAATTCATTCTGTCTCATGAAGAAAGTGTTTGACTGACTTATTTGAATTAACCATGTTTTCTTAATTTCTGGAAAATTATACACAATACTTGGAATACTTGGGATTGAAAAAATAAAGACAATGATCTATGGAGAAGATCAGACCTTGTTTTTGCCATGTATGTACAGGATTTCTGCCTCCAGGTACATTTTGAAGTGCTTATTCCTATTTCATTCATGAATGTTTGTTATGATCTCCAAATGCTTATTTGAAACCTGTTTGATTAACCTTTCAGTTCCAGGCTTTCAAAAAGAGGATCGTATTTGCTAGAGAGTGTTTAAAATATAGAGGAAAATCATACTGAATTAAAAATTTTCAAAGCAGCCAAGCATTTCAGAGAATCTAAAAGCCAACCTAACTCCTCATGGGACCAGAATAAACTTGGACAAGGGTTTGAGGAGTAGGAATGAGAAAGTCTCATCTCAAATAGAGGCAGGGAGAAAGAATACTTATCAAAATGTACAGTAAACATAAGCAACGATGCAAAGCCTTTCATCCTGTTTGGTAGTTCCTCTAATTCTTGATGCCATCTGTTTGGTGCCCCGAATCTGTCCTAAATTTGCTCAGCATCCTAAGGCTGATAGTAACTGAGGAAATTTTACTTTTTTCCTGTATCAATACCCACCATATCTTGCCTGTCTAATCAGTGATGGTATTCTTAAACAGGAAAAAACAAACAAACAAACAAACAGTAGCTGCGTATTTCAGTGTAAAAAAGAAATAGGTTCATGAAGAGTTCTATGTATACAATTACTTAGAGCTCCTCTGTTCTGATGCATTTATGTAGCTATGGGGTATACATATGTTGGGAGAAAAAGCAGTTTAACAATTTGAGTAATTTTCAAAACTACAATAGTCAAGTCAGGCTTGGAGAAGAATAATCTCCAATGGAGATAAAAAGGCTAGCTCTCAGTATTTAGTTATCAATTCTGGTATTAATATGCTTCAGGTGTTGGTCCCAGCATTTTATTTAGGAAAAGCTATTAATGATTTCTACAAGCCATTCACATGCTACATGCCTGTGTTATTAAGCTCTCTCTAAATTTAGGGATAGGCAGTATGTGTGATGGGACCTTAAAAGCAAGGAAAGGTAATAAGGACAGTGACGTAACTTAACAAGGGAACCTGATGAGAACTAGAGGAGGTATCTAAATGATTAGAAAGCCGTATTATGGATCTGCACATCTCCCCAAACTCCTGCCTCACCTCTATTCACCACAGTGAGAAGTTTGCACACAGCAGGTTTAGACTGCATGCAGACCAGTATTCAGAAGTACATGAATCTACTTAGTCCATTAGCCTCTCTTTCTAAATATTGACAGATAACGATGGAAGTGTTTGTTTTCTACCTAAAGTAATAAACAATACTTCAATGCTCCTCAGTCCGCATGTGTAAGTAAGTGCATGCTCTCCGTAACTGTCCATCTGAGGCAGTTTGCTAACGAACTAAAGGTCGTCCACACAATTTAAAATGCTTATGAAACAATTATCAGGAAAAAATGAGCCTCACACCATAAACATAACCAATTGTCTAATTAATCACTAAATGCTGATTCTCCGATGAAATACATGTTTTTAGGAATCTAGAATCAACTGAAGAGTGCTAGAATTGAACTGAATATTCTGAGATTACAAATTTATAAAAATCACACGAAGAATGACAGGGAGAATATAAGTGTTAATCTTCTCTCACTGCCTATAAATAGTCCCCTCACCAGTTCATTCATATAATACATATGTATACGGATGCCTATAGACATCATTTCTCAGCAAGTGCCTATATGCAGCCCATAAGTTCAGTCCTAAGGGCACCCGATTTTCTGATGCAGTTACATATATAAAACTGACCGCTTTTGGTGCAAATCAGGCTCCCTGGGCGCCCTGGAAGACACAGAAGAAGCAAAGACAGACAAAAGGCAGCTCCGTGGCCACCGAGAGCGTCTTACCATAAACTGCACATTGTCAAATCCATTAGCCATCAGGTGGTTCTCGTACTGAGGTAGCCCAATGCTTTCCAACCATTGTCCCACTGATTGGACAGGGCATCTGGGTCCTGTAAGAGGATGAAGAGGGAAGCGTTTAAGCAGGGAGTAGCCGTCCACGGGGTAATAGCGGTAGTCCTGGGCTGAGAGGTGGCATTGCCACATCATGCTCCTGGGAAAGTTGCTATCAAAGGAACCCGCCAGCTTGACAGATTAATGTTCTCAGCGAGAGAGCAAAGTCAGAAGTAAAACATAGTTTGCCAGGCAGGCTGTGGAGTATGACTTGATCCTAGCTCCACATTTCTTACATATTAATCTTTACTACCGACCAGCACGTCATACGGCCCCCAACACCGGGCAGCAGAAGAAGGCACATCAAGCTGTCGGCTTAGGCTGGTCTGCGTTCGATGTGATTGTTGGAGTACTCCACAATGAGCCATGCACGGCCAGCAGCCAGATTCTTTTTATCAAGTACTCCTACACTCATCAGTATGCAGCTCCATGCTCCCTGCTCCCCCTCGCTCGCTCCCCTTCATTACCCAGCCCAGGCTACACCTCGCATTTTCAATAATAGCCATCAGATAAGGCAGATTTTTTTTTTTGTCTGCAAGCTGTAAGCTGCTTCCTCCTACACACCCATCCAAGCGTCAATCTTGAATGATGAGAGCAGTCAAAACAAATGCAGAAAATAGCAAGATTCAAAAGCAAACCAAAGTGCTTAAATCTGAATTGAATCTTCATATTGGTTATGTGTTACAGGGCTATTTGTTGTGGAATTTTACGTTTCAAAAGACACCAGGAAATGCAAAGCTTTAACTATAGCTTATAGCAGAGCTCCCGACAGGCTCCCTTTTTCCTTTTCTTTCATTCCCTTTCGTCTTCTTCCTAAAATGCAGCACAGATAACTGTTTCTGATCTAAAGCTTTTACAGTGTTTGGAGAATAATGATTCTTTCTTTACCATGCTATATCAAAAGGAACTTCTCTGAGATGCCTTTTTTCAGTTTTGAATTACGGCAAAATACAGAAACTGCATCACAATTTCAAAGTGAAGATAATTCATTTCTCATTTGCATGACTTCTTCCAGACAAAAATATTATCAGGCACAAGAAATCCTTTTCCCCTCTGATATTTATAACCTATGTTTACTAGGGTGACCATTCTAAATTAGCTATAAAGGTAACATTACTGCATAGAATTTTTAAAGAAAGAAGAGAAACCCTAACCAAAAATAATGAATAACAGATATAAATGTGTGAGTTTTACTGAATGGCAGGCAGATTGAGTAATTAATTTAATAACCGAGAGATTAATAATAGAACTTATAGAGCTAGATCATCAGAAGGAATAGACTCTTACTTCAGATTTGGAAAGACCTGGTAGAAAGGTTAGTCTAACCTTCCCCGCCTGTGACCCCTTACCACAGGAACCCCTTGTCACTGTTCCTAGAAGAATATCATCTAATTTATGCTTGAATACTGCCTATAGCAGAGCTCTTACTACTTATCAAGAAGACTCCATTTATTAGAAAGATATTTTACTTCCTACTGGACTCTCTTCACTGTCTCCAGCTCTGCCTTTGGAGTCCCACAGATTGGCAACAGTGCCTTTTTCACAGAAAGTATTTGAAAAATTAAAGATAACTCTCAACAACCCCTGGCCCCAGAACAGTGCCTGGCACATAGTACATGCTCACTAAGTATTTGTTGAATAAATTAAACATCATTTTTCTTCTTTCCTCAAACCTTCTCTTTCTGTTTTTTTTTTTTTCTTTCTCTTTTTATGAACATTGTCAACCTTTCAGAACATGGACATTAAACTTGAAAATGCCTTGCACACTCTCTCTTTCACTGCTGACACCAGTTCCCAAGCTCTTGTCATCCCTCACCGTAGTGTCTCTGGACCATATTCCCTGGATTCTATTTGCTGTTTCACGTTTATGGAACTTCAACGGACTTTAATCCAGCTCTCCCCATTCAGGCCACCTGGCCTAGGGCAGCAATGGCTGCTACATTGGTCTTCCCACTTCTGATATTTCAAAAATCTATTTACATGCAGGTGTCAGAATAAGTTCTCTAAGATACCATTTTCATTATTATTCCCTTTTCCCAAATTCTTCCATGGTTTCCAGTTGGCTTCAAAATAAATTCTCACCTTCTTCAATGATATTTTGGGGCCTCTTTATTATCTACTACAAATAATCCACCTTTAATTCCCTTCCCTCAGTGTTTCTGTAACATACTTCGGTTCCCTTGATTATATCCCCAGATTTCTGCCCCTTCATTGACTTAGAATCAGGTGACACTTTCTTTATGAATCCTTCTCCAATCCCCCCTAACAGGAATAAAGTTCTTCCTTATCTATCTTAAGTGGCATTTTTAGACTCTCCATTATAACAAGTATTTTCTGTCTAACATTACAGTTATTAGTGTGTAAGACATATTCTTGAATGTAAGAATATGTCTTCCTAATATTGCACATAGTAAGGAATCAGTATGACTCTGCTAACCCAAATGATGGAACTTCATTTTCACAATCCAAACTATATAAAATCCTCCTAGTTTCAATTTAAAATTTTATTTTTTGTTTATAAATCTTTCCCAAGTATCTGAATTCTTTATAAAAGTAGATAGTTGGGTTTCTAAATAGAATTTTCAGGTGAATTTTTGTTTATTATCCTCATGCCCCCCTTTACTTGATTATAATTTATCACTGATTGGTTCCAGATGTTTTAAGAAGGTCAAAAAGTTTGTAGCAGTCTAAACATCAATTTTAAGAGATTCTGGTTGCTCAACATTCCCTGTATGAGAAGTTAAGAACAAAACACTATTCGTGCTTGGACGGCTCTAACACTGGTATGATGTGGAGTAAAGTGAAGCATTAATTACAGCCTCTCTTAGGGTCACATCCATATTGTTCCCTTCGATCATTTTAAGCTCTGAGTAGGTGAATAAGCTACACAAAGAGTGAGCAAACACCACAATAATATTTTGATTTGATAAGATATGCTGATTGACCAGCTCCTCAAATTCCACCTCATCTCTTTAAATGCATACCAGGGCTGAAGTACAGGGAAGACTGCCACATACATCTATAGCAGTGGTTCTCAACATTCCTAATGCTGCAACCCTTTAATACAGTTCCTCATGTTGTGGTGACCCCCAACCATAAAATCATTTTTGTTGCTACTTCATAACTGTAATTTTGCTACTGTTATGAATTGTAATATAAATATCTGATATGCAAGCTGTATTTGCATTGTACAAGTTGAACATAATTAAAGCATAGTGATTAATCACAAAAACAATTTGTAATTATATATGTGTTTTCCGATGGTCTTAGGCGACCCCTGTGAAAGGGTCGTTTGACCCCCAAAAGGGTCGCGACCCACAGGTTGAGAACCACTGATCTAAGGTATTATATCATCTTTGATAAATAAATGAATAACAATGGAAATGATTTTCATGGGATTTTCATTTCTTAATAGAAAGAGATATCTATCTATCTACCTACCTAACGGGGAGTTTCTAGGTCTAGAATGCTGTATAAAAACAGCTCAGAGAGAATACTAGGTACGAATCATTTGACAAATTATTTTACAGACTGATTAAAGTTTATTCTTTTAACTGTTCAATCATTCAATTTATACTCGAGAATTCTCATATTTTGGTGAAAGGTTATAATGCAGGAGGGAAGTGAGTTAGGAGAGAATTAGGTAAAGGTAGGTGGGGAGTCAGAGGGAAGAAGAGGAAAGGACGTGGAGTCATATTGTTCAAGTTATTTAGTGAAAGTATTTTCTCACGAGACAAAGCTCTAAAAGAACCCTGGTCCAAATCTGAAAATCATTTTTTAATAGTGTTTAAGTATATGCATATTTCTCGCTTTACTTGAAACACATTCTTGGAGGCTTAAAATTCTTAAAGCATAACAATGCATTATTGGGCAGGCGCCTTTATTCAGCTAGAACTTCTCTCAGTCCCAAAAGTGAGATAAGAGGAGGGAAAGGAGAAACTAAAAGTTATTCTGGGCTCTTATGTCCTAACCAGTGTGGCGTGGATTATTATCCCCATTTATTGATAAGGGAATTGAAGCTCAGAGTGTGTGATGAAACCAGGAACTTTCTTTGACACAGTCCTTAAAAAATAATCCTGAGGGTTCCACTTTCAGAATGGCAAAGAGCTCCATGGACCCCATCCCAAGCCAAACAAGCATAACTGTAGAGAAAAATAAAATAACCATTTAAAGTCTCTGGAAGTTGTCTCGAAAACATAGAGGATGAAGAAATATTTCCAGACTACCTACTAAAACTTGTTAAGAACAGAGAGAATCTATGGCGCTGGAGCCATGACGAGTTCCCCCACTCCCTTCCCTCCCAACTCAGCTGGAAAGAAACTCCACTTTGGGTGGCTGTGCCCAAGAGGGTCGATGGGGCTCTGTCTGCCCTCAGCTCCCATCCATGGGATACGTTATCTTATCCAAATGGGCAGGCCAGGAACACTTCTAGTTCCCTCTAACTCCAAGTGGCAGAGGTTGAATTTCTGGGTGTGTGGCTGAGGTGTCATGGGTTGCCTTTGTCCATCCAGCACCGATTCATGAAGCAGAGGCTCTATCCCAACGTGGCAGGCTAAGGACAGGAGGCCCTCATTGCTCTCATCCAACTGAGCGCAGGACTGAGGTTCCATGCCCAGAGAGTCAAGCTGAGAAGATGAGGCTACCCTCCCTGCCCAGAACCTGGGACAGTGGTTCAAAGATCTTGCCAAAGGGGAGAGTCAGTCCCTAAGTAGAGAGAGCTGTGAAGCTCTAGCCCAAGAAATTGATTTTATTTGAAATAGAGTTTGAGGAAGTTCAAGCCTATGTGGATTATTGAAAACAGTGGCAATTATTTATTTATTTATTTATTATTTTTCTATTACACTTGTCCCACTTTTGCCCGCATTGCTTCCCCACCACCCTGCCCACCCCTTCTCCCACAGTCAATCCCCACCCCGTTGTCCATGTCTGTGGGTCATTTATACTAGTTCCTTGACTACACCCTTCCCTTACTTACTCCCCTTCTCTCCCTCCCTCCCTCCCCCCTGGTAACTGTTAGTCTGCTCCTTGTTTACATGCCTCTGGTTCAATTTTGCTCTTTTGTTTGCATTGTTCATTAGTTTCCTGTATTAGGTGCTATATGGTATTTGATTTTTGTTGCCTGGCTTATTTCGCTAAGCATAATTCTCTCTAGTTCCATCCATGTTGTCGCAAATGGTAGGAGTTCCTTCTTTCCTTCTGCTGCATAGTATTCCATTGTGTAAATGTACCACCGTTTTTTTATCCACTCATCTACAGATGGGCACTTAGGCTATTCCTAGCACTTGGCTATTGTAAATAGCACTGCAATAAACATAGGGGTGCATACATTTTTTTGAATTGGTGTTTCAAGATTCTTTGGGTATAAATCCAAGCAATAGAATTGCTGGGTCAAAAGGCAGTTCCATTTTTAGATTTTTGAGGAAATTCCATACTGTTTTCCACAGTGGCTGCACCAGTCTGCATTCCCACCAACAGTGCGCTAGGGTTCCCTTTTCTCCACATCCTTGCCACTGCTTGTTTGTTGATTTGTTGATGATGGCCATTCTGACCAGTGCAAGGTGGTATCTCATTGTGGTTTTTATTTGCATCTCTCTGATGGCTAGTGATGTTGAGCATTCTTTCATATAACTATGGACCCTCTCTATGTCCTCTTTGGAGAAGTGCTTATTCAGGTCCTTTGCCCAGAGATTTTTATGATAAGCAATTAAAAGGAAACTGACTAGTGGCTTCCTTAGGGCAACATGCTCAGTGGTAGGCCAGCTAGTTTTAGAAAATCAGAAAGAGACAGTTAAGAAGTGCCCTCTTGGGGTTATGACAAACTACAAAGGCTGGCCTTAATGACTATTCCTGTCCAGTTTAATTGGACCAAACGCTGGAACAATTCACATCTCAGGGAACTGTCAAAAAGAATAGAGAAATCAGCAGGCAATGAGTGGAGCCTAATACCTCAGTGTGATACCAAATGAGGCATGCAGCTTAAAAGAAAGGTTAGGGTAGGGAAACAGAGAAGGAGAACTCTGCTATGACCACTGTTATCCCAGGAAGATTGTGCATATGGGCAAGGTACCCTTGAGTGGATCAATATCATGCAATATATCCATAAAATGGGATATTGGGTGGCAAGAAAAAGAAATGAGTTATTAATAGATGCAACAGCATGGATGAACCTTGGAAACAGTATGGTAACTGAAAGAAGCCATTTGCAAAATACCATATATTTTGCATGATTTCATTTATATGCAATACCCAGAAGAGAGAAATATATAGGAATGGAATGTAGGTTAGTGGTTGCCTAAGGGTAGGGAGAGAGGCTTGGGGGTAAAAGGTCAGTGACCATTAATAGATATAGAGTTTCCTTTTAAGATGATAAAAATATTTTAAAGTTGACTGTGGTGATAGTTGCACAACTTTGTGAAAATACTAAAAACCACTGAATTATACACTTTAAATGGGTGAATTGAATGGTATATAAATTATATCTCAGTAAATTTACAATTATTAAATTATAAAATAAAAATGATAAAAAACATTCTTAAATTTTCTTTAAATCTATAAGAACAAAATACACACTATATATGTATACACTGATATTGTTTTATATATACTGCTAATTTTAGTGGTCTCTAGTTTTCTTTCTTTTTCCATTTATTTATTTACTTCTTCCACCTGTCCCTCCATACTATCTGTACCATCCATCCTCTCCTTAAGGTAATTCATGTTAACAAACGAATGTGTATCTTTCATGTACATTTACTCATTGTCCCAGACACAGATATGTACAAATATATATGCATATGTATATGATATGTATATGTAAGGGTACTTTTGGACATTTTTTTTATAAAAATGAAATATCACACTTACTTTTCTGAACCTTATTTGTCTCTTTCAACAAAGTCTGATGGGAATTCTACCAAGTGAATGATAAGCTATAATTTATTCTTTAAAGTAACTGCATAATAGTTCACAATTTTGATACTCTGTATCTTATTAATTTCTTTGTATGTTATCTCCAGGTCCATCACTTCCTTTTCTTTTTAAAAATGTTATTTTGAGTTCACTGTAGATTCACACGCAGTTATATGAAATAATAAGAAAGAAATTTAGTATAGACTTCACCCAATTTCCCTCAATGATAGCATCGTGTACATCTATAGCATATCACAATCAGGTAATTGGCATTGGTAAAGTCCTTTGATCTCATACAGATTTCACAAATTTTACATGCGCTCATTTGTGTCTGTGTGCATGTATGTGTTGTATGTGTTTAGTTCTTTGCAATTTTATCACATGTAGACTGTGTGACCATAATCAAGGTCAGGATAAATATAGTACCATCACAAGGATCCTTCTTGATATTCTTTCACAGCCATCACCATCTCCTTCCCTCTCCCACTAACAACTACTAATCTGCTCTTCATCTCTATCATTTTGTCATTTCAAGAATGTTGGATGCATGGAATCATATAGTATATAAGTTTTGGCCTGGTCTTTTTTTATTCAGCAAAATTCCCTTGAAACCTATGGAAGTTGTTTCGTGTATCAGTAGCTCATTTCTTTTCATTGCTGAGTAGTTTTCCATGGTATGATGTACCAGAGTCTGATTAATAATTCACCCATTGAAAGAGATTTCCTGCTTTTAGCTGTTATAAATAAAGCTTTTATGATCATTAGTGTACAGGTGTTTCTGTGGATATAAGTTTCCTTTTCTCTAGGATAAATGTCCAAGAACACAATTGCTGGGTCATGGTCATGCAGTAAACATGTTTCATTTTACAATAAACTATCATATTATTTTCCAAAGTGGTTGTACTATTTTACATTCTATTTAGAAATATACGAGAGATAAAGTTTCTTTGCATCTTCACCAGAATTTGGTGTAATCACTTTTCAAAAATTAGCTATTCTGATAGGTGTGTAGTAATACTTTATTGTGGTTTTAATTTGCATTTCCTTCATGGCTAATGATGTTGAACATATTTGTATGTATCATTTGGCATCCGCATATCCTTTTTGGTAAAATGCCTGTTCATGTCTTTTGCTTATTTTCTGACTAGATTGTTTAGTTTTCATATTGTTGAATTTTTAGGGTTCTTTATATATTATCAATACAAGGTCCTATTAGTTTTTTATTCACAGATATTTGTTCCCAGTCTGTAGTCTGTCTTTGATCTGCTTCACAGTTTCCTGCAGAGCTAAAGTTTTTAACTTTGATGAAGTCAATGTATCAAATTTTCCTTGATGATCATGGTTTTTATGTCTACCCTGTTATTTTAAATTTTTTAAATGATTATTTTAAAAAGATGTCCATATTAAATAGTCTATAATGAATAATTTTTTAATCTGGAATTATAAAAAAACCCTACAATCTGGTTATTAACATTTTACTGGACAAATATATTTAGGATAATGAAAGTCATGCTTGATTTTAACCATCTGGATCTCCCTTTCCTACAACCATGTGTTGTAATTTTCAAAATGCTTTTCCTTTACCTATTCCCAACCTATTTTTAGGTTTTCTGATAATAATTTTAAAAACTTTGTTCTAATCTATTAGTAGCATTTCACTTATAAGTATATTTCTTCTATTTAATGAACTCATTTAATATTTATGTCGAACTCTCACAATGTGTTTATCATATTAATTTGGATTTAATTATTGTAAAGATTTTTTGATCGCTGTTGTTTTATGTCCTCATAACCTTCACATCTTGTTATTTGTTTTAATTTGTGTTTTAAAATAATCTCTCATATACTCGAAATATTTTGAACTGAATGAAAATAAAAGTTCAGCATAGAAAAATTTGTGAATGTAGCTAAAATGGTACTTAAAGAGAAGTTTATAGTGTTAAGTATTTATATTAGGAATAAAGAAAATTTCAAATGAGTAAATTTATCATCCAGCTTAAGAAATTAGAAAACTGAAAATATTCTAAAAGTAAGCAGAATTAAGAAAATAAAATTAAAAATAGATAATAGAAAAAGGAAAAAATCAATAGAATAAATCAATGAAACCAAAAGCTATTATTTTAGATAATCAATAACACTGATAAAGCACTGGTCAGGATAAACAGGAAATAAACCTAGAATAAACAATTTACCAATATCAAGAATGAAAGAAGTGATAGCCCTATAAAGACTACAGATATTAATAAGGATAATAAAGAAATACTATGAATAATATGTGAATAAATTCAATGGCTTAAGTGAAATGGATACATTTATTGAAAAACACAGCTATCAAAGCTCACTCATGAAGAGTTTCCTAACTGAATATCTTTCTATTAAGGTAATTGTATTTATACTTAAAAACTTTCATAATTCAAGCATGAAGTCAACATCACTCTTATACCAAAATCAGACAAAGACATTGTGAGAAAAGAAAACTATAGACCAATGTTTTTCATGCATAGAGATGTAAAAAGTTATTTAAATTTCAACAAATATACTTAATATTATATAAAAAATAATAAAACATGACCAAGTTGGGTTTACCCCAATAATGCAAGCTTTCTTTAACATTTAAAAATCAATTAATATAACCCACCATATTAATTACTAAAGAAAAACCATACGATCCTCTCAGTAGATGAAGAAAAAAAATTACTTGATAAAATCCAACATCCATTCCTCATAAATACTCTTAGAAAACTAGAAAGGAATTTCTCAAACTTCATGAAAAGGCATCTGTAAATAACCTATGGCTTACACTTAATTGTAAAAGACTGAATGTTTTCCTGTTACGTTCAGAGAACAAGGTAAGGATGCCCACTTCCACCATTTCCATCTAAAATTATACTGGAATTCTAGCCAGCACAAGAAATCATGAAAAAGAAATAAAATTGTCCAGATTGAGAGGAAAAAGTTAAACTGTTTCTGTTTGAGCATGACTATCTATTTATAAAATCCCATGAAATACACATAAAAAGCTACCAGAATAATGCATTTAGCAAGGTTGCTGGATACAAGATCAATATACAAAAGTCCATTGTATTTCTGTCTTCTAATAATGAACAATCAGAACTTCAAATAAAAAAATTGCACAATATACAATAGCATACGAAACAGGAAATTTTGAGGAATAAATCTGTCAAAAAAGTTTTCAGACCTATACACTTAAAATTACAAAGCACCATTGAAAGAAATCGTATAAGACCTAAATAAACAGAAACTTAAACTGTATTCATGGACTGAAGGACTCAACATTGTTAACATATCAGTTCTTCCCAGATTTGTAGATTTGTTGTAATCCCAATCAAAATCCCAGAAGGCTTAAATGTGTGTGTGTTTATAAATTGTCAAGCTTTTCCTAAAATTTCTATGGAAATATAAAAGACCAAGAATAATAAAAATAACTTTGAAAATAATAAAATTGGAGAAAGTATGCTATTTGAAGTTAAGACAATATAAAGCTATGGTCATTAACACAGTGGTATATTTATCTTAAGATAGACAAATAGATAAATGGAACAGAATAAAGGGTTTAGAAATAAACTGACACACAGAGGGCTGATTAATTTTTGACAAAGGTGAAAAGGCAATCTGTGGAGAAAGGAGAGACTTTTCAATGAATGATGCTGGAACGACTGGAGATCTGTATGTAAAAAAAAAAAAAAAAAAAAAAAAAAAGGATTTCTATCCATATCTTGCACTATATATAAAATTCAGTTCAAAATTATCATAGTTCTAAATGTAAAATCTAAAACTATAAAACTCTTAGAAGGGAATTTTCAAAAAAAATTTAAGGAAAGTCTTGAACTTGGGCTAGACAACAAAAGCACAATTTCTAAAAGAAAAAATGATCATTAGACTTTTCATAAAAATTTTAAAATTCTGCTCTTTGAAAGACTATTACAAGAATTAAAAGACAATTTGCTCACTGGAAGAAAGCATTTGCAATTATATCTGATAACAGGGTTGGATCACAATACATATAAAAAGAACTCTGAAAACTTAGTAATAAGGAAGTAACATATCAATTATTTTAAATAAGCTAAAGATTTGAACACTTTACCAGGGAAGACATATGCATGACAAATAAGCACATGAAAAGATGGTCATCATTAGTTATTAGGAAAGTGCAAATGAAAACCATAATGCAATACCACTTATTACACTGTTTAAAATTTAAAAGGCTGATCACACCAAGTGTTGACAATGATATGGATCAACTGGCATCCTCAGACATAGCCAGTGGGGATGAAAAATGATACAACCACCACAGCAAATAGTTTGATAGTTCCTTAAAAAGTCAATATACATCTACTATATGGCTCAGCTACACTACTGCTAGGTATTTACTCAAGAAAAATGAAAGCATATGCTATTCATAGACTTATACATGAAAGTTCATAGCAGCCAACAATAGGAAACAGCCTAAATATCCACCAACAGATGAATGGAAAAACAAATTGTGGCATATTCATGCAATGGAATATTACTCAGCAATGAAAAGGAACAAATTTATGGATGTATCACATGGATGAATGTAAAAATAATTTTGCAGAGTAAAAGAAACTAGATCCCTCCAAAAGACTACATTTTATATGACTGTATTTATATAACATTCTAAAGAATGCAAACTTATCTACAGTGAT
This sequence comes from Furipterus horrens, assembly GCF_987537825.1. Classification (NCBI taxonomy): domain Eukaryota; kingdom Metazoa; phylum Chordata; class Mammalia; order Chiroptera; family Furipteridae; genus Furipterus; species Furipterus horrens. Next base: position 17,435,437 of record NW_028327174.1, on the reverse strand, counting down.
GGATAGTAGATCAATGACTACTTGGGGATGGGCGGAAGGAGGGTGGCAGGGATGACAAAGGGACACGAGGAAATTTTTGGAAGTGATGGACCTTTATTTTCTTGATTGGGGTGATGGTTTCACGGGTGTATTCATCTGTCAATCATCAAACTGCACACCTTAAATAAGATACATGGAGTCCTAAGTTGTGGCAAATCCCCCAGGTAGCCTAAAGCCCTGGTAGCCTGGTTCCAGGGCCGAAGCTTTAGCCACGACAGCATGCTGCTCCCCTGTGCCATGTGCACAGGGTGGGAACCCGGCCCTCCTGCCAGAGGGAGAATGGGCCCCCGTACACAGCCAGTGGGTTGGTCTTGAAAGCTTCTCCCAGTTTTTCTCTTTATTCTTCTTCCTACTCTTCATCTTATGTTCATTATCCTTGGATTCTAAAGTGTAACGCAATGGACAAAAGCAGGAGGGAATAATGAGAAGTGGGAGAGGGCTAAAACCTCTCACCGGATATTTTTATTCCACTGTGACAAAGGGCTTTATTGCGATATAGACGACAGCAGCTTCCGTGTTGTTTCCATGTGGGTGCTCGGCCTCTCAGCCTGCAACGCACGGAAGCCCGTGCCGTGTGTCCCACACGAGGCTGCTTCATTGAGAGCTGGTAGAGCATGATGGTGAAGAGCCCAGACCTTGAAGCCAGGCAGCGATGGGCTGGAATTCTGGTTCTCCATTATATAACTAGTTGCCATTTTTGTGCTTGAGATGGAGCGTGGAGCAACAGAAAGCGTACCGCTCTGCTTGGGCAAGTTTCCGCAGCTTCGTTCTTCTTTGGAGAAGCGAGAGCGACACCTCACCCCACCTACCGTATGGTTTTGTTTGATGCTCAGATGAAGTAGCACGTGTGGAAAAATCACTATGAATTATAAAGTGCTACTCAAATGCTATTATCTTTGCTGTCAGTAAAACACACACTTGTGTTGTTCATTCGCCCCTCGATCAAAGGAACTGGTCCTGAGCAATCAGTGCTTTTTCTTGCCCAGTTCTCTTTGTTGCAAACAGACAAAAATGAATGAAGTGAGCAGTCTGGCCAAATAACAGAGGGAAGCTAATTGTACTGTGAAGTGATCAGAATCCCAAAGCACGTGATGTCGTTAGGGGCTTTGTCTTATCTGATGCACCAATGACCACGTCTCAGCACTGAGCAGCCTGGTCTTCACATCCATCCAAAGGCAAAAAGAGTTGGGGCAGCAAAGACAAGAAGCAATGGTGCATAGTCCCAGATTCAAAACTGAAAAAAGGGACTATTGGTTACTTATTCCAACATGTTTCTCTTCATTTTGAAGAGACTAGTAAAAAAGCCCACTGAAATTAAAAGACTAGGCCCATATTCTGGAGAGAAATTGCACATTCAATTAGTAACAATAGTGATGTTCTCTATGTGAGCCTGCTTTCCTGCCCTTTAAAGCTTGTAATACAGGTGTAGGAGCTAGGAGAGAACAGTGTTTGTTCCTGTGGGAGAGTGTCCGGAAGATCCTAACAATTCTATTTTTAACTAAAAAGCATCCGTATCTCATTTTTCCAGTTCTAAAACAGTCCTCTGAGCTGAGAAATATAAATTACATATCTACTTTCCTTATGGAGAAAAAAATGACCATGAAAATTAGCAAGAAGGGAGATACTGCAATAAGAACAATGCTCTTCCCCAGATAAAAGGACAGCCGTTTGACAATACGAACAGAAATGTAAAAGCAGCGGTGGAAGACAAGGAAAAAGAAAAGAGATTAGTCATTCCAAGAATTGTGCCATGTTGTGGGTCAATAGAGTTATGGATCATAAAGCCAAGATTTAAGTAGGAAAATGTTCCAAGATTTATACTTTGGCGTTTAAATGCTAAGGGAAGTCAGGAGCTCAGATTCAATCTTCCCTACAGTTTTGAATTTTATTTTGAACTAAAAACTTCATGAAACACTTAAGAAATACCAGCCTTTACAAAACACATCTGACAACTTATGCACTGGGGTATGGTCTAAAATAGGAATTGAAATTTAAGTCTAAAATGCTAAAATCTTCTGGCAGAGAACAAAAAATATATATATGCCAAATATATATATGTACATACATATTTAATCAGAGCATACCTGATTTTAACAAATAGTAATTCCATGATTTAATTCTCGTTTCCCTTTCTTTTAAGGCTTCTGGCAAATGTGTGAATCTTCTTTGACAAGAAGCTGAACACAGCCTTAGGTCATCGAGACCTCCTGTGTCCCAGGGACTGTGTTAGGCCCAGGGAGGGAAAGGAGACCTGTCTTGCTCTCAAGGATCTTATAGTCCAGTGGGGAGAAATGTGCTGTGGAGGATGATAAATGCTATAATGGTGATGCGTACCAAATATTAAAAATGTAGAAAAAGGGTACTTAATTTAGCTCAGGTAAAGAGCTTAAGAGATTTCCAGAAGAGCTCTTTTGACCTGTGACTTGAAGATTTAGTAGGAGTCTGTGAGGCAAATAAAAGGAAGATGGTTGTAATGGTTAATTTCACGTGTCTATTTGACTGGGTTAAGGGATGCTGAAAGAACTGGAAGAAATGATTATTTCTCATGTGTCTGCGAGGCTGTTTCCAGAGGAGATTCCCATTTGAATCTGCAGACTAAGTAAAGAAGATCAGCCTCACCCGTGAGGGTAGGCATTACCCAATCCGTTGAGGGCTTATTAGAATGAAGTCACAGGAAGAGTGGATTTGCCCTCTGCTTCTGCTGAGACATTCATTTTCTCCTGCACTTTGACACTGGCACTTCTGGCTCTGGGGCTTTCAAACCAGGATCAAGATTTCTACAGCCAGCACCTAAGATTGTTTGGTCTTTTGACTCAGACTCAATTACACCATTGGCTTTCCTGGTTTTCAAGCTTGCAGACATGCAAAAACAATATCCTATTGTTTATGTTTCTCTGGGGAATCCTGACTAATACAACGGTATTACAGGCAGAGGCAATAATATGAGAGAAAGGTATATTTGAGTACAAAATGATGCAAATAATTCATTATTGCCAGGATTCAAAGGCTATATGTGCATGTCTAAGGAGGGAAGTGCCACAGGGAATGGGGTGAGCTATGTAGGCAAAAGACAGATAATCAAGAAACTTGTATGCCAAGGAAAAGAGCATTTTCTTTCTTAATAAGAGAAATACAATCAAATTTTTGTTGCACCAACAATATCTGGGAGGACATGAGACAGACTAATGCAGGGAAGAAACTGGAAATAGCGAGGGAGACAAAGCAAGCTTGTGAGGCTCTCTTTCTTATAAAGCAAACAGACTAAATGATGCAACCACATATTTTAGGGTCAGTCTCAAAGGAGAGGAGATACCAAATATCCCCAGTGTCTTCAAACCCTCCAAAGTAAGCCCAGGTTCAATGACTGACTGAATTTCCTGTCAAAGGAACTTGGCCTTCCATGCTACAATGATAGAAGTTAGACATGGGTTGATTCTTCTCATAGAGACCTCATCTAATTGGTTCAAACTTAGCTTGATAGTCATGGCAAAGAACACTGCGGACAGAAGGACATCAAAATTCCATGTGTTCTGTGCATGCATTGCAAAGTGGTAAAAAAGAAAGGAATACATGATATTTTGTAAAAATATGATTGGTGTGAAGATTAAAAGAATTGATAAATCTGGAAAGTGCTTAGATTAGTTGCTGGCATAAATCATGCATTGAACAAATATTAGTAGAAAAAATAAAAATATTCACTATATAATAAATATTAGTTATATATTATTAGCTATAATAGTATTTATTTATAATAAAAACATATAATGTTATATATATAAATCCTTACCTGAGGATACCTTTATTGAGTTTAGAGAGAGAAGAAGGGAAAGAGGAAGGGGGAGGGAGAAAGAGAGGGAGGGAAGCGGAGGGAAAGGGAGAGAGAGAGATTGAAAGAGGAACATTGATGTGAGAAAGAAACATCAATTGGCTGCTTCCTGCATGCACCTCAACAGGGGATGGTACACACAACCTAGGTGTATGCCCTGATGGGGAATCAAACCTGCAACCTTTTGGTGTACAGGACAACACTCCAACCAACTGAGCAATCCAGCCAGGACTCTTATTAATATCAATTGGCTCCTGAACCATAAGCAAATTTCAAAAATTCAACTTGCTGAGTCAGTCAGGCATTGTCTAAAATCCATGAAATCCATGATTTTGAAAGAACTCACCAAGAAACTCTGGGTCAGATTTAATATCCATCACTCTAACAGATGCATTGTGATTAAGTATGAAAATAGATAAGGCACTGAGTTCATTTAATCATCTTAGCTTGAAAATTTTAACTATTATGAAATCTCATGAATAAACACCCACTGTGAAGACTTGCTTACTTTCTTGATGAAGTCAACTAGTAAATCTATGATATTTATAAAACAGAAGCCCATTCAAAATATTTTTAACCTCAAGGTTTATGGGCATTTCCATTTTCTACTAAAATTCTGAAAAATCAGGGCTAAAGACTTGGTTTTGCTTAATTGTCTCAGCAACCACCAAATGTTTCTTTAGATAAAGTAGGATGGCTTTTGAGAGAAACTGAGCCTCAAGCTTGCATGTAATCCTCAACACCAGACCATCTCAGCAACTTTCCAAACAGAAATTTTAATCTATTTCAAATAGAGGCTCTGGCTGAAAATTAGAATATAAACCCCAAATAAAAAAGAAATAGAGCTGGCTTAGAAATGTTGAATTAACAGACCAAAACAACTTCATTCCATAATATAGACATATAATTAGGCAATTTAAAATAAACATTGAGGTTAATAATGACTCAAAGTCATAGGGATAGAAAAAGAGATTTCTCTTGTTTTCTAAAAAACTCAGAACCAAACCTGGTGATATGTCATGAACAGTTGTTTTCACCATGCAGCATCAATTCCACTCTTCTGATAATGTCCCAATTTTTAATTTTCTTTGGGGGGTGGATCTTAACCCTACACTCACTCTCAGTTCCTGTGCTTTGGAAAGAGTATCTTGCACCTCATCTTCAGGGATGGACATATAAGTCAAATATGGTACACAAATCCTTGAGTAACTTGCTTCTAACCAATAGAATACCTCAACATTGTATGTCAGTTCCAAGAATAGATTACAAAAATTCAGACTTCATCTTACTAGAAGACCCTCACTTTTGCTGTCTTTGATGAAACAAATTGCTATGTAGAGTCCCATGGCAAGGAATTGAGGAATACTAATGACCAGGCAGGGAAAGAGGCCCACAGTCCAAAATGCTCAACATCACTAGCCATCAGAGAGATGCAAATAAAAACCACAATGAGATACCACCTCACACCAGTCAGAATGGCCATCATCAACAAATCAACAAACAAGTGCTGGTGAGGATGTGGGGAAATGGGAGCCTTGGTGCATTGCTGGTAGGAATGCAGACTGGTGCAGCCACTATGGAAAACAGTATGGAATTTCCTCAAAAAACTAAAAATGGAACTGCCTTTTGAACCAGCAATTCCATTGCTAGGGTTATATCCGAAGAATCCTCAAACACCAATTCAAAAGAACCTATGCACCCTCATGTTCATAGCAGCACTATTTATAATAGCCAAGTGCTGGAAACAACCTAAATGCCCATCTGTAGATGAGTGGATCAAAAAACGGTGGTACATTTACACAATGGAGTACTATGTAGCAGAAAGAAGAAACTCCTGCCATTTGCAACAACATGGATGGAACTAGAGAGAATTATGCTTAGGGAAATAAGCCAGGCAATGAAACAAAAATACCATATGCTATCACCTAAAACAGGAGACTAATGAACAACACAAACAAATGAACGAAATTAAACCAGAGGCACGTAAACAAAGAGTAGACTAACAGTGACAAGGGGGGAGGGAGAGGGAGAGAAGGGAGTAAGAAGGGGAAGGGTCAAGTCAAAAAACATGTATAAATGACCCACAGACATGGACAACTGGGGGGTACTGACTGTGGGAGAAGGGGTGGGCAGGGTGTGGGGAAGCAATAGGGAAAAAAGTGGGACAACTGCAATAGAAAAACAAACAAAAATTTTTAGTGGGGGAAAAAATGAAAGCAAAATAAATTAATAAATGAGCCAGCAAATCCAACCAACCCCCCTAAAAAACTCACATGTAGGAAAGTGAACAAAAGAAAAGGTTAAGTATGGGAATGCAATTTTAGTGAATATTAGGAGGGCAAGAATTTTCCTTCACACTGCATATTTTTCTCCCTACCTGATCCCTCCAGAATTTGGCATTCTGAAGAAGTAAGTAACGACATAAGGTTCTTTGCATAAAACTAATAAGACCAGTTGTTAATAGAGGTTTTGTTGACCATGACTTTGACTGGAATGCTTGCCTAAAGGAGACATGCTTGGGCTCTGGTTGTTACCAAAAATCCCTGAGGAACTGGGATTGACTTTTGAAAGTAATAAAAGCCCATGAGAATAAAGGCCTGGTACTTTGGTTGGTTGTGCAGTCCATGGCAATCTTTCCAGGGAAGAAATGAAGGTTGCTCTCCTGAAAGATGGCTAGAAGGGACCTTAAGGCACAATGGAAAACCTGAAGGACTTGGAAAAGACAGATCAGATGTTTATAGGCAAGGCTGAATGGCAGGTATGTGGCTCTGCTTCTGTGCCCTGAAGGGCAGACTGAAAGCCACCCTAAAGGTTCCTTGCATAAGTTTCAGCAAAACAGATGTAAAGATCATATGTGATCATTTTCTGTTCTTGTTGCATTTATGCAAATGAACAGGATAAATTAAAACTGGACTTAATGTGGTCCCTTTAATGACAAGGAGGGTAATCTTAAGGAGAAAAATCATGATTCAAGGAAAATCACAATGATCAGTGGTAGACTATAAAGTAGTGTAGCTAACTGTCTTTAAAGTTTATTTTCATTTAAAGTTTGTTTTCATTTGAAAGTTAAACTAGGTCTGTGACATCATCAAAGATGTTTAATTTACAGGCAAGAAGAATGTCAAATGCCTTGCAACTGGATGTCTTTCCAATAAGACAGTCTTGCAGATATAGAGACTGGTTTGTGGGTTATGTTGTGTAAATTAACATGTGTGTTCTGTTTCCATAGGGCATAAGCCTATGATCTCATTACCTGAGTGATGTACATATAGGCCTCTCCTTAATCCTGTCTGCATCACTGCCTCCTGAGACTCAATGGTTTGGCTGACCTAAGTAGCTGGGTTGATGAAGCATGGGGTGGTCTGTGGGCTTCACTTTAAAACTGGTTTCTCTTTTCTATCCTAATGGTTTGGACAGAAAGGGCCCAGAGGCCTGAGAGAGGGGAAACCTAAAATATTCCCCTCAACTCAAACTAAGTATAGTGTTTTAAAGGGTTTTGGACAGGTGTGACACACGTTGCACACCTTCCTCCAAAGAAGCCCCCCCCCCCCCAATGTGGGACATTGAAAAATTAATCCCTGCCTTTTGTCATCTAGTGATTATGGATTGAATGGTGTGTTTTAACCCTGTTGCCAAATCTGTTGTTCCCAGAATACAACAAGGATGCCAGCCTGTTAAACCAAGCACGCTTTGTCTGGGGATAGCCAGCTGACCTGGAGTCTGCAAGATCCTTCCCCACGTGGGAAGGCCACCCTCCCTGCTACACACCCACTCTTATTAGAGATTTCTGGACCCAAAGGAAGGTAGGATGATGACCATGTCCAGCTTGAAGCAGCTAGAGGACCATGAGATTTTTGCCCATTGTCCTTTATTAGATTATAAAGGGTTTTAAGTCTGAGAGGGGGGAATTGTTATTTTTTATTGTTATAAAAAATAAATTAATTAAATTTTTTAAAAAGTCTGTGTTTTAAGTTGCTAAATTTGTGGTAATTTGTTAAGTATCAATAGATATCTAATACAATTACTCTTAATACATCTGGCAATTTATGTTCCCCTGGCCAGAGTATTTCACTCAAGGTTGAGTATATGACCAAATTTAAGTGAATAAAAGTTAGACTTAAAACAAAAGAATTTTGTTAATCTACCTTATCCCAGCCATACATATGGGCCAAAATACTGTGAAGACATATGCTCAGTGATATTGGTAGTCTCATTTCCACCACTTTGAAACCTGAGAATAAAGCCAATAAAGGGAATAGAGCAGAGAAATGGGAAGAAGCTATGTCTAACAACACTTTTGAGAACTTAGGATAAAGCAGCACCTGAAACTTGAATTTTCCTTGGCTTTTTTTTTTGGATATATCTTCTTTATATTTTGCAAATATTTAAAAAATATGTTTTATGTTTTAAAAATATACCGTTATGCTAAAGTCAACTTGAGCTTTAAGACCCAAGATATTCCATAAAATAGTAATTTCATTTCTTTCCTTGTTTTTGGTTTTGTAGACAATATTTTACTCTCTAAAACAGGGATTGTTGATAGATCTAAGAAAATGGCATTCAATAAAGAAAATTTCTTCTTCATCACCTCGGATTCTAAGATAAATTTTAAAAAATAAAATACTAAAATCATCTTTGTAGCATTAATGTAGTTAGGTGATATTAGGAAGAACAAAACTGATACTGCTTTAAATTCCATAACCACTATGTATTTTGTTTTAAAATATAACATTTAAATTTCTAATATGTTGCTTTTTACTGTGTCTACAAATCATTTTGTTCTATGATGGGTTCTTTGAGCAGGTAAATAACATCTTTAACTTCCATGGACATTTAGAAAAGTCTGCCCAGGTTCTACTGCAGTTGTTATAATATGTAAATATATTCTTCCTACTTTTATGATCAGATCCTAAAGTTTTATGTAAATTGTATCTATGTTTTCAATCTCAGTATGTTTTGCTTAATGAATTATGATTTCTTTCATGGATATACAGTAGTATTTTATCTTGAGCTTCTATTTTTTCTCTATTGGTTTTGATGAAAGTGGCCTTCTGCTGTGGGCTATATCAAACATAGTTTAATTGAAAATAACTTTGTACACATATTTCACTTAATGGATAACAGATAAGTAACTTAGGACCAACTATGTAATGAAGTAACAATGATAACAACATTTTTGTAGTTTTAGATGTAGTTTAAGTAAAATAGAAAGAACAAAAATTCATCTTGTTAAGGCCAAGTGCTAGTTCAACTGTAGACATAAAACCAGATACCTTGTCAACTAATTCACAATCCTTTGGACTATCAATGACTAACCTCATATCAGGATAATAAACATAATGCTTTAGCATTACAAAGGAATACCAAATATAAAGACAATGTAGGAAAAGAGGTTAGTAATAATATAATGAAGCTTAGGTTGTAGCATTCATTTATGTGAACCAAAGTGATCCTCTAAATCAAATGCACATTATAGGTTAACTAAACATGGTGACAAGAAATAAGTTTAGTGAAAATACATGCTTACTCTCAGTAGAGTTGTCTATTTTAACTTGATACATACTCTAGAATAGAATTGTTCACTCTTTTTCCTCCCACCCTGGTTTCAGTAGCATTTCGTAATTAGGGGGTGGCTTCGGGCCAGGTAATAGCTAACGTAGCATATGAGCTCTAGCAACTTTTCTAAGTTTAAGAAGTAAAGACATTAGTCCTATGTAATCATGGGCAAAATCTCTCTGTGGGGCCATATCTTCACCCATAAAATCAGAAGAATCTGTATGAGTTTTTATCTCACAGGATTGTTGAAAAATTAAATGAGATAATACTTAGAACGGTACTTGGCATATGATAAATCCACAATGAGTGTTAACTTCCATTATTACTATTACTACTATGACTATTGTTATTTATTATTAGCATCATCATCCTTAGATGGTTTTCAAGGGACTCGATTATTAGGGCTTACTCTACCTCAAATTCATTCATATTCCCTTCCCTCCATGTTTAAGTAAATGCCTTCTAGTACTCATTACCTGCCTCATGCCTCTTGCCCTGGTTTTTGCTCATGCTACCCTCTCTACCTGCCATGCGCTGTGACCTCCTCCACCCTCATTCCCAATCTCCTAACAGCTTTATTCTATTGGTTCCTCAAGGTCCTTCCATGTCCTCCATAAGGATACTCTACGAAAGAAGTAATTTCTTCTTTCTATAAACTTCCACAAGCACCTTATCTGTGTCTCTTACATAGCACTTCTCACTTTTGATACTGAGTAATATTTATGTACATGTATTATATCTTTCAATAGACTTTAAGCACTTAAAATGGTGGAAGCCATGTCTTAATCAACTCTGTCCCAGTATAATGCCTTGCACAAAGCTTTATTTTTCTTACTGTTTTACTCAAAAAACATTTTTGAATGAATGACTAAATGCTTATATAAATCAGATACATAACTTTAGCTTCCCTAGAAAAGCTTTCTAAACAACAGGTCTAAGCAGTGTTTACTTTTTTTTTCTCTAAATAGTGGAATAGAGACTCATTGCTGGAGGTTTGTTTCTTAGATATCCAAAGCTGGTTACTAGATTCCTTTGATTTTCCCAAGATTGGAGCTATAGTCTTAAATTGAGGGAGATTCCTTGAGAGTAAGAGAATCCCTGCCCCCGCCCCCATCTTTCTATCATTTAGGTAGAGTGAATGCTTCTTGATTTCAATGGAGTTGAAAGAAATGTAGAATACGAGTTCCTGAGTTGAAAGAAACCTTGAATTTATTTTTATTTCCAGTGCCCTGCTCTTGGAGCAAAACTTTATCATTTTTCAAGCTGGTATATTGTCTTACCAAACCTGCAACCACTCACTGAACTTGAAATCTATGATTCTTTACTGCAGGCTTAATGTTCTAGAAGATTTTAGCTTTCATTTGGATAATGACCAAAGGGAACTGGCCTTTGCAGCCTCAGAGTTAAAGATTATAAACAGCAGGTTAATACAGAAAAGGTATTTCCCTTTGGTTTCACCTTAAATATATTAAAAAATCAAGGTAACCATCATAAAAGTAAATGCTACTTTTCAAAATAATATTTACATATTTGAAAATTGGAGATTGAGACAAATTTAATTTTTCTAGTGATAAAAAGAAAGACTTTCCCAGGAGAAAGTTTTAGTTATTAATTACATTAAATATTTGGGAAGAAACAAATAATTGCATCCAAAACTGAAGGTTTTAGGGACAATGATCACATTGACTTCATTTACTACGGCTGTGACAGGTGATCTAGCTGTTGTTGGATGCATAAGGGAAACTATTGTAGGTAATATTCAACAATTGGCTTGGGGCTAACACACAGTTTGTCAAAGTTTTTAAAGTTCTATGCTAAACAAAAGGAATAATGTATAATAAGTATCCAGTGGTCAAGTAAGTTTGGGAAATATAAGAATAAGAAGTTAAACAGGTTTCTTTAATATAGATGTTCTAAAAGTCTTTGAAATACTGGCTTGCTCTATGAGTCTGTAAGAAGGGGCATATAGCCATGGGTTACTCTCCACATTTTTATTAGACACCTTGAGGGACTAATGATCTATGAAGCACATTTTGGGAAATGTATCACTAATATTGCCTAAAGAAAGTTAATGGCAACATTCAATGGGAAATCAAATATGTCAAATGCAGTGCTCATAAACACAGTTTATTTATATTACCAAATCTAAAATGCATAGTCCTGAAATAAAATGGGCCTTAGCATCTTAAATAGAGGGGTTTTCTACAGAACAAAGAATAGTTCTACATCATTTGGGTATTAATTCATCTGTTGATTTGTGATTATTCATTAAACAAGTACTCTGTTTTCACTTTCTTTAAGGTAAACACTGTGTTCAATTTCATGATAAATAAAAGATGTTAAGACATTATACCTTCGCATTCAGATTGCAAAACAGTTAAAAATATGTCAAGAATCTATCAATACTTCATCAAACAATCAAAGATTAAAGAAGTGAAAGGCCAGTGTGGGAGAGAGGAGAATGTTTCATGGAAGATGTGAGTCTTGAGTTTGGCCTAGGAGACTACAGATTTATCATTAAGCTCTATTTGGGCTCAAATGTAGAATATGCCCTGAATAGAGAAGAGATTTCGTGTCTCCATGTTCATGGTAGAAAAGTTTTCTGGACGTGGAGTTAGAGACCTAAATTCCAATCCCAGTTCTGAAAGTCACTTCCTTTTTTTTTAAAGTATATTTTATTGATTATATTGTTACAATAGTTCCAATTTTATTCCCTTTGCTCCCCCTGAAAGTCACTTTCTATGTGACATGCTTTAGCTTTCTTGTCTATAGATCATGAAGAATAATGCCTGTTCTGCCTATTTTATAGTACTGTTAGGCAGAACACCTGTATACTGCATAGCAATGCCTCTTAAGATTCAGGGCTCCAAGATATTCACCTTTTTAATTTCATCAAGATCTGGTGCAAAGCATTGGAATACAATGTGCCTCAATAAACATTTGTTTCCTGAAAGGATAACTTGAAGAATGAAGTTAGACCGATTTGGCCTCTTCTGCCAGTTAGTAGCTGAGTGATCTTAGTCAAATTGCTGAGCCATTCTGAATCTTAAGTTCTTTTCTCTAAAATAAGGGTTAAAAATTATGCTTATATCACAGGATTGTTTTGTGGTTAAATGGAAATAACTCATAGAAAGTGCCCATGCACAGTAGTTGGTACATACTCTTCAATACATGTACATTTTATAAATTGGACAACTGATGGGTACTTGGCAAATTTAAAGTACAGCAATTGTGTTTATAATAGAAGCCATGAAATGGAAGAGAAGTTGTAATAGAGGGCCCAATATGTAGTTGTGACTTGGTGCTTTTGGTCCAACACCGGCGCAGAATGGATGAGTGACACACAATGCATCCAATAGCATCACTAAGATGGTAGGCTTAGAAAGAATCAGGTTATTGACTTTAATTCTTAATAAGGTCCGTAGATTAATATGCTATTTAAAAATATGTAAAATAAAATCAGAGTTCAAGAATAATATATACAAGGCTGTCCAGTATATGTTAAGCCTAAAAATATGAATACAATGAACTGAAACTTTGATATTTTATCACAAGGATGGTACAGCAATGATAATACAGCTCAGTGGTGATAATCTTGATTATTTTATACATTTGTTAATTAGTTTGACTTTTATTGGGAGCCAAAGAGAATGCTATATAACATAAAATCATAACAACAGATGATTGAGGTGATTCTGAGAAACATCCATTGACTTTGATAGAAATTTTATGGTTAAAAATACTAAATTGACTTGAAATTTTCCTTCTATGATTTTTACACTATTTTTGAAGTATTTTGAGGTTGCTCAATAAATTAATGAGATATATAGATTATCTAGTGAGAATCTATGTTTCTTTAGCCCATTAAGCTGTTGGCAGCACTGTAATTCAATTATTTATGACATGTTCTGATGAACAAATTTGTATTATCTAAAAGATAAGTTCAGTCCTATTCAATACATTAGTAAAGTTAGATCATCTGCTCCTAAAAACCAGAGTTGGGTACATAATTATTTCCTTTTTAAGCATTTTATAAATATAAATGGGCTCATTTCCAATAACAAAAGATTAACCACTGCACAAGGCATGCTAGAAAGAAGTGCTCATAATATCATATTTTAAATAATTGGAAAATGTATTTAAATATATTTTACCCAAAGTAAAGTGTGACATAAACCATCTGTATATAATATAAAATTGCATCTGCTTAAATTCAGTATCTTGAGAGTCTAGTGACTATTTTGTAAAAAGTTACCAAATTATTTTAATAGTTACATATTTTAAAATCATTAAAAATTATCTGTCCTTGTTTATAAAATGTAATACAATATTAGAATATGGCTGCAATATTTTGAAAAATTTCTATGCTATTTTACATAATACTTGCATACAGTCCTGTTACTGTTTTACTTTTCTAGTATTGAAAGCTAAAAATTTTGGAATTAACCCTTACTCATTCCTATATTCATCTCTTACAAAATCTGTCATCAAATTTTGACATGTCATCCTAGTTCTTCAAATTTGACTTCTCCTTTGATTCTCATTTTTACGTTACACCTGAAATAAATTATAAATATCTTTAATATGATTATTCCTTGTACAGAATAGTTGTACATACTCAACACACGGTAGATGAATGAATTACTCATTCAAGTATTTTCCCGGTCTCTCTTTCAGCCACTGAATCTCTAGGGAACTAGTGTAACAAGACAGATTTCCCATTCATCATTTATTTCAGGCTCTGTATGTGATAGAATAATAAATAAATAAATTTAAGTAGAATGCATCTGTTCATGGGAATAGTTTTTATTTATACCCATTTGAAGACTAAGCTACATTTGAAATTGATGTCTACATTGCATAAACATATGCACACATTTGTTTAACATAAAGCAAATCCTCAGTAAGTAGTCATTTAATAAAGGCATAAGTGAACATTATAGTCAGCCTAAATGAGTTTAGGCCATTTCCTGATGGCTTCAAGGGGCTCACAATCAGCATGCTAGGTGCTAGGTGCTAGGATTGCAGTAGTGAATACAGACCCCACCCTTTCCTTCATACAGCTTACTGCTATGGTACTGCCTTTAAACAGATTTAATTAGTTTTAAAATAGATTTTCATATTTTGAGAGCAGTCAAGTTTTAGATAATGGATTACTGAACTCATAAAAGAAGATTTTTAAATATTTTGGTATGACTTAATCAACAAATAAATTTCAAGGAACAAGATAAGAAATGGAGGGTTAATTTATATCTTAAAAGAGTCTTAAGAGAACTATCAACCAACCATAATATATTTAATAGCTACTTGATTCAAACAAACCAAAGGTTCAAAAATAAATTATCAGACAATTGGAGACATTTAAAAACCAAGTGTATCTTGAGTGACATTAAGAAATTACTGTTTTACTTTTCTTTAGGTGGATAGTGGTATTTTTGTTATATTCTTAGGTCTGTAGAGTTTTACACAAAATATTAACAGATGATATGATTTAATGTCTGGCATTTTATTCAAAATGATCCTGGGTATATATAGGGAATGAATGGTTGTTATAGAGTAAAATATTGTTCATAGGTTATGAAGCTAGTGATAGGTATATGAGTGTTTATAATACTATTGTCTTTATTTTTGTATATGTTTAAAATTTTCCAAAACAGAAAGGCTTTTTTTTCAAGTCATGTTGGTAAAACTATAGGAGAAATACTGAAAACATTCTATTTTTGATCTTTCAAGAAAAATACGGCATGAAATAAAATGTCATAGTTTGTTTCCTAAATGCTTCAATTGATGAATTTTATTTAAATATTTTTGCTCTCTATATTACTAAATTCCCAGTTGGCTAAGCCAACATATTACATGGTGGAATCATGATCTTGCCAAGATTTTGAAACTTTACTGATTCTATTGATTATATGTTCCTCATAGATATAGTATTTAGTTTGACAAGCTATAGAACTCCAATAACCTAACAAAAATGTTAATTTCCTTGTATATATAAACCTCTTCTGAGTATCTACTTTATTGGTGATTTCGAACATGAACTTCTAATAACTGAATGTCATAGTGTCAAATGTTGATTTAATCAAAATGCTGCTTTTGACTGGTTCAAGCAAAAGACTTCCCGAAGCGCAGAAGCAGCGCAATCTGTTATATTTGCAATGAGGAAAAACTGGCAAGGATTATAAAAGTTACTTAAGAAAGAACTTCAGAAGGAGATGAAGCACAAATGGAAATGCCACATAATGTGGAATGTAGGGCAAATTCCAGAGGAGATCACAGAGAACTAGCAGAAGCTTGTAGGAGTTGGGTCAAAAAAGCTCAGTAGGAAACAGGATGCCACATCTGAGAGACATGAAAGGAAACAGAAAAAAAGAGTTCTACTATTTCAGGAACAAAAGAAAGCTAAATGAAACATTTTGCTCCCTCTGTAGAGAGGGAAAGAGGGAAAGCCAATAATGGCTCATGATAGTAAAAATACATATGCAATTGGTAATTTTAAAAAATCCTTAAAATAAAGAACTTGAAGCAGAATTACTAGGGCATTGTTGATTGAGAGGTACCAATTTAAGATAAAAAAAGGAAAATATTTTAAAAGTTATTCTAACAATTTACTATCACCTTGTAAGTTATGGTCAAAACTATCTAAAGAATTGACATATGATGGAATATTACACAGCCAATAAAACTTATATTTTCAAGGATACTTCATGACAAGAGGAGCTGTTAATAATACTACATCACATGATAAATGCAGAATCGTATCATTGTCTGGAAGGGAAAGGCTAGATCATTAACAGTAGTTAATACTGACTGGTGAGGTTATTGGAGATTTTTATTTTCTTCATCTATTTATACATTTGTTGGATATTCTGCAATTAGAATTACTTCTATAATCATATATAACAATACAAATGTTGTTAAAAGCAGCACCTTCCTCAACCTCCTACAATTTAACTCCTACTAACCCATTTAAATAACTCTAGGTTAACCAACAAACAAATCAAATTAATGCTTTTTGCTTTTATTCTGTGGTAGCAACATTTGACATTGTTGGCCACCCCATGCTAAAGTTCTGTTTTCCCATGGCTTGGTGGTTTTAATTTAATCACGTCAGTATTGTCAGAAAATAGAGGTAGCCAGGATGCAAGCCTACTCGGAACAGGATATGTCAATTAACCTGGTCAGGACAATAAAAGGATATGGTAATCTACCTGGTCAGGACGAAAACAAAGTGCAAACGATCTACTGAATACGCTAACACAACGAACTCACCCTCGCTGAAGTGTGCGGTTGGCCAGTTTAAAAAGCGCAACTGCAGGAGTCCGGGTGGGACTCCTAGGGGCACACACGGAGGCCTGGGAGTCCCCATTCCCTCGCTCTCCATTCCCCGTGCTCCTATGGGCCCTCGGTCCATCCGGGAGCTGCCTCTCCCCTCCACCCCCTTCCCCTTTCCCCTATCTAAACCTGCTGCCTGCCCCACAGTGGTCTCCCCTTGATTTCTCAGAGCAAGGCTGCTCTGACAAGTATCACCTGGCAGACTGCAATGATTGTCTGCCTTTGCCAAGGCATTCATTCCATTGCCACCAGGGCAAGCCTGACCACATCACTCCATTGCTTTCATCCTTGAAAGGTTTGTCACGACACGTAAGGTGATTACTTAGGATTCTTTCAGTTGCAAGGGACCCACCTGTGACAGGTTAAGGAGTGTGAGGTCACTGCAATAAAGTGTGAGAAACTTAGCGAGGCCTGTTTGTTTGAATTCTTCCGGGGGTCCCTTTGTCTCTGGAAATAAGGACGCTCCTTTCCTCTGGGTGTAGGGAGGCACCTCTCACAGGACGATTTTGTGACCTGTTTCAGGGTGAGTAGGGAGGAGGGCAGAGTGACCTGGCTACGTCTGCCATTTTCTCAAACTTCTTCAGCTTAACGCATTCAATATGCCAAATGCTATACTTTGGGGTTGCATGTCCTGAACCCCATCATTTTCTTGTTTTTGCACATTTTTGCCATTTCATGTACAATGGCTTCCCTACTGATCCACCCCTCTCAATTCCAGTCCACTTGTTGAACTCCTGCTATTGTTCAGCTATTACTCAGGTGTTAACCCCTCTCTGAAGCCTTCCTTAGTATCAGCCCCTAGGATTTATGTCCTATGGCCACAAGCTACTCTTGATGCATTATTTCTGCTCTAGTATTTAACATACAGTATTAAAATAGTCTCAGAACAGTTACATCTCTTCCATGGTATTGTAAATGTCTTTTGGGCCAGAGACTATATCTTATTCCCTAATGTATACCACAGGTCAAACAATTTTGGGCTTACAGTAAATTTTAATGAATGTTGGTGAATGTATAAAAAGTGCACAGATCATGCACTTTGAAATTTACACAGGAATGAGAAAGAATTGGAAACTGGAGAATGTCTGTATTGTAAAAAAAAACAAAATGAATGTAGCATTATAAATTTAACTTTTACTGCCATAAAAATGCTGGAAATCAATCAATGTTAGGCCAATTTTCAAATACCTTGAGGATAGATGGCACATTTTTATTATAAGTAAATCTTGTCTTAATTATTTAATCTAATATTCCTCTGTGTCATGACTGAACTGATGAATTTGGGGGTATAAATGGGTTATTATCAGTCTTTTTTGATGTCACAAGTCTTTGGCTTGAATCTTATACTTCAGTGAATTGGAATATGTGGTCTTTTCTGTAATGACATTAATTAATAATATCTAATGTTATCAAATAGAATCTGGCCAATATATTTATGTTGAGCCAGCCTGCAAGATGGCCCCCAAATGATTCTTGCCTCCTGAAATTAACTCCCTTGGGTAGGTCCCCCCCCCCCCCATATCGAATAGGGTCGACCTATGTGACCAATAGGACTTTGCAAAAGTGGCAGTACATGACTAGATCATACATTGGGAATGTATGGCCGGATCATAAATGTCATTGCTGCTTCTACCTCATCCTCTTGACTTGCTCATGCTGGGAGAAGATAGCTCCACGTTGTGAGGCTACTCAAGCAGCCCTTTAGAGGAGCCAGTTGGAGAACTGCGGTTTTACCAGCAACAATTAACACCAAATTGCCAGCTGTTTAGTGAGGCCACTTTGGAAGCAGATCCTCAGACCCCAGTTAAACTCTCAGATGACCACATCCCTGGCCAATTTATTGACTGCAACCTCATGAGAGATTCTGAACAGTAATTAACTCAGCTAAGCTGCTTTCAACTCCTCACAGACAGAAACTGTGAGAGATAATAAAAGTCTGTTGTTTTAAGCCATTAAGTTTTGGAGCAGTTTTGTTACGCAGCAGCAGATAGGTACTGCATAACCTGTAGACTAAAACATATAGGTAAAAAGCATTGTAAAGCACTTGCACTTTAGCTATGGATTTAAAACATTTAAAAAGTTATTTACCAGCTTAGCACAGAAAGAAGATAATCTCTGGGCACCTCCATTTCTTTTAAATTTTATACTAAAAAAAAGGAGGAGGAAGAGGAGGAGGGGAAGAGGGTGGGGCAGGGAAAGGAAAGGGATTGAGGGAGGGGAGGAGGAGGGGTGAGGGCGTGGTAAGAGGAGGAGTGCCAGTCCTGATACTCCACTGCCAGTTCTCAGTACAGTAGTCCCTCTCTATATCGCAGTTCACTTATTGCGGCCTCATTGTATTGCAGGATTTTAAAAAATATTATATTTAATTATTTACCATGGTTTTTTCGCTATATCGCTGGACTTTGCGGTACTGTATATGTATGTTGTTAAAGTTACATAGGTTTAAGAATGTAGCATATGTTTAAGAACATGGGTAGTGTTTATAAAAGTATGGAAAAGGTTAATAAGGAGTGGGAAAGGTTAATAAGGGACTGGGAATGGTTTATAAGTGTGTGGGAAGGGGTTATAAAGCCTTAAAATATATACAAATACTAAAATAAATGTAAGATTCCTACTTCACAGATTTTCACCTGTCGCGGTGGGGGTGGGGGTCTAGAACGTAATACCTGTGATAAGTGAGGGAATACTGTAATCAGTGATTAGTGCTGAAAACTGATCGATCACCTCCATCCTTGACCCTAGATTCTTTTTTTTACCACTGGAGGATATGAAGTTGAATGGTATGATGGTTAATTTTATGTGTCAACTTCAGGTGCCCAGAAACTGTCCAGATCAAAAATTACTCTCTGGGTGTGTCTGTGAGGATATTGTGGGTGAGATTAATATTTGAATTGGCAGATGGAATAAGGCACATTTCCCTTTCTAGAGTGGGTGGGTATCGTCCAATTCATCGACAACCTGAATAGGCTAGGTAAGAAGGAACTTCTCCTGAATGGTATTTGAGCTGGAGCATTGGTCTTTTCTAAACTTCTGACTCAGACTGAAACATCATGTCTTTTTGAGTCCTGAGCCTGGACTTGGACCGGACCTACATATCAATTCTCCTGGGTCTCCAACTTGCCAACTGCAGATCTTGAAATTTCTCAAGCAGTGTGTGAGCCAATTCTTTATAATAAATCTCTTTTTATATAGGTAGATCTCTCTCTCTATATATCATCTACCTATATTTCTAATTGGTTCTATTTTTCTGGAAAACTCTGACTCACACAGATGGTATGGTTCCTAATGTGACTTCATGAAATAAAAAAATCCAACACATTGTAAGTCTTGCACGTGACAGGGTTCAGGAAAGAAACAGAACTTGTGGGCTTCTCTATTTTTCTGAAAGAAAGAAAACTAAGAAGGTTTAAAAGCTACTTGACATCTTTCAAGTCTGATATTCTTGGGGCTCATTGTATTGTTCCTATTTTAGAGTCTGTGAACGGCCACATAATCAGGGTGCCTCTATGATTGCTGTTCTATGTGTGACCATCAGAGAATGGGACGATGCCTTGATGTCATCACATCAAAAGCGCAGAGGACATTTCAGGCAGGGAGAGGGGAGGGGCAGGAGGAAGAGAGTGATGAAGGGCAAGGGAAGAATAGCATCAGCCTAAATGCGTGGAAACAGAAAGCAATGCATGGTTCAGGAACAGACTAGAATTGCTCCTTGGCTGTTGAGTTAACACAGAGATACTCTGGTTAATGCCCTAAAGAAGACAAATTAAATGAAACACTTTGGTCCTAAAGAAAGTGGTTTCTGCAAAAGGGCACGATGGGCCACAAGTAGAAGAAAAAAGGCTTGCATTCTAGCTTAATATATTCAATTCTGAGAAAGTAACACATTACATCTGAAAAGCTTCCCATTCATAGGGTACACTTTGAATCAGATAAATATTTATGATTCTGATAAACTTTTTCACACGAATGTATAAATATCAAGCCTAAGGTTTACTGCCACTACCATTCACAAGGAAATTAGAGCATTTTGCAGCCTTGCTATAAAATTGCTTCAATTTAGATAGGCTAGATTCTTGTCTTTAGTATCCTGGAAATTTAATAGTAGAGCTGTGTAGAAGATTTCAATCTTTCTGAGCAGGAATGGCAAAGTGGTTTCAAATTATTATTTTTGTCGTTATATGAATGCTAGCATGTCATTAGTATTTCAGTTTTATAAGTATCTATTTATCAAGCTGCAGAAGTAATTTTTCTCCTTGTTCTGTGTGTAGATGGGGAAGCTAGTGACCTCTGTAGCATGACAGCAGGAGTTAATGGGGTGTAGCCAAGACCTAGTGTTATCTTCTCAGCTTGTCTGAACGGAGGGAAGTCACTGGAGAATAAAAAGGGTACAAGCTTACTACAATAGAGTGAAGATTCTAGGCAGCTCTTAGGATCAGATAATAAATGTAAGTTTCACAAGGACAGAAATCTTTCATCTTTTTCTTCCCTGATCGAACACAAGCACCAGTGCACTCAGTGAGCCTTTCCTGAATATTTGAAGGTGCTGGGGGATGCTCGCAAGAAAACAGTCAGTCACATACAAAAATGGTACCTATGGCAGTCAGGGACTCTCAACAGCTCGGGAAACTTCCTCCTTGGCCCCTGTCCTGGGCTGGATTTTGAACTTTGTAGCAACAGAACACTTAATTTGTATCATCTCTAGATTAGGGTTTTACTTTTGGATCTATAGACTCCAAAGAGGTATATGGAAGGGCTTTAGGGGGCCAGTAAAGACCCCAAAATATGTGTAAAAATTTGTATGCAATCACACATTTTACTGAGTTTCATCAGAGTCTCAAAATAGTCTGTGACCCATAAAGAATTAAGAGCTACTGCTCAACAGAGAAATTTAGAAGGGGACAGTCTCTCTGGATGTGCCATTTAAGAGGACATCTGAAAGAGAGTTGCGCCATGGGGTTGCCTGGAAGAAGAATGGGGTAGGCAGTGGAAACCGCATGTTAAGGGTGGTGAGTTTGGTGCATTTGAAGAGAAATAATGCCTTTGTTGTGGGGCAGAGTAAGGAAAGGTGGAGTGGTGGGAAACGGGTAGGTAGGAGAAATAGCTGGGAGCCAGGTCATGTAGAGTCTTCTAGGAATTTTACCATATTCTGAATTTGATAGGAAGATGTTATTATTTCAAGAACATGGTCAGGAAGCCAGAATAAGTATTCCCAATTCATAAGAGTTACAGGCTGTCTTTGAAACATGTTATTTTCTGGGTAGGAATAAAAACCTGTAGGAATTCTGAAGATACAGTCAAGTATCCCATGAGCACTGAATAAATACTCTTCATTCACTAGTAGGTGAATGATTAGTTTGAAAATAATTAGTAAGGAACACACTGTGTTACTATTGAGGCTATCATAATGGATATTGATTCAGTTCTTTAAAGAAAGTTTCTTAGTTTTTGAGAAGTTGAATATATTTTTCAGATTTTACAGAGATCTAGTCCTTAGGAGGAGAGTTTTTAGTGTATGCCAATACTTTGGTATTTTCATTTAGGTGATCTTTCCAGTGTGCAGGGAATTTACATAATAAATTTTGCATGTATATATTTCCTCTCTCCTTTGTTGCAAAAGAAGCCGAGTAATAAATATTCTTCCTCAGTAAAGGGCTTAACAAAGCAACACAAATATTTACAATAGTCAAATCATATGAGATCATTGATAAGGAGAGGATGCTAGGAAAATTTTATCTACAGTTTATGCCAAAATTTTTAATCTGGAGGAAGTAACTCTCGGCAGGCTGTTTCCAACTGCTCAATAATCAGGTAATTATGAAGAGTTGTGAGGTAAAGTAAACATTGCCAAGTGGCTTTGGAAGGATGTAAAATTATGGACTTCATTCATTCATTCACTTACTTATTATTCACTTTATTTATTCGAACCAATTAACATCAATCATGTATATACCAGGTACCAGGTACTAGGTACTATGCTAGGAGCCAAAAATAGAAGAAAAAGTTTTCATTTTAACTAAAAATAATTAATAGTCTAGTAAGAACTCAACAGAGTAACAGTGGCTTCTTCTAATTCTAAATGAAAAAGAGTCAGTATATTTGTTCACAGTATGACAATTGTTAATCTCCTCGGGTTTATTTTCTCTCTTTTTGCTCTTTGTAATCAATAGGACTGTCAGCATGACTGGATCCACAGATGAGAATCCAACTGGACAAATGCCCAGTTCTCATGGTCAGTTTAGATGACTACCTTCTGTCCCCTGTGCTCATCTTCTGATGGATGTGGAGCTCACTTCAGTGATTTACCATTCATGATCTCTTTGTGAGTCTTTTTTTTTATAAAAGATTTTATTTATTTATTTATTTTTAGAGAGAGAGGAAGGGAGGGAGAAAGAGAGGGAGAGAAACATCAATGTGTGGTTGCCTCTCATGCACCCCCAGTTGGGGACCTGGCCTACAACCCAGGCATGTGACCTGAGGGGGAATCGAACCAGCAGACCTTTGGTTCACAAGCTGGTGCTCAATCCACTGAGCCACACCAACCAGGGCCCTTTATAGGTCTTTGGATGTGTGCACGCACTCACTACTTCATGGATGGCTTTATCTCTGTTAACAGATAAAGTATATGAGGCTAAAATGATGATCATCTGTCCTTTCAATACTTAACATCAGGCAATTAGTTTACTCTTGCTTTGCAATTTGGAAGAATTCCACTCCACCCCAAACCCTGGACAAAGTACTTATAGAACTGGTAGACCAAGGCAGCTTTCATATTACTAACCATCTCTAATACTCATGACTTTTTATATATATTTAGGTTTCAGTTATCTATTGCTTTTTAACAGCCCAGAATCTTAGAGGAGTAAAACAATAAACCCTTTATTATATCCTGATATTGCACTATGGATTGGGCTTTGCCAAGCAGTTTTTCTCTGGAGGTCTCTGGTGTGGGTGGATTCAGCTATTGGTGCCTCTGTGAGACATTGAGGCAGTTGTGCTTCATGTAGCCTCAGGCTCCTCTCTCTCCATGTGTGCTGTGTTCTCTCTGCATTGTCTCACTCAGGCTGGGTGGCTTTCTTTACACAGCTGCAGAGTCCTCAGGAGCCTCAGGACTCATTAAGGCTTAGTCCTAGACCTAAAACACATCACTTCCACTATGTTCTACTATGAGTGAAAGAGAGTCACGGGGCCAACCAGATTCAAAGTAGGGACACATACAAGGGTATGAATACTTAGAGGCATGGTTCATTGGAGACCTCTAATGTAACAGTTACAACTACCTTGCAATGAGTAGTCTGTAAACCAGTATTATGTACTCAGGTTGAAAGAGAGCTTTAGGATGGTAGGAGTGAGCTGCTTAGCAAAGCAAAGGGGTACTAAGTTCTTGATGATTAGGGTCTTGCCTGTTTTGTACTTCATGGCTTCAACAACAGCTAGCTTCTGGAAGTCACATTTCCTTTAATTATTCTGGCCCCTTTGCCTGGGAGGGCTCTTCCCTACTTTTGATATCTAGCAAAGTCTGTCCTGCAAGTTCCAGTTCAGGCATTATATTCTTCAAGGCACATTGTCTGCTGCTTTCAGGTTCTGTTATGTCCTTGCTTCTGAGCTGCTAGCTTCTCTTTCACAGAACTTATCATATTGTATTAAATGTTTGGGAATTTGAGTTTGTTTTCCAAGATAAACTATAAACTACCTAAAGGCAGGGGCTGAGCTGTATTAACATGATTCCTATTACTGTAAGCTCCCAGTAACAATATTTTAAAACAGAATTGGAACCGTAGGAGTGCATCTTGTGTATCCAACATCACCAAGTTATCCAGAATAATGTAATGCACACATCAAGAATTTAATATAAATGCTTAATTGTATAAATAAATAGATTTCTCTTAGTTGTTATGTAAGAGACAAAAACTCTGATTTCAGTGACCTGGTAAATATTTTCAGTAAGCTTTATAAAAACTTCACATCTTAGCTTGGAAGGAAGAAGCAATATGCCTTGGGCATAACTTTTCAAGAAATATCAGTGTTCAACAGCACAAACCTTTGAGGTGGGGGCATATAGCTAAAAATAAATCTGCATCCTTCTGAAGATGCTGGCTAAAGTTCTAAGAGCATGCATTCATGTCACCAAACAAAAAACCGTTCTCTTGTTTCTACAAAACAGAATAAAACCTGTAGGAAACCAAATCACTTCGCTAACTGAGACAAATCCAAACAGCCACACAGCAATAGATAACATAAATCAGGCAAACAAAAGGAGTTACACCGAGGTGAGCGAAACCCAGTCTTCATCCTAAAACCCTGCTGCATTCCTGTAGATCGAGTTGCATGCTGCATGGAAAGTGAGTTAGCCACAATGATTTCAGCCCCCTGAAAGCCCTAAATAAATGGGATACCAACAGGATACCACTCAAGCACATGCCTGCATTTACTGGGCTCTCTTCCATTAGAATACTTTATGGTGAGCTGTGCACTTGTACTTGACAATTCTTCCTCTAAAACCCAAAAGCAAGAGATGCTGCAGGCATTTGGATTACCAGGTAATTCACAGTGCTTGAATTTGATATACCGTTGCCACGGCAATGAAATGTCACAAACATACTGTCCAGCTACCACCTTTTTCCTGCTTTCAGACTCTATTGTTCTAATAGAAAGGGATATAGTGTCAAGAACTCTTGATTAGAAGGCAGAAAAGTTGGGTTCTAAGTATGGTTTTGCAACTCCTTAGTCCTGTGACTCTCAGGTAGTTATCTGACCTCTGTGGGTTTATATGATTCCTCACCAATAAAAAATTACCAGAGAGAGGGAAAAAATCTCCTTCTCAATGTCTGCTGAGTTTTCCTCTAAGAATACTTAATGAGTGGATCAAAAAACTGTGGTACATCTACACAATGGAATACTATGCAGCAGAGAGAAGGAACTCCTACCTTTCATGAGAGCATGGATGAAACCGAGGGTATTATGCTAAGTGAAATAAGCCAGGCAGTGAAAGACAAATACCATATGACCTCACCTAATACAGGAACCTAATGAAGAAAACAAACAAACAAGCAAAACAGAACCAAAGGCATGGAAACGAGGAACAGACTGACAGTGACCAGAGGGGAGGAGGGAGGAGGATAAGGGTAGAAAGAAGGAGATGGGATTAGTCAAGGAACATGTATGAATGACCCACGGACATGGGCAACAGGGTGGGAATTGCCTGTGGGAGCAGCGGTGGGGGGTTGGGGGGGTGGGATAGGCAGAGGACAGCAAAAGGGGAAAATTGGGACAACTGCAATAGAACAACAATAAAATATTTATTTAAAAACTTCCACACACAACAGCTATGGTTATGAAATGCATTTAAGTAAAATAATAATAATTCCATTTCTAAACTGAAAAAAGAAGAACATTTGACTTTCTACAATCTATAGCCTTAGTACCTTTTAGAAATTAGGGTGATTAATAAACTTTATTATTCTAAATCATGATCACAACCTGGGCTATTCAGAGTTTTTGGCTGGTACCTTTGTAACCGCAGAACCAGCTCAAAATGGTTCTCTCGTGTTGGATGAGGTGCTGAGCTGTTTTTCAGAAACAAGACTGTGAATCACGTACACACAGCACACACAGAGGAGAGAACTCTGACCTCCAGCCGAACCTGGAACCAAAGTCTCACCCCCCGCCACCCTTCACACACAGAGGAAAAGAACCAGCACATAACGGAAACTTGAACACCAGAATCCTTTCAGAAGCCAAGGAGGCATTGTTCAGGAAGACCACACGTTGGCAGGTCTTTACCACAAATGGCCAAGTTCCAAGGTCCTCCAGTTCAAAGCTGTGCCTTCAGCACTTCCGCATACATGTTCCCTCATCCCCATGAAACCCTTTGGGTTGGTCCAGTGAGCAAGATGGATGAGGCACCACTAAGTCTCCCATCTTCCCAGTTGGTGCCTTCTTGATCAATAAACCTTTCCTCACTCCAAATCCTGCTATTTTGAATTTTGTCATTTGGAGGCATCAAGCACAGACTCTGCTTTGGTAACACCTTTGTCTATGAAGTCCAGCACCTGGATCTTGGCCCTAATAATAATATACACAAGACCGATTAGGAGTCAGGAGATCACAGACTAATTGCTTACATTACCTGCCTTTCAGTTTCCTCATCTATCAAATAATGGCATTTAGTTTGATCGCCTAAAGTCCTTCCATCTATAACAATCTTCCCAATGAGTCTTAGTGTGTATTTTCCCTCCTTTTGAGATGAATAATTAAAGCCCTGAGAGTCTGTGGTTTGCCTGAGGCTACACAGCTGTTCAGTGGTGAAACCTTCTAAGGCAGAGGACAGCATCAAAACATTAGATCCTGTTAGTCTCAGGGGACCCATCAGCATCTGGGTCCCCCATGACCACCTGGGTCCCTCAGGACTTCCAAGGGCCACTTAAGTACTTGATCCGTGTCCATGATTTCCAGTTTCTACAATAAACTGCTCTTATGAAACTTCATCTAATGACAATATAAAACCACAACTATTAATGTTAATTTAAATTTACTACAGGCCAGGTAGTTCAATAAGTAAGCCCATTATGTGCATTTTTTTTTGAATCCTATGAAATAGGTGTTTACTATCTCCATTTTGTAGAGGGCCAGATAAGTTATATGATTTGCCAGGTTCACATTACTAGGAGCAATGTTAAAACAGCAAAGCTGTATCTGGATCATTCTGACTGTAATCAGTTTAAAATTCTCTCTCTTCCATATTTTCCCTCCTTCCGTGTTGAGTGAAGTCTTCCTCCTCTGAGCTCCTGAAGTCCCATTATGTGCGTTAATCTAAAAATAACAGGCCAAAGTAAAAGGCAAGAAGTGTTTATTTGAGATTCAGAATAACAGCTATTTGGGGAGCACAGACTCAGGCAGAAATCTAAATAGTGTTCTGGTTCGGAGGTGAAGGCAAAGGGTATTTATGAAAAAGAGAAAGAGAATAATTACATGAACAGGAGGAAGGCATTTCTATAGGTGTTAATAATTTAAGGAAGAAATTTCCATAGGTGCAGATAAGTGAATAGAGTGGTGTTAATTCTAAATAACATCTTTCATTTTCAGTCCTGTAGTCATTATGTTGTCTGTTTTCCTGTCAGCTTTGCCAAGTCCTTTAAAGCACAATGCCGCTATCAGCCCATTCCAAAGGTTATTTTGCCCAATTTTAACATTCTAAAGGTTTGCGAAGACCTGCACAGTAGTTCCTCTGGGATGGGAACTCTTGACTCCACTTTGAAGCGGCTCTGCTTATATTATTTTTGCAGGTGTAACCCACGGGAATTTGTCAAACACTGTCTTGTCTCATTATTATTTGGGTACATGTCATTTTCCTAAATTAAGCCTTAATCTCCCTAAGGACAAAAACATGTTCTCTTAGATTCCTTCTGTCCTTCAAGAATCTCTGCCTACAGTGAGTGCTTAGACGTATTTGAGTGCCCTTCTAGATTAAAGTCCCCTCCAAAGAGACTCAGTCTGCCTTCTGGTTGATCATCCTCACCTTCGGATTCTCTAGCAGTGTGAAAGGCAAGGACAAAGTAGAACAGATGACATCCAGTGGAGGGCCAGCCATGCTAATTTTTGTTGACTGGCCCATTGAAGTGGTAATGAGGCAGAATTACCGCCTTGGGTCAGAGCAGACCTAGAGCTCTTCCACCTTGTTATTCATCTTTTCCTGGGGGATTGGCATCCCAAGAGGACAGTTTCTTTCTGCCAGGCAAACCCCAAACCTCTCGGTGAAGTGACAAGAAATATTCACCCCCGTGTGCATCTTCCCAAGGAGGCCTACAGCAGGGAGCGCTGGCTTTCTTTCATCGTTCCCAGGCAAACCAGTCTGCCATAAAGTACAATTCAGAGCATCATGCTACAGGGAAAAACAAGCAAACAGAAAAGAGAAAAGTCCATTCTGCATACTGATTTTGTCCGATGTGGCATGTGCGCATGGGGGTGGCCACCGTCCTTCCATGCTACTGCTGGATTCATTGTACCCAAACACCGCTCGGAGCACGGAACCGGTGCTGGCTCTGCCTCCTGAGAAAGGCAGCCTGAGAAAGAAAGGTCGGCACAGTTTGCCTGCCACCTGTACAGTGTTCCCTCACTTATCGTGGGTATTACGTTCTAGACCCCCCACGGTAGGCGGAAATCCGCGAAGTAGGAACCTTACATTTATTTTAGTATTTATATATATTTTAAGGCGTTATAAGCCCTTCCCACACACTTATAAACTGTTCCCAGTCCCTTATTAACCTCATAGCGAAAAATCCACGATAAATAATTAAATATAATATGTTTAAAATCCCGTGATACAGTGAGGCTGCGATAAGTGAACCGCGATATAGAGAGGGACCACTGTATTTTCATCTTTCATTCCTACTAATTCAAATTACAACCAACCATCTCCTATCTTTATTCTATACTTTTCTATGTCTTTACATGTGCACGGTTTTCTTGGAAGTCAGAAGCGTGGCTATGCTTGAAATTTCAGCAGCTCACTTGCCCCATTATACAGACCAACTCTGGCCATGCCTGTTGGTAGAAATATCACCTCCTCTGCTAGCAATGGCTTTCTCATGGCATTTATATTTTTTCTTGTCTGGCCCATGCTTGTACATGCTGCAAACGCAGTCCAGGACCTAGCACTTAAGAGGCATTCAGTAACTGTTGAACAGATAATGATTTTTTACTTTATGTGCATTGATGGTCTTTTTGGAAACCAAATACATATAAATTTTACATAAGCTCATTATTGTCAAGGGTCAAAGGTAATTCCAGTTTTCAAGGACTGAGGGCTCTGGAGTCTCCTCAAAGCATTCAGGATCCAGTGCTGGACTAGGGTAATCCTGAGACTTTCCTGTCACAGGTAGGTGACACTGAATAATAATGTGAATGAGTGCCCACAGGTGACACTGAATAATATCAATGTGAACGCTGATTCACATCAGATTCACACTTCTGGTCCTCCTGGTGGACACACTGATGATGCCTAGCTCCTTTTTAGAGAAGACAAATGGATAATGCTAAAAGATCAACATCCTTGCTCACAGTCTCACTGAGAGCACGTGCCAGAGCCAGGATCCACTCTCTAGTCTGTTTGGCTCCAGGTCTAGCTTTTTGTCCCCATCACCCCAAGTTCCCTCTTCGAACTGCGCAGCAGGTTCTAGCAGAGGCGGATTAAGGTCAGTTGAGGCCCCAGGCACAGAAGAAAATGTTGGGCCCCTTAAAAAAAAGAGAGAGAGACAGGGAAAATAAAAATACATGTTAACCATATTTTTAAATAAATGAAAAAGTGTAAAGTTGGGGTTCTGCAGGGCCTTCGGAAGTCAAGGCCCAGGGAGCGCAGCCAGTGTGCCTGCCTTTAAATCCACCTCTGGCTAGGGAAGTTTCTGCTACTTCTCTGTCACTTTTCTGAGGTTCACTTCCCCCTCCCACAGCTTCTCAAAAGGCCAATTACGCCTGCTGGTGGCCTGCTTCCTCTAATAGAACTTCCTACGGCTTGGGCACAATTTCAGTGTGTGTATGGTCCGCTGCCTCCTGCCCAGTGCAGGCAACCAGGAAGCCCTGGCAGCTGGGCAGCTGGGCATTTCAGCCGCTGGTTTCGGAGCCATCAGCTCAGACTGCTTGTTTCAAGCTTTTCTGTGATTCATCACTCACCTGCCCTGAGTCCCACTTCCACCTTCCCTTCAGTCCATCTCAAAGGCCTGTAAGTCACCATGGTGGCAACTCCATGTGTATCAGGGAAGAGCGGAAACCACAGCATCAGATTTAGTAATTGGGATGTCAGGGAAATCCCACTGAGACTCATCTAAGGAAGATTACTTTGGCGCTACCTATGAACAAATGGTTTTCTGAGTCCTGAGGAGACTCATGAGAGAGACGTCTGTGGAGAGAAAAATGGGAGAGGAACTCTGAGTTGAGAGCGAACTCTTTGCAAGCGCCAAAACGTCTCCTGAAATAAATAGAATTTTATTTCATCAATTCTAAGATGTACTTAAAAAAAAAAAAAAAAAAAAAAAAAAAAAAACATTCGAACATCCCTGTAATTGGAATGTGGCTTACAATTAATTGATAGTTGTGTAACTGTTGTGAGCTGAACGGTAGCCATCATAGTTGTCATTGCCTTTAAGTGTGAAATCAGCAAATGTACCAGCATCAGAATTTTATAGAATGGGTGGGAAAAGTAGACTAGTTTTACATAATTGCAAAGCCAACCTCAAAGCTCAAGCTTTTAGTTCTTTTATAGTTTCTTTTAGAAAATGCTTCCTCATTAGAACTCTAGCTGGCACAGAGGACAATACTGTGTAGAAGAACTTGGACCTTAATGACTGAGTCAAAACAAAAACTACTCAGAAGAGTCAGATTTCAACCTCGAGACAATTTTAGAAAAATCGGAACCAATTTTTGTTTTGTTTGTATTTTTCTTTATGTGTGCCCAAGAATAATACATGATTTTTGAAATTCCTAAGCATATTAGAGCTCTTACAATAAAAACTAAAATTCTAAGGGATAAAATATTTTTCTCTGATGCAGTTTATGAAAATGTTTACATGTACATGGGAAATAACGTGTACTTCTGCATCAGGTAGGCTTGAGTTTAAATTCTGGATTACAACGTACTGGCGCTGGGACTCTGGCCATGTTTCTAGGTCTCACTGACAGTAAAATTGATAAAATGTGGCAATAATTGGTATTCTACAAGCATTTAATGACTTTCATTTGATAGGACTTTGTACACAGTTTCACGTTTTTTTATTTGTACAGAAAGTTAAAATATACATTTCTTAAAAAAAAAAAAAAACTAAAACGTTTTTTGCTGGTAGATTTTGTAGTTTCAGTATAGTAGCATGTAGTTTACAAATGAACTTTGCTGTCACTTAAAAGAGTGGAAATAAAACAACAGTCCAGGGAGTTGGGTGGAGTCTTGGTGGAGACTGGTAGGTTTCCTCTAAATGCTAGTGGAAATATAGCATGTGACAAGGCCCTGACTTCTTCCCTTTAAGAAGGCATGGTTTGACGCAACATTGTGGAGCTGAAATCTCATGACTGGGCTTTTGTTTTGGTACCCATGGGATGACTAATAATTTTAATTACCAGCAACAGAACTTTTGGTGGACTTATGGCTGCCCAGCCAAAGACTACATCTAGATTCTTTTTCAGCTTGGTGTGGCTGTATGACTAGGTTCTGGGTACTGGTATGTTGGGAGATGTGAGGTGTGCGACTTTGGCTTGTGCCCCTTAAATGAGGATGCATCCTTCTTGACTCTGTGATTGTTTGAAATGGGGATGACATGGGGGAAGTGGAGACAATATCTGGGGTCTCAGCTATGTGTTAAAGGTGGCAGGACAATGAGACAGAATACAAGCCCCGATGATTCTGGATGATTTGGGATGATTTTTGCTGTATCATCTTAGACCCCTGACCCAGACTAATGTGTAAGAGAAATAAATTTTTATCCTATTAAAGCCACTATTATTTTGGGTCACTCTGTTACAGCAACCAAAAAATTACGTTGGCAGCTCCAGTTTTGTAGTCCTGTGCAGCTCATTCTCTCCTCTGCGTGCCTCACTCTGCTCATGAGTGCCAGTCCCATAAAGGGCTTCCTGGAGCTCTTAATCTGAGAACCTGCTAAGTTTTCTTGAAATCTGGTTGTCTTGGAGTTACTAGACCTCCTCCATAGTGATTGGAATCCTGCCCTAAAGCTGGGCCCCAATACTTCTGGAAATTGTTTCTCAAAATCTGGTTCATATTCATTCTGACTACCTGGCTCCCGTGACTTTGCCTGTCTCTGCTTAAGATCCTCAACTTCCTTAAGTTGGACTCGATACTGACTATAACCTTAGGCTGTCTTTTCCTTGTGCTTTGCCTATGTGACCTTTTTCTTCATCACCTGCCACCAAGAAGTCCACAGACAGATGTTTCTATAGCCCCCGAAACAGAACTGGTCCCTGGTTCAAATCTCTTCCTGCTTTGCTCTGAGCTCTTTAGCTAAACATGACTGGATGAAGCTTGCTAAAGCATAACAATATTCATAATGTTGCATGATTATTAAGTGAAACTTTTTAATACTTTATCTCTAATCTTCATAACAACTCTAAAAAAAGTTACCCTCGCTATGCAGATGAGAACACTGAGATTCAGAGCACATGTCTTGCCCCAAATGCCTCATCAAATAAGTAATGAATCTTCATTTAAAGAACAATCTGCGATTTTCCTTCTATCCATATTACCACCCAAGCCTAGTGGTAAGACAAGGGTTCCAAGATGGGGGCTCACTGGAAAGAAGAAGAGGAATCTTTTAGTGATCACGTTGTGGCACAGGTACACAGACTTTAAAGAGGTAAAGGGACTGCCTACACCGAGATGCTAAGATTAACATTTCCAAGCTGCTCAAAAGAAAAGGATGCTTTACGTCTAACTTTTGCTTTTTCCGGTTTTTTAAAAATAAATTTTTTCACCTTTCCTCTCCCCAGATTCTTCTACTTCTCTGACCTTGACAGCCGTCTCTCCCAAAGTTCTCTGAATTATTATGGAGTAATATGGCTTATTTTAATTTCCCTAGGTGTCTTGATTGAATTCTTTCACAGGATTTTATGGAAAATATCTGATTACCAATTCACAGAACAGACTATTATGAGATTCTCTGCTAAGTGGCTGCCGCAGTGGTACTCAGGCTGGGGAGCCCCTGGAGTCACTGCTTCTGACCCGCTGCCCACAGGCTCAGAAGGAAGGAGGCCACCGAAACTCCAGACACACGCGGTGTACCCTATGCTATCACCCCTGAATGATTCCTAAGACAAAATACTGTCCCCAGCCCCCTGGCAAAACTCTTCAAAGGTTGGAAAACAAAGTATTTGAACACAGAGGTTAAGATCTTGGGTTTGGGGATCCGATTGGGTTTAAATGTCATTGTTTCTGTCTAAATGACCTTGTTCTCTCTGTTCTCTATTTTATAGTCTGTAAAGTGGAAGTAATAATGACCTCACAGGGTATTTGTGAGGAATACATGAATTAATATAAATAAGGTGCTTAGAACAGTGCCTGGCTCATATTAAGTGATTCCTTAAAAAGTCAATTGCTTATTTCTCTTCTAATTACGAGTCAGTGAGAGTCCTGTTTAACTTGGTACAAAATACCATAGCATGTGAAAGGTTCCATTTTCTGGTCCATGCATGGACATGAAGTCACATGAAACCATTGCACTTCGTGTGATTCCTCTAACTCAGTTTGGATGGCGAGCAGAGCACACCAGGTAGAAACGTCTTGAGTGATCAGACGGTTCCTGGGCGAATTACAGAATGAGTTACCAGTGAACACATTCACTGTGGGTTTATGTTCCCCTTAGTTTGACTAGACTCTAGACAGCTTTCTTCCTCACTATGGATTCCTGATTTCTCTTTTCTTAGAGTATTTTATTTCCCTTAGAAAACTTACCATTGGAAATTCTTTCTCTGCCTTTTTGGCACCTAAATATCCTAGTCTCTTGCTGGTTTTTACAACCTGGCAATGTCTTTCCCAAGGACCTGGAAGCCATCCCTTTGAAATGTAGTCATCAAAGAAGATATTGCCCTAAGCTCCCAAGGCTCTGTGGGAGGGTAGGAGCCTAATTTCAAGAACCACAATTAGTAAACACAGATGGTCTAATTACACTGACCAATCTTCCTCCATAACTGTCCTTCAGTACTTTTCCAGTAGCTCATGCTGACACTTAAAACTCTCCCACCTTTGTTTCAGGGGAGTTGAGTTCAATCTCCTTGTGCAATCATCTTAAATAAGTCTTTCTTGACTGTTTAGTTGCCTCCAGTACAATTTTTCTTTGAATAAGTAGGTAGAATACAACTGTGAAACATGTTTCTAGGCATAAGGAATGGTGATGATATGAAAATGGAAGTAAATAATAAAAGAGGCCCCTTGTCCTTCCTCCCCTGGCCACCTGCCAACAAAGAAACAGACCAACAAATAAAACCAATAAACAAGATTTTGCTTTAGGGTAAAGGAGGGGGAAAGACGTGAACTGTAGGAAGTGCTGAGTGTGGCTCAGATTCAGGCAGAAGATCAATCACAGTCATGACCGAGAAGTGACAACATATGTTCATTTCTTCCAAGTTGGATGGACTCTGAGAAGACTGGAGAAAGGCTCAAAGTTGTAGGCCTCTGTGAGAACATACGCAAAAATACTCCTTTCACAATGACAGTCCACTCAACTCTCCAGGCAACGCCTAGTTTCCTAAAGCTCCCCGTGAAGACCAGCCATCTAAAGGCCCTAGGAATGTGCGGAGACCTTCCACCTACCTAGAAAGCCTCTCTACGAGAAGTCAGTCTCTGAGCAGAGCTGTTAACTAGGAAGAAAATCCTGGCTGACGTCTGAGTCTGCAGAACTGAGGTCATATGCCTTATGAGGATAAATTAGGCATCTCTGAACCTTCACTCTACAGAGTGGTAGTGGGTGGTGCTCAGACATTTTTTAAAATGTTAGATTACTAGCATGAATTTACTGGGTAGGAAAACATGAACTCTGAAAATGGATATTAAGATATATTACAAAGTGTAACTAATTAAAATAGTCTGGTGCTCACATGAGAAGAGATACAGATACCTAAGGGAGACACAAGAGAAAGTGAATAAATACAAAATATCATTGGACATCAATTTATATATACTAAATGTGTGTATCAGCTCAGTGAGGACCATGTGGACTATTAATTAATTAAATGGTATAGGGGCAATTGAGCAGTCTGTAAAAATAAGATCTTCCTGAATGGAACAGAGGTGCTATATTTTTCTCTGAGAGGCTTTGGTGATATATTTAGCACTAATTGTGAATATGAAAACATTCAACTCCAGAAACCAAAATCTGGAGTACTCTCAGGAGTTTAGGGGATCTT
Organism: Furipterus horrens; assembly: GCF_987537825.1. Classification (NCBI taxonomy): domain Eukaryota; kingdom Metazoa; phylum Chordata; class Mammalia; order Chiroptera; family Furipteridae; genus Furipterus; species Furipterus horrens. Next base: position 17,399,787 of record NW_028327174.1, on the reverse strand, counting down.
TTAAAAATTGTTAACTCTTCATGAATGCTTACATTTTCTTGACCTACCAGCATTAACTCCCTCCAGATGAATGTATGTGTACACGCACATATCTATATACACATGCACACACATATGTATGTGGAAGGAATTGAAAATAAAATATTTTTTTAAGTGTGTTTGCCTTTTTCCTGTGAGAGGCCTTATAGTTCCCATGAGATTCTCAAAGCAATCGGTGACTGAGAAAAGGGTTAACTATCAGTAAATAATGGTCATTATCTCTCACAGACAATGCTTTCCCTTTTCCTACAGCTACTAAGTCTAGGCTGTGCATTATCCTTGGGTCTAGGTGACCAAGACAGCCGCACAGTTGGCCTGTCGGCCTTCGGGCTCTCTAAGCTCCATACTGTGTACCCAACCAGCCAGTCATTGGCGTAATCAGCTTTAAAATAATTTGAAGCCTACTTTATCACATTTTTTGAGTCAAGTTTGATTGTAGGATGAACAACAATTATACTGTATTCACGCATACTCCTGTTTTTATTAGTGGGTTAAATTGCCTAGTTTATTGTATTTGTAGAGTAAACAAATTTTTCTTTAATATATAAAAATGAATTAGAAAATCTATTTTGCTGGTTGCTTCTTCAAGAAGAAAAGCTTAATAAAAAAGAAAATCTTTTTTGAAAACTTCCAGAGGGTGAATTGTCTACGTGTGAATATAAAGCAACTACATTATTGAGCATGTACTCATAAACTGCATTCAATTGCCTAGAGAGAAAAATGAACACAATGACCTCTAATTTAAAAGTAAAGAGCTTTCTGGGAAGGCAACATTATAATAACTGTCAGACCTTTACAGGTTACAAGTCCTTTCATATAAATTATTTCATTTAATTATAGCAAGAAGAAACTTATTACTATTCTCATTTCAAAGAATAAGGAAATGAAGCTCAGAATGATGAAATAATTCATCCACATTTACACAGCAAATAAGAGATGGAACGTGGACCCTCATTTACATTTTCCAATAATTCCTCAATTTTATTTTCATGTAATTTTTTGTAATTTTATTAAGTACCTCTGAAATCCTGGTACTCAAGTCATAGGTTAAAAAAGAGGGCCTTCTTTAGAAAGAATAAGAAAAAAAAAACAGTGATACTTTAGACCCATTGTTGTTATTGTTGTTTATATCATGGAGAGAGCTAGAAGTCACAGGTAGAGAAGTCTTTCCAGAGGCACCACCTTAACACTGTACACCTGGCTATGTATGTCACAGGTAGAATAGTCCCCTTCCCCCTGCATTCTAATGAAAGCACCATTCCTAATGTAGTTATATCTTTTATAAAATAACCCCTGAGGAAAATTCCTTCTGGATTTTCAAGGTTGGGAAGAGTTCCTTTCTCTGCATGACAATAATGTGTTCCCTACAACAAGAATTCTGTAGCCACTTGGCTATGTTGTCAAGAAGCTCAGAGCCAAGTTGTATGCTTCATTGTAGTCATTTTCTTAGTTTAGATTTTCTGGAGACTTTTCCTTTTTGCCCCTTTTAACTTTTTTCTCTTTTTAAACTATTGGGTTCATACTGTGGCAGGATAGACAGAACTCAGGGAAAGCTCCTGACAAGTGGAATAAGGCATTAGGAACAGACATCACCAGCAGATAAGCCCTGAAGCCTCTTACCAGAGCACCCATGTGAGTAAAGGGAAACAATTTATGGCAAGAAATCACTGTCGTGGTCCCCGAAGTCAACAACAAGAGCCGGCTAAAACAGATCAGTCCAGGATGGAGTAAAAATTGACCAGAAAGTGATCCCAAAGCTTATTATACCATGATTATAATGAGCATTGACCAAGGGGGACAAATGCCACGAAACTTCCAGTGGGCCATATTAGGAAAAAGACCCCCTCCCAACCAGAAAGCAGAGATACAATTTGGTGACAAAAAATCTGTCACCCTTGGGAACACATAAAATCCCAAAAGCTGATCACTGTGGCATGGCACGCAACTCACAAGTTCACTTGTAACTCAGACGTGTAATTTTGTGTCTTTCACAGAGGTGCCCCGTGAAATGGGCAAACGTGGGAGCAGGGGGTGTTTAAACCCTTGATCCTGTCTCCAGGAACCTGCAACTTAGCCTCTTTCTTTCTCTCAACCTAAATAAAACTTGCTCTTTGCTTTCACTCAGACTCGTTCTTGAATTCTTTCTTGTGTGAAGTCAAGAACCTACAGGTCATGGAGTGCTTAGGAGCCCCGTTTTGGGTTCACCTCTGGTAACAGTGTCTTTTACTACTGTTTTAATTGGGTTTTATATTACTATAAACCTTCTCAAGCCTTTTTTGAAGATAGGCAGAGTATAAAAATACAAAGTCCCACTCTAAGTAGTAACTCTAGTAAGAATATGAGCACTTACTCCTTTGGAAAAATAACAAAAATATACCAGGTGCAAATAGTATTTAAATACTTGAGAAGCTCACAAAGAAGAAATTTTTGTGTAAATGCACAGGGTAATAGAGTCCTGCTTTGTTTCCTTTATTCTTTATTTCTATTTTCTATTGTGGAAAGAACACTTAATGTGAAATTTACTCCTTCTTAATGATTTTTTCAATGCGCAATACAGGCACAATGGTAAGGACAGGCATAATGTTGTAGAATTTATTCACCTGGCATAAGCAAAATTTTATACTCATTGAACAACCTCTGGCAACCACCATTCTATTCTCTGTTTCTACAGGTGTGGCTATTCTAGATGCCTCATATGCTACAGATTAAATGTTAGCGCCCCTCCCATATTCATATGTTGTAATCTAATCCCCAGTGTGATGGCTTTTGGAGGGAGAGCCTGTGGGAGGTGATTAGGTCATGAGAGCAGAACCCTCCTCATGAATGGGATTAGTGCCCTTATAAAAGCAATCCCAGACAGTTCCCTTGGCCCCATCTGCCCTGTGAGGATACAGTGAGAAGACCATGAACTAGGAAGTAAGTCCTCATCAGACACCCAATCTGCTGGTGCGCTGATCTTAGACTTCCCGGCGTTTAGAACTGTCATAAATAAATTGCTGTCCTTTATTAATACCGAGTCTAGACATTCGTTTAGAGAACACTGAATGGACTAAGCCATCATACAGTGGAATCATGTAGTTTTAATCTTTCTATGATGAGTTATCTCACTAAGCACAATGACCTCCAGGCCAACAGGTTCACGAAAAGATGCTCAATGTTACTTGTCATCGGGAAATGCAAATCAAAACCACAAGAAGATTATTACCTCACACCCGTTAGGATGGCTATGGTACATATTTTAAAAAATAACAAATGTTGGTGAGGATGTGGAGAAATTGGAGCCCTTGGCATATCGTTGGTGGGAATATAACATGGTGCAGCTGCTATGGAAAACAGTATGGAGGTTCTTCAAAAAATTCAAAATTGAAACTACCATATGACCCCCAGAAATCTCATGTATGGATATTTACCCAAAAGAACTGAAATTAGGATCTTGAATAGATAACTGCACTCCCATGTTCATTGCAGTGTTACTCACAATAGCTAAGATACGGAAGCAAATGTCCATCGATGGATAAAGAAAATGTGCTATATACATCAATGGAATATTATTCAACCTTTTAAAAGAAAATTGTTTCTTTACTTTTATAATAAAGACTCAGTGTCATCATAAAAAGTATTTCATATGTCATCAACAATAGGTGATAAGGTATTTGGTATTATATGTTACACTTTTATTGAAAAATAAGTTTTAGCATTTCACTTGTGTGTTATGATTATGTATATTTGGTATAATATCTACCCTGGCTGGTTTGGCTCAGTGGATTGAGCGTCGGCCTGCGAGCTAAGTGTCGCTGGTTCGATCTTCCAGTCAGGGCACATCAGAGAAGGAAAACTCTGACTCCAAAAAACCTCCGCTGCCTTGCGGCATACCTCTTCAGGGGAAAGGCTAAGGGAGTAAACCCCGACAGAAAATCCGGAGCCGGAGTCCCTAAGGCGGTTTGACGTTGTAGTCAACACCGGCAACTCCTGCGGTGCACCTGAAGCCAAGCTGTATTGACTCCGTCTTTCCCTTGGACCCTTCAGCTGCGAAGAGAGGGGGGGTCTGCTGCATGGGCAACAGCAGACCCTCCATATCACCCTGCCCAGGCTCTGTAGCTTCAGCTTCACTGGAGAGGACACTCCAGCGTCATCGCAAGATGTCGATTCAACACGGGAGGAGACAGATACCGTGTCACTCCCGAGTCGGACTGCACAGCCATTCTCGGCGGTGCAGATAGACTCTTAAGAAGCTACACCATCGTCTCTCGAGACGGACGGCTGCCGACGACGGTATAATACAAAGAGATAATGGTGGAATTTTCTAAGGAAACTCTTGGTTGATACATAATTGTATCACAGATTGATACAGAAATGAATCTGTATATAGCCAACCTATGTAATTATGTCACATCTACAATTCTGATTATTGAAGGAATATAATCCATGTCATGCATACATAGAGGCATGCACACATTTTTCAAAATAATGGTTATGTAGAGAAAATTAGTAAGTAGGAACAACACTAGGGAAATGTTCTTTATGGACTGATTAATACTGAAAGAGGAAAAGAGAACTTCCTAAGAAGATAAGAGATGAGCCAAAAGAGGTCTAAAAAATTTTTAGCGCTGTTGAATAAAAACAAATCCAGACTTAGGCAAGGAGAGACTTAAAAAGATTACGATAGGGCCAACACTCCTTCCTCAGGATTTTCAGGTATCTTAAAGTCAAACATTGAAAAGCTTTTCTTTTATAAGGAGGGCTAAGCAGGACTTGCAGAGACTTCGAGGGAAAATGGAACAAGCAGGTGGAGCTGAGCAGACAGCAAGAGCAAGGGGGTACGGTAGGAAATGTTTCTCTCTGATCAGCGGGTCTGAAATGCACTGTTAAGCATAAATGGTCTGGTCTGCCTTTTAGTCATTGCTCAGATTTGGAGGTAAGCCAAGTACAGGAGCTCTGGAGAGGAGAGATGCCTGCCTCCACTTTAGTCAAACCAATCAATGGGTAATACACGAGCCATCGTGAGCAATTCGTACATGCAACCTAATGAAAAACATACACTATTGAAATGTTAAGACTCTTTCCCTCCATTAAATTCTCATGAGGAGTTTAGAGGATTCAAGCAGCAGGCAGTACACTGTAGTAGTCCTGCCTTATGCGCGGTTTTGCTTTCTGCAGTTCAATTACCTGCCTTCCAAATATAGTAAGTGGAAAGTTCCGGAAATAAACAATCCATGTGTTTTAAATTGCCCACTGTTCTGAGTAGCATGATGAAATCTCAGGCCGTTCTGCTCTGTCTCACCCAGGATATGAATCATCCCTTTATCCAGCATCTCCACGCTGTATATACCACCCACCTGTTAGTCAGGAACCACCTTGGGCATCAGATCGACTGCTGAGGTATCTCACTGCTTGTGTTCAGGTCATCCTTGTTTTAATTACTAATGGCCTCAAAGACCAAGAGTAATCTGGATATGGCAAAGAGAAGTGGTAAAGTGCTTCACTTATTAAAGGTAAAGTTCTCGACTTAATAATGTAAGAAAAATAACTATGCTGAGGTTGCTAAGATAAAATAAGAACAAACCTTCTTTTTGTGAAATTGTGAAGGAAAAAAGAAATAAAAAAAAAAGTTTTAATCCTCACTTGAGGATATGTTTACTGATTTTTAGAGAGCAAGGAAAGGAGAGGGGTGGGAGAGAGAAACATTGATTAGTCGCATCTCGCACATGCCCTGGGAATTAAACATGCAACCTAGGTATACACCCTGACCTGGGATCGAACCCAACCAGCTAAGCCATCCAGCCAGGGAAAAAGAAATTTTTGCTAGTTTTGCTATTGCACCTCAAGCTTAGAAATTAAGGCCACAGCTTGATTAACACAGAAAAGAGATTAAATTTGTGGGTGGAAGACAGGAACAGAAAGTGCATTCTGATTGATCTAACACCTGCACCAGAAACCATTGAACTTATTGTTACAACTATTTACCATAGATATGTATATATGGGGTTCAGTACTATTCATGGTTTCAGGTGTCCATTGGGGAACTTGGAATGTATCTCCTGTGGATAAGAGAGGGACTACTGTATCAGAAATTCTGCATTTATTCCCAGTCACATTACTAAAGTGTGCATGATTTCAGTTGGTCATTTAAGTCTCTGACAAATCAGCATAAGATTTATTAAAACAGCTAAGGTGCTTAGGAAAAAGTCAGTTTTGCATACAGTAAAAACAAAAAAAAATTATAGACATATCAATTAAATTATGCATTTTATATTAATATATTTATAAAGCATTGTGAAATGAGAATCTGGCAGCAATCCTAGAAAAATCTAGTTGAATTATACATCCTTGAGAGTTTTTGGACATTTGTCTTCAGGAGTTAAGAAGTGGAAAGCTTTAAAGAAGGACATTCTGCCAAAGCATAACCTATTAAACAAAAGATAAAAGTATGAGTCATAGCATTACAGAGTTGGAAAGAATCTAGTGCCAGCTTTCCATCTTTGAATAAAGAAACTGAGGCTAATTGCAAGGTGTTATTTTCCAACTCACAACAGCAAGTTAGTGAAGAAGTCAGGGTAGCAATCAGATCAATCTTCTTTCCTCTCTGGGGGCGAACTTCTTTCCCCTTTGCTTCCCTCTGCCCAGTATCCCCTTACCCCAGCAATCCCACCCCCCTTAGTCCATATCCATAGGTTGTGCCTGTATGTTCTTTGGCTTCTCCCTTTCCTATACTATTCTTAACACTCCTTGTCTATTTTGTACCTACCAGTTATGCTTCTTAATCCCTGCACCATTTCCCCATTTCTCTCGCTCCCGGCTGATAACCTTGTAAATCATCCCTATATCTATGATTCTGTTTCTATTCTAGTTGTTCGCTTAGTTTGTTTTTGTTTTTATTTTTTAGATTCAATTGTTGACAGTTGTGATTTTATTGTCATATTAATGTTCATAGTTCTGATCCTCTTTTTCCTAAATAAGTCCCTTTAACATTTCATATAATAATGGCTTAGTTGTGATGAACTCCTTTAGCTTTACCTTGTCTGGGAAGCACTATATCTGTCCTTCCATTCTAAATGATAGTTTGCTAGATAGAGTAATCTTGGTTGTAGGTCCTTGCTTTTCATCACTTTAAATACTTCTTGCCTGTAACGTTTCTTTTGAGAAATCAGCTGACAGCCTTATAGGGACCCCTTTGTAGGTAACTCTCTGCTTTTCTCTTGCTGCTTTTAAGATTCTCTCTTTATCTTTAACCTTTAGCATTTTAATTATGATGTGTCTTGGTGTGGTCCTCTTTGGGTCTAGCTTGTTTGGGACTCTCTGTGCTTCCCAGTCTTGCATGTCTATTTCCTTCGCCAAATTAGGGAAGTTCTCCTTCATTATTTTTTCACATAAGTTTTCAATTTCTTCCTCTTCCTTAACTCCTTCTGGCACCCATATGATTTGGATTTTGGCACGTTTAATGTTGTCCCAGATGTTTCTAAGCCTTGCCTCATTTTTTTTTCAATTCTTGTTTCTTCATTCTGTACTGGTTGATTGTTTATTTCTTCCTTAGGTGGTAAATCTTTGATTTGAAACCTGGCTCCCTTCCCTTCACCATTGGTTTCATGTGGATTTTCCTTCATTTCACTTAGCATAGCCTTAATTTCTTTCCTTATGCATTTGTTGTTCTTCATCTTGTCAAGTCTGTGAGCATCATTATCACCAGTGTCTTGAACTCTGCATCTTTTAAGTTGGCTATCTCCTTGTCACTTAGTCCTCCCACTGGAACCTTTATCTACTTCCTCTTTTGGGCCATTCTTCTCTGGCTCATCAACTTGACCACTTCCTGTGTTTGCCTGTGTCTTAGGTAGAACTGTTCCACCTATTACATTGTAAGGGGGCAGAGACTTAGGTATTCATCAGTGTAAAATGCACTGATATTTATATAGTAGTCATTTACCTACTTTTAAAGTGTCCACAAAGAAGACTCTTTGCAACTGTTTTCAAATTTATGTTGAATGAGCAAGGGGTAATATTCCATCGAAAATATCAGGATTTCGACTTCCGGCCAAGATGGAGGCTTAGACTGACACACTTGGTCTCCCTCCACAACTAAGTAGGAATACAACTACCTCAAAACCAAAGATAACCAGAAATTCCAGAAAATAAAACTACATGGAAGCCCAGTGTATGAAGTTATAAACCAGCGGCGCTCGTCCAGACGGGTAGGAGGGGCGAAAATTAAAACAGAAAGGTCGAGTGGTGCTGTTTCTGGTAGCAGTGGGGATAGTGGTGGGACTGTGAGAAATGTCATGGGAGCAATCCCGGCTGCAGTTGAGACCCAACAGTTCTTTATTACAACGCTGGGGAAGGCAGACCACCCCATTGCTTCGGACTCTGAGGCCCAGTGGGGGGGATGGAGGAAAAGGATCCCGGTCTCTCAACGGAGAGTAACGGCAGGAATCCATCTTGGACCCCCGCCCCCCCACAAAGCACCTCAGTGTGGCGAAAAAGGTCGCCGATCGCCACCGATCACGGGTATTGACGAGGGCATGGGGCTCCACTGCCTATAGCCTGCCTAGGAAGCAAAGCTAAACACCGAACTGTCAGGATGAAGCAGACCACGATTGAAATCCTGGTGACACAGCTCACCAGGCAGCACATGCGGGACCTGATCGATGAACAAATAGGAAATCTTTCTGAGGCTCTGTTCAGAGCTATAGTCATAAGGTGGCTTACAGAATTAACAAAAGATTTGGAACAAGACGGGGAAGGAATGAAAGCTAGTCATATTGAAATGAACGAAAACACATATGAGACAAGTGGTGAGGAAATAAAATTCAGAGATCAAATCAACAAATCAGAACATAGGGAAGGAACAAACAGTCAACCAGTGCATAGAGAGGAAACGAAAAGTGAGGAATATGAGAAGAGGCTCAGAAACCTCTGGGACAGCCATAAGCGAATGAACATTCAAATTATAGGATTGCCAAAGGGCAAAGAAGAACTAGAAACTGAAAAATTATGTGAGAAAATAATGAAGCAGAACTTCCCGAACTTGGGGAAGGAAATAGACTTACAGGTCCAGGAAGCACATAGAGTTCCAGAAAAACTGGACCGAGGGAGAAACACTCCAAGACACATTATAATCAAATTGTCAAAAATTAAAGATAAAGAGAGAATCTTGAAAGCAGCAAGAGAGAAAAAAAGAATTGTGTACAAAGGGGTCCAAATTAGACTATCAGCTGACTTCTCAAAGGAGACCCTGCAGGCAAGAAGGGACTGGCAAGAAATATTCAAAGTAATGAAAATCCAAAACCTACAGCCATGATACTCTATCCAATGAAACTGTCATTCAGAATAGAAGGGCAGAGAAAGTGCTTCCAGGACCAAGTAAAACTGAAGGCGTTCATTAGATCCAAACCACTATTATATGAGATGTTAAAGGGACTGGTTTAGAAGAAGGAGAATCAAAACTATGAACATTAAAATGAAAACTGCATCACAACAACCAACAACAGAAGCTAGGGAATTGATACAAAGGCAAACTAAGTAGGCAATAAGAGTGGGAAAAGAACTATATGTATGGGGAACATATTGGGGGGAGGTCAGCAGGGAGGGGGAAGGGGGGAAGGGAGGGAGATGGCACAGGAATTAAGAAGCATAGTAGGAGGGAATGGAGTAGACAGGAAGATGTTGAGAAGAACTATATGCACAACCAATGAACATGTACTAAAAGTGGGGGAAGCTGGAGAAAGGGGGATAACCAGGTGGAGAGGAGCAGAGGGAAAAGAAATTGGGACAACCATAACAGCATAATCAATAAAACATATTCAAAAAAAAAAAAAAAGAAAGAAAATATCAGCAATTCCATTGCTAGGATTATACCTGAAGAATCCTGAAACACCAATTCAAAGTACCTATGGACCCTTATGTTCATAGCAGTATTACTTACAATAGCCAAGTGCTGGAAACAGCTCAAGTGCTCACCTGTAGATGAGTGGAACAAAAAACAAAACAAAACAAAACTGTCGTACATTTACTCAACAGAATACTGTGCAACAGAAAGAAAGAACTGCCATTTGCAACAACATGGATGGAACTAGAGAAAATTATGCTTAGTGAAATAAGCCAGGCAACCAAAGACAAATACCATATGATATCACCCAATATAGGAAACTAATGAACAACACAAACAAACAAGCAAAATTGAACCAGAGGCATGTAAACAAGGAGCAGACTAACAGAGACCAAGTGGGAGTGGGGAGGGGGGGAAGAGTGGTAAGAAGGGGAAGGGTCTAGTCAAGGAACTAGTATAAATCACTCATGGACATGGACAATGGGGTGGGGATTGACTGCAGGAGAAAGGGTGGGTGGGGTGGGGAAGCAATGGGGGAAAAAGTGGGACAACTGTAATAGAAAAACCATTAAAAAAATATCAACTAATGAATGCAAAATAAGTGGAACAACAAATCAATGATTCTCTCTCTCTCTAAAATGAATAAGTAAAATTAAAAAATTATCATCCACATCCTGAAGATACTTATATACAGGGATTGGCAAAAGCAGGTTTACAGTTGTTTATATAAAAATAATACAATAATTTAAAAAATAATAGAAGAATAAACTGTGTTTTGCCTACTCACAACTGTATAGCTACTTTTGGCCACACCTGTTTATTTGAAATAATGAGCTACAATTCATTCTTTGTTTCTTTGGAAATTTTTTTAAAAAAGAAAAACGGGTAGATGGGGTTGTCATCTATTATAGTCTACTATGTACCAGGAATGTAGCTAACTACTTTCTCATGCAGTAATTCATTAGATATCCCCAATTATATTGGGGGGAGGTAGATATTATTTGTTATAGCTGCTCTTTATATGAAAAAGTGAGGTTTAGGTCGATGAAGTAAATTTCCCAAGGTCCCACTGCAGTTGTTAAGAGTGAATATTGAAACTTATGCCTATGTAGGTAACATATTTTGGCTCAGAAATAAGTTTTTAACAACTTGAGCTTCCCAGTGATAAAATATGTTGTCTCTGAAAGTAGTGGGTTTATCATCATGGGAACTATGGAAGCAGATGTTGTTGTTATAGGTTGATCATACATGAAAGATGTTATGGAAAGTATTCCAGTACGAGTAGAAAAGTGTACTTGCTCACTTCTCTAGGCTTCATCTAGAAGGTTAAATATTTTGTTGAATGGAAAACAATGTACCAGTTTTAACTATTGATATTAGGCCACAGATTGATACTCAACTATTTCACACTTAAAAGAAACCTAGTTTCACATATGAATATTAGTTGTAATTTCAAAACCAGAGGACCTCAGCCATATTCTAATGAGCAAAGTCTATGTTATGTAGGTTATTTTAGTTTTAAATGACTGAGTATTTGGAATAAAATAAATTTTAGTGTCTCGTGCTAAGAACACAATTGTTTGGTTGATTAAATGCTATCTCAATAAATATTAGTTAACTCATGCTAGCCTAATGATTATTATAATTCACATTTCTATATAGCTATTCTGTTATTCAGGGGTTTCTTAGATTTAATCTATCTAAAAAATAACTAAGTCACTCAGTGTAGTGTTATATAAAGTGATAACAAAAATAATGTGATTTAGGCAAAATAGTATGCCTGTGTGCTAACATATTCCCCTCCCACTTCCCCCAGTTGGTTCTATTAAAAATAGTGTTGTAAAAATAAATAAAAATCAAGATAAATTATGCCTGTTGCAAAGCACTTCACAGAAAGGCTTTAATGTGCAAGTTAACAGTTCATGGAAAACAGAATATTACTGAAGGTAGAGAAAATTCTTCCTCTGAAAAGTGAAACCCAGGTCATTATTAACATTTACTTACGTTATGCGTCCACTTTTGGGAAGTAGAAGATATTCAGAGCTGTGAACGACTGAAATATATGACCATGTGGCTTGTGCTTTGGGGTTTGAGCTAAAGCCTTCCATACCAATAGTTGAGTTTTTCTAAAAGGAAGTGATTGGTTCTACATCTAAATCCGCCACCCCCCCCCCAAGATGGTTCCCCTAAGTGCATGTGAGTATGACTTGAACTAAAGAAACAGAGGCAAAGAGCTGGCTTCTGTTATTCTGATTAAGCAGCATATTTTGTCAAAAGGAGTATGAATGTCAGGAAGAAGAAACACTACCTTTGAAGCAGCTGACTCAGCAAGTTACTTAACTTTTTGAGCCTTTCTTCATCTATAAAGTGGGTCTAATAACAACACATCACCGAATTATTTTGAGAGCTGAATACAAAGATGTTCACAGGAGTAAACTGCTCAGCATCTGACACACAGTTAAGAATGGAATACATTTCAGCTTCCTCCCTCTTTGTTATTTCTTCAACAGACTAACTCTGGGAAACAGTAAATACATCTTTAAAAAATGTTCTCCTAGAGCTTGAGAAATGATATTCCCATCAGCAGTCTCAGCAGGAGAACAGCTATCAGCTGCATCGGTGGCAAAATACCTCCTGAGGCAGATCTAGAGCAACATGAGCACAAATCAGAGGCCTGGAAGCAACCCAGATGCGAGGGAAGAACAGCTCCTGGAGCTGTGGAGACAGACGTCTGCCCCAGCCAGCCCCTCTTTGGGGAAGCAGCCATGTGAGCTCTCTCGGTTCCTGCAGACCAAGGAGAAGCTGGGGCTTAGACCAGCAGGAGAGGGGACATGACTCTGCTTTAGTGAGTTCCTCAATTCCTAGAAACTTTTCATGGAGAGTCTCTACAGCTACGAGGGACTCAAATTCTAGCTTGGCCCTCAGACTCTTGGAGGAAGAAGAGCAAAAGTTTAGAAAGTGGGGTTGTGGGTCTAATGTTAGCTACTGTTTTTAGAGCTATGTATTTTCTAGCAAATGGCTTAGGCATTACACTTTATCCATTATAGACAGTGTAGCCTACGATAAAATCCTTTACAAAATCATTTTTATGGCTTTCATTTATAATTAAAATTCAGGTGGAATTCATATATTGGCAAAAATAGGTTTTTAAAAGATAAGACTGTAGAATATTTCTCCTTGAATATGACTTAACCTTAAGTATAAGAAGAAAAAAAAAATCCCAGCCTTAAAACATAAGTTTTAATTAAATACTATTTTTTAAATTCATGTATTTGAGATCAATCTAATGCAGTCCATATACCTGACGTCTGTTGAGTGTAACAGGAGCTTATTCAGGCCAGTTTAGAAACAGGAGGGTGTTCATAAATTATCTGCCACGCCTATATTGGGAAGTCCAGGCATTTGATTACTCTAAATATTTGCTGTTGGGTAATGACAAGCAAGTCCTCTGGAGCCATTCAATGCCTCTTCTCTACTGATGTGACCCTCAGTCTCATCAAGATTATCAAACTGCTTCTTAGAAAGTGTGACTATTTGAAGTAGGACTTCCAATGAATATGGTAAATTTTCTAACTTTAAAGTGCTTCCTTGATACAAGGACAATGGTTAAGAAATAAAACCTCAGAAAAGACTCCACATGAAAGCACCTTAGAATATGAGTAGTTATTTCTTTCTATCACTAATCAATAAGATAAGCAAGATTTCCCAAGTATCTTCCTGTGTGGCACACACTCTGACTGGAAAGACAGCCGTGCATACTTGCAGAAGAGGCAAGAGAATTTATACTTATTGATCACCTGGTACATTTGAGGCTGTAGTTGTACAACTGTGTAATTTAATCTTGCAGCAGTTTTATGAGGTGACTCTAAAAAATCTGAATTTATAGGTGAGGAAGTTGACATCAAAGAGATCAGAAAGCAAAGGTGGGATCTCAATTCAAGTCTATATAATTTCAAGACTTATTTTCTGAAAAAATCCTATACAAGAGATTTCATAATTATGCAGAATGTACTATCATGGCACAGATCCAACATTACCAAATGATAGGATGTTCTAAATAATATGAGGTATGCAATATAATTGAATCCTACTGCCAATGCTGGTTTGTTTGACATTTAAATCTGATTTTAAGTAAGAAACCAGAAATTACTTTTGCACAAATTATGCTTTAATACTGTTCTGAGTGAGAACCTAAGGGATTGACCTGAAAATAAATCCAGTAAATTTTATTTACACATATTTCTCTCTTAGTCCTGGACAGTTGAGGTTGCTGGATAAAGTTCAAACTATTATGTAATCGATGAGGAAATTTTTTAAGAAAGAAGAAAGCGGTTTCTATGAGTGGAATTCGATATGTGATTTATTGAGACTGCTCACACAGAATGAAGATGAGCATGTTCTGAATCCCTTCCTGGTTCTATGACTATCTTGTTTACAAAATACCTGAAATTGCAAATGTGCAGGTTGAGGGAAGGGCAAACAGAAACACTGAAACACAATGGGCAAGGGTATGAAAAATCAAATGGTGATCTTTGATCCTTCATGTATTTCCATTGTTTATAATTTTATTCTCCTGATCATCTTCTGAGGTTTTTAGTAACAAGTATCATAAATGTTCATAAAACTACACAGCTCTGCTAAAGCCATAGTGCTTGGCTCAGAGGCCTTCCAGCAAAATTCTAGACACTGGGAAGAACAGTGTCCTCTTGCTCATTCTAAATCGACTACCTGTTGATTTCATTGCACATCTCTTCCTCATCATCAGGCAAAAAGAGGACACTCTGATTTGAGAAAAAATAATTTAGACCATTTAAATAAATGCATTCTAGATTTTTCTCTTTTCTTTGTGAGGGTACCCTGGAGTTTTATGCTCTTTTGGCAACTACCCTTCTCTGGTACCACTTACCTGTTGGGCTTACTACTACCTGTATTACAATAGACCCACTACAATTTCAGGGAATACAGCAAATTTAACATGAAGACCATGAGACCAGCTTCCATAAAGTTATTAAAGAAAGGGTTGATGTGTGTGTACCTTGATGTGCCTGCAGTGTCAAACACAACATCTCCCTCATGGCAGGGCAAGGGGGGAGCTGGAATATAATACATATCTACATGTGTCAGACTCCACATACATTCCATTGCACCTCTCTACCATTATTCAATGTTAACACCCCCATTTCTGTTGATGGGGAAACTGAGTAGAGCCAAGATTTGAATTCATGTCAGCCTGACTGGTAATTTCACTGTGTGATTTCCCAACCCCACTCGGTATCTGATAATTATTTATGGAGTGCCTTTTTCATTGGGTTGTCACCTCTCTAGTTCTATCCAGCCCCCAGAGGGGAAAGCCTGCAGCCCAGGAAAGCTGTAATTCACAAACAGCATAATGACCCATTGGAATGCCAGGCGTTATGGTCAATTGCATAATTAGTATGTGTTTAGTAAGGTGCATATAGTACTCAGTCTTAGGCACTGGGTCTCTACTTTCATTTTCGTCAACACTGCAGTAAAACAGTAAATAAAGGCAGTGGGTAGGATGGTGGCATGAGAGGTGCAAAGAGGAGAATTAAGGGGAAACAATCTGTGGATATGCTTACTGTTAAAATGCCCTGCAAAGGCGGCTTTGTCTGAATGGCATTTTAAACATTTACCCTTATTTTCATTATAATCATGTCTATAACATTTTTATAATTCTACGGTACTATGCATTTGAAGAATTTTAGAACATTAGAGTAATGTTCAATGTCACATAAGTCTTCCAGCAGAGAAGGGCTAGGTCTCTGCTTGGACATTCTCAGTAACAGGGAATTTACTATTTATAAGAAAATTAATTCCTACCTTTACACAGACCAAAGGTAGGCATTCCTACAGTTAACTTGAATTTCTTCTATAAGCACACCTGAAAGAACTATGTGGCAATGTACATTTCTAGACTAGTTCTTCAGACACTAGAAAAGTCTTCTATGTTTATCAGCATTTCTGGGTAAGAGACCTGGCAACACAGGCTATCACAGAGCTAATATCATACTTGCGTCACTAAATGTATGAACACAATCCTGGTACTATTTCATAATGTTTCAGTTTTCAACATCTAAAACAAATGTGCATTTCATAAAAAAAATTGTTAAAATTTAAAAAAATTATCATTCAAAAATTTACATGGGGACCAGTCATATTAGAATAATTTAAGTTCTTACTGGTCCCAGCACATGAGAAATGAGTGAGGTGCTCCTACAAGGGTCCCATTTAGAACTGCTTATTCCCTCCAGTGACTGAAACCCAAGATTTCAACGTCACTTCTTATTCACCGAGGCCCAGCGCCCCACACGAGAACCATTCTTCAACTCACCTGTGCTCAAGAGTCACTTGGAATGCTTTTTAAAAGGCCCTGGTGACTGGTTATAGGGCCACAAAATCCCAAAACTGTGTGCCCTATGATATATTCAGGCTTCTTTCACACAAATCTTAAAATTTTTATTTCTGCAAAAACATTAACTGGTTGGTACTGCTAACTTAACACAACTTGTTCTGGGAGCTTAGAAATCACTTGTCTTAACTTCAAATTCTAAAGACCTATTTAATCTACAGTTCTATCTCTACTTAGTGGCAGGATAGAGATGGAGGCAGATACTTTTGACTCTTTCCAGAATAGTAGTTTATTTAGTATGCCTATTATTACTGCTCTTTTAGGTATTTCACATCATCCATCAATATTAAGCAAAGGTCTTCAGAGAAAGTTTCAAATGACCTTTTCTGAGTACTCTTTTAGTTATAGGAAAGAAAACAATATTTCATAAGGGTAATATATTAAATAGTGACCGCAAAAATGACTATTTGTGAGACACCTTTTAGGTAGTCTAGAATACATGAAGATAAGTAACACGGAGTTCTTGCCATACTGGAGATTACAACTTAGAAGTTGTTAATCGTTTTGGCGAAGATAAATGGGACATTTCACTGACTGAGCAATGTCAGTATATTAAGTCATCATATTCTACAATACTTTGAAGTGCTACATAATTAGCTCTACCTAAAGTTGAAACTCCATTAATGTTAACTGGCATAGTAAAATAGCACACAGGGGAAAAAAAATCTCAGTTTGTTAAATCAGTATACTTATAATTGACATTGTTTAGAGGTCAGGGTTGTTTGATATGAGTAGAAGGAAATCATTTATAGCTGCTGTTATTATAATAAAACATAAAATTATCTTTAAAACTCCTATTATTTTATAGCTAGTTCTTGAGCACATTTATTCATTATAATATACAGGAGAGGTTTCCTTACTTGTCTCACCGTTCATTTCTTCAAGTTCACTGTTAATTCCAACATCTATCAAACTCATTATTTTGTCAATCTGCAAGAAAAAGAAACCATATAAGTGAATTATTACATTCACTTTTAGTGTTGCATTTTAAAATGACTTTCAAATGCCAGAAGCATATATAGATTGGGGCAAAAGTAGGTTTACAGTTGTGAGTACGTATAACACAGAGTTTATTCATGTATTATTATTTATTAATTATTATATTGTTTTCCATATGAACAACTGTAAACATACTTTTGTCCCACCCTGTATTCTTCATATTATTACCACTGCAATACCACAATTAAGAGACTGACAGAGAAGGTTAAAGAAAAACAGACCTCTTTGGAATTGCCTTCAAAAATATAAATTATGTTTCTTTTCTTAGGCTTTCAGAATCAACCTGACATTTCTTTGTATTTCCTAAAATAAACTTTGAACCTACATGGGTCAGTAAGTTAGGAACAGTACGTTCTTTAAACTCAGAAGGGGAAAGGTTGAGAATAAGTTCATGTGAGGATCTCTATCCTCTAGAGCATATATCTCATCTGACTAACGGAGGGGTGGGTTTCAGTTTGCAGGCATGGCCATTGGAACCAGCTTCTTACTAAATGGTTTGACCAGCCACAAGAATTGAGGCATGGGAACAACTTAATTCTAAGAGAGAAGTTAAATGTCCATTAATAGTGCCTCTTTGTAAAAAGAATTTCAGACGGTATTCACAGAGTTAATAAATAGAAGTAATGGATAAGCTGTCAATGTAGTCATAAGGGATTTATAGGAAGAAATGACCATCTAAGCTTTAGGCATTTATGGTTTAACCCCCCCTACTCATCATCCTAGCATCCCTAGTAAGACAGAAGGTTTTAGAAAGGACAATAAGCATTACATAAATGTCTCATTTTGTTCACCCTGAAACAGATGCAAGAGAGATTGAGTGATTTTCCCCAAATGCCTCAATTCAGAATGTCAGTATCAGAACCATTTCCATTTCTAGTTCTCAGAATGCTATAGTGACCTACTATGTTTCAAAGCCCAATCCAACAGGCACGGTCTTTTGAGAGACAAAATATGACATGTCAAAATGAAATGTCAAGGGAGAGTGAGATCCATTCTTTGAAGAAATTCAACAAAAAGCAATAACTGTTATCATTTTACGATGTAGTCCTCCTTAGGGACAAAGGGTGACATTTCATAAGCTTACAAGGGCCTTTACATTCTGAGTAATTCTATTAAATTAAAGACTTTGTCTTTAGGGAGAGCTTAAATTGGTGATACTAGACCCCAACACATTTTTTCTTTAACATTTCTCTGACAATTGTAAAAAGGAAATATTCAGTAATTAGTAAGATTATAAGGAGAGTCTCTGAAAACATAACATACTTTAAAGGAGGAAGATGAGCTAACCAAGAGTTTAGCAAGTAGCAAAATGACATGGAGCAGCAAAAACACAGACTATTCTCAGTTTGTCAGCTGTACTGCTTGAGAGGACATAATGTGAACATTTTCTCGTACTTCATAGCTAGTTATTACTTCTGCTTGATACCAATTTCTATGGAAACAATAGATTTCCCTATATGTGTGGAACTGTGTTAGTTTTTACACTTGCTGTGAAATTATCATGTATCACCCCTAGGGCCTCTCCCATCCACTTGGAGCTGTGTTTAATTTTTTTTTTCTTTTTGCCTCTGAAAGACTTAAAAAGCTGAAAATCCTCCCCTCAAAACATCTTCAACTCCAAAGCCTTAAATAAAGAAGAACAAGGCTTACTTCTTCCCATTCAGAAGTGAAGGATGGCGTTCTTTCAGAATTCCTTTTAGAACTCTGTTCAGCAGTTGAAGATTCACTCCAGTTAACTCTTGATGTTTTCTCGTTCGAAGGGTAGGCAATGAGGTCAGAATCTGATTTAGACACAGTTTTTGATAAGTGCATGTCAATCAAGGCTTTTGGCAAAGATCTTATTCTCCCCAGGGTACAGGCTCTCTCCACAAATCCCCCCGTGTTCACAATCCATTGGTCCCCATTCCGGGATCCGCTTCTAGTTGTTCTTGTACCAACAACGGTATGGTTTTCGACTTGGTTGGGTTTTTTGTGAAAAATTGTTCTACTGACCACTTTGGGTTTAATTTTCTTTACCAGAGGTTCTGAGTTATTTTCTATTGGAGACTGCTTGAAAGGCAAAGGGCTATTTGCCAACCTGACTTCATCTTGTCCTTCACGTTCACCTCTTTTCCCATAGAGATGAAATGGATTTTCAGGAGACTCACAGGCTGGAGAGGATCCATGGAGAAGGCCTGCAAATTGCCCAGGATCATATTCTTTGGGGGGATCACTGTCCTTCTGTTGAGAGAGGTCATCTGTAAAAGAAAAGAAGGATGTGAGAATACTTGTTTATAAAGGACTCTGAAAGCCCCAATAGAATAGCAGTGCCCTCTTGAACCTGTGCTACATCTAGATATTTGATTTATTGCTATACTATGACACCCTCATTTTATAAAACACCCATGACCCCACAGTGCTGCATATAAAATAAATGTGTGTGTGTGTGTGTGTGTGTGTGTGTGTGTACCAAGTCTTCCTGATATAGCATAGGGTGCATTTCAAATATATGAATTGGGTATTAATTGAGTAATCGCATACTCCTCTCCCTTGTCCCCAGGGTGTATGTTTTATATTAAATTAAAAAATTGGGTTTTCTTAACATGAGAAACTGACGTCCAAACCCTCATAATAGATGAGTCACTGTTCAGTAGGACATAAGGCAGGCAAATCAAGGTCATGCACAATGACTTCCTTCTGCCCTTCTCCCAGCAAATAAATCCAGAAACAAATTTTTGAAAATAAGAATTATTCGAAGTAATTTAAGGTTAATAATCCTCATACTGTTATTTTAAGTATAAAATTAAGAATAATTCTACATAGATTATATAGTTTAGACAAAAAGGATTTGCTCAGGCTTAACATAGGCAAACAATGTGATCCAGCATCACTAAAAAGCGAGACTCTTTTATAAGAAACTGATGTCGAGATATTAACACAAAGCTCCATTTTTCTTTCTTCTCTGAAATATATTAGTTATTTTTGAATCTCTTTAGGTCTTTGAAAATGTAATGCATAAAGGAAACCAAAGAAGAATGCTAATTTTTAATGCTTTATAGTTTTTTTAAGATGAATCATAAATGTTCTCAGAAAAATAAAATATGTCATGCTTTTTAATGACCTAATTTGTGTTTTAAAGATACTATGTATGGGTGGAGAGGGGCAAAGGGGGAAAAACTGGGACAACTGTAATAGCATAATCAATAAAATATACTTAAAAAATTTAAACAAAAATAAAAAAAAAGATACTGTGTAAAAACTTGGCCAAAGAATTAGAAAAAGAAGTCAGTTAACTTTTTTGACTGGTCATTTAAATTCATATAGCTAAATATTTGCTACAAAATAACCCAATAAGCCCATGACCCAATCTTGTGAATAAAACACTACATAGTCAATGTGGTAGATAACAACCACAAATCCGAAGTTGACTTGCTGACTCATACTTTAGAGGAGGAATTCTGAAAAGGAAGTTTAGAATTTTATTTTGCAAGTTGCTCAAGAAAGCTAGAGTTTGAGTTTGAAAGAAAACTGACAGGAATCAGCCAACTGTGAGAAAAAGATTTTGTAAATCCCAGTCAAGATTTTTCACCATGTTCATGATAATGAGAGTTTTAGGAGCATGATACTAAAATTTTCTGCGATCATTATTTTAGGTTACAATCGCCTCTGTGGTTTGTCCAGATTGCGAAGCTATGTGTAAAGCCAGATAAACATACGTGCTGGCAAATGATAGCATGTCGGTTTTTGCAAATCCTCTGCTGAGCACAGGCATCCCTCTCACCCGTCAAAAGTTCACCGAGCTATGGCAAATGTAAAAGAGGCGGCTACTGATTCACATTAGTCTTCCAGAGCATTATGGTTAATTTTTTAGTTGGAAAATGACCCCTTTTTTAATAAAGGAAGAAATTCAGCAAAAAAAGAAAAAAGTGCAATGCTGAAAGAGGAGACAAATTCCTAAGCAAAAGAAAAGAAAAAGAATGGAAGAAAAAGGAAAACATATAATACAATGAACAAAAACCTTTAAAGACAATGTATTTTCAGTTTTCTCAGTAAAGTCTTGTAAATTTTGTTATTATTTTTTTCATGTTTCATTGTGTCCTTTTAATTTTTTTTCTTTTACTTTTTGTTATTTTATCTTGTACCACAAATTGCCTTATGACCAGTTAGTTATCCAGCAAACATACTTGCCCCAAAGATGTTTACTGCGAAACTATAGGTCATGCTTATAGATATGTGAGTGAGGCCCTTCAGGACCCCCGACCCCAGGCAAGTCAGCCTACTGACCACAATGCATGAGCTAGCCCAGCCTGGATTAGTTAGCTGAGGCTGACCCAAACCAGAAAACATCCACCATTAAGTTCTGGGGTAGTTTGATATGTATGCATAACTGATTCAGTCTATATTCCAACTTTTAAAGAAGAATTAATATACTTTTCAAAATAAATTCCAGTAATGTTTATATTTTCCCCTCTAGAAACAATGATTGTAATAGTATCTAAATACCTATAAGTGTTGTGAAGACTGAGTGAAATAATAGAAGTAAAGCAGAATGATGCCTGTGGCACAGAATACATGAAATATGTTTCTATTATTAGAACAATAATCTTTAATCTAGAGAGTTTTATTTTCACAAAGAAATGCAGTAGTAATTAATTGTATC
Source organism: Furipterus horrens (assembly GCF_987537825.1). Taxonomy (NCBI): domain Eukaryota; kingdom Metazoa; phylum Chordata; class Mammalia; order Chiroptera; family Furipteridae; genus Furipterus; species Furipterus horrens. The sequence goes on along the minus strand of NW_028327174.1, from coordinate 17,377,863 downwards.
AGGCACTCCATACAGACTGGTATTCTGGCATGGCACACATATGAGATTTACTCCTTTGTTTCTGCCTCTATATTTTTAGAAGAATACTTCGGAAAATTTTTTTTTTTGCATTTTCTTACTATTTCTTTAGATTAAATTGAGGAAAAGTGTAGAGATTAAACTGTTTTTTATAACTTGTCTCATTTAATTTCACACTCCCTTTTGATAAGTGGATATTTCACGCCAAGGTACAGAACTAAATGTGTGGATTCCAATCTGATAGTTCTTCAGAGTATCATTAGCATTTCAAAGAAATGTCAGAGTAAGTATCCAGTAGTAAGCAGTTCCATCTCTTTTTATCCATCTTTGCTTTTGATCTTTATCACCCATATAAATGCTTGGATAACAATAAAACCAAAAACTTCATGTTAAAATGAAGAAAACTTATAGAAAACAGTGATGTCTTCTATTAGAGACCATAGCTTTTGTGTATTGGGTCATCACAGTCCTCTTTAGAAAAAAAAAATTTTTTTAAGTCTCCATGTTCAGGAATTCTAGTGCTGATGTTGATATTATAGGAATTCTAATCTCATTTCACAAACATGTACAAAATGCTTGCTGTGTAGCAGGCCCTGTCCTGTGTCAAAGTTTCCACAGTGCCAAATCAACGTCCGGCCCTCAGGGTTGTGACAGCTCAATGAGGGATACAATTGCAGGCAAATCAAAATAGTATAATTTCTGATGATGGTAAATTCTAGAAGGAGAGCAAAGCAAAGCAATGAGATAGGAATTGTTATTGTCAGCGGAGGAGAGAAGGTATGGAAATCCTCTGAGGCTGTTCCAAAGGCCAGACAATGGTGGGAGGGTAGCGGATGAGCCAGGGTTCTTACAGAAGGAGAGAGACAGATAAAAGAGAGAGAGGAAGCATAGTTGCAGTCTGGATCCAAAGGTCTGAGAACCAGGAGAATTGATGGTGTAGGTAGTTCTAGTCTGAAGGCTGAGAAGCTTGAGCTTCAGTAAGAGCCAATGTTTTGGGTTGAGTTCAGGCAGGGAAAAAGCTGATGTACTAGTTCAAAGAGTGCCAGGCAGTAAGAACACTCTCTTACTCTTGGTGGGGATCAGCTATTTGGTTGTATTCAGGCCTTCAACTGGTTGGATGAGGTCCACTCATATTAGGGAGGGAAATTGGATTTACTCAGTCTACCATTTTAAATGTTGATCTCATCCAAAAACACTGTCATAGAAATACTTAGAATTATGTTGGACCAAATATCTTAGCATCCTATGGCCCAGTGAAGGTGACACATAAAATTAACCATCACGGGTGGGTAGAATGGCTGAAAATGAGGTTGCAGGGTAAAGGTAGGGGTAGGGTTTACATGATGTGATTTACACTTTTAGAAGATCACCTGCTATTTCTGATGTCCAGAATATGACAATAATGTAGTATTAAAAAAAATTAATCTCCTCTAGTCCCCTTATAAAAGCAGTGCCTACGAAAGTGAAAGCATACAACAGGAGCACATGATAGCAAACAACAACAAAAGTCCGCAAACCAATTACGGGTGGTATCATCAATGCAGCAGGGACCCAGGAAAACCCGCGGTCCTGGAAAAGGGTGCACAGAGCCACATCCCTTGATGGCAGCTGGGGCCAGAGCCAGCCCTGCAGCTGTGCGGCTGTGCAGCTGTGATAGTACAAAGAAAAGGAAATCTGATGGAGCCCGCAAGCCATGGGACCCAGAAATTGCCATCCGACTGATTCCAAAAAAAAAAAAACGGAGAGAACCTGGCACTAAGCAGGATACTAAGAACAATCAGCAGACTTAAGAAGAAAAAAAAAAAAAAAAAGAAAAAAATACCCCTGCCAAAAGACAATGGGAAGTAGCGTAAGCCATTGAGGATCTCAGAAATAGCCAATAAATATATGCTTTTTGTAGACGAGAGACTCACTCTGAAGAAAAACGTTCAGAAGCAGAATTCAAATTGAACAGGGTGAGAAGTCCAGGGCTCTCAGGGAGCCACAGGTTTCACATAATGAGGAGGCAGGAGTGGCAGGAAAGGCAAAGGTCCAGAGGTGTGGGCCTTGAACGTATTAATAGCAAAAGAGCGTTCTGCTGCGAGAGCACCACCTCGGCAGGCAAGGTGCATGGGACTCGAGAATACTGCGGCCTTTCTGAGTTAAGCAGAGAAGTAGCCACGTCTCTTAACACTTCGCGGTAATAACAAAGGAGCAAGTCCTTGAGCTGGGAGGCGGAGGAAGCCGCGGTGGCTCCGGACTGCTCTCACATGGAAGCTTCTGCATAATCCAGGACGTTCCTTCTTATTAAACACGAGGAACAACAACAACAAAATGGTGGCAGGATTATATTTAAAGACACTGCTAGAGAAAGATATGAAATGAATGTCTAACAGCTGATGAAAACAAACCAAACAATGGGGCCCTAAGGAAATGGAAAGCTATAACCTAAAATTCAAAATTATTAAAAAGAAAGTTAAAAATGATCTAAGTTCTGAAAGAGCAACTTCAGCGATGAGTAGCAGACTCAGAGATGATACAGCTGGTCATTCTCTTTCCCCTTATCTTTTCCCTCCATGAACAATTCAGTCCTCAAGTCACAGAAGAGTGAGGTGACATCCATAAACCATACCTTCCATGGATAGGAGGTTTGCAGTGGCCCAGAGTAGGGTATCAGAGCCCAAGCAGGATAATGGTGGTGCTCATGTTTGAAGCCAAGCAAGCTTAAGAGGGCAGCAGCCCAGTATGGACAGTCAGGGCCTGGGAAGGGTGAGGAGGGAATGCAAGAAGGGGGAGCTGCCTAGCGCAGAAGGAGTTGGAAACTGAGCAAAGTGAGCAGGCATCCCTGCAGAGGTGGGTGTCAAAACCCAGATGCGGAAGGAAAGTGTCTATGTCCAGAAGGAACGCGTTCTGGCATGGGGTGGTTTGGTGTGAGATGTCAAAGCCCTGGAGGGGAAAGCGGGGTGTCCACGTGTGGGGATGGCCTGCTGGAAGGTGCATGCCCCAGGAGGGTGAGCAGGGTGTTTGCACAGAGAGATAAACTGGCCTGGGGAATTAAATCTCAGTTAGGGTTAGAAATATCTAAGTGGGGAGGAGATGGCTGTGGATACGGGAAATTGGTCACTTACACCAAGGTTGATCAAATAAGCAACTACATTAAGGTTCATGGGAGCCAGATTTTTCACTGCTTAAGGAGGGATTTACAAATAAGAAGAGGGAGAAAATTAGAGTGAACCTCATGATGTTATATTGGAATTGATGATATCAATATTTTCAAGATAGAGAGAAAGATACAGATGAGAATATGTATTTACATATGTGTGTATATACACACATGTAGTACACCTAACTCTGTCCGCTAAGAGCGCCTGGGAAATTGGTATCCCAATAGCAATAAGTAAAGGTGAGATTTTGGCCACTAAATCCATTTTCCATGAAAAGAAACAGGAAACCATTGAGAAATGACTGATATCAGGGACACTGTAGTGCAAGGTGAGCTTGGGACACCTTGTGCCAGAAAGCAAGGAAGTGCTCAAAGAATGACGAGGCATGTCAAGAGGAGAGAAGTCAGCCTGAATGCGCTCCAACTGGTTAAACTGAGGACAACTGTAAAAACCAAATAAATAATAATTGTAATGTATTATAACCCATTGAATAAAACAAAAAAACATGAGCCCATTGGAAATGGGAAATTTAACTAATTTCAAATTCCCTCCCCACAAAATACTTAAATTACAAAGAGAAAAAAATTGTTCATTTCTCTTCATATTATAATTTCTTAGTGCAGGGTTGTTCATAGATTTTGTTATTATCTTTGAATCTTTTTATATATCTGTAGTTATATCCATTATCATTCCTAATACAGTTTATTTATACATTCTCCCTTTTTTCTTTTTCTTTACTACTTTTACAAGAAAGTACATCCATTTTTAATGTTCACATTCTTTTAAAAATGTTCTCTATTTTGGCAATTTTTTTTGTAGTACGTGGGGTAAATCTACATACACTATGATTATAAAGTGTCTGACCATTGTGGAGATTATAATGAGAGTTATATCATAGCTTTTCTAAATGATTTCTGAATCATTTTCTGTATGCTGGCATTTGCATAAATCAAAACAAAAGCCACAATAATATAATGTTTTTGCCATTTATTTTTTTATAGAGGTATAATTGGCATAACATTATATTAGTTTCAGGTGTACAACATGAGTCGATACTTGTATATATTGCAAAATGATCACCTCAATAAGTCCAGTTAACATCCGTCATTAGTTAATTGCCTTACTCCATTTGTATTCTTAGTTTTTATACTAGTTGTAATTAACACATGGATAATTTGTATGTCTTTTTAAATTTTATTTTTATTTTTACATTAAAGTTGATGTCCAATATTATATTAGTTTCAGGTGCACAACCTCATGATTAGACATTTATATAACTTACAAAGTGACCACCTTGATAAATCTAGTACCCACCTGAGACCATTATAGTTATTACAATATAATTGACTATAATCTCTATGCTGTATTTTATATCCCTGTGACTATTCTGTAACTACCAATTTGTACTTCTAAATCCCTAGACCAGTACGTCCATTTTTAAGTGTTATAAAATGTTCCACTTCTGACTTTGCATATTAGTTTTGTATTTCATTCATTTCTGTTCTTTACCATTTCCTTTCTCTTCCTTTTCTGGGTTTCTTCTAAAATTTCTCACAAAATTTCTTAAGTTTGCATGTAGCTCATTAGTTCTCAGCATTTCTTCTTTTCTAATATAAAAATTTGAAATTTCTGAAGTTTCACTTATGCTGCTTCCACCATGTTTGATATTCAGCATTTACATTTTTGTTTAATTCTAAATGTTTTAAAGTTAGAATTAGGCTGTCTCCTAATGCAGTTTTCATGAGTGATTTAGAAATGTGTATTTAGGTTCACAGGTTTATGGGGATAAATATGGGAATCTTTTAATTTAATTGAATTGTTGTCAGAAAATTGCAGTGTGTATGAATCTGCATCTTTGACATGTTTTGAAACTTGGTTATAGCCAGGTCAAGATCTGTTTTTAACACATATTCTCTAATAGGTACAAACTATACATTTTTATCAGATTAAGTTTATTAAATGAGCTGTTAAATATTCTATTCATTGAGAGAATAATATAATCTTACAGCTTTAGAGGACTTAACAATTTTTCAATGTAGTTCCATTAAACTTATGTATATTAGATTCGTTGGCAGCCGTCCGTCTCGAGAGACGATGGTGTAGCTTCCCAAGAGTCTATCTGCACCGCCGAGAATGGCTGTGCAGTCCGACTCGGGAGTGACATGGTATCTGTCTCCTCCCGTGTTGAATCGACATCTTGTGATGACGCTGAAGCTACAGAGCCTGGGCAGGGTGATATGGAGGGTCTGCTGTTGCCCATGCAGCAGACCTCCCCTCTCTTCGCAGCTGAAGGGTCCAAGGGAAAGACGGAGTCAATACAGCTTGGCTTCAGGTGCGCCGCAGGAGTTGCCGGTGTTGACTACAACGTCAAACCGCCTTAGGGACTCCGGCTCCGGATTTTCTGTCGGGGTTTACTCCCTTAGCCTTTCCCCTGAAGAGGTATGCCGCAAGGCAGCGGAGGTTTTTTGGAGTCAGAGTTTTCCTTCTCTGAGTATATTAGATTACATACATATATATGTATATACATGTATATCATATATAATTTTGAAGTGCATATACGTTTAGAATTTTTATATTTTTCTAGTGAACTGAACCTTGAATTATTTCATAATAATTCTCTATATCTTGGTATTGCCTTCACAGTTGAAGTCTCTTTGACTTGATACTGATTGATACAGCTACCCTAGCTTTTGTTGGGCTAATATTTCTCCAGGATAACTTCGTTCATCTTTACCTCTGTGTGTGTGTTCATGTGTGTGCCCTTAGCTACAGATGTGTCTATTTTAAAGAGCACAAGGCTGAAATTTGTTTTCCTACAATCTAACAATCTTTTTCTTCAAACTGGTGAGTTTAGCTAATTTATGTTTATATTGATGATTTACATATTTAGATTTGGTTCTACTATTTCACATTTTCAAATCTATTAATCGATTTAGCTTTAATATTCTTTTTTTGCCTCTATTCCCTCTTTTGTTCTTTTTCCTTATTTCATTTTTTCCTCTCTTTATGGATTGGAATTTATATATTTTTATTCTTTAGGTACCCTTAAAATCTTACCATCCATTTTTAATTTAACAAAGTCTAAAGTAGAAAAATACCTTATCCACCCACTTCCTGAACAATTTTGAGATTTTGGATCACTTGAAATTCAATTACTTTTTCTCTAATAAATACTATTGTCATATTTTCATTCTGTTTATTAGCTTTCTAAATCAGTTGTCATTGTTTTATTCAGGCTACTTTTATTTCATTTGCATATATGTTTACCATTTTATTTATTCACTATTTTTTCCTCAGAATGGCCCAGATCATTTTTCTTCTTGAAGTAATCCTTGAGATTTAAAATCTATTTTTGGAAAAAATATCTCTTGCTGGTAAATACTTTCAGTTTTTCAATTATGAATGTCTTTATCTTTCAACTTCATTTATAAAAATAGTTCTTTAAATTCATAATATTGGGCTGATGGTTATTTTCTTTCACACTTTGAAGATATTATTCTATTCTTCCTGGCTATCATTTGATGTTGGCTCTCATTATACCTGTATCTTTGTTGCAGGTGATCCATCATTATGCCACCTGCTTTGAACCTTTCTTCTGCATCTTTCAATTTCAAAAAATGTGTTTTGGATGGCTTTATTTTTATTTAGCCTGTCTGGAACACGGTGTGTTTCCTAGACCTATGAATTCATGTTTTTATCAGTTATGGAAAAAATTCAGCTGTTATTCATTGAAATACTTCCTCTTCTATATAGACTTTTCATCCCGAGTCTCTGATTATTCCTTCCTTCCTATTTCTTTATGTCTTCCATAGTTTTTGCCTCTTTGACCCTCTCTGCTATATATTAGATAATTTTTTCAAATTAATTTTCTAATTCCACAATTATCTCTTCATCTTTGCCCAATCTGCTGTTTATCTCTTCATTTAGAATTTCAAAAATAATTTCAAGTGTTATATTTTTCATATCTAGAAATGGTATTTATTTTTCAAATTTGCCTATTATTTAGTGATAGTCCTTTTTTCTTAAATCCTCATCTGAGGACATTATTTTCATTGCTTTTAGAGAGAAATGAAGGAAGAGAGAGGTAGAGACATTGATGTGAGAGAGAAACATCAATTAGTTGCCATCTCACATGCACCCCAACTGGGGATAAACTCGTAACCTGGATATACACCCTAACTGGGAATCAAACCTGTGATCTTTAGTTTACAGTATGATGCTCCAACCAACTAAGCCACACTGGCCAGGGCTGATAGTCTTTGTTTTTACTCATCTTCATTTTAGAACATTTTATTTCTTTAAACATTTTATATAGAAACTGCTTTATTTTCAATTTTCAGTAACAATTCTATAATCACTGGATACTAAATATACCTTGGTTAGTTTTGCTGATAACTATTTATGGTGGTTTACGTTCCAAGGTGATTAGAAATGATTTATTGTTACTCGATCAGTTGATTTTAATCTGTGGAAGCTTGTCGGTCTGAGCAGAGAAGGTTCCTTCCACAGAAGACTTAGATTTGCCTTCAGTTTCCCTGAGTAGTCTTGACACAGACTCCCAACCTTACTACTGAACCAAGGTGCAGTGTTTAACTAGCATTACTATTACTGAATCTGAACTCAGAAAACCGTTGACTCTCTTGTCTTCTAATATACTTCTTTTTTTAGAGAGAAAAAGTTGTTAGAGAAGGCAATGTCTCAAAGAACAGGTCCTATTGTTCTCCTGAATAAAGATCTCTCAGTCTTCCATAATACTTTGTAAAAAATTTTTTTTATTGTTAAAATGTACAGTCATAAAGATTCCAACTTTTTAAAACCCCAGTTTATTGGGACTCGGAAGTTTAAAACATGACTTTTTAAATGATTTGTACCCTACTAAGTTGGTAGAGTTAATAATAAATTGCTTGCCATGCATGTTAATATTGTGTAATGTATGATGTAATATACAAATCAATAAATTATCTTGATAATTATGTAAATGAAGAACAAGCTTACTGTAATTATGGACTTAAAGCAAATCCTTTTTTAAATAAGATCCTTCTAAAATGTATATAAAGAACACAAATGAAATTCATGGAGGTTTGGCAATTTTTAAAGCATTCTAACTACTCTATGGTATTCACTTAAAAAAAATACTATGCAAATTAATCATTGAGTATATTTTGTATTTAAATTCCAGATCAACTAAGGAGAAGAAGGAGCTAAACGTTCATAATATATACTGTCAACATGTCGCAAAAAGCTTTTAAAGAACTGCTGAGTGTCATTAGAAAAAGTTGGGATAAATGTTTTTATTCATTTATAATGTAAATTATATGAACTTAATGTAGTTTATTTATCTGCTTTGCTTTCCTAGTCACGGAGTTCATTTGCTCTGGCTAGTATGTCGGTTCATATCCAAATATTAAGAATGTCTTTCCAGCTCACATACACGTTGAAATAGAAGTGAGAGCGAAACAAATAATGAGTCCCAGAAGCAACTAAGTAGAATTCACATTCCCTTAATTCTCTAAGGTCAAAAATCAAGTAGAGTTTCTAAAAATACATAAAAGTAATTTAAGTAAATGAAAACTGCCTGGAAAGGAATTACTTCAAAAATTACAAAGGCTAAGATTCCATACTAGGTAAAGAGAATGAATATTTATTGTGTACTTTCTATGTTCAAGGACATTCTATCACTTCAATTCTCAACTAAGTCTCTGAAGTAGGTATTACAGTAGCCCCTCTTATCTGTGGTTTCACTTTCCATGGTTTGAAAACATAATGGAAAATTCCAGAAATAAACCATTCTTAAATTTTAAGTTGTGCACTGGGGCCATCCTGTTCCATCCCACCCAGGTGGTGAATCACCCCTTTGCCCAGCGGATCAATGCTGTGTAAACTACCCACCCACGTGTCTCTTGGTAGCCATCTTGACTATCAGATGAATTGCCATGGTATCACAGTGCTTGTGTTGAAGTCACCCTTATTTTACTTAGCGATGGTCCCAGAGTGCAAGACTAATGATGCTGGCCACATGCCAAAGAGAAGCTATAAAGTATTTCCTTTAAGTGAAAAGGTAAAAGTTCTTGACTTAATAAGAATAAAAAGTTGTAAGCTGAGGTTGCTAAGATAGAGGGTAAGAATGAATCACTTTTCTGCAAAACTGTAATTTATAAATTAAACTTTAGCAAAGGTATGTATGTATAGAAGAAAACATAGCACATAACGGTTTGGCACTATATATGATTTTAGGCATCTACGGAAGATCTTGGAACATATCCCCTGGGAATAAGGGAGGGGACTATCTTATGACCTTTAAAATGAAAATGAATCACATAGCTAGTAAATACAGGAGCCAGCGTGGGACACAAATCTGCCTCCTCCAAGTCTGCTTTTTTCCATTCCACTCTAAAGCTTTGTGCTTATGGCTTACTCCAGAATTTCCTATGGCATTGGCGCAACATGCTGTACACTGGGTGTCTTATCTGACTGTTACTGGAGTTTGAAAACCACCCAGTGTGTCCTTTTTCAGGTACCAGCAGTGACCTTTGGGTATTTTTTCTGACTGTACAATTAGCCCAAAGACTGTTGAAGTGCTTGGAGGCTGTATGACTTTGAATACAGCATGTAATGAAATTCCCTCCCCTAAAAAACTTAAGATCGGCAGCTGCCTTTCAGAAAATGCATCCAGGTAAAAGTCTGCTATTTTCTGCCCTATTAGCCCCACACTCTGCCAAATGCAGCATTTAATGCAGAAGCCAGAGAATGCTGGAGTTCTGGCACCTCCTGGACCAGAGCAGATCATGCTGTTTGGCTTTGATTTCACACATTTATAATCTTTTCTCTTGCTCCCTTTGCTCAATATAGGAGAGGGGCTATGGGCCAATTTCCCCACCATTTATAGCAAATCCCAAGGCTCCCTCGTTTCCAGCTGCTGAACTGCCTGGGCAGACTGTATTACTAAATTATTGTATCTTTTTGGTAGCGTGCCTGATCCATCTTGGCACGCGCTTTGCATTGAAAGAAGCTCCTGTTGCAGGCAAAGGAAGCTCGCTACATTTGCCCTTCCCACACGCCTTTCCTCTGTTACCCTCAACCACTAACTTCTTTGTTTCCCCTGTAGAAGCCAAGTTCATAGGGGCAGTTTCTCATCTATCTCTGACACCCTAGGGAGTTAGGGATTTCAAAGAGGGTTCTGTGCTAGGATTAATTCCCATAGCTTAGAGCCAGACGAATAAATGGCCTATGGTGAATGACTACATTTGGAACCAAGAGGTTTTGTTTCTCTCTTACCAAAATGTATCTCTTTGTAATACTGCAGTCACTGTATCGATGTATTTTCCCAAACAGAAGAGTCTGTACTGGGGGAAGAGAGGAAAGAACCCCTTTAACTCAAGTCTATTGTTTTCAAGTGTGTTGGTCCTTTGGTTTTTAACATTTTAATGACACTTTTTATATTCTCCCAACTGGTTATGAAAGTAAAATGAAGAATGGCTCTGGAGAAATAAAACAAACAAACAAAAAAATAGATCAATATATAATCTATCGTCGGCAGCCGTCCGTCTCAAGAGACGATGGTGTAGCTTCTTAAGTGTCTATCTGCACCGCCGAGAATGGTTGTGCAGTCTGACTCGGGAGTGACACGGTATCTGTCTCCTCCCATGTTGAATCGACATCTTACGATGACGTTGGAATGTCCTCTCCAGTGAAGCTGAAGCTACAGAGCCTCGAGAGACGATGGTGTAGCTTCTTAAGAGTCTATCTGCACCGCCGAGAATGGCTGTGCAGTCCAACTCGGGAGTGACACGGTATCTGTCTCCTCCCATGTTGAATCGACATCTTACAATGACGCTGGAGTGTCCTCTCCAGTGAAGCTGAAGCTACAGAGCCTGGGCAGGGTGATATGGAGGGTCTGCTGTTGCCCATGCAGCAGACCCCCCCTCTCTTCGCAGCTGAGGGATCCAAGGGAAAGACGGAGTCAATACAGCTTGGCTTCAGGTGCGCCGCAGGAGTTGCCGGTGTTGACTACAACGTCAAACCGCCTTAGGGACTCCGGCTCCGGATTTTCTGTCGGGGTTTACTCCCTTAGCCTTTCCCCTGAAGAGGTATGCCACAAGGCAGCGGAGGTTTTGTGGAGTCAGAGTTTTCCTTCTCTGATGTGCCCTGACTGGAAGATCGAACCAGCGACACTTAGCTCGCAGGCCGACGCTCAATCCACTGAGCCAAACCAGCCAGGGCTTTATATAATCTATAATCTTAAAAAAAAAAGAAAGAAAGTAATTTTGTAATATAAAAAGGATGAAAATTATGTTTAATTATCCTAAAATGAATAATTCTGATTCAATTTTCAAAGACTCAATCCTAAGTATAAACTCAAAGTCACCCAAACATCCTCAATAAAAGCTCTGGGAATGTAATGTATTCAAATGTACCCCGTAAATTTTCTATTCCTCCAAGCAATAAGCAGCCTAGATTTTTGTCACATGCATCCCAAGAGATGTCTCATTTCAAAAGAACAGGACAGTCATCAAAAGTGTGATGCTATTAGCAAGACACAGCATGGAAAATATACAGAAATGTTAAAGATAAATGACATCTAGTGAGTTATGTTTTAAATCAACACTGCTGTTGCTATGGTAAGAATATTCCATGAAAAATAAAAGTCCTGTATAAGGACTTGGCGCTATAGCCATGGCAAGGACAAGATGATGCCTGTAGTACTGCCCAGCTCTGCTACTGTTTCCACCTAATCCAGACAGAGAGCAAAGTGTGCTTTAAATGTATGTAAAATGGCTTAGAGAATTGACCATTTATTGTTGTCTTTCATATGATCCCTGGGCTGATTCAAGAAGACACTGCAAAAATAGCAGTCAGATAGCCTACGCGAAGGGTCTGCATGTGTGGGTGTCTCCTGCTATGGATGCAGGCAACACCCACTTTAGCTAAGTGTGGAAAAATGGCATACTCTTTTAACAAAACGCAGCCCAGCATTTTTCAGGTTGGGGGCATCATGTCATTTTCCATGGAGAGGAAAAAATAAAATGCAATCAAATAGCAATTTTCACCACTCTGACACAGAAAGAGAAATGCTAACATAAAAGTAAGGAAATATGAAAGCGGTTTTCCAGCTCTGCAGAAGAGGAGCTAGTTCTCATCTCTCTCCTTCCAGGCTCTTCCTTAAATTCATTCCAAATAGGCTTCTGTTCCATACTCCTCTACTGAAACGTCCCTTAGCAAGGTCAGCAAAATCGCCACATTGCTCAACTGAACACTCCTGAATCCTTATTCGATTTGATTGGCCAGCTATACAACTAGTACAGATTGCCATCCCTCCTGTATGAAACATTTTCACTGAGCTCCCAAGATAGCACCCTCTTCTGGTGCTCATCCCACTTCACAAGCTGTTCCTCATTCTCCTCACTCCCACCTCTCATCTCCCCCTGAAGTGCCCCAGGCGTGGCCCAGTTCCTTCTCTATTTACATTTATTTCCCTGCTGGGTTCATGCAGTCTCAAGGGCTTACAATATCACCTAAACAATGACAATGCCCAGTTCTCCACTTTCAATGTGACTTCTCCCATGAAGCCCAGACTTACATATCCAGATGCCTTAGAGTCATTCTTGGGCCTCATTTTCTCTCCCCTCCCCCCCACACCCAATCACACAGTGACTCCTGGTAGCTTTACCTTTAAAATACAGTAGTCCACAATAAAATATCAGAGACAGAGACAAAAAAGAAAATACCATTTACTATAGCAACAAGAAAAATAAAGTACTTAGGAGTAAACTTAACCAAAGAGATAAAAGAACTGTACTCTGAAAATTACGTAACATTGAAGAAAGAAATTAAGGAAGATACAAATAAATGAAAGCAAATACCATGTTCTTGGATGGGAAGACTCAACATCATCAAAATGGCCATACTACCCAAAGCAATTTACAGATTCAATGAAATCCCTATTAAAATACCAATGACATATTTCACAGACCTAGAACAAATACACCAAAAATTCATATGGAACCAAAAAAGACCCTGAATAGCAAAAGCAATCTTGAGACAGAAGAACATAGCAGGAGGAATCACAACACCAGATATCAAACAATACTACAAAGCCACTGTGATCAAAACAGTCTGGTACTGGCATAAGAACAGACATATAGATCAGTGGAACAGAATAGAGAATCCAGAAATAAACCCAGGCCTCTATGGTCAACTAATATTTGATAAAGGAGGAAGGAACATAAAATGGAGTGAGACGAGCCTCTTTAACAAATGGTGCTGGGAGAACTGGATAGGGACTTGCAAAAAAATGAAACTAGACCGCCAACTTACACCACACACGAGAATAAACTCAAGATGGATCAAACACTTAAATGTAAGCCGTGACACCATAAAAGTCCTAGAGGAAAACATAGGCAGGAAAATTTCATATATCTCACATAACAATATCTTCACAGATACATCTCCTAAGGCAAGAGAAATAAAGGAAAAAATAAACAAATGGGACTACATCAAACTAAAGAAAACATCAGCAAAAGAAAACATCAGCAAGATGAAAAGGAAACCAACCATATGGGAAAACATATTTGCCAATGATATCACAGACAGGGGACTGATTTCCAAAATATATAAAGAGCTTATACGACTCAACATCAAGAAAACAAACAACCCAATTAAAAAATGGGCAAAGGACCTGAACAAACACTTCTCTGAAGAGGACATACAGAAGGTCCATAGACACATGAAAAAATGCTCAACATCATTAGCCATCAGGGAGATGCAAATAAAAACCACAATGAGATACCACTTTACACCAGTCAGAATGGCCATCATCAACAAATCAACAAACAACAAGTGCTGGCGAGGATGTGGAGAAACGGGAACCCTACTGCACTGTTGGTGGGAATGCAGACTGGTGCAGCCACTATGGAAAACAGTATGGAATTTCCTCAAAAAACTAAAAATGGAACTGTCTTTTGAACCAGTGATTCCACTACTAGGATTATACCTGAAAAATCCTAAAACACTACTTCAAAAGAACTTATGCACCCCTATGTTCATAGCAGCCCTGTTTACAATAGCTAAGTGCTGGAAACAGCCTAAATGCCCATCTGTAGATGAGTGGATCAAAAAACTGTGGTACATTTACACAGTGGAATACTATGTAGCAGAAAGAAAGAAGGAACTCCTGCCATTTGCAACAACATGGATGGAACTAGAGAGAATTATGCTTAGTGAAATAAGCCAGGCAAAGAAAGAAAAATACCATATGATATCACCTGATACAGGAAACTAAAGAACAACACAAACAAATGAACTAAATAGAACAAAGAGCAGAATAGCAGTCAATAGGGGGGAGGAGGGAGGGGGATAAGTAAGGGAAGTGTCTAGTCAAGGAACGTGTATGAATGACTCACGGACATGGACAATGGGGAGGGATATGATTGTGGGAGAGGGGGTGGGCTGGGGGGGGAGCAATGGGGGAAAATGGGACAACTGTAATTGAAAAACCAAAAAATAAAAATAAAAATAAATAAATAAATAAATTTAAAAATACAGTAGTCCCTCTCTATACCGCGGTTCACGTATTGAAGCCTCACTGTACCGCAGGATTTTTAAAAATATTATATTTAATTATTATTGTGGATTTTTCTCTATATTGTGGATTTTGCAGTGCTGTATACCTATGTTTTTAAAGTTACATAGGTTTAAGAGTGTAGAATATGATCAAGAACATAAGTAGTGTTTGTAAAAGTGTGGGAAAGGTTAATAAAGGAGTGGGGCAGGTTAATAAGGGACTGGTAACAGTTTATAAGTGTGTGGGAAGGGTTTCTAAAGCCTTAAAATATATATAAATACTAAAATAAATGTGAGGTTCCTAACTGCGGATTTTCACCTATCGTGGCGGGGGGTGGGGGGTGAGGTCTAGAATGTAATACCCGCGATAAGTGAGGGAACACTGTATACCTGTAACCTGCCTATTTCCCACTGGTCTCCCAGTGTCCACCCTTGTACCTCTTCATACAATTCTCAACACAGAAGCCAGAGGAATCCTAGTAAAACCAAGTCAGATTATATCACCCCTCTGCTCAAAACTCTCCACTGGAAACAATTCACTCTCAGTTAAATCCAATACCCTTACAACTTTGATGAGGCCACTTGGGATCTCAGCCCTCTGCACACTCTACCCCATTTCTGTAACCTAAGGTCCCAGGCCTCTCCTTTTGACTTAGAGCTGGCCAGCTTGCTTCCTTGCTATTTCTGCAGCACAGTTGGCATTCTTCTGCATGACTACCTTTGTACTCTGCCCGGGACTGTCTTTTCTTAAGAAGCCACATGACTGCTCCTCTAACACCCTTTTTAAGTATCTATCACTAGTGAGGCCTATTTCATTATTTTCTCAATGAGGCCTTTACAGATCACACTATTAAAAATGGCGTCTACTAATACTTTTCCCCCTCCCCTGCTTTATATTTTCTGCATCTACCTATCAATAGCAAAAATATGTATTTACCTATTAATGTTGCTCTCTCCCCCTAGTAAGTTCCAAGAAAACAGAGATCCTTCTTTTTCTTTCTTTCTTTCTTTCTTTCTTTCTTTCTTTCTTTCTTTCTTTTCCTTCCTTCCTTCCTTCTTTCTGTTAAAGCCTGGAACATAGTAGGCAATCAATCAATATTCTTTGAATGAATTAAACATATTTGCATATAAAGAAAAATTCTAGAGTAATATGCACTTACATGTTAACAGTGGTTAATAATAAAGCTATTTAGAAATAAAATCATCTTTTTTCTGTTTATAAAAATATTGTATGTTCATTATAGATATTAATGAAAATAGAGAAGAAAAGGACACCTATAATTCCAATACCTAGCAATGATGATTAACATTTATGTATATGTGTATTTTGTCTTTTTTCTATGCACATATAATTTCACCCCCAAAAAACTGCAAAAAGCTATATATTTTTTGAGTTAAAAAAGTTAAATGTCACCTAAACAATGAGAACATGTTTATTTTAATGGTTCTAGAGTATTAGTTTTTGACATATTCAAACATCTAATATATTTTATCTTGTTTCTTTTTTCAGATACATTTGGTCTTTTACAATGATTTAGAGGGTGTGTGTGCATATGTGTGTATATTTGTGTTCTTTTAGTAATTATATTTATGTCACGAAACCTATCTTCAGATCTATTTACTCCTTTTATCAAGAGTATCTTTGATTTCTCTTTTTGTAAGTTAACAGCTAATATTTCCTGAATGCATACAGCTGAATAGTGCTTACATGCAGTATCTGGTTTCACTCCCACACAACTCTGGGGTTATTATAGTATTACTATTTTATAGGTGAGGAGTCTAATACTTGGAATTGTTAAGTAATTCCCCAAGGTTACACAGCCATTAATGGGTGGAGCAGCATACAAACCAAGTAATTATGTTCCTGACTGTTAAAGCACTTTGTCTTCCAAAGATGAGAAAATTAGCATACTCATCTCAGTTCCCCAAACTCCCCCACTCTTCCCAATTTTTATTAAAATAATCTGGGGTTTTAGATAAAGTGTCTACACTACATTATTCTATATTTTATATCTTCTCTTTTCAAAAATGTTAACATTTATATGGTTTTAAAGCCATATTGAGATTATTTGAAAATATTTTCTATGTATTATAAGTTTCATTTTACACTCCAGAATCTTTTATACTGATATTTTCCTTGCTCATTCTTGAGATTTTTATTCATCCCTTAATCAACTGAAGTGTATCTTTGAGCAATTATTTTAAAGTGTTGTTTTCTAAAATACATATATGATAATGACTTACTTTCTATGGCCTTGCACACCTTGGCAAGGCACATAATTCTTGAACTTGAAGTCCTAACCTATTTCTCCAAAAATTCTATAGACTCTTCTCCATTGTCTTCTGGGTGCTTAGATTTGAGGAGTGTCTGATATCAGATTAAGTTTCATTACTTTGTAGGTAACGTGTTTGGTTTTGGTAATGTCTATCTTGATCCTTACAGGGACTTTTTCCTTACCCTTGAAATTAACAAAATTTCAAAATTTCCAGTATAAGTTTGTTTCTTTTAGAAATTTTACCTACATGCAGTAAATCTCCTGTGATATATTATTCAACACTTTCTTTACCTCGGGTTTTCTTCCATTTTCCCTTTTATTGATACCTTTTAAAAATTATTATGCTCTTACTGCTGAAATTTCTATACCATATGCATATTGGCTCTCTTGACGTTTTCCTCTATGTTTTACCTCTTATAAAGGTCTTTTTTCTACTGAATGTGCTGAGTTATCTTTTACTTCAGCGGTCCCCAACCTTTTTGGCACCATGGACTGGTTTCCTAGAAGATGGGGTTGGGGCGGGAGGTGGGGAGGGGGCGGTGAGACGCCAGGAGGCGGAGCTCAGGTGAGCTTTGCTCTGGGCTGGCTCCTAACAGGCCACAGCCAGGGGGTTGGGGACCCCTGTTTTACTTCATTAACGTGGCATTCTCATGATCCATGCATGTTTACCTCCATTATAGTTTTGAATATGACATGACTATTATTCAACTGAAGTCTTTATGGTTTTATAACTGACTCTTCACAGCTGCTTCTTCTGGCTTGACACAGCATTAGTCTGCTGAATCGACGACGACGACGACGACGAGTCTGCTGAATACTGGTAGGATCCATTTTGATGTTAGTAGTTTGGAAAACTCCTTTTTCTTAAGAGAGATTTTATTTCATAAGACGGTATCATTTTGATTCTTCAGAATAAGCTTCTTTTTTTGAGGTATCGTTTAACATATCTAGTTATTTTGCTACTTGCTCACTCTTGCAGAGGTGGGTTTGGCTTGTCTACTATGGAGAATTGAGAGGAGTCTGTCAGAGAGATTGCATGAGCCCTTCTTTCTAACTTTAGGGTCTAAAAAATATTCTGTATCTCTGCTGTCCAATATGGTAGCTGCTAGCCAGAAGGAGGGGGGTGGTAAGGGGAGGGTTAAGGGGAGGGAGTGGAAGAGAGGGAGAGGACAGGGGAGGGGGCGAGGGAGGAAGCTGAGGTAAACTGCCAGTTCTGCCATCCCACACAGTTCCAGGGGCCTTCAATCACACAGCACAGACGTGCCCTGTTCCCAAAGCTTTCCTTTTTAATCTAGAGCGGGGCTGTCCAGTAGAATTTCCGGTGGCGGCAGAAATGTTCTCTACCTGTGCTGTACAATACGGTAGCTTCTAGCCACGTTTAGCTATTATGCATTTGAAAGGTAGCTGGTGCAAATCAAGAACTGAATTTCCAATTTCATTTAATTTTATTGATTTTAAGTAGACACGTGCAGTAGCAGCTTTTATAAAGGGCAGAGCAAGTTAGAGCAGTGGTTCTCAAAGGGTGGTCGCCAGGCCAGCAGCATCAGCATCTCCAGCTAATTTGTTAGAAAAGCAAATTTTCAGGCTCTGCTCTAGAACATCTGGCAGGGAGGCTTAGCAATCTATGTTTTAACCACCTTCCATGAGGTTCTGTGAAAAGAATTGAGAACCGTGGATCTACTGATTACAAGTCAGGGGAGGGTCACACCTAACAGCAGTCACAAGAGGGGTTTGCTCTCTGTTGCAATGTTTCTTTTCTGTATTTGAGGTTAGCAGTCAGGAGTTAACTAGGACAGTGTCCTCATTCCTTACCTGTCACAGTTGTCCTCATTAGGAACTAACTGTGACAATGTCTCCCCTAAGTGTAAGTCAGGAGTGAGCCTGTTACCCGATCCTTGCTTGCTGAGTTTTGGAAATTGGTGTGCTTCCCTGTGGCATTTGGTAGGACCCAGTGATATCCCCCCAATGCCCATGTATGTTTTTGATTATTTACTATTAGTTTCTCATGCTGATGCAGGTTTCTTCTTTCTTATTTTATATCTGTGAGTCATTCCTGAGGTGACATGGAAGGAGATAAACTAGAGCATGCAATCTTGCTTTTCCAAAAAACAAACAAATAAACAAAAAATAATCCTTTGTAGCCCTCTTAATATCTCATTTTTTCATATAATTTCATAATGTTCTTTCAAATGTATTATCTCATTTAACCTTCCAAACATTCCTCTGATGTGGAGTTATTATTCCCATTTTATAGGTAAGGAGACTGAGGCCTCAATGGTTTAAATAATCTAGGCAAGAGAAATGGCTCAAGTATCTGCTTTGTCAGGGTCCCTTATACGCAGAAAGTAATGGTCCACATTTACTGGATCTTTCTTATAGGTCCAGCATTGCACTAAGTGTTTCATATAGATCATATTTTTTAAGCCTTAAAGTAACCTTATGAGATCTATGCTATTGTTATTTCTACTTTACAGATGATGGGCAAACCTAGAGAGGTTAAATAATTTGTTCAACTTATATAGCTAGTTGGTAAAACTGCCAATTTTCTGGCACTGGTCTATCTGGCTTTTTTTTCTTATGCCTATACTATATTGGCTTCTTAGACTGGAGAATAATCAAATAGCCTGGGCAAAGTAAAGACTATAAGATTTTCAGAGGGCTTCTTCATATATCATCATTTATCACACAGTGGATTGTTTTATTATTTATTTTCTATACCGCTACTGACCTCAGAGCCATGTGGTTAGTAGTTAATAGAGAGAAACCCATAAATCTGTTTTAATTTTAATCTTTTGCTTATTTTCTGTTATTCTGACTAGAATCCTTAAAACAATGCAAGTCCTGACTTCCACCTGCTATTCATTCATTCTCAATATTTATTGCATGATTTGTTGCATGCCAGTCACTGTGCTGGGTGCTGTGTTCCTGACGTTTGCTAGATTGCAGAGGAACAGCCCTGACAAAAGGCCTGGGGAATGGCTTGGCTCCTGCTGAACTCTCCTGCTAACCTGCCTTTGTTACCATTACCATTGATGGATTCACTCAAAACTTCACTAGCACTTTAAATAAAGAATCATCAAGGAGGGTTTGAAACAAATAGACGGTTTGAGGCCACCTGTGAGGAGTTCTGTGGCTTTGCAGCTGCAAATATAAAACAGAGAACTCCACCTCCAAATTGCTAACATTCAGACATGTACATCTAATGAGGACAAGTGTCAACCTTAACTGTCCATCCTAGTTTGACAGGAATGATTCAGAGCTGGAAGAGCTGCTTACAACTGACCAAACAATTAATTTCCTATACAATGCATGTTTCCATAGTCCTGATCAAAGAGATTCTTACTGAGGCCTGGCTCATTACACAGAGGAATACTTTCATTCTTAATATTTATTTTCTTCCTTGAGTCTATGTTAGGATCAGTCAATTCTGCTTTAATTCCTCTCATACGATAGTATTAAAATACCTTATGTTTCTGTAGAAAAATTTTTACAGAGGATATTCATTTAAAATATCTAATTAAAGGTAATATTCAGGACAATCTGTGTGGTAGGTACTCTTTCTCCCATTTTATCAAAAAGAAATAAAGATTCTTTGGACTGTTTGTTCATTCATTTATCCATTCACCAACCATCCAAGCTTTCAACAAATACATGTATCACACCAAGGCATTGGAGTAACAAAATGAATCAAATAAGGTCCATCCTGTTGAGGAGATTATATGGCAATACATTATAACATGTATACTGCTAAAGAAGTTTTATGAGTTTCAGAGGAAGAATAAACTCTGGTAAAAGATTTGAGCCTTGGAGGATGGGTAATACATAGATATGTAGAAATGAGTAACATATTGCAAGCAGAGAAAACATACACAAGCAAAGCCATATAGAAAGGAAAGTCCAGATGTCATGGGAAAATGGAAGAGCTACCATTTCATTGCTGGGAGAGACCTGGAGAGAAATGGAGGAAAATAAGGTGCAGAAGTAGGTAATAATGTTTAAGGGTGTAAGTAATCTAACCAAAGTAATCAGGGAGAGTGGAACTCAAATCCAGGTTCTATTACTCTGAAGGTGGAACTCTTTCTATCATCATGCAGCTAGACCTTCCTGGAAATATCTTTCACATTTATTAACACAGTATAGCTCAATAAAGTTGAACAACAGGTATGAGGATATGAGTTTAAAAACTCTATTTGGTTTAGAAGTGCAAACTTCAAAATTATGAGAGTCAAGGGTATGGATTCATTCAAGACAAAGAGAAAGGATGGTTGGAATTTTCAAATATTCTCTACTTTAATTATCTTTTCCATTGGGAATCTCCTTTTGAAACAATGAGCTCTGTCTTTGGAATAAAACCTAGTGTAGGGAGGAGAATGAAATTTATACTCATTATAAATTCATTATGCATAAAATCAGGTGCCATTGGTTATTACATAATGGCTTGTTAAAAAGTATTAAAAATACACAAATGAGTACAATTTTAATATTACTTTAAAATCAGCTTCAGATTAAAAATAAAATTCCCAAGTTATTTATAAAAATAAATCCTCTCTGATTCTTATCTTGGAAATAGCTCCTAACGAGCAGATAATACCTTTGCAATTTGAATTTATGAAATGCTTATTTGCCACTAAGGCTGTTAATTTTGACTATGCAGCATTTGGCTTATATCAAGCAAATGCATTTTTCATTTTCCTGTTTTAAATATTATTTTCATTGTTGCATTTATTTAGGGAAAATTATCTATGGTTTGCAGATGAAAGAGAAGCATCAATTGAGAAAATTATGGCATTCATAATTAAATGTTTTTGGTATGCAGTCTCCAATACTGCTAAAGGAACCCATCACTCCAACACAACATTGAATATATTTAACATAAAATTGCATCCAACAAACCCTTAAGGAGTTTATTAATTTATTTGGGATAAAATCAGCAGATATTTTCTTGTCAAAATTTTTCTTTAAAATTAATCAATTAAAAGCTTTGGTCATGACTTTAAAAATCATATTTTACATGGTCTATACCAGGGTGGACTTGATAACCTAATAGACCATTGTTTTACTTGAGATAGAAATGTGGAGACCTTTTAGATAAGAATTTTTTTCACATTAAACTAAGGGGTAATAACTAGTAAAAAATTTTAAAAGATATAGCTTCAATAGTTAAACATATAATGGATAATCACGTTCTCCAATTAATAGACAACTGGTATAAAAGTGGAATAAAGATAAATAGAACCTGGAAAAAAAGCCCAGTTATGTTAATCAATGGATTCCAATTTAAAATATGACTTTAAAATTAGGTAATCTTGAATGTCTCTGTCTCTCTTACTTAAGTCAGTATCTTGGCCATCTAACTTTACCTACTAAATATTTCTCAACTCCAGTGATATCACTCTCCTACTCATGGTTGGCTCCTTCTCATTACTGAGGCCTTGGCTCAAATGTTACCACTTCAGAAAGGCCTATTCTGATCCCTAGTTTAAAGTAATCAAACTCTCCAGCCCTCACTCCACTTATCCCTCACTGCCCCCCATTCCTCCAGTCAGTCACTCTTCAATGCATGGTCTTCCTGCTTATTTAAGATTACTAACCTTTTTTTTTTTTCTTTCATATTGTCTATCTCTTCCCTACCCCCCGACCTCCGCTAACTAAAATGTAGCTTTATGGGGGGCGATGAGTTCGTCAGCAATGATAACTACTGAATCCCTAGTATCTAGAATTTTACCTGGTATCTGGCAAGTACTTGAAATAACACCTACCTCCATTGTCTGTTCCAGTTCAGACCCTTATAATATTTTGCCTATTTAACTATAAGAGTTCCCTAGCTGGTTTCCTTGACATCAGACTCATATTCCTCAAATCTATTTTCTTCACTATTGCTGAGTTGTTTTCTATAATGCAGTCTAATCATATCACTCATTACTCAGGCAGTTCAGTGTTTCTTCATGATCCAGGTGAGCAGTCCCAAAGCACACAGACTGGATGTGGTATCATTTTAAGTAGCTCAAGAAAGAGTATTTTATTTTAATAGTTAATTTTTATTTATTTTAATGTGAGCTCCAACAAATCATCAATTAAATTGTACATTAAGCTCATAGTTTCACAGATTTTATTACTGAAGATGAGAAAAAAGAAAAAATATAAATGCATTCACAGACATGGAAAAAATAATGAATGTGTCCTCAGATGAGTTTTTAATATAGTGAGTTGAAAGATAAAGCCCAAGGTTTGCTGTCATCTAGTCCCTGCCTACCTCTCCGGCATAATGTCCACTACCCCTTGCCTTATATTTTAATCCAGGCAGTATCAAACTACTTGCCGCTCTCCCCATTCAACACACTTTTATTGCCTCTCTGTCTTTAGTTCAACTATCTATCCTGTATCTAGAATGCCCTTGGTTATCTCCCTCAATTCCTTGCTACCACCTGGTTAACTCTTCTTACCCTTAGACTCAGCTCACGGATCACCAATCTCAGATTGTCTGCCTTTGTCTCACCTTTCTTAGGTTAGTTAGGTACTTCATTTTGTGCTCTAAATATCCTGTGATAACCTTCATCTTTATACCTTCTGCATTATAAAATAATTATTTCTGTGTCTATCCTCCCAAGTAGTCCATGGATTCCTAAGATTCTGGTCAATGTCTTCTTTAAATTAACAGTCCTAACCCTTGTGCACAATTGGTAGGATTGCAAATTGGTGCAGTCACTATATGAAACAGGATGGAGGTTCCTCTAAACAATAACAATGGGACTACTTTAGGATCCAGCAATTGCACTTCTAGATATTTATCTAAAGAAATACAGAACACTAATTAAAAAAAAAAACATATACACCCCTATGTTCATTGCAGCATTATTTACAATAGCCAAGATATGGCTGCAACCTAAGAACCCATCAATGCAAAAGTTCTGGCTTGGATAGCTTCACAGGCGAATTTTACCAAACATTCAAAAAAGAATTAACATTTATCTTTCTTAAACTATTGCAAAAAATTCAAGAGGAGGGAAGACACACAAGCTTATTTTATGAGGCCAACATTATCCTAATTCTAAACCAGATAAAGACACTCGTCGTCGGCAGCCGTCCGTCTTGAGAGACGATGGTGTAGCTTCTTAAGAGTCTATCTGCACCGCCGAGAATGGCTGTGCAGTCCGACTCGGGAGTGACACGGTATCTGTCTCCTCCCGTGTTAAATCGACATCTTGCAATGACGCTGGAGTGTCCTCTCCAGTGAAGCTGAAGCTACAGAGCCTGGGCAGGGTGATATGGAGGGTCTGCTGTTGCCCATGCAGCAGACCCCCCATCTCTTCGCAGCTGAAGGGTCCAAGGGAAAGACAAAGTCAATACAGCTTGGCTTCAGGTGCGCCGCAGGAGTTGCCGGTGTTGACTACAACGTCAAACCGCCTTAGGGACTCCGGCTCCGGATTTTCTGTCGGGGTTTACTTCCTTAGCCTTTCCCCTGAAGAGGTATGCCACAAGGCAGTGGAGGTTTTTTGGAGTCAGAGTTTTCCTTCTCTGATGTGCCCTGACTGGAAGATCAAACCAGCGACACTTAGCTCGCAGGCCGATGCTCAATCCACTGAGCCAAACCAGCCACTAACTACAAAGACACTAACTACAAAGAAAGAAAATTATAGGACAATATCCCTAATGAACATACACGCTAAAATTCTCAACAAAATACCAGCAAACCAGATCCAGCATTACATTAAAAATATCATACACCATGATCAAGTGGGATTTATTCTTGGGATGCAAGGTTGGTAAAATGTCTGCAAATCGATAAATGTGATACACCATGTAAACAAAAGGAAGGATAAAAACCACATGATCATATCAATAGATGCAAACAAAAAAAAATCATTTGATAAAATATAGCATCCATGTATGATAAAAATTCTCAGCAAAGTGGGAATAAGAAAACATATGCAGGTCTGTCCAGAAAAAGTCCAGCCATTGTTAATATAACAATAATGGTTTGCGTAACATTGACGTAACCTGGCAGCCAAGGAGAGTGGACTGGAATGCACATGAGTGAACAATGGTGACTTCACTGTAATAGTCAGTTGGGGTGGTAGGTGCTATTGAGTGAGCATGTGTACTGCATGGCTGTCACATTCAAAATGACCAGATTTTCTCAAGAAAGTCATAACCAGAGATGATCGTGAATCTGCAGCTATGATCCAGAAACTGAGGTCCAGTCATCCTAATGGAAGTCATCTGGTTCTCTATGCCCGAAGAAGGCGTGGCAAAGTCACAGTAAGATCAAGACTATGTTAACTGTGTTTTTTGATTGGGAATGTGTTGTCCATCATAGGTATGCCCCCCAGGCCAAACAATAAATACAAAGTACTACCTCAATGTTCTTCATCAGTTGAGAGATACAATACGATGAAAACAGTCACAGCTATGGGCAACAGGTGATTGGCGGCTTCATCATAACAATGCACCTGCTCATGCATCATGTCTTGTGCAGAGTTTTTTGGTGAAACATAAATCACCCAGATGACTCAGTCCTGCTACATCCCAGATTTGGCACCCTGTGTCTACTGAATTTTCCTAAAACTAAAATCTCATTTGAAAGGGAAGAGATTTTAGACCATTGATGAGATTCAGGAAAAAACAACAGGGCAGCTGATGGCAACTGGGAGAACTGTGTGAGGTCCCAAGGTGCCTCCTTTGAAGGAGACTGAGGTGTCTTTGTCCTATGTACAATGTTTCTTCTATCTTGTATCTTCTTCAATAAATGCCTCTATTTTTTATATTACATGGCTGGATACTTTCTAGCCATATATGACAAACCCACAGCCAGATGAAAGAAAGAAAGAAAGAAAGAAAGAGAGAGAGAGAGAGAGAGAGAGAGAGAGAGAGAGAGAGAGAGAGAGAGAGAGAGAGAGAGAGAGAAAGAGAGAGAGAGAGAGAGAAAGGGAGGGAGGGAGGGAGGAAGAAAGAAAGAAAAGAAAAATATTGTAAGAAAAGACTGTGTTCCGGTTAGTATTACTATTGAAGAACTCATCCCTAAAACTTGGTGGCTGAAACAAAAACTTTATTACTATCTCTCATGGTTTTGGTTGCACCAGGGTCTCTCATGCAGTTGCAGTCAGTGGCTGGGATGAAGTCATGTTGAAAGCTTCCTTCCACATCTGCCAGAACAATTCAGTGTGACCAGCAGTTTCTGCTTGCCTTCCTCACAGCATGGCAGCTGGCTTCCAAGAGCAACTGTTTACAGAGAACAAGGCAGAGGCTGCCTTGTCTTTTATGACCTGGCCTTAGTCATCTCACAATGCCCCCTCTTCCACCCAGACATTAAGAGAGGGAACCTAGACCATCCTTCTCAACAGCAGATTTTTCAGTCTCATGCTGTAAGAAGAGCATGAGGGAGGTGATGCTACAGACCTTGCAAAATACAATCTGTCAGTTTACCCTCTGTCTATAGTAGTTCACATTCTTCCCATTTGCGAAACATACTCATCCCTTCCCTGAAGAGCCTCAGTCTTAATCCCATTTTAATATCAACTTGAAATTCAGGGTGTCACCATCTGAATCAGGTCCAGGTGTGGATTAGGCTCCTCACGTGCCCTTCCTGGGGTACAGCTCTTTGAGTGCTGTTTTTTTCTATCTAAATGCCTATGAACGAATGAGTCTATTGATCCCCCAACTCCAATACTCAACGTAAAATTTTGGGACAGGCATGGGATAACCACAAGAGACACTGCATTTAAACCAGGGATACACACAGCAGTTACAGCCCACAGAAATTCTGAAACCCAGCCAGATGGAGGCTGCCAGCTTCTTGGTAACATCCCAATCCTACTTGCACTGGATTCATTCACTGTTGCTCTTGGTTCTAGCCACTGGGCTCTGGGCCCCTCCTTGTGTATTATCCTTCTTTACATAGAAGAAAACTCTCATGCCTGCTTTCTGTCCATAAAAAGCTTTGGGGCCCCCAAAACCTTTTACATATTATGTTTTTTGTCTCTTTTAGTTTGAGCTGGGGGTGCTTCCACCAGAATAATGATTTCAAAAACACTGTGGAGTCTGTGTTTATTAATTTATAACTAACACCGTTAGTGAGAATCCACAAGTCTCTTTGAGATAGCCCCTGTCTTTTTTTCTGGTGAGGCTGCTGTGGGACTCCCTGGGATGCCCTAAAGATTCTCAGAAGTCCCAAAGTTTAGTGGGGAGGGGCCTCAAAGCCTGCCCTTAGGGTCCTGGGCCTCTTGTCTGACTGTTTCCTTGAGGCACACTGTGTAAGCTTTTTGAGGACTTAATAAAGGGTTTTATAATCACATCCTGGGATTCACCCATAGAGAGTCCCTTGATAGTGCTTTGGATTTTAATTCTCCCCAGAAACCAGTTTTTAATTTTAGATTCTTTTGACATCTGGAGAGACTGGGAATACAATCCAGTTCTGTGCTTTAACACAGAGTCCTGTTTCCTTTATATTTAACAGTTCGTCTTTTTGGTTATCTCTGTCCCCTCAGATTTTGTCCTAGAGGTGGCACTTTCAATATTCCACCTGGAAATCTTAGTAAGATCATTATTAGATTCAGTTGCTATTTTCCATGTAACTTCAGAGAACAATGTTGCAAAGGTCTCCTTTCCTCCTGCCTCCCACCACATTTCCTTCACTCTCCTTAAGCTCCCACTGACCTGGCTGGTACTAACGGTGCTTCAGACTTCTGCTCACACTTGCTCTTTTACACTTTTACCAACAGTCTTCTTAAGTCCTTCATACTCTGCCAGTTTCTGCCTGCTTCTTGGTTCAAAGGCTAATGTCATACGTTTAAGATTTTGTGATGATAGTCCCATATTTCTAAGCACTAAAATCTTTTACAGTTATCTATTGCTTTATAAAATAATACCTTAAAAACCATGATTCAGTAGGACAGTAGGTGGGACTGGAGTCATTCTGAAGGCTTTCTTACTCATGTGTCGTGATGAGGCTGGCATTCAACTGGAACTTCATGTGGCGTGTCAGCTCGAATCCCTACATATGACTTCTCTGCATGACTTTTTGGCTGCCTCTGAGCACAGAAGGTGGGTCTTAAGAGTGAGCCTCCCAGGAAAACCAAGAAGAATCTACCCTGTATTTTATGACCTCGCATAGGAGGCCACCTGTAGTTACTGGCCATGCCGTATTCAAACATATAAACTATAATTCCCATTTCCTCATGGGAGAAATGTCAACACAGTATTGTGTGTAGATGGAAAGACCTTATTGTGGTCATCAAAATACAATCTGCCACAGGCTGATGTAGCTAACTTCCTAAATTATCTTGATTTTGGGTGATACTGGCTCCCTATATCAGTAACACATTTTAAAAATGAAAATGTACTTGATACTGCTTTCACGAGAATGTCAGAACTAGTTGATTAAGAAGTAAACTTTTTAAAGGACAACTGTGTCCTGGATCCAAAACAATAAAAATTGAAATAATGCCTGCTCTCTATACCCACACTATTTAGCATGCTCGCCATATTAGATCACAGTGAGTCCTTATGTGGTAAACAAAAGATGAGATCTATTAGTCTTTGATGAACAGGAGTAGAGTTGGAGAAGCTCCGAGTGAATGATTAACTTTGGTCAAAGGCTTTGAGCATTCAATGTGAGGTGTTAGATCACTTCATCTATCTATTCCTTGGATGTAACGCGCTGGACTGTGATGTGGTGGCACGGACGGAGGCTCGGAGGACACACACCTGAGCTGGAGTTTCAGTTCTGCCACTTACATGTTATTTTCCATAGGTAAGAAAATTAATTTCTCTGAACTTCAGTTTCCCCACCATTGACGGGCTGAATTGTGCTCCTCCCAAATTCATGCATGGAGCCCCTCGGCTGACAGCACCTAAGCCCTGTGACTATGTTTGGAATTAGGGCCTTTATAGAGGCAACTAAGTTCAAATGAGGCTGGGAGGGTGGGCCCTAATCTAATATGATCGCTGTTCTTATAAGAGAGGATACTGGGCCACCCTGCGTGACACAAGGACTGTACTTGCACAGAGGGATGACCATGTGAAGAGGCAGCTGGAGGGTGGGCATCTACAAGCCAAGGAGAGAGGCCTTGGAAGAAAGCAACTGTGCCAACACCTTGGTCTTGGACTTCCTACTTCCAGATGGTGAGGAAATTAGTTTTTGCTGTTTAAAGCACTCTGTCTATGGTATTTTGTTATGGCAGCCCTAGCAAACTAATACTGCATCTTTAAATGAGCATAATAATGCCTATTTCATAGGATTGCTCTGACTATTGAATCAGACGTTTAAAAAACATTAAACAGTGCTTGGTATCCTAAGGGACCAGATGAAGAAATTATCCCCTCTGTGATAAGATGGTGCTATATATCTGTAGTTAGAGAAGTAAAGTTGAAGTATCAACAAATATCGACACTCTTTGATAATTTTTCTATGTTTTACTTTTTTGGATAAGTTATATGACCCCTTTATAGTTCCTAATGTTTTATTGGATAAACACTGTGATTTCTTATTGAAGTTGACTATTTCTCTCTCTATTCCCTTCCTTAATGAATATTACTAGATCCCTTCTTCCCAACCTACCATGAAGACATTCTTCCTTTGACAACCACAAGGCAATTCTTGAAAGGGGTCATGGAATATATTCACACATAAAAGATAACTGTAATTCTGACATGTTAAGGAATCAAGCTGTGATCTCCATGCTCTGTCTGAGCACTCCTTCTCCATTCCTATCTGCCATGCCATTCTTAGTAACTGGCAAAATCTTTTTAAAAAATTTTGAGTCTATTTATTTCATTCCTACTTACTCTTACTATGACCTGAATTAAAAACAAACACAAAAATAAAAACAGAATCATTGGATTCCTTCACAGACCACATAAGAATCACAACATTATCAAAGCAATTTTGATGCCACAGAGCACAATGGCAGTGGAGAAGCCAAGGAAATAATAATTTTACCGGCAGTAGGGATTTGAAGGAATTGTTTTCCTAAGGGAAATCTAAGGTAATAACATGAGAGGGAGTGTCTTCAGGTACATGTATACATGGAACATGGGAAGTAGAACCATGTTCTTTACTAAGGTCTAAGAATAAAGATTTCTTTCCTTTACTTCTGAGGGCATCAGATTATAGAGAAGATTTCTCAGTTCTCAGTGTTGTTCAAAATTTTGGGAAGCAAAATTAGGTCCCAGGCAATCAGGACATTGTTGAAGGTGCTAAGTGCCTTCCAGTTGCATATGTAATTCATTGGATAAAGAAATGATGTATGGGTCACTGTAAGATTGAATATACATTTCAGAAGGCAGAAGAGACCATTGTGAAATTTTGCTCTAGAAACTATTTCTAATCAGGTCTCCTCTAGTAGCCTGCCCAAGGGATATTTGTCTTTTCTACTCAAAAGATAGTCTGAATACGCTCTGTGATCATTGTCAACAGATTCACTTGATTCTCAAGCATAGTGATGAAAGAGATAATAATCTGTAAATATAATTCTACACTTGTGACATAAGAGAGAAACTATTTAAGTGAGAATGTCAGAAATAAATCTCTCCACCAAATCGTAATGTTTTCTTCCATGGAATACAGTGGTTGTATTACTGGAAGTAGCTCCCCATCCAGGAGTGACTTTTTCCAGGCCCCCTTGTATTTAGATGGGACCAGGTAACTGGGCTCCAGCCAAGAGAAGGCAGGCAGAGGCGATGCACACCACTCCCAGGCCTGGTCTAGGAAAACCTCTCAGGTAATCCTCCACTCCTTCCCATTTGCTGCATTGACATCAACACCAGGGGTGACTGGCAGCAATATGTCAAAAATTGCAAGAAACGCTGTGACCAGGCACTGTCATTTGGACTCCACTTGAGCAAGAACAAAATTGCTCTTATGTTAAGACACTAACATTTGGGCGATGTATCTGGTCCCATGGCTAATGTTTATTTTAACTAATATGGAAGGAGACATAGAAAGGAGGAAGTTCTCCAAATACATTTTGTTTCTTGATGCTGTTATGCACCCTCCTCTATCTTTACTCCCCTCTTTCATTCTTACTTATCCTTTAAGACCAAGGTCAGGTATCAGTTCCTCCAAGAAATCTTTGAGACTCTCCTAAGTTAAATATGTAATTCATGTGATGGACTTTAATTCTGTGTGACCATGACCTTTTCCAAATATCTTAAAATCTAACTAGCATATATTTGTTTAATTCATATATAAATTTAATGAAATAAATGGAGACTGAAAAGACTTTGACTCAAGCACAAATGGGAAAAGTATAAGCCTTCTTGACACTAAGAAAGTAAAAATCTCTAGCTGTTGTGGGGAGAGCAATGTGCTAAATATTACCTATGTATTATAAGCCTTTTTCCCTGCTCTATATCACCTTATTTTAACCTAAATAATAGCATCTAAAGTACAGCACATTGTACTTCACACAAGTCCAACTCCTTTACTAGACTGTGAACTTCCTGAGAACAGAGGCCATGCTTTTATCTGTGTTTCTATTTCCAGGCCCTTGCACAGTGCCTGAAATAGAGTAGGCCCTGCATAGATGTCTACTAACTGGCGTGCTGACGTGGTGACTGCTGACTGACATAGTTTAAGAAGTCATCTCAAAGTTTGTAACAATGAAAAAAGTTAAGTGAACTAGATTACCTCTATTACAATAAAAGGAAGCGATTATGATATAATCTAAGTACCATAAAATTCATCTGTTTAAAGTGTACAGTTCAATGATTTTTAGTATGTCTAAAAATTGTCCAACCATTCCAATAAACTAATTTTAGAATATTTCCATAACCCAAAAAAGAAGGCTTGTAGCAATTACTCCTCATTCACTTCTCCCCCCCAACCCCCCGCCCCCCGAGTCCAAAACTAGTTTCTATCCCTATATGTTTGCCTATTCTGGACTTCTCATATAAACAGAATCATGCAATCTGTGGTGGTTTTTAAAAATATGTTTTATATTTTGAAAATTGCTGATATCTTTTTACCATGCAGTTGACTGTATGAAATATGTTCTTAAAATGAACAAAAATAGAAACAGGATGGGGTTTTCTACCAACTGGCTGAATTACTCAGAAATAACAGTAAAAGGAGCTAGCAGTTGAAATTTTATTATCAGTAATTCTAATAATTGATATTTTCTCCAAATGCTATAAAATTCCCTTCTTATTTTTGCAGACCGATTTTGCCAAATTTTATAACAAGCGCTAACATCAAGGAACACGAGTGAGAAAATATGCAGCTGTGCAGCTTGTCAGGGTCTACCAGTACGTGCCAGTACATCTCTTTGTCCTTCTGGAAACACTGTTGGCCCCTTCCCCTGGGCCTCCCTAAGTTATGTGGCCACCTAACTAGGCAATGGAATGTGAGTACAGGTTGTGTAAGCGCATGTTATATGAGTGGGGACCGCCCCCAAATGGAACTTATTTATAAAAAATCGTGTATTTACTCTTACAAGTTTAAACTTCAGTCATCATCAAAGTACTCTCTATTTGATGCCATCCACCTATCAAGACATTTTTTTCCACAGCTCAAAACGGCTTTTGAACTCATTGATTTTGATGCCTTTGAGTGCTTCTGCCATTTTTTGTTTCACTGCTTCCACATTGGCAAAACATTTCCCTTTGAGGGCTTTTTTCATCCAGGGAAACACTAAAATGTTGCTTGGATGAGATCAGATGAATAGAGAGAGTGGGGCACAAGGGTCATGCCATTTTTAGTCAAAAACTGCTGAACATCCTGTGCAGTGTGGGCAAGTGTGCTTGTAAATCACCCATCATAAAATAGGTGGACACATTGAAAGAATCTTTAAAAATTTTACTGAAGCTGAAAGCAGCCTCTCACAACAACACCAGCTGGTACACTGATACAGATGGGTTCCTAGAACACTCACCTAGTAGGGGAAGCCTGCACTATAAGGGGTCTGCACTCTAGAAGACAATTCCATTTTTGGGGGGGGTCCCTCCTCATATGTGCCACTTCTGAGCTGTGATGGTTTATTTTATATATCAAGTTTACTGGGTCATGGGGTGCCCAAATCTTTGGTCATGCATTGTTCTGGGTGTGTCTATGCAGGTGTCTCTGAATAAGATGAACATTTGAATCAGTAGACTGAATAAAGCAGATTGCCCTTCCTAATGTGGGTGGTCCTCACCCAATCACTTGAAGACCTGCACAGAATAAAAAGGCTGAGTAAGAAGGAACTTCTGCTGCCTGACTGCTTTGAGCTGGCAAATTGGTTTTTTTCCCTTGCTTTCAGACTTAAACTGAAACTTTGCCTTTTTCTGGATATTCAGCCTGCCAAGTTTCAGACTAGAAATACACCTTTGGTGTTCTGGGTCTATGTTTCTGAAAACTCTGACTAGTACAAAGGCCCAGAACATCATTCCACAGAGGATCCCTGCTTTCTCCCCTCATCTCCTGAATGAATGGAGAGGATTCTAAGGAGGTAAGGGAAGGTAGGGCCACGAAATAGAAGGCATCTGGGTCCCTGAATAAAGAATGAAAAGATAGCCAGTGAATCCACTTTCACTGTACTACAACATGAGTGAGAAACAAATATTTGTAGTGTTGATCCCCTGAGATATGGGGGTTCATCTATTATAGAAGATAGCATTACTTACATATACTGTATGCTGGATTTTTTTTTTTATGGAGTCACAAGAAAATCCATTTCAAGTCAAGGTGTGGCCAAAAGTTCACTACCTCAGTTGAATGAATACCTTTTCGGCTATGAATTTAAAAACTTGCTGCAAGAGAAAAATCTGAGTCATAAACTGATAGTGGAGGAGTGCTTTGCCATGGCCAGCTCCTGGTTCACAAGATGGCTGTGAGTCTAGCCCACGTAGCTGAATGTGGGGGCCCTGCTTAGAGTTCAGACCTGCCTCATCCAGTCTGGCTTTTCTTGAGACAAACAACAAATCCTACCTGTTGATAAGTAATTTCACAACAATTAGCAAGCACAAGAATACTTTTATTATTTTTTCTAGCTATACAAATGCTGGTAACCAATGTATCAAACTTCATGACCTTGACCACAAGAATTTCTGAAAAGTAGGAAATATTTTTCTTAGAAAGCAACTTCATTAGCAGAGAATAGGAACATGAGCTTTGGAATTAGGCCATCATAGGTTGAATTTATTCACCTATTGAACAAGTATTTATTGAGAACCTATTAACTGAATTGAGCCATGAGAATGTTGATATTCAATTCTGTCTGAATTATGAAAAATAATGGTTTCATATGGTTCAACCTAGCACATGCCAGACACTGTTCTAGGTGCTAGGCGTTCAGTAAGAACAAAACAAAGCTCCTGTTCTTATGAAGCTTTGGTTTTACTGGTCAGAGACAGAAAAACAATTTAAATGTATAGTATGTATAATAAGGAGAAATGCAACAGGAAAAAATAAGGATGGTAAAAGGGATGTTACGAGTGCGAGGAGTTGCTACTTTATGGTGGTCAGGGAAATCATCCTTGGTAAAGCAATATTTGAGAAGAGAGCTGTAGGAGGTGAGGGGGTAAACCATATGGCTACCTGAGGGAGAGCATTCTAGGCTGAGGAATTAGCAAGTGCAAAGTCCCTGAAACATAAGTGTGCTTGGTATGTTCAAGAACCAGCAAGGCCAGAGGGCAAAGTGGGCAAAGGAGAAAGTGGTAAGAGGTCAGCATGGTAGTAGGGCCAGAGCATGTATACCTTGTATTATTTTATAAGGACTTTGTTTTTCATTGATATATGAAATGAAAATCTTGGAGAGTTTTGGGGAGAGAAGTAACATGTTTTCAAAGAATCACTCTGGCTACACCATTGAGGACAAACAATAGAAAGGTGTGTCTCAAAGGCTAATACAATGATTTAGGTGAGAGAAGATTGCAGCTTGGTCTAAGGTATTAGTTATGTAGCTTGTGAGAAATGCTTAGATTTTGTTATATTTTGAAAGTAGTAAGAACAAGATTTACTGATATATGCATGTAGAGGATGAAAGATTTAGAGGTTCCAAGGATGATAAGAGCCGTGAAAAGGATGAATGTTTCATTAACTGAGACAGGGAAAACTGTAGGAGAAATTGGTTTTGAGAGTGTGAGAATTAGCAGTTTAGTTTTGGACGTATAAGAGGTTGAGATTCTTATTAGACATTCAAGTAGAGAAGTCAGGTAAACAGCTGAATATTAAAAGAGGAGAGGGGGCCAGATTAGAGATATGATCCTTGGAGACCTCAGCAAGTATGATGGTAAAGCATGCAGGCTAACTGAGACCTAGAAAGAGATCGAGAAGACCGTCATGAACTAAGCCTGGGGTACTTAAGCACTTACGGGTGAAATAACAGCAAAAGAGAATGAGAGGGAGAGGCTGGTTAGGTTGGAGAAGAACCAAGTCTCCATCCTTGCGTGACTTCTCCAAGTTTCGGTTTCTACAAATGAAAAACATAGAAAATCATTCCTGGGTCACAGGATTGCAAAAAGGCTGAGAAGAGAAAGCATGGGGAAGCATACACAAGGCTGAGAATGTCCTTAATAGATGTTCATTCCTGACCTTTGGTGAAATTCTGGATAAATGCCAGATTTCTTATGCCTCCCTCCATTTCTTGGCTCTCGGTGAGATCTTCAGATATGAATCCTGTGTTTCAGCAGTGTTGGCTATGGAAACAAGAGCCTCATTTTTCTTTGATTATTAGCTGTATATTTTCAGTTACAGAGCTCACTATTATTAGGTACTTGTCTTGGCTTCTCCCTCTTTTCCTGTTTTGTAAGTGGACTCAGGTTAGAGAGGAAGTGATCGCTAGGATGGGGATGAGGTGGGTTGGGGGAACGGGGATTGCTAATGGGTTCTTTGTAAGTTGTCATTAGTGTGCCATTACTTCAACATTTAACTGTGCACCAAATAATTGAATTTCATAGGATTTTTTCAGTGCTGTGGGAGAGTTATCCGTACATAAATAGCTACGTTAAGTAGGCCTTTCACTGCACCTGTTAAAACCTATTGTAGCTACACACCTTGTACTAATTCAAGATCATCTTTCTTTGGAGAAAGTCTACCCTTTCTTTGATGCTGATGTGGGTTCTTTTAGTTATGAAAAAAAAAAAAGCAGCTTTACTTAGGACCGATAAAGACAGTGTTTACTGAATAAATGAGGGGCAGCTGAAATAATACCCAGCCATAATCATTTGCTTTTATTTCATTTCTCTGCTTTCAACATGTGCCACTAAATGCTTATTCAAAGAATGAATGGAAAAATGAATTAATTAATTAATAGATTAATAAATGGATTTTCCATTTTTCTCTGGTCAGAGTCATCCTAAATAATTCTGGGTAAGTTATGGATATGCTGGGGTCTGTCCTTTACAACAAGAATCACAAAGTAGGGATACTTTTTATAAGAAGAGATAAACACCACAGTAACTCCAAAACTGATCTAGTAAGGAAGTAAGCAGTTTGTAAGGCAACTCAAGGTATCCTCTGATCCTAGCATCTGGCTCAAGCAGATTTTTTTCCCAAAATTTTATCCTTCTTCCCTTCCTCCACCTCTCGGAATTGGATTCAAAATATAGAGAGCCTTTTTGGAAGGAAAGAACTGAGCAGCAATGAAGACAGAAGGGAGGCCTGTGTGCTCTAACCTAGTGCTAGGACTTGAGTGTCCAGAGTAGGGCATCTAGACAACAGACTACTAGTAAGATGGATTGTGGGAAATGGAACCAATATGTCAAGCTAGCTGAGGCTTAGACTACAAGAGTGCTCTGCAAAGAATACTCCAAACCATATAACCTTAAATTTTTTTAAATCCAAAAATCCATTAGTGAGGTTTTATATTTTTACATCTATAAATAGATATAAAATACATATAATAAATAAAAGACACGTATCTTTATTATTATTGGCATATAATAAATGGAACACACTTGAAATATGCCATTTGCTAAGACTTTTAAAAATTATTTATTGTATTTATTGGGGTCATATGGTTAAAAAAACCACATGTTTCAAGTGTAGAATTCTATAACACATTGTCTCATGCACTCGTTCACCACCCAAAGTCAAGAGTCTTTCTGTCACCGTTTGTCTCCCCTTTGCCCCTTTTTACCTCCTCCACCCTCCCCTTTCCTTCTGGCAATCACCATACTATTGTCTGTGTCTGTTATTTTTTCTTAATCCCGTCACCTTTTTCATCCAACCCCCCAACCCCCTCCCCCTGACAGCTGTCAGTCTGTTCTCTGTATCTCTGCCTGTTTCTGTTTCGTCCGTTAGTTAATTTTGTTCATTAAATTCAACATATAAGTGACATCATAGGTATCTGTCTCTCTCTGACTGGCTTATTTCACTTAGCATAATGCTCTCCAGGTCCATCCACGCTGTCACAAAAGGTAAGATTTCCTTTTTGTATGTCCAAGTAGTACTCCATTGTGTAAACGTAGCACAGCTTTTTAATCCACTCATCTACTGATGGGCACTTGGGCTGCTTCCAACTCTTGACTATTGTAAATAATGCTGCAGTGAGCACAGGGTTACGTATTCTTTCAAATTAATGCTTTGAGTTTCTTTGGATATATTCCCAGAAGTGGAATCACTGGGTCAAAAGGTGGTTACATTTTTAATTTTTTGAGGAAACTCCATACTGTTTTCCACAGTGGCTGCACCAGTCTGCATTCCCACCAGCAGCGCACTAGGGTTCCCGTTTCTCCGCACTTGTTCATTGATTTGCTGATGAGAGCCATTCTGACAGGTGTAAGGTGGTATCTCATTTTGGTTTTAATTTGATGATTAGTAATGCTGAACATCTTTTTATATATGCCTATTGGCCATCTGTAATGTCCTCTTTGGACAAGTGTCTGTTCACGTCTTTTGACCATTTTTAAATTGGATTTTTTGTTTTCTTGGTGTTGAGTTGTATAAATTCTTTATAAATTTTGGAAATTAACCCCCTATCATATGTGTTACTGGCCAATATATTCTCCCATTTAGGGGTTGTCTTTTCATTTTGTTGTTGGTTTTCTTTGCTGTGCAAAAGCTTTTTAGTTTGATGTAGTCCCATTTGTTGATTTTTTCTGTTTCCCTTGCCTGAGGAGTTAAATCAGAAAATATATTGCTATGAGAAATGTCAGAGACATTTACTGCCTATGTTTTCTTCTAGGATTTTTATGGCTTTGCAACTTACTATTTTGAGTTTATTCTTGTGTATGGTGTAGAAGGCACTCTAATTTCATTTTTTGCACTTATCTAATTTTCCCAACAGCATTTATTGAATAGACTGTCTTTACCCCATTGTATGGTCTTGCCTCATTTGTCAAATATTCATTGACCATAAAGGTGTAGGTTTATTTATGAGCTCTATTCTGTTCCATTAATTTATATGCCTGTTTTTATGCCAGTACTATGCTGTTTTGAGTACTATGGCCTTGTAGTATAGTTTGATGTTAGGTAGCATGATACCCCCATCTTGGATCTTTCTCAAGACTGCTGAGGCTATTTTGGGTCTTTTGTGGTTCCATATTTTTGGAATATTTGTTCTAGTTCTGTGAGATATGCCACTGGTATTTTATAGGCATTGTGTTCAATATATAGATCGCTTTGGTATTATGGACATTTTAATAATGTTAATTCTTCCTAACCATAAACATGGTTTATGCTATCACATATTTGTATCTCCCTCAATTTATTTCTTCAGGATCCTATAATTTTATGAATACAGGTCTTTTATGTCCTTGGTTAACTTTATTCTTAGGAACCTTATTTTTGTTGTTGTTGTTGTAATTGTAAATGGGATTGTTTTCTTAGTTTCTCTCTCTGATCGTTCATTATCAGTTTATAAAAATACCAAACAGTAGTCCATTGTATTGATAGAGCACAATTTGTTTATTTATTCACCTTTAATGAACACGTGGGTTGATTCCAGGTTTTGACTTTCTAAATAGACATATACTTTCATTTCTCTTGAGTAAATACCTAGGAGTAAATGGCTGGGCCACATGTTAAGTATATGTTTAACTTCTAAAAACAACTGCCAAACTGTTTTCCAATGTGATTATATGAATTTACATTTCCACCAGCAATGAAGGAAACTTCCGGTTGCTTTACATTTCCACCAACATTTGTTATGGATAGTATTTGAAAATTTAAATTCTAATAGGCATGTATTAGACTAATGACTAGTAATGTTGAATATTTCTTCATATGCTTATTTCCTATTTATATATCTTCTGTGGAAAGGGGCCTGTTGTAATCTTTTGCTCATTTTTAAAAAT
Organism: Furipterus horrens; assembly: GCF_987537825.1. Lineage (NCBI taxonomy): Eukaryota > Metazoa > Chordata > Mammalia > Chiroptera > Furipteridae > Furipterus > Furipterus horrens. Next base: position 17,338,655 of record NW_028327174.1, on the reverse strand, counting down.
TGATCTGTTTATTTCATCATTACTGAATTTCAGAATTCTTTATATTCAAAATCCTTTTTCATATATGATATTTGGAAATGCTTTCTCCAAGTCTATGGTTTGTCTTATCATTCTCTTGATGTCTTTCCGAATGCAGAAATTCTTTATTTTGATCAAGCCCAAATTTAGCAAATTTTTTTAATGAAGTATACTTTTCCTGTCATTTTTAGACACATCTTTGCCTAATCCAAGGTCACAAAAAATTTCTCTTATGTTTTCTTATAGAAGCAGAGTTACAGGCTTTAAATTTTTGTCTATAATCCATCTGAGTTAATTTTTATAAGGTGTGAGGTATGGATCAATACTCTTTTTTTAAAAAATGATATCCAATTTTATCAAGAATATTTGTTGAAAAGACTTTCATTTCTTCACCGTTGCTAAAAATCAATTGGCCATGTAACTGTGACTCTATTTCTGGAATCTGTATTCCATTCCATGAATCAATTTATTTATCTTTATAGTAACCAATATTAGAGATTGTGATTTTATAATAAGTCTTGAAGTTGGTTAGTTTAAGTCTTGCATCTTTAACTTTTCCAAAGTTGTTTTGAACTATTCTGCATCCTTTACACTTACATATACCCTGGCTGGTTTGGCTCAGTGGATTGAGCGTCGGCCTGCGAGCTAAGTGTCGCTGGTTCGATCTTCCAGTCAGGGCACATCAGAGAAGGAAAACTCTGACTCCAAAAAACCTCCGCTGCCTTGCGGCATACCTCTTCAGGGGAAAGGCTAAGGGAGTAAACCCCGACAGAAAATCCGGAGCCGGAGTCCCTAAGGCGGTTTGACGTTGTAGTCAACACCGGCAACTCCTGCGGCGCACCTGAACCCAAGCTGTATCGACTCCGTCTTTCCCTTGGACCCTTCAGCTGCGAAGAGAGGGGGGGTCTGCTGCATGGGCAACAGCAGACCCTCCATATCACCCTGCCCAGGCTCTGTAGCTTCAGCTTCACTGGAGAGGACACTCCAGCGTCATCGCAAGATGTCGATTCAACACGGGAGGAGACAGATACCGTGTCACTCCCGAGTCGGACTGCACAGCCATTCTCGGCGGTGCAGATAGACTCTTAAGAAGCTACACCATCGTCTCTCGAGACGGACGGCTGCCGCCGCCGCCGCCGCCGACACTTACATAATTTGAATATCTGCCTGCTAATTTCTATAATAAAGCCTGCTGAGGTTTTGATTAGGATAATGTTTTTCAGTTTCTTAAAAATTAAAAGTTTATTATCACTTTAAGATCTTTAATTTTCTTTTTTGTTTTCCCTTTACATAGATTTCCTCATGACAGGGTCCTTTGCACCATTCGGGTTTCAGCTCAAAAATAATATCCTAAGAGATAACTCCCTGACTACTCAATTTAAATTAACATCCCTCATTCTCTTTCTATCAAAATATTCTATTTCACTGACTTCCCAGCACTAATTACCATCTGAAATTAATCTTGTTCATTTATTTACTGGGTTGTTTATTAGCAACTTTAGAATGTGAGACGTTGCTTGTCTTATTTAGTTTGTGACCCTAAACCCAAAAAGTGCCTTTGACAGGCAGACACTATTTTGTCAAATGAATGATTGACTATTTGACAAATATACCTCTAAGTAAATATTCAACTAGTATGAAAATATCGTAATATTAAATAGCACATATTAACTTATGAAATACTTCTCTGGGGGCACCGTGGGACGTGTATGTTACTTAGAGCTGCCATTCTTTCTCAGGTTGCCAATTGTGTGTTTGTTGGGCTTGATTATAGCATTTCAAAACTATAGATTTTATTTAAAAAGAAACTCTCACATCTTCGGTTTGGCTAATTAGCTTTGTTATTAGAGTTTAAAAGAGATCTCACATAAGAGGGAGATAAGATGAATAAACTGGGAAAACAAAATCTTTCTCAAATGTCATACAGATAAAAAGTAGAACGTTTCAGGTCCATACAAAAAACTACAGGCATTTTCAAAATATTTGACTTTAAAAGAAAAGAAACTAGTCATTGTGTTTACATAATAGAGGCAGCAATTAGAAAGTGTTTTATTAATGTGCTAGATGGTTTAAAGCAACAAATGACAACAAAATCAATTTATTGAACCCTATCCAAGTTTCAGATGTATGAACAGAATTCTATCCTTAAGACGCTCATACTACACAAATATAAAACCTGAAGCTGCGTCAAGATTTCTTGTAGTCATATGAACAGAATTTTCCTCCTTGTGCTCTTTTCCTCTTTCAGAAGCTCCATTCACTTAACCCGCTGAACTTGTACTGAGCACCAACTATGCACTGGGAACTGTGCTAGGCAATGGGATAAGAAATAAATAAAGGAATCCTGATCCTTTAAGAAATCACAGATTTCATAATTTCACTGACTTGAGGGAAAAAAAAAACAAACCACAATGGAAAGAACTGGAAATCATGAAAAGGGTGATTTCTTTCCAGCATGGTGTATAAATGGCTTTCATTCAACACTTACGTTTCATGGTGGGCTTAGCTTTCCCCTTCGTCAGCCAAGTGACTCAGAGGCAACTACAATGTAGTGTTCTATTATTAGTCTTCTTAAATCTGATTATTTTAAGAAGTGCTTTCCCAATGGCAATATGGTAATCATGTTTAAATATAACTCTCCATGATCAATCAATCAAAATCTCCAGATTCCAACCAGGTTTCCCTGTAGCTTAGAGACGCTGTCTTTTTAAAAATTTAATCTACATTTTTATGATATTTGGTTACATTACCATGTAAGGGGTTTGGGTGCAAAGTCATGGGCTGGCATGTGTGTGCTCATGTGTGTGTTTATGTGTCCTTTTACACTAAAGTATTAAACAGAAACTCGGAATAAAGACTTTTTGCTCTTCTAGGCAGTCTTCCTCCTTTCCAATATTCTGAGTGCATTGGCCAGAGGTTCTAGAGCTGAAGTTGTGAGGATGTTTGCATGACAACTCGTAGTTCATGATTTGTATAATTATAGCAGCTAACATTTATTGAATGTTTCTGATGTGCCAGGCGCTGGGCAAGATGCCTGCTCCCATTTTATCTTTGCATTAATGCTATGATGTGGGGAGTCTTATTTCTCCATATTATCTAACAGGCTCAGATAGGGTGAATAATTTGGCCCACAGCACATTAGTAAGTGAAGAGAACAGAATTTGAACTTAACCCTGTCTGTCTAGTCTTAGCCTATATACTTAGTCACTATATTAACATGAAAGTATACTTTAAAGTTAGAAAATAGTAATATTAAAAAAGAACGGTTTCTATATTTTTTGCAATTCCATTTTCCAGGCTTTTAGTAACCAGGGAAATGAGGCTGAAACTGTTCATTCAATGCCTTCATAGACATTTCTATTCTTTAAAATAAACTGTTAGAAAATTCCTGTCTCTGTGAATCTGGAAACATGGCTCTAGCTGACCTTTCAGTTATTTTTGAAATTTTGGCCATAGCCCATTTATTCTACCTTATGTTTGTAGCTTCTGTAGAGTGAGAAGGAAGCTTATAAGTTAATATAAAACATAAAAATTTTAATATCAATGAAATAAAGATATAATTTTCATAGCAAACCTTTCTATAAACTACATCACTCCTTTTTTCAAACCATAATAAAAATGAAAACTATAATTACTATCATTTTTTCTTGTTCCTTAGCTTCTATTACTTTTGAATAATGTGCTTGTTTGTATGTGATCGTTGTTGCTAATTATATAAATGCAACCTCAGTTATCTACCTTTCAGACTAAGCAGTTGCCCAACTTTCCAAAGATCATACTCTCACAATGAATTCATGATATATCTATATACATGCCCATATTTAGGAAAAAATGATTAATCAACTAAAAAAAAACAAGTTTTCCTAATAAGTAATTTTAAAAAAGGGGTTTTTTTTGCTCTTTTTGTTGTTGTTGTTAAGCACATTATATTTTCTTCTTGATATTAGATGTTGACATCCTGCTGGCTACACAGTTCCAGTGACACGCACTTGCTTGATTGATTTTTTGCTTTCCCTAGAGAGGGACAATAAATGATCTGAACTTATTGCTGTTCTTATTCTTGGTGGGAAAATCATAGTTCCTTCCACCCGTTTATTGACTTTGCCTTTATGGTCAATAGAGATGGCTGTAACTAAATCAATTCTGAGATCGTCACAATGAATGCCAAAAGTTTGTTGGAAATGGTTCAGCCTAACAGATGATGGAATCTATGTAGTAGTGTGACAATTAGTATGTTTTGGGAAAATAGAAGTGTCTTAACTTATTAGAAGGAAAAAAAAATCTACATTAAAAGAAGTAAAATTAAAAATCTAATGAAGCATATTAGAATCCCAAAAAGAATTAGGCCTGAGGAGAGAATTCCTATAAGGTGCCCAAATGCTTTTCATACAGACCTGCGGATCCATCTAATGAGTGGTTGCTGACTATGACAAATGCAGTTCATGGTCATTTTAGAAGGACATGAATTACAGATAATTATAGATAAACTATCATTCCAACGCAAAATGTAAGTGGATGACATCTAATATCGAGCTTCTGATTTCTCCCATTTATTAAACATCTGCTGAGATTAGAACATGACAGAAGTTTAGACTTGTAAAAGAAAAAAAAAGAACAAAACAAAACAAAAACACAGATCAAAGCCAATTATACAAAACTCCATGGAGCATCGACATTTTGGCTGCAGTAGAATTTTGTTTTACTTACATATTTAGAAATTACTTTCCCATTAATATGAAGCTAGAGAGTAATAAAAAAGGTTCATGCCCACCTGTTCTGGAGAATTTTAGGAAGTAAAATTTGTTCCAAACTCAGGAGGTGTAAGAGGGAGATAAAATATACATAAATTTACTTTTGATGTTCTGTCTGTGGGTGAGTCTTCGTCTGGTTTGCTGTACAATGTGAAAATTTAGATGTATAATTTGGTTGTGTATGTAGATTTGTTGAGAGTTTGATGTGGATGTAAAGGCTGGAAAAAAATCTCATAAGGACTTTAAAATCTAGTGCCATAAGAGGCTCAGAGATTAGTAATCATGTTTGGTAGGCTAATTGGGTTCAAATATTTGCCTCTGTGAAATGTGGAGAAGAGCCACTTGGTTATTAAGCAATCTTAGCAAATGCACACACTTTTCAGAATGAGAATAAAAGTTGCCTAATATTTTTATGTGGCAATCAAACAGCCTCTGAGAGAGCCATATCACAGGAAATATACACCACTTATTTCTGATCGAAAACATTTTCCACTTGGAAAATTTAGAAAACCCATCATAGATGAAATGAGGGTTCTGTCAGTCACTTGGCCATTCATCCTAGATTAGATTTCTGTTTTAAGAAATCTGATTACTTTCTTAGCCAACTCCTATTTGGGAGTCTAGTCATCCATTAATTAATCAATCCAGATATCATTTCAATATCTATATCTATCTATCTAGAACAAATATTGAGGGTGTACTGCATACCTGTGTTATTCTGTACTGAAACCCACAAGGTGCCTATACTCATTCTAGAGGGATAAATAGACAATGAAAAAGTAATCAAACAATTTCAATATTGATAAATTATGTGGTGAAAAATAACAAAAAGTAGAAGATGAAGACTATTTTAAATTAAGGGGCCAGTGCAGGCCTTTTTGAGCAAAAGTTTCTTTCTTGCTCTCCCTAATCTCTCATTTCTTCTGTTAGCTGAGCACTTCCTGTGCAGTGCTGATTCTCTCTCCTCTCTCCCTCTCAATTTTTAGTTTTTCTTAGCTTTTTCCTCTCAGAAAGAGTGAGTTAGGAAGTGAAATAGTGTGCGACAATGCTGCTCTTGCTGACAGCTCTACAGAGAGATTTGGTTCAAAGGACACTGACAATAATGGATAAAATGAGATATTCTTGGATTCTAACAATGTATTTTTCAATGCCACCCTGGGCATATATCAATAGATAATTGAGAGTTGCCTGGTTTTCTGAGTGACCTCAGCCTATTTAAGCTCAGGGAATATGTCTGGTACTGGTCATTTATAATACATTAAATATTACAGTTGAGTAGTCTGGTTTAATTTGTTCATTTCTAAATTTGCTAGGAACTCATCCTGAATCTTTAGCAATGAATTTGTGTTTTTCTTCCTGTGTGTTTTTCTGTGTATATTGTGTGTATATTTTCAATTTAATGAAATTAAATTGTGTCCCAATTTTTTGACTCATGTATCAAGGACTATTACTAAACTGATGGCAAAAGTTCTGGACAATGTAACAGTCACAAAGTACTATTTACCTAGAATTATGATGCCTACTGGCAATAGGAAAACTCTGACTCCAAAAAACCTCCGCTGCCTTGCGGCATACCTCTTCAGGGGAAAGGCTAAGGGAGTAAACCCCGACAGAAAATCCGGAGCCGGAGTCCCTAAGGCGGTTTGACGTTGTAGTCAACACCGGCAACTCCTGCGGCGCACCTGAAGCCAAGCTGTATTGACTCCGTCTTTCCCTTGGACCCTTCAGCTGCGAAGAGAGGGGGGGTCTGCTGCATGGGCAACAGCAGACCCTCCATATCACCCTGCCCAGGCTCTGTAGCTTCAGCTTCACTGGAGAGGACACTCCAGCATCATCGCAAGATGTCGATTCAACACGGGAGGAGACAGATACCATGTCACTCCCGAGTTGGACTGCACAGCCATTCTCGGCGGTGCAGATAGACTCTTAAGAAGCTACACCATCGTCTCTCGAGACGGACGGCTGCCGACAACGACTGGCAATAGGATGAAGACTTATGGGGATATCTTAGATCAGAAAGAAGTAGTTCCTTGCAGTTACAAGGATAGATAAAAACTCTCAATATTTCTACAGAGAAAGAAAAATGTCAATTTAGACTCTGAGTCCTTGAAAATATAGACACAATAAGGAACTTTTGTTTCACTGCAATTCTTCTTGGGAAGCTAAGTCATATTCTACAGCTAAAATCAGAAGTTAGTTCTCTGTATGACAGCTGTCAGGGGGGACTGGGGTTGCAGGGGTGGGTGAAAAAGGCGAAGGGATTAAGAGAACAACAAAAACAACAACAAAAATGCCTCATAGACCCCGACAACAGCACGGTGGTTACCAGAGGGGAAGGAGGTGGGTGGAGGTACCAGAGGGTAGGGGGGATAAATGGTGACAGAAGGAGACTTGACTTGGGGTGGTGAACACACAATATGAGTAGAATTGTACATCTGAAACCTATATAATTTTATTAACCCATGTCACCCCCCAAAATTCCATTTCTAAAATAAATAAAGAAGTCAGTTCTCTGTCTTAGGGCATTCTTTCTGCATGCATCGGTACTCAATAAAGTCCGAAAAACCAATAAAATTTTCCTAGAATTAAAGAAGCCCGCTGTGGAAAAGGAGCTTAACAATCAACCAGTCCAATTCTCCATTCAAGATATGAATCACTGGGCAACTTCCCTGCCATAAATAGTCAGACTCCAGTAATGGAGAGCTCATGTCTTCCTGAGGCAGTGAATTTCTTTAATGGAAAAGTCTGCTTAACTGGTAAAATATCCTCGCTTGTTGAGTGGAAATCCACTTCTCTTTAACTTCTATTTCCAGAACAGATATTGAAACACATTTTGGGGGGCCCTTTCTACTTTCATGTTAGATTTTAACTACACACAACCATTTTCTGGAGCCATAATTTAGATTTTAGACCCATAAAGTTGACATTAGGAGGGTTTTTGTGAGGGCAAGGCAGGAAGAGCAAGAGGCCTTAATCTTGAGGTCTAATCCAGAATTTCTTCAAGTTCTTCACCAACAGTTAATGGGCACTCATGTGGAGCTGTTAATTATGTGGTATTTTATCTCCATCCTGCTATTGTTTCTTGTGTACTGTGCCCTCACCAGCTTCATGAGGTGCAGATAGGGGTTACTGCCGCAAAGATGATCTAGTCCAATTTTTTTATTTAACTCTAGTGGAAGGTGAGTTCTCAAGAGGCTAAGTCTTGCCCAAGGTCAGTCACATAATCAATTTATGTCAGAGGTAAGACTAGAATATCCATGTTTCTCAATCACTGGTTCAGTACTCCTTCCTATGGAGGAATCCCAAGACCAGTAGTTCAAACAACTGAGCATCAGCTAAAGTTTGCTCTCTATCAACCTAGCTCACTTTCTGCTGGCAGTTTATTAAACAAGTGACTGAATGATCAAATGACTACTTATGGCTCATTCAACCATATGGGAACTAAAAGAAATGATCTGTTTTTACATTAACATTTTAAAAAAAGATTTAGATATTATAATTCTATAGAAAAGTGTATAGAGTTAAAAATCAATAGAGCTGCCACAGAGCTTTATGAATTTGCCTCAAATTATTAAGAAATAATATATCACAGACATTTATAGCTTCCTGTGCATCATCTTCTAATTTATTTCCCCTACCTCCATCCCTAAATTTGTCTATCATGTTCCATGAACTGGATTGGTGAAGGGTTTCATAAGGGGCTTTATTTTTAATTAAGCAAATGTTATAAAATAATGTTTGATTATACTGACTAGGGGCTATGCAAGCATTTGTTCTTAAATTTCCACTTATGCACAGTTTTGCTCCTAAGCTCCCTTTTCCATGTTATCATCACTTTTGTCTATATTTCCATCAATTCTATATCATCTTTATTATTATAGTTTCATGATAAGATTTGGTATCTGGCTCTTTGGGGTATTTTTTGCATTAATTTTAGTATGTGTTTGTCAAGTCCCACAAAAGATTCTGCTGAACTGTTATAATGGCTTTAAAGTTTAAATTTTTTAAACTTTAAATTTTTTAGAGTTTAAGTTGAAGATAAATGCCATCTCAATACTATTGAGTTAGTGCATTTTGGATATGGCCCATTACTTAATTCGTTCATATCTGTTATATCTTTCCCAAAGGTTTTGTAGGTTTTTTTTTTCACAAATATCTTGCACATCTTTTATGCCTAGCTATTTACAGATATATTATTATCGTGAAGTAAGGGATTTCATATTATGAGATGGTATATAGAAATGCCATTGGTATTTGTATGTCAATCTTTTATCTAGCAACTTTGCTGAACTCCATAACAGTTTGTAGTTCTCTTTGGACATTCTATGGATATAACCATATGGACCACACATCATTTCAGTTTGTGTCTTCCTTTATAACTGTTATGCCTCTTATTTCCTCTTCTTATCTTATTGCATTGGTCATGACCCCAGTATATTTGAATGTAAGGAGTAATATATTTTTCTGTATGTTTTAGATAATTCTTATTAGCTTAAAGACGTTATCTCCTACTCATAGGTTGTTAAACCTATTTTTAATCTTATGAGTGTGGAACTTTATCAACTGCATCTCATTATCCCTACTGGAATCATTATACGTTTTTCTCCTCTAATCTGTTGCCATTAATAATTTTACACATGTTGAAACATTCTTCTATTCCTATGATGATGACCAGCTGATTTTTATAGCCTTATGAGTTCTGATATTATCAGCTAAAAGTTTTGCTTAGAGAAAGGAATTTCAAAGTAGAATGCATAATGTATAAATCTTGCCATTAGGGAACAAACAGCACATCTTAATGTATGTGTGTGTGTGTGCAAAGGTATACACACAAACTTACATAAACACACATATATCTACTCACACATAAACAAATATATACATACACATGTAGAACAGAATATAAAAATACTATGTATATTTTTATTTCAGGACAAGTGCTAAAGTTCTCCTTGCTAGTAACATTGAATTCTAATACCCATTTATAATAACCATATTGTATAATCAGTGTAGCAGTGAGAAAAATAAAGTGAGGCTCTACAGAATTTTAAATAAGTCTAAGCAATATTACGAACAACATTCATTTGGCTAAACACCATGGTGTCCTCTTAGAAACATTACTTAAAATCTTTAAAGCTCATTTCCTCTTTAGTAATCATGACTTTAGAGTGAAGTAGCGATATAGGGGGAAAAAGAACTTACTATAAATAGCATTTGAAAGTTCCTTTATATGGATCTGTGTAGTGTTGCTAGGGAACATGGACTCATAGCACTTGAAAACCTAGAAAACCAAACTTCTTAACTCTTTCACTTGGCCCTGATAATAAAAATTCATTTCATTTTACAGAGAGATGCTCTCAATGAACTGCTGATCAACCATGGTAAAGCAGGAGAGCCCATGACCTTGAATCCAAAGACTTGCATCAAGTTCTCTGCCAATTACTAGTCTCTCTTGACTTCAGTTTGTATAGTGTATAATGGCAATATTACTAAATACCTTATAGGGCTGTCATGAGATTAGGACTTTTTTTTTAATAATTTAAATATTTATTTGTTTATTTATTTTTAGAGAGAGGGGAAAGGAGAAAGAGAGGGAGAGAAACATCACTGTGTGGTTGCCTCTCATTCGCGCCCCCAATTGGGGACCTGACATGCAACCTAGTCATGTGCCCTGACTGGGAATCGAATCAGCGACACTTGGCTCGCAGGCCGACACTCAATCCACTGAGCCACAGCAGCCAGGGCCTAGATTAGGACTTTTAAAAAAAATAAAATGAAAGGTTAATACAAGTGTGGAGAGATGTATAGCTAAAAGACTTCCTTTTTGAAGATATATAAGTAACATGTTTACTTCTGAGAAATAATAAATTATAAGTATGAAGAAAACAATACTTAGTAACATAATTAAGCATTGTATTTTTCCATATTTCTCTCCCTCTTTTGCAGCAACTTAATTGAGCACTTGTCAAAACTTTGCCTATATCTATATATCCATGTAATCAATGAAAGAACTGACTCCTCAAGGAATTTTGGGGAAGGATATTGATATAAAATCAGAGAAAATAATATTAGGTTGTTTGACAAATGTAGTAATGGTTGTCTTAGTATGATGTGCTACAGTCTCTGTGTTCAGATCTCAAGGACAAAGCTTCCATTTAGATTGAACCCTTTCAACAAACTATTAGTGAATAGCTCTTACAGATTTCATTGTTGCAGACTACAGAATCTCCTTTAGCTGTTTGAAACAGAAAATGAGTTTATATAAGGTATTAAGTAGCTCACAGAATCTTTGGGAGGGAAGAGAACCAAGCTTAAAGTTTCACAATCAGAAGCAAGGCAGCCAGAAACGAAGCCACTGCCTGAGCATTCTAGAAGAACTACTCGTTGGTGCCACCTCTGAGGATCAGTACCCAAGCCTAGATTTAAGACATTCCACTGAAATTGTCCTAAATGAACCAGACATCACTATCACCACGATTGTCACACAATGCTGCTGCCTTCTCAGCTTCCTTCTGACTCTAATTTTGCTCAGTGGAACCAAGTTTCAAGTAGAAACTTGGCTTCCAGGAAATCTAGAAATAAAGTGGGGTGTTTTTCTTTTTTGAGGTTCTATGGTAAGAAGGTGAGATTTAATGCAACTGGAATGAGAAAAGAGTAAGACAATATGTATTATCTGCTACAAGTTCATACTATAAGTTCTCCCATTTTATTGATGAGGAAACTGAGCCCCAAGTACATTATGTTCTTTCCTAAAAGTTAGTATGGAAGGGTTTGCTACACAATTAGTATGGGAGGAGTTCAACCCAGGCATTTTAATCCAACTTTTGCCTTCTTAGTCACTATAATTTTTTTTATAATTTATTCATTTGTTGTTTTGTTTATTATTATATTTATTTTTAGAGAGAGGGGAAAGGAGAAAGAGAGGGAGAGAAACATCACTGTGTGGTTGCCTCTCACTTGTGCCCCCAACTGGGGACCTGATGTGCAACCAAGTCATGTACCCTGACTGGGAATCGAACCAGCGATACTTGGCTCGCAGGCCGATGCTCAATCCTCTGAGCCACAGCAGCCAGGGCTTAGTCACTATGATATTAATAGTTACTTGTTTACATGACCATCTCTCTCCTAATAGAGTATGCTTTCTGAGGAATAAGAATCTTTCTGATTCAGTAAGTATTTTTCATTATGAAATACTAGGTGCCATTTTCCTTCATTCAACAACTTTTTATTGAATATTTACTATGTGTCAGGTACTCTTTTAGGAACCTTGGAATATAGGTGTGAACAAAACAGGTTAAGTTCTTAATCATGTGAGGATTAGTGTTTAGTGGTAGTCATTAGATTAAAAAATTGCCCATTAGTTAAACACAACTTTTATTACATGTGATATGACAAAAACATACATGAAAATAAGAAAGCATATAAATGGGGGGCTTAAGCTAACTTTGGAAGACAGGTAAATAATGTTTTCTCTAGGTTAGTGACTTGAATTATAGAGACTTGTTAGATGAGTAGGTGCCATCCAGAGTAGGGGGCAGGTTCTGGGAGGAGAGTATTGCAGACACATGAAATAAATACATAGAGTGTGAGAAGGCCTGAGGATGAAAGCATACTAGGGAATAGAAAGAAGGCCAGTGTGGCTGGAATATAGACAATAAGGAAGAAACTGACTAGGGATAAGACCGAAGAGATGGGAACTCATCAAGTGGTCCCTGAATGAACGTGTGCATGCAGCAGTGAAGGGTGCATGCAGCAGTGAAGGGTGCATGTAAAGACTTCTAAGCCTTCCTTCTCCACTGAGATTCTACGATTCCAAAAAAGGCCAGTAAATTTCTGCATTTTTTAAAAAGGAAAAGTGAGGCCTTTAGTGATAAACTGCCTTGAACTTACTAGGATATATTGATAGTTTACCTTAACACTTTAGAATTAATCATTTTTGTGGATGCTGTGGATTCTACATGGAGAAGAGTAGAATGGGCCTGATTATCTAACACATGAAAGTAAAATGGTAAAACTAGAAGACTAGTTAAAGTTAAGCAGATGATTAATTTAGCCTTTGAGATTGCATTTAAATGGCCATCGAGATGACATTTTGTCTTGATTAATAAACCCCGATCTTCAGAATTTTGCCTGAAGCTTCTTTTCAAACAATGGAAATGCACAGAATGCTTACATTAAGAATACTATGATTTGTTCCTTAATATATTTTTAATCAAATAAAAAATCAAATTGCCCTATTTCTTTCAAATAAAAAATGCAATTATATTTCATTTCTGTATGTAGGAAGATTCCTCAAAACTACTGCATCAATATCTAATACAAGTTTTCAAACTTTTAAAAGATTTACATTATTATATAATCCAAAGCAGTGGTTAAAATCATACATTAATTGACATGTATATCTTTTAAGTCTATAAATGGAGAGTCTGGCTGTTCAAGCACATTCAATGAGCAGGAGTCATATTCAGTGAAGAAAATTTAGTAGCCTTCTGGACTCCTCAGGAATAGATCCACTATCTCATGATTTGCAATTGTTTCAAAATAGATGGTCTCTCTATTATGTGAACTTTGTTATCAGAGGCATATACTTGAGCCCAAACACGGTCCTTGACATTCATAAAATGACCTTAAAGTAACTTTTTACTTTTTTTCTGATCTGCTTCTCTCCCAGATTACTGGACAAGCATAAGGACTCCAGTGTAAAGTTAATCCCTTCATATGGCCTCGGAATCTCTCTGCCTCTTGACTAGCCTGGACTCCACTTCTCAGCATCCACACCGCTTTCCTCTAAGCCAGTTCTCCCCCCTCAGCAGATAATCATGCTCAATTCTCTGTTGTGCTATAAATAAACAAAAACAAATCATACAATAATTTCTCCAATATGTTGCCCTTGATCTGCAAACTTTGTTTTCTCTTTTTCTTCATATCCAAGATTTTGAAGAGCAGTTGGTATTTACAGGCTCCTCTTTTTCATCTTTCTTTCACTTCTCAACTGTGGTCTGGCTTCCATCCCGATCCTCCAACAAAACTGCTTCTGAAAGCCTCACCAGCGACCAGGTAGTTGCCATACTCAGTGGGCACTTTCTAGGTCTTTTTGGTTGACCTCCCAGGAGCATAAACTAGATACTTCTTGAATCTGATGGTGCTATGAAGAGAAATAAGCCAGGTTCCCCGAATCACCACATACAAGAGTGTCCGCCTTGTACTCAACCGAACTATTACGTGTACAAGAAATGAAGTTGTGTTGTGTTAAGGCACTGGGGCTTGTGAAGCATTATAGAACCTAGAATTTTTTCTACCCTGGCAAACACACGGATCTAATTAGGTCATTTCTTACCTGGTCTCTCTGATCAGCCTCATCCGTCATCATCACCCCTGTGAATTCTATGCCCTAGCTATACAAAATACTTTGCTTGCATGTGTGTATGTGTGTGCTGTTGTCCTTGCTATTCTTACTTTCTTCCTTTTATCTTGTTGACACATTCATTCTTTTAGCCTCACTCACCACCTCTGAGAAAGGTCCCCAATTCCTGACAAGCATAGTTACTCTACTCCCATTGCACCTCATATATCTGACTGTGGACTGAATGTTTATATCCCTAAAATCCTTACATTGAAAACTATTCCCTCAATATGATGGTATGTAGAGGTGAGGTCTTTGGGAGGTAATTAGGTAAAAAGGGCAAAGTCCTCACGAGTGGAATCTGTACCCTTATAATAGAGATCCCAGAGAGCTCCTTATCCTTCTGCCATCAGAGAACACAGTGAAAAGACGTCTATGAACAAGGAGGTGTGCTCTCACCAGACACCGACTCTGCTGGCACCTTGATAGCAGACTTCCCAGCCCTCAGAACTGTGACATAATCTGTTTATAAATTGTCTGTTTTATGGTATTATTTATAGCAGCCTGAGCCTGAGCTAACTGAGAGCTACTGTAATACTCATAACAACGTATCAATTGTTTGCTGTCCCTAAATGAACGTTTTGGGGCAAACACCATGTATTTGCCATAGTATTGCCACTGCCTAGTATTATGTCTGCCCCATGCTAAGAAGATCTCAGGTTCATGAAATTAGATGAATTTGAAGAATTGCAGGAATGCTGTGTGAGATGAGATTGAAATGGTAAATACTGGTTCCTTAAAAATAAAATTTTATAAGAACATTAGATCCTGGAAAAGAAGAACGCATTCATAGTTTTATATTTTGTTTTCCTTTAGTTAAACCCTAGCTATTAAAAATTTATAACTTTCTAAAAAATAAACGCTTACCTACCACTGGTTTTAAAGATTACTTTGGGCAATGACTACATAAACTAAATAAATCCCTGTATCTAATTTTCTTAGAGGTGATTTTCCATGCACAATAATTTTATCTCTTGCAAATAATATTTGCATATGATCAGTCACTTTTTTTTGTATTCCAAATGTATATTTTAATTAGCTAGAAGCAATGGGAAAGAGATTTATCCAGTCTACTGTGGAAGTGCTAATATGATTTAAAAAAAAACAACTAAGGGCACTAATTTTGTTGTCAATTTCATATCCTTATAATTACCTCTTAAATAGGCAGCACTTTTCTCATGGTAATCACTACTGTTTTCAAATGGATTAAAAAGAAGCAAATCATTTAAGCTAATTCTTAGAACAGATGAAATAGTTTATTTTGACATTTGTCGGCCGTGGACCATGTTCTTTCCAGTTCCAAAAAAGACAACCTGGAAATGTCTGTGTTTAGAACAAATAATTTTAATAACTTGAGGAGTAATTTAAAAATAGAACCACTTTTAGGTGTCAGATAAGATGATCCTAATTCATCTTTTCTCAAAGGCACTGGACAGTGACACTGGTTGGGCTATAGTCAAATTGTTACTGTGCCAATGGCTCAATAAAGTAATCTGAAGAGTCAGATGGGCAAGATCCAGGGATCTGAGGAATAACTCCTTTCTCTCCAGCCCTGTCTAAACTGGGCACTTGATAACAGGAGGAAATGTGGGACATTTCTTTTAGGCAAGGTCATATTAATTGGAAGAACGATAGAACAGTTTAGAAAGTGGGTTGTAATTCAAGAGATAGTTTAGAGGAACAGTGGAAAGTGGTGTTAGTATAGTTTATGTGGTAGATGTTCAAGTTGTTAAATATATATAAAGAGAACAGAAGAACGTAAAGATTCTAAACTGTGTCAGAAGGAAGCATGGAACTTGAAGAGTATAAAGGACTTTAGAGAGACATCATTTTAACTCAAATCTTTCATTTTAAAGGGGAGCAACCTGACCTTTAAAAAGGTTAAATCCCCTGACCTGGGCAACACGGAGAGTTGGTGAAAATAGTGTCTGTGGTTTCCTATGGTGGAGATGGGGAAGAACATAAGGGAAGAAAGGAAGTGGGTCTCTTTTCATTCTGATCCAGAAGCACAAACCCTTCAAAAGAGTGTGCAGACCTTTTGAAAAAAGACTTGGCATCACCTGCAGAGCTGAACCCAGTGCTATGGTTGGTACCCAGCCTAGGCCAGAAAACTGTGCTTTGTAAATTTTCTTTTTCTGTATGAATAACCTTCATAAAATTAGTTCATGTTTGCTTTTAACTTACTTCACACCTGTCTTTATTGCACCTGGGTGGACATGACCTAAGAGCTACAGAGGATTTGTAAAATTGGGCTGTGGGCATTATTTTTGGGATCATTCTGCCTCACTTGGCTTGGAAAATATTGTTCTGCTACTGACTTGGATGTTCCGTGGTACATAATTCAGTTTTAATGAATGTGTATGTTCTAATAATGTTATTGAGTAGTATTGCTTAAAATAAAAGCATAAATAAGAATGACATACACATCAAGCATTCTGGTGAATATCTGGAAGGGGAGAATAAAAGACTTCAGGAAAAAACAAACAAACAGACTTGAGTCCTGCCATAAATACTTTCCTGCAGCCACGAAAAATCCTGCTTCATTTTTAATGATGAAATTATACCATGACCTGCCTTCTTATTTCCATTATCTCTTGTAATTTGTGTTACATGTAATCTAAAAAGATAGATTATCAAGAAATCAAGATATTTTAGGAGGACACTCCCATTAGGTAAAAGATTCATCTGAAGAGAAAAACCACACCATTTATAAAAACCTTAGAGAAATTTCATAAATCCATTAATTATTCACTTAAAAGAATACGCATTCAGAGATTGAGTTCCTCAACCCTTATTGGCAATTTTATTTTTGGATATTGATCCCCTAAATATTTCCTGAGGAAAATGAAAGCTATTTTTTGTAGGAATCTAGACTTTTCCCCCTAAATGTCCTAGTTATAGAGGTTATTATAGCTGTAGCTAAAGATTGTCAATAAATCTTAAAACTTACTTCATAATACATTCATACGAAGGGGTAGGTTTGACCTCGCAATTTCTTCATAATTCAAATTGTAAATGAAATTCCACTCCCAAACAGGGATCTTATATAACCCTGAACCACAGTTCGCAAGCCAGGGTTACCGTTCTCCTAAGTGGAATTTTGCTTCTTGACAGTATAAAGCACAGGCTAACGTGATGTTTAGATTCAGATATATATGGGTGAAATGCAGGCTTCACTCCTTTCTATTGTAAACCCTTGGGTGAGTCTCCTATCTCTCTGAAGTCTTGGTTTCCTTATCATCAAAACTAAGACGACACTGATCTCATAATTTATGGAGGAGAGTAAAATGCATGTATTGTCTATAAAAATCCTGGCATGCAGTAGGAACATGATAAATAGTAGTGACTGTTAATTATAATTACCTCCTAACATATTACTTTCTCATGTTACTTCCTTATCAAAAAACAGTAATGAGTCCCTCTAGCCATATCAAATTACATTTAATCTCTTCCATTGTGTTTTTAATGCTTTCTCTATTCTGGTACAGTTTCGTCTCCTCTCCCAGGACCCCAGGTCATACACCATAACTTGGATCAGCCTAATTTCCTTTTGACCTCTTTTATGCAGCATGTCAATCCCTGGATGTTGTCATCGTTCTTTTTTGTTTATTTGTTTGTTTGCTGTATCTTCCATCCTTATACCAGGGTCTGCTCAGTCCTTAAGCTTTCAGCTCACATCCCATCCATTTTCTCTTCAGAACATTCCCCTTCTTCTCTGGTTCCTGATGCTGGCTCTCAGAGAACCCGGGAAAAGGATGGACTTTGCCTGTAATGTACTCCCATTTCCTCTGTCAGATTGTGCTCCTCTTTCTGTATAATTCTACCATTTCAGGTATCCACTTTAAACTGTAATGAAGACCACCAGTTAAATACTAAAGAAATTTTATATTCCATTGAAGTTCCTGGAATTATAGTCCAAAGAAATGATTAATTTATGTTTGTGGAGATTATATTGATTTCAGCTAAGTTCCTTACCGGTATACTGGAGTCTCTTCTGCTTCATGAAAGATAAAAGAAGTATCACAAAAATCTTATGAACTAAACAGTGTATACAAATTAAATAATAGCACAATGTGATGTACTGTATCCAGACAATGTTAAGTAAATAGACTACTTAACCAGGGAGGAGATCTTTGCTAACATGCCACAGGGGTCCGATATAAGCCATGGATCCTTTCCTGCTCATTAGGGACACTGTGGAGTAGTATAGCAATTCTCAAATACAGATTCCTGGGTTCTACTCCAGACCTAATGAACCAAACACTCTTGGATAAAGCCTAGGAAATACACAATTGTTTCTCATGTAATTTCTTATGCACTAGGAACCATAAGAGTAATGGCGATAGCATGTGCTTCAGAATCAAAGCTCTAGATTCAAGGTTTGTCTCTCTCTCTTTTTTCACATGGGATGTTAAAGTTCTCTGAGCCTCAATATTTCTGCATGGCGAGCATTAAGTGACGTGATCTATGTATAGTGCCTGGCATGCAACAGGCACTCAGCAAATAGAAGCCATTTATCTTTAATTTGAATAAGTTCCCAAAAGAAATGCCTATCAAATCCATGATTGCCACAACACTGGGAAAGAGAATACCACAAATGACAAAATGGCCTTGAGTCCTGGGCCAGTGGGCCAAACACATACAATATTAACCGGGATGAGATTATCCAGTGGATTTAGGTGGCAAAGTCAATGGTGTAAGTAGAGGATATGGGTCCTATCAGATAACAGCAGTTGATAAAAAACAAAACAAAACACACACACACACACACAAATCAAACAAACAAACTCCAAAACATTCAAGTTTTTGTTGACTTCAAGTTGAGTAAAAGATAAGCGCTTGACTTAAACAGTCTTAGGGACAAGATATTAGAAAGTTAGGAGGGTACAAGCATATCCAACAATCTTTATATTATCCACCATTCTTAGTAGTTTCTTCATAGGAAAAAAAAACTCAAAGGCATTTTGAACAAATAAAAAATAATACGTGATGTCAATAAAAGGTCAATATAACCTTTGGCTATAGTAACATTAATAACAGTATCCTATCTGCTATTATTATGTGCTTATTACATGCAATATATGTTAAATGTTTTACAGGTAATATTTCCTTTAACTGATAACATTTTATCTTAAACCCTTTGTAAATAACCATTTTTTTGAATCTCCAATTTTAAACCCAAGCCAATAGAATTTCTACATCCTCTCAATAATTCCCATGAAATAAGGTAACCACGTTTCAGCTTTCATAGTTGGTAAAAACAGATTAAAATGTGCTAGAATTATTTCCTTAGTTTCAATGCAAATTTCTCTGTGTCATTCATTTTAAAATTATTTCAGATCTGAATTTGCAAACTCTTGTTTATTTTTTCTGTGGCAAATTTATTCCTGAACAAAAGTTTGGGTTCATTTTATTTTTTTATAACTTTTTGAATAGAAGGTGAGCAATACTAACTTGAAAGAATCAAATTATTCAGAATTAGATAAGCTCCACTGCCCTGACAAAAAGGAGCTTATTTCTGTTTGCTTGGCTTTCTGACTTGGTAGCCTCTATATGAAGATTCAAATTTTATTTCTTATTTGCATATATCATTTTGTTTTCTGAAAGTTTTTCTCCTATAATTCCCTGTTTGCTAATAGCTCTGCTTTCACAGTGTTTACCATTACAGAAGTGGGTAATTTTCTTTCTTTAAAACGTTTTATTTATTTACTTGTTTGTTTATTGTTGTTGAATTACATTTGTCCCAATTTTTCCCCCCATTGCTCTCCACTGTCCCACCCACCCCCTCTCCCACTGTCAATCTCCACCCTGTTGTCCATGTTCATGGGTCATTTATAGTTATTCCTTGGCCAGACCCTTTCCCTTCTTTCCCCCATTACCTCCTCTCAGCTCTCCTCTGGTCACTGTCAGTCAGTTCCTTGTTTCCATGCCTCTGGTTCTATTGTGCTCATTTGTTTGTTTTGTTCATTAGTTTCCTGTATTAGGTGAGATCACATGGTATTTGTCTTTCACTGCCTGGCTTATTTCACTAAGCATAATACTCTCAGTTCCACCCACGCTGTCACGAAAGGCAGGAGTTCCTTCTCTCTGCTGCATAGTACTCCACTGTGTAAATGTACCACAGTTTTTGGATCCACTCATTTACTGATGGGCACTTGGGCTGTTTCCAGCACTTCACAATTGTAAATAACACTGCTATGAACATTGGGGTGCACAGGTTCTTTTGAATCGGTGTTTCATGATTCTTAGGGCATAATCCCAGCAGTGGGATCACTGTACCAGTCTGCATTCCCACCAACACTGCACTAGAAGTGGGTATTTTTCTTTAAAACCTTACATTTCCTCCTTTCCTACTTTAGAGCTATTTACTCAGTTTACTCTATGGACTTGCTTGTTTGGAATTTTATAAGCTTTGAGGAGACCTTCCTTATATCTCCTTTTCCATACTCAAATAATACCATTTGCAATATTTTAGTTGTACCCTTTACTTTTTAGTGAAGAAAGGAGGATGGAAATATAATAAAATTATTGAAATTTACAAAATCCAGGTACATCAATCAGGGCCCAACCAGGAGACAGAAACCACATAGTAATGTGAACAGGAATAGTTTAATATGTTAAGAATTCTTTTCAGGGATAGGCATATCGAGGTACAGCTAGTAATGAATAAAAGGGACTTGACAGAGTGCAGGAATTGCAGATATAAGGAGCAGCCACTGCCCCATGGCTGAGGTAGATGATGTCGCCCACACCTCCAAAGCTTATCTAGATCTGTCAGGGAGGGTGCAGTCATGGCTCACCGCATTGCAGGCACTGAGAAAGGTACCATGCCAGAGCAAGACGCTGAAGACCTGCCCTTGCCCTCCAGAACATGGCGGAAATTTGCTGTTAGGATGCTGGGGCAAACTGTCCACTGGGAGGTGTCTCACTGGAGTCCCTCCGCTATGCAACTGATCAGGGTGGGCGCCGGGGCAAACGCAGGCTGCTGGGTGCTGCTGACCACCATGCACTGCAGAGCCTGTTAGCAAGCACACCTGAACCAGGAAAGAGAGGGCCCCTTTCTCCCGGTATGTGTCTCCAGTGCCCTCAACTGACAAAACTTCACACGGTTCAGGCTGGCAAGGGCAAATATTTAAAGGGCTCAGCTCTATTTTTGAGGAACAGGCAATGGAGTATAAATTTGCAGCTGAGAAACAGGAAGTCGATGCCCAGTATACCAGGTAACCTATATCTTACAGGAAGCTCTGGGAACCATATGGTTTAACTTCCTATCTTCCAGCTCATGGTGGATGTTAATTGTTAAACACAGGTTCACTCTAAAAAACCAAGTCAGTTAAGTCTATACACGTTAACTCGAGAGAATTTTAGAAATACATAAAAGTATAACAGAGAAAATTAAAATAACCCACAATTCTAGAATTAAGAGAAAATTAGTGCTAGCGTTTTGGTGCCTATTCTTCTAGATGATTTTTTGCCATTCATTTAATTAAACTTATTTAATATTCATTAGGTGTAGGCACAGTGGTAATGTTAGGTAACAGTTGTAAACCAACCAAGCACCATCTCATCAACTCAGAACTGAGTGGGTGAAATAACCGTTAAGTGAATATGTATATAGAAACGTGTTTCTATATACATAAATATATAAAGTACACATGTATAACACTTTCAAATAATAAAATTGGGTTTATTTTATGTATGCTGATTTGTATTTATCTTTATTTAATATTATAAATACTTCCCATATCCCTAAAAGTTTTTGAAAATTGTCTCTTTTTTTTCATGACAGAATAAAATTTTTTCATTTAAATGTAGCTTAATTTCTTTCACTTTTGTTCTAATAGTGGACAACTTCTCAGCATTATAAACAATGCACTCTGCATTATAACCATCCCTACACGGTGGTTAACAGTGTGGGTGTAACTCAACTCCTAGGTTTAAATCCTATCTCCAAAACATGAGCTGAGTGACCTTGAGAAAAATGATTTAATCTATCTTCATTAAGATTGTAATAGTACTTTCTTACTAGTTGAGAGAATAAAATGGTTAATGTATGGAAAGCACCCAGAACAGTGCCTGAAAATATAACTTATTTAAATATTGGCTATTATACTTATCATCTATTTACATGTCTGTACGGTCCCTAGAGATACAAGTGTCTTGTTTGGTTTACCATTACATCTCTAATACCTAGCACAGTGTCTCATCCATTGTTGAATTTTAATAAATATTAATTTAATAAATTACATGAAAAACCCCTTCATTTATAAACCAGATCTTTGGTTATGATAGAATGAATTTCTACAAGTGGATTTGCTAGTTTAGAGTATAAACACATTTTAAGGATCTTGGTACTTGCTAAATCACATTATTATAGAAAAGTATAGATTCATATTCCAAGCACAGTACATGGTAAGAATACATTTGCCAACTCTTGTCAAGTATTGTAATTTTAAAATTTTCTAATTTTAATAATATATTATACTATTCTTGCTATAATTTGTATTTAATTATTCATGAAATAGAACATGTCTATCCAATTAAATATATTCTTCAAATAGTCTATTTTATTTACCCATTTTTTTACTGACATATAGGTGCTTTTCCTACTGATTTTTAAGAACTCCTTACTGTAAGTGTCGATTAATTTTAGTAGAAATGAAATTGAATTATTAAATTTCTCCAGCCTGAGAAGAGATCTACAGCGAACTCTTAGCTTGTCTACTCTGAATTGGAATTTTCTTTCTTTTCCACTTCTCAGAGTACCTAGTCTGGATAAAATAATTAGCCAACTGGCAGCATAATGTGAAAAGTGGTAGGCTCAGTTAACGCATCCATCTTTACCACTAAGGCAATCTAATTATGGGCAAGAGTCACTGACTGTCACACCATTTTATCTGTGTAATAAAGCAATAAGATTACCAACTCTTCAAAGTCCCTTCCCCTCTAAAATGCTAAAATTCTCTTACTCTACCTTGTCCATAGAGACAATGATGCAGGTGTGAATGTAGGGGCTTCTGAAGGTCAAGTGTCTTATACTAAATAACACCAGTACTATAAAAGATCGCACTACTTCTTCATTATTGTTCACCTCCTCCTTCGGGATAGCTCTCTTGTGGACAAAGTATAATCTGACCAACTGACTTAGGGCTTGGCCGTGTGACATGCTTTGATCTACAGAATATGGTGGAAGAGCCACTCTGGTGATTCAAGGGGAGGCTTCAAGAGGTCCTACACGCCTCTTCTCACTCTCTTAACATTATCTCTCTGCCATAACACAGCATGTCCAAAATAGTGCTTGCTTCTTGCACTTAGTCCCTGAGTAAGAAGACAACAGAACAGAACAACTGACCCAAACCCAGCTGAGCCCATTCTTGCCCGGTAGAGTCCAGCCAACCTGCAAGCCTGTGAGTAAGGAAGAAATCTGCATTGTTGTAAGTTATTAAGTATTTTTGGTTTGTTGCCACAGCAATACCTGGATAATCGAGTACTAGTTATACTTTATATTAAGCAACCAACTCCTTATTGTTAGGGACTTTATTCTTTCCTGGAGGCTATTATTTTACTGGATCAGCTAAGGCCTGTTATTTTATTGGATCAGCTAAAATAAGACAGAAAAAAAGGGAGAGAAAGGTATGTTTGTAGGGAGGTTAATAGATGCCTCTGAAGCTATTTCTCAGAATTAAGTGTTAAAGAATGTGAGTGTTAACGGTACCAACAGATGGAAAGTTTCGGGTCATCCATCTAGCACTTGTCAATATATGGTCAATATGTCTTGGTTGATAAATTAGCTTTAATATGATATAGTGAATTTTGTCTGTCTGAATGGTCAAATTAAAAAGTATCTGTATGATGTTTTCAAATTAATTGGATAAAATTCATTATTGAAAACCTCTAAAATTACATAAACTTTGGGATAACTGGTGAATTATTTATGCTTTATAACAACACTGGGAGTGAGAGAAATGCTAACCATTTGACTACATTTAATTTCAAAAGAAAATTTAATTTTAAATTCTGTGTTCTAAATTTTATTTTCACATTTCCTTTATATTAGCATATGAAATCAAGAAGATGATTATCTAAGGACCTATGTCAATATATAAAAGCTTCCATGCAAATCCCAAATGCCAGAATAAAAAGGCAAAGTAAAACATATATTATGTAAGATATATAATAATTAGATATTTTCTAAGAATATTATAAATCTGGAATATTTATTTTAAAAATTCTAACAACCAGCATTGCTGCAGACAATATCCTAAAGCATCACCATGGCATTCACTCTATAACTCAGTGAAATGAAATGGTATAGTGCTGAAACCTATTGGCATGTTCAAAAGTGGGGGGCATTACGGCAGCTGCATTCTCAGCTATTTTATCTATGCCTAGAAAATAACTTGACACAATAAAACCTTATAATTGCCCACAATGAATGAGCTTTAATTACCTGTTACTCTTTACAGATAAGACAACTGAGGCCCAGAGACATAAAATTCTTTGCCCAAGGTAAGTGAGTGAAGGTCAGGAAATAAAACTTCAAAATTCAAACTTTTCATGTTAAAGCACATTCTGATGAATGGAAGAAATGAAAATGTGCTTTCAGTCATAACCAAAGATTTAAAAATACTAAATATCATATCCAAAGTTACATTGCTGGTTAGAAACAGAAATTAAACAAGAATATGAGTTGTTCTTTTTCTTATGTTCTTTTAACACATTATATCACATACTTAAAATATAATTTCTATTAAGCCCTTGAAAGTTTATTTTGAAATATAATTTTTTCTACTGAGCCTCAGTATAATTTTTATAGTCACATACCTTAATATAATTAATTTATCTTCTAATTTCTACATTTTCTCCCCTGAAGAGTTCAACAACCTCTAAAAGATACATTTTATCACAGCAGGGGTCTAGAGTATGACAATAATGAACTCCTAAGATCTCTTTGCTACCTTATTCAAATCTGATTACTAAATTAAGAGAATTGTGAGATACATACCCAATATAAGTTGATCTTAGATTAAATAATTATGAATTCTGCTAGAGTCAAATTGTACATCTCAAAGATGTCTGAGAGTTATTAGAAATTGGAAGAAGTATTAGAAACTGTCAAATCTTCTCTGAAATCATATATTTTACAAAGTGTAAGTGGATTTTCCTCTCACCTCTTTATGGCCAATGCAGATAAAGGACAAATTCATTTACCTAGCTTATAAGAAATTTTTAGTGGACTTCCCAATTTCCACTTTTAGTAAAAATTTGGAGTGTAGTATGGTAGAACTTCAGTTTTAAAGGAGAAAGTAGAAACTGGGTAGGAAAGGAGGGAAGAGATTATTTTCCTTAGTAACAAATATTTCAATAAAACTTATTTTGTAAAATCTTCGACTAACTTATTCATTATTGTTTCTAGTAATTTAAATGTAATCATGGATTAAATCCTAATTTACAAATAACATGAACCCACGAGGAATGAATAACATAGTTAGTGGTGTATAACAAATACAGGCTCTCAGAGGTAGAAATTTAATAAGGTAAGTTTAAAAGAGATAGATAATATTTTGTATTGAGATTTTTAAAATCGTCGTTCCTGCAGTGGCAGATTTACTATGAAGCTCATGTTGCTTAAGCTTCAGGACCTTGGATTTACCAAAACCTTGCAGAGCCCCCTACCAACCATTCTTCTTCCTAAAAAGGACTTCCAAAATTATTTAAGCTCCAAGCCCCACAAAATCTCAATTTACCCTTGTTTCAATTCTCATAAGATAATATAAGCTTCCTGACTGAATCCCTCCATTGTCATTTTACAGATATTTTAGATCAAATCAAGGAGAGCAAATAAAATTCTCATAACTCATGCCAGAGCATAATTTGGACATAGTCAACTTACATTTAAGTGGAAAAGAAATCATCTAAAACCAACAAGGTGGGGGCGGAGGGGGGGATTGCACGTACAAGAGGAAAGTAAGCCAAGTTTTCCATAATAGTAAAACACAAAGAATCAGTAAACATTTTGCCAGGACCACCCATACGGTATGCAAGGCTCCAGGCAAATATTTTTTTTCTGTACTACGAAAAGAGTTTGATTTAAATATATCACAACAGCAGGGACCTGTGTTAAGTATAGTGATTTAAGAAAGAAATAATATGTAGAGGATATTTACCTTTTTCTTTATTGTACAATCTATGCATATAAAGATTCATTATAGTGTCTGGTCACTACCTCTACCTGTTCAGAGTAATGTCTTCATGTTCTTTATTATCGTATGTGCTGTTACTAGCCAATTTCATGTCTCCCAACATGAGAAAAAGGTGTCAATATGGTTATTGTTATTGTCACACCTCTTTGGACCCTGTGTGTATTTAAACAACACATATCTCTTGTACCTGCAGTCCTAACGCCACTTACTGAATGCTGGTTACATCATTACTCATGGCACTGCAGCGCTTCTCGGGCCATCTATGGATTCTGACCACAACGACTCTCTCAGATTTGTTACCTGTCCTTCCTTAATGATGGCCATGAATGCAAGTCATTCCTGGAGTGTTCCAGAAAATGAGAAGATTATTTCCTGGTCATGTTACATTTACTGATATCAATTTTTAGCTTCTAACCATATTTCTCTTGAACTATTTAGGCCCAAATCACTACGTTCTTAAAAATGGGATTGCTTTTGATGTTGTTTAGACTCTCAGCTTCCACAAACTGCTGCCCACGGGAAAGAAAAGCAAGGGGCCTGGGGGCAATGTGAGAAGAGAAGTCCTGTTGGTGCAAAAGAAATGTCTATCCTTCCTTCAGCATGGCTTAGCCTCGTCTCTGGAGAGCACAATATCATGGCATCCATTGGAGAACACTGGTCAGAAGGGGCCATTGGCAATGCTGAGCAAGAGTCTCCAAGGGTTTTGGAGAATGGCAGTGTGGCTACCCCCAGAAGACTGCCTGACATGTGGCATGGAGCCTGCAGAAGGAATGGGCTGAGCATCCTGGGTGCTAGCGGCCCAGAGTGCACAGGGCCAGGGCGGCTTCCCGCAGTCTCTGCTGTTCCCAAGTGCTGCAGACTGGAGGTGGGACAGTGGTCAAGCCCGTACCAATGAGTGCTAGTGCACAGGCCCACAGCTCATGCCTAAGGCTGAGTGACAGATGGCTGGTAGCCCAGAGCTCTGAAACGTGTCCTGTCTTTGACATGAGTGAGAATATGTGGGCTGCTTCTCTAAAATTCCAAGTCAGCTGGTTTCCAGGTAGACATGATTAGCTAATTGGAAGCTCTTAAGAGAGACTGGAAATTGTTAGGTAGGGAGAAGCCAGGGGTATTTCTACCCATCTCTTTCTGCCTTGGGAAGTATCTCTGTTAGTGACTATTTCTTTTCCATGTTTCCACTATCATATCCTTGGTTTTGTTGGTCCCTGAGTTCAGAAAACGCCACCATCTCCTTTGTCTCCCAGCTTAGCAATGTTAATAACTTCCTGCCTTTGCTAGGGTCTAGGTCACCTTACTGCTTGCCTCCCACCGCCCTTTCAGCTTTTGTACTATTCCATTATCTATGTAACCAACCAACCCTCTGCTTCATATTCCCTCTCTTGGAAAGCTTCTATAATTACAACAGTGTGGTATTGACCCATGAATAGACAGAAGGACAATGAAAAATAAGAAGTCCAGGAACAGACTCAGGTATATATGGAAATTGGGTACATGATAAAGTTGGCATCTCAAAGGAAAAGATGACCTTTAGAATAAGTGGTGTTGATACAGCTTGATAGCCAGTTAGAAAAAAACAAAAATTGGATCCTACCTCACTCATTATTACTTCAGGATTAATTCTAAGATTAATTTTGCATAAATGTAAAATATAAAACCACACAAGTTCTAAAAAGAAAATACAGTGCATTCTGTTATAACCTGAGAGTTGGCAGGGCCTCTCTAACTATGACTTAAAATATAGAAGCAATAACAGGAAAGAGAGGAAAGAGTGAGAAATCACACTATTTAAAAAAGAAAAAGCATTCTATTATAAGCAAAACCAGCGGACAAATATTTGTGATTCATTTCACAGACAAAAGCCGTATCGTGTTTCTCAATCTCAGCACTGCTAACATCGGGGGCCAGATAGTTATCTGCTGGGAGCCTGTCCTGCATATTGTCCAGCACCTTTGGCATCTCTGTACTCACCAGTAGCACCACCTCTCCGGGTGTGACCACCGAAAATGCTTCCAGACATTGCCAAATGTCCCAGGCAGGGGAGCAGCAAGGGTGGCAAAATCCTCCCCAGCTGAGAACCGCTACTCCGGTCTAATAATAAGAGGACCTTAAAATACTGAAGCAAGAGTTCAAGACACAAATAGAAAATTGGGCCAAATACATGGACAGTGGACAAAAAGAGAGACGAATCGCTCTTGCTACATTGAGCTATTTCTCACTTGTCAGATTGGCACAGGTGCAAACATGTAGAACAACTCGGTCAGGCATACATTACTGATGGGAATGCAGAACGGCACGACCCCTGTGAGGGGGGATTTAGCAATATCTGACAAAATTATCTTCACCTTTTCTTTTGGCCTGAGTACCTTATTTCCAGGAATCTTCCCAAAGAGACATAGTTCCACAAATATAAAGTAATGTACACACAAGGTTATCTACTGATGCTTTTTTTTTTTTTTTTTTTTTTTGATAACAGCAGAAGGCTGAAGTAATTCAGATGTCCATCCCTGGGGATTGTACAATAAGCTGTGGCACACACACCCAAGTGAGGTATTCTGAAGATTTTAAAGATGAAGACTATCTCTATATATTGAAGTCACATAATATTCAGGATGTATTGTTAGTTTGAAAAAACAAGGTGCAGAACAGTGTGTGTATGCATATATGAACATGTGCATGTCAATGTGTGTGCATGCCAATGTGTGTGCATGTGTATATGTGCACAAGTGTGGCAAAAACAAAACTTTAAATAATAGTGACTATAGCAAATGAAGAGGAAGAATGAAGTGGAGAGTAGGTGGAAGGAAGCAAGATTTCCTCAGGACATCTTTCTTTTTAGATGATTTTGACTTTTGAACTATGCAAATACTTTACATATTAAAAGGTTTTAAAAATAGAAAAAATTGAGCCCTGAAATTGAAAAGAAACAAAAAGAAATAAATCTCATCCTATTTTAAATTAGTAATACAATTCAGAAAGAAAATAATTTCAAGTGACAGTTGACATAGTATTCTGATAATATTTTTAAGACTTTCATCTTAAAATATATCCTAAGCTCAAAAAGTACTTCAAGTGAATGTTAAATTTCACTCAATAGTTTTATTGTTAATAGCAATTATTAGTATTATTACTTTGAACCTATATTTATAATAGGATAAAACAAGTAAGTGAATATCTTAGCAACCAAAATTCTCCTTATAAAATACAAATATAAAATTAAAATTAAAATCCCATATTGATTTTAATTAGAAACATCATATGAAATATATATGTCATGTATACATATGTATATATGTGTATATATATATATTTAAAACATGTTTACTGGCACCATCCATGAAACCAGTTATTGGTGCCAAAAAGGTTGGGGACCACTGCATACATGCAGAAGAAATGATATTATAAGAGAATCACAATTTTTCAATCCAATGAAACAAGTGTCCATAAAGGATCAGCAAAAAATAATCAAATCTTATATGAAATGTCATTGGGAAATGCATGGTGCCACTCCCAATAGTCATTCACTCCACAGTTTACTTGCTAATTGTAAAGGGGAAAGCAGATCTTGACAATGAAGAGATCTGGTGGTAACTAGAAAAATGATCAAATCTGCACAACCAGTAGAGGGGAAACCTGACATTTATATGCCTCCTGATGTGACGAAATGTAAGATGCTCAGAATCACCTATGAAATATTCTTGCAAAAATTGTAATCCGAATATAAATAGGACTTTAGATCTAACATCTAGGTTATAAGAAATACAAGGTATAAACAGCCATGTTATCAAAACCCAACAAGAAAACAATCAGACAAAAATAATGTCAGATATTTTACAAGGCAGTCAGCTAAATCTCATTTAAAAAAGTCAACATCATGAAAAAAATAATGCTGGGGGATTATTATAGATTAAAAGAAACAAAAGTGATGTGGCAACCCAATAAAATATGTGAATTTTGATTGAACCCTGGTTTGAAAAAAGTTGTATGAGTAATTGGGGGAAAATTGGATAAATTAGGTTGATTGGTAGGTTAGATAAATTGATAGATACCAGTTGATTAAAAATTATTAGTAGTTATCCTAAATATTAAAGAGCATTACAGTTATGTAGGGATATGACATTTTTCTGTATACATGCTGAAACATTTAGGGATAACATTATCTCTGAAATTTATTTTTAAATGATTCAACAAGATTGATAGATGATAGATAGATGATAGATGATAGATAGAAGAGGCAAATATGGCAAATGTTAACTGTTGATTATAGGTTGTTAGATGGTTGGCATACATTCATTACACTATTTTTTAACTTTTCTGTTTAAAAGTTTTTGTAATAAAAATGTAGTTACAAGCATTGTACAAATATAAGATGAGAGATGACTGAACATAAAGAAGACCCAAGTGTGTATGGGGTAGCGGGAAACAATTATTCTGTCCTGAGACTATTCAAAGAGGCACAAAAATTGCTTAGTCTGAGTCAGTTGATGGTATGGAGATGTCAGGGTGACTTGAGATTCACCTTACAGAGAAAAAAGGCACTGGGGAGCCGTCTTGGCTGTCGTTGCTGACAATGAAGCCAGATGGGCTAAGATCTATGGATCTAGAGCAGTGGTTCTCAACCTTCCTAATGCCGCGACCCTTTAATACAGTTCCTCATGTTGTGGTGACCCCCAACCATAAAATTATTTTTGTTGCTACTTCATAACTGTAATTTTGCTACTGTTATGAATCATAATGTAAATATCTGATATGCAGGATGTATTTTCATTGTTACAAATTGAACATAATTAAAGCATAGTGATTAATCACAAAAACAATATGTAATTATATATATGTTTTCCGATGGGCTTAGGCGACCCCTGTGAAAGGGTCATTTGACCCCCAAAGGGGTCACAACCCACAGGTTGAGAACCGCTGATCTAGAGCATTTGGTCATGTCTTAAAATAATAGGTAGTGGTGATGTTGGCGGTGGGGGGAGTCTACCACAGTTCTTAATGTTATGGTTTACGGAACATGGTGAAAGGGACAACACATGGAAACCCAGAGGAGAAGCAAAAGTCACTGAGGAGATATATTCCCATGAAGGATTTAGGCTGAGATCTAAGCAGAAGTGTTTAAAAGAACCAGGTAGAAACCTAGGAAGGTTAATAAACCCAGATAACTTCTAAGGATCTCTTTTAAAGACACGCAGCAGACAGTCAGTAAATTCATTTAAAATTATATAGTCACGGTTCACTGTCCCAGTCCCAGACAGTCTTTGCCCTCTGGGTGATAGGTAATAGTCTGTTAATAATACTTGACCTCACGACACACCAGTTTCGGGGTGAAAAGGAGATATTACTTTAATGGACTAGTTGAGAATTTCACAGTCTGAAATTTAATGATCACAGTCTCATAACATTTTAATGCCTTTTAAAATGACCATAATTTATCAGAATCTTGGGGGGTGGAACTGTATATTGAAATAACATAAGCATTGGAATAGAACTAATCCTAATGTTGAAGAAGAGATAAAAATATTTAGGTGTTTGGAAGTTTAGGTAAAAAGGAAGATTCTGCTGAAGTGATGGTGATAAACTGAGTTTAAGAGTTCCCTGCTGCCCTCATGGTTTGCAATCCAGTTTCTGGTTGTGGATCCCAGGGAAAATCTGAAGGCGCTGAAGGTGTTCTTTGTGAAATGACTGTTAGCTCCCTCTATATCATTTAGGGCCTGTCTGTCCTACTCTACCTCCTAATTACATAGGGCTTTGTATTGCTTTCCAGGTTGAACTCCAGTTGTCCTTTAAGCTGCATAGGTGCTCAGGTAGCATATGGTACTGTGTGTTTTCTCTACCTATTTATCACAAGATTGGGTTTGCGGGAAGTCCTGGGTCCTTGGTGATAGCTTGGTGAACAAGGGAGAGTTAGAACTAAAGTTAGCCTAGTCTCTGAGCCTGTAAGTTCACAATTTCAGAGATCAGATTCATAAGAAGGGGCATGTTAACAAAGGCAGGGGTAAGAATCAGCTGAATTAGTTGCTAGTCTATTTACCAGAGAAGTGAATTTACCCTCTTGATATACTTCTTCATCTGTAAGGGCCTTCCAAAGTCTTCATTTTTGTAATTTCATATGTGGTGAACAGAACTGTGCTGCTAAGTTGGTGTCTGAAAATAATTGGCCCTTATTATTAAAGCAACATTTCTCTGAAAAATATTTCCCATTTCCACTGATAATGAAAAGGTTACCCCCGCCAGTATATAATAATCATAAACTCTTAACAAGCAACATCTGAACCAATCATGCTTTTACATTTATTAAAGTATTTCACAGTGCTAAAACCATTTAGCTACATTAACAAATGACCCAAATTAACACTAGTATTATTTCTTTAAAATTGATGACTCGAGTGTGAATAACAGCTGAATTACATAGAACTTGAGCATTTAAAATCAACTTGCACCATACTGATACCACGTAGGGTTCTTATCGTGCTGTTTCTTATGATTCGGTTGTAATTAGTCAGAATATACTGCAGCTGTTTGTGATTTCAGGGAAGAATAAGATGTTTATAGAGAGAAAATGTTTCATTATCTCCGCTTTTCAAACCTCCTTTCTTTGTAAATGGTATTTTATAATATGTTTTCTCATCACTTCAAATCCTAAACAAGGTTGTTGAATAGGGTTTTATCACACAGAGAAAAACTGCTGCATACCAGTTTCATCTAAACATGCACACGCAGAACTCACACGCATTATTTTTATATATGACAGTTTCTGGTTCCGCATCAGATATTACTAGAAAAGTACAATGTGTCAGATTTCTCTCCGCTTTTTGCATTTCTACTCTGGTGCTGCGGCCAGGGATTCTGATGCACTATTATTATTGCCTTCCTTTTTTTTTTTCATTTTAGTGGCTATTTTGAAACGAAGAATTATGTCTCATCAGAACATTTGCATGGCTGTGCTCTCACGGTATGTGCCTTCTATATTATTCTGGCTGCACTCTTTCCCTGATTTTATTCCCTAATTTCTGATTGATATTGGAATCAGTCACGGATATAGTAGTGAAGGTCTGTACTAAAAGAAAACATAATCCTTACAGATACAGCATGGAATTCTGAAGCACCATGAAACATCACGCGAAAAACCTCAAATATTTAGGAAAGCAATGATTAAATTTCAGCTATAGATTTACCTTCATTATACAAACTTTACATACACCCGAGGCCTATCCTTGGCTTTCCCAGGGGAGGTGATAGTGGGAAAAGGAGGAACTACGGGGTCACATAAGGAGAGAGCAGGAATGGGCCATTCTGTGCATGGGACTGTAAAGAATTGGTAGAAGCATCAAGAAGTACAGTATGAAAATTGGAAGATGTAAAATATTCTTCTCAGGGTTTCAAAATAATCGGGGAGAAAGAAAGGAATGCCGGTTTAGTGGACAGCTACTATTTCTGCTTGACTAGACACCTCTTACACTTAGTAACAACATCATGGTTTTTCTTGGAGAAACGTCCCCTGCCCCAGGAGATGGGTGATAGTCTCAGTCACAGTCCTCTGTCCTCCCCTGGCCAAGAGTACAGAATTGGCCCAAGCAAGGAAAATCAGATACTCCATGGAATGTGAATTGCATGACACAAAAATTGGAGTTTTTAAGTTGATTTATCTCAACAATGTGGTTTTGAAGATTCTTTTTTAATCAGTCTCTGCTCCATAGATATCCCTAGTTGCTCTAGTTACTCTTCCTTCTGAAGCTTTGTTTATTGATCCTGGTGATGTCATTGCTTGTAATATCACAACCCTAACTGATGCATTCAGACCAAAGAGTTAGGTTTCTTTAGAGATCTGGAAGAGTAAGGAAGAAAACTCTGAATTTGGCAAAGTGTGGTCTGGATTAAAGAAGGGAGACTTCCTGCAAAATAGTAGAGAAGAACTTTGATCAGAAATGGACTGGACCTTTGGTCCACCTTGAGATAAGAATACTAAGACAGAAT
Source organism: Furipterus horrens (assembly GCF_987537825.1). Lineage (NCBI taxonomy): Eukaryota > Metazoa > Chordata > Mammalia > Chiroptera > Furipteridae > Furipterus > Furipterus horrens. The sequence goes on along the minus strand of NW_028327174.1, from coordinate 17,304,309 downwards.
ATAAATTGATGTGCTGCTTCTTTAGCTGATAAAGTCATACAATCTACTGAAGAAAATAAACTTATGAACAAAAGAGAAACAGAAGCATGGATACATGGAACAGACTGACAGTTGTCAGAGGGGAAGTGGGAGGAGGGACTGGATGAAAGAAGGTGAAAGGATCAGCCAAAGAACACACATGCGTGACCCACAGAAACAGACAACAGTGTGGTGATGGCCAGAAGGAAGGGGGGAGCAGGGCGGGGAGTGGAGGAAGAGGGGATGGGGAATGGGAACGTCTGTAATAGTGTCAACCATAAAAATTTAAAAAATAAAAACAAAGCTAGCCCTCATGCTTAGTGAGGGGTCTATGTTTACATTAGGCTGCCCGTGCTGTTAGAGAAACTCACATCTAAACAAGGCTGTTATAATCCAAAGATTGTGCTGATTGAGACCATTTGTTGGAATATCTAGAACTGATCATATGATCAACGTAAGTATAGAAGATCCTGTAAAATACATTAATCAATGGAAAAAAACAGTGATTTTTCTAGCTGAAAAAAATTGCAGCAATGAACACTTTCTTAACTTCATTTTAAAAGAAAGATAAATTAACACACCTTCTTTGTCTTTCTGATATGCTGTTTTGCTGCTTATGGGTTTGAGTATAAATTTAATACAAATTTGACTTGGATACTTGACTTTGATTAAATAGCAACTCATAAATGTTTATACATTTTTTAAAATATTTTTTCTGTTGTCATACAATAAAGATGGCTACTTTACAATGGACCATACTCTATTTTTCATATCAATGAATTCAAGTTCAGCTGGAGTCTATAATAAGTTTGGATAGGCTTTATCTTGAAGGCTACATGGTAAATGAAGTCAAAGTGTCAGGACAATTCACTACATGACTCAGAAAAGTGAGTGTATCAGGGTGCTTCCACCTTGGGGCTACTGACATTTGGAGCTGGATAATTCTTTGCTGTGGGTGGCTGTAGGATATTTTTCAGCATCCCTGATGTGCACTCAGTAGAACCAGTCGCAACCACCTCAGTTGTCCAAGTTTCCCTGGGGAGACAGGGCAAAATCACTCCCAGCTGAGAACCACATATACATATCATCATGGTGAAGGGCACTGGTTTTACAGTCTGACAAACCTGAACTCCTCTCTCAGGTCTGCCGATTTCACACTGGTGACCTGGGAAATGAGTCATTTTCATTATCTGTGAAATTTTGCTTTTAGTATGGCCTACTTCCTAGATTCTTGGAGAGAAGAGATAGGACAATTCACTTAGCCTGGTGATTCATTCATAGTAAAAACTCAATAAAAGTAATCATTGTTATTAATAGCAATAGAATCATAGTTCCTAAATCCTAAATGCAAATTCCCTGACTCAAGTCTGCAAAACAGTGACTAATCACATTGCCAGCTGTTTTATAAAGGTATAATAAACTAAAATTCTGATATAAGTAAACTAAGCTTTAAATATGGTAACTCCTAAGTGGGACAGAGATGATCTTTGTAGTTAACTCTTTGAACTTGAAACTGTTTTCAGAAAAATGACTAGAGTAATGCTGCTTTCCATACATGACTGCTGATGAAAGTATAGCTAGGAGAGAGAAGACTGAATACAACTTATATATCCAAAGCTCTGGGACCTAAGTAAAGAACCTTAACTTCCTCCTTCTTCCTCTAAATTCATAGGTGCTAGCAGTGAAAGATACCAAGAAAATGAACAATACTGTGGAATGTTGTCATTTGGAAGGAATATAAGAAGTATAATCAAAGACAACATTTAAATGAAGGCATTTTATACACGTGCATTTCAAATGCTCTCAACCACAAAATTAGAGAAATGACAGGTGAATACATGAATTTTCAAACTATTTGCTGTATAAAAATAAACTTCTGAACTTTAGTGTTTTGCTTAATAGAAAAATCCTTTCTTTCTTGACTCAGTTATGACCTCAGACGTTCATCAGAACTTAATGTATGTGAAAAAGCAATTTCATGGCCAACTTTGAGGCTGTTAAAAAAAAAAACAACTCTATGGTAGAATGACATTTTAAAAATGCTGCATTCAATCCATTAGCATACAATTCATCCATCTGGGAATTTTATGTGCTTTTCCCCGGATCTGGTGCACACTCAGGTGGGTACAGCTGTTAACCACAAACAAATGGTTGCTCGGAAGGGGCAGTTTTATGGTTGTTTTAGTTCCAAGTTCGCTTTGCGTGGGAATGTTCAGATAGTGCTTTCATTTGCAGGGATTGTAGAAAGGGTAAGATATGAAAGACTCAAATTATTTTGTTAGGAGATTCTGCTGAGAAAAGAATCCTGATTACTGCTTCGTACTTCCAAGCGTATCAGTAACAGGGTCTCTCAGAAGTAAGTCACCTGTGCGTTCAGGTCACAGTGAATAACCTTAGAAATACTCTCTACAAAAACAAATTGCCTGGTCCAAGCAATGTACTACTCTCCTACAATAAGCCCTGCCTTGATTAAAATTGCTTTAACATTAAATTGCACAAGAATGACTTGTAAATAGAGGACATTCAACAAATAATTCTTGATGGTGGTTTTATCTCCCTGCGTTTCAGCAAATTAAAATGAAGTTGCAAAGGCTTTTAAAAAGTCACACAGCTACATGATTGCAGTTTGTCCAGGAAACATACTTCTGACTCCCACTCCAGCTCCGGGTTAGATAATTAAATCATGGACATGTTGATTGTTTTTGATGAGAGTTTATATGTTCATTTAATCTAAGACAGCCTTCACTTAACATATGCCACCCACACACATATCTTTATTTAACTTTTGAATGAGCTGAAGTGTTGTAGGGGAAAAGCACTTGGTCACTGTTCTTTAGGGTATCATTCTTGAACAAAATAAGCTTTCTATTATACTCTGGCTTTTGCATGGCTGGCATCTGAAGAAACACTTGAGGCAAGCACTGTAGACTGTATTCCCTGGGATCCAAAGAGATCATCAGCAAAAATTCCAGAGTCTGGAAACTGAAATCAGGGCAAGGAAAAGTAAATGCTCATAAACGTGTTCTTTCCCAACACATTGTGATAGTAGTATGCAGTATTCAGTCATAAGAACTTTTTCAAAATTTTCTAAAATGACTCCAAAACATAAATTCCAAAAAATGATTTACATAAAAAGAAACTCTTGAGGAAAAGCATATATCTTCCCAAGGTAACTACTTTGATGACATTTGCATGTTTAAGTACTAGTCCATTTTTAAAAATTGCTTCATTGTGTTGTATTAGGTTGCATTTTCCAAAGGTGGTTACAATAATATTGCCAGTCCATAGGTTCTTCTAGAATCTTGCAAATTTCCCATTAAGAAGTACAACCTATTCCCTGTCCCTTTAAATACGGACAAGTCTGTGGCTTGCTTGTAATGACCTGTAACTTGCATTTGTGCAAGGGAACACTCAGGCCACTGCCAACATCTCTGTATGGCCAGCAATTCTCTAATTAAAAAAGCCTCAAGCCGAAGATCAAATCCAGGTAAGACTGTGAGATCACTTGGTACGACTTCAAAAAGATCTAAGGCTATACTTCACAGAATATTTAAGGAATAAAAAAGGCTCTTGAGGATCTCAAAGGCATGCCTCATAAGGCCTCTCTGTTAAATAATAGAGGGCTTTTAAGCATTTTAAGGATGTTGGCCTTCAGCAGATGAATGGGGAATCCAACAGTAAAAAAGGATTACCTTTTTTTAACTTTTTAATTGAATTTATTGGAGCAAAATTGGTTAATAAAATTATATAGGTTTCTGGTGTACAATTCTACTTATAATATGTGATCTGTATATTGTATTATGTTTCACCATCCGAAGTCAATTCCCCTTCCATCACCATTTATCCCCCCTTTAGCCTCTTCTACCTCCCCTCAACTCCCTTTCCCTCTGGTAATCACCATACTGCTGTCTGTGTCTATGAGTTTTTTCTTAATTCCTTTACATTTTTCACCCAGCCTGCAATCTTCTCCCCTCTGACAGCTCTCAGTCTGTTAAGAGAGGTATTATCTTTAAGAGATTTGTGCCTGTAGCTTTTGTCTAGAATGACAGCCAATAAGATTCATAGAAAACCCACAAAGTTTTTAACAATTATATTAGTAGAAACACTGCCAGATTAAAAATAAAAGGTGGGAAAAGTGGAGGGGAGGGGGAGTGGACAATGAGGATATCTGTAATAGTGTGAAGAATAAAAATAAATAATAAATAGAAATAAAAGGAACAGAAATAGTACAAAATGAAAGAAAGCCTTTGGACGCTAGGACTAGTATGAGCAAGAATCAGACTGAGATTATTGAGGCTGATATGTAGGTCACTTATTATAAAAGAGAGCATGACTGAGAGGGGGTAAGACCCCAGAGCCAAGAACCATGGAGAACAACTCTCAGAGAGCAGAACTGAGCCCTACTCGTAGAACTGGCAGCACATACCTGGCTGGATCAGAATTTCTACAGGCCTATGACTTTTCCAGCTCTTTTTAATGGAAGTTTTTATTTTGATTAATCCATGCTTGTCTAATCATTATATGATGAATATGTGAGGAGCAGATAATGCCTCTCTAGTTCACAGGACTTCCAACCAAGAGGAATGATGTTCAAGTGCTTTGCTTAAGGCACCTTGCCTTGGGAGACTCAACTGCACCTGGTCCTAATTAAATGATGAACCAAGCTTGAGACTAATGTTAAACATAACGAAACTTCTGAAGAACCCTGGGCAGAGGCGAGCATATTTTCCTTGTGGGAGGAATGTGAATTACAAAGGAAGATTTCATATTTTATAGAAATAGGTATAACTACATCTCCAATCCCACACGTTCATCAGAGTCTTGCTGCTCTCCCAGCATGAGGTAGAGTCTAATTTCCCTTCCACTGAATCTGGATAGATAAGTGACTCACTTATCATGAACAGAAAGTGACAGAAGTGAGGCTGTGCAACGTCTGAGGCCAAGTCAGAGAGGCAATGCTACTTGTGCCTCGCGTCTGGAACAGCAGCCATGGAGCCGTGCGCCCCCACACAAGGAGTCGGCTGCCCTGAGAACAGTATGCCTTGAGGAAACTGAGGCTGGTCCATGCAAGGAGGCCTCCCGGAGGCGCCCAGGGACTACCCAGAAGAGAGGCCTGCGTAGCGTGTTTCTGCCTTCTACGTCCCCCCTTGTTCCAGCTCTAGCTCCCATCTGACTGTAACTGCGTAAGAATCACAAGACAATATCAACCAGTGAAGCCTGTTCCAAACTCCTCGGTCATGAAAACTATAAGATAATATACCGAAACTTCTCTTCCAAAAAGAGACTTCATATTTAATTCCTTTTTCTTTTTCTTTTTTTTTTTTTAACAGAAGAACACACTTACCCAGCTTTATTTGGGCCTGTGCATAAGAATAAAAATAAAATAATTAGCTAGCTGAATAAAAATAAAATAATTAGCTAGCTGCCACCAGAAGGTCTAAATTTGTGATCAAAACAGGTTTAAATTCTTTTAAAAATTATTATCACTTATTACCACAGACCACTGAAAGTTACTTAATCCTTTTGTTTTCCCATCTCTTAATTGGTGATAATGCCTATGAAAGAACTGATGTATGGATTAAGCTGAACGAGTTAATACATGGGAAAAACGCCTACATGTTATCTGACACGTAACTGCCTGACTTAGTTCTGTACCGACCTGGTGACAATCCACAGGGATATTTCCAAGCAAAAAGCACGTGCCATCAGGATAGTATATGCAATAGCAAAGATGTACGGAAGCAGTGTCGTCTCGTCAGAGAACCGGCATGTTGCCTTTTCCCTTGCGTGAAGCCAGCAGACATTTCTTCCTGGCAGTCTACCAGCACCAGGCCAGAGACTCCGGCTCACTGTACACCCAGCCCTTAGCACAGTGCCCAGCACAGCCTACGTGTTCAGCAAACACTTTTTGAATGAACACACAGAGTAACATACGAACCTGAACTCATCTGTTAAAAGCAAAGCAAAGCAAAAAGGAAAGAAAAAAAAAAAAAAAAGCAAGCTAGAGACACTTTTCTCTCTCTCTCCACTAAGCAAAATTTAATGGCCTCTGAATTTCTTTCAGGTAAGGGCTCAGACTTTTATGTCTGTATCTCAGTGACTAACAGTGACTGAAGCAAAAGAAACACTCCATATCAGGGAAAAGTACTTCTGCAGTTCACTGCCTCAATATTTCAAACACAGCCAGCGTCTGGGGGGAATCAGAGAAAGGAAAGGCCTGCTTCTCTGAATCTACTTACACTCTTGAGAATTCTGAAATAAGGGATCAAGTTTTTGTGAATTAATAACAATTATCAGTAAAAGTGGTACACGCTTCCTAAAGTATTTTACAATTCCATATAATATGATTATTGAGATGCAGGATGGTTAGGAGCACAGACCCCCGACTCAGAATGTAGGGAAGAAAATCTCATATCCATTCTCTTGCAACCATATACCATGGGCAAGTCAGCTAAAGGCTCTGTGCTTTACTTCCCCACTTGTAAATCACAGTAAGAGGTGTTCCTACTTAGGTACTACTGTTGTAGGGATTAAATGAGTTCACATATGCAAAGCATGTAGAACATTTCTTAACAATAATAGAGATGATTTACCTATATAAGTCTAATTGAAAAAGACAACTTTCATTGCTGAAATAAAGGAACCGTTTTAAGTACTCTAAAATTCCTTGAAATTCAGAAATGTATCTTGTTGAGTGAAGAAAATTGCTACATAAGGCATTAGAAGTGGTTATATAAGTACCTTGAGGCCCCCACACAATATAAAATATGGTAAAGCTAGAATCTTCTGCCTTAGAATTTGTCAAAATGAACTAAAAATAGATGAAGAATAATAAATACTGAGCTGTAAATGCTAGCGTCTACTTAGGATAATTTAGTGACAATAAATGTAAGTAGACTCACTGGGTTATGCCAAGACATTTTCCTAACTAAATCTAATGTGGTTGACTTTTTCTGTTTAATTAGTATTATAATTATGTGTTCTAAAAGTTGTGTGCATTTAATGCCATCACGTAACACTAAAGCAGAGAGAAATACTAATACTTAGAATTTCTTATGAGAACTTGCCTTCCTGTAAAGAATACAATTAACTCCCTAGCGTAATCCTTATTAGCCTACGAAATGAATGCTGTAAGAAAGTGAGGTACTTCTCCTTATCTCTCATCAGCATCTATGTGAACTAGGCTGATTTAGTTAAACCTAGGGCATTTCCAATCATTGCAAGCACAAGGGTCTACCACAGATCCTCTCATGGCAGAAATTTTATTAATGTAGGCAAAGTAGATATAATACAGCATGTCCAATCCCTTTTAAGTTCTTGATTGCCTTCATATTAATTCAAAGATTTCATCAGCTGTAGAGAGGTCTAAATGTTTTACAACAGTAAGCAGATAGATATACATTACAAACAATGCTTTCTTTCAGGCTATCTGAAGACATTTTGTTAGGATCTAGCTTTTTTCCCCTTTCTTTTTATTTTCTTTCTTTTTTTGGTAATTAAAATGCTAGTAATTGCTTAACCTTGTCTTTTAGGAAATATGTTCAAAAGATATTAAGGAAACCTGTAATATCAAAAAAAGCAAGAACTTTTTCATTAATAAAGCAGGGGTAGAAAGAACCAGTCATGAAATAGGCTGTGAGCAACAAAATTGTATTCTCCAGCGTCTATGAAACCATGGATTTTTGTTACAATAGAAAAGAAGGTTTTGAATCAGCTTAAAGTAAGGTTTGACTGATTCTTTTTTTTTTCTTTTTTTGTCTATTCAAGTCCTTTACTCATCTTTTAAATTGGGTTGTTTGATTTTTTGGTGTTGAGTTTTGTAAGTTTCTTATAAGTTTTGGACTATTAACCCCCTATCAGGTGTATTGGCAAATGTATTCTCCAATTCTGTGGATTGTCTTTTGTTTTGTTGATGACTGATTCTTAATGTATTTTGTTAGCATACTGACTAGAAAAGGTTTTTTTGGTCACATTTTACAAATTCACACTTAAACTTACTTCAAGTTGCTTACTATTTTTTTTTCAGATTAGTTTTGTTGATTAATTGCTTTATTTTCTCTCTTCATTCTTCATTTCAATAAATATTAGGCAACAACTTGATTACTTGGTTTGGCTCAGTGGATTGAGCATCGGCCTGTGAGCTAAGTGTCGCTGGTTCGATCTTCCAGTCAGGGCACATCAGAGAAGGAAAACTCTGACTCCAAAAAACCTTCGCTGCCTTGCAGCATACCTCTTCAGGGGAAAGGCTAAGGGAGTAAACCCCGACAGAAAATCCAGAGCCGGAGTCCCTAAGGCGGTTCGACGTTGTAGTCAACACCGGCAACTCCTGCGGCGCACCTGAAGCCAAGCTGTATTGACTCTGTCTTTCCCTTGGATCCTTCAGCTGCGAAGAGAGGGGGGGTCTGCTGCATGGGCCACAGCAGACCCTCCATATCACCCTGCCCAGGCTCTGTAGCTTCAGCTTCACTGGAGAGGACACTCCAGTGTCATCACAAGATGTCGATTCAACACGGGAGGAGACAGATACCGTGTCACTCCCGAGTCGGACTGCACAACCATTCTCGGCGGTGCAGATAGACTCTTAAGAAGCTACACCATCGTCTCTCGAGACGGACGGCTGCCGACGATGACTTTGTACCAGAGATTCTAGTAGAAATGCTTCATCTCTGTAATCATTAAGCTCATGATACAATAAAAACGAAACAAACAAAGGCACTTAGGGTGGATACCCAATCCAACGACTGCTGTAGTTTTAAGGGGAGGAAAGGACACAGAGACACAGAGAAGAAGGCCCTGAGGACGTGGAAACAGAGACGGGGTTATGCGGCCCAAACCATGAGCATGTGGAAGCTGAAGGGGCAAGGGCAGATTCCTCCTGAAAGCCCTCAGAGGCAGAAAGGCCCTCCGTGCTCACACTTTGATTTCAAACCTCTAGCATCCAGAACAGAGAGAAAATAGATTCCTATTGTATTAGGATACCTGGTTCATGGGACTTTTTTGCAGAAGCCCTGGGAAACTAACACAGACATGTTGACTTTGACTTATTGGTGGACATTGAAGTGGAGCAGTCAAAAAAAAGATGACTTTAGACATGTCAAACTCCACTTTGAGCTGGACATAAAACTTGGAGGAACATCAATATATGATTGGGTAATCAAGCCACAGACATGGCTGTGATCACTCAAGGACTGTCTGTGGAGTGAGGAGAAAAGGAGCTATTCTAGAATTGAACCCTGAAAACTAGTAACCTTGTAGGAGTGGGTGGGGATACATGTACTCACAAAGGATGAACAAGATAGAGGCTACAGAGGTGGAAGGAAAGTCTGCAGAGTGTGGTGTCACAGAGCCACATGCAGAGTGGAGCAGTTTGGTCAAGTAAGATAAAGACTTCAGCCATTATATTTAGGAAAAGACAACCTAGGGAACCTAACTGAGATTTCAGGACACTTGCTGGCATGGTTTTTGGGGAGTGACTGACAGATGAAAAAGTGAATCCAGGAAGCGTAAACAACTCTTTCCAGGAGGTTGAATGTGAAAGGGAGAAAACCAACTATAACTAGAGGTAGACAAGGGATTAAGGAAGGGATTCTTGTATGACTTAACCATCAATATTTGAATTTCCTTACAGATAATTGAGTTTTTATCTAATGAGGCACCTTGATGTTTAGATAATGATACAAAACAAATAAAACAGTACCTTATTGTTGGTCATAAAACTGCTCACTACATTATAGCAAAACAATTAGAACATGCTTTACAGATACAAATCTGAAAAGTCAGTAAATGGAAATCTGTTGTTGATAGGGGTTTTCTGCATAACTTCTAAAGAGGAAAGTTATAGGCAGGATAATGTTTTGAAATGCAAAATATCTGACTCACAGTGGCAATGAAGAGCAGTGAATGACCCATGGAAGAAACTTATCTTACTGTTACATACAGGCCAGAGAACACTCAAAACTGAAAAATCATCTGTCATTTCAAAGCAAAACCACGGTAATGAGGGTGAGTCACGGTGCGACCCAGGGAAATGAATCAGGTACCAGCATGCCCAATCTTCATCATAATTGCAGATTTTATCCTCTTTTAAATTAAAACCAAAGTCAGGTAACAACTAATGTCTCTGTAGAACAAATTTAGTCAAATGGAAATATACAACAGCCTAAGAAGTAAAAGGCCATAACAAAGGGATGCAGTTTTTCAAGAAAGAAAGAAAGAATTAAAGAGAACCATTACTTTGTGTTACTGTCCTGCCTGCTGGCCCCAGAGACTTTTAAATGCTTTTATTGTGTCCTCTGGTCCAGCTGACTTCGGCACCTTCACACCATGGAATAACTCCAGTGGCTTCTTCTCAACATAAAAGTCTTAGATAGCGTGCCCAAGGCCCCCACAGTTTTTTGTTCACGCCAGGAGAGTGAGAAGCATCCCTGTCTCCTCCTATCCTCTTCTCCTCTAGCTTCCATAGTCATCGTCAGTCCTGTAACTTCGACATCTCAAACATCTCATTTCTCTTCTTCCCCAGAGCCACAGTGCTGATCTCAGCTGCTGCTGACTCACCTATGCCAAGTCTCACTTCAGCTGCTCTGTCCCCTCTTAGAGAAGCCACAGTGTTACGGAAATAGGGGAGTCCAAAAATCCCCAGAGTTTGAGGCCGGGGGATGGGGAGAAGGAAGCAGCTTTCAGGATGCCTGCACATGCCTGAGGCTGGTGGCTAGTGTCTTTCTTATGCAAAATGGCTTTAATGCATCCAAGGCCTCAGGTAGATGGGAGGGGGCTTGGACCAGGGGATGGTATGGAGAAAGCACACAGAGCCAGCGTGAGGTGCTGTGAATGGTCAGAACTGAGTGCCATGCCCACTGCATCAGAGGACCCAGTCAGGGATTTAAAAATAAGTGGCAGACGTTTTAACTGAGGCTGACCATGCGGATTTAACGGGGTCTGACGATGCAGTTTTAAGGAAGGGACGTACCTTGCTGCTTTGAAAAAGGAACAGACTGACTATGTGGATTACAAAAGACGATGCAGTTTACGAGGAGGCTGAGAATCCACGAGGTTCTGGATTAAAAGCTGGTGGACCCTATAACATAGACGAGGTCTCCCCAATCAGAATTGAATGATTGGCAGCTATTGGTAAAGCTGAACTGTGTTTGGAAAGTAGGGAAACGGTTTCTCTAACTTTTCTAAAACTAGCCTGGTTTGGCAGGGGAGAGGCAAGGATATGTGTTTATGGGTGTTTTAAAGAACATAAGACTTAACAGCAGAAATCCGCAAATAATTAGATCTATGTAACTGTTAAATAAACAATTCTTTTTCTTTTCACTAAACTCTAGTTCTGAGAGTTATAATTCTGGCGGCGGGCAATCGGGCCCCTAACTAAAGAGCCTGTGTGCTCTGTTTCAATTGGAGCAGCCCGGGGGTTCTGTAACAACAGCACAGCTAGAGAGAACTTGGACAAATGCAAACCAGATATCATTCTGCTGCTTAAAACCATAGGTGGTTTCCCACTAGGGCCACAGCAAGCCTGTTTCAGCTTTTGTGAGGAATTTGGAAAAAACGTAACCATCCCCTCTCTGAGATAAGCAAAGAATGAGTCAGATTTCAGACCCGATTTCCACTCTGATCAGGATTTTTACACAGGGCAGACACAGCAACACCCTTTGCCCTTAGAATAAAATCCAGGCTCTTTAAGATGCTTGTACAGACGGCTCTAGCCTTGTCCCTGCCAATCTCTGTAGAGCCATCTCTCGCCAGTCTTTCCACTCATGCTCTCTGATCCTGCTGTCCTGGATCAGTTTCAGTTCCTTGAACGTAGCACATTCTCATATCTTTGCCAAACCTCCTGCTGTTGGAAAAATCTTCCCTCTGTCCAGATAACTCTTGCTCACTCTTTAGATCTTGACAGAAATATTACTTCCCCCTCACAGGACTTCTCAGACCTCCTCAATTAGAGTGAGTTTCCTCGCCACACATACCCCAGAGCGTTTAACTGTGCCCTTGCATAACACTCATCAGGACATATTGAAATTGCTGGTAGAAAGTCTGCCTTCTCTGATGGATTCCTAGCTTAATAAGGGCAGACTTTACCTATTTGTTCCCCACGGTGTTATCTGTGTTCAGTAACATATCTGACGCTTTAGTTGATGCTTCAGGAATATTTATTGGCTGAATAAATAACTGAATGCCTGGAAAAGCCTGGAATCATTGTTGCAGCATAGTGGAAAAGGTTTTGTCAGAAGACGTAGGTTCTAGTCCTAGCTCTAACACTACCTTACTTAGTTAAGCAAGTTTCCTTAACCACTGTGAACCTACTTTCCTCATCTTTAAAATGGTTATAACACTAATTTATCTACAAGGTTGTCATGAGACTGAAAGTAGGTGAGAAGGGACAATATTATATTTATTATTATTATTATTATTATTATTATTATTATTATTATTATTATTATAATCCTCACCTGAAGACATGCCAGTTGATTTTAGAGACAGGGGAAAGGAGAGAGAGAAAGAAGGAGAGAAAGACCGATGTGAGAAACTTTAACCAGTTGCCCTGTATGTGCCCTGAACCTACAACCTAGGCATGTGCCCTGACTAGAAATTGAACCCGCAACTGTTTGGGTTATGGCACGATGTTCCAACCAACTGAACCACACGGGCCAGGGCGACGAGACAATATTTATCGATTGTATGGCATGTTATCTCAAAAGAAAAAATGTGTCTCTACAAGGTTATCATTTACCTAAATATTACAGGGACAAAACAAGAACCTAAGTCCAAATTTCTCTAGTTCCAAAGGCTCTGCTTTCTTTTCTCTTTTTCTTTCCCTTCTCATCATATTGCATCAATATCAATTTGATTAATTATTCAAGTCAGAGGGCAAGCATGACTTGTTTTGTGAAACCATCTCTGACTCTCCTAGACAGATTTATATGCTCTTGTCCCTAAGTTCACATTATTCTAGTGTAATAACATTAGACTTTAATCATTTCCTTACCACAAAGTTTTTCAAAGAAATGACCATGTCTCTTTCATTGTTGTATACCCAGTATCTCGCCTGGATGTTAGTACTTTGTAAGAACTAAACGAATATTTGTTAAATGAATGAATGAACTGCATCTAGTATTTCAATAAATTTGGTAATGTAACTTTTGTTTAATGTTTATATATAGCTTTATATTTATTTTTAACCAACCTATAATTAAGGTCGCAACCACAGTTGCTCAAATGCTTGAGGCTGCTAAGGTGGTATAATGAATATGACACCAGCTCTTATCCAATAATAAATATCTGGTTTTAGATAAATATACCAAAGATAAATTTTAAAGAATAGCTAGTAATTGCCTGGAAGGGAATATGTCAAATATGAAGAATGAGGAAATGGTTCAGGTTTATTTTAAATTTGATATTTTGGTTTTAATTTTCTATATGGCAACTTCAGAGAACAGATATATTGTTAGTGCATAGCAAACTGCTTAGCCTAGAGAACTTGACATATTATTTATAATTAATAGTAGAAACAAAACCCAATTGCAAATTAATGGACTACAGCACATCAATGGATTAGGAGGCTAAAATAGAGCTGAAGGGTTCCTTTACATTTAAATGAAAATAAGAACTATTTACTTGATATTCAAATCAAGAAAAAGTATAAAAAATTCTTTGAACTTATGTAATATATGATCTAAATTCTTCACCTAAGATAACAGCTTGTCAAAATGCTAATTATTAGGAACTGAGAGATTTGTGTAGTTAATAATGCTTCCTCTCACATGTGTTATACAGTTTCTAGAAGGAAATATGAAATCTATTATTAGCTTTACATAGTCAACTCTTGATTATCTGAGTTAATAATGAGAAACCAGACATCTGTGCTAACAGAAAGAGCAGAAACATACAATAGACTTGTTTCAGATCTAAAAGGGTAGATAATACAAAAATTACATCCTTGACTCTGGAATAAATGCTGATTCTTTGCAGCATATTTGTCTTCCTATAAGATGCCATTAGTTTTTCTAAGGAGGGAGAGCAATGCTTGGGAAAGCTCATATCATATACACATGCAAGTGGGAGGCCACTCTAGATCCTGTGAACTGCTTACCGGAGGTTAGAATTCTGTCAGTGGTATCCATTCTGCACATTGGGTTTTGATCATTACTAATATATTAAAAGTTCTCATTCTTAAGGCTCCAGGTCCTAATATGATATTTCCAAGCTCACCCGTGGCTAATGCAGAAGCTAGCAAAAGCAGTGGTGAAAAAAAGTCAGTTCTGGGAAAGAAAAAGAAAAGTCATATTATGCCCTGTTTTGACCTTGAGGAAAAAACAGAGATCACTAAAGTTTTTCCTGTCATTTTAAAATTTAAGCCGTAGACATTGGTCCACTAAAATAAACAGGGGAAGGAAATTAGAAATTAGTGCATATTGCAGATATAATGCCTTCTAAAGTGATATAAATAATTTTGGCAATGCTGGGTCAACTACTCTATAATTATCTACGAAAACTGAATTGCCTCTCAATGTAAATAACTGCTATCTTTTCGTTTGTGAAATGAGATCAATTATGTAACAAAAATTTACATTAAAGATGGCATTTCTCTCTGAGGCATTTTAGGAAATGACCAATGGAAGGTGGGCTCCATGGCTCAGAAGAAGCAACAGAGTCAAGAGTAAAACTGGTCTGGACTTACTGCATACATAGAAATAGGCACCCAGCAGGTGACAGAAGTCCCACAAAGCAAAGGTTCAGTTATTCAATCATTTGCCACTTACTGGGCACTTACTGTATGGCAGTCAATAAGCTAGGTGCTGGGGATACCTCTCAATTGAGAAATGGCCCCTGCATTTAAGGAGCTCACAGACACTTAAACAAATGTGTTTATATAAAATAACTAAGAGTGAAAGTGTGGTGAGTGTTGCGGGGGACAGAGGGACAAAAGGCTTGCTGGAGCTAGAGGAAGCTCCACAAATGAGTTTGCCCTTAGCCAAGTTCTGGACAAGAACTGAAGTGTACCAGTTAAATAAGATGCAGAGGCAGTCCGAACTGACAGACGCATACTCTAGACCAAGAACCATGAACTCTAAGGACAATGTACTCAGGAGTACATGGTGGATCTGGGTAGAAGTAAACAGTAAGTTACAGCCAGATCATCAAGGATTTTGTTGGGCATGCTAAGGCGTTCGGGCATTCTTGTACAGATAAGAGTCAGACATAAGAAGCCGTAAAACAGTGGAGTGGCATGATCAGATATTTGCTGGAAAAAATTAACCCTGGTAACTTTGAGAAAAAGCCAAGTCCTGGAGGAGAGAGGTTTAGTTGGGAAGCATCAATAATTTAAGGATTTTGGGTCTATATGTCCTAATTAACTTCCTACCATCTGGTTTATGTCTTAAGATTTTACTGTTACAGCTTTAGTTTCTCAACTTGGTACCTATTAAAAATGGTGTGACGGATATGCATAAATGCATTAACTGATCTGAGCTTAGGCGTATGGATGAAAGAGACACTTTTCAAATTCTTCGCTCTCAATTAAGCCTGTACTCCCAGTGACAACAAGGGACCAGTGCTGAGCTGGGAGGTTCCTCAGGACAAAGCAGGTGGAGAGAAAGTCTCCCTTTCTGCCAAATCAAGTGAGCATTAGACATTGTGTTCATTTTCTATCTCTGCAATAACAAATCACAATAAACTTACTGGCTTCCAACAAAATACTTCCATTATCTTACAGAGTTGGGAGTCTGGGAGTCTGGGCGTGTCTTAACTGGTTCCTCCACAAGGGGTCTGTCTCACCAAGCTGCCATCAAGTGTCAGCCAGGACTAGATCCTCAGTGAGCCTCACGATGCAGCCCTCCCACTCATGGTGGTTTACTCCCCCAAAGCCAGCAGTGGAGACAGAGTCTGCCACTTCAGGTTGCTAATGTTAACCCCCATTTAAAGGAATCACTTGATTATTTCAAGCCATGGAAGATAATCTCCCTTTTGAGTAACTTAAAGGTAATGAGATACCTTAATTATGCCTTCCAAATCCCTTTACCTCTGCCATAACATATCTTAACTATGGAAGTGATAGCCCATCACCTTTGACATTGGCTAGCAGCAAGTTACAGGTTCCACGCACACTCAAAGGTGGGGGGGGGGGTGTCACACAAAGGTATGGATACAGGAGGGCATGAATCGTGGGTCCAACTTAGAATTCTACCTATCACAGATGCCAAGAGTCAAGTAGAAAAGTTGAACTCACAATAGGCCAGAGCCAAGTAGGCAGGGAATAGCTGGGTTATCAGGTAGGGACGAAGTTAACTAGGACAATGTCTGGAGCAAGTTCTGCCCTGGGCCAGCTCACTGTGGCATGATGCATAAAAGAGAAGCCTATTGGGCCCAGGGAAACACCACACAATATGCCAGCCCAACTCAGACAGATGTAAAGAAAAGCGGGGCGGGGGGATATTCTCCCAAAAGAATACTATAGAGGTAGACGATGTAAATAGAGGAAAAGGGCTAGCAGTTTGGAAACTGTTTTCAACTGAGGGTAGCATAGACCTGGAAATACCAAGCTTTTTCACATATTATCTTATTTTTCACACTATAAGATGCACCTGACAATAAGACGCACCTAGGTTTAGAGGAGGAAAACAAGGGAAAAAAATATTCTGAACCAAATGGTGTACTAAAATATTTAATAAAATATAACAGAATAATATTTCAACCATGTAAAGTGAACAGCGGTCAAGAGTGGTATTAAGAACCATCATCACTGTCATGAACAAATGAGGAGAGACTTTAAGGTTCAAGTACTCTTCTAGTTTTCTGGGAACCCCAAGAACTCATCATCACTAATGTCAGAATTTATGAAGCTCAGTTGCTCATAATCACTGATATCACTTTCTTTGGTATCTTCATACTGACCAGACACCCTGAGATTCAGCAGTAAAGTGGGACATTTAAGCATCCCCAGGGGTTTCATGTCGGCCCACCGCTTCCTCTTCTAACAGCTGTCACCACGGCTGACAGGTCAGATAATACACACCACGGTCTGTGATGCAATATTTCCTCCATAAGACATACAAATATTTTCCCCCCACTTTTGGGGAAAAAAAAAAAAGTGCATCTTATGGAGCGAAAAACACGGTATATATACATATCAGCATTTCTTTCACCATTTTACATTTAGCTCTAATGATCATTCATATATCACACAGCTATAAGTGATAACAGAGAGTTTTCAAGAGCTATATAAGCAGTCTGATAGAGAAAATCAGGAGAGAAAAACTATCAAGCAAACTAGACAAGATAATTAGAGAGAAAATATATGCAGCACTGAATTTGAATTGCAAAGAAAATTTCAGCTAACAAAGCCGTTATATTTTCACACAAATTAATAGAAGGTAAAAGCAAGGGAAAATTGAGTTAATAAAAGATTAAATTAAAAAAAAAGATTTTCAACACAAAAGCTTTGAAATAGTTCCTCTCTTGCCTCTGCTGCTAACTTTGGACAGATTAGCACACAGAGAAGTCTGGCTTTCCCCATCAGGGATGCAAACTTTCAGGGTTTTGCCAACCTGCCCCCCCCCCCCCCCTCAGGACAGAGAAAACAGATAGAAAGGCCAGGTCTGCTCATCCGCAGGTTGACCTGCTTGTTCTAAGCAACTTTGTGGATTTAAGATTCTGGCTGCCAGGCTGGACTCCTAGCACCTGGCTGCTCTGCATTTCTACTGTGTTCTTAGAGTCTAGCCTCTGCTCTCTGCCTGGCAATAACAATAATACCGATAATCATAATGGCCAGAGTTATTAAGCATTTATGAAACTACATTAATTAAACATGTGTTATGTTCATGTATTTTTTATTATTGTGGCACTGGGTCAATGTCATAGGGATAGTATTTTTAAAAGAAGATATTAATATGTTTCCATTCTTAAGTTGAGTTCTATTAGAATCCCCTCTTCCCTCAAGTCTACAAAGGGGAGACATAATGCCCAGAAGAGGAAGGAAACGAGCCTCCGAGAAATTTTAATAGGAGCGGTAGGGAAATAGTTCGAGTGTCCTGAACTTTTCCTTCCGGGCTTTTGCCTGGAGAGGTCATAGTGTAATAAACAGGTAATAGGAGAACATGAGGAAAGAGGGATCCAGGCCCCAAATTCCAGTTAGATTCTGAGCGTGACCGCTTCTGAGTAAACCTGGTAGTGCCACATGGTATGGACTAGCAAGGTCTTGAGTATAAATTTTTCTGAGCCCCGTGTGTTTTCCTTAAGTATGAATGAGACCCAGAGATTCCTGTGGCTCCAGAAGGGCCCCTCAGAAGTTAGGATGGACAGGCAGCAGACGGGGCAGACACAGAGGGCCCACCTTACCAGTGACAGATCAGCTGACGCGAACCAGCCTAAAACCTGGCTCTGGCCTGACCCACCTCTTACGATCCCTTTTTCTATGCTCACCTCAGGCCCCACATACTAACCATTTACCAGGCATTTAAAAAAAAATTAATTCAAACTTTCTCCACTCTCCTTAATTGTCTAATCTTTGCCTTCACTGGTCACTCTGCAAGGAAGACTTTGCTTTTAGTTCACAGAAAGGAAAAAAAAAAAAAAAGAAATATATATATATCAGAGAAGGAAAACTCTGACTCCAAAAAACCTCCGCTGCCTTGCGGCATACCTCTTCAGGGGAAAGGCTAAGGGAGTAAACCCCGACAGAAAATCCGGAGCCGGAGTCCCTAAGGCGGTTTGACGTTGTAGTCAACACCGGCAACTCCTGCGGCGCACCTGAAGCCAAGCTGTATTGACTCCGTCTTTCCCTTGGACCCTTCAGCTGCGAAGAGAGGGGGGGGTCTGCTGCATGGGCAACAGCAGACCCTCCATATCACCCTGCCCAGGCTCTGTAGCTTCAGCTTCACTGGAGAGGACACTCCAGCGTCATCGCAAGATGTCGATTCAACACGGGAGGAGACAGATACCGTGTCACTCCCGAGTTGGACTGCACAGCCATTCTCGGCGGTGCAGATAGACTCTTAAGAAGCTACACCATCGTCTCTCGAGACGGACGGCTGCCGACGATATATATATATATATATATATGGGATATTAGACAGTAAAAGAAAATAATTTCTCTCTGCTTACAAACCTGCCAATGAATTCTCATTGCTTTTAAAACTTTATTTTAGGATACAGACCAGAATCCTGAACACCATTTCCAAGGCCCTGCCCAACTGGCCCTTTACTCCCTCTGTGGCCTCAGTGTGTCCATACTTGGACAAATAAATTTGTTTCTCCTCTGGAAGCTTTGCAGACCCCACATGAGATCAATCACACTCTTAGATCCTGTCACAGCACCCCGGACTTTCTCCTAATGCCACACACTGAGGAAATATATTGATTTTATGCTGCCCAAATAAACCAATAGTCTTGTTTCAACTAATTTCACTCAGAATAACAAGTTCCCACCTGACTGTATGCACCAGCTACATCACATTACTCCAACATCTAACTATGTAATATATTTGCATATTTTAAGTATTGAAAAACAGTGCATGTTTTCTTCCTTTGTCAAACATCTACCAGCCTCTGTTTTGCCTTCTGTGTGATAAAAAATTGCACAGAACGGCATTGAAGAAGAGTCACATGATACCAGAGGGGGACCAGGAAAAGGCATTTCATGATTTATCAGGAACTGATAAGAACATATATTTATTATTATAAATATTCATGATATTTGGTATAAAAATGCTTTACTTCTGGCTACCTAAAACTTAGTCAACTTAAAGTACTGAATGTGACAGTAAATAATTCAGATAATTTGTGTACTATTTTTTTTTTTTTAAACTAAACCATGAAGACATAATTACACATTATTCTCACTAACCCTTAACTTCCTCCATATCAGCTCACCCTGAATCTGAGCTTGGAGCTTAAAGATAATCTCAGCCGCTGGCTTTGGCCATCATGCTGGCTGGAGACCAACAACACTCCCCTCAGCTGCCTGTGCTCAGTGGCCGCTGGAATAACACTGTCCCAGCCTCAGGAGGTCTATTTCCAGTTTGTGCGAACTAACGAAAAAGAAGGCCCTCATTTGCCTTTCCAGCAGTCCCCGGGCAGCCACCTTCTCTGTTCTAATTTTAGTTCTTTTCTAATGTTTTTTCTCCTTTGCAGAAAAGCAGCCTATGCTGCTAAGCCCTGAAAGGCTTTTGTTTTTGTTATTTTTCCTATTTAGAAAGAAGTAGTTTTCCACTTCTTTTTTTAGATCTCCCCTCTCCCATTAGTTTTCTCCAGTATGAGGTGATGGTTTGAAACTATTAACGAGACTGGAGAGAGCTGTTTACCCAGGGGAGTTAAATTCCTTAGCAGATGCCCAAAGCTGCTAGCCGACAACATTCCTGATATACAGAGAGCTTCCTGGAAACAACTTTCCATAAGGTGGAAGCATCTTTTATTACTGATGATCCTCAGCTTCTTTTCCCTCGGTAATTCACAACACACCTGTCCAGGACATTTTCATTGAGGAACTCAGAACTCCTAAGTCACTCACTGTGGGCTAAATCACTGTTTTTTAGTCTTTTAAAACTGATACCCTTTACTTTAATAAATATAAAATTATTACATAGCTTCCTCCCACCCTATCCTATCCCACTAAAAAAATAAAAAAAATAAGTCTCAACTATCTAATCACCTTATCTACTTGGATACTCAATTGTGTTTCAAATTAAAAAGTCCAAAACTGAGCTTCCTCATCTCAACTAATATGAAATCCATCCTTACAAAGATCAAAAGGGCCAAAAATCCTTGAGTCACAGCTTTGGTCTCTTTCATTTTCTCATACCTTACCACCCAATCAATCCCCAAAATGTTCCCTCTACCTTTAAAATAGATCCAGAATTCCACTGCCTCTATTTAAAAAAACTGTTACTCGAGGGAAAGGAACATATTGGCAATGACCCAATTGGGAGTACCCAACAGACTGGACTACTTTATCAACTAGGCTCTCAGATCATTCAGAAATTCACGTGCAGAAACGTATGGTGGTCAAGATTAGAGAGAGCCCACGAGGGACGATCCTGAATGCAATACCACTCTCAGGAGGCCCTTGGCACCCAGGGAACAACATGAGAGATCTTGGTACTGTAATCGCTTAGGCTGGAGCAGGATTCGCTGGAAGCAAGGGACCCCAGTTTGGACAGGGGACCCCAGATCCAGCACAGAGACAGCTCCCCTTGTGGTCAGGAAAGGGTGCCAAGGTGGCAGATTAAAGCAGCCTGCCTTCTGCAAAGGGAGGAGCTGCCTGAAAAAGGAGAATTGCTGGAGGCAAGAGGCTAGTATAAACACAATGCAGTTTGCAGGAGGAAGGAAAGAAAGCTCCCCAGATGGAAACCAGAGCTGGGGCTTAATAGTCCACAGCCTTGGGGCTACTAGCTTGTGACAGAGGCTATACACAGTGCTTGCGTGAGCTGTGAGGGCTGGACGCCCTGCCCACGGTGATTGGAAACTTCTGCCCATGCCCAGAAAAGGGGGCAAAGGCACACAAGGCCCCTGGTTAAAAAGCTAGACACTCCCATCGGCTTCCCCCGAGTGCATGGGACTGCGGGAGAGGACATTTTCCACAGGAGGTGGGGAGAAGCCTGCTCTGGTTTTTGGCTCTGGATGCAGGCTCTTGGCTCTCTCGGCTCATGGAACTTTCGTTTGGGACTTTGGTTGCAGGTGTGCTTGGACACTCTGGGTCTCTGGTCCTTGCTCCTTGCACAAACGGGAGCACTTGCGGGAAGGGCAGGAGGTAGGCCCGCCAGGGAGGTAAGGTCCTGTGCTGGGATGTAGGTCTTGCTGGGCTCCAGCCTCTGGGACACTATGATCTAGGACAGCGTGGCACATGGGTCCTAGGCCACCACATGGAGACTGAGAGCAGCTCACCCCCAGGTCCTGAAGGACAGAGCTGCTGCAGGAAGATGGTGACTCTGAAACCCACGAGTGCAGACTCCAGAGAGGATAGAGATCTCTTTGTGTAGCCAGCTTAAGCTCCAAAAAGGACAGATAAGGTTATGGGGAATTTCTGGGCATGGTTTTGACTTGTAATATTTTGGGAACAAGAGAAATTATGGGTCTCGTGGGAGAGAGGGGCTCAGAACAGGAGTGCTCTCAGTCTCTCTCCCAAATTGGAACTCTGTTAATAAAAACCTGTTCCCTTTAACACAAATCTTTGGGTCGTGTATCAAGGTGACAAGCGGCTGACCCCCATGCTGTGTGATAACAGTACTTCGAGGAAGAGTGGAACGAAGCATAGAAGAGTAAACTCAGGTAAAGTTCATCTGTTTCATAATTTGTTAAGTAAATGGAAAGATTGATTTAAATGTTATGAATGGAGACTGATATAGAAATAAATATGGTCATTTTTATCAAATAATTCTTAAAATTGTACTTATTTAACCACAGTAGTTAAGACTAATTTGTATGGGGTGAGGCTAACTCAGCTCCTTACTCCCATGGTCTTAAGACCCCATGATTACCAATAATTATAATCATTCTTGGATTCACATGCATCCCCCTCTCTAAATCTACCTCCTATCATTTAAGCCCACTTATTTTTTTAATTTTAATTTTCTCAATTACAGTTGACATTCAATATTATTTTATATTAGTTTCAGGTATACAACATAGTAGTTAGACTTTTATATAATTTACGAAGTGATCTCCCAACCCCTGAATAAGTCTATTAACCCACAAAGCATTATACATAGTTATTACAATATTATTTTCTATATTCCCTATTAATCCCCATGACTATTTTGTAACTTGCAATTTGAACTTCTAACTCCCATCAACCTTTTCAACCAGCCCAGCGCTTTGCTACCTTGACTCCAGCAGTCCTCTGACCCACTGGAATCGCTAATCCAATGGTCTTACTGATTTTTTCGCTTTGTTGTCCTTTTTTGCCTGCTTCTCCATCTTAATGTCTATGGTCAAACATTACTCTCATTTTCTTGCTCATATTTTCTTGCCCTTTTATCACTTCTGTTTGATAAAACCACAACCTATGTGAAATTCAACTCTCTGAATACTCTGCACCCATGCCCCCTGAACTGGGTTGCAGAAAAATGCAGAACGATACTGGCTAATCTAACTTTTAAGTTCATTAACACAAACCTCAGATGGGCCCTTAGTGCTGCTAGGCAATCACTTTACCTCCCTTGTCCATTCATTGTCTCTGTCCTAAACAACTCTTCCCCTCTCCTCTTCCCTCAGTGCGACGCCTCCTCTGCCATCTTTGTTCTCAACTGATGCTGCCGCTTTCTGCTTAATAGTGAAAATGGAGATGATCAGACTAGGCAGATCTTCCACAGATTCTCACCATGTGGATCCCTTTCCAACATGTGTACCCACACCAGAAACATCTCACCCATTTCACATGCTCCTCTCTAAAGCCAATCTCTCTTCTTAGTTAATAGAACTCATTCGCTCTTTTTCCTCTTTCATAATTTTCCTTGGAAGAGATATTCTGAAAAGGTAGTTTATGTTTGCTCTAATTCCTCTTCTCTTTTTCTCTCTTAAACCCATTATGCTGGATTTTTGGCCCATCAATTTCAACCAAATTGCTCTAGTCAAGGTCAATGGTAACCTCCACATTATTAAATCTGCTGGTCAATTTTATCTCAGTCCACATCCTACCCAACTTATCAGCTACATCTGACAAAGTTGATCACTCCCTCCTTAATAACTTTTTCATCTGAGTTCAGGACACAACAGTCACCAGATTTCCTCCTGCCTCACAAGTTGTTCCTCCTCAGTCTCTTTTGCTGGTATCGCCTTTTATTCCCCCTTCCATGAAGCTCAGGTTTGGTTCTCTATCCACACTCACTCCATGTCATCTGTATAGTGACAATGTTCACATTTATATCTTCAGGCTGGACCTTCAGTTTGCCGACTTGACACATCATTCAGAAACCTAATAGGCATCTCAAACAAAATGAATTCCTGGTATTTCTCTCTGCTCACCAAAAATGCTCTTCTGACAATCTCTCACATGTCAGACGGTAGTAAATCCATTCTCAGAGTTGTTTAGAGCAAAAATCTTGCAGTTTTCCTCAATTCTTTTTTTCTCATACACTATACCCACTCCATCATAAAATCCTATTGGATCTTCCTTAAAAATATGCCTTTTTCTCTATACCTCCACTGTTGTTCACCTTTGATCTGAGCATCCTGCATCTATCGTGTTATTGCAAGGGGATAATAGCCTCCTAAGGGGCCTTCTAGCTTCCACTCTTGCTCCCCTTTTATAGTCCATTCTCAACATAACAGAGTAGTCCTCACAAACAGAAGTTGAATCATGTCACTTCTTGGAAAGACCTTTGTAATTAGCTCTTTATTTCACTTGAGTAAAAGCCAAAGTCTTTATAATGGCCTATTAGGTCCTACATGATCTAACTCCCTCCTTCTTACTTACAAATATTCCGTACTTCAGGGAATGGCAGATCAGTCTGACTCATCTGGTTAAACCAGAAACTTTAGATCCTTCCTTGAACTTTTCACCATCACCGTCGCACATCCAATCAGCTGCTATAAACTGTTGATTACTCTTTCCTTGTGTCTCTCAAATCCATTTACATGTTCTCATTGCTGATGACACTGTTTCTCCACACCCCCAATTTTATCTCATCTCAAATCTGTCCACTATATTTTAATAGTAAAGTGATCTTTCCAGTTAAATGCAAACCCCTTCATATCATTCCCAAGTTTGTCTGACCACAAAGGTCTTCCCTCTTAACCATCTTTTTTGATAATTCATAAGTTGATACTCAGAGTACACAATAGAGTGCCTCACAGTGGGAAGCTTTCATTACAATTCAAACTACTTTTGAAATTGCCCTCTGTTATACAAATTCCGTGGGTCACTTATTTAAAGTGTTTTGCAGTATACAATTCACTTTTGAGGGTGTATTAGTCTTCATTCTATTAAACAACATTTATCAGAATTAATTATTTTGTGTATGTAATCATTTATAAAATGAAATGTGATGCTGGAAATCAAGGTTCCTAAACTGAGGCATGTTCTCATGCCTCTCCGTCCAGGTGCGCTATGACCCGAGCTGGCGAGCTGGACTCGCTAGCGCCGACAGTCTTTGACTGATCAGGCCTCAGGGTTTCGAGACATTCTGTGACTTAAAAGGAATCTTGCTGAGTACTCCATCTTCCCTGATGTTGACAAGGAAACCAAACAAAGCCAAGCACAGGTAGCACAGGTAGTGCTTAACCCTGCGTGCTTTCTGTTAATGTTCAAGGAACAGTGTGGCTGTTCCCATAGTCTTAAAAGAATAGATGATTGAATTCCTATTTTTTGTTTTTGATAGAAAACATTCTTTATAGTTTATATATTAACCTCCTTTTGTTGTAATCCCAAGTAAGTAATTGTATATTGTAATCAATATTGGAATGTGCCTGTGAGCTCATTCCTTACCCTCCCTATTGATTTCTATAGTTGTAAAACTCAATAAAAGGAGAGGTCTTTGCACTGCTCGCTGCTGACCTGCCAGAGTGTGTGGCAGCCCTCCAACCAACTCATTCTCCTTGCTGGAATTACTTCTGCGCCCTCGACCACATTTAATACAACACATTTAATTGCTGGCCCTGGCTGGTTTAGCTCAGTGGATTGAGCGTCAGCCTGCGAGCTAAGTGTCGCTGGTTCGATCTTCCAGTCAGGGCACATCAGAGAAGGAAAACTCTGACTCCAAAAAACCTCCGCTGCCTTGCGGCATACCTCTTCAGGGGAAAGGCTAAGGGAGTAAACCCCGACAGAAAATCCGGAGCCGGAGTCCCTAAGGCGGTTCGACGTTGTAGTCAACACCGGCAACTCCTGCGGCGCACCTGAAGCCAAGCTGTATTGACTCCGTCTTTCCCTTGGACCCTTCAGCTGCGAAGAGAGGGGGGGTCTGCTGCATGGGCAACAGCAGACCCTCCATATCACCCTGCCCAGGCTCTGTAGCTTCAGCGTCATCGCAAGATGTCGATTCAACACGGGAGGAGACAGATACGATGTCACTCCCGAGTCGGACTGCACAGCCATTCTCGGCGGTGCAGATAGACTCTTAAGAAGCTACACCATCATCTCTCGAGACGGACGGCTGCCGACGACGACGACAGTTAATTGTTACCCTGGCTGGTTTGGCTCAGTGGATTGAGCGTCGACCTGCGAGCTAAGTGTCGCTGGTTCGATCTTCCAGTCAGGGTACATCAGAGAAGGAAAACTCTGATTCCAAAAAACCTCCGCTGCCTTGCGGCATACCTCTTCAGGGGAAAGGCTAAGGGAGTAAACCCCGACAGAAAATCCGGAGCCGGAGTCCCTAAGGCGGTTTGACGTTGTAGTCAACACCGGCAACTCCTGCGGCGCACCTGAAGCCAAGCTGTATTGACTCCGTCTTTCCCTTGGACCCTTCAGCTGCGAAGAGAGGGGGGGTCTGCTGCATGGGCAACAGCAGACCCTCCATATCACCCTGCCCAGGCTCTGTAGCTTCAGCTTCACTGGAGAGGACACTCCAGCGTCATCGCAAGATGTCGATTCAACACAGGAGGAGACAGATACCGTGTCACTCCCGAGTCGGACTGCACAACCATTCTCGGCGGTGCAGATAGACTCTTCAGAAGCTACACCATCGTCTCTCGAGACAGACGGCTGCCGACGACGACAGTTAATTGAAGAAAAGATGAACTACCTTGGCATAAGTACAGACCTCTTAAGTTGGTTCTTTCTGTCTTAAAACTACTATGGATTTCAAATAATAATATTACAGGAAAAATAATATTAAACAATAATGATAATATTAAAGAATAATATTAGTTTTCATAGTTTATAAAATCTATTCACA
This sequence comes from Furipterus horrens, assembly GCF_987537825.1. Classification (NCBI taxonomy): domain Eukaryota; kingdom Metazoa; phylum Chordata; class Mammalia; order Chiroptera; family Furipteridae; genus Furipterus; species Furipterus horrens. The sequence continues at coordinate 17,277,466 of NW_028327174.1, read as the reverse complement.
TAAATAAGGTCATTTTTTTTACTACAACTACCCAAAGAGTAGATATTATTTTCCTTTTTCAGAGAAGCAAATTGGCAATCAGAGAATTAAATGATTTGTGAAAAACACCTAGGAAATCAGTGACAGAACTGGCTCTGGAATTTCATCCTCTTTCAATATATACCTGCATATGCAGGTTCTTAAATGCAAAGTATAATAAAACATCTATGTGCAAGATAATAAAATGCTACTTTTTCATGTAGAGAAATACCTACCTTAAAAGTCTTACTTTTTGATAGAAAAGAAATCAGCATTGTCCTTTCATATTATTAATAAACATCAGTCCACTCTAAAATTTCTGATGTAATGTGGAGGTGGTGGGAAACCATGGTAACATGCTATTTGAAATTAGTTCAACCATTAAAGGTTATATTTCAGTTCTGCTCAAAGGTCAGACCTGAAAAATATCCATTTTGAAATGCGTGGAAAATTATCATTTCCCCACACATTTTGGATGGTGCCACTACAGTCCTGACAGCAGTCATGTGTGTGTCCTCATCCTGTGTCTCTGGTGGTCAAGTAGAGAGAAGGCACTGGGCCTATAACTTCTCTTACTCTTAATTTAAAAAAAAGTAGTATCTACCTCAAAGGACTGTTGAAATTTTCAAAATTAATCACACACACACAAAAAAAACCCCAAAGCAATTAGTACACTAACTAAAGTTGAGAAATAAAGCTGAGAAAGTTTTTCCTAAATGACCAGACTCATTTCTCCCATTTAAAGATTTGAATCTGGAATGAGTCACTCAAATAAGCATTAATTAAGAATGACATGCCTACAACCCTTCTTGGGGTTCACATATCACTTTTATTTACCAATCATATCCCCTCTTTCCTCTCTTGTAAAACTGTATGTGGTACATGGCAAACATACCTAAATTCTTATGCTAGGCTTCATTAATATCATAAAGGCTACTATTAATAGTTACTCACATTTATTTAACACTCTATAGCAGACACAGTACTAATCATTTTACGTGCATTACTGTACTACAGGGTAAGCTAATATAATTAATTTATTGTTAATTTAATTCCATAGATAAGAAAACTGTAGCGTAAAGAGATGAAGTTTCATAGCTAGGTAAGAAGTTCAGTCTCATAGTAAACAAACTTAGGCAGCCTACAACATGTCAGGGACCCATCCACTCTAGCTAACAATTCTAGAAAGAGGAGAGAAGACAATAAATAAGTAAACAAGTGAACTAAATAATTTTACATAGTAAGTAGGCTCTGGAAAAAAGAAAACAGGATGATTTGACCTAACTAACTAGAGTGATGTTGAAAATGGTTAAGAACATGGACTCTACCACAAAGTTTGAATCCCAGCTCTGTTCTTATGGGCTGTTATATAGTTATCCTCTTTATGTGTTTCCTTGTCTACAAATAATAATATCTAATTCATGTAAAAGTTGTGAGGTTTAAATGAGTTAATATACATAAAATGTCTATAACACTGTATGAAGCATAGTGTTAAGTATATGCTTAAGTACTTATTGCTTATTAACATTAAAGATATTAAATTCAATATATTAAATATTTAAAATGTTATAAATTAAATGTTAAAAACATGAAAAATATTTAAGCACTTGCCTAAATACTTATTGCTTATTAATATAATTATTATTGTTCTTTTCACATCTTTGTTACTGTAATTATCATTACATTGAAGGCTCTCCATAAGACAGGGTGATCTGGGAAAGCATGTATGAGGAAGTGCGTTTGAGGCAAAACCCAAATAGCACTCAGTCACATGAAAATCTGAAGATGGGAACCAAAGTTCAAAAGCCACAGGGCCAGAAGGCCTAGCAAAGAAGGCCAATGTGAGCCAGGATGAGTTTGCTCAAGGTTTAGGTATAACCTCACTTCTTACTGGCTCTTTAACCTAAGCCCTGAGCAAACTCATCCCGGCCATAGTAAGGAGCTAGATTGTACTCTAAGTTCAATGAGAAGCCACTTAGCATTTTAAGCATGATAATGACATACTTGGATTTATATTTTATAAATATCATTCTGGTTGCCACAGAAAGATTGGATTATAGCTTCCATTGAATATCAGTTTCACCACTTCCATTCATCATTATTTTAACATAATCTCAGTGTTTTTCCTAGGGGAAAATAATTCTCTGGCTATATTTTTGAAATGCTTTTATCTGTGTTCTTAAAAGTAGAGTCAGAGTAAAGGACTTAAGTACATGTGTATACTTTCATATAGTCATACACACACTAATTTTGAACAATAATTACATGGAATACACACACAGACAATAATTTATGATTCTGAAATTCATATTAATCATATTTAGAAGATTTTAAGATTATATCTTTGAAGAAATGTAGTTGGATAGTTAATTTACTTTAAAATAGATATAAGGAGAAGATATTCTTTAGGCCCTATTTCTCATATTTCTGTCCACCAGTGATTAGCTCCTAGCCCCTAAAGAAGGGAATCATTGCAAATCTGATCAGGTGGAACCAGGTGGGTGTGGTTACTCTTCTAATTTTCCCCTCACTTCTAGGCTTATTTTTTCACACCCATCTTCTCTACTTTTATTTTGCTTTGAGTAGATTGATAGCCTACTTAGGCCACACTGTGAAACTTAATCCTACTGGATAACTTGATACAGGTTCTCTAGCCTCAGAGCTAGGCGTCATGCATTGACAAGTTGATACCACTATGTGGAGAGGGGCATACAACAGCAGCAGAAGAACAGTTCTAGGTTTCCATTTTTTTACTATCATAATAGCATTATATCATCATCTCTAATATCTAACACCTAAAAGGCCATTAATGTATTCAAAAAGAACATTATACCGACCAATGTATAATATCATAAAGCCCTACATTGTCACACATGTAGGTGAACGAAGAACACGATGCAATTTGTACGAAAGATTCCTCTTAATTAACACGTAAAGGATTTAGCTTTAAAAGTTCAAAAGTATAGTTGCATAAAGTGAACTGCTTTACCTGTCTGATCAGTTTCCTCGTTCCTGACCTTCGTGGTTCCCACAGAAGAGGTGGGTGGACTAACAGGAGGACTGGAAGCAAAGTCTGTACACCCTGTAGATGTGTGGATTTCAAAATATTCTTGGTTGTGATTCGTTCGATGAAAATCCAGAGAAGACACAATAGATGTTCGTTGTTTAGGCTGAAATAAATGAGAATGATGACAGTATTAATACGATCATGTTCATCTTCAGCCCAATCTCCCCTCCAATGGAATCTAAGGGATGACTTTTTCAGTTAAACTATCTGGATTTTGTATTTAAAAAATATAACTGTGCTTTACAGAGAGACACTAAATAATCCCTTAATAAATTAAATAATGAAAAAATATTTAATGAGAAAATATTATGGCATAGTAGATAAAAATAATTTAGACTTTTTGTTAATTTCCCTGGAAGAATCTAAAAATATAGTGCACAAATTTTCTCTTAGTGATCAATTCAGAAAGCTGCAATTATAAGTCACCAAAATAACATTTATTAGACATAAGCCTGCCCTGACCTGTGTGGCTCAGTTGTCTGGGCATCATCCCACAAAGGGAGAAGGTTGCCCGTTTGGTTTCCAGTTGGGGCACATGCCTGGGTTGTGGGTTCAGTCCCCAGTTTGGGCACAACTGAGGGGCAACCGATTGATGTTTCGCACGTTGATGTTTCTCTCCCTTTCTTTCTCCCTCCCTTTCTCTCCCTCTAAAAATAAAAACATAAAATATTTTTTAAAACCCTGAGGATGTAAAATCTAATAATAAAAGGTCCCTCACAACATTGATGCATTATTAGAATGGTTCCACTTTTTTAATTCATTATATAGCCCAAGGAATTGGTAGCATTACATATTGTCCCCAAGTGCCATATGGTGAAATTTTATCAGAATTAAGTAAAGTTATATAGAACATTTTCCAGGATCTAAGAATCTACTTGGTTTTTGTACTAAACTTTGATTTTCTTGTTTAAGGATTTTAATTAATCCTCAAATAGCAACTAAAGTTAAAATCATGGAGTAATGTCAGATGAAATCTATACCCTTTGTCAGTAATGGATTGTTCCCTATAGCAGTTTTCTATTTTTTCCCTTGGTTTTAATTATGTTCACTCTTGGTTGCTTAGCAGAGCTTCTAACATAGTCCTTCAAAGAATTGCAGTCTTTTGCGCTCTCAGAATTGTGTACACTTCCCAACAATCAATCCAAGGATTTTTACTTTTTATTCTTCTCATTCATATTACTGAAATATTAACAATCTCACAATAATTAAAAGAGGTTAGCTGCAGCTCCTTTACAATAAATTTGTTTCCCCAAAGTACAATAAACTTTTGGTTTACTAACATTTTCATTGCCCTCAAATACTTGTTAATTTAATCACTGTATTTCACAGATTATTTCCCCGCATAATATTCAAGTTACCTTGTCTCTTGCAGTTCATGTTATTTAAGTCATTGAAACCATTTAGCCTATAATCTAAAATAGACAATGAAATTGAAAATATATGTATTTTACAGTTTTTTGCATAAAGGGTACAAACTATGACCATATGCTTTATTCTGTCACCACTGCAATATTTTTAATAAAAGAGGTTGAGAGGCATAAATATGGTTATACAAAAACCTGCAAGTCATTAATTATTATGACACATTAACTTAGTAATAGAATTCAAATTAGTGCCCACAGGACTCAGATATTTTTGAAGTATGAAAGATCAGGGTTCGCTGTCAGGCTTGATTTCTCATGAAATGTGTCCTTGAGGCTACCGAGTCTCAATTTTACATTCAATGTTCTTTCCACGAGGACTAAATAACAGCCATTAAAAGTCATGAACTATGACACCGGCTGCAGTGAAAACACAGGTACATCCATCATCTTGGTTTTGCTTTATTGTGTTGTGTTGTGTTTTTGTTTCACTTTATTTATAGGCAAAAACCAAATTTATATAACTTTTCTTCTCATAAATTTTATACAGGTCAAGCTAACTGTTGTATACGACTTCTTTACTTTTAAATGTTTCTTAAAGACATGTTTCTGAACCCTGACCACCCCAAGTTCTATTGACATTTAAAACACAATTTTTTTATGTAATCATGAAAGCAAATAAGTTGTTTTTTTGGTGCACTAATTCATTCTACAAATATTTACTGAGTGACTAATCTGCAAAGACCATGGTAAGCACTGTGATGAGAACAGATAAGGAAGACATTGTTTCTGTCGTCCAGGTGATAACAGACTTCCACTGGAGGAGGAATGGCATATGAGGAAAGAGACAAGCCATCAAAGAATGATGTCGCTGTACAGTATAGCACAGTGAAAAGGGCATTGATACCTGGAAGCACAGAATATAAAGGGAGGCCAAAGGTTGGTCTCTAATGTAGGGAGGAGATCAAGAAAGGCCTCCATGAGCAGGTGACTGATGGCTGAGTTGAGTCCTGATGAAGCGGCGGTGGTAGGGGTGCGGTAGGCAGACAAAGGGGATGTGGAGAAGGAAAGTACAAGCTATAAACAGTGCAGCATGGCTACAGTGCAGAGCATGCAAAGGCAGTGGCGGGTTCAATACGTGAGACGTTGTAAGTTGCAAGGACCAAATCATAAAGGCCTCTAAATGTCATGGTGACAAGTTTTGTCTCTAACTGGAACATTTAACAAAACCACTGAATTAAAAAACAAAACAAAACAACCTCATAGACACAGACAACAGGATGGTGATTACTAGAGGGAAAGGGGGTGGGGGAAGTAGAAGAGCGTAAAGGGGGAATAAATGGTGATGGGAGAAGACGTGACTTGGGGTGGTGAACACACTATACAATATACAGTTAAAGTATTAGAGACGATACACGTAAAACCTATATAATTTTATTAACCAATGCCACCTCAATAAGTTCAATTAAAAAAAAGAAAAGAAAAGAATAAACTAAAAAAAAAAAAAAAAAAAAAAAAAACACTGAATGATTTCCAAGCAGGGGTTTCATAGTTGTTTGCATTTTAATAAACTTACCTTAGCAATTTAGAAAATAGATTAATGAGAGCCAGACTTGAGGAAGAAAGACTAATTAGGAGGATGTTACACGATTCCATGACATAATGAGGTCCTGAAGTAAAACAGTGGTAACAGGGTGGAGATAGCAGGTGTTTTTAGGAGATGATAATGAGGTTAGCTCTTAGCATTTGATGGGATGGGAAGGTTGATTTTCCAGGAAGGAGTCTGGGGTGACTCACACTTTTATCACTTGGGTAAATGCCAGAAGGTAAGTTTTTAAATGGGAAACACAAATGTGTACACTCTTATACAGAAGCATGAAAGATGTATGCTGGTATGCTCTTGGGACTCAGAGTACATTGTCTAATACATGGTTATGCAAATCTAGATTATATTTCCTTTTCTTTCTTTGAGCAGAGTGCTATGATCTCACTGTAGCATAGCTTCAAATAAAGTACCCGGAGGAAGGGAGACAGGCTAATAGAAATTCGAAGGGAAGAAACCATTGATCAGTGATCATCTGAGCTCTTTCTTATTTGCTTCTTCAGAACTGTCTATCAGTTATTAGCAATTTAAGGAACAATGAGAAGAGAGTCATTGCCCAAAGCTCTCTGGTATCTGAGGTGATGAAAAATGAGAATCATTATATATTAGTTATGCTTTCAAAAGGGGATCAGTAAACTATGGCCCGTGACCCACTTCTGGCCTGCCTCTTGTTTCCGAAATTAAAGTTTTATTGGAACACATCTATGCCCATTCCTTTACTTTTTTTCCTCACATTATAATGGCAGAGTAGAGAAGTTATGACAGAGGGCCATATTATGCACAACCTAAAATATTTACTGTCTGGTCCTTTCGAGAAAACACTGGCGAACCCCTGTCTAAGAGATCATTCTACACATCATTTTAGGGCTCAACAAAATCATAAGCATAGCTTCCCTTTTATTTCCCAGCCTTATATGCATTTAGGTTGTGGACAAGTAATTAATTCTGACCAACTGACTGTCAGTAGAAGCGAGCCTTCTCCATCCCTCTCTTACTCTCCAGAAGTGATGTAGTAGTTCCAAAATGAAAGAGGTCACTCAACCCACACTGGACCTTGTGAGAGGTTGAAGGAAAACCTCCTTTATGTTAAACCCCTGAGATTCTGAGTTTGTCTGTTGTGTCAGCTAACACTACTTAGCCTGACTAGCACAAAATGCAGTGGCTCTGAGAGGTTAAGTGATTTACTCAAGATTCCATAAGCAGTAAGCAGAAGGGCTTCAAACAGAAGGAAGGCTCATGTGTTCCCATCCAGACACAAGTGAATGGTGGCTCAAAACCCAAAGCACAGAGGCAGGATAAAAGAGATATCTATATGGAGCAATAAAATAATAGCAATGGGAGAAAAGAATAAAGAGGTAATGATATTATTAAAAACAGAGATGGGTCTGGAATATTCACTTTGATTTTAATATGTTCTTTTTAAAAAAAACTAACCCAATGCCATCTTGCCAAGTTATTCAGAATGAAAAAGTGTTTCCACAAAGACAGGGAATGTACAGATGGAATCTCCCAAGCTTCAGTGTGTAAAATGAGTTGCATTTGTGTTCATTGTGACTCCCCCTTTGAAACATCTTCCTCACACGTGATCCAGCACTCCTATGCCCTACTTTCCTGAGAGCTTGCTCCCACACCTGTTTGCTTAACCAGAATTAACAAACTACAGATCATGGGCCAAATCAAGGCTTCTGGCTATTTTTGTAAAGCCTGTGAGCTAAAAATGGTTTTTTATATATATTTTAGTGATTGGGGAAAGAAAGCAAAGGAAAAATAATATTAGTGACAGGTGACTACTATATAAAACTCAAACTTCAGTGCCTATAAATAAAGTTTTATTGGAACACATGCATTCATTTGTATATGGTCTATGGCTGCATTCACACTATCACAGCAGAGGTGAGTAGTTACAGCAGAGACCGTATAACCCACAAAGCCTGAACTACTTTATTCTCTGGTCCTTTACAGAAAAAGTGGGTGACAATCACAGGATGAGAACACTCTCACAGGGGCCTAAGGTCTCTGTTCTGCGACAACTTAGCGCATGCACCTGACCTCCATTCTCCCCGTGCTCAGGGTCTCGCTGCTGTGTCAGCAGTTGCTGGACTGGTTGGGAGCCCCGGTGACTACAATCCCCGCCCCAGTAAGGTGGGGAGATGGTGGGAGGTGAACCACAGTTGAGCCAAGGCTCCAAGCACCAGCACATGCTTCATTTTCCCACAGACTTCACTTAGAAAACAAATTCATTCAGTTATGTAGACAGCTGACTAGAAGCCTTCACCCCAAGAACGAGGCCCTTCTGAGGGTGGCGTCCAATGACTGCACTGGTCCCATATCCATGAAGCCAGTGCTGTCTTAAGTTATTACCTTAGAGCAGCGCTTTTCAACCTGTGGGTCGCGACCCCTTTGGGGGTTGAACGGCCCTTTCACAGGGGTCGCCTAAGACCATCGAGAAAACACATATATAATTACATATTTTTCTGTGATTAATCACTATGCTTTAGTTATGGTTGGGGGTCATCACAACATGAGGAATTGTATTAAAGGGTCGTGGCATTAGGAAGGTTGAGAACCACTGCCTTAAAGGGACTAATGTGTGAATTTACTGGGATCACATACAGGATGGCATGCATTTCTAACTTTACTTTGGATTCTCTTCATTAGAGCCTGTTATCATAAGACTATCCTTATGTTTTGCAAACATATGCATGAAATAATATATTCTGATACATTAAGAATGGCATTTCATTTTTGCAACCCAGATAGATATGATTCATTTATGAGTAAGATGAGAACACCTACTCCTGACTAGGATGCGATCGAGGTAATGTGTATATTTACTTCCAAGTGTTTTCTGGATTGGAACGCCAGTTTCAAATATCTACTTTTATGTTTCCTCCTGTGTTATTTTCAAATTACTTAAACCAATGGACATTTAAAAACCCACTTACTTGGATTTAAAATCATTTGAATTCACTTAATTTAATTATAAAGGGACCTTGTCAACCTCCTAATAAAATGTCAAGTAGGACTAGAGAAATATTCTGGTGTCAGTACAAAGAAAAAGTGGTGCCAGCAGAAGGCAACGGTGGTATTAAATTATTCAAGCAAAACCAAAGTTCAGAATGAGTTCCAAGAGAAAATGGCTGAATGTCAGAAAATTAGCAAGTGACATCAATAAAAATATTTGGAAATGATCCACTTTGCAGACACTGGCCCATCGATAAATTATATCAAATCAGTATCCTTTCAAGTCAATGGTAATAAATTAAATGCTTTCTTAAACACTTTCAAAACCTGGATGGAGGTGAGTGGTAAAACTGGGAAGCTAGACCAGTATTATTTTTCTTTTAAAAATTCAAACTCCCTAGAATATTTTGCGTATTTGGTATCTGGTGAAAAAAAATAATTCTAACTATTTTTCCTCAAAATAATAGCATATTGTCCCAATACCATCATTTCCTCACTGATCTGAAAGGCCATCTTTATTAGACTAAATTTCCAAATATAAACTGGCTTTACATTTTTTGACCCTGCTGTACCACACACTCTCTATTACTGCTGTGGCTTCTCCTACTTCTAGAGCTTCTAGTAAATGGGTATTGGATTTCTCCGATTCTTCCTATTTTATATTTCGGGAGTATTCTACATTTGGTGTTCTAAAGCACTTCCATTAATTTGTTTTTTTTTTAAAAATACTATTGATCATCAGCCATGTTTCAGATACTATTCTAGGCTCCAAGGATACATCAGTAAACAAATGAGATATGGCATGAGACTTTTAAGCATTTTTATTATGACTTGGGGCGTAATGATCTTGCTTTCATTTTTCAAAAAGGAATTTCATTTAAAGAATAGCCTCTTCTTAATTTTATGAATTCAATAACCTCTCAAATCTTTCTGAGGATACTGATTACAATATTTTCTTGCATGAACTGTTTTTTCAGAGGTCATTTACTTTGTTCATTGAGCTTGGTTCCTCTCTGGTTGAACTTCTTTCAGAAGGTCCCAAATCCCTCTGATACTACTCCTGTCTGGTTTTCGTCACTGCTATGGAATTATTCTTATTTTTATATTTAGTTTACCATTTTAATTGCATGTCAGGAGGGAGAAGATGTAAACAACTGGGATCAGGTCACCATCTTGGATCAGAATTTTCATATTTTTCTGTCTATCACTTTTAAAAAGTATAGAGAAGGGATCTGAAGAAGTCTAGACAACAACTCAGTAGGGACAAATATAATATTTATTATAGATGTCATACAAGTAGAAAACAATTTCTGTTTTCTCAGTAAAAGAAAAAAAAACCTTTAATATGGAGTACAGTTACTTATTTAGTTATTTAGTTTGGGTCACAAATATAATAGTTAATATGTTTAATACTTGTTCTAAAGATTTAGAACTTGTTATCTTCAGATAAGCAAAATACTATTCCTCTACAGCACAGATTATGGACAAACGCAGACAGGGAAAAATATGCATGACCAGCCTGAGAAAGTTCAAGTGGGTGTGAGTCAGTGTCAAGTATTTAAGGGGAGATGATATCCACTTCTAGGAACCCTGAGATTTGTTATTTAAGTCTATGACATTGGTATTAAAAGTCGCTACTACTCTTTCCATTTTACAGTGGACTTGAGATTGAGAGAGAGTCTCGCAGTTAACAAACTGGAGAGCTGAAATTAAAAGTTATAAAGAATTTTAAATTGCATTTACCCCCTAGGACACCACATTATAGAAAAAGCAAAAAGGAGTAATGAAGTACAGGTAGGGCTGGAGCCTAATAGCTCTTGAGTTTCTCATATTTTTAGCAATGAGCAATTTTCCTACTTTTCAGTCTATTGACAGCATTGATTTAAAAATAATCATTACTTTAAAGGGCGTTGAAGAAAATACAAGTGGGTGGAAAACAGGAACAAATGGAATCTAATTCTACTTTGTATCAATATTAAACCCTACAATCACTCAGTGTTGAAAGGCAGATATTTTTGAAATTTATATTTTGTGCTTTTATCTCCTAATTGATTTCATTTTTACATAGAGACATTTGGCTATGGATTAACATGCATACTCATCTTCTATCGAAACTGACAAATTATAAAACTGTTAGTATATCCCTAGTATTTAATGTATATGAGCATAAATGTTAAGATTTTTAAATGGAAAATATGTAACATATGTCTCTCCATATCAGTTAGTTTCTGCATACAGGTTATTCAAATCTGAATTGGAAGAGTACAAATAAACATGAGAGGGTAATAAAAGTTTTGGGTTTTATTCTAGTTTTAGTCAATAAAAATGTTAAGTTACTCTGGACTGAATATAAATATTAAAAATCTGGAGAGCATTTTTACCTCCAAACCAGGAAATTTATTCTCACAGAAGCTTCTCCCAGCTTTAAACTACCATGACTTCCTTGCAAAATTTTTTTTTAATTAGATGTTTCCATTATTTATGCATTATTATATCAAAGATGCTCATGTAAAATTCAAATGTGTCCAAAATTAAAATTAAGACCAGCTTTCTATCCAACATTTAGGTTCTTTAAAAAAATTTTTTTTAATGATTTTTTTTTCAGTTTAAGAACAGCAGGAACTAATTATGCAATGGATTATAGAAGATACATTCTGAGCAGCCAAAATAGGAAGCTCATGTCAACTGTGTGGGTGAAAGACATTTTTACAAATAAAAAGATGCATATTGCTTTTTATTTTAAAATTATTTTTTAAATTAACCTTTTTCCAAATTTTTGAGAAAATTATAGCATATGCAGTTGTAAAAAATAATACAAAGAAATCTCATGTGTCCTTTTCCAAGTTTTCCCGATGGTAAATTTGCAAAATTCTAGTACAATGTCACAACCTGGATATTGACACTGATGTAGCCAAGAAACAGAACAATTCCTTCCCACAAGGATCCTTCCTGTTGCCCTTTTACAGCCACACCTACTCCTCTCCTGCCTCCACCTCCTCCTGGCAATCACCAGTCTATTTATTTCTAAAATTTTGTCCTATCAAGAATGATACATAAATAGAATAAAACAGTATGTTACCTTTTGAGATTTTCTTTTCTTGGCATAATTCTCTGCAGATTCATCCGAGCTGTTGTGTATCCATAGCTTGTTCTTTTTTTATGCTGGGTAGTATTCAACGATGTGGATGGTCCACAGTTGGTTTAACAATTCAGCACCCACTGGAGGACACTGGGGTTGCTTCCAGTTTTTAGCTTTTATGAATAATGCTGCTATAAATATTCACGTACAAGGTTTTTGGGTGAACCACAGTTTTCTCTTAGCTGGGAAAGAACTAAGTTTTCTCTTAGGCGGTTTGTTAGTAAAGGGTTTAATGTTTTAAGAAACTGCCCAACTGCTTTTCCAGAGTTGCTGTACCATTTTTCTTTCCACCAGCAATTTATGTGTTTCTTCATATACTTGCCAGTATTTGGTGTTGTCGATGCTTTTTTTTTTTTTAAGTGATTTTGATAGGTGTGTAGTGACTGCTCATTGTGGTTTTACTCTGCACTTCTCTAATGGTAATGTTGAACATCTTTTCATATGGCTATTTGCCATTTGTATATTCTTTCCTGAGAAATGCCTTTTGATGTCTCTTGCTCATTTTCTAAATGGGTTATTTGTTTTTATACTGTTTAGTTTTGAGTGTCCTTTATATATTCTAAAAACTCTTTCCCAGATGTGTGGTTTGCAAATATTTAATCCAGTCTGCACTTGTCTTCTCTTCACAGTTTTTCACAGAGCAAATACTTTTAATTTTGAGGAAGCACAATTTATCAGTTTGTTCTTTGATGGATAATGTTTTTGTTATCAAGTATAAGAACACTTTATCTAGCGCTAGAGCCTTAGAATTTTCTCTTATATTTTTTCTAAAAGTTTTACAGTTTTATATTTCACATTTAAGTCAGTTATGCATTTGAGTTAATTTTTGTGTAAGGTGTGAGACTTAGGACAAATCTGATATATATTTTTTGCCTATGGAGGCCCAATGGGTCCAATACCATTTTTTGACAAGGCTACCTTTTCTCCATTGAATTGCTTTGACACCTGTGTCAAATATTAGCTGGGAACATTTGTGTAGGTCTATGTCTGGGTTCTCTCTTCCATTCCATTGAAGTATGTGTCTATCCCTTTGCTAATAATACCACATAGTCTTGAGAACTGTTAACTGTAAAATAAAACTTGAAATTGGATAGACTAATTCCTCACAGTTTATTCTTGTTTCCAAAATTGTTTTAATTATCCTACTTCCTTTACACTTACATGCAAATTCTAGAATATTCTTGTATATAGTTTCAGGCAATTTTGCTGGGATTTTCATAACAATTACATTAAACTTGTATATCAATTGGGGGAAATTTTACATCTTTATTATGTTGAGTTTTCTAATCCAATAACACTTTCTTTACTTATCTAAATTTTTTATTTCTTTCATTACTATGTTGTACTTTTCAGTATATAAGTCTTGTACATGTTTTGTTAGATTTTTCTTTTCTTTGTATGTGTGTGATTATAAATGGTATTGTATTTTAAATTCCAGTGTCCACATGATCATTGTGAGTTCATAGAAATATAATCGATTTTTTAATATTTATTTTTTATCTTGTGACCTTGCTGAATTCACTTACTAATTGTAGGAGTGTTTTTGTAGATTTATTGGGATTTCCTACATAGATAATTATGTCATCTGCAAATGAAACAGTTTTATTTCTTTCTTTCCAATCTGTATGCCTTATGTCTTTTATTTCTTTTATTAAAAAATTGTACAGCTGGAACTTCCAGTACTATGTTGAATAACAGTGGTGAGGAGAGAGGACATCTTCACTTTGTTCCTAGTCTTCAAAGAAAAGCATTCAAAATTTCACCATTAAATATCAGTTGTAGATTTTCTACAGATGGTCTTGATCAAGTTGAGGAAGTTCTCCTCTATGTCTATTTTTCTGAGAGGTTTTCCTTTTTTAAACATAAATGGGTATTGAATTTTGTTGACTGCTTTTTTTCTTCAATTGATTTTCTTCAATGGTCACGTGGTTTTTCTTCTTAATTTTCAAACATTGAACCAGTCTTGCATCACTGGGAAAAACTGCACTTGGTCATGGTGCATAACTTTTTGTATATCTTGCTGAATTCTACTTACTAATATATCATTAAGAATTTTTGTGTCCATATTCATGAAGGACATTACTCTGTCATATTTGCTTTTTGGGTTATTGGGGCTTTTTTGCTTGTTTTGTTTTTTCTGTACTGTTTGGTTTTGATGTAAGGGAAATACTAGTTTCATTAAATGAATTGCAAAGTTCTCTTGTTTCAGGAGAAGATTTTTAGAATTGAACATAAATCTTCCTTAAATATTTGTTATAATTCTCCAGAAAAATCATTGTTTTTTAAAAAGATTTGTAAATTATGAATTCAATTTCCTTAATAGTTATAGGACTATTCCTGTTATCTTTTTCATATTGGGTGAATTGTGCTAGTTTGTTATTCATTTAAGCTAACTCATCATATTTACGTGGGTAGAGTGGTTTGCAATATTCCTCTATTAACCTTTTGATGGCCACAGAATCTGTAGTGATACTACTTGTTTCATTTCTGATATAGGCAATTTGTGTCTTTCTTTCTTTTTTCAATATCTGTTTAAGAATAGCAGGAGGTAATTATATAATGATTTATAGAAGACATGTTTTGAGCAGCTAAACAGGAACCATATGTCAACGTGTGTGTGAGAGCAACATTTTTTTACAAATAAATGTGCCGTACGCATTGCTTTTTAACCTACCAGAAGTCATTCTGCTTTCCATTTCTCACTTCACTAATAATACCTTTTGTTAAACACCTGCTGTGTCAGGAATCCTATGATATACTTTTCAGGCAAATACAACAACTGCAAAAGTGAATATTATTCACCACATTTTACAGATTGGGAAATCGAGACTTCTCAAAGGCTACTCAATAACTTTCAAAGACAGTTTTACAACCTAGCTCTCTCAACACTTCAAAGCAACCCATACACATTCCAATGCACCATGCTGTATATATCTTGTTATAATTACCCAAAATGTCTTTCTATATAATAAAAATAATGGTGCCTTGTTTTGGTTTGGTAAGTAAGAAAATTACAGTTTAAAACTTTTTACCCTAAGTATGTATATGTAAAAGTAATTGTAATGGGGGTTATCACCAAGAAGAAAATAAACAGCAGATCAAAGAAATAAGTTAAAGTTTAAACCAGAAAGATGTGAGAATATGAGTACTTATATAAATAAATTTCAGATGATATGAAGTTTTAAGAATAAGTACACAGAACTTCCCTTGGAATAAAACATTATCAGTGTCACAGAAATTTATGTCATATGATGATAGAGACTTTTTTAATGAAGATAATATATTCAAAACAATTTTAGCTAACAATTTCAACTCTTTCATTTGCTACATATTTTTTGAAACACTTATGAAAATGCACATTAATAAAAGTGTTTCTTTTCTCTCTGTCCCATCTCTGGTAAACCCCTTCCTAGAATAGTCTTCCCTGACTTTTACCCAACCATACTCAATTAATTAATACAAATAATCCTTGTTGAACACCAGTTATATACTAGGTGCTGTTCTACATACAAGGGTTGAGCCTGTAATAATCATTATAATACTACATTGTTCTTATTCTTATGGATCATCAAGTCGAGTGGGAAAGAAAGACACTGAACAAATCAACACTTAAATGCTAATTGAGGTTTAAAATGCACTATAATGGAAAATCAGCATAAAGGAGATAGGAAATGAAGGGGTGGCTACTTTATATTCAATGATCATGGAGGGTCTCGCTCATAAGGTGGCATCTGAATAATGACCTAAAGGAAGGATGATAATGAGTCATGTAAGTCTCTGGGAAAAGGGCATTCCCGACAAGTCAATGACGAGTATAAAAAAGGAAATAAAACAACCACCTAAGACAGGAAGTGTTTGGCTTAGTTGAGGTGATGTAGAAAAGATGGTGCTGCTGGAGTAAAGTGAGCTAGGTAGGGAATGACAGGAGACAGATTGAAAAACTAAAGAGAGAGTCAAATTCTATAAGGTGATGCATGATTTTACTCTGAGTGAGGTGGGAAGACACTCCAAGTTTGAGCAGATAAATAACATGATTTGATTTATACTCATGTAAGCCCATCTGCCAATTTGTAAAAGGATAATAAGGGCACAGCAGCCATTGCCAGAAAACAGGGTGAGGAGCTTTTTCAAAAGTCAGGAGAAATTAATGGTTATATGAGCGTGACAGTGGAGGGATGGTAAGAGGGTCCTGATTCAAGACATATTTTAAAAAGAAGGCCAGAGGGACAATTTTTAAACTTTTTGATCTAAGGACTACTTTACACCCTTAAAAATTATTGAGAACACTAAAGAGTTTTTGTCCATGAGGGTTATATCTGTAACTATTTAGTACGTTAAAATTATCTGTAACTGTTTAGTAAATTAAAATTAAAACTGAGATGCTTCCAAACATAAGAACACAAGTGCACATTTCTTTTTTTTAAAGTATATTTTATTGATAATATTGTTACAATAGTTCCAATTTTTTCCCCTTTACTCCCCTCTACCCAGCACCCCCCTCCTCCAGCAATCCCAGCCCCACCCCAGTCCATGCCCATGGGTCATACATACAAGTTCTCTGGCTTCACCCTTTCCCATATTATTCTTTTTAAAAAATATATAATTAATTAATTTTTTTAACAATAAAAAATAACCATCCTCCCTCTCAGACTTAAGACCCTTTATAATCTTATAAAGGACAGTGGGTGAAGGTCTTGAGCTCCTCTAGCTGCTAAGTGCACATTTCATTAGCCATTAGACCTACGGTGTCATTGCACACCCATCGGGCGATGACAGAAAACGCCACCAAGCACTCATGCACAAATAAGGGTGGAAAAGGCAACATGCGTTTGTATTATTATGAAAATGGATTTGACCTCACAGACCTTCTGAAAGGGTCTTTGAGGCTGCCGAGGGGTCCGAAACCGTAGTTGAGAACTGTTAGCCTAGGAGGTTTTCCTGATAGATCAGATGTGAGAGTGTGAGAAGAAGGAGAGAATCAAGGATGGGGTCACGTCTCGTAGCCTGCGCTGCCACTAGCTGAAATACGGAGTTTAGTGCTACACATGGTAAACATACAATGCTTCTGACACACTCATGTGAGATGTAGAGTCGCTAGTTTAACAGGAGCCTAGGGTTCAGGGAGCAGTTGGGGCTGGAGGTGCAAATTTAAGAGCCTCAGCCTACAGATCGCATTTAAAAGCATTTGAAGCTCTGGGAATGGACGGGAGTACCTAGGGAGTGAGTGCCGATTGAGAGAAGAGGTCTAAGGATAATCGCTGGGATTCATCATTCAATCAATAATTTCACCGGTGAAATTCCAAATGTCATCTGTTCAGAGCACAGTCTCCCTCATTGACTAAAGGTTGTTTTAGGTCATTTTTAGCTGCGAATATCTCCTCACGATGCCCAGCATACAGCAGACACTCAACTCTGTTCACTGAATGAATGAATAAACAAAATAACGATGTGCTCTGTGGTACGTTCACAGCTAAATTCCATAATTTATTTAGTTTTCTTTTTTAGAGAAGGGAGGAAAGGGGGTTAGAGGGAAGAGGAAAGCGCCTGGTCCACCTCGCGGGGTCCGTTGGAGCAAGAGGAGGAGGGAAAAGAGAAGAGGGAGAAAAGGGAGAGGAGGGCAAAGGAGAGGGGAAGGGGTGGGGAAGGAGAGGGGGGAAAAGAGGAATAGAGGAGACTCCCAGTCCACCTTGAGGGCCTGTTAGAGTCTCCTAAAATTCCATAATTTAGAACAGGCACAATTAAGAGGTTGCAGTGATCAGCTTCAGATTCATACATTCAATATACTACTCATCATGTGGTCAAACAGGTTTCCAAGAATTGAGAGCAGAGGTAATTGCAGCCTTTTACCTTTACCCAGTGCAAGTCGATAACAAGTAACCAACATCAGGGATGATATTAGATTTCAAATTCTAGTTAACATTTAAAACAAACAATGCCAACTCTACTTTCTGGACATTTTGTTTTTTAAGGCAATTTTTCCCAGAGAAATTTTCATGTATGCATTCTCATTCAGACTGCCTAGAGATGCTCTAGGGAGAAAGACACACCAAAGAATGGCATCCACTGAGATGTTTATGTGTGGGGAAGAAAAAACCTGAATAACATGAAAGAAAACACCTAATTAATAAGGCCTGCTGCTGTCTATAGCAATGTGTGCACAAAATTCAGAGAATTATATTTTATGCTTAGAAAAGGAGATGATTTTTTACACATACAAAAATGTCATAACAAATAATTCCTCATTTACCTAGTGGATAAATCCAGCTGTATTTAATCAAAAGAAATGAGGATGAATAATATTCCACTGGCATATAATTGGCATGATGTCTGTGAAGAATGAGGGTGATTATAGTCCTTAATAGATGATGCAGTTCGTAGTGGGTGCTTTCTGGATTCTGGCTTTTCCCTTTCCTGCATTGGGTCAGCCTGACCCAATTCTGTGTCTTTCCTCTTGATTGGCTTCTCTCACATCCCAAATGTGGCTCTCTTATGCAGACACTTCCAAGGAATGAAATTCTAGGGGTTGGAATCACTCCAGTTAGCCAGTGTCACTTCCAGTAGATTCAGATGATTTAAGGAACTTAAAAAGTCTTCCAAATAACATTTCCTAAAAGCCAGAGTTGCTATCATCAGAGCCACTTATGGATGAGAGACAGCAAGTGAGAGGACTGTCTCTCAAAGGTCATATTTTAAACGTGGGCAAACACCACTTTTTAAATCACCACTACAATTGCAAGTAGGGCCACTATGGGGCTTTACAATTTACACAGCATCATGGCACATTTGATCAGATCTGAGCTTTACTACATCTCTGAGAAGGAAGCAAGACAAATGCCAACCTCACTTTGCTAACAAATTGAAGGGTCAGAAAGGTTACACAGAGAGTGTGTGACAGAAGCATGATTAGAAGTGAATTCCTAGGAAAGGCACTCCCAAGATTTTGCATATGTTTCATGAATTTTGCAGACCATCCTATTTGAGAATACCAGAAATATTAAAATCAAATATTTAGAGATGTTGATTTAATTGGTCTGGGGCATGGCCCAGGCATTAAAAAAAAAAAAAAAAAAACTTCCCAGGAAATTCTAATTTGTTGAGGACTACTAGTTGATTGTTGGAGGCAATGACAATTTTCTCCCTCCTTTTCCAATTGCTCTTTGTTTCACCTAAAATTTTCTGTTATTTTATTAGCTTTCTGTTTTTAGCCTCCACTTCTTACTTAGCTTTGGTTGCAAGACTCCAAATTACTGAATATAGTCTTCCTGGGTTTCCTCCTTTAGGCTACAAACTATTACCATCTATGTTTCTGCGCGTCTTCCTTTTTCCAATCTATTAGTCTCCTCTCAAGCTTCATCATCCCTCCGGAATACATCCATCTTCATTATTTTCTCCCTGATGAGCTAATTAACATGAATAGACTACTGGAGTTGGGAGACCAGAGTTCTTCCAGTCAGTGGCTGTGTAACACTGGGAAAATTATTCAATTTCTTTAAGTCTCAGACCCCATCAATAAAAGAAAGAAAAAAATGCCTACCTTGTAGAGTTTTTATAGGAAATAAATGAAACACATGCTCAATAATATAAATAAATAGCTCAATACTCAATAATAGAAATATTTTAAAAGATTATCGCTTAAGTTATTTTTTATTCCTTACCTATTTTTTACCGCAACCCAATACAATATTCTGTTCTCTTTGTGAGTTATATGCCTCTGCTTTTTACATACCCACTCTCATTTCTAAATTTAAAATTTAGCATATGTACTCTATAACCCCACAGTGCCCAGTAAAATGTTATTCTAGGTTTGGCAAGAATTGTAGACAACCCAGGTTCTAAACTCTTAATAATGAAAGGGAGAGATTGTATGAATTATTATTAAATTGCTTTATTGTTAGCTCATTAAGCACACAAAAAGTCCAGCAGAATATCCAAAACACTTATTTCCTTCAGGTTGAGTTCTTGCCTAATTTAAACCGAGTCCATTGTGGACAGTAGTGCAGGAGCAGCTCATCTTCCTTCAGATCATCTCCCTTACACTCGTGAGGGACTTTTCCCCTCTTTTCTGTATGCCTATGGCCTCTTTGCTTCTTTTTGATAGTGTCCCTCCTTAGCTGTGAAAGAGTGAAGCCTGGTCCCTTGAAATCATTGCAACAGAATTTAAAGTATGTGGTAGGATCTAGACCATCAAGATAATCAGAATTTCCAAATTCTCCAGGTGACTTTCTGTTAATCTCCACCTATGTTCACTAAAATATGTAATCCATTTGGATGATTTATCTGGGATACTGTGTCAAAATAGTCTCTCTTTTCTGCCTCCACTGCAGGTCACTTCTCAAACACCCTCCTAATTTGTGCCATAAAAATGGAGAAAGGAGTAGGAAAAAAATCCATCCACTTAAAACCACCATCAAGGGCAGCCCCAAAATCCAGTGCTTTATCAATTAATTCCTTATCCAAACACTCCAGGAATGCCAATGTTTGAGCTTTGCATCTAATTATTATACATTTAACATTTCAGACCCCATCACTTATGTTTCTCCCATCAACGGTTAGTCTTCTATTTCCCATTCTCTACACCCAGATTTAATTTCCTGCATTCTGAAACTTAAAAAAAAAAAAACCCTGCTTCCTCAATTCTGCCCTTCCTTCAGCACCCACCACGCTACTTTCCTTTTACGCCCGAAGTATTCACAAGATTCATCTACAATCAGTGCATTGTTTTCTCTGCAACTCTTCACTCTTTGCCTCTTAAGCTTCTACCTTCTCCACTTGAGTTAAATTGCTTTTGAAGGTCCTTGTCTTCATAATCATCAAATGAATGACATTTTGACCTCCCTTCAGCTCTGCATCTCAACAAGTTTTGACAATGTTGACTAATCTCTTCTTCAATTTTCTTTTCTTTTCTTTCTTTACATTTATGATAATGTTTTATCTTATTTGTTTTATATCTCTCTCTCTTTGCCAAGGCCTTCTTTCTAAAGTATATGTAAAAAAGTTATATAAATTTACTGATTCCTGATTTCCTCATATATAGAAAACAAAGATAATATCCATTCCAAAAAATCATGAAAATTACATTATATTATGTACTTAACTAATATCAACTATATTTCTTAAGGGCAAACGTTTCCAGCATTCTATCTTTGATCTTATCTCCCTTCACCATCTAATTCTATAAATGACTATAAAATCTTCACCTTAAGTTTTTGCCTTTCCCCCGAGTTCCACACCAATATTTTTAATTTGTATATCATGCCTTACACTCAATAAGTTTATAAAAAAATTTTAATCAATTTTTTTTATCATGCTACCCTCTCCTTCTCAGAATAATTTTTGCTCAAGTCTTTCTTATATTTATTAAGGTCATTTCAAAATCCCAGCCAACCAGGACCAGATCGTTAGTCATCTTTGACTCTCTTGTACTTAATCCATCTCATCCATTTCCCTTATATTTAATCCATCTCTAATCCACTTCTTTACACTTTATCCAAGTGTCTCTTGTGTCAAGTACTATACGAAAAGAATAAAATATAATAGCCAAGTTGTATTTATCCCAGAAATGCAAAGTTGGATTAACATTTAAAAATAAAACAACGTAATTTATCACATCAACAGAATAAAGGAGGAAAAATCATATGATCATCTAATTATACACAGAAAATAATTGAAAAACTTCCATATACTTTAATGCTAAAAACTCTCAGCAAATTAGAAATAGAAGGGTACATCCAATAAACGTAGGTTATATCACACATGATGCTGAAATACTGAATGTTTTCCCTCATAGTTAGCAAGTCAGGCAAGGATTTGGGGTTTTACCAGGTCCATGCAAAACTACACTGCAGTCATAGCAGTAAAATAAATACTAATAACAATGATGATAATAATAGTCTTAAAGACTAAAATGAAGAAAACATAGGACTGTCATTATTCTCAGGTGACAGGTGAGGATCATTAAAAATTAATTTTAAAAGGGACAAATATACTGTTAAATAAAATTATGCAGGTGGCAGGATGCCAGAATAATTTCAACTGCATTTCTATATACCAACAATGAATAACTGGAAAGTGAAAGTACTGAACAATACTAAAGTATTAAGTCAACCCAGTGAGGAAAGGCTTTTTCCATGTAGGAAAAAAGAAATGAATCTCAACTCTTACCTCACACCCTGCAGAAACAATTGGAGCTAGATGATAAAAGTCAATGTAAAAGCCAGAACCAGAAAGTATCTAGAAAAAATATGGGACTACATAGTCACAACCTGGACAAAACACAAAAAGTAGTAACCATAAAAGAAAAATTGATAAACTGGATCTCATCAAAAGGCACCATTAAAAACACATAGGCAAATCCCAGACTAGAAAAAAAAAAATATCTGCAGTGCATAAACTTGCAAAGGACCCATGTATTTTGGGTTTACAGGAGAATTTGTAAAGAAGTAGCACAAATCAATAATGAGAAAGTTGAACAACCCCATCAAAGTGACTTGAATGGGCAGGCACCAAAAGAACATATAAGAATGGTCAATAACCATAGGAAAAGGGGCTCAACATCATTGGTCACCAGAAAAATGAAAATTAAAACCATAATGAGAAATTTTCTCACACCCATATGAATGACTAAAAAAAAATAATTCTAATATACCAAATGTTCACAAACATGTGAAGAAACTAAAACTCTCATACACTTCTGTTGGGGATTGCACAATGAATCAACTATTTTGGAAAAGCCTTGGGTAGTTTCTGATAAAGTTAGCTACTGATCTACCTTGTGACTCAACAACCCCCCTCTTTGGCATCTATATGTAAACTTATATCTATAAAAAGCCTTGAACATAATAATTCACAGCACGTTCATTCAAAATAGCCAATAACACCAAGCAACACAAGTATCAAGTAAAAGAAAAATGGATAAATAGGATCCTATTAATCCAATGGACTACTACTCAGCAAAAAAAAGAAAAAGCAAAAAAGAACACATGAATCCCCAAAACATTATGTTCAGTGAAAGAAGCCAGACATTGATAAATCAAAATACACAAATACACTGTAGGATTCCATCAATAAAAAGTAAACAAGAACAGGCAATTCTAATCTATGGTGACGAAAATCAGAACGAAGCTCCCTCTCAGGCGGGAACTGAGGCAATTATTGGAAAGGGCCATGAGACGATTTTCTAGGGTGAGGACAATGTGCTGTATCTTGCTTTGCATGAGGTTACACATAGATACACAATGGTCAAAATTCATTGGATTGTATTTTCTTCTTCAATTAGGGAGAAATAAAGATGCTTTGCTAGAAACACACACACACACACACACACAAAATACACTGCAAGTAACATACAATTATTTAGTAGAAGAAGAAAACCAGTATGTCAATAGACCTACATCAAATTTTATGTCAAAGATAATATTTTTTTCAAGTTTAAAAATAATTTTATTTTCAAGTATATGTAAATGAACCCAGCCTTGTGAATTCATCCTAATAGAGAAACTCAGCCCTGTGGGGTAATATACTAGAGAAAAACAAAGAGAAACAAGTAACTATATAAATATTTCAGTCTCTATGAATTGAAAATAGAATGTTTCACAAGCTGGAAAATGTTAAGACATGAAAATGTCCAAAGAAGCAAAGGTAAGAAGTTCAAAGAGAGGATGCAGAACTAACAGCTGTGACTTAGTGAGTTAATAAATAGGCCAAATAAAATCAAACTCAACAAGACACTGCAAAGTCTGTAGCTTCCAAGTAATTAATACAGTAATTAGAAATATGCAACGTATAATCATCCCTACCTCATATTGAATGCAAGGACTCCTTGGTTACAATGGATATTTTCTGTATATAAGTTGAGTAATGAAAAGTAGACTCGATAAAGTCATGCAAAGCACAAAGGGAAAGTAACTGAACTTGCCCTAAGTAGTATCTATATGCAGTGAATGAGATGAATGTGATGTTTTATCACTCATCAATTCTATATCATTCTCACAATAAGATTCAACACATGTGCCAATGCCCTGGCAAACAAATGTAAGTTCATGAATAAAGATAGCGTTTATACTTTTATTGTCAAGGTTCATCACTGGTTTTAAGACTGAAATGATCATTTCAACTATGTTATTAATCTCTAATTAGTAAATATAAATAGCATTTTAATACCTACAAGTCAATCTGACTTCACATTTCTTGAGTTTCCAGACAGAAAGCCAGAATTAGCAAACACTTTAGTAGATTAAACTTGTGATCAAAATATAGGCTTTTATATAAGCTAAGCAATAATTATCTTTTCATTGGACAACTAGTTCTCAACTGTGCTTTATCCCTCACACACTTGTGACTTGTCAGCACACACCAGGGAGTCCCTTGTTCTATCCATCTAGCTGGCCCCCATCCATAACCTCTAGTCTCCAAACCCTTTCCGGAAATCATGTGTCCTACCCCAGTACTCCCTCATAATTATTTCCAATCAAATTTTCTGTTCCCTGCTCTCTACAATGAATAAGGAGCCCCAGGATATCAGAAGTCATGAGGAGAAATAAGTAATGCACCCAAGTCTGTGAGGTGAAAAGAAAAATAGCCCAACTGAGGTTATATCCCTTCCCAATTATATACCTTCATGTCATTGTTCCATTACATATATCCTTACAGGCTGCAGTGGTTCTGATTTAAATACCATAATTCTTAGTTTTCTGACTTTTTTCCCTCCTCAAATCATTACTACAACAGCTAAGAAAGGAAGGTGGAGTTAGTTACTTTCATAAACATTTAATAATGGACAAAATTGAAGAACAGAGTCAAGATGGAATTTCTGGCTTTAATACCGCCTCTGGTTTTCTTCAAAATTTACCAAAATGAAGTCATCCAAAATAAAATAGAATGTGTAAAGAAGGATTTACGCAGTAACTGTCCTTAGTGTTGCTTAGATTACAGATATGTAGAAAGAAATGTTTTTCATTCATTGAATGACCAAATGCATTTACATTACAGAAGTGACATTGGTATAAACATAAGTGTGCTTGATAATGGATTTTATTAACTCATATATAGGACAATTTCCTATCTAAGTAGTTAAAATCCTGGAAGTATAGTAGCTGCACTGTAACCCCAGAAACAGCTTTATACAATGAGAGAACCAGTGACAATAATGTGTCATTTATCATCTAACTTTGGGGTTAATGGGGTTATTTCTTGAAGCAAATGCACTAGATGAAATTTCCCTGAAGAGAAAGAAAAGATTTTTAAAGCCATTTTTCTCCTCCTTGTATTGGGACACTGTGTAAAATGTTACTGTGCCTAACTGACCCTGAACCTGTAAGTTCTGCATAAAGATATGTCAAGTTGTACAGCCTCATGAGGATTATTCTCACTTCTGAACAGGGCCAGAAGAGACAACTATTATACTAAAGAAAGGAAAGGAACTTCAAGTTACTTGTACACCTGAGCCCCGCTGGAGTGAACATCCTTATCCATAACACTATTAATTCCCCAGGAATTAATGGAGATTAAATGAAACAATTTATATGAAAATGTTCTATAAACTGAAGTGGATGTATGAAGTTTAAATGCCAAGGTAGATATATAAAGTTCAAATGCCATTTTATTGATGAAGATGATGATTTCAATAAATATAATCCAAAACAAGTTATATTTAAAAAGATAACATATTAAGGAAATCATTGCTCATTCATAACAAAACAGTCTTAGCCCAGATTAGCCCAGAGGATTTGCCCCTATGATATAGCTAGGTAGACAGTGAATGGCACTGATTGGACCCCAAGTCCCCCTATCCTGGATTTCATGAGGCCGATTCAGAGCTAGCCAGGTTGAGAAAACCACCAAGCCCATATTCCTAGTTCTTTCTCCTGTTGGCAAAAATGTAATGCTAACAGCTTTGTAAGTGCTATTTTCAATGAAATATCACAGAACAGCTTGTCCCAATGATATTTCTAAAGCTTGCCTGCAAACCGCCTACTGGGAAATCCAGCTAAAAGGGAAGAGGGAAGAGGAAGAACCACATACAGACAAATGACAGAAATGGGGGGCAAGAACAGAGGGCAAAGGGAGACCAGCTGGGTGGGAGTGAGCACTGGAGGAGAATAAGGAGCAATGAGGTGTACAGTGCCAGACACTGACAAAAGGACTTAGAAACCATAAGGAGAAGAGAATTTAAAGAAAATATGTGCAAGCAACTAGGGCTGGAGAAGTAATTACAAATAATGCAGCATGTTCAGAGAAATGCGGACCAAAGGAGGAGAAAATGTGTAACAGCTCAATAATTGGAGCATAATTATTAAAATGTTATGGAAGGAAGATGATGTGAAATAGCCCTTTTTCTAAGCTTCACTTGTTCTTTCATGTAATATACAAATTTATTTTTCCAAAGTCAATGTCTATTATCAACTCCAAGGGAAGAAAACACCCTCTTTTCAGTCCCTTGTTTTAACCTAAAAATCAATTTATATATAATAAAATAGTCCAGGCATTGCAATGTAAGTTTTGCATGCACCGATTCAAAAACAAAATACATTATAGTACAGATAATGTCATTCTGCACACTTACCTGGGGTCGAATAACCTTTACAATATTTTTGAGGGCAGTGTCAGGGGATGGAGGTGAGCAGTCAGGTGTTGGGCCTGTGGAGCTGTTTCTATGGTTACTAGTTCCTGGAGCAGTAATTGCTACCTCAGAGGCATTATCTGTGAATAAAAATAGAACTGCCATGAACCTAATCACTCAGTTTACCTTTTAAGACTTGAAATTAGTTTAGTGAACATGAATTGTGATGTCAACTTAAAACTGGTATCAATTACAAGATCATTATGAGGAATATGCTCAGCAGTATATTTTAAAGATATCACTTATTGAATGCATTGTTTTCTTTTAGAATATTATCCCTTGTCTATTATTCCAAGAAGGAAGAGTATTATTATTCAATTCATAATGATAGATGATCCAGCATAGCTGTTAAGATTGCCACCATTATATGAAAGACTAAAACCTTACCTTAACTAAAAAAGAGTATGATTCTTTAATATTATTGGGCTAAGTTTCTCAGTTTCACCATAATCATTCAAATGGGTATTGATCTTTATTAAAGTCAATGTTTCATATCTCCCTGATTCATAAAACCCATATTCAAGCCTCCTCAAAGCACTTTTCACAGACATCCCTCAAGCTATAGAAAAGTATCCCAGTGAATTAACCCTGATGAAAAACTGACATTTGTGCTGAACAGTTTTATAATGTATACAAACACAAAACTATTACCCCCAGGTAAACATATCCTCCTATATGATCAAAACTAAATGAATGAAATTTAAAAAATGTAAATAAATCTTCCCTTATAACTTTGGGGGAGGGGGATAAAGAACTGTGATGTCTTCTAAATCAGTAGCTATGTAACATTTTCTCCTTAGGTTTATATGAAAACAAAATAACATCCAGGATGCAGTTTGGAATGTTTAAAATACTTGGAAAAGAATGATAAATGTTTTATAAATAACTTCTGCTAGCACAAAGAGAAGTTAGATTATTTTAACAACAGTTTGGCAATCCTTTATGGCTTTTTATGAAAACTATTGCAAGTTAAAATCTGTAAAAAATTTAGTTCCCTGCTATGTTTTTAATTAGTTCCCAATAATTTTCTGTCCTAGACAGCTGAATTGATACAAAAGAGACCGAGACTGTGAATTGTTTATCAACCAGTAAATCTCTCTGTTCCATGGCCACTGCCTACAATCCCAAGTGAAAAGAAATAATTAATAAAGGCACCTCTTGCTCATAAAAAGCAAGGATATAAAAACGCTATCCACCACATTAAAAATATAATTCCATCTCCTGGGGAATCCAGACATAGACTTGTGAAAATGACAAGCGTGGCACATCGAAGTAAAGAAATCATTCATAAAATATGTCTTAAAAGTGTCCAGCTCTTGATTTCAGTTTAATGGATAAGGTGGGAATTAGCGTCTCAAAAATAGGCAGGTTTGTGTGGGTGGTCTTCTGAGTAGAATAGGATAGTATGAGTAAATACTGAAACAGAGACAATGACAAAGATGCCCTGATTCTCTCCAATTTGTCAGTTCCTTCTTCCATTCATTCAACCATACATATAGAAACATTTATTTGGAGGCAAATATGTCAGTTATTGTGTTTCAGTCTAAGGATAAATTTAAAAGAATCTTTAGCCAGGGGTAGTGAGTAGGGGGTAGGTAGAGCATGGAGGATTTTGGGGACAGCAAAACTGTTCTGTTTGATGCTATAATGGTGGATACACGTCATTTTAATTTGTCCAAACCCATAGAATGTACACTATGGAGAGCCAACACCGTGATAATGGTGTTTCAATGTAGGTTCATTGTAACAAATGCACCGCTCTGGTGGGGAGGGGTTGCTGATTGGTGCAGGAGACTGCCTATTTTGAGGCAGAGTGTATATGGGAAGTCTTCATAATTCTACTGAATTTGGCTCTGAACCTAAATCTGCTCTAAAAATAAAGTTTTCAAGTGTTTTATTTTAAAACAATCTCTGCCCTTGACAAGTATGCAATCAAGTGTGGCGTCAGACATGCAGTCTGTGATACAATGTAACTTGAAACTTGATAAGGGATGGATGAAGCATGATGAAAAAGCTGGGGAGGACTAAGGCTGGAGAGGAAAATAATGTGAAAGACTTCAGTTTTCAGGCAATAAGCTGGAATAGAATGTAAACATAATGGCATGATTCTAGAAAGAGCACAGATGAAGCTATTTCAGGTTAGGAAGAAGTTGGAGAATAAGCATAAATGAGTAAGAGGAAGCTTCTTAGTATAAAAGTTTATACTTAATTCTATAGGTAATAAAAATATTGAAGATATTTAAGCAAAAGTGTCCTAGTAATAATAATAGCTGTTTATCAGACTACAATGAAATGATGTTAGAGTTTATTCTCTTTATCATTTATTTTCTCTAATGTAGTTATCATTGTTGTCTCTCTGAGTTGCAATCTAAATAGTTTCTTTTTTAATTGAATTTATTGGGGTTGACAACTGGTTCACAAAACCATACAGGTTTCAAGTGTACAACTCAACAAACATCATCTGCCTAGTTTCTTATATTCATTTTCCACTTTACTGGTTCTTCCTTCAGCTGTGTCTAGTATGCTATCAAACCATTTATTATTTCAATTATATTTTTCAGCTCTAAAATTTCTATTTGATTCTTTTTCAAATATACTGTCATCATTTGCCAATTTTCAGTGCTTTCAGCAAAGGTCAAGTATATTATTTTTTTCCTTGTATCAGAGTCTAATAATTCTAATCTCAGAAGTCTTCATAGATCTGTTTCTGTATACACTGTCCCATTCAGTCTCACTGTTCATTTTTTGCTATTTGTCACTCAATTTTTTGACAGAACAAGATTTACAACATTGAAATATAACTCGCTGTCTTTTAGTAAATGTTAATTTAAAGAAGCATCCAAACTTAAATTATAATGCCAGATGCTGAGGTCTGTAGAAAACTTGCCTGCTCCATGTTAGACAATTTATTTAACCTCTCTAGATTTCAGTTTCCTTAACTTTAAAAACGATAATGATGAATAACTATCTTCTGGGGGTTATGTATGTAGATAAAATAAAAGAACACACATGAAAAATAACTAGCATGATATTAGGTTTAATAAATTTGAGTTTTGTTTTTCCCTATCAAACTAAATATTATCAGAATTAAAATTAAATATGGAAGTGGAAAGAAAATACAGAGGGAAAAGTAAAAAAAAATAATTAGTAATGCTTTGTAGATAATACATCTAGATTAATGACTGGGTAGGATTTGAGACAAGTACCTTTAGGTTACTAACACAAATTGGTAGAAACAGAATTTAATTCCAGGAATAAAGGATGATCTTTTGAGGAATGATTTACTGTAAGGACTGGACCAGTTGACTGTTTTTGCATCAAAGCTAGAAAAACTGCTGGGAACTCCATGCAGACTGAAAGGGAAACGCTTATGAATGTTTCTTTTAAGTAATTTAATATATAGTACAAAGCAGTGGGTAATAAAGTGCTAAATTATTTAGAAATGACTGTAAGTGTCTCCATCTTCTGAATCTGTGATCTATACCATTACACTGATAATTTGATTTTATAATACCTTGCATTGTCTATTACCTCCTCTAGACTTGGTTATATTTTCTCAGAGACTTATATTTCCCTTACCCCCTCAACAGCTCTTAGCTCAATGCAATTCTTTAAATATACTAAGTGAAATAAAGTGAATAAAGCAAAACCTGCGTGTTAATGGCAACCATCACAATGCCCCTAATTACACTGAGAGAGGTGATCTGGCTTTCCTCCTTTTAGAGAAAATCCAAATGAAAAGCAGAGAACATATATAAGAGTCTTAGGAAAATAATTTGTTCCTAAAACAGCCTTTATTATATTATTTATTAAAAATACCAGTTATCCAGCAGACTTTGTAAAATGACAGCCTGTGTCGAAGACAGTTTTACATGATCAACCTACATCTCACACCTGCAGCCACAAAGCATTGCTGATGAAAATGAAATGAGGTGTGTAAGAACTGTTTAGAGAAAATTACTGAATACACTGCAATTTTAGATTGAAATAAGAAACTTATCTTCTAGTCAGATTCCCTCACTATGCATTAGATTATACATTATGATTGTCAGTTTCCTCTACAAAAATAAGCTTAGGGGAAAAAACCAAAAACCTTACTAGTTCTCTTGAGCTTTTAGAAGAAAAGCACTCTATGACTACATAATAAGTCATGTGCAGTGCTACAGTGTAGAATTTTAATATCATCCTCTACCATGTACTGAACAGTTAAAGTACACCAGAGACTTCGTTAGCTGCTATCTAGCTGACAAAAGGACTGGGATTACTTCTGGCTGGACATTCAGGAAAGGTGTCATGGAAGCCCTGGTGATTAAGGAGGTCTCTGACAGATGAGTAAAATTCAGACATGAAGAGCATTCCAAGATTTAGAAGTGGGATAAGACAAAAAATATAGAGAGATTGGAAAGAGTTAGGCACAATGGCGGAAAAAGAAAGAGTTCAGTCTGAATACAATATAATATTTATGTAAGTAATACTAAGAAATGGAGGAACCATATCCTATAAATTCGGGCTTTGGAATAAGATAAATGTAAGCTGCAATTCTGGTATATTTAACTTCAGTTTCCTTATCTGTGAAACTGTTTTCTCATAGTGTTGTAAGAATAAATGAAGTATCTGTGTATGTATGTGTGTTTAACATATTGCCTGGCACAAGGTGCTCAGATAAAAATAGTTATTGCTATTATCATCATGTATAATATTAATAAATATAAGTAGACAGGTGGCTTGAGGTGTTATTGTGAGAAGTCTTGAACATAATACTAAGTAATAATCAAGTAAGTATTTAATAATTATTAGCCTAGCAATTTATGAAGTATAATTTTTAATTGTGGGCCTTAAGATAAGAGTTGGAAAACTCTTTTTCTGGCCAGGGCTAGATAGTTAATATTTTAAGCTCTTTCATAATTACTCAGCTCTGCTGTGGTAGTACAAAAACAGCCATAAACAATATGTAAGCAAATGAATGTGGCCATGTTGTAAGAAAATTTTATTTACAAAAACAAATGTGGACCGGGTAGTTTGTGGGCCTCTGTCATAGTACCTCCCACGGAAATGTTTTCTCTCTTATGGACAAACCTAGAAGGCTGTTTTATTATTCATTGAGTTTTTCATATTCATATTGATGAACATTCTCCTCACTATGTAAATAAAAACTAAGGTTTTCATTATAAAAGTAGAAATGTATTTATAATTTATTGAAAAAGATAACATTATATTTAACACAAGTGCTGTATCTTGCCCACAATAAATGTTCAATAGATGCTCATTGGATAAATACATAAATAAAGGAATAACTAATTGAATCTTTGTATTTTAAAGTAACTTTGTTTTAGTAATGGAACATGGCCATCATCTCTGGGACAAGCAGTATAAAAATCACAAGTACTAGAGTTGAAATATCTTCTGTTTTAATATTTTCAGTGATAAAGTGTCTACTATATACTAGTTGAGGAAGTTAACACTAACAATTGTTTTAGAGTGTTATTTAATATTCTAAATAGTTATTACATCTTTACTTTCTCCTAGTGATGGTTAAGAATTAGCAATTCTTTTACATATGTTGAAAAACTGAAACACTTGAACCTTCATTACTATCACAACAGCTTTACAATTTCCAGAGTCCTGACCAAGCAGCAGCTTTACCAGATAAAATGTGTGGTAAGCAGCTTCTAAGATGGTCCTGACCAGTCCCTCCAGGCCTGGTGGCATCCACGTTTTCGTTCAAGTCTCACCCCCAGAGTGTGAGTTGAACTCGTTGATGAGCATCTAACAAATAAATGAAGAAGTGATGAGATGCCACTTCTGGGCTTAAGCTAGAAACAGACTGCAGCTCCAGTCTCAGGCGCTCTCCCTCTCTCAGATACTTTGCACGGAGGAAAGCAAGTAACCACACTGTGAACAGCCTTTTGGAGGGGCCCCCGGAACACGGCAAGGAGCTGAAACCCTCAGCTCAGGAGCCCACCTGGACCGGAATTTTTGAACAACGGCATGCATCAACTTGGAAGGAGCTACTTGAGGCCAGTCTAGCCTTGAAGTGACTGCAGTTCCGGCCGCAGAGAGAGCCTGAACCTAGGACCACCACCCAAGCCCCTCCTGGATTCCTGACCCACAGAAGCTCTGAGATAATAAATATTTGTTGTTTTGGCCACAAGTTTTGGAGTAATTTGCCCTCTGTGCACACATACAATACAGTTCTGAAAATACTTTTTCATGTAAGTTAAATATATGCTGAGTATTTTATGGAATTCGTGGTTTTTACTCAAAATATCAGTAAGTTATAGGAAAACTGGATGGAAATCACCACCTATATGGCGTTTTATTTGAAATCTACATTATTCGTGTCTATTGTTAATATCTGAATTTATATTTCTTTGGCATGTTATTATGCTCTTCAAGTTATGGGAATCTTCATGATGACAGACTTAACATATTATAAGAGATATATATTGCATCCAATTATAATTTATTTAGATAAAATTTGGAAAAAGTTATAAACTGTATTTCATATGTTTTCATAAATCAGATTGAAATGACTCTGGATTCCCAGAAAATAAACTGGAACCCAAGTATAATTTAATCCTAACTCATCTCTCCTTCTCTTTTATACTCATGGCAGGAATAAAAGTGGAAGCAAGAATTTCAAATTTTTCCTGTTCTAGAGATACTTCTGTATTCATACCATTGTCCTCATTTCTTCCTTTTTGAAGAATCTCTCAATTTTGATGATAGTATCACTAAACAGAGATGAATTTTCTTCAGTCTTATTGCCAAAAGATACTTTCAAATACCATTAATCCCAACACTAATAAGCTCCTTTAAAGGTTGCTTTCTTAAATATTTTCAGTAAATTATTAATACGTCTGTGTAAAATCAGTCATTCTTTTGCTACACATTATACAAAATTTTTGTCTGAGACTTAAGAACATTGTTTTTGTTGTTAACAAAATACTGCTTAACTACTAGCTGCAAAGTCCTATCTCTTTATAGGTGCAAAAATATCTAGTGATTGGAACTTAAGAAGCCCAGAAGTCTTGTTTTTGTTTTCTTTCAAGAAAAAATTAGGTGTCACCAAAGGTCTCAGCACTGTTAACGAATGTGTTATAAATTGTGGAGTCACCTTCAGGACCTCTTTCACAAGCTACCGGAAGTCCTCTTGTGATTGCTTATGCCCAACTCCTATTTCTGACCTACAGAGTTAGGATGAGGAATATTCCCAGTTCATGCACAGCTTGGCATCTCTGAATTGACTGATCAACATGTCAATATATAGATTAGTGATTGGTAGATATAAAAAAGCATATAAATATATCACACACACACAAACTTTAAAGTGTTTACTTTTGGTGCACTGCCAATAGGGAAAATATATTGATGTTCCAATATACTTAAAACTCCAAGGTATAATATAGGTTTTTCTATAATCTGTGAAATCCCTGCTTTCCTTTAAAAAATACTATAATTCTAGTAAAAGTGGGGACAAAGTTACACAGAAGAATAGGCTAGCTTGAAGTCCTCTGCTTTTCATGTTGTCACAATCTGTTGGTAAAATATTTAGTAGTCCCTATAATAAATGCCCTTAGAATTGATAGTGTCAAATTTTTATAGAAATGGGAGTGCTATATTGCAAATTTTAATGCCATTAATTAAAAAAATTGCATAAACCTAACCATCACAGTAAATTATAATAGCACTTTATAATATGTTATGAGCTGAGACAAATTTGTCTTTGCCCCTAAAAAACGAGTTTATTCTTAAAGAAATTTCTCCCTTCTTCTTCATGAATCTATTCAAAAGGCATAAAATGACATTTCTTGTTATTTTTCTAAAATAGGTATCTGATCACTGCACTCCTGGTCTACTCTGCCAGCATGGTAGACAGGACTCATCATAACTTATACTCAACTATTCTCCCTCATCTTGTTCCATTGCCTCTCACTCATCTTCTACTCTAGTCACAAAACACTAGTTCCTAGATCACATCTACTTTTCCTCTGACCTGTAGGACGTTTTTCCTGTGTAGGACAATTCACTGAATATCCTGCCAGGCTTAACTCAAATGCCACCTTCTCAGTGAGCTCTTCTCTGGCTGTCAGTCAGTAACTCTCCAAAGTTTCCTACATCATCTTCCCATATGTCTAAGCTTAAGCTCCTCCCCTTATAATTGTTCACGTATAAGTCTCTCCATAAAGAGCGTGAGCTCCTTGAAGGCAAGAACTTCTCACTCTCTGTATATTCCCAGACCAATATACTATAGTCAATTTAATAAATATATGCAAGATACCCTATCAACTGATTAGACAGTTTAGAATAGTGAAGGAGTAAATAGTCTCAATCCCATATTTTAAGTGAAAATAATTTCAAATGTATTTAAAATTTTTTTGAAAGACATCAATAAATCAATGAGCATTATAGTAATAATGCTGACATCGCCAAGCTCCCCTACAACCAACTTTCTAACAACATTTATGAAAGTTTCTGAATCAACATGATTGAGATATTTGATTTTAACTATACAAAATCAGGCATGGAAAAAAATCCTAGAAGGCAGTATACCAACTATTAATAATATTCATCTCTGGCTGGTGAGATTATGTATTATTTTAAAAATATTTTCCTATTTCTCAAATATTCTTCAATGGGCATATATTACTTTTATGTATTTATATTTGTTTCAGTTATTGAACACTTTTTTAAAAAGCATTACAGGTGCATCTAAAATCTCACTTTACCCTGTCAGAAACCTATTCCTCTGCTTCCCTCTCAAGAGTTAATCACCATCCTGAAGTTGATATGAATTCTCCAGTTTTACTATTGATGTATACATTTACCTCTCTATTCATTATATTTACAATATGTTGTATATTAGACATATTTTTACATTTACATAATATCATATGTGTACAATGCTGAATACCCTGGCTGGTTTGGCTCAGTGGATTGAGCATCGGCCTGCGAGCTAAGTGTCGCTGGTTCGATCTTCCAGTCAGGGCACATCAGAGAAGGAAAACTCTGATTCCAAAAAACCTCCGCTGCCTTGCGGCATACCTCTTCAGGGGAAAGGCTAAGGGAGTAAACCCCGACAGAAAATCCGGAGCCGGAGTCCTTAAGGCGGTTTGACGTTGTAGTCAACACCGGCAACTCCTGCGGCGCACCTGAAGCCAAGCTGTATTGACTCCGTCTTTCCCTTGGACCCTTCAGCTGCGAAGAGAGGGTGGGTCTGCTGCATGGGCAACAGCAGACCCTCCATATCATCCTGCCCAGGCTCTGTAGCTTCAGCTTCACTGGAGAGGACACTCCAGCGTCATCGCAAGATGTCGATTTAACACGGGAGGAGACAGATACCGTGTCACTCCCGAGTCGGACTGCACAACCATTCTCGGCGGTGCAGATAGACTCTTAAGAAGCTACACCATCGTCTCTCGAGACGGACGGCTGCCAACAACAACAACAATGCTGAATCTTGTTTTTTTCACTTAACATTGTTTTCAAGATACATCCAAGTAGATGTTTGTAAACCTGGTGCTTTCATTGTAATCGATGCACAGTGTTCCATCTTACTAAAGTTTACTCTTTGACTCTCCTGCTTATGGACATTTTGTTTTTTCTGAATTTTTTTTCTTACAAACAACATTGCAATAAACATCCATCTGTCTTAAGAGTTTTGTTTTAAAGGACTACACCTAGTAGAATTGCTGGATAGGAATGTATGCACATTTCAAACTTTTAGAAATATTGTCCAATTGTCCTCCAATGTGAGGTACCAATTTACAATCCTATTAGCTGTGTACAAGAGTTCCTGTTTTTCTGTATCTCTGCAATACTTGATATTGTTAGAGCATTTGTGTCATTCCTGTGGATGGTTATAAACTGGAATTTCACAGTGGTCATAATTGAAATTTTTTTTTAAATTAATGCTATTTAATGATGATAATAGTAACTATATTAGAATATACAGAGATTACGTTAATCCTGTCTTTCTTTTTTTTTAATTTTGGTTTTTCAATTACAGTTGTCCCCTTTTCCCCTAATTTCTCTCCCCCACCCAACCCACCCCCTCTCCCGCAATCATATCCCTCCCCGTTGTCCATGTCCATGAGTCATTTATACACGTTCCTTGACTAAACCCTTCCCTTACTTATCCCCCTTCTCTCCCTCTCCCCTCCCCCCTATTGACTGCTATTCTGCTCTTTGTTCTATTTAGTTCCTTTGTTTGTGTTGTTCTTTAGTTTCCTGTATTAGGTGATATCATATGGTATTTTTCTTTCTTTGCCTGGCTTATGTCACTAAGCATAATTCTCTCTAGTTCCATCCATGTTGTGGCAAATGGCAGGAGTTCCTTCTTTCTTTCTGCTACATAGTATTCCATTGTGTAAATGTACCACAGTTTTTTGATCCACTCATCTACAGATGGGCACTTAGGCTGTTTCCAGCACTTAGCTATTGTAAACTGTGCTGCAATGAACATAGGAGTGCATAAGTTCTTTTGAATTGGTGTTTCAAGATTCTTCGGGTATAATCCTAGTAGTGGAGTCGCTGGTTCAAAAGGCAGTTCCATTTTTAATCTTTTGAGGTAATTCCATACTGTTCTCCATAGTGGCTGCACCAGTCTGCATTCCCACCAACAGTGCAGTAGGGTTCCCGTTTCTCCACATCCTCGCCAGCACTTGTTGTTTGTTGATTTGTTGATGATGGCCATTCTGACTGGTGTAAAATGGTATCTCATTGTGGTTTTTATTTGCATCTCCCTGATGGCTAATGATGTTGAGCATTTTTTCATGTGTCTATGGACCTTCTGTATGTCCTCTTCGGAGAAGTGTTTGTTCAGGTCCCTTGCCCATTTTTTAATTGGGTTGTTTGTTTTCTTGATGTTGAGTCGTATCAGCTCTTTATATATTTTGGAAATCAGTCCCCTGTCTGTGATGTCATTGGCAAATATGTTTTCCCATATGGTTGATTTCCTTTTCATCTTGCTGATGTTTTCTTTTGCTGAGCGGAAACTCTTCAGTTTGATGTAACCCCATTTATTTATTTTTTCCTTTATTTCTCTTGCTTTAGGAGATGTATCCGTGAAGAGATTGTTATGTGAGATATCTGATATTTTCTTGCCTATGTTTTCCTCTAGGACTTTTATGGTGTCACGGCTTACATTTAAGTCTTTGATCCATCTTGAGTTTATTCTCATGTGTGGTGTAAGTTGGTGGTCTAGTTTCATTTTTTTGCAGGTCCCTATCCAGTTCTCCCAGCACCATTTGTTAAAGAGGCTCTTCTCACTCCATTTTATGTTCCTTCCTCCTTTATCAAATATTAGTTGATCATAGAGGCCTGGGTTTATTTCTGGACTCTCTATTCTGTTCCACTGATCTATATGTCTGTTCTTATGCCAGTACCAGACTGTTTTGATCACAGTGGCTTTGTAGTATTGTTTGATATCTGGTGTTGTGATTCCTCCTGCTGTGTTCTTCTGTCTCAAGATTGCTTTTGCTATTCGGGGTCTTTTTTGGTTCCATATGAATTTATGGAGTATTCATAATTGAAATTTTTATGTTACCAGTGTTAACTATGTTCACTGGCCATTCAAAATTTGTCTTCAGTTAATTGTCTTTGCTGGTTGTTCCAAAGTTTTTGTTTGTTTGTTGTGTTTTGTCTTTTTCTTATTTTGTAGTACAATTTCCTTTTCAGTGCTGTAAACATGTAGTACATTGTTGACAACTCTCCTAGTTTGTGGCTCTTTAAACGTATTTTGTGGCATCTTACAGTAAGCATGAATTTTATCTTTAAATTTAATGTAGTCAACGTTAGCAGTCTTTTTCTTATTCTTCAAGATTTTATTTATTTATTTTTAGAGAGGAAGGAAGGGAGGGAGAAAAAGAGGGAGAGAAACGTCAATGTGTAGTTGCCTCTCGCACGCCCCCAAATGGGGACCTGGCCCGCAACCCAGGCATGTGCCCTGACCAGGAATCAAACCAGTGACCTTTTGGTTTGCAAACCAGCACTCAATCCACTGAGCCACACCAGCTAGGGCTATACTATTACCTTTTAAAATACTGGTTAATTTACATCATGATTTTGTTTTGATCTTTGAGTTACTTTGAAATGTATTCTTTTTTAGTGTCCAAACTTATGGGTGAGAGTTCTAGAAAGATGGTAGCTTACATGTGTTTCCTTAATTTACTGCAATCCATTTAGCTAGACTACATCCTGCAGCTCTTGGAGCCAACTGGTTACCCATCTCTGGAGAGAAGAACAAGGAAGTTGTCGCAAGACTGTTTCCTGTCTGGGATAGGTGAGAGTCTTAGAACTCGTGCAGAGATTCCCATTGGAAAGGCACAGAATGCCCTAATTCCAGGGAAAACTTGCCCGACAGAGAATGTGGTACCCCACGGGAAATGGTGGCATTGGCCTGCATAGGGCACAGGATGTGTGCGGCATCTCCAGACCCCAAGGACTTATGGAACAGGTATTCTAAGTTTTCTTCACGTAAAGTGCTGGGAAAGTTGACACACAGGCTTTCTCCTGGTGTCTTGACAGGTAATCAATCTGCTATACTGTTGCTATACTGCCGACCCTGATGGAGAATTCTAAATGTGCCACCATTCTAGAGACTGCCATTCTATAAGGCACTGAAGCAGCTAACCCTGAGGCCCTAGGAATAGACCGAGAAACAAATAAGCAAGCAAACAAAACAAATACCTAAGAGGCCCAGCAACCAGAAAAAGAAAAAAAAGAAGAGAATGAATCTCTAAAAAAATAGTGCTGCTAGTAGAGACATAAAAGTTTTGATGCAAATAATAATAAGAAAGTATAAAAATACTAAAAGTCAGCACATTTAAAAACTCTGTGGAAAAATAACCAATCCAAAAAAATTAAAATGACTTGAAAGTAAAGATGGTTTATTGTTGAAGACTGAATTAGGACCCTAGAATACAAAGTGGAAGAAATGTCTCAAACTACAAAGAAAAAGGAATTTATGAAGGCAGAGATCCTGGAGACCTATTATGCAAATAATAGAAATTCCAGAAAAAGAAAAAGAAACAGATGGAGACATAGCAATAATTAAAAAGTACAGTTAAAAATTCTCTTAGTGAATAAAATCTTTAGTCTGCACATTAAAGTTCCAGGTGAGCTTAATAAAGATCCACATACATAGTCATATACTGGGAAAAACCTCTGTGTGCCAAGGATAAAAGGGTGTCATACAAGTTTCTAGAAGGAAGTAACACATTATTTAAAATGAACAAAGACACTGATTAAAGTTTTTGTCTGCAACAGTGAAAACTAGAAGATAATGCATTATCATCTGAGGAAAATATTTAAGAAACAGGGACTTCAAGATAGGTGATGTATAAACAGGAAAAATAGTGATGGACAATTAAACTATTATGCTAAACTATATCTATCTTATTATAACTCTATCCATCTATCTATCCACCTATCTGAGAGACTCTAATAGTGGTTAAATGATTAAAATAGGGATTCCAAATAAAAGATACTGAAATAGATGATAAATGCTGTAATAAATATTCTATTAAAATTTCAGAAGGTGGGTGTTTGGAGGAGAGAAGGAAGTACAAGAATTCTACATCTACACTTGCGAAGAGATAAAAGTGGAAAATTAAAATTATTGTAAAAGTCCCATATTATAGGGAATGTCAGAAGCTGCTAGTGGTCTCCCAATATCTGCTATTCTCTTATCCTACAATAATTGAATCCTCAGTTTTTAGCTACACCTAAGTCTACCTAGAATTCCTAGTTACCTCTACTGGGGGCATTGGCCTTTGGACTAAGTCCTAGCTAAGCAGAAAGGATGTGCACAGCTTCCAGATGATGCCCCTCAAGGGTCATGGTGTGTCTCACCCTTCTCCTGATCCCTCTTCTCTTTAGCTGGAATGCAGCGTGGTCGGGGGAAGGTGTGAACAAGACTAACAAATGACGGCTGGCAAAGGAGCACTGTAAAAGTCTCAGTCCTTGAGCTTATGGAGCCATTATGTGAACCCTGGGCTGCTTCTGTTACATGAGAGAGAAAAAATACTACATCTTCTTTAAGCCATATTTATTTTGGATATCTGTTACAGCAATAAAATTGATATCCTAACTAACACATGGGGTAAGAGCTATCAATGGGAGGTAGACCATTTTAGTAGGATAAACATTTGGTATACTGTTTTCATCTGATGCTAGAGAAATATACATATTTATGGGATTGTAGGGAAGGTAATTATCATTGCTACAATAAAGAGCAGTAAAATTCCTAAATGATCAAAGGGAAAAAATTATTAGCAATTTTGTATAACCAGAAAAATAAGGAAAAAGGGTAAAAGAGAAAAATAAGCAAAAGATAATAAACATAAAACAAAAGCATAAAATCAAATATATCTGTTGTTAAACTAAATATAAAAAGAGAGAATTATCCCCCAATAAGAACAGAGACAGCTGCCATTAAGGTGTGAGCTGGGTCTGTGGTCTCTTCTGGGGTTTGACTGGAGCAACGTGGCTTCACCCACGTGATTGTGGCAGCAGTGGGTTCTCACAGAACCGCTGGGCTGCGGGCCTTAGTTTCTCCCTGGCTGCTGACCAGAGGCTCCCGCAGTTCCTTGCCAAGTGGGTCTCTCCACAGAGCAGCTCGCAATGCGGACAGTGGCTTCCATCAGAGTGTGTAAACCAGAGAGAAAGAGCGCTAGCAAGGTGGAAGCCAGCGCTGTTTTGTAACCTGATCTTGGAAGTGACATCCATTATTTTTGCCATATTCTATCCATTAGAAGAAACAAGTTACTAGGTCCAGTCTACACACAAGGGGAATGGATTACACGGGGCCATAAATACCAGGAAATGAGGTCATTCAGAGTCATAGTTGTGCAGGAAAAGGCTACTCTCAGCTACTCTCACATTATTGTTGGAAACAAACTGGATACGGCCGCTTTGGAAAGCAAGAGCATTGAATCAGTGTCTGTATAAGTGTGATGAAGTTACCTAATTTTTCTGTGCCTCAGTTTCCTTATCTGTAAAATAAGAAAAATAATAGCATGTTTGTGGTAACTAAGTGAGATAGATAATACATGCAGAGTACTTAAAGCAATGTCTGGCTGGTACATAAAAAATGTCCAATGTTATTGCTACTATTATTATTGATATTAAGAATATATATATCATTTCACTAGGGTATGCACACAATTATCATCCATACTGAGACACTTTTGAGAATGAAAGGGAATG
Organism: Furipterus horrens; assembly: GCF_987537825.1. Taxonomy (NCBI): domain Eukaryota; kingdom Metazoa; phylum Chordata; class Mammalia; order Chiroptera; family Furipteridae; genus Furipterus; species Furipterus horrens. Next base: position 17,235,487 of record NW_028327174.1, on the reverse strand, counting down.
TTAGTAACTATTATGCCAGGTCATAATTATATGTAGTATTTATTATAGGCTTTATGTCAGTATTATAGGTATCTACTTATTTTGCAATGTATAAGCCATCTAATACAGGGGGAAAAACTTGTTCAAATACACTGTGATTTATATTTTTTGTTGTTTCATAATTTCATTCCATTATAATCTGGGATGGGGACCTGATTCTCTGATGTTTTGAGACTGTCTCTGTGACCTAGTAAGTGCTTTATGTGTGCATGGAAAAAACATACGCATTCCTTATTGATGGGTACAGAATTCGAGATGTCTATTAAATCAAGGTTGTTAACTGCATTATTCAACATTGTCCTCAATGGAATATGGTAAAGTCTTGCACAAATTCTGGATTTCAGTTTTTCTTCAAAGTACTCTTAGGTTTTGGCTTTTAATATATCAAGGTTCTGTGTGTGAAAAAAATGTATGACTTTCATATCTTCTTGGTATTGTTTTACCCGTTATTGTTATAAAGTATCCCTCTTTATATTGTTTAAGGTTTTTAACTTTCAATTATATTTTGATATTGACTCAATACCTTTCTCTAGGTTCACTTTGCCTGGTGTTTGAGTTTTTAACCCCATTATGTCATTTTGATTTAGGTTTGACTCCTATGAAAAGCATATAGCAAGATTTGTAAAAAAATGCATCCAATATGATTATTCTGGTCTTTCATTAATTATTTTCTATCTTGTATTTTTGATTTCTTATGCTTATTCTTTGCTGCACTTCTTTTTTTTTCATATTTAGGTACATTTTAATTAATAAAGATTCTTTTATTTCATACTCCATTACTGAAGAAAAATAAAGATATGTTATGGAAGATATAAATTATGTTTCTAATTTTTAGTGGTTTCTTTTAAAAATTTACTAGAAATGTTTTCAATAAAAAAAATAAATAAAAAGTCAAGAAGTGTCTTTGTTTGCCTAGTTCTTTAGCCCACTTTATCTCTGTACACAAACCTCTATCTTGCCCATTTTTATTGTCTGGAAATGTAACAGCCCCAGCTGTACATTTCCACTGGCCTGACTTCTGGCTCTCACTTCAAGTGAAGCTCTTTTAGGCTCCATTACCCAGAAGGATGCAATCCCCTGCGGATACTGCCCATTTCTGGGCCCAGTCACCAGCCGGACTGCCATTTAGATTCCACTTTCTATTATGTGTTTCTGATACAGTTGAGCATGAATATAATTGTCTTTGTTTTTCCATGCAGCTAGAATTGATAATTTTCTCATTTTATATTGTATCCCTCAGCATTTTTTTTTGATGCATTGACAAATAGGGGAAATATTACTTTATAATAAACCTGACATTGCTTGCCAAGATGACATGTCATATTATACTTCTATAATCAGAAAAATAAATAATTATTTAAAAAATCAATATAATACAAATGTATATACACCAAATGTTCATTCTCAGTTATGTAAAAGCTATGTACAGCAAAAAATAAAAAAGTGTGTGGGGTAGCAATAAACTACATTAACATTAGTTGCTCTGACAAGTAGGATTTGGGGAAAATATTTCATAATGTTTTGCTAAAATAATTCATTCAGTTCTGCTATATTAATAATTGTTACACTAAAAAAATCACACTCATCCAAAAGGATTTCCTAAGGGACACAGTTAAAAGATATTGAAAATGAGCTGATCCATTCAGAAAGTTTTCTATGTTGCACCCTTTTTTGGAGTAATCAGAGTATGAGGTCTGTCCAGAAAATGTCCAGCAATTGTTAATATAACAAGAATGGTTTGCACTACATCGATGTAACTGGAAGCCAAGGAGAGTGAACTGGAATGTGCATGTGTGAACAGTGACGACTTCACTGTACTAGTCTGTGGGGGTGGTGTGGGCCACTGAGTGAGCGTGTGTACTGTGTAGTAGTTGCATTCAAAATGAATGAGCGAGTAGAGCAATGAATCTGCATCAAACTCTGTGTTAAGTTTCAACATTCATCTGCTGAAACTATTCGATAACTCAGAAGGCCACAGCTATGAGCCACTGGTGATTGGCAGCTTCATCACAACAAAGTGCTTGCTCCTGCATTATGTCTTATGCAGAGTTTTTTGGAAAAACATCAAATCACCCAGGTGACTCGGCCCCCCTACAGCCCAGATTTGGTGCCCTTCGACCTCTGGCTTTTCCCAAAATTAAAATCACCTTTGAAAGGGAAGAGATTTCAGATCATTGATGAAATGCATGAAAATACTATGGGACAGCTGATGGCAATTGGGAACTGTGTGAGGTCCCAAGGTGCCTACTTTGAAGGGGACTGAGGCATCATTGTCCTGTGTGCAATACTTCTTGTATCTTCTTCAATAAATGTCTCTATTTTTCATATTACATGGCTGGATACCTTCTGGACAGACTTCATATCCTTCAATTGAAATGATGATCCAGGATTCTCCTATTTGCTGTGACTTAAGTTTGCTTACTTTTAAGTTTCTTTTTTTTTTTTCTTGTTATCTCACAACCTCTAAAATCATCTCACATCTGTACAGCCACCACATAGGAATGGATGTTACAGTGTCTTCAGGTTAAGTAATGTGCAGAAAATCAAAATGAGCTGGTTGAGAGTAGAACCCAGGTTTGCAGGATAAATTCTACTTTCCATATGCCAAGATTTTGATATCTTTGTTTTCTAGAGTTACGGAAACACCTTTTTTTCTTTCTTTTTTTTAATTGTTGTTCTTACTTTTAAGTTTTCTAAGGAAAGGAATACCAGCTGGTTCACTGTTCTTGACTTGTTTATGGCACTGTTTTTAGCCTTTCATTATTCTGTTTTCATTTTCTCTATTCACAGGTGAGACAGAAGATACTAGATGACTATTTGGTAATGAATTGAGTGGTTCCATAGATATTAAAAGCATAAGAAAACCTACATGATTAAATAACACCTGCTGTGCCTTCTCTGGGTTCTGTGCATAAATAGCAAAGTAGGATCTCTTACAGAGAATGAATGTGGCCAAGTTTGTTAGTATAATATGTGACTCTGGTCTATATGAGTTTTCTTGACTCCCAGTATCTAGAATGTTTTAAAACTATTTTTTAGGAAAGCATTGTGGATAAAAACCTCTCCTATTACTTTATGTCTAATATCTTTTCTTTTTCTTTATGTCTCAAACACCTAAAGACCAGAGAAATAGTAAGTTCTCAACAAATAGCTGTGGAACAAGTGAATGAATAAATGAATGGATGAATGAATAATCTTATGAAAATAAACAGCTCAATGAGGCACTTATAAATAAGTCACAGTGAATTCTCAATGCCAGATTTGCTTTTGAATTATCATCTCTTTCAAAAACTTATTCATCTATTTTTATTTAGTTTCCTCAAACTACAATAGAAGATATAATGATAAAAGTGATAAAATGATAGATATAGAAATTTTTGTATGTATTAATTCTATGCTGAGATCAAATGTTGAAATTTCTTTTAGTTCTCTATTTTCATCTATTCAAACATAGTCTATTGATACCCAAAAGTAATACCTATGAATAAGCTATTTTTGTCTTTGCTATTTTTAATAAATTGCCTCTGAGATTCCAATGGATAGACAGTCTATTATGAGTTTCTTGAATTTGTGTAGTCTAATATAAATTTAAAATGTTAGAATAAAGTATATTAATGTAAAAAATGCTATTTTTAAATGTGTAGTGTAACTGTAGTTGGGTGTTAGTTAATTCTGCAAATGTTAATTAAGAGTGTAGGAGTGCCTACAGGGAGAACTAGTAGTTCTTGGTACAATATTACATTAATAATGCAGCATCTATGGGAAAGCATATTAAATGAATTAGTGAGCTTGCCAGTAGATGTATGTGACAGGTCTAGATAGTGTAACAAGGGGGGAATGGGCAGTAAATATGAGAATATATGCATTATGCAAGATTTCTTTAAGGTTGTATTTTAAGTATGTTATTTCCAGTTTAATGCTGTATGTAGCAACTGCTAAACAGAAGAAAATTAATCAGTTGATGAAATAACAGCTTAATCACTAGAGTGGATTGAAATTACACAACTGTACATTACCATGAGCTATAATGATATTGCCTCTTTTTAGGAGCATTGAGAATAACTCTTGTTAACTGTTCAGTCAGTGTACCAAACAGGATAATCAAAATTAAAATATTCTGAAGTATAAGCAAAAACAAGTTAAAAAACATGTATTTTTAATAGATTAAGGTTTATCTCAGGAGAAGTTTCAGTATTTTATAGCTAATATCTATCTTTGCTCTCCTCGACTTTCTTTAAACAGGGAAATCACTTAACATTTAACATCAATTAATTAGATGTGAATTTTTTACTGTTATCTTTAGTTTTTTTCTGATTATAAAAGCAAGATGCATTAACTGTAGAAAATTTGGGCAAAACAGAAAAGTATGAAAAAAATATGACATGTAACCCTAGCGTCCGAAGACAGTACTATTAATATACCTTTCTGTTCTTTTTTCCCATGCAACTACAGATAATATTAGTTTTCAATTAAGTTTATATTAAATGGTAAACAGATTCACTCATTCAACAGATATTTATTGAATGATAACTATATGCTATTATGAAAATTTGAATAATTAGGCATAACTTGAAAATATTATTTTTAATGATTCTAACCTTTGTGTATTATTACTACTTAGCCATTCATGCGTATTGTCTTTTGGGTTGCCTCCAATTCATCCACTTATTTTAGATTGATTAGAACATCCCCAGTGTCACTCCTAAGATAGGCAGGTACAATGTAGATTTATTACAAACCACTAAACAAGTTTCCAACTCTTCCTATTTTGTTTGAAAGGAAAAGATTCATGATTTAACCTGTCAAATTAAAATACAAATCTCAGAATTGCGTCTTATGTAATTAAATAATTAACTCGTGAATTGTGAATGTGGTTAAGAATATGGCCTCTTGCCCTGGCTGGTGTGGCTCAGTTGGTAGGAACATCATCCTGTAAATGAAAAGGTTGCAGGTTTGATTTCTGGTCAAGGCATATCCCTAGGTAGCAGGTTCTGTCCCCAGTAAGGGTGTGTATGAGAGGCAACTGATTGATTTTTCTCTCTCACATTGATGTTTTTCTCCCTCTTTTTGTCCCTCTATTCTCCTCTCTCTAAAAATCATTAAGTATGTCTTTGGGTGAGGATAAAAAAAAGAATATGGTCTCTAGAGTCAAATATCATTGTATTCAAGTTTCAGCACTGCTATTTTTTAACAAGCTCTAAACCTTTCTCTGACTTGTTTCCTTTATCTGTAAATTTATCTAATAAGGCTAGCTACTTCATAAATAGTTTAAGATTAAGTAAGTTAATATGCACAAAGTATTTAATAACATTAGCTATTATTATTTTTTCCTTAATATTTATTGAGTGTCTTTCACGTGGCAGTGATTTTGCTAGAATCTATGATAACAAATGTAAACAGACAGGCAAGATTTTTACCTCTACCAAACAAATAACAGATATTAAAATAACCCCAAAAACAACTAGTTAATTTCAATCAAAATAAGGGCTATAAAAAAAGGAAAATTAGAAGGTTCTAAAAGATTAGAAAACAGGGGCATCCATCCATATACTTACCCTGGGGCACGGTGTGCAGGTGCCCACAAAGTGGGTCTCCTTGAAGGAGAATGCAAATTAAACTATTTGGAGAAAGGAGATGGAAAGAGGACAGTAGGAGCAGATATATGTTCAGGTATGTAAAGGCCCATAGGTGGAAAGAAGCTTGCCCCTATTAAAGAACTAAAAGGAACTAAGGAACTAAGAGTACCAGTTGGGAAGGTGGAGACTAGTGAGAGAAGAGGCTAAATATAAAAAAAAAAAAAAAAAAAACGCACATCATTCAGGGCCTTTTGAACCTTATTACAGATTTGGGTCATTTTTCTAAGAACAATGACAAAATAACAATTCACTAAAGTTTTTAATTAGAGCAATGGTGCATTCAGATTTGTGATTTTTAAGATTGCTTTGGCTGCAACATAAATAATAAATTTAAGGAAGGCAAATGGGACAAATAATATTTTATTAATAAAATAATCCAGAAGAATGGTTGGTGCAGGTAGAGATTAAGAGAAGAAGATAGAGCTGAGGCCTATTTGGGGAGCTATATAATAAGTTACACAATTACCCTCACCCTCCTACCTGCTACAATTAAGAACCATAAGATCTGGTGATTGATTGCATATAGGAACTGATGGAGATAGACGGGGCAAGAACACCCAGATTTCTGAAGTCAGATGAGTGATGAAATCATTTGCTGAGATAAGAAACCCTGCCTGAAGAACAAGTTTGAGGGGATACATGACTTTAGTTTTGGATATGTTAAGATCAAAGTGTCTTTGAGACACACAGGTAATGATATTCAGTGGATGGATGGATGGATGGATGGATGGATGGATGGATGGATGGACGAAGGGACGGATGGATGGATGAATGGATAAATGAATGGACAGGTGGATGGAATAAAGAATGGATTAGCCTGAAGTTGAGATAAGTGGTCTGGACTGGAAAGAAGTGTTTGGGATTCCTTAGCATGTTCATTGTAACAGAAGCCATTCTATGGATGAGATCACTTGGGAAAGGAGAAAAGTAAAAAGAATAGGAAGAACTTTGTCTGAGCCTTGAGGAACTCCCAACTTTTAGAACTTGCAGGAAAATGTCAACTGTCATGGAAGATGCTAATAAAGTTCCATCTGATGGCTTCAGTTTTCTTTATTAATTAAAATAAGAGACCATATGCTGAGAGTGAGAGATAAGATAGGAAAAAGTATCTGAGGTTTGAGAAAAGGAAAGAGAGAGTAGAGGGCCTGCTTGAATCTGGTGAGCATGTATTTATGAATTAATGAATGTTCACCTCATTATTATACATAGTCTGACATTGTAGGAGAAACTCTGTCCCACAGGATACCATAAATGTCATCATAAAGAGCCTATATCCCCAACGTAATCACTTTAATGAGTTTGTTGTATGTTAGTCATATAAGTAAACTTGATCTGAGGGAAAAAGAGTATAATTTTCTTTTTGTCTAGGATGATGTTTTCCATATATAGCCAAATTTCACCATTTGAGCAAACTGAGATGATTACATTTTGGAATTGGTAAATTGTCCACATGGATGAAACGGTAAATTGACCAGGTTTTCACCGCAGGTATGCTGTCCTAGTCTCCTCTCTTTGCCTTTCTGTAAACTAACACTGGGTTACAATTTTTACCAAGTACCAGTCTGCTTTAATAAATGGCAAAGACAGCACTGAGCACAGAACAAGTGCCAAATAAATAATTGCTGTTTGATAAAAATGGTTCTTATCAGCAAGGCCAGTATTTGTATATAAGAGAATGATTCCAAGGGGCTTAAAAATATTTGCTCTCTTAAATGAGTTAAACATACCCACAGAAATTATGTTGACACTACCCACTAGCTAAGCAGAGATAAACATTAGTCCTGGTTCAGTCTGAATTCTTTTAATTTCAAAATTTTGGCACTGGAATTCAAAAAGCTTCACCATTTCAAAAAATATTCTGGTATAAAAAAGTTACAGAATCACCATCACAACTACCTACTTCAGGATATTGGGGTAAGTGTAGTGGGGTACGGAGCATTATTCACCAGATGACCTTTCCATTTCAAGTTGACCACAGCCAGTAAGTGTGTTAGCAAATTGAATAGAGGTAACCAAGATCCACAGTGTCCTGGCATTGAACTATGACTGAGTTCTTTTGATCAAAGATCACCTCTTCTCTTCCAACAAGATTGGATATAGTCCTCATTAGCATTGTTATAAATTGCTCATTAATCAAAATGGATTTATCGAGCATCCATAGCGTGCAAAGCCTGTACTAAGTGATTCAAAACAATAGGTTGCCTAGTTACCATGAAATGGAAAAATTTCCCTGTGAAGGTTAAAATTAAATGGAAGACAGATGAGAAAACATTCTCTCTGATGGCATGACTATTTCATAACGGCTTTCTCTGCCATTATAGCCATTTTCTTTTAAAGATAATATTCATTCATTCATTCATTTGATTATTCATTCTTATATGCAACTGAGTCACTGTTATGATTATGTACAGTTCTTTTTCTTGATACAATAGTGGAAAAATATGATTCGATATTGACTGCATAAAAATGAGTCTTAGACATCAAATTACCAAGGAGGTATTGTACTTCTGTTGATCTTTTTATAATAAGCCTAGTACTACAGCAATATCATTTTTACTCTATATGAATGAAATCTGTAGCCATTGAGGTATTAGTTAAGACACTCCTTGGGAAAAGTATCTCTCATTTTCTGGTTGAATTATAAAATTTTGTTAAATATAGATTTACTAATAAGTTGCTTCATATTTAAAGTAAACCAGTAGACAGGCTGATTTTATTTTTTGTGGTCAGAATAAAATATATTTTGTACCAGCTCATCTAGTCAATAAATAGCGCCCACAGAAAGGTAACTAACATGCATGCCTAATTATGCTTTTTCTGAGAAACTACTGAGTCTATATCTATGAATGACACTGCATCACAACTGAGACCCTCAAGCTGCTTAGCCTCTGAGATAAGCAGGACAGGCAGAGTCTGTCCCCAGAGGCCCAGCACCCTCATTCCCTCTTCCCTTCTACATAGTATTTAGTTTGTGTGATTGGTTTTGGTCCCCGTATTCATTCCCTAGAGCTGCTGTAACAAAGTACTACTAACTGGGTATCTTAAACAGCAGAAATGTATTATCTGAAGGTCTGGAGGCTACATGTCTGGAATCAAGGTTTTTTGGCACGGTTGATTCCTCCTGAGCGCTGTAAGAGAAGACTCTGTTCTAGGCTCTCTCCTTGGCTTGTAGATGACCATCTTCTCCCAGTAGCTCTCCATATCATCTTTCCTCTTTGAATATCTCTTGTGTGCAAATTTCCCCCTTTTTATAAAGACACCAGTTCATGTTGGATTAGAGCTCTTCTAATGTCTTCATTTTAACTTGATTATCTTGATAAATACCCTATCTCCAAATTCTCCAAATAAGATCATATTCTGAGGTACTAGGAGTTAAGATTCCAAAAATAGGAGGGGGTCCACAATTCAACCATAACAATCCCTCTAATGATCTGATCATCCTTCATCATAACTCTCTCCTCCCTTCCCCTCCCCGTCCCACCCGTCTCTCTCCGAAAGCTTCGGAATGCAATTCCTGTGAATGTAGACATCTCCATTTTATTTGTAAACCTAATCCATGTCATCCAAGACATCTCACCGAAAACTATAAAACACATTCCCTAAAATATAACTTTTTAGCTCCCTTGGCTACTTATTTCCCAAATGTCAGCATTCCTAAGGGAGGGGAAGGAATGAGTGTCACTCTCAGCTTTGCTCCCCGTCACCTCCCTGGCCAGCACTGCATTTGTCCTGATCACCATCATTCATTGCTAAGACCATACACTGATGTCCTCATTAATCCTCCTGCCTCTAGCCTCATCTCTGTCCAGTCTATTCTCCACATTGCTTTCAGAGGCATCATTCTAAAAGAAAAACCTATCATGTCACATCCCCACTCAGAGTCTTATCAGTGGTTCACTTCTGCTGTCAGGTAAGATCCAAACTTCTGCATCTCACTTCTTGTTTTGTTATGTATTCTCCCTCAAAGGGTTCTATGCTCTAGATATGCTGTTGAGCATAGTCTCTGAGCGCATCATGTTCTTCCATGGGATACACTCTGTTCCATAGCCTGGAGGTGCTCAGATCAGGCAGCACCTCCTTCAGTCAGCTTTACTTGGTCCCTCTCTCCTACCCTCCCAGAGCACCTTACGCCCACCTCTCTCATTGCACTTATTACCCTTAACTTTAACACATTCTAAGCACTAAAGATCAAGACCGTACCTTTCACTCTGTTTCCTCCACAACATGTAGCACAATGTCTAGAACACAAGAGGCGCTCAATAAATGTAACTGAATGCATGAGAAACTGTAGGATGGTTACCCACTTGGTTCAATCTGAGTGCCTTTAAAAGACTCAGGTGCATGAACAGATGCCTCCATATCCAAAAGTCCTACTTTTTTAGTTAATAAGGGACTTGGTAACAAAGGAAAAACATCAGTAGCTCCAAGAGAGGTCAGTAACTTCCCTGAGTTCATCAGCTTAGTTAGCTGGCCTTGAGGGTACAAGGAAAAACTAGGGAGGATGCATAGCAGAGTAAGCAACTTGGAAGTATTAATAATTGGATCCATGCAAAACCTGAGCTCTAGGTTGATGGAATCAACAGAGCACAAAGACACATACTGTTTCCCATCCAACTGGGAAACAGTCACATTGATGCTCTCTTCTCCCTGCTACGGTGCTCAAGGGAGCAAAGTCTATGAAATTCCAGATAAGGTTCCACAAATAACTGGAACAGAAACCACTCTGACTTGTATTCACCTCTATTCCTAACACTAAAAAGGAAATTTCTTCCATTTAAATACTGGGGTACCTCACCCGTAGAATTAGCAATCACAGCCCAAAGTGTAAACACGACCAGTGATTATGAATTAAGCCTGGGTCAGTTGAGCAAACTGGCTTCTTTTATACTGAATCTAGATGATTGAACACAACTGGAAAAAATCATATATTCATGCAAACTAATTCTTATCGCACAACAACAAACAACTCAGTCATTGTGGAATTTTGTATTTTCCAAACATGGCTGCAAGAATATCTTATAATGTTGGTAACACTTGGGGTGGGGGGATTAAATTCCTTCCACTTAAGCAAAGGCAGCCTCTGGACAACAATGGAAGTGATGTTGACTTCTGAGGCTAAGTCACACAAAGTAACAGAGCTCTGCCTCGGTCTCTAAGGCTGTTTGCTCTTAGATCCCATCACATACCATGAGGAAGTCCAAGCAGACCATGTCATCGGCCATGTGAATAAAGATTGGCCTTGAGAAGGGACCCTCCAGCCCCTACTGAAGTTGCCCCAGCTGATATCATTGAGAGTGGAAGGAAGATATCTCTGCTGAGCCCTCTCTAAATTTCAGATTAATAAGCAAAATAAATGACTTGTTTAAACTCACTAAGCAAAGAGGTGGTTTGTTATGCAACAATCAATAAGCAGAGCAGATTCTGGTACTTGGAAATGGGATGCTACCCATAACAAACATCTAAAAACAAGTGGCATTAACTTGGTAATTGGGCAGCAGGCAGAAGCTGGAAGGGCCTCAGAGTGAGTGACTGTGAAAAGCTAAATGGCCTTTAGGAGAGGATTTGTGGAAGCCTAAGAGCTATAAGAAAGCTGTTGGTAAAGGCTTAAAAGACAGCAAATGTAGTGGGAAGCTCAAAGCAAGGATTCATTTGTCATGTCGTAGGGGAAAGGTTGGCAACATTGACACCTGTAGTAAGTAACATGGGAAATGGAAAATGAACCAAATGAACCCTATGATCTAGCTAAGGAGATTCCAAGCAGAATACTTAAAGTGTAACTTAGCTTCTTCTGGCGGCCTATGATAAAATGCAGAGAGAACTGAAGAATGGCCTGCTAAATTCAAAGGAGTCAGGACTTTCTGGGTATAAAAACAAAACTGGTTTCTTTGTTCCAGCTGCTCCAAATGGCAAAACAAACAAACAAACAAACAAACAAACAAAAAACCCTCAAATTAGGGAGGCCAATGATCAGATCTGGGTTGTGCTACTAGACCGTCCCTTAACACCTAAGCAAGCTCTCAGGTGGAACCACAGAGAAATTTTAAGCCAAAGAAGAAGACCCTATAAGGATTTTCAAGGGCATGAGTCATAGATCCTCCCTGTTCAATGACAGAATTTCTAAGGATCTCAGGGACATCATGTCATAGAAGTCACCCAATATTCAGAAGAGCTTATCTGAAATACAAGCTTTTGTCTAATGGAGTGTTATATAAATTGGAACACAAAAAGTTTACAAAGTTTTAAAAGAAATTATATCAGCTTGACCAGGAAGGAACAGAGCCAGTACACAGTGAAAAGAGATCTTTTGATCTCTCAGATTTTATAGGCAGAAAGCAGGTGAGAAAGACACTCAGCTGTAAATACGGGTTACTTTTTATGGAAAAGGAAGAATGACTCAGAGGCTGGAACCAAGAGCCCCAGAGAACAATTCTGATGCCATCGGGCTGACCCTTAATCAAGAAACTGTACCTGATGTAGGTTCATAATTGCCTCAGGCTGTCATTGCTGTGTGCCCTGTTTTCCCTGTGTTTGAAGAGGAATGTCAATTGTTGCATTCCTATGCTTGTTCCATTATTATATGCTGGGTGTGGAGGAGAAGAGACTGACTAATTGTCTCTTTAGTTCACAGGTCATCACTGCGAGAGCAAAGGTAATCAAGGGCCTGTATCATAAGAGCTGCACCTCGGAGACTCATGCACTCCTGAGCTTCGACTAGGAGCTCATGCTCTAATGGGCTCCTGAAGGAAGACAGGGGTGTCATTTGTCTGTGAGAGGCTATAAATCACTGTGTCCAGAGGGCAGACTGTGGCATGTTCTACTTTCCCAAAATGACAGCAAAATATCTCCCATTCTAGATTCTCTCATTACAAAGTAACTCTGAGACTCTTTTCATCAAGAACTGGGGTCCATGTCCCTTCCTCTTGAATCTGAGTGGGCCAGTAGTGACAATCTGTTACTTCTCAGGCTATATAATAAAAATGAAACAGCTTTTACTTGGCTCTTTTTAGGATTTTCCCTCTCAGAATCCAGCCAGCATGTCATGTGGAAACTCAAATAGTCCACAGAGAGTAAATGGTCCCCAGCTCATACCCTCGGCCATCGCCCCCTTGCCAGACATGGCAGTGGGCCATCTTGAAAGTAAGGCCTCCATTCCCCAGTTGAGCAGCCTCAGCTCATACCATGTGCCACAAACAAGCTGTCCCTGTCAAATAAACACTGCCAAACTTGCAGATTGGGAGCAAAAGATATGACTGATGTTCTTCTAACCCAGTATGTTTAGGGGCAGCTTATGAAATAGCATAAGATAGCTGATATAGACATCTCCTTTATGAAGTGTTCCTCAAGCTCTGAGGTTGCATAAAGTCCCCTTCTGCTGCCAAAGCGCTCTTTGTGTAACATTATATTAGCACTTATTACACTCTATTGAAATTAACTGTTCACTTGTCTGCCTCCATGTGCACACAAGGGCAGGCTAGCGATTTCTGAAAACTCAGCTCCCCATATGTATATTACTTTTGCCTCATTTTCTCTCTCCTCTGCTCTGGAACTTTGATTAGACAAGTTAGAATTTCTTAGTGTATTCTCTAAGTCTCTTAGCTTCTCTTTCATATCTTCCATCTCTTTGTCTTTCTGTGCAATATTCTGAAAAACTTCTTCCCATCTAATTTCCAGCTCACTAAATATCTCTTCAACAGAATCTCATCTGCTGTTCCAGTCATATTGGGTTTTTTTTTTTTCCGTGTGCCTGTGTGAAGTATTGGTTTTCTTTTTTCATATCTAGTAGTTTTTTTCCCCTCTCAAATATTCTTGGTAGTTTTTTAGTTTCTGTTTCTCAAAATACCTTCAAGATTATTTTTTTACTTATAATAGCATGGCCATTTTATAGAGTGCATCTGATAATTCCAAAGTGGAAGTCTTCTCAGGTGTGGATCTGTTCTTTCTTTTTTCTATTTATTCCTGTTTGGGATTCCTTGCCTTATAGGCTTAATTATTGTAAACTGTTCAATTTAATTGGAGTATTATTTATAGGAATTATTTTGGGCCTAGAAAGAGAGTCATTCTCCTCAGAGGGATTGTATTTGCTTCTGCTTGATGCCTGAGAGTATACGGATTTAAAGTAAATTCACGAACTGATGTTTTTTGGACTACCTAAGGGGATATAAGTTTTGAGTGCAAATCTGTGTGAGGACCAGTTTGTGGAAATAAGTTCTCAAAAATTTTCCCCATTGTTCTGCTCACGAGAATTATTCTCTCTTGCAGTCTCCTTGGGTCACTGGTTATGGGGCAGAATTATTTCTGATTACTCTGAGGCATCGGCCTTGTAGTTTCAGTTCTATGGAGGAAGGATTCCTTTTAGAATCTTAATGCTGGGCAGGCACAGAGATTTATATCCTATACACAAACCCACAAAGGTGCTGAGTAGTGAAGTTCAACAGCAGGTTCAAACAATTCCCTCCAGACAAAACTGGCTTTAATGTTCCACTGGTTTCCCAACCTTGCCAATGTTTTGGCTTCATTATTTCTTAGGAACTCACTGATTTTAAAAACTTCCTAATTGAAATGTTATTCAGCTTATAAAATTTTCCTGTCATCTTTTTGCTGCTTTTACAAAGTTTTTCTTTTGTGTATTTGTATCCATCATGTGTATTTATTTTAAGCAGGAGGGTTGTTCTGAGCCTAATCAGCCTTGTCACCCCAACCATGCTTTGTTGTTGTTAATCTCTGTGTCCTTGCATACAGAACAGTGCCTGGCACGTGAACTCAATTATTTTCTTATTGTTTAATGAATATATTTGACCCTTTAATTCCTGCATCCATTGCCCCAGTACATCCCTACTCCCTGTGCCCTAATTAAAGCTCTTTTATATTTTCATAAGTATCTGCCCTATATTTTCCTACATTAACTGAACTTTTGCCCTGTATTCCCGCTAGTTCACCATTCCCTCTCTTATGGAGGATTTTTAATTCCCATCAACTCCCTAGTTTGGGATCAGCATGGTCTTCATTCTCAGTGACTGCTTCTGATTCATTCACTATTCTGCCTTTATCCAAAATCTTCTGCTCTTCTGAAGACTCTGCTATCCTATTATAATAATCATTTTCTGTAGGGAACCGCTCCTTGTGGTTTAGGGAATTGTAGCCCCAGCCCGAGCATGACCTGCCACCGGCATTCCGGCCGTGCTTGTCTTTAAGTCTCAACATAAGGCGGTGCGGGAAACATAACCAAAAGCTACTCAGAGGGTTTTTGTGGGAATTGGATTTAAAGAATGCTTATTATGCTTTAGAACTTGTTCTGCTTTATCATTAATGTAACGTAAACAATCTCTAGCAAGGCATGTATGAAACCTTGCACCTAATGCCAGTGTGGCGTCAAGATGTTTGATAGACCCTGACACAGACTGGTCACTGTGCCCCCTGTACTGGTACATGTAATCTGTTACTGTCAGCTGTAATCCTAATGCCTAAAAGCTATTGATGATTCATGAATCTTGACCTTGTATCTCTCATGTGTATCCTCCTCAATAAAAGGCATGAGGGAAGAAGGTCTAATCACTGTTCTCCACTAGAGAGGCAGCCACCTTCCTTCCCCCAGATGTAATGAAATGCCCTGGGTAAAAGTTTGTTCTGCCGTGGTCACGAAGCCTCTGCTGGAGAGAGCAACTTCTAACTGAGCCTAGGGTGTGTGAGGCACCTCCGCCATATTTTTCTGATGTTATTACTATCAAAAGTGGACTTTCAGTCACACCTCTACCTTTCTTGAGAGTTTCTGTACTTGGTTCACAATTTCTACTCTACCTCATCCTCTAAAATAATTCAGCAGGGTAACAGAGTACTTAGGAGCACAGTTGAACAAACCAAGTTCAAATCCCAGATCCCCTCCTTACTAATATGTAAGTTTGGGAAGTCACTTATTATTTCAGTGCCTCAGTTTCTTCATCTGCAAAGTGGAAATAACGATATTAGTACCATACAGCATGGTAAGAATTATATGAAATAATGTGTATAGAGCCTTTGGAACAGTATCTGGCACATAGTAAATGCTCAATAAATTTTAACTGTTTTCATTATGCTCTTACCTCATCTTAAAAATCTTCCTTCTACAGGCTTATTATTCATACAACACCCTAGCCTCAATGTTGCCCCAAAACTTATTTGTTCACTTCTGTAAATATCCCTAGCTTATTCTCTAAAATGGCATTTCCTACTTTTACTTTAACTCTTCTCTAGATATAACTCTTCTTTTCAGCCAATGACCTTTTATCTTAACCCAGAAATTCAATCTGCTTGGAAATACATAATCAGAATTCTGTATATTCATAACCACACTCCATGATCTCTGCTCTTTAGAGGAAGCAATGTCTGTGTTTTATTAGATTAGTTCAGTCTTAACTTCTACCCATTCTGTTCTCTCTTCTTATTTTTCATCTTCAGTCTCTTGTTCTTCATCAGCAAATTCCTTCAAACTGTAAACTTAAACAAGGCTTACTTATCCTAAAATAGCCATTTCTCCCTTACACCTGTTACTTCTCATGTTACTATCACATCTCTTCTTCTACTCTTCTTGAGAGAATGATCTGTGTTCTCCACTCCCATTTCCTTATTTCCTGTTAACTTCCAGAAATATGGTGTTACCCAATTAGCTCTAAACCTTACTTTTCAAAAGTAAGCAGCAATAAGATTGTTCAAGAGAAAAAAAGACCTCTCTTCAGAACTTCTGTTACAACTCCTTTGCAGCAATGACTGTGTTGACCAATCACTTGCGACTTTCCTCCCTTGTTAGCGTTCATGTAGCTACCCTGCAATCTTTCCTACATGCAGTGGTGAAGTAACAGTAAGCAAATATGATGCTAGTCAATCACTCATGTTCAAGAAAAGGCCCCACCAAGTACTGATCTTAAATAAGACACTTAGCTCCAATTTCTTTGTAAAATGGACACAGATTTTTGCTTGCTTTGGTCACTGATTTATACCACAAATAAATAAAATAAAGGATCTTAAACTACCATCAAAAATATAAAATATACAAAAGTAGCTGAGTGCACTTTGATAACATGAAAACAGATAGGATAAAGAAAAGTATATTAAAAGACTCTTGCTGCTAAATCTGCTATGACATTCTGATGGACCCAAAGTTTTGTATCTGACTTACCTGAACTTCTTTCAAAATAAAATAATAAATTATGTTGACTATATTGGGGAATTTTCATTCTGAAAATATTATGGAAAAATCAAAATATTAATGACATATCTTCACATGGACAAGCATGCAAATAAAACTGTAAGAAATATTACCAGGTCTTGGGGAAGGGGCTCTTGCGATTTCCAAGGAGCAAGGTTTCTTTGTAACTGCTGTGTCCACGAGATCACATAGAAAGTTCTCGTTTTCTGAAGAAAATGTATCCAGAGAACCAGATGGTACAATTTCCATAGTGTAATTCCTCTTCTTTGGATAGGATTCCTTAGAGGAAGGAGAGAAAATAAAAATAGCTTTGTGATAAAGACACAGCCTGTTTAATTTATAAAAACTAGAAAAGATAATGAGGTTCATCAGTTCTCCTAAAAGTGACTGACAAGTGATGATTCATCTGTTTGAATAAGCCATGCATCATGTTACTCTGGGATTATCAGAGATCTTTCTAGAAGGGTCTTTACAATTTGGTTCTCCTAAATTTATCCGTGAACTAGTAAAGTTCATTATCTTTTGCCATGATTTATTTTTATCAGCTTTGCCTATTTTCTAGTCATGGCATAAACTAGTGTTTAATCAACAGTCATTTCTAAGACTCCTCTCCTTTGTCTGCTTCCTTGATATTGCCAGGAGACTCAGTTTTCATCAGTTAGACACAAGGGGAAGTTTGCTGGAAGGCTTGTGAAAAAATATTTTTCCCCAGAGAAGGCAAGGAGGCTGTTTCAGAGCCTTGGCCCTAGGGTCCTCTCTCTGGAGGCAGTTTTGATGCCTGCAGCTAGGACAGCCATGTTGTAACCACAAGGCAAAAAGCCTAAAGTCAGAAAGATGAACAGGCCAAGAATGGCAACAGAAAGATAAACAGAGCCTGGGACTTTAATGATACCATTTACCTACTCAAACAGCTCCAGGGCCAGTTTCTCCAGGCTTCTTAATAATAAAGTTCTTATGTTTGAGCCATTGCAATTTGGGTTTTCTTTCACTTAGAGGTAGAAGTATTCCCATACAGCAAACTAGTATTTTCCTTTGTGAATACCGTTAACTAACATACTAAGGTTACCCTTTTCTATACTATTGATTCTTCAATATACTCTAAAAACTAGAATATATTTTATTTTGCAATATCTTAATTTCTTCAACAAGCATTAATTGGGCAACAAACATTTGTTGGGCATCATCATGTATATCTAGGACTATGCTAAGTGCTGAAGATTTTTAAAACTGATAAGAAATATTCTTGCCCTCAGAAAGTTCACTGTATACTAGAGAAGACAAACAGATGCAACAATTAGCCATGTTTTGTTTTCTATATTTGTTATCTTTATAAAGTCTAATTCACTATTAAAAGAAAAAGACAAAAAAAAAATAAACTCCTTTTCAAAAACTCTTCCAAGATATATTCAAGGGTTTGTAAAAGATTTAGTACAAACTCTATTTTTTTCCTATAATGATATTTACAGTACAGCGAATAAGTATTCAAGGTCAGTGCAATTGCTTTCAGATCATACCAGACCCTCACACATCAAAGAGTCAATTATGTTCACTCTGCTCTATTGAAACAGGGAAATTGGGAGTAATTTATTTTTAACAACAAAGGGCGACAAAACAGAAAGCATCCAGAGGAGAGCCATCAGGATGGGATATGATTTAAGAACCATGTCACAGAAGACATGATGAAAGGAACCACAGTGTTCTGTCCCAGAGAAGCATGACAGCAGGCAGGGTAATAGTGTTCTCAGCATATCTGAAAGGCTCCCCTTAAAGAACTATCCCACAAAATGAGGAGAGGAGGGGGTGCTGCGGTGGGTTTCATCTAAAGTCCTTAAAGGCGGAACAAACACCGATGGTTATAAGTCAAGGAGGGCAAATTTTTGTCAATTCTAAAAATAACTTTCTGTGAATTAATAGTAGTGCTAATCTTTTAAACTAAAAATTCACTAATATAATTAGGTTAAAAAAAAAACAGCACTAGAAAGCAACAAAAGGAACTCCTCATTACTGGAAATCTATCAGCAGAACTACATACTGATAAAATCACATATAAAACACATTGTACAATGACTACACCAGATGCCTGTAAGCTCTGCGAAGGCTGGTATTTGTCTGTTCACCACTCAGTCCTCAGAATCTAATACAGGTAACTCCACATAGCGGGTGCTCAATAAATGTTTACTGATCACCTGAAGGCTCTATGTCCTTTTCAACAAATTAACTACCAGTTAGGAAAATGACTGTTCCTTTTTAAGGTATCAGTGTCTTTGCTCTTCAATTTGGTTATTGTTATTATTTACTGTTATTGTTTATTGTTTCCTGTTATTATATATCAAAAGTAAAAATCTGAAATTACAATAAAATTACAAAGTCTATTAAAAAGAGAGTTTCTAGTGTAAACCCTAGTGCACCCTAGAAGTTAAATTAGTTAGAACAACTCATTCCTCATGAATTTGGTTAAGTTGGAATGCTACTGTGTTTATACAGAATGATGAGTACCTTAAACGCCTTGAAAAATACTCTGAAATTGAACCACACAGAATGAATCAGTTTGCTTTTCCCTTAAAGAGAAAGTATATATATATATATATATATATATATATATATATATATATATATACACACATTTATTAGGGAAATACTAGAAACTATACAGAAAGAGAAAAAAGTAACATTCTACCCAGCATGCTCAGATAACCACTAATAACATCTTGGTGGTAATGTACTCTGGCTGCTTCCCTTTGCCAGTGTCTGAGGACATGTGGTGTGTGCAGAAGAGAAAAATATTTTTTAAACAACAATGAAATGCACCCTCTTCTGCTTCCTGTAGGAGGGTCATCACCTCTCTTCGGAATAAAAGTCTGTATAGTACGTTGTTTCTTTATAAAAAGTGAGAGCCCTAAGGAAGGAGATGGCAAAAGGAAAATAGAGGAACTATGCTTTTGTAATCATGTTGTCAAAAAAAAAGGGGCATTCAACGAGATACCTGATGAGTATCTCTCAAAAGAGGATGGATACGTGAG
Organism: Furipterus horrens; assembly: GCF_987537825.1. Lineage (NCBI taxonomy): Eukaryota > Metazoa > Chordata > Mammalia > Chiroptera > Furipteridae > Furipterus > Furipterus horrens. The sequence continues at coordinate 17,215,613 of NW_028327174.1, read as the reverse complement.
ATCAGTAAAATAATAAAATGAACCCGTTTTATTATTGGGGTTGCATATGTTCACTACTCAGTTTAAGAGACAGAACATTACCGTCAAAACCGGCCCCCTCCCACCCATGTTCCCCTTTCCAACCCCACCCCCACCCTCCCCAACCAGAGCTAAATCCTGTTGTGAAGTTAGTTTATATTTCCCTGAATTCTTGTTAAAATTTGACCTTCTTCCTTAGAGTGAAAATCTTGGATTTTGATTTACAGGTTACGTGCCAGCATATTCTTGACAGGAGATCCTGGTAATAGACCAGAGGGATAAAAAGAACTGTGGCCCAACAAGTTGGGATTGACCTTCAAGTCTCCATTCTATCTAGTCTAGCACAAGCGGGCTCTAATTTAGACAGCAGTTATTGCTTTCTCCTTGGCATTTAGACTCCATCTGTATTCTAAGGCCTTGTTGAGGATCTGAGACATGTTTCTGTGCTTGATTAGTTTTAATAGTAGCATGCCTAAGACTGTGCTCTCTGTCTTGGTCTTTGCCAACTCTCTTCTACGGGACTAATAATCCTGTCCCGAGATCGCAAACAGGTCCCTAAGACCCAGAATGCCTAACTTCCCAGCTCATGAGGGAATATCTATCTTTGATACCTAGACTTGACTGAGCTGGCTTCATCCTACCTGGTCTGGATGATTGTGCAATGTGTGGATCAAATAGCACTTCTTCAAAAAGATGCTCACTGAAAGCACTGAATAAATTAAAAGGACGTTATGCCCCCCCCCCCAAGAAAACAATAAATGTTAGCAATTAAATATGTTTTCACATGATGTTTAAATTGTGTTCCTATAAAGGTTTAAAATCATCAGTGGTAGGCTAAATCGAAAAAGTCAAATTTTATTAGTAACTAAATATGAGGTCCTATTATTCACTACTGAAATGAGTTATAAAAATTCAGTATGGAGGTATATAGATTAGTAATATCCTGAAAACAAAATTAGGAGTTACAGCTGCCAGGATGAGTCAGAGTGTAATACACCAATTAAAGACCTTGGCTGATTTAATGCAAGTATGGTATTTGGACTACAGAAAGAGGCAGCCCTCCCTTCTGTGCTAATTAGAATTGGAAATGATCTGATTTAGCCATTTCATAAAAGACAGCCTAGCTGTATAGTGTTGACCATTCCTTGTAAGGTAGTGCAGATTTTATTCCTCAAAGGGGCTGAAGGATACTTGGCCTTCTGACTTGTGGAAAACCTTAGCAACAACTAGGGACCCAGGTACGGGCACAGCTGTTTCTCTGAAGTACCAATGATGTGCTTTGCTCTTTTGAAATAAGGTGCCTTAGACTACTTTGACAGGGCACATCCAAGAAACTGGCTCTTAACACAGCTCTGTTATTAACCACAGAGGGCGACGGAAGCAGCTTAACCAACGCTGCAGTGAGACCTCGCCTGGGTGCCCAGCTTGCAGGTACTGGGGCCTGCCTACCTGTGAGGAGGTGCTAAGACCAAAGTGACTATTTCTTTTCGACAAGGGTAAGGAAAGTGTTGAGTATCCAACCCATGTCGTGTGAGAAAAGATTGAAGGAGAAAAGGTCCAGGGAATCACGTATCATAAGTATTTGAAAAGCAAAAGGGTGATGCGAATTGTTCTCTGTCTCTAAGTGGTGGGTATAAATAGTGCAGACGGGGAGAAGGTAACAAGGAGGCAGATTTCAGCTCAAGATGAGCTTTCCAAAAAGTAGAGCTTCCCAGTATAAAATTGGCTTCTTAGCAAGTAGTAAGTTCAAGCCCGATGTAATCAACACAAGACATCTCCCGAGGACAGAAGATGGTGGTTTGATTTAGGTGAGTTTGAAGATGGTCGTTAAATAAGATGGGAATAGAAGTATTGTGTTGACATATGATACAAGCTCCCTACATACTTTCACCGCTTCCTGAGTTCTTCTTCTGAGAAAAGTAATACTAACAAGGGAATGTGGGTTTATGTCACTCTGGAAGTCAGGGATGACTCACAACTCCAGATGACTCAAAACAGGTGAAAGTTTTAGAAGTGGTCTTACTGCTCTGACATGTCCTTCAATATCAAGAAAAGTATACCCTAGAGACTTACAATGACATTTAAATAAGGAAATACTAAGAAAAATAAGAAGATTACAAGGTGAGCCTTTAAGTGGGTGAGAAGAACGAGAGGCAGCAGGACAGTCCTGCAAAGATGCGCTGATCACAGTGGGAGGCAGAATGATGGCCTCTCAAAGCTGCCCAGGTCCTAATCATGGAACCTGTGACTATGTTGTGTCACATGGCAAAAGGGACTTTGCCAATGTGATTATGTTAGGGATCTTGAGATGAAAAGATCATCCTGGATTGTCCATTTACAAGTGAAAGAGAAAAGGAGAGTTGGTGTCTGGGTGATAAAAGGTGAGAGATCTGACTGCTTCGAGGATGGAGAACAGCCGTGAGCCACAGAAGGAGTGCAGGTCATGCGAGCTAGAAAATCAAGAAAACAAATTCTTCCCTAGGGTCTCCAGAAAGGAATGCAGCCCTACAAACACCTTGAATTTAGTTTAGTGGGACCCCTTCTGTACTTCCAGAACTGTAAAGTAATAATTACTAAGTTTGTGGTATTTGGTTACTGCAGCAATAGAAAACTAACTAACACAGTAACACCAGCAGAAGGCATCACATAAGGAGAGAAGAGAAACTAAAGGTTGAGAGAGGGACATGAAAATTGAAGTCCAAAGGAAAAATGCACCTTGTTATATTATGATATGACCCAATATTTTAAAGATAGATTCTTTCACTTTCACTTGGACTTAAATTTAATGCAGTAGTATTGCAAGAGAGTTTCCTTCCCACTCCACCTTGGATCGTGACAAGTAATCCTGAAGTGAATTTGGGGAAATAAATGCATGCCATAGCCAGGTTATCAATTTGAAAAGAGAAAAGTAACAGAGGGGTGGTGGATCAGGCTTATCAGACATTTAAATAAATTATAAATGGCTATGGTATAACAACTGAAAGGCAATGGAATAGAAGAGAGAATTTTTTTTTAAAAAGCTCAATGCTTGTGGAAATTTATTATGTTATGAAGGTGGTATTTCAAATGAGTAGAGAAACAATAGATTATGTAATAGCTGCCAGTAAGATAACTGATTAGTCATTTGGAAAGAAATGATAAAGCCAGGTTAATACTTCATTTCTTACATCAAAATAAATTCCAGAATAATATTTAAATAATAAATAAATATATGCTTTTAATAATAATCTTAAAATAGGAATGACCTTTGATCAAGAGGTATAACCAGACACATAACCAGAACAGTGTAGAGAAAAAAATTGCTGAATTTGAGCACATACAAATGTTAAATTTCTATAAAGCCACTAAGATATAAAATATTGAGACAAATACAGATTTGGGAAAATTCTTTGACATATATGACAAAATATGAATATCTATATCATAAAAGATAATTAAAAATTGAGATGAAAGAAATCATTAAGGGGAAAGGTGGGCGAAAGATAGGAGCAGTTTATGATAAAGAGCTAGAATTTTCTTATGTGAGCAGATGCTTCACCTCATTTATAATTAAAAATATGTAAATTAATGTAACACATGATATAACATTCTTGATCAAGTTGCTGTAGATAATAGACAGTTTTAGTGATGACTTGGAAAAATGGGTACCATTAGGTGAAGTGTGAACTGGTCTAAGCTTCTTTTAGGCTACTTTGTCGATTATTACAGGAGGCTGTTAGAAAGCAGGTCTTTAGATAGCAAGAACGTTTAGACCTTTGCCATGATAAAAATTTTCTTCCTTCACCTAGGAACAGATGGGATTGATAAACTGTCATCATTATTCCTGGAGCATGGGACTGCAAGGCACTATTTATATACATTGCATAATTATCACTCTTCCTTTCTAGAAAATTATGTACACTTGCTACCTAAAAATTTTTAATTAAATTTATCGGGGTGACATTTGTTAATAAAATTACATAGGTCTCAGGTATACAATTCTATAATACATCATCTTTATATTACATTGTGGGTTTATCATCAAAGGCAAATCTCCCTACATCACCATGTGTTTGACCCCTTGTACCTCTTACTATGTCCCCCCCACCCCCTCTGGTAACCAACATACTGTTGTCTGAGTTTTCACTTGCATATTTTCTTGTTTGTACATTTGTTTCTTTCAGTTTTATATTCCACATATGAGTGAAATCATATGGTTCTTGACTTTTTCCATCTGACTTATTTTGCTTAGATGATTGATATTCCAAGATCTTTTAAATCTATTAAATAATGAAATGGAGGAAGGGTATGTGGAGGGAAGCTTGCTTCTTACTGTCAGGAATGAGAAAAGTTATCATCAGATCTTACCAGTATCAATCATCTGAGTTCTAAATGGGGGCCAGGAGATTTCCCCCTCCAGTGTGTTACCAATTAACATCCATGGGGCTTGATTCTCAGTTAAACCTCTCTTGATCTGACACTTCAAACTTGGAGGTGTTAATTTGAAACCACAGCAGAAATCTCACCAGCAAAGTGCTGAGAAACCAATGTAAGTACTATGTAAGGAACTTTACTTTGGGTATATAATGGGTTTAGTTCTATCTCCCCAAAATGCATGTGTCAGCGTCCTATCCCCATTACTCAAAATGTGATCTTACTTGGAAATCAGGTTGTAGATGTGATTAGCTAAATTAAGATGAAGTCATAAGGGTGAGCCTCTAATTCAATGACTGATACCTCAAAAAAGAGGAAATTTGCAGACAGACATGTATAGTGAGGACTGAAGTTATGCTACCACAAGCTAAGGGATGGCAGAGTTTGCCAGCACACCACCAGAAGTTAGGGTAAAGGCATAGAAGAGATTCCTTCTCACAGCCTTTGGAAGGAAAGTATCAACCCTACACGCACCTTGATTTTGGACTTCAAACCTCCAGAACTGTTGAGATAATAAATTTGTGTTGTATAAACCCCCCAGCTGGTGGTACTTTATTGAGTCAGCCTAGCAAACTAACACAGGGTAAAAATAAAATAAAATAAAAAGAACTGGCTGAACAATACTTTTGACTAATAACTAATAATTAACCAAGGACTAGCAAGGAAGAGAACGATCCCTGTTCTTGATAAAATTTCCAAAAGTGTATCAAAATTTTATGTGCATATACTCTTTTACCCAGGAATTCTACTATAAGAAATCTTTCCTACATTACTCACAAATACAACTAAAAATGTACATGTAACGATACATATTGAGACATTGATTACAATTGCAAAGGACTATACATTATTTTTAGATTTATTAGTAAGAGAATGTTTAATAAATAACAATCATTCATACAAGGAGACAATGTACAGTAGTATATCTATTTTAAAAGGTTGTCGTTGGTTGTGAATGATGTAACAAAATTAATGAAATAAATTTAAAATAAATTGAAATAAATTTTATAAAATGCTTAGTGTAGTGCCTAATTTCCTAAATATTCAATAAATATAGCCACTATTACTATTCAGTCATTCCCCCACAAATGAGATACATGTGTAGGAACTGATATGGTGAGCTAAAACAAAGGGAAAAACAATATATAATGTTATGTTCATGTCTGTGCAAAAAGAAAAGTATGTACAGGTATAATATATGCATGTACTATTTCTGGAAAGAATGATGAAAAACTGGAGATCAACACTGGGGAATGAGACAAGATTCTCTTTTGTTTTACTTGACATATTTTTTAAAAAGTCTATATACAATTCTAAGAAGCACCAACAAACAATAGGAGTCACAAAAATGGGGAGACAGAGAAACAACCCCCCATCGAAAGGAAAGGTAGAGTCCCCAGAAAGAATGCTAAATGAAATAGAGGGGAGCCAACTATCAGATATGGAATTGAAAGCATGTATTATGGAGAAGCTCAATGAGCTCAGCGGAAACTACAAAGAACTCCAGAAAAGCTACAGTGAACTCCAGAAGAACTATAAGGAACTTACTGAGAATTATACCAGCATCAAAAAGGACATGGAAGATATCAATAAGAGCCAGGAGGAAATGAAGAATACGATCTCTGAATTGAAGAACACAGTAGAAGGAATTAAAAACAGGCTAGAGGAAGCAGAAAATCAGATCAGCGAGCTGGAGGACAACGTAGACAAAAACTCACAGACAATGCAACAAAATGAAAAAAGGCTGAACAAGACTGAAGAGGCTCTAAGACAGCTGCAGGACAATATGAAACGTAATAATATCCGTATCATAGGAATTCCAGAAGGAGAAGAAGAGCAAGGAATAAAAAACCTCTTTGAAAAACTAATGACAGAAAACTTCCCTAACATGAAGAGAGAAAGAATCATGCAAGTCCAGGAAGCACAGAGGGTCCCAATGAAGATGAACCCCAACAGGCACACTTCAAGACACATCATAATTAAAATGGCAACATTCAAAGACAAAGAGAGAATCCTAAAAGCAGCAAGAGAGAAACAACTAACAACATACAAGGGAGCTCCAATAAGGCTATCATCAGATTTCTCAGCAGAAACACTACAAGCCAGAAGGGAATGGCAAAATATATTCCAAGTAATGAAAAACAAAGGCCTACAACCAAGAATACTCTACCCAGCAAGGCTCTCATTCAAAATGGAAGGTGAAATAAGGAGTTTCCAAGACAAAAGAAGGTTAAAAGAATACATCTCCACCAAACCAGTATTTCAAGAGATGCTAAAGGGTCTGCTTTAAGAAGATGAAGAAACAGAGAGAGACAGAGAGGAACACGAGTACAAAGGGGGAAAATGACAATGAATAAGTACTGAAAGAAAGAAGGAACTTCTACCATTTGCAACAACATGATTGGAACTAGAGAGAATTACGCTTAGTGAAATAAGCCAGTCAACAAAAGAAAATTACCTTATGATATCACCTGTTAAAGGAAACTAATGAACAACACAAACAAATGAGCAAAATTGAACCAGAGGGCATAAGCCTACGATCTCATTACCTGAGTGATTGTCTGTACCTATAGGCCTCACTTAATCCTGTCTGCATTGCTGCCTCCTGAGACTCAATGGTTTGGCTGAACTAAGTGACTGGGTTGGTGAAGAATGGGGTGGTCTGTGGGCTTCACTTTAAAACTGGTTTCTCTTTTCTATCCTAATGGCTTGGACAGAAAGAACCCAGAGACCTGAGAAGGGGGAAACCTAAAATATTTCCCTCAGTCCAAACTAAGTATAATGGGCAAAAGGGTTTTGGACAGGTGAGATGTACCTGGCATACCTTCCTCCAAAGAAACCCTTCTTTTCCCTAATGTGGGACATTGAAAAATTAATACCTGTCTTTTGTCATCTAGTGGTTACGGATTGAATGATGTCCTTTAACCCTGTTGCCCCCAGAATACAACAAGGATGCCAGCCTGTTAAACCAAGCATGCCGTTGTCCAGAGACAGCCAACCAAACTGGAGTCTGCACGATCCTTCCCCTTGTGGGAAGGCCACCCTCCCCTCCACACCCCCACTCTTATTAGGGATTTCTTGACCCAAGGGTAGGTAGGACGACGACCATGTCCAGCTTGAAGCAGCTAGAGGAGCTCGAGACCTTCGTCCATTGTCCTTTATAAGATTGTAAAGGGTCTCAAGTCTGAGAGGGAGGGATTGCTATTTTTTATTGTTAAAATATTTAACTAATTAATTAATTATTTTTTTAAAAAATAGAAGAAGAATATATGAAAGGGTGAGCCATGGGCATGGACTTAGGGAGGGATTGTCGGGGAAGGGGGTTGCTGGGTGGAGGGGAGCAAAGGGGAAAAAATTGGAACTATTGTAACAATATAATCAATAAAATATACTTAAAAAAAAAAAAAGTCTATATACATGTTATTTTCTGGGGAAAAGTTCTGTAAGTTTAACCACCACCTGAGGAAAGTGTTGATACCTTTTCAAATATAAGTGAACTTTGATTTTTATTTTTGGCACTGTTGTGTATCAATTTACATACCCCAGGTGAAACTGAATGGTGAAATCCCAGAAATAACCTCCTTAATAAACCACAAAAATGCAAACGAATATATGCCAAATGCCAAGTGAAACTAAACAGGAATCAGCTTAGCACAAATCCTCAAGAAAAGATCTAGATAATCGACATAAGAAGTCAAAAGAAATAAAATGTAATTCACCAATAACAAGATGACAAAGAGGAAAACTGCATTATGTGAAACAACCTTGAGGCTGAAAGACTAAGAAGTGTATTGTCTGGGAAGCATTAATGAGAGTCAAAAGAAGAAGAAAAGAATAGAAAGAAACCAAGATTGTTTATAGGAAAGTATTTCCTTATAATCTGAGGAGTGTCGTGCCTCGTATTCTTTATCAGAAAGAGGAAGAAAACAAATTATGGATTAATACAGAACAAATAAATAAACGAACAACTTAAATATTCAAACATACATAAAGAGGTTTCATGGCGAGATATAGGGAGCCGGGCGATGAACCCTGTGTGCATTAGAAAACTACTGACAATTAGTATTGGGGAGGCAAAGGGCATCACCAAGTTTGTAAGAACCAAATGCTGGATAGCTATTGAAGTTCCACAGACAAATGTCCAGTGTGGAAGGTCTAGTCACAGTGAGGGGTCCTAGGTGACTAATGTAACTAGTCTTGGGGCCTTTATTCCTAATGGCGGTGAATGTGTGACTTAAAGGGCCAGAGGGCAAGGCAGACGAAGTAAAAAATACATTATAAACTGTTCCCAGTCACCTAGGCTTGAATCCTTGGAGACATTTTGCTTTTCTCCTGTTCCATCATGCTTACTGTTACTGGGAAGAAGCAGTAATCAACTTCTGTAAAATTTGCACTTTATAATAACTCCTAAACCCTGTACTGCTTTTCTATTTCCGTAATCATCAATCTAGTTCAAACCTCATTGGCTCATACCTCTGTTTGAACAGCCTCCAAGCTCCCATCCCTGATTCCCTCTGTTGCAACTACTCAATGCTATGATCGTAGCCAGCCCCGAATAAAACAAAAGGTTCGGGCAAATGGCTTCAAATGTCAACTAGGTGAGGGAAAGAGCAGATACTAGAGAATGTAGTTGAGGTGCAAAGCTATATAGGCTTCCTATTACTTGATTCCAGGACTAAACAGAGAGTACTATCATCAGGTCTCCCAAGCCCGAGCAGGCTCTTCACTGCTGAATTTAACGATCAGAGTCTTCGCAGGTGAGAAGAGCATCGAGAATATTAGTGACACGTGCTCAGTTCCTGCTTCCAAATTTACAAATCAATTCACTCCCCTGAGGAGTGAGGAGGAGCAGAGAGAAGCTCAGTGAAAGCAATCACTGTCTCTCCACATGAAAATATGGCACAAAGAAAAAGAACCCTGCATTCTCTACCAAGCTTCAATACATGAGTTACACCTTTTGGATTTGCTGCTTGGAAAAAAAAATGTATGAGCCAAAAAAAAAAAAAAAAAAAAAAAAAAAAAGCAATATAAATTTCTAGTCTATGAAAATGATAGCAAAGCTCATGCACATTTGAAAATAATATGGATATGGATATGAAAGACCTGTGGTTTATGGAATCTACAGACAAGGCTTGGTGCCGATATGAAACTGCAAGCCCTTTACAGTACCTCCCCTCTGTAGCCTGGTCCAGTGTCAGATCTATAGCTTCATACTGTTCCTAAAAAGTATGTATTATAACCACAGGTTACAGTAATATTAGAGGACAACAATAATCATTAAATAAATATTTGTTGAATAAAAATATTGATTTTATAAGGATTATTCTATTTTTATAAGGATTATTCTATTTTTTTCAAACGCTGATTCCTCCTCAAGAGCACCTTTCAGTACTGCGCTCCTGTAAGGCTCATGTACTCAGTAGTTCCAGTCCCGAACATCTTTTGCTTACGCTGTCTCCGTGCCTTCAGGGGACCAGCGGCTCTTCCAGAGACATACAAAGTTTCCTTTTCTTTCACAGCCAATCATAAATTCTCCTTAGCCAACGAAACATTTAATGGCTACTCTTGCCTACATGGCTTTCTTTCTCTGAATCTAAAAACAAGAGTAATACTCTGTATCGACAATTCAGTATCTCACAATACACTAGATTTTTCAGATCCAATATTCGTACTTAATATTTTTGTTACGAGCTCCTTTCAAATTCTGTCTTCACAGGGGACAAGTGCTCCATGTAGTGCCTCTTTATATGTTCCATAGGACCCAATACAGTGCAATTCTTGGGCAGAGTAGGTTCTCTAAAATTGTTTATTTATGTTAAAGGGTTGAGTGAATGAATTAAAGGGATGAGTAAATAAATAACAAAGACTAAGAAAAATTAAACCTTAAGAATACAGAGAACCTGAATGGCCTCTCAAAGCCTTCCCACCCTGTGCTATTTTAACAAAAACACTACTTATAAGAAGATTCCTTTGTAATGATTTACTTCTCTATCCACAAAGACACCTAAGATAATATCAATTGAGTTTTGTTCTTTTAGCTTCTAAATAAAGGTAAATGATACAAATCTGTGACTTAATGCTTTAAAAAATCTGGAGAAACACAAACATTGATGGATAATATACTTAAAATGTTGAAGAAGACTATGGGGCAATAGTAATGTGGTAATATGTATCATTGTCTCCAGTTTCAGCCTTGTTAGAATTATATACAGAAGTAAACAATTGAATGAGAAATGCTCATTGGTTAAGAAGCATCCAGGACTCTGACTTTGACCCTAACATAGGAACGAACACTTACCAGTTATATAGATTAAAGTGATTTCATTGATAATCACCTTATTTTTCATTTATTGCTTTCTCTCCTTGGGTACTATGGAAAAATAAAGGAGGGGAATGATTTGAAAAATAATTTTGATTCCAAATGCTGACAAAACATTGTGTTCTAAGTAACAAGCAGTTCTTGAACACAGAACTCTTTTATTTATAAAAGCTACACTACTAATACACATCCTATTAATGCACATTCAAGGCTGTGAACCTACCGTTGCTATGCACATTAATATAAAACCTTAGCATTCTGCTTTTCCAGAGAATCACATGTTAGAAAATTAACATAATTAATATTTAGGAATATCTTTAGACTTAAAAAAAAAACACTTCTGTTCTTTTTCTAAATTAATGTGATTTAGGAGGCCTCTTGATGATATTTAGCTTTTGATAGCATAAAGCCCTGGTTTTAATAACCAACACCTATTCATTTGATCTTTATGATCACATGTCTGCAAAAAGCTTAAGAAGAGACTTAGTTAAACGAAGGAATCTCTAGGATACCAAAATAAAAATTTGCCACGTCTTTCATTATCCTCATTATCCTTCCTCTACCAGCATCTCTGCAAAGCGTTGCAACAACAGTTGTATCTTTTGAAACTCCTCTCTTCCCTTATTCTTCAGATCCAGGCTGTCACCCAGTCCCACAACTGATTCACCCTTACATTTCTGTACCCATAGCTGCCACGTGAAGCGAGGCTTCAGCATCATACATATCGATTATTGCCAGTGTCTCTAAATTTATCTCCCTTCTCATACAGCTTTCTTTCATCCTATGACAACCATTAGAATAATCTTCAGATATCATTATCCTCACATTATTCATGGTCCAAGAACTCAAGCGCCTTCTAAGTGCTTTTTAATCAAAACTACTTTATGTTCCTTTTCAGTCAGCTCTATGCCAGCAATCTGCTTCATCTGAGTTCATCTGCTTACTAGTTCAACTTAACACTGAATTTGAACATGACTTACTCCCCACCTCTGTAAAGGATGGTGAAGAAGCACTTCTGGAAATTCTAAGTATCTCTGAAAATCCATTCCTCCTCCATAAAAGCAACAAGAATGGTCACAAAAAATTGTCAAAGTCCACTTTTTCAGAACTCTAAAAGCTAGCCAAAGATTTGCAACTATCTGTGTAGAATTTATTCCAGAAAATCAATAGAACCTTTGTTCCAAGAATAAACATTATGGCATTTTAACTTGCCCCATTCCCATTCCCACTCTCCAGTTCCACAGGGAGAAAACTAGCAGCCTCACAATAAGAGTAAATCATAAAATAAATAAATAAATAAATAAATAAATAAATAAATAAATAAATAGCAGCCTGGAAGCCACTGGGGTGGGGTAGTGGTGGGGTGAGTGGGTTTGGGGCACTGCAAACATCTTTGCACCCACAGAGAATCCATATGAATTAACATGTTCAGTGGCCCCCTGGAAAAGGCCCATTTACAGGACTTGTTTTTATTTGACATCATGCAGAGCTCACTCAGTGGGAAAGACCTTATCCTCTCTAGATGTTTGTTAAAATGAATAAGCAGCAATTGCTTAATGTTCCAGCTATTCGACATCACAGCAGCCAAAGTCAGTGGTGATAGCAGCAGCAAACAAAAGGCTGTCCACCCAGGCTGGGTAGCTAAGTTGGTTAAAGCATTGTCCTGATACACACAGATTGTATGTTCGATCCCCAGTCAGGCACACATGTTCACAAATTCCAGGGATTAAGACATTGACATCTTTGGGGTATGTTATTCTGCCTAAGAAGTAAAAGCTCCATTTCAACCATGAGCAGCATTCCATTCCTAGGCAATTAAAATAAAGAGGTTAAAGAGAAAAATATATATCAACCAATGAATGCATAAATATGTGGAACAACAAGATGATTCTCTCTTTCTTCCTCATACTCTTTCTTTCTCTAAAATCAATCAATAAAAATAAGTTAAATGTTGTCTAAAAGGCTTAAAAAGAAAATCTGCAAATGATATATCCACATGCATCTCTGAAAAGTTTCAATATAATTCTATGGACCCAAAAAACCGCACACATGTGCACGTCCAAGAAAGATCTGAGAAGATTCTAATCTCTCATGTCTGGTTGAACATGAAGCTCTGTAAAAGGAGGAAATAAAGGCTAAGGCAAATAGGTAAACTGTCAGAACTTGAAGACGTGCCTCAACACACCGAGTCCCCAGCATAGGGGGACTTATTGTTTCAAGATATTTAAGGAAATCTCTGTCAAATCATAAGGTAATCATTCAGGTAACCAAGCAAATATCTGAGTAGCCACAAATAGAAAACAATTCAGACTTGACAGAATTAATCTAGGAGGGTCACTAACAAGACAAAGAGCCAAAACAACAAAAATAACAACAAAACTCTGGGAAGAGAAAAAACTGATTTCCAGAGTTGCCATTTTATATTATTTCAAAAGTCCAATTTTCAACAAAAATTACAAGACATATAAAAAGACATAAAACTATAGCTCCTATACAGAAAAAAGGCAATAGAGACTATGCCCCAAGATATATTTTCAACTCACTAGACAAGGTTTTAAGTCAAATATTATAAATATGTTCAAATAACTAAATAAACCATGTGTAAAAATTAAGAGAATGGATGTTCAAGGAAAATAGAGAATAGCAATATCAATGGAGATATAAATTATGAAAGAAACAAAGTGAAAATTCTGAGTTGTAAATTATAATAATTATATGAAACATTTGCTAGAGGGACTCAATAGTAGACTTAAATTGGAAAAAAAAAATGAATCAGCAAACTTAAAGATAGGTCCATTGAAATTTTCCAGTCTAATAAACAGGAAAAAAGAGAAAATGAATACAAATAACAGGGCATTAGAAAATCATTCAGCACCAACAAGTATACCAATATATGCATTCTGGGAGTTTTAGGAGGAAAGAAATAAAGGAAAAAAATAATATCTGAAGAAATAGTGGCCAGAAACTTCCTAAACTTGATGGACAAAAACACAAATCTACGCACCAAAAAACCCCCAAACTCCATGTAAGATAAATTCAAAAAAATCCACAGATGGACACATAGTCGCATTATTAAATAACAAAGATAAAGAGAGAATCATGACAGCAGCAAGAGAAAAATGATTAATAGCTAACTTTTCAGACATCATGGCATCCAGAAAGCAGTGAGCTGAAATATTCAAAATGCTAGAAGAAAAAAATGTCAGCCAAGAATTCCAAATTCAGCAAAACTATCCTTCAGAAGCAAAGAATAAATAAAGGCATTCCCAAATAAGTGAAAATTGAGAGAATTTATTGCTGGTAGACTTGCCCTAAAAGAAATACTAAAATACTAAGGAAAGATTTCCAGGAATAATAAAATTATTAATTGGCTATCACAACAAGCCTTGTAGGCTTTTTGCTATTTGATGTCCTTAGTTTTCAATCTCATAATCTTGAGGCATTTACAGGCTTAGATTTTGGTTTGCTTATGAAGGCTTCCAGGACATTAGAGCCACCTCAGTCTAAAAGCCTCCTGGTTTAATTAAAATTAATTTAAATATATTATGGGAGATATGGAGGCAGCCGTCCGTCTCGAGAGACGATGGTGTAGCTTCTTAAGAGTCTATCTGCACCGCCGAGAATGGCTGTGCAGTCCGACTCGGGAGTGACACGGTATCTGTCTCCTCCCGTGTTGAATCGACATCTTGCGATGACGCTGGAGTGTCCTCTCCAGTGAAGCTGAAGCTACAGAGCCTGGGCAGGGTGATATGGAGGGTCTGCTGTTGCCCATGCAGCAGACCCCCCCTCTCTTCGCAGCTGAAGGGTCCAAGGGAAAGACGGAGTCAATACAGCTTGGCTTCAGGTGCGCCGCAGGAGTTGCCGGTGTTGACTACAACGTCAAACCGCCTTAGGGACTCCGGCTCCGGATTTTCTGTCGGGGTTTACTCCCTTAGCCTTTCCCCTGAAGAGGTATGCCGCAAGGCAGCGGAGGCTTTTTGGAGTCAGAGTTTTCCTTCTCTGATGTGCCCTGACTGGAAGATCGAACCAGCGACACTTAGCTCGCAGGCCGACGCTCAATCCACTGAGCCAAACCAGCCAGGGCTAAATATATTATATATATATATATATATATATATATACATATATATATATATATATATACACACACACACACACATATATATATACACACACACACACATATATGTGTGTGTGTGTGTGTGTGTGTTTAGCCCACACAAAGGATGGGGCTAAGTTCACAGTTGTTTATATGGAAAATAATACAATAATTAATAAATAATAATACAAGAAAAATTTCTGTGTTTTGCATACAGCATACTCACAGCTGTATGTTACTGCTGCCATATAAAAAGAAAGGAATCCTGCCATTTGTAACAACATGGATAAACCTTGAGGATGTGATGCTAAGTGAAATAAGTTAGAGACAAACAAGTACTGTATGATCTAAAAATACTAATAGAAATAGGGAGTAAATCGGCATAACTGGGTTATTAGAGGAATCTAATGTATTACATATATATAATACATATCTAGTGTATTATATATATTATATATATACACATATCTGATATGAGAAAATTGCACTTTTCTTGCTCAAACTATGAAATAAGGAACTATTAAAATTTAGACCTTAAAAATTATACTGTATTCATATCAGAAAATCATGTAATTTATTAAAGAGACTAGTTTTAGAACTCCCACACAATTTTGTGAAAGAATTTTCTCACAATACCTAGTAACCCTGAGTTGTTTTGATTGTCTCTGGAATAGTGACCCAAGTCTCACTCATATATGCAACAGAATAACCAGAATTACACTATCCTGAAATGCACATTTTCCTTTCTGAAGGTAGATTTCAGTAAACAAACAAAGAAATAAAAAAAAAAAACAGCTACCTCTGTTTAAAAGTCTATAAGAGATATTTTTCAGCAACTAACAAGTACTCCATCGAAGATTTATAAACACGGGGACATTCATTTTCAAAGCTACTCATGGACAATGAGCTGTGTAAGTGATTACTGACCTCAGCTTTGGCTTATGAGGAAAAAGAATACTTAAAAATTCAGTTAAGAATCTGTGTGAAATAATTCTTTAGGCAGAGCCCAGGTATTATAGATGGATTCCTTCAAAAATCTATGTTATGTTCCTGAAGGCTGGATATTAAAAATTAAAAAGGTAAAACTATCAAAAACCAAAAGAACATAGGAGTAGGATATAAATCATCAGTGCAATAGTCACAAAGTTAAATGCTCTCACTGGTAACAAGAACCAAACTTATTGCCAAATTCCCCAACCTAAACAGCACAGTCTTCAATAATTCACTACCAGAAAGAACATAAAAAGTAACAATTCCAGCATAACCCTTAAGAAAAAGCATGGCACAAATAGGATAAATTGATCACTAAACTGTGTATACCCAAGAGCAGTTATAATGTACTAGAGGCCTTAGTACCAAGAAAATTTCAAAAGATACAGTTAATGAATCAAAAGCATTATAAAGTAATTATTCCTCAGTGTATTTCTGTAGATGTGCGTGTACATGAATATTCAAAAAATGGCTAATCCTGGCCAGATAGCTCAGTTGGTTGGAGCATTGTCCCCTGCACCAAAAGGTTACGGGTTCAATTCCCAGTCAGGGTGCATAACTAAATTGCAGGTTCAATCCCTGATCAGGGCATGTACAAGAGTCAGTCAATCAATGATTCTCTCTCACATCAATGTTTCTCTCTCTCTCTCTCTCCCTCTCTTCCCCCTTCCTTCCTATCTATTTAAAATGAATAATAGGAAAGATTTTCTGATGGGAACTGTAGCAGACACGGAAGTCAGTTCAAAAAAAAATCTCGGGGCATGAACTCACCTTTTCTTGACAATCTAAAGGCATAGGCCATTCTTCTTGTTGGAAAACAAAAAACAGCAATATGAGACACCCAAGCTAATAAGCAATAGTAAAATTAAATGATCAGGCTAGTAAGCACAGGTTGAGCCTGCAGCATTAGCAAGACCAAGATCAAATGATATAAAAAGAAAAGTAAAATCAGAACTTCACTAGGGATCAAGATTGGGGAGTTGACATTAGAGATGCTGCGTGTGTGTGTGTGTGTGTGTGTGTGTGTGTGTGTTGTGTATGTATGTAAAACAATGACTACGAAATTTAAAGTGTAAAGAAAAAATAAAAAGAAGTAAGCTGTTCCCTTAAACTACTTTGTATTTGGATTGTGCCACCCACTGCATGGCAATATGTAAATGAGTGTATATAGTTTGTTGTCATGGACAGATATTGAAATCAGTAAATTATGTCAGTTATCAATTATTTCAATTCTCCCTCCTCGACTCTGATATCAGTTACTCTCAAGCTGGTAGATTTTTTTTTATTCCAATCTGCCTTAGGTTTTTTTTACACCCATTTTCTGGAGCATGTTTTAAAGTCCAACAATCCTGTATCCAAATCCTGGTTACTGGGGCTTATTATGTGCGGCAAATCACTGATGCCCAGTGAACTTCTTCTCTTCTTCTCAAAAATGGAGATGATAATATCTTTCTCAAAGGGTTGTTTTGAGGATGAAGTAAAACATCCTGCGTAAAAGCTCTAACAGCACCCCTGGAACACAGGATGGAGCCTCCCTGTAGGAAAGCCTCGTTACCACTGCCTAGGAGCGGTCCCCATCTCCTGCGCAGCGACACTGGAAGATAAGGAGTCAAAAACACCTACACACTTAGTCAGTCGTGATGGGAGACTAAGTGACAAGAGCAATTGTTCCCAGCCCTAGCTGTGAATCTGGAACATCAGTGAAGCTTTTAAAAAAGCCGAGTCTGAGCCCCACCCACCCTCTACCCACACTGAAATTCTAATTCAGGAGCTCCGCGGTGAGGCGGAGCCTAAGCATCTGTATTTTTGCAAAGCTCCACATCTGATTGTGATGCACTATGGGCCCATGCTGCTAACCTTTCTACTGCATAAAACTCTTTTCTAGTTTTCAAAAATACTCTTTAAAAAGCCCTCTGTGTTTCCTTCCTCAGGCTGAAAAAGCCTGCTTTGTTAACCCTTCTTCTGCAAAATACTGTAATTATTTGTTTATTCTTTTTCTCTTTTGAGCCTTAGCTAAATTACCTGACTGTCTCTTTGGTTAAGTGGCTCCATTTATCATCGGGTGAACTTACTGGCAGGGAGAGAGAGGTTACTGTAGTTCAGTGAGTTATTGATGTACTCCTAAGACACTGTTAATGCACAGGACACTTTAATTATTTCATCCTTTCTTCTTGAAAGGACAAAAACAGGTCACACTAGGCGCCCGTGGGCTAGCCTCATTTCTACATCTGAAAAAGCAACTGGACTTGCTTTTCTTTTCTCTTTCCCAGTACAAATGTTATAGCACACACTTGAGTTCTGATGGGATATAGCAAACGTATTCAGCATTCAACCAACATTTATTGATTCCTTTATTTCAGAAGGGACTAAAGGAAGGCCAGAATTTTTCCCATCTTTTATTTCATGAATTTTTCCCCTCAGGATATAAACAACTGAGAAAGGGAAACAAAATACAGAAAATGTTCTCTTGAATTATTCAGATAACCAACCTCAAGCCTCCCTCTCACCGTGTTCCTTGGTGGGCGCCCTATGAGGCTGGATGGGCTTGGGTTGTTTTTCAGGTAATTGTACTACTTGTGGGCAAAGGAGGTAAGTGGGACATCGAAGGTCGTTTGCTGTCTGGTGACAGAACTAAACCTCAGTCAGGCATCCTTACATCTGCATTTATTCTTTGGCTTTCTAGCTCTTTCACTTTAAGCAGCCCACCTAAACACTAAACGTCCTTTGCATAGGCATTAACTTTGTATCAATATAGTAACATTTACATCAAAGGACTCTTGTGACGGTTATATGAGATAACACATAAAAAAAGCCTGGTACTATTCTATTATCCATTCTATTTTTTTCTTTTCTTTTTATGTAAAATACAAGTCTTAATCTTATGAAACTTATCTTTCTGTCCAGGAAAGATGACCCAACTCCCAGTTCATAAAAAAAAGAAACAGAAAGAACATGGGAACTTAAAACACACAGAGGGGATGTGTATGATCGTGAGGCATCGGGCCTAAAAGGCAAGAGGGGGCCGAAATTCTAGCCTGAACTCCGCAGCCAAGCAATAATTCTGGCCAGGGGTTGAAGCCATGCAAAGTGGAGTGCCCTTTCCTAATTTGTTCTGAGACTCTCCATGGGGTGCGGGGGGACACTGAGAGCGTACCCCTAGCAGAGAGCAGTGCATGTTCAATCTACCAAAACTTCAGTGTTAAGTTGAATTGAACCAAGTGGTGAGTAAATGAATACTCCTCAGGTCCTATGTGCATACAAATCTATCAGCAATACATTGTTCTCATTCTAAAATATCAAGTACTGTCTCTTTGCCCTAACATTTGTATCTCTCAGAATCACATTCCAGAAGCAGGCCTTGAAAGCAGAAGGCAGAAAGGGTTATTCGATATTTATTTTCGTGGATACCTTCATGCAAAATAAATAAGGAAGTACAAATTACAAAAATGTCTGTAGGAGAGTTTGGTTTTATTTTTGATTTATAATCTTATGCCCTTGTCTGATGTCTGATGCTTTCCGACGCTGCAAAGAGCTAAAACAAAAATGATAGTTAAATGATATGAACTATGAATCTGTAACAGCAATGAACTTTGCCTTAAATAATCAAAAGTATCAGACTAATTGTGCAGAATACAATAAATTTTCTGTTGTTTAGCTAAAACAATTGGTCTGTCTTTCCCTAACTTTCATTTGCCATCTAAAAGTTAAGCACCAAATATACAAAAGCATATCATCAGAATTTGTCCCACTGACTTTCGATAAATAACCTGAAAATTTTGCTATCACCCTCTAGCTGAGGAGGGCAGTGTCTCTGAGGCACGGAATAGCCAATCCAAATTCTTCTGCCCTGTTTTGGAAGTTCCTCCACCAGGTAGCCTTTCCCTTTCCCTCACAGCGTTTTGCTTTCTAATCCCCAACAGTTTAGCACATTAGATGCTCAAAGAATATCTGTGGAAATAAGGAAGAAAGAGAGGGAGAGGCAAAACTGTAATTGTGCTTTTCAGGGAATACAGGAAACCCCCCTCCATTACACACAATACCTTTTCCATCTCGGATAAGTATATGGAATTTTATCATTAATGATAGACCAACTTCCTGGCAGTAACGTCTTAAAAAACATAAATATTCTTGGAGGGTTGACCTGCATAAAACAATGTACTCGTCAGCACTCTCCAAAAAAGAAAGTTCGGAGCCAGGACAAGAGAAGGGAAGCAGCCATGTGAAAAGAAAAAGGAAAAGTAATACAGAAAAGGGGGACTCTGGGATGGACAGTGCTCTTTGCCTTAGTTTTCCTAAATGTCTTCATTCCTTTGGCCAGTTATTCAACCGCTGCCAGCCCCCATACGTACCGGGAACACAGACATCTGATTATCAGAAGTTGGAAAAAGATTCATTCTACAAGTGCTATTGGATTTCCATTACAGGCCAGGTACATCAGTGTAGGGAACAATATTGTCTAGCCAGAATTATAAGTGCTCAATAAATAATTCTAACTGTGATGAAATAACAGAGAACTGATATGGGAACATGTCAGGAAGAGAGTAATAGCAGAAAAGCAGACCTGAGGGTGGAGCTCAGAGATCATTAATAGGTAACAATTTACCCATGCCTTTTTTTTTTACCAGATATTGTTCATAACTGTGTAGTGTCTATCAACTAAAGTCCTTCGATCCTGCTTAAAATGACCTCCAGCACCAATTAACTATTTCTTTTTTTCCTTTTGCCCCATAGTACCTCTGTTTTTATTTCACACAATGGGTTATAAGAGGCCCATATCCAAACTGATAAGTAAAATTAAAATATAGAAAAATCCATATTTATTAGCCATATTAGGAGTAAATTTTTATCTAGAAAAACCTTCCAAGTAAAAAGATACCATTACATTGTTAAATATGATTTATTCAAGAAAAACTATATGTAAATTTTCAGCAATTTATTTAGTGCATCATTATGTTAACAAATACTGTAGATGACTATTAGGAGGTGAGATAGATGTAATTTAAGGTTATTTTATAAAATATTCTGAAAACATAGTCTAACATTACATTCTGCCTTCCAACCTATTTTCCTCAAGTATCTGAAATCTCTATATCATTTATGTAACTGATGAAAAAATAATAAGAGTGACAAATATCATTGTTATCCTGGCTATATCCATAGCTATAAGAACAGGAAAGGCTTATACTAACCATTCTCACTGTTTGAACAAAACAATTTTGTTTCAATTGGACGAGATGCTGAGGTCAAAAGCAGTGCAAGTACTACAATCCTGGGTCAAAACTAATGATGAGAAGATTGAGAGAAAAATAGAAATCAGCAATGGAGACAGTGAAGAAGAGGCCACTGGAGTCAGAAAAGTATACAAAATAACTACAAAACTACCATTAAAGAGTAGAATTTACTGAACTGGAAACTAGGTGATGGAAGCATGTCAGGAGGAGGGGCCCACATTGTCAAATGCAGCCAACAGAGTAAAGATGGAGGGACCTCGTGCAGAGATGGACTTGTCCATCCAAGGGACTGTGACGGTTACACAGCTGCACCTTTCCAGAAAAATCAATGAATTATACATTTAAATGAGTGAACTTATGAAAGCACATTACGTCTCAGGAAAACTCTTTAAAATAAAAAAGAATTAAGTATATATCTACCCAGTATTTCTTACTCCTAGCTATTGATCACCCAGGGTAAATGAAAAAAAAAAATTGATTTTAACAAATGACAGCCAGCAAGCAGAATCAACCATATTCAATTTTGCTTCTATCTGTTCCAATGAGAAGAATGATCTTTAAACTGGAAATAGAATATCATTTACTATAAAGAAGAAACTGAAACTCAAGATGGTCATACAATAATTTGGGAGCATCAACCCATGTGAATGAAGTCCAAGACTCTAGTCCCTGTGTACTATACCTCAGGGCACTAAAATAATTTACATATACTGATTGTTGTGAATATATTCTGTAATTCTTCAAAAATCACAGTGTGTGTGATGGATGATAGAAGACTAGATATGGGCAAATCTTTACTCCAATTTTTAAAATAGAAATTGAGACAAAAAGAGTAGGAAGTTTGAGATCAGTCCCTGCCAAAATTACTTGAGTTAAGCAGATGGATTTTGAGGTCTTAGTAAATAAATAGGTACTCGTAAAAACCAATGGAATTTGCATAATCAAGTTATGTTAACATAATGTATCTCCTTCTTTCTCCCTCTCTCCCCTTCTCCCTCTCTCTGTCCCTCCCTCCCTCCTTTCTTTCATTTCTATTTCCCCTTATTTCTGTATTACTTTCCTATTACTACATAACAAATTATCATTAACTTAGCAGCTAATTTTCTCTCACTTTTTGTGACTCAGGAATTTGGGCATGACTTAGATCAATGCTCTGCTCAGGGACTCCAAGGCTCCATTTAAAGTGTGGGCTCCAGTTCTGTGATTCTCATCTAGAGCATAGGGTTCTCTCCCAAGCTCATTCAGGTCATTGGAACAATTCAGTTCCTTGTGGCTGTAGGACTGAGGCTCTCAGTCTCCATAGGCTGCCTTCTCCTAGCCACAGGCAATTTACAGTCTGACTCATTTCTTTCTTCTAGGTCAAAAGGAGACAATTTCTCTCTAAAGGGCTCACTTGATTAGGTCAAGCTCATCCAGTAATCTCTCTCCTTTGATTAACTCAAAGTCGACTGATTAGGGTCCTTAATTACTTCTGGAAATCCTTTTAAATGTATATATTCCTTTGAGTTAGAAAAAATTACAATCTCTCCACTCCCCCATCATGACACACACACACACACACACACACACACACACACCCCTAGTTGTAGATTATCAAGTTTTCCTAAAATACACCGATTCGATTGTAGGATTTTTTTCTATGGCGTGAAACAGCCTTGGTTTAGCAGCAGAAGATGTTGGTAGTAGAACTAATCCAAAGAAAGAGGATGACAAGTCTCTAAAAGATTCTCAATATGAAGCAGCAGGAGATATTCAAAGGAGGAGGCGAGGTCTCCATCAGATACTCAGAGTAGATAAGAAACATCAGGACTAAGACGATCACATGAAGGGACAGCCAATCATCCCGCAGGGTAAGTGGAACAGACATCTCAATGAGAAGGCTTCCCTATGAAATTCTTAGAGGAGCATGACTGCTCATACCCCACACCGGGACTGGTGGCCAAGAAGTGGTCCTCAAACCTAGGAGAGCACTTATCAACGGAGACTGCACTTACTCTGGAGATGGACAGAGGCCTCCCAGGGCACACCCTGCCCCCTTTCAGGTGTGGTTCTTAGACTTGACAACAGGACAATTCATTATTTCATATGGACCAAGATCCATTGGTTAAATGACTATTGTTGCTATGACAAATTACCACAATTGATTGGCTTAAAAAACACAAATTTATTATAGATCTGCAAGTCAGAACTCTGACTGGACTAAAATTGTGTCATCAGGACTCCATTCCTTCTGGAGGCTCTAGGCAATTTTATTTTCTTGCCTTTTCAAGCTTCTAGAGGTAAACTGCAATCTTTGGCTCATGGGCCCTCACTCTACCTTCAAAGTCAGCATCACACCATCTTAAAATCTCTCTCCTATTCTGATACACCTATCTCCATTTTACGAGAACATCTGCGATTACATTGGGCTCGCCTAGATTACCCAGGATAATATTCCCATCTCAAAATCCTTAGCTTATTCACATCTACAAAGTCCTTTTGGCCATGTAAGGTAATATTTCACATGTTTGGGGGATTAAGATGTGGGCATCTTTGAGGACTATTATTCTGTTTACCACATCTATCAAATGCATTTCTAATGCTCAAATTCAATCAGTTCATTTGACTGCTGACAAAAATACCCAGTAATAATATATTAAGGAGTTTAAGTTTATTTGCAATATATTTCTATAGATTTTAAATATTCTCTAAGAAAATGAATAGAGGAACTGTAATTAACAAATTTGATTAGCTTACAAAAAGTTTAAAAAAAAACCATTATGTTCTTAAGGCACTGTTTTAAAGCAGTCACAAAGCATCTACTCTATTCTTGCAATTGTCATTTAAAGTAAGAGAAAGGTAGATATCATTACAATAATTTTCAAGTAAGGAAACTAAAGCGTACTGTGGTTAAGTGGCTTTCCCTAGATCACTTAGGGAGGAACACTGGAGGAGTTATGAATAGAACTCAGCTTCTCCCATTCTCATTCAGTAGCTAAAAAGGTTAGGAATAAATACTAGTTACAATGATTCATACTGATTATCTAGTGTCTCTTCTCTAAAGCACAGTAAATCTAAAAGAAAAATCATCACAGAGACATTAACATGCCTTTGGTTAGTTTATTTTTTTAACCTCACAGTTTCAATAAACCTTTAAAGAAGTAGAGATCATGTTCCAACCTGTCATCTCACTTGAATTTCAAGTACGTTTGGAATGCCTTTAATAAACATGGCTTTAAATGTTTAAAACATACACTGCTAATCTTGCAGGGAGACAAAAACAAAAAGTAAAGGAATAACGGGTGCGCGGTCCAAGGGCTTTGATTCCTGGTGCGCTGGCACAGCAGGGTACAGAGCCGTGCTGGTGGAAGAGCTGGGGAGTCAGACAGAATTTGATTGAAATCTCAAGTTATTCCTCGTATACCAGCTGTGAAACCTTGGACAAGCTACCTGCCCTCTCAGATTCCTCATGTTGAAAATAACAAAGCTATTTTATGGAGTTGATGTGAAGATTAAAGATCATGCATATAAAATACCTGGTACACAAAAGGATTTAGTAAGTTTCCAACTTAAGAAAAACCAAAAATGTAGGAACAGATTTTCCTGCTAAAAAATAATTACATCGGATGCTCGGACGTGCTGCCCAGATTCCACTTCAGGGAGAAAGGACTTATGCTCTAAGCTGCTGGGAGTGGTCCTGATGAAGAGCTACTTGTTGTCAGCCCCTATGGGCATTATCCTAGTTGAAGAGAGCCTCTTCATCCACCATCCACTCTTTCAGGGTGACCTGCCCCCTGGGACTGATCAGAGGTCCATCATCCCTGATCAGAATTTGCCATAGGGTTGGTTGAGACCTCTCTTGAGACTGCTTACCAGCTCAGCTCCTCCTTCTTGCTTCCTTCTTTCACTTCCCTTCCACAGGTGTTGATCTCAACAGCACTCCCTAGAAGCCCCCTCTACCCTAGTCAGAGTTGGAAGTTGGTTTCCCAGAGAAGCCCATCTGGGAGCAGTGTTGGAGGGGACGGTGCTCAGCCTCTCTTATGGGCCTTACCATCATCATTCCTCACAAGAACACAAGTACACGTGACACGCCCAAGCAGGAATGGCAGAAGGATTCTTAAGATTTGAACGTTACTTCTACTGTTGTTTACCAAGAAGCCAAAATAACTATGAACCCTTTGGCCTAGCTCTAGTTTACCCCTTCTGAACATGTTTCACTCACCAGTTTGTGTAAAACTTCAGCCTATTCCGTTAGAAATGTTGCTAATCTCACAATTGAGAAAAGTTTGGTATTATTCCTATAGTGAATGATATTAATAATCATTAGTATTGTTGTCTGGGGCTTGCTTTATAATAACCCAGAAAGCAAGAGGGAGGATAAATGAAACAATATTGGCAAAATATTAATCATTGATGAAACTGGGTGACTGGTACCTGGAAGTTCATTATACTATTCTCCTCTGTAGGTGTTTGAACTTTAAAAAATAATTTAACAGCATCTATTATCATTACAAACATATTTCACTTTCTTTCACTTAATATTTCCTTGTAAATGCCCTTTTTGTCTTTGTGGTCCTCCTCCTAATGCCCTTCCTGCCTCTAATTCAAAAGGTTTATGAAATATTTTAAATCTGGCTGCACTTACAGTCCTTAATTAAATCTTCTTTAAAAATGAGTTCATTTTTTATTACCAGGCTGCATTCTTCTTCTGCCTTCTTTTCTCTTTTAAAATATCAAACATGTTGGTCTTTTCTAATTACTTTTCTGACAAGGACTGATTCTACCTGAGCTGATAATTCCACAAACACGGTGTCCACCAACGGTTGTTGGAGCCAGTTAACATCACTAAGAATCCACAATCAGGGGTGCAGTGAAAAAGGAAACTTGATGCAGCGAAGGACACTTTGACTCAGTGCAGTGACACAGCAAGGTTGTGAAAACGCCCTGCTGTGGGACAGCTCGAGAGCGCTGCAGCGCAGCGTTTTCTGTGAGAACAGCGCGCAGTGGAACAGCCCTCAGGCGATGTGGCCCTCTCCAGCCAGAGCGCGCTGCTCCTTAGTCTGCTCTGTGATTTGCATGCGCTGGTCTCTGTGCTCCATGACGGTGCCCCACTGGCCCCACTCTGCTCCCGCGGGACAGCTTCATTATTTCAGGTCTATCTGGGGAAACGTAGTCTTTGGTGGAAAGTGCGCTCTGAACTTGTCAATAATAAAAAAATTGGATATTAACATGCCTTACAAAAGTACATGCATATACATTATTAAAGTACATATATGCATGTACTTTAATAATCAATGTTAAGGTAGGTTTAGCAACATCTACATTCTGCTTTGCTTATGTTAAGTAAATAAAAGCATCAAAATATGGGAAAAAATTCACATTTCCCAAAGCTGATAAAATAGAGCTTGTTAGGCATCTCGCTAACTAGTTCTCAAATTTATTTTTAAAAAGTTGCTGAGGCTTTACTTAAAACCAAACCTCACAAGGCATTTCAAACTAAATTTATATTTTAAGAGACTTTTATGAGATTTACTTTTTATTAAAGTATTATATAACCTACAGCTCTTCTGTGCATTTACAGACTTTTAGATTATAAAGACTTTATAATGTAAATTATTCCAATTTTAAAAAGCTCAATTTTCTAAGTGTTTTATTGAAGAAAAAGAAAACATGTAAATAATTATAACATGTTTATAAATCTAGCCTAAAAAATACCCTGAAGGCTCCACAAATGATGCTGTCTATGCTATTTAAATTTTGGTCAAAATAATTCTGTCCTATATTTATATATAATGATTAAGAATTAAGTCAGAATCACAATAAGGGAAGGCAGTGTCTGAGGCAAGTACTCAGTTTGTGTACAGTGGTATTATTTGTCTAACACTCAAATGTTTACGAATTTGTGATGAAAAAACCTAGAAGGGCCCAAATATACAAACACATTTTCTTTCTTTGCATTATTCTACATTCAAAGGTCTTTCTGGATTTTGAGGTCTGAGGTCTCATTCATTTGAGGTGATTTGATTCAACACTGGGGAGTACTCTCATTCAGAAAAATGATTCTTCTCAAAGAAATTCAATCTTTTCAAAAATCAGAGATGCCCTAAGGTTTTTCTATAGCCAAGTTATTATTATATGCAGGTATTCTTTATATAAATAAGACTTGGTGGACCTGAAATGAAAAGAAGAAATGGAGCATCTAATCATGATAAATATGTTCAATAGCCAAAGAACAGAGGGCAACTTCCTCAACTTATTATAGAATATCTACAAAAGACCTATACTCAATGGTGAAAACACTCAAACCTTTCCCATTAGAAACAAGGCAAGAATGATTCTCATATCATTGCTTATTCACACCATACTGGAAGTTCTTGCTAATACAATTAGGCAAAAATTAAATAAAAGATATATAGGTAAAAAGAAAGAATTAAAACTGTCTTTGTTTGCAGATGACATATTTGTCTATGTAGAAAATACAAAAGAATCAACAAAAACTCATGGAACTAACAAATGATTATAGCAAGGTTATAGCAAGGTTGGAGGATTCAAGGTTAACATGCAAAAGTTAATTGTTTTTCTTATAAACCAGTAATAAGCAATGGAATTTGAAATGAAAAACACAATACCATGTATGTTAGCATCCCCCAAAATGGAATACTTAGGTATAAATCTAACAAAATATATATATATATATATATATATATATATATATATATATGATTTATATGGGGAAACATACAAAACTGTAATGAAAGAAATAAAAAATAAATAAATAAATGGAGATCATGTTCATGGATAGAAAGACTCAATATTGTCAAGATGTTGATTCTTCCTAACTTGATCTATAGACTTAATGGTATCCAACTCAAATTTCCAGCAAGTTATTTTGTGGATATCGATATGATTATAAGTTTATATAAAGAGTCAAAGGCCCAAAATAAGCAACACAATATTGAGAGAATGTCTAGCTAAGTTGGAGGACTGCTGACATTATATGACTTCAAGAATTACTATAAAGTTACAGTACTCAAGACAGTATGGTAATGATCAAAAATAGGCAAATATATCAACAGAACAGAAGAGAAAGTCCAGAAATAGACACACATAAATATAGTCAACAGATCCTTGACAAAGAAGCAAAGGCAATATAATGGAGCAAAGATAGTCTCTTTAACAAATGATGTTGGAACAACTAGACATTCATATGCAAAAAAAATTAATATAGATATAGACCTTACACCCTTCATAAAAATTAAATCAAAATGGATAATAGACCTAAATATGAAATACAAAACTATTAAACTCCTAGAAGTTAATAACTTTTTAAAAATACCACAAAAGGCACAAACTATGAAAGAAATAATTGATAAGCTGACTTCATTAAAATTAAAAATGAGATACCTACTAGAATCCAGAAGACTGACACCACCAAATGGTGAGGAGGATATAGAACAAACAGAAACTCTCACTCGTACCTGGTGGGAATGCAAAATGGTTCCGCCACTTTGGAAGACAGTTTGGTAGCTTCTTACAAAATTAAATACATTCTTACCATATGATCAAGCAACCATACTCCGTGGTATTTACCCAAGAGAGTTCAAAATGTATGCGCACCCAAAACCAAACTGCACTATATCCATAAAAAGCAATGCTACTGAGCAATAAAAAGAACAAAGAACTGTTATATGGATGGATTTCAAAAACAATATGCTAAGTGAATAAAGCCAAGACACAAAAGAATGCATACCATATGATTCTATTAATATGAAAAACTAGAAAATGCAAAACTATAGTAAAAGCAAACAAGTCAAAGATTGCTTCACTCTACAGCATAACACATTCACTGCTTGGTTCCTCATTTATTGTTTCTTCTGACTTCGGTGCCCGTGGTCCTGCCAGCCTTCTTTTGATTAGGTCATATGCATTTCTAGTTTCAAAATCTAATGAAATTGCCTCAATTGTCCCTTAATGAAGGCTAACTCACCTTACTGGAATTCAATCTGACAATCTACACAAAAGTCTTTAAAAAGATAATAACTTCTGTTCAGTGATTTAATTTTTCTAAGCAAATGTCATCAAAGATATAAGGAATTATGCATTAAAGTGTTCATTAGAACATAATTCATAACAGTAAACAACTGGAAACAATCTAAATGAATGTATAGTTCTGAGTCAGGAAAACAGTAAAAATAAGACTCCTAATAGGGGGTCATTAAATAATAACCTAGTACATTCTTGTAATGGAATATTACACAATTATTAAAACATCAGTCATCCTCCACCCATCTCACCCCAGCTCCCACAGTCAATTCCCACACTGTTGTCCATGTTCATGGGTCACTCATACATGTTCTTTGTCTAGTCTCTTCCCCTTATTGAGACAACTGTAATAGAATAACAATAAAAACTGATTTAATAAAAAACATTTTTCATAAATCAGATTTTCCCTTAAAAAAACTTAGTTACACAGGAATGCATTCAAGATATAATGTTAAATGAAAAAATACAGTATGTACATAGAAAGAATCCGTTTTTAGGTATCATATATGAAAATTATATGTTTATGTACACAAATTAAATGAAATAATGTACAATGTTATTTGTTCGCTCCTTCAGTGTTCATTCATTTAAGACACATACACATTTATTTACTATGTAACTTGTCTAAACAAAACAGAAATGGTCCTTACCCTATGGAGATGATGGTCTAGTGAGGAAGATATATTTATAAGTTCGTCGTCGGCAGCCGTCCGTCTCGAGAGACGATGGTGTAGCTTCTTAAGAGTCTATCTGCACCACCGAGAATGGCTGTGCAGTCCGACTCGGGAGTGACATGGTATCTGTCTCCTCCCGTGTTGAATCGACATCTTGCGATGACGCTGGAGTGTCCTCTCCAGTGAAGCTGAAGCTACAGAGCCTGGGCAGGGTGATATGGAGGGTCTGCTGTTGCCCATGCAGCAGACCCCCCCTCTCTTCGCAGCTGAAGGGTCCAAGGGAAAGACGGAGTCAATACAGCTTGGCTTCAGGTGCGCCGCAGGAGTTGCCAGTGTTGACTACAACGTCAAACCGCCTTAGGGACTCCGGCTCCGGATTTTCTGTCGGGGTTTACTCCCTTAGTCTTTCCCCTGAAGAGGTATGCCGCAAGGCAGCGGAGGTTTTTTGGAATCAGAGTTTTCCTTCTCTGATTATTTATAAGTAATAACAACAAAATTGTATGTATACACTCCTTTTGTTTGTTTCTTATGTGTCCCTTGTAATTGCCAACTCTATGATAGCAGTGATACTGCTTATCATGTGTATCACTGTGTTCCCAGCATTTTCCAGAGTCCAGGATTATAAAAATTTGATGAATGTAGAGGAAACCCACAGACTACACAGGAGCCTATTAGTGGGAAGACCTGAAATAATTCAGGAAGTTTGAAAACTTTTTTGAGGCAAGTGCCATTTAAAATAAGGTCCTGAAGGATGAATAAGAATTAGTTAGGTAAAGAGGGTTGGGAAGATTGTTTTGTACAGAAAATTGCTACAGGTAAAAAAAAAAAAAAAGTGTTAGCAAAATTCGTAGAAGCAAACAAGGTTTTTTCAGGATGATGGTATCTAGGCAATTTTCTTTTCAAATTTTCTTCAATGAACATGTGTTTTTGTGGTACCAAAGAAACATTCTCAGCAAAAGAGATTTAAAATCCCTGACTTCTTGGAGATCACCCTAACTCTACATGTTCATTTTCTTACTTGGAATTGTCTCTGTACTTAACATATAATACCGGGCAAATTATTGCAAATTTAATGTTCTTCTCTAGAAATTTTCTCCTAGAGTTTAAGTATTTCCTCCTATTGTTTAAATCCTTTTAGGTAAATTATAATTTTGTCTTTATTTTGTGTCTTCTATAGTGCTATGCTGTGTACCCAATATGTATTTAAGAGCTAGTTAAATAATTTATACATATTTATATAAATAGTAATTGAACTCGTGAAACCTATAATTCTGATCTTATTCTATAGTGGCTAGCTATTGTTACAATGACTTTGCAAAACTAGATCAAAAGAGTTATTAAATTTCCTTTTAGATATATTTGATGAAGAAATTATCTCATTTGATGTAAATACTTTATACTTGAATTGGAACAAAAATTAATACTATTTATCATCCTAAAATCTCAGAAACAGATGTTTTGATTTCTTTCCAGGATAAAGAGGAAGAAAAAAAAATTCGGATGGTCTCTAAGTAACCATGACTACCATTTTCAGTACATAACAAGTGTTATTTTCACACACTTTGTGTTGTTAAAATAATAACTTATTCTTATAAATAAAATCTGGTTTTTATGAACCTTTCTTTTATACTGCAACAAAACATTTAAAACTATTTATCAATCCAACAACAAGTAGCTTCTAAGAGTAATTGTTTTTCCAGAGGGTGGAGATCTCTTCAGAGAATAGAAGTGCCCTGTTTCCAAAACATTTAGGATTGTTACTCTGGTCAATATTAAGAACATAAAACCCTTTTACCATCGTTCTCTCCATTCTCAAGGGTGAGGAATACTTCTCAGCTTTTCTGTTCCAGGCCCAGATGTGAGTGGTGGCACAGATTTGACAGGGGTTTCCAGGGAGACAGAGGCACAGGGAGCCTTGCTCCCCACTCTCAAATGGCATGTAGATCCTCACATCTATGATGCTGGTTCATAAACAGAGAAAATAACATCTATTCGTATTTCAACTAACACTCAACTGAACTGAAAATGGGTTCACATTTCCAACGAACATCTGTGAATAGGTAGAGCGTGTTACAATACTTTAAGACTAGCCCTCTGTTTATACTAATATAATGGTGGCTTATTTTCTAGGAGCAAGATTTTTCCCAATTCCCTACCTACATCTCCCATCCTATTTTTATCACTTTTATTTTTCAGGTACAGATCTAGTCTCAATGCAAATAATTTTTGAATTGCTCCCTATAAGACATAAGAAGTCCTGCTTACTAACTCCTCACATCACTGCTTCTACCTAAAATGTCTTCCATTTTCGCTGCTTTCAAAGTTTAGTCTTCAGATTGGGTTCTACTTAATTTGTGGAAATTTGTTGGAACCATAATATTTCTTCAATATTTCTGCCATCATTGTAAAATTTAGAACTTGGCAAAATGTTTTCCTGCATTTCTTTTACGTATCTGTTCTATACCTCTAATTAGATTAAAAGCTCCTTTGCACAGAGTCAGCATACAATGTCTGTCGTATTGCAGTACCAGGGGCCAGCAGATCTGAATACATGATAATGATAAAGGCCACTTAAAAGCAGAATCCAAAATATCATATGTCAGCCTTCTATTCTAGGCTATGAATATAATTTTTAAATGTTTTACCATATTTTTTATTCTGTCTAAACTTTCCCAATTAAAATTTCCACCTCCTTCTTATAGTTTTAGTTTCATAAATGAGATTTTCCTTGCTATATTTCCTTTAATGATTGTACTCCATCTGTCAAATTTTAATACTGCCTGAATAAAAGATTATTTTCCAGAATAAGATTGAATCTTTAGCTTAATTTTCACAGTATCTCATTATATTAATACATTAAGGGAAAATATACAAAGTCACTAAGAGATTGCCTTTGTGGTATTTTACAAATACAATTTGCTTTCCACAAAAACAATAATGCATCCTCATTTGAAACGTGGATTTATAAGACTCAATCCTTTGTATCAGAGATGCCAGTTGGGCAGAGGCCTGTAACCTGAGATAACCGGCTTAGGAGGTGGCTGAAGCCCAGTGAGAGGAACCCAGAGAGTCTCCTTGTGGAGGGCTGCATGCGCCAGTCAGCCCCGCTGCGGGCATCTTCCTCCTCAGGTGCCTCCCACAGCAATGGCTGAAGGCAGCACACATATGATCCTACTTTCCTTCTTTAAGTTCTGTGTGACTGTTGTAATGACTATCTCGTGATCTGTTTTCTTCTATATCAACACGTCACTAAACAGAACGACATGAAAAAGGAAATGATGTAACTTATTTCTTAGAGTCCACAAAACTCAGGTCCTTCCAAGAGCTGGACAATGACCAACACACCCAGAATTAATCTGGTCATGTGGCCCAACAGCAAGGTGTCATGGAGGTTATTTAAAACTAGTAAAAACAAAGGCATTTTTTAAATCCAGCAAAGATGTAATATATAAGAATATATTTTAAAGGCCTATAAATATGGAAAAAGAAACTATAAAAACAAGTTAGAATTAGGAAATTATAATTTATATTGACACATTAATATAAAATAAAATTATGAAATTAAAAGACAGACAAAACAGGCAAATCATTCAATATTCTGTCTACTGTTTATTCTTTTGAGGCACCAAACAAAATGATCCTCAACAAAAACTCCTCTAATAAGCCAAGCTCTTTTGGGGGCCAATTTCAATACACAAGAACTGCCTAAGAAGATATAATCCTCACTGTATACAGATGAAGAAATTGCAGCATTAAAATAAATCAGACTTACTGTGTCTGAGAAGCTATATAGTGTTTGAAATAATCTGACTTGAAAAAAATCAGGTTAAATTAAGAACTGAAATGTATATTTTTTGGTTTTTAAGCTAAATATATGTTGCTAAAGTACAATTTAAGAGTAATTTATAAATGTAATGATCATAAAATGATCATCCCCCCTAAAATAGTATTTTTTCAATGTATTTTAGGTAGCCAACTGTCGTCCACTTTCTGAAATGAAAAATGGCTCACCAAAGTTATATAACATTCTGTATTTCTTCTATACATCAGGTGACAATGACAAATTGCTCAAGTTTCCATCTCTTATTCCCATCAGCACTACATGTTTGGAAAATTGATATCTCACTTGTGGCCAAGGATTACAAATGCAACCCACATTCTTCCTTTTCATTTCTTTTTTTTTCTTCTCCATCGATCCTACCATTTCCCTCTCAGCATTATTCACCCATTTTTCCTCTCCCTCTTCATTTGTTCTTTCCCTAAAGCTACATGTGTCACCTTTATGACCACCCCCCAATTCCTCACCTTTGTACCCAACAAGAAGCAATTTTTTTACTCACATTCCTAATAGCTTAAGTTACTGGTTAGGAGACCCAGGGACTGACTGACATGCACTAGGATGAATAGAAAACCATCTGAGGATGCTGGGTTTGGTAAGGAGCAGGGTGACATGGGAAAGAGGCACAGGAAAAGGGGAGACCCATGACCCAGGGTGAGCAGTGCTGGATTCCAGCAAAAATAGATTTCAGCTAACAGAGTCGGGTTGCATTACCATATCTGGACATGTGGAAGCGCCAGAAATAAACAAGGCTGGCGGTGCCTTTCACCTCTTTATGGTTGTTTCTTCCTTCCAGTATATAGTATGCACTGGTCATTACTAATGTATAAAAAGAACATAGATACCACTGTCTCTCTTTTCTCCAACAAGTCCTATTACAATTCCTGCTCAGTTTACCTGTTTTCAGAATGTAGGAACTTAATAAGTAGAACCAAATCCCAGTTTGGCCACAGAATCAAAGCAAGAAATAGAATTTCTAGAGGTCCATTCAAATTAAATATAGCTTTGTTTTCGCTAACTATGGTAACTTTTAAAAATACAATTATAGGAAATATTAGTTGAGAGATGCAGAAAACAACATAACATTTCACTAATTCATACTCAATGGAAATCTTAGTTGTCTTTTTCATATTGTTGATATCTACATTTGAATGGGTTATTAGTCATTTTAAAGACAATTACATCATATAGTGAGTAAAACAAAAAGAGAAATTGAATACACTCTTTATATATAATAAAGGCTAGTGTTTTATGTGTTAGGTTTTCTGTTAGGCACTTGACATATGTCAAGCCATTTAATCCTCACTAAACAATGCAGTGTTGGAATTATCCTCATTCTATAGATAAGGAAACTGAGGCTGATTCATAGGTTCACTATACTGTTAACAAGTGATCAAGTCAGAATTAGAACTCAGATTGCCAAACAGAATGGTCTTTAGACAATTCCAGCTTATTTCCTTATGATGGGAGTGAAAGAAAAATCCAGAAGTCAGCGAGCATAGCCCAAGTGCCTACTGTGTACAAGGCATAAGCAGGGTGTGCGTGTGAGCATACACATTTGTCAGGCACACCCTGCCTTCAGGTGCCTTCCAGGCTCTAAGAATAGATATTACATAACTATGTAACTATAATATAAGGGGAAAATCCATAGTGGTCAAAAATAAGTTATTTGACTATTAAGAGAAAGGAGACTGTTTCTGGAAGGGGAGAACTGAAAAGGACCTTGGGAAGGATGTAGCATTTGAGTTAGGCCTTAAACCCTGTAGAATTAATCGTTCTGCACCAGCCAGATGCTCACTAATATTTGGAATAAGCACCCATCTCCCATACCACAGAGGGTATCCATCTCATTTAGAACTGAGTTTCTAAAAATCCAGAGTGGCTTCATATGAACTCTAATCTGGTTTCAGTTGCTTAGAAATGTGTTTAAGCTGAACATCTAAAATGATTTCTGTGAAATTGTGCGTTGAGCTTAAAAGTTTAGAAATTGGCACTTTGGAGTCTTGTTACACATGGAGAATGCATTACCTTTTCTCTAATCTTTCATTTTTTTCTGTGCAGGATAAAACATTTTTGCACCTGAAAATATTTCCAGTTAGACCCACATTAATGTAGATTTCATGGTAAGCATTAGGGGCCTGATTTCTTTACTCTGTAGACCTGAGGTCAGTAAACTTCAGCAATAATCCAACCTACTGCCCATTTTCATAAATAAGGTTTTATTAAAGCACAGCTATGCCCCCTCGTTTTCATATTGTCTATAGCTGCTTTCGTGCTACGCTGAGTAATTGCTACAAAGACCATATGGCATCAAACCTAAAATATTTACTATCTGACACTTTACAAGAGAGAGTTTGCAGACCCCTGCCATAGACAATTTGTTAAGCAAATGTTTATTTAAAGGCTTCAAAGGGTAGGTAGATGGTAGGCAGCTCGAGTGGGTTGCTAGCTAAGGACTATAGCTCCATTAAACCAAGTTAAAAATTAACTCACAGTGCATTGTATTCATCATTATAATTAATCATCACACATAAGAAAAGCTGTAACAACTTTTGCTGTGGAAATAATACAGCAGGTGACAAAATGTAGTATTTTTACGAAATGCTTGCTACTTCTACTGCCAGTTAACATTTATTGAGCATTTACTGAGTGCTAGACACTATTATATGCAAAATATAAGCAATATATAGTCATTTATTCCTCACTACAACCCTAGGATATTGGTACTAATATCATCCTCATCTTACAAATGATAAAATTAAGAGTCAAAATGATTTATTTCTGAGGTCCCACAGCTGGGACTTTACAGAATATGCTTTCATCCCTGGTGATATTCAAGCAGGCACTGAATGATTTCTCTAAAGATGTAATGGTTTATACTTTTAAAGGGGAGCAAAAAATAATGGCT
This sequence comes from Furipterus horrens, assembly GCF_987537825.1. Taxonomy (NCBI): domain Eukaryota; kingdom Metazoa; phylum Chordata; class Mammalia; order Chiroptera; family Furipteridae; genus Furipterus; species Furipterus horrens. The sequence goes on along the minus strand of NW_028327174.1, from coordinate 17,179,101 downwards.
CCCATTTACTGAGAGGCAACTATGGGTTTGGCACTGGTCTACGTGCTTTAAGCACATTCTCTAATTTTCATATCACCCTACAAGGTAGGTATAAGTTCTCTCTTTTACAAATGATGAAATACTATAGACAGGTTACTTGATTTACCAAATGCATATATCTAATAAGCTGCAAAGCTAAGATGAAAATTAGGTCTACCTGACTTTCAATTATACCAAGCTATTTTCATTTAAAAAAATCCAAGCTGTACCTCTATAGTGTATGAAATGACGATTCATTAAAATTTAGCACATGTCACTGACATGGTTAAATATACCTGGTCAACCCAGTTCCATACTGTTGTTGAAGAAACATCTGAAGATGTGAATGTGGACAACATTCTTCTCTTAGGGGGCATGATTGAATAATAAAGAGGAAACAAAACAAGGGGCTCTAGGCACTAAGTTCAAACAGACCTGAGTTGGAATAATTGACCTCTTCTACTTCATACCCGTCACCAGAAACAAGTTAATTGACTTCTCTGAACCTCAGTTTACTCATCTAGAAGGCTGTCCTGTGAGAGATGCTGTAGAAATATCAAGCATGCCGTCCGATAACCCATCCAGCCCTGGCACTTACTATTCTTTCAGTTGTAATTGTTTTTCCTAAAGGAAGGTCTTCAAGAGAACATATTATTTTCTCACTTATTCCCTTACCCACTATGCCTATACACTGTATATGTCTCTCTGGTTTGAAAGATTTGGGAAGAAATATTTGTTGTGTGCCTGCTATGAATGGGTGGGATAATAGATGCTGAAATAAGGTGGGGCATGTCAGATACGGAAAAGGACCTATGGTAATGCTCAAAATCTGGAAAGCTAGTGTGTGTTCTAGTTCTTGGCAATCACACGAGTTTCAGTATGACAGAGGGGAGAGTAACAGGAACCAGATGGTACACAATTCTCAAACACCATATTAATGAACCAGAGCCTGATAAAAATTATCACATCCTCCATATCACTAAGAACTCGTAACTTGCAGTATGTATTCTACTCTGTCAAAGAAATACGCTGTGGTCATGCACTTCTCACTTCTAACATAGTCAAACAGTTACTCCCTTTACAAGCTAATTGACCAGAATCCTCTTCACTTGACTTAATGGTTTTACCTTCTCTGGTAGGCATGAAAGCACCCCTTTCTGCAATAGGACTCATTTTATGAGATTTCAAATAGAATCTTACAATACTTCTTACAAGTAGTTATTCACATAGACAGAAAGAACAGAACAGGATGCCTTGAGAATGACACAATCAGAGAAGAAGGGAAAAAAAACTCTTTGAAAGTAAAACTATGAATACTAAAACATAAAAATCGTAAAGGATTGAAAAGTAAATTGGAGAATAAAAAACTAAAGACATAGAAAAATTTAAAAGATGAAAAAGATGATCATAAGAGTTTCAACATCTAATTAATAGATACTCTGGAAAGAGAAGAATAAAAATGAAAGGAAGAAATAAATTTTTAAAAAGTTTAAAAAATATTTCCCCAGAGCTGAAAGATAAATCTTGATATTAAAAGGGACAACTTATGTGCACTTTGATACCTTTTTCAATCCCATCACTAGACATAACATTTCAGAACAGTAAAAATGTAAAACTCACACCTTAAAAACATCAAGAAAGGAGAAAACAAGTAATATGCACAGGAATAATAGCAATAGATGCTAAAAAGAAGTTGTCCAGAGATTTTCAATTCATGAGAGAAAATATATTTTAACCTAGAAGTCTATAATCAGTTAAACTGGCAATCAAATATGAGAGAAAAATACAAGTTTCCATCGCTCAAAGACTAAAAGAGCTCTGCCTTGATAAGTTAGTTATTTAATGATATACTCAAGTGTACTCAAGAAATACAGTGAGAATAAGACATGAAGCCAAGAACAAGAAATTCTAGCAGGAGAAAAACAATGAAAGATTTTTTTTTCAGCAAGTCCAGAAGGCAAATGGTAGAGACTGAAACAGAGGAACAGACAATTTTTATACTGAGATATCCAGGGGGAAAAAAGGGACTCAATGGATGGTAAGGTGGAATTTAGAAACTTCATGAGGATATAATAAAAGAAAATTGTACAAGAAAAAGAAAGGCAATTAACCCCCCCCCTCCAAATTCTGACTAGAATGTTGTTAGGGTGAAAATCTTCATTAAAATGTTAAAGAAGCAGGTTGATTAGAATGAAAGAAACAGAACAATTACAAGGCTATCAAACCATCTATGTACTTTTAAATGTATAACTGCATTAGAAAGAGAGATAACAGAATTTATAACCAGGGTTACATTCTCCCTCACATTAACACACTTTCCTGGGTGTGCTACTAGGTAAATATTACGGTGGTGTGTTCCTATAGGCTGATCGTGCAGCAGTATCATGGAAAACTACCCCTCCTAAGTATAAATATGGTATATGTATATAATAATAAAAGAAAATTTAATTAATGTATAATCTATAGAAAAAGGGAAGGAGTTGCTTAAGATCTGAGTATTAGTATTAAACAAATCATGTTTAGGGTTTTAAGTGTATATGATGATATCAGCAAGACTTCAGATTTGAGTCTGAGACTTTCTGGAACCCCTTGCTCTGAGGGCAATCATCAGCTCATCACCAGCTCTGGTCTCAGCTCACCTTTCCAGCATCAATTTGTAAAGCCAAAGGATGGCTGACACATCTCAGCCTGCAGAGCTGCTGATATTAAAAAAACATATTAGGATCTAAGAAGCTTCTGGGCTCTAGAGCATCTCTAGAACATGAGCTATGTGACTTAGTCTTCATGGCACAGGAAATTCAAACCACAAGTTTTCAGAGAAAAGTTCCGAGCAAAAAAATATTATCAGAACAGCTACGGAGCCTATGAGGTTCATCTAACCAATGTCATGATCCAAATAGAAAAAAAGTAGACAACAAAAAGATAAGAAGCAATTAATGGAGTGCAAAAAAAAAAAAAGAAAGAAAGAAAGAAAGAAGAAGCCATTCAATTTTAATTCTAGGTGCATTCTCCTTCCACTGGCCATGGGCCTTGATAGAAAAAGAAAATTCCTAGAAGCATGCCAACTATAAACATAAATATGTAAATGTGACTCCCTGGTTATATTTCGCAGTGCCAGCCTATGAGCAAAACATGAAACACTTGGCCAATGTCACAGCATAGGACGTAAGTGTCTACTAGCTTAACGATGGAGCAGTAGAAGTACAGCTAAAAGAATACAGTGGGTGAAGAGCGGAGTGAAAAATGGAAGAAAGGACATAGGGACTAATATCTTCATTTTCCAAGATAGAAGTCAAGAGATACTGTCTGAAACTGATGAAACATTAAAATATAAAAACATGATTTACATTTATTTAATTATAATATTATTTAAAGCTACCAAGTTAACTAGTAAAAACTAAAATGTATGATGAAAAAATAACCAACATTTAGAAGAGGAGAGAAGGGACATAAAGATAATGTAGGTAAATTAAATCCTTACTCTCAGAGAAATAAGATATAACTATGTATGGTGCCAGGTGGGTACTGGAAATTGGGGGGGTGGCCACTTTGTAAAGTATTGGATTGTCTAAGTTAAGCACTGTGCTGTACACCTGAAATTAATACAAAATAATATTAAATGTAAACTGTAATTGGAAAATAATTTTTAAAAAATAAAGTTGATGAACTAAGAATAGAGATATGTATATTTAGAGATCTGATAAACCTGTGATTCATTCTGGGGTATGACACAGTACTTGTTATAACTCAGGCACTGCAATAGGTACCAAACATTTATAGATAACTATAATACATTGCTGTAATGTAGAAATGCTTAGTCATATAATCAGAGAATTAACATAAGTTGTTAAGTGACAAATTAGTAATGATAATGAAGGGCTTTGTTATCATAGAAACTAAATACATAGCATATGTAGACTAAGAACGGAGATTCTGAAACTTATGTTCTAAAACCAAAAACCCATGTATAAGAACAGAGATAGAAGAGAACTTAAGAGTGATATTAGAGACATTATTTAAGTATGTATGAAGGTCACCGGTCTTAAGATTGCTAAGTCCACACTACCAATATTCAAAAGTGTAATGGTAGATCCAACAAACTCAATGAGATAAAAATCAAATGATTATGAACACTGCAAAGTCATGAGATCAAAAGTCATAATTATAGTCTTTCCAGATGATATAATAGCCTAACTAAAAATTCAACTTAAGCTTTCTTAAAAACCACAATGTAATTCATAAGATAACAAAGTGTAGGATAATTATACAACGGTCAACAACTTTCCTATATACCAGCAAGAACCAGTTAGAAAATACAGTGGGAAAAATATCTATTCACAATAGAAACAAATATTGTGAAATAATCATAAAAAACACAAATATAGACAAATGTGTTTTTAAATAACTATACAACTACTTAACAACAAAAAAGGGACTCGAAAACATAGAAATTTATATCATGCTTCTGAGTGGGAAGATTCAATATTGTAAAAAGGACAATCTTCTTTTAATTGATCTCTGAATTTGACATTGTTCTAATATAAAAAGCTCAATAGGTAAGGTCTAAAACCATAAAAATCTTAGAAGAAAACATAAGGGAAAATCTTCATGACATTTGATTTGACAATGATTTCTTGCCAAAAGCACAGGCAACAAATACAAAAATAGATAATTTGTGCTGAATCAAAATCAAAAACTTCTGTGCATCAAAGGACACAATCAGCAGAGTGAAAAGGCAACCCACAGAATGGGATAAAATATTCACAAATCATATATTTGATAAGGAATTAATTGAACTGATGGTTACATAGTGAGTCACTATGATTTTTTATAACTCATGGAATTCACTGTTTTCACAAAATATTAGATCTTACTTTAAATACTTCAAACAATGTGTAAGTAAATGAAGTAGGAAGTTAAAGTTCCTTGGAATACTGAGCCTTAGATATAACAATTATTAACATCATAATATATACCCTGATAGACTTTCTAAGCACATACAAATAAACATTACATATAATCTGATACACTTTTTTTGAGGTTAGTTTGTACTAATATAATGTTCTATAACCTGTGAACACTACCAAAATTTCCATAGCAAGGAATTTATACAGAAACTTGCATTCACATTGTGAGATATTCATTACAATCCTATAAATAGGAACTAGCCTCCTCTTGTAAAAAATTAGGAAGCAGAGGCTAAATTACTTGTCCAAGCTTATATAGACAATAAACAGCAATCAGAACAATTACTTCAAATAAATTGTAAGGTTCATCAGAGAAAAATCATACAGTATAATTCTTGTTTTATATCATTAACAATACCTGACACAATATTATAAGAAACATAAGAGTATGATGAACGCTTATATTGTTTTTTATTCTGTATCCTACATATAACAAATAGTTAATAAATATTTATGGTACAAATGGATGGGTGAATGCATAAAAAATAAAGAAATGTGGATGGGTTCTAAATAAATTGAGATTCTTATCAAGCCATCACTTTATTTTAGGATAAATAATATATTCAACCATCCTGGAAGCACAATGTAAAACTGAAAACACACTTGACATGAGTGATTTCCGTAATGACTGATATCCTCTTTAACAAAGAAATGCTACAGTGAAAAATAATTGGGCAGTAGACAGCATACAAGTTCACTTTACTGTGAGAAAGTAGCCCTTCTTCAAAAAGTTTCTTTTAATTTCATAGAAGAGTATTTACAGAGTTTTAGATCAAACACCACAGGCAAACTTGGGCAAATTAATCTCAAGGTCAAGTGAAAATATTGCATAAGACTATGGTGGGATTAAAGTGAGATAAGGATAGCAAAGTGCCTATCACTGTACCTGGCATATGCTAGCAACTCAATAAATGGTGGCTATTACTGTTAACATTATTATTACCATTATCATAATACTTCGCTAAAATACATGAAATGGACCCTTTCCAATGATTAAGTCTGAGTTCTAAAAATGACTGTATAAAAACCTAGATCAAATGAATGCTTAATGGTAAAGCAAAAAAGCAGTCGTCTGTAAATGCCAGTATAATTGATCAAATGTCCACAGACCTCATTTCCACAGTCAGGGCATCAGTTTCCTTTAGTCACTGTAACAAATCATAAACTTAGCAGCTACACACAACAATAATTTATTCTCCCACAGTTCCTGAGATCACAAGTCTGAAAGGAGTTTTAAAGGGCTAAAATCAGGACTGGTTACTTCTGGAAGCTCTAAGAAAGAAACTGTTTCCTGCCTTTTCCATATTCAAGAGACCACCTGCATACCTTGGCTCCTAGCTCCTTCCTCCATCTTCAAAGCCAGCAACATAATATTTTAAAATTTCTCTCTGCTTTCCTCATGGTATCATCTTCTATTATTATAAGGACCCTGATGATCACATTGGGTCCACCTACGCAATCTAGGAAATCTCCCCATCTCAGGATCCTTAACTTAATCATCTCTATAAACCCCTTTGCTATGAAAGGTCACCTATTCACAGGTTGTAAAGATGAAGACTGGGACATTTCCAAGGGGGATTAATCTGCCTACCACAGCCGTGTTTGTCATTAACTGAATTCTGTTTCAAATATTTAACCCATATTTTCCATTACATAGTTTTAAGCACTGCCCCCAGTGACTGCCCAGCTTACTAAACTACCATTTTTGTCATTTCCACATTTCAAATGTTGGTTCTTTTAAAAGTTTCAGCAAGGAGAAATCCAACAATAAAATCAGACTATGTATTGAATTATCAAACCCAAAGCTGTTAGTATCTGAATAATTCTTTCACTTGTAATTATTGTTTGGAGCACTTAAAGCCCCATCACAAAATAATAACTATTCTGGAGTTGAAAGATACCCAAAGAATCATCTCAATTTCAAGGAGGATGAGAATAAGGCCTAGGGGAGGTAAATGACTTAGCCAATGACTTAAACTCTAATGCAGAGGAGAGGGAGCATACATTTATACTAAGACTATCTAATGACTAACTGTACAGAAATCTGTTCTAAGAGCAAGCATACAGAAAGCTGCTGCATTTACATAAAAAGAATTTCTTAATCTCAGGTTCAAGCAGACTTTTATTTAGCCACCTGAGCTTCTTCAGTGTTGAGGCAAATACTAATAAGGGAACTTGCTAAACAGCTAGAGGAATTTCAGATAAGATTCATGAACACAAAGACATACTTGCCTAGAATGCTATACATGATGGTTATCAATCCAAATTACAGAGGTTCTACTTTTGTTGGTCTAATGACTAGACTGGAAAAAATTCTGAAAGCCCATAGGTCCTACAAGTAAAATAGTTTCTGGTTTCCTTGGATACAAGACAATTAACTCAGTGCTTTAATGGAAACCTGAGATAAATATCTGGTAATAAACGTGTATGGGGTAAGGACGCTTTTAAGCACATTGGTATATCATCACTTCATTTTTTAAAAAGCATCTAAATTTAATTATACTGTGTCCAAGGCTACCTATTTCTCTCAAAAAACACCGAAACCACTTGAATGCCTTTAAAATGTTACTTTGATTAAAATGTTAGTTTTTAATAACTATAAGGTAAGTAATATAGACCTTAAGTGGAAATTGAATTAAAGGACTTTAAACAGGCCAGTAAGAATTACTGCTGATACATGAACAGGCCTTTCAATAAAGGAAAAATACTCACATTACCATAAATAACCAGATATTTTAATATGAAGGGAAGAAAAACGTTCGTTTTGACCTATAGAACAAAATAAAGGCTCAGAAATGACAACTTTAGGCCACCATTAGAAGAAGGTGGTGTGAGGGGTTCCCTGGTCTCCCCCTTGGTGTGGCAACAGGTGGAACAGTTATAATTCAACAGGATTCCCTGCTTAACGCACGCACGTGGCTGAAAGATCTGTGCATTGAAACAGCCGAGTGCAGGCGAGTCAGAGTGAACAGGGGAGGAGGAAAGGGAGAGGAGCAGAGAGGGACGCATAGATACTAAACTGATAAACCTTAAGAGTATTTTATCAACTTGACCTCAAAGGCAAGGGATGTAAAAGCAAAATAAACGAATGGGACTCTATCAAATAAAAAGCTTCTGCAAAGCAAAAGAAACTGTAAACAAAAGGTCAACCAACTGAATGGGAGAAGACACTTCTGAACAACACCTTGGGTAAGGGGTTGATATTCAAAATATATAAAACTCATACAACTTAACAAAAAAACCAAACAACCTAATTTAAAAATGGGCAGAGGACTCGAACAGGCACTTCTCCCCAAAAGACAAACAAATGGGCAAGAGATATATGAAAAGATGCTCAACTTCACTAGCCATTAAGGAAATGCAAGTCAAAACCATAATAAAATACCACTTTACACGTATTAGAGTGACTATTGTCAACAAGACAAATAATACTAATGAGTATTGGAGAGATTGTGAAGAAGAAAGAATCCTCATTCAGTGCTGCTGGGAATGCAAACTGGTACAGCCACTATGGAAAACAGTATAAAGTTTCCTCAAAAATTAAGAATAGAGTTACCATGTGACCCAGCAACCCCTCTTCCCCAGAATAATTTGAATACACTTATTCATAAAAATATATGTACCTTCTATAGGTTCCAAACACAGCAGGAGCCAGGGCCTAGAGGCATGCAGTTCCCTGAAGGGTTTTCTGGCCCATTTTCCAGTAAATAAAGTTTTGTTGACAACTCAAACCCCTATGTTCATTGTAGCATTATTCACAGGGGCCAAGACATGGAAACAACCAAAGTGACCATCAGTAGATGATTGGATATAGAAGATAGGGTACATATATACGGTGGAATACTACTCAGCCATAAAAAAGATGAAATACTGTCATTTGTGAAAACATGGATTGAGCTTGAGAATATCAGGCTAAGCAACATAAGTCAGGCAGAAAAAGTCAAGACTCAGATGACTTCACGCATATGTGAGATATAAAACTGAAAGCAACAGTGAACAAGACAAACAAACACAAACAGATAGACACAGTCAACAGTATGGTGATTACCAGAGGGCAATAGGGTAGGAGGGGAGTTAGTAAAAGGGAAAGGGGATCAAATATATGGTGATAAAGGAGATTTGATTTGGGGGGATGAACATACAATGCAAATACTGATGATAATTATAGAATTATACACTTTAAATGTATCTATTTTATTAACCAATGTCACCCCAATAAATTTAATTTAAGACTATGGCTTTATATATGTGTGTATATATGTATGTGTTAGGTATATTATTGTGCTAATAAAGATATTTTAATCTTATTGAATTGGCAAATTTATTCACACCGTTTTTTTTTTTTTTTTGTATGTAACCTGAAAGTGAGTAAAGAATAGAGCATAGCTCTGATGTTTGAGGCTCTTTCCTCTGTACAGTCAGAGAACAGATGTCTAGGGAACGGGTTAAAAACCTCAGTAGCAATTTGAGATGTGTCAAAATATAAAAATTATCATGGCTGTAAAAATAGACATGGCTAGTAAAAACAGCTTTATTCCTTGTATTAATAGAAATAATAATTCTAATAAAAATAGAAAGTATAAAAAAATTAAAATGATAATATCTAGATAAGCACTTTAAACATTTCACTAAACATACCTTCAAATCCAAACACACACACACAGATGATTTTACATAAACTGGACCATGTGCATAATGCTAGTATGAAACCTGTTTGCTTTGCTCTTTTTCTTTAAAAGTCAAGGATATCCTTTTATTCCAATAAATATAAAACTACAAAATCACTTTTATGGGTACAGAATATTCTATCATAGAATACTACATAATTTATTTAACCAGATCCCTATTGGTAATTTTTTTTTGATACAATAAACATTGAAAAAATCCTGTACTGACCTGTTTACCAAATTGTCTAATTTTCTCCTTAAAGTAAATTCTACAATTAATTCTAATTGCCTACTATTAACAGGGCTCGGTAAGAGACTACAGGTATTTTAAACTCATACCTAACAGAATATTTGTCTAACTCTTTTTAAAAATTATTAATTAATTAATTTGTTTGTTTGTTTTTCTATTAGTTGTCCCATTTTCCCCCATTGTCCCCCCTTACCCTGCCCACCCACCCCCACAGTCAGTCCCCACTCTGTTGTCTGTGTCCATGGGTTATTCATACTAGTTCCTTGACTAGACCGTTCCTCTTCTTTGCCCCCTTTTCCCTCCCCTCAACACCCTGGTCACTATCAGTCTGTTCCTTGCCTACCTCCTTTTGAAAACAATTTGCCAGGATGTATTAAGATTCTTAGTTGGGCCCCCCGTAGGAGGGTCTTCACGGCTGTGCAAGGAAATGATGGGTGAGGCGGAGGGGACAGCGTCCCTGCGACGAGGCAGGTTGGGGCATAGGTGAAGGGTTCAGTTTCTGGAAGAGGAGGGCAGTGGGACTACGGTTAGCAGTTGAGGTTGCTGAATCAAAGAGCAGAGGTTTTGCAATCTGGTGTGTCTGGCTCCAAAGGAAGTCCTCCCTGAGGGAACGCCAATATCAGTGCGCCTAGACCTCTGTCACACCCTGACACCTACAAGAACGGGAGTTCCACAGGCCCTCCGCAGGGCGCAGTCTGGTGCAGGAGCAATGGTCTCTAACCCTGAGACGTTGCTAATCAGGGCCCCCACCCTGTCCTCGGCCACTCGGAAACAAAAAAAGGCCTGCAGAAGACCACCGCTAGCCGAGCTGCTAGAGAGCCCTGGGAAACAGGACACTCTGCGAGGTGTGGAGGAGCCCCTGGGAGTTGTCTTGTGGACAGCCCACTCATGTTACTGTACTGCACGACCAAAAGTGGCCGTGCAGAGGGCACATTTAATACCCCAGGGGAACCTGCAGCGACAGCTATACCAGGGGAGTATATACTGTGTTCAAGTAGGCACCGATGTGAGAGAGCGACTTCATACAGGTCAGCAAAAGAGAAGTGACTGACGTGCACAGCAGTGTCCAAATGGTGACAGCGGGTATCATTCACACCAGCTCCTACCTCCTGCTACGTGATGTCATGCGGCCAGCCACCCAGAAGAGAGGTAAAAAGCCTACACACATCTTTAAGCTGAGGAGGCTGCTTCCCTTGACGTTTGTAAACGTACCCGTCCATAATACCAAAAAACATCTCCCCCTGAAGTTTGCCACTAGCCACTCTTTTTACCTTCAACTGTGCCCCCGTTCAGACATCAGAGATCTTTTTGCTCACCGGGAAGACCTCGTTTACACGTGAAAACCACCAGTGGACCCAGCTCATGACATGCTGGACAAACTTTGAGGAAGAAAACAGCCCAGAGGCAAGTCTTTGCAGTCTCCGATGGGGCCAGGGTGGTTTGGGAGAACAGCTCAAGTTCTTGCAGTTTTTGGTATTGAGGCTCGTCTAAAATGCATTGTATTTGGAAGTGTTCAGGGCCAAATGAGCCTCAATTTGGAGGCCCTGCCACATTGGAGGGGTTCCTAATGCTTTTTCCAAAGTGTTCCCCGAGGCTGTATTTCAGAGATTTGTTAGCTGTCAGCAATTGTTAATTTCATATTCAACATTGTACGGCCATTGCAGCATCCTCACCATCCAGTCTGTTCTTGAACACACATGACTCCAACCAGGCAGGCTGACACGCAGCAGGATATGACGCCTCTCTGTTACTGCCTTGTACTGATTTTTGCATGCATCGATGGCAGTGTGGCGTGCTTGTGGGCAGGTGCACAGTGCATCAGTAGCTCAAAAATATTAAAGTGCATGTTGCTTGACCAGCAGAAATACTAACACAAGTGTGTTTTTTTAAGTGTATGAGGATACTCCCTGGTGAATTATCATAGTGCTCTCTATGGCACTGTTCAAGCGAAGCTGGGATGATCATTATGGTCATTGTGCAGATATTGTAGAGGGGATCCCTGCATCGCATGGGAGATGGGACTTGTGACTTCAAAATTCTTATTATAAGCTTTTGTTTAGCTATAGGAGTAGAAGGGAGCAGACCTTTCTGGTCTCACTTTATTTCACTTATTTGTCTTCATCCTAAGCAAATGCCTTTTAGTTCTGTGGAAAAGATCAAGATCAAGTCAGTATCAGGAAACTTCCCATGACCCCTTAAGTGTTTGGGACCACCTATTGGGGAGGAATGAATTCAACATGCCTCCCACTTAATCTTGCATTTAAGACTTCACGTTCTCCTCCGGTCACAAAGCCCAATGAAAGGCAGGGCCGATGGCAGGAGTAGGGGTACAAAGAGGCATTACCATCGGTGCCAGGGATGTGGCTGCAGCCAGTCTGCAGACTCAGAAGGGAAACACAGCACTAACAGGAGTGGCCTTCGCAGATCCAGAAGAAGCATAACCAGCATGGCCAATGTGGGTGCTTTCAACTCTGCTCGTCCTCAGAGGGTACTTCCAGCAGGTCAGTAAGAGCTGCCGGCCTCTCCTCAGGACGCAGCGTGAGTGTGGTGACTGCAGGGGCAACAACTACCGGCAAGCGCCTCAGGCTCTGAACTGTCTCCAACTTGCCATTAACATGATATTTGTAATTAAATGGCAGAGGACCATCAAATACTAAAGACTGCTCACTCTCAAAGATCCTTATTCATTTATGATCTATATCTATTAGCCAAAAAAAACTCTAAAAATTCTGAAATACATAACCAGGGACAGAAGCAACCAAGAGGAAACAGAATGAGTAAATGAAGCCAAGAGGCAACATGATATGATAGATTTTTTACTATTTTAACATTATGGACATGAATAGATCACCTGATTCCTTTTTTAAATGGTTACTTTGAGAGTTAGACGTTATACGTGCGGACTATCTGGCACATAACAGGCACTGTGCAAATGTTGGTGATTATCATTGTCAGGAGTGTTGAAAAGCAAATTTGAGCTTAATTGTACTTTCTAGAAAGGCCTTCATTCTTTCAGTCTCTTCATTCTTGAATTTTCTTCTAATTCCTTGCCCAACTTAAATCTTACTGAGCTGTTTAGAAAATAAACTAAAGTTCTCAACATATTCTATTAATGTTAATTTTTATATCCTGATGTTACTTAGAATTCTAAATTTTCATGGATTTAAAAGGAATTGCTTCCTGTAAAAAACTTCAATAATCCAGTCACAGTGGAAGTATAACATGCCATATAAAAACTAGAAAAACATTGGTGTTACATAAAACCTGAATATAAGATCAATTCAAAATCTAAACAAAAACTGGAAATTAAATCTTAAAATTATAAGATAATTGCAAGTAAAAAATCTATTTAAGAGTCTAGAAGTGATATATCACATAGTTTTACAACGCAGAACCAAAATGTATAGGTAACTTGACTCCCAATTAAGTCTGTATTTCCATAATCCTCATGTTTCTGAAGCTTAGCACTGTGCTTTGAATATAGAAGATATATGACATGTTTGCTGGATCCAATTAAATTAAAAGTTATAAATGTGACACAAATATAATTTATTCCAACCCAGCAAATCTGAGTATATAGAAATTTGCATAGCACTGTACTAATTCCACTCATCCCAAAGTCTCCTGTACCAAACTATAATGTAGTGGTGTTTTATGAGATCCAATATGTACAGTGCTTATGGTTTTAATGATTATTAATGGCCTCACAAAGTATTTCATATCTGAAAAAGGTCATTTCAAAATAAAGTTTTCTTAAAGTTTCATAAATAACAAAGCCACACGTCTAAAAAATCCTGAATTCAAAGCTCTTGAAAGTTGTAGGATAAATCTACATTTGATATCATACTTCCCACATTGTAACAAACATATTGAACTATATTAAAGGAATTAACCACTGTGAATTAATTCAATTGTAAAATATAAAAGTATTTTTATAATTTTGTACCATCACACATTAAATAATCTTATTACAACTATATATAAATGCATATATAAACACATATAAATGTTGAAAGAAAATCCATTAACAAATTGTGAACATTAGTAAAAGAAGACCAGATAAGAACATTGGTAAAAGCATCCTAATCTTGTTTGTTTGATTAAATACAGTAAAAAAAATAAAAAATTATACTGCATCTATCGATTTAGTGCATTAACAATTAAAATCCCAAAAGGGTTCTTTTTGAGTTTGACATAGTGATCATAAAATATAAGTTCTTAGAAACAAACAATCATGTCAGTTAATAGTTTTAATGCAAAAAATCATTTCTTCCATCACATATGATATATAAAAATATCATAACTGAGTCATGTCATTTTAAAAATAAAAAAATGGAAATAAAGAGATTTCAGGAGAAAACACAAATCAAACTGGATGAAATGTAATGAGGAATGTGTTATTGTCAAATAAAAAGTCATAGAAAAGCTAGATACTAATAAGTAAAAAAAAAAATAGAGAGCCATGTTTGGAATTTGTTAAAAGGAATTCTAGATGAGATGAATTAAACAAAAAATAAAAAATAAACTAAGAAGTTTAATGAATTTGATAGTTTAAAAAACTATACAACATACTCACACTTATACATACATATAAATTAAGAGGAAAAAAAGCTACAGACTGGGAAGCATTTTGTGGCAAACATAACTACTTAAATATTAACATGCAGCATTTATTGAGACAATACCAGTCTTCACAGAAAAATGGCCAAAGATTTTTAAACCCAAAGTAAGTTACTACCAATCTTACTACGAAATCTAATAAAATAAAGTAAAATAAAAATTAAATGTTAGTAAAGTGGTGAAGAACCAAATATAGTCCTATATTATTGATGGGTTACAACCCTAATGCTTTCCAAGAATTCTATTTTTTTTAATATAAAATACAAACAAGTTAATTTCATGAAACAACACAACCTAAGTAAAGGCATCAATTGTCAGTAAACTTTTAAGGAGATGAGGGTATGTTACCAAAATAAAACCTATGCTTCTTAATTTCCTTTCTCCTATGCCCTTCAAGATATGAGGTAGAACTCTATATGTAAAAACTGTAAGTCAAGAAGTGAAACCCCAGAATATACACATTTGCTCACTGCTTTATTCAACTATTATTTAATCCTGACAATACACCAGGAATTATGTTGGCATTAGACCACAGCTAGTGAGCAATACATAGTGTCTACCTTTATGGAACTTGCAGTGAAGTATATTTTGATTATTGTGTCACAGTTAGGATAAATTATCTTGAAGTCTTATAAACAGTTCATATTAAGGAATAGAGATTATTTAAGTACTATATATTGCTTAGATTATTCTATTTAGCTTTCCACAATAAATTAACATTGGAATTTGAATGGATATTCAAATTGTCTGTGACACAGACATGAAAAACATGATGGTTTCTTAGACACAATTGCTTCATATTTGTTACTAAACAGAAAATAATACTTTTGAGATATAACACTATTCTTGACAATCACTGTGAATTATTTCCTGTCCTGGACTATTTTTCCACCCATGCTTTACGTAGGTACACATACATACCTTTGTCACTACACTATTTTTTAAAAATTATTATTACATGCTTTTTTGTTTTTGTGTAGAAATGTTTTCATTGTGGTTTCAAATTTCCTAACTCTGTTTGGCTTATTTTACCTATTTCTGAAACTCCCCTAAGGGCTTGTGGTCCATAGCACACAACAGAAGTTTGAAGGTGAGACAACAGAATTAAAATTGACTTAATAGCAAAATGGTTTCAAAATTAGAGTCAGCGTTTTAGTGTTCACCTTTCATTTTGGGGTTGTAGTCAGTAATGCCACACATTATTCTACAGTGGTCCATTGTGCTAAGAAAGAAAATCACTGCGCTTTTGAAGAGCCTTAATATGTTCCTCTGTAAATCATTTATTACTATTATTTCAATATAAACTGGTTTAATTTCAAAATAACATTCTTTAAAATGAAATATTTGTGGATCATAAAATTAAAATCTCATACGCAACTCAATGTTTCTGGAACGAGCATCATGACCAAAATAAAGCAACCACATAAAATTATGTAAAGTATGTGTTTGCATATGCATGTATGTAGAGCGAGTTATATAAATATATTACTGACCTTAACTGAAGAAAAATTACAAAGTGAACAAAATACTGATTGGATTCCCAGAGGGGAAAAGGATTTACTTCAAAATATAGGCAACCATTTTTATGTGTTACTGCACCTTAAGAAAAGCAAACCATTACCTGTGCAAGAATGGGGAAGCCAAGGTTCCTACACCCATTACAAGGAGTCAGCGCTTCCCAGAGTCCCGAGGGCCCACAAGTGTTTTCGTCATCATCTTCTTCTTCCACTTCTCCTGGTGACAAATTTATTGTAGATGAAGTCCTCTGAAATTAAATTTATATTATACCAATATATTATATCCATGTTATTTAGATATCTTAACATGAACTAAATTTAAATGGCTATGGTGTATTTTAGCAAGCAAGTTAGCTTAATTCTAGCCATGATTGTGTGGCTGTAGCTATGGGGCTCATCCAGAACACATGTATGATTAAATTTTTAAGTTGAAAGTGAAAAAACTGGGTGAGAAAGACTGATAAGATACAAAATTTATAACAAAGAATAGGACATGGAAATGACCCAAGAAATAGCCGAATGGCAACAAATGAGAAAAATCTTATGATTTCTAAATGCAATCAGGGAAACAGCATGCAAATACTTTTTTTAAATAGAAATTAGTAAAAAGCCCATTTTTTCACAATGTCACCAAAAACATCTCCTTTTTGAAAAAAAAAATCACAAAATTTTACATTATACATATAAGGAGAAGTGATACTTTTTAAATTAATCATAGGACTTACCTTTTGAACATGGCTTAACCATAAGTACAAGGACAAAAGAAGAGATGTTAAAAGCAGATGAGCAATATCAAGAAACGTTTTGGATAATAAAAAACAGATGGGTAGATGTTCCCTGATTTAACGAATTTTAGAAAACTGAAAACTAAGTGCCTCCAAGAGGAAAGAAGAAGAAGCAGGCCTGTTCTGGACTCAGTATCCTCAAAAGGGCCTAACAGTTGGAGAGACCCACCGCCTCTGAAGGTGTAGGCCCGGATGGGGCTAAAACAGGATGGACCCTGTCTATTACAGAGCATTAGAACTCCTCGACCCGCCTCCCTCTCACCCAGCAAAGAGACTAACCCTTTAACCCCTGACAAGAAGTTGAAGGTTTACTTCTGGTGAGGCTGAAGCAAAGGGATTATGGATTTTAAGAATCCATGCACAGTGAGCAGAGGGTACCTCTCTAAAGACAAAGAAATTAAGTGAATCAGTATGTAGGAAATGAAGATTCCCACCGCATCCCAGTGCCTACCCATAGTTACCTTAGAAAATTTGTCAGCTAGGTTTATATCCCCACAAATAGGAAAGCAGACTATATTCCTCTCCACAAAAACTAATCTCATAAGAAAAAGATCTATAAATATCCAGGAAAATGGTGGGGTCTGTGCCTTAACACCTAGAATGAAGCCCACATCTCAACAAACTCCACCACATAAACAGTTTCTAGTTTTTTAGTTAAAGTTGAACAAGAACCCAAAGATCACCACATATTTAAATGAAGCCTTTAACAGACCAAAATATAGATGAAATAGTTTTAAATAGAAGCCTCAGAGAAACGGAAGATGCTTGCATCCCTGAAACAAGAACAGAGTGCTACAAAACAGACACACAAAATCCAATAGACCAGTTGGAAAATAAGTGTGAGGAAATTTCCCAGAATATAGAAACAAAGATGAAATGAAGTTACAAGTTAAGAAGAGTAGGGGATCAAACTAAGAGTTCCACATAGAGTTGGTAGGAAATTATCAAAGTCATTATGCAAAAAATTTTGCCAGAACTAAAGAAAAATTTCATATTCAAAGAAGAGCCTGCTGAATGCTCAGGTAGGTAATTTTTTTTTTTTTTTTTTTTTTTTTTTTAGGAAAAGAAAAGAAAGAAAGTTTGTCTAAAAATCTTCAGAAATTAGTGTTCAGCACAATACTGATAGATCATGATTACTGCAGTTAGCAAAGATATTTTACATATTGATTGTACTCCTCCCAAAAGTTGTTGCTTTTAAAACTAGAATGTAAGAGTTTACCAGACTACTGTGGGCATTCACATCTTAAATTTCCTTTTATCAATTTTCAATAACTGAGAAATTATGAAATTAGTCTCCCAATCAGTTATTGTCTATAAGATACAATCATCATAATAGCTACAATCTGTTGAACACCATTATTTATTATTTTAATTCACACAATCACCAGTTGAGGCAAATACTAAATTAAGGCCCAGAGATTCAGGTCAGATAAAACCCAAGGTCCCAGAGCTGATCAGTGGCAGAAAAAGGATTACTACCCAAACTGCCTGACTCAAGAGCTTACCCCCTTAACCACTGTGTTATACGGGCTCTCATTCAGCACAATAACCTGTCAAAGGCAGTATACTGAACAACCAAGCTGAAGCAACTGCAGTTTAAATTGAAGAAGCATATTTGTTATTGTATTTCTACTGTATGATGATACTCCAAAGCATTTTGTTATGCGTGACAACCACTGAAAATTTCTGTACTTTGGTACATAGCAGTCCATACTTGCTTAACTACACATTTCTCAAATCAGTAATAAAAGGTGATGATCACTGAGATTTTTGATCCTGCAGATCATTTGGGAGAAAAAATTGGAGGATGTCTAACATTTTAATACAGCAAGGGCATCAATATGATCAAAGCTGTCTACAAAAATAAATGGGATGATCAAGTAGGCATCTCCTCCACCAACACATGATCAGTTATCCATTTGACCATCAAGGTAGAGATGGCATGGCACTACAAATCATTGCATTCTTGGTGAAGAATTGTCAACATTTCATAGGTTAATCAGCTCTTTTCTTCTTGTCTCTTTCTCCTTCCCAAAGAAAAATTCTATGTGTCTCTTCCCTGTTCATAAATCTCCAATTATACCACACAATCTTACTAATACTCTGCTTCTTTATCTGCAAAGTAGGCATAAAAGTAATTACTATTCAATAGGGCTGTATGAGGGTAGGATTAATTGCTTGACAGTGAGGGGCACATAAAAAAATAATAAATAAATGTTGCTACTTTTATTATTATTATCTTTATCCTAAAAGAGGTGTGTCTATACACATAGCGCACACACACAAGTATGGCTGACTTATCTGCATTAATTGTAAGTTATCTGAAAGCCAACATTGACTTATTTATGTTCGTATATATTACAATGTGTTGTGCATAATGGAATTTAATAATTGTTGAGTGAATTATTAATGACTGAATTTCAAACTATAATTCTCAACCTAGAAAATTTCACAAATATTAAAAGGTGTGTATAAATGCATCACAAATCTCATTATTGTTATTTTAATCTTATTTTGTGTTAGCCATTACCAATAGCTTTAGCAGAAATAACAAAATTTATCAGTGGTTTAGTACTGCCCCCTAAAGACAGTATGTAAATTAACTATATAAAACACTAATTTTCTACTTCACTGTTTTACAATTAAAGATGCCTGAGAAAGATTTTATCAAATTAAATATAATCTTCAATTATATATGGGAAAGAAGCTCCATGAAGATAAAGTCACAAGTGTTCTTATTGTTTTTAATCCCCACTGGAGGATATATTTATTGACTTTAGAGAGGGGGGGGAGGAGAGAGAGAGACAGACATTGATATGACAGAAATATCAACCAGTTTCCTCCCATTCAAGCAGATTGGGGATGGATCCCACAGCCTAGGTACATGGCTTGATCAGGAATCAAATCCACAGCCTTTTGGTGTATGGGACGACACTCCAACCAACAGAGTCACCCAGCCAGGGAGGCTACAGCATTTTTGTAGCTGAGGAATTTCCTTCTGTTCTTTTTACCAAGAACTAGTATCATGAACAGAAGCTTTTCCTACAACTATTTATATGATATTTTTACTTCTTCATTCTATTAATATGGTGAATCACATTAATTGATTTTAGATTATTAAAATAACTTTGCCTGGCATATACCCCATTTGGTCATTAATATCTTAATGCATTGCAAGTCTTGGTTTATAACTATTTTGTTAAGGATTTTTGATACTGTGTTCATGAGTAGTATTGATGTATAGTTTGTGTGCATGTAAAATGTCTTTAATAGTACAGTAATGTTGACGTCCTACAATAACTTGGGAACAAATGTCATCCTTTATTTTAAAAAAGGGTTTTCAACAGTAAACTATCTGGGCTTGAAGTTCCCTTGTGGGGAAGATTTTAGTTAATATAAAATAAATTAATTAACTCAAATTAATTTAATTTAAATTATGTTGTTTATTTCCACTATTTCAAACAAACTCATTAAAAAATTTAAATTATCTATTGATCAACAACTGCTGTCTAGAAGACTAAACTTGAGGGTGAGGGAAAGGAATGATAAATATGTCATCAACTCTGAATCAAGGTATGAAGAGATGTGAAGATAAGTAATTAGATGGTAAAACCAGACCAAAATTATAAGCATTACAGAGATACAAAATTAAGGCGTTAGGAAAACATAAAGAAGGATCAATTATTTCCAACTGAGGTGTGAAGAGGAGAGAATTCAGAGAAGCACCTGTACTTAAGCAACAGCCCCTCACATGATAAAAGTTCTGAGGGGCAGAGGATGATGAAAACAAGGTGCAGGAATTGCATGATCACGGCTGTGTGAATGTGCTTAACATGTTTGGCAAATCATGAGTCAGGGAGGGCACAAGGGAAGATGAGAGAGAAAGAATTAAATCAGGGCTCTATTGTGAAAATGGATGGTTTAGAATCAATTCAACATTTGCCAAGGTACAATTTTTTACTCTTAATTCTATAATGATTATGAAAAAGAAAGCCCACATGTGGCTGGGTACAAAGAATTAGGAGACTATTTCTCTTTAAATTTCCATAGTACAGATGATCTTGGGAACTCAAATCGATTGTTTTTAACTACTTGCTACTTTTCATTGAAGTATATTTTATCTTTATGATTTAGGGACCATATTTTCTATTTATATAACCTTCAAAATGACTAGCACTGTTCTAGGCACGTTATATGCATATACTTTCAACTAGACAGCTCTGGTCCATTCTAATTTTTTATATTCTCTTTCAACAATTATAAAATAGAAATGCCCTCAGTGCTAGTGTGTATGTAAATAGTTATATGCTTGTGTTTTTGTTGGACTGAAAACTAGAAAATAAAATGTATGTTTGATCAAAAGAACTTGTGAAAAAAGACCTTTAATAATTCCACAATAAAAAAATAAATGTTACCATTCTTAAATGGCACTATTTTACCATTTTCAATATATAAGAGCATATTATTTGTATTACTCATCTTTATATTATATATAGTCATTTCTATTATACTATATTTTCACCCATTTTCAGGGGAAGCAATTGTTCAACTACATGAAAATAAAATTTTGGAATAGTAAGGAATGTGATTGAAGTGTATAATAATTAAAACATCAAAAAGTAACAGTGGGAGCATTTTATACTGAAAAGTAAATGAATACAAATTGGAAATTAAGCCTGTTAGATCAGCACAAAACTGATTAATTCTAGGTAGGTCATACTGACATGAAATCAAAGTAGAATAAATAAAACAGAAATAGAAAGTGGGGTCTATTAATATTAATGTAGCCAAGGGTATGTTAAGGACATAACACTATTAAGAGATGTGAAACAGATGGTTTAGACTAATGATTTGATACTTTGGGGTAACTTCCATGATTCACATTATTTGGTGGAGAAAATTACACAAAAAGAAATGTATTTTACTACAAGTCTGCAGGGGAATATAAATTCTTGACTTTATAATCTCAAAGGAGACTAGGAATAAAGAATGAATACAATCAACTTGGGTTCATAAACAACAATAAAGCCATAGAAAGTGAGACTAAAATATTAAGTCCCACTTTAAAAATACAGTAGATGTTAGCTATGTTAGTATTTGCAAATTCTATTGCAGGATCAAAACATTCTCTTAACCACAATAGACAAAGCCCAGGAAAAAAATAACTAGTAAGTTAAAAAATGCATGGAGAACATAATAAAGGAAAACTATAAATGGTCAAAAGAACAACTGATATAGGATATTTTAAATGTACACAGCTAAAAAAATTTTTACACCATAACAAGAATAAACTCAAAATGGATTAAAGACTTAAATGTGAGATTCAAAAACCATAAAACTCCTTGAAGAATACATACGCAGTAAAATTTCATATATTGTTCTTATCAATATTTTATTTGCTATATCTCCTTAGGTGAAGGAAATAAAAGAAAAAAAGTAAATCAAACTACATTAAACTAAAAATAATTTGCACAGCAAATAAAACCATCAACAAAATGAAAAGACAACCTAATGAATGGGAGATGTTCACCAATGATAGATACATCCAATAATGGGGTTAATATCACCCAACTCAATACCAAAAAAATAATCCAATTAAAAAATAGGCAGAGGACCTGTATAGATAATTCTCCAAAGAGGACTTAAAATGGCCAATAGATACATTAAAAGATGCTCAACGTCACTAATTATGAGAGACATGTAAACTAAAACCACAATGAAGTACCTCACACCTGTTAGAATGGCTGTCATCAATACATCAACAAACAAGTGTTGGGAAGAATGTGGAGAAAAGGGAACCCTAGTGCACTGTTGGTGGGAATGTGGACTGTTGCAGCCACTGTGGAAAAAAAGTATGGAGTTTCCTCAAAAATTTAAATGAGTCTGCCTTTTGACCCAGCAATCCCACTTCTGGGTATATATCCAAAGACACCCAAAACACTAATTCCAAAGGACAGATGGGGTGGGGAAAAAGGATGCTTACAGTTGTGAGTACTAAAATAGTTTATTCTTTATTATTATTTATTAATTATTACATTGTTTTTACATACAAACAGCCGTATACCTACTTTTGTCATACCCTGTGTGCTCCTGTGTTCACTGCAGCATTATTTACAATAGTCAACATATGGAAGCAACTCAAGTGCCCATCAATAGACAAGTGGATAAAAAAGTGGTGGTACGGGTAGGTATACAATGGAATATTACTCAGCCATTAAAAAAGGATAAAGTCTTCCCTGGCTGGTGTAGCTCAGTGGATTGGGGCTTCGTCCTACAAACCCCAGTTAGGGGCATGCAAGAGGCAACCAACTGAGGTTTCTCCTCTCTTTAAAAATAAATAAATACAATCTTGATTTAAAAAAAGAATGAAATCTTACCATTTGTGATAGTATGGGTGGACCAAAAAGGTGTTGCACTAAGTGAAATAAATCAGACAGAGAAAGGCAAACACAATATGTGGAATCTAAAAAACGAAATAAACAACAAGCAAAATAGAAACAAACATAGATGCAGAGAACAGACTGATGTTTGCCAGAGGAAAGGGGGTTTGGAGGACTGGGTGAAAAAGGTGAAAGAATTAAGAAATACAAGTTGGTAGTTTCGAAATAGTTACAGGAATGTAAAATACAGCACAGGGAATACAGTCAATGATACTGTAATAACTGTGTGTGGTGTCAGGTGGGTCCTGGAAATATCAAGGGAACACTTTGTAAAGTATATGATTGTCTAACCACTATGCTATACATCTGAAACTAATACAAAATAATATTAAACGTCGACTGTTACTGAAAAATAAAATGAAAAAAAGAAAATTTAAAATGCTTCTTATTCACAAGTACTCTCATTAATGATTACTAAATATTTGTAACCTAATGAAATAGAATCATAATACCCCTGATGAGATGTGTGTACTACTATTTGCTACAAATTGATGTTATTCACATATGGCACTTTTGATTTTTTAAAAAGATTGTTTTAACTTACATAACTTTAGAATTAATGTGTCAAGTTGCATAAAGAACTAATAAAATTAAAATTTAAATAATTACAAAAGAACAAGTCAAATTTTCTTTGTAAACAGAATTGCAATAACCATATGTCTAAATAATCCCTTACCAATTAGAGCACACATTTTATAGAACCTTAATGAGTTTTACAAACATTAACAAAATAAATCTCAAGGCCTCCTCAGGCATAGCTATGATTTCCATTTCTCCCAGTTTATACACAAAGCCTGATCACACTAAGCCTTGGCGTGAAGTATGTACATGGTATGTGAAGGTCATAGATGTGAACAAAACTGGAATCTAGATTACATTTTGGTGACCATGGCTCAAAAGGTGAAAATTAGCAGGAAAAAAACTTCAGGAATTTTTGAATATTTAAAAATACTCAAACTTGTTTTTTAAACGATATGAACTTTCTCTTAGAATACATACAACATTGCAACGTAAGAAAGTATGTCTCTACAGAAGGTATTTTTATTGCTAGTTTTATGTATCTGCGTGTCTGTGTGTGTTAAATTAACTGGTGAGTTTGTTTCCCAATGAAGAGTTCAATTGTTTATTAAGTTTTAAAAGCTGTGTGTCCTGATAGAAATTTTCCAGGTCTTTGGTCTTGGTTTAGAATTGACCTATAACCAGGATAAGTTTAGATTTAGGTTAATTTCTAATCCTAAAAGCACCTTCATCAATTTTATCTGTCACAATGAACATGATGGTATGTTTATGGAGAGAAGAAAAAGATCAAAATGAAAGTTTCAGAAGTAAATCCTTGAGGATTCTCACCTCAAAGTCCAATTTTGAACTGATTTAAATAAATAAACAGTACTATCTAAAATAGTAATCTTTCTGCCTTGGCCAGTGTGGCCCAGTGATTGGAGCATCATCCTGTAGACCAAAAGGTCATGGGTTCAATTCCAGGTCAGGGCATATACCCAGGCTGTGGGTTTGATCCCCAGTCAGGGTGCATACGGGAAGGCAACCAAATCGATGTTCCTCTCTCACACTGATATTTGGTGTCTCTCTCTCTCTCTCTCTCTCTCTCTCTCTCTCTCTCTCTCTCTCTCTCTCTCTCTCTCTCTCTCTCCTCTTTGCCCCTCCTTTCCCTCCCTCTCTCCCACCCTCCTTCTTTCTCTAAAAGCAATGAAAAATATGTCCTCAGGTAAGAATAAAAAAATTTTTTAATAGTATTCTTTCTATGGGGTAACAGCTTGGTAAAGGGGAAGGTCTATATTTTACTTTTACATCTGAATCCCTAGTATTTACAGTAATATGTGGCAAAGAGTAGGTATGTGAATGCTGAATTTAATGTGTTTCTTTTATATACTTAACAGCACCAATAAATGTTTCTTATCAAAATATTTTGCTAATTTACACTAGTAAAACTGATCATGTTTTCTCCCAGAAAAACTGCCTTTGATTAATAATCAGCTTAACAATGCTGAGTGTTTTTTAAAACCTTTCACTTTTTGGGGATAATTTTTTAAAGTAGAAAGGAACCTTCCAGATTCCCTAAGACAAGTTGAAAAGCATGGCAATACCCTTCAGCTTGTGCCACATTCTTGCCATCTGCTGGTATTTAATAAACTCTCCCAAATCCAGCATCAAGTGCCTGGCTTGAAATTCCTGAGCCGCATCCTGTCCAGCCAAGGCATTAAACCCATGCTGGCTAAGTCATCTGTCTGAGAAACTAAACTGGGAGGTATCCAGGACAGTCAAAAACATCTGTAATTTCTGATTCACCAGATGCTACTGTTGATTCATTCCCCAATCCTCCACCTTGATCAGCCTAATAGAAAACTAATTTTACCTAGAAGAAATGAAATTATTTTGCTCCCCGGCTATGGATTTCCATCACCTGAAAACCCCTTTCTGTAGACACAACTCTGACCAAACAGAACTACTCCAGACAGATCTGACCCTCATACCATTAAATCTGTCTCTTACACCACCAGAAATTCCATCCTGTCATCGCCAAAAGGCACAGCTTCCTCCGCTGGCAGCCTATGTGTAATAACTGGTCAGTGAAGTCCAGCCACATTCTCCCAACCTATGACAACTCCAGAGGACCTTCTAGTGGGCAACAACTAATACCTTTTCCAATGAGGTCTGAATCACAACCTTGTAGAGAGGGGCTCTCCTTCAGTCATAGAATCCTTTTATATTTTTATCAACATAGACAGCAGTGTAGTAAAGGCTGGAGGGAAAGGGGGGCAGGGACTGGGTGGCAGTGGGCAATGGTGGGGGAGGAAATAGGGACATCTATAATAGTGTCAACAATAAAAATAAAATAAAATACATACTTTTATATTTTGTTTCACGTGTTTATGATTGCTTTCCTATCATAGTTTTAAAACCTCTTATTTTAAGCTTTGCGTTCTTGAAGTACTATGTGGCATCTGTCTCCTACCTGATCCAGACTGAAACAATACCTTCAGTAAGGGTAGAGCCAGAATACACATGGCTGAAGGCAGAAAGCAATGAATAGTGCTGAATCCTAGAAAGTATAGTCAGCTACTGAAAAGTAGGTTGAATAACTACAGTGTTTCACACCATGGGTTATATTACTTAAGGCACAACATTTTTCAGAAGACAGAATACTGTATTGGATTCCCTGGCTTGGCCAGAAAAACTTCATTCTAGATATTTCTGTAAATCGAGGCTTGCTTGGCATCATAAATTGAGTGCCCATATCAACCTCTTTTTAAAGTTTAGATGTGAAAGTGGGAACCTATTAGACACAAAAGTAAGAGTATTAAGAACATTAATAACCTCTCAGAAATATAAGGTCTATATAGACTTCACTCCATTTAACAAAAAGCAAACAGCCAAGAAGTTCTCACGTAGGAGACTATTACAAAATACTGCAGCATAAGGAAAGGGAAATAGTTTCTAGGATACATGCTTATCTCTAAAATGAACTTTATATAACAAACAAAAGGAAGTTTTAGGAGAACTATTTGGTATCTTTTAAAATATTTTAAAAATAGCCAACATGAAACATGCTCATAGCATGCCTGACTATCCCTGCAAGGTCTGCTTGCAAGTGCAGCCTTTCCCTGGCATCTGCGACCTTGGATTTCTGAAGAATTCCCGTCCCTCAGATATGAGTGGTTCACTGTGGCTGAACTGCTAGTGAAAACAATGCTTTATGCTGACCGCCTGATTTCCTTCCTGGGAGTCTGGAATTTTGTACATTCTATACACAGGGTGTCTACATGACTAGTCCCCAATAAGAATCCGAGACATGATTCTTTAATGAGTTTCCTGGGTTGGCAACATTTCACAAGTATTGTCACAACTCGTCGCTGATAGAATTAAGTGCATCCTGTCTGCCTCCCCTGGAAGCAGACCCTTGGAGGCATGTCCCTGCTACTCCAGACTTCATCCCATCCACTTCCTCCTCTGATTTTGCTTTCTCTCCTTTCATTGTAATAAGTCACAACTTTGAGTACAACTATTTGCTGAATCCTGTAAGTCCTCCTAGTGAATCATGAAACCTGGATCTGGTCTTGGGGAACTTCAACACAAAAACACAGGCAGGAAATGGTAAGAAAAAAAAAAAAAAGGCTAAAGTTGAGGCAATGACACAGGTCAAACTTGTTGAAATAAGACAATAATGCAGTATAAAATTTAAGTTTTTTTTTTTTAAGTCTCTAAGAACCAAAGCAATGTTACATAAAATCAAACTAATGCTTTGATCACCAAATTGGAAAAACTGGCCCAAATTCACACACACACACACACACACAGATGAAAGCATGTCAGAAAATTTGGTGGAGCAAAGGAAGCAAGTTCAAGGACAGATAATCCTAGATGAATAAATCTGAGCAGTAGATACATAAAAAATAATAAAAAGTAGAAAAAAAACTTTCTAGATTCAAGAAAGAGCAGGTCTATGGCAAATGCCTGGAAAAATTCATGGAAAAGATTCATATCTAGATATAGTCTGGCAAAAATCTTTTAATGCTAAAGGAAAAGAATAAACTTCAAACTTTCAGAATGTGCATTCAGATTGCCTACCATTCTCATCAAAATGTTGGATGCAAATAACAGAAATCGACTCTGGTTAAGTCGTCGTCGTTGGCAGCCGTCCGTCTCGAGAGACGATGGTGTAGCTTCTTAAGAGTCTATCTGCACCGCCGAGAATGGCTGTGCAGTCCGACTCGGGAGTGACACGGTATCTGTCTCCTCCCGTGTTGAATCGACATCTTGCGATGACGCTGGAGTGTCCTCTCCAGTGAAGCTGAAGCTACAGAGCCTGGGCAGGGTGATATGGAGGGTCTGCTGTTGCCCATGCAGCAGACCCCCCCTCTCTTCGCAGCTGAAGGGTCCAAGGGAAAGACGGAGTCAATACAGCTTGGCTTCAGGTGCGCCGCAGGAGTTGCCGGTGTTGACTACAACGTCAAACCGCCTTAGGGACTCCGGCTCCGGATTTTCTGTCGGGGTTTACTCCCTTAGCCTTTCCCCTGAAGAGGTATGCCGCAAGGCAGCGGAGGTTTTTTGGAGTCAGAGTTTTCCTTCTCTGTCTCTGGTTAAGTAAAGCAGCAAATACATTAATGTAAGTAAGTATCAAGTAGCTCTCAGAATCAATAAGAAGCCTAAAAATCAGGCATTGAGAACAAACCACTGAATCTCAACTCTGCTACAACTGTAGCAAGTAATTTGGAGATCTTTGCTAATAGGAAGCTTTTCACATCCTAAGTAGTCAGAAAGCAAAGAGAAATGTAAAACCCCATGTCTACCATATCTACCAATGGAAAACATCACGCTGACATATTGTTGCACTATTTGCAATAATAAAAGCATAAAATAATTTTTAAAATCAACAGATTATTCATGGTGCACAGCTATAACTCAAGAATTTTATACCTAACAAAGTTACTAGTTATGTTTGAAAACAAGAATTACACAACACAGCGCTCATAAATAATTCTTGAGAGAACAAATTTATCCTATTTGAGGAAATTCTATTCACTGAGATACAGACTGAGGAATCAATAACATGCAAGAGTGAATATTTCAATCAGTTTAATACAAAGTTCTAAGTATAATGTTTGTTACGATGGTTGTACTATTAAATGTGAAAGCCAAAAGAAAAGGTTTATAAGATTTAAATGGCATTTATATTTAAAAACCTGTAGTCTCAGATCTAATTAACAATAACTAGAGACTACAAACAAGGTAAGTTAAAGGAAATTAAATTTTTCATTATAGTCAAATTTATAGTTTTGTTTATAAATTTGATAAGTGAAGAAACATAGTTTGAAGAGAAAACTTATAAACTTTATGCCAATAACTGTTTAAATTAAAATAGCAATTTCTATATTCTTCACTACAAAAACAAAATAAAGTGTAACCTATGTAACGTGAGACAAAAAGAAAAAGGTAGCATTAAAACTCATAAACTATATTAGGAACCAACAACAAAAATAATTTTGGGGGTATTAATTAAAAATAAAACAGAGCCCTGGCCAGTGTAGCTCAGTTGGTTGGAGCATCATCTGTGAAATGAAAGGTTGCAGGTTCAATTCCTGGCCAGGGCACGTGCCTAGGTTGAGGGTATGGTCCCTGGTTGGGGTGCCTGCAAAAGGCGTCTTATCAATGTATCTCACAGCAATGTTTCTCTCCCTATTTCTTCCCCCTCTTCCTCTCTTTAAAATCAACAAGCCTATCCTCAGGTGAAGATAAAAAGATGAAGTAGGAATTACAGTTTTTAGAAAAGGATTTAAAGAGGGGACTAATTATTGTTCGCTAATAAGAGTTAAAAATTATAAAGAGCAATCTTGAACATTAGGCTTCCAAACTACCACTTATGAGTGATTAACATGTCTAAGACATGTGCTAAGTTCTTTAAGTTGGTTGTCTTATTTAATCTTAAAAAAAAAAACACATATTGTATATAGAAAAACAATTCTTGTGTTTAAATATGAAGAAACTAACTCAGTCTCTTTTCTCAGTTACTAGTCTAACTAAAAATTGTTCTCTTAGTCAAATAACACAGTATCAAAACATAAAGATATAAGAAAAATAATTATAATCATAGATTAATAATAAAACAGAACCACAATTATAGTATGTGTTGCAAAGACCAAAGCCTCTTTTTCAAAATTTATGGAATGTTTACAAAATTTACCTTGAAATATACTATTAAAGACTTCATTTCTTAAGAGGATAAATTTTATTTTCTCTCAATATAATGCCAAAGCAAAACAAACAAAAGAAGAGCCCTGCAAGTCAATAATAAAACTTAAACTTGAAAAAAAACCTACCAATCACAGATTTTAAAACACTCTTTTAAATAGTTATGTAGTAACATTGGGCTAAGGAGGAGGGATAAAACTGTCACTGATTAAATATTTTTTTAAAGATTGCATATTAGAAAATGGTATGTTATAACCTATAATAAACTGCAAAAGTAAAGCTCCATGATAAATTTATGTTGAAAAACATCTTTGTTATTAAACAACAGAGTAAAATGAATGTATATTCAAAAATCCTAAATAAAATAATAGCATGAAAAATCCAACAGCATGTTTAAGTAATAATAATGAAGAACAAAATTTTAAGCTAGGAATGCAATAGGTCAAATAAAATGGAACTGTCTCAATAGATGTCAAAAAGTTATTTAATAAAACTTAAAAAAAAAAAAAAAAAAAGACCCTGGCCATTGTGGATTAGTTGCTTGGAGCATCATCCCGTACAATGAAAGGCTGTGGGTTCAATTTCCTGTCAGGGCACATACCCAGGTTATGGATTCAATCTCTGGTTGGAGCACATGTGAGAAGACAATCAATCAATGTTTCTCTCTCCCACCGATGTTTCTTTCTTTCTCTCTCTCTCTCTCTCTCTCTCTCTCTCTCTCTCTGTCTCTCTCTGTCTCTCTCTCTCGCCTCCACCCCTTCCTCTCTCTAAAAGCCTTGGGTGAGGATAAAAGAAATTTGTTTAAACTGAAAAAAAAAACAAACCTCCTTCACAAAAATATATAGTAAAATAGGAAGAGAGGAATACTTAAGACTCAACAATACATAATAAGATTAAAATTAGTTAGAAAACAATGTCCATTGTTATCACTATTATCTAATGTCTTGAAAATTTTAACCAATGCAAAAGACAAGAAAAAAATCATAAAATCGTATCCTAAATGATTGGTGTATGATCAAGAAAAATACCACATTATTATTCTCAAGTGAAAAAATTACATACTTATAAAACTCAATGGTTTAGGAGGGTAAAATATGGCTACTGGTTATAAAATAAACATAAAAACAATTATATGTAAGCAAAAGTTGCTAGAATAGAAAATAGAAAAAGAATATTAAAATTTTAAAATATTAAAATTTATAATCAAAATATTAAAATGATAATCAAAACAGCTGACAATAACCTTAATGGGGTCCCTACATAAATAAAACTGGAAGATTATAAAGTATAAAAACACATGTCTGAGAGACAAAGGAAACCTACGTTTAAATAGAGAAACTCTTCACTGAGAGGGCTGAATGGCCCAAAGATTATAAATCATTCTCAAATAAAATTGTTAGTTATAATCTAAATTAAAATCTCCATATATTCTTTCTGTAGATGATAAGTAAACTGATTCTGTAGTTGTATAATATATAATTATATGATGAGAACGGTACATAACAGACAGTAGTTGAACAACAATTTTTTTTTTTTTGATGAATGGTTAAATTAATAAACTGATCTTAGTTGGGTCTGAAGCAAAAGATGGCAAATGAATTAAAAATCCACTAGAAAAAAATTAAAAAAGAAAAATGTTAAGGAAATTATGAGAAAGGTACTATAAAAAGTAAAAAATAATGTAGTACTTGTTCAAGAATGACAGAAGAAACAGTACTAGTTCAGAACTTAATATAAATTCTTTATTATGTAAATAACACATTATTCAGGTAAGACTCTGGTATTCAATCCAGTGCCTTGTATCTTATAAGTTAAGTCTCTCTATCCGGCTGGTGGAAATATAAAATATTTTCTGTCTATGTGAGCTACTGGCATTGTTCAAACTGCTTTCCAGCTTCTTGAATGTGCAGATTAGCACTCAACTGAAGAGTTGATGGACCTTTTCCACACATATTTAGGTCTCTCATTGCATGCACTTCCTACCTCTCCAGTACACTCTGTCCTACAAATTCCAGCAACTTGGACCTACCTGAAAACTAAACTCCATCTTTGCAACTCAAGGAGAACAATGAGCTCTGTTTAGGTTGCCTCTCATTGCTCTGTTGCCTATGAACCTCCTCCAGACAGAAGCTGGATAGCGGGGCCCACTCCACCTGGAGTGAGACAAACTGTCCCTTGGAAAATTCTTTTCCGTTTTTTTTTTTTTTTTTTAACCTGTTTGTTGCTTACTCATGCTTACTGTCTCAGCTAAATATGACTACTTCTGGATATAATAGATGATTATCTATTCATAACTTTAAGGCCTTATAATCAGTAAATCTCCAATATACATGTTCTGCACCGTATTCTGAGACTATGCTGGACCACCTTATATAGCTTGTTTATTCCCTACTATCTTTGTTCTTTTCAAAGTTTATTTATTCACTCACTTGTTAATTCAAATTCATTCAACAACACAGGTAACATGCTGGTGATTCTCCCAAGTTTCATTCAGTACTTGGAAATGCACCAATGTCCCCCATTCACCATGGATGCACACATGCTTGCGTATACACATACAAACAAACAGAACATATGTATATACACTTTTTACAACTCTACTCCTTCCACAAAATCTTCTCTAATTAATGAAAACACATCTTTCCCATGTGCTTTTTTTCTATCTAAAACTGCAGCACCCTTGAATCTAAATCTCCAACCATTCTTTAGATCAGTATTTCAATTACTTATTTAACTCATATATTCATCTAGTATTGCTCACTTTGCCTCTTCAATGTTGCCTTTCTTAAAGAATAAAATCCTAGAGAATTTTTTAAAAACATGCCTTTTTATCCCCTTAGTCCTTACTGCAACAATTGAGAAGACTTTCAGCAATGCATGATGATGACAATATTGCAACACTATGCAGAGCAAAATAAATGTTGACAGAATGGAAATAGTACCCTTGATAAATGTTTGAGGCTGGGCCTTCTTTTTAAACACCAGTTTTAAACACCCTGTAACTTCTGGTCCAATCCCTTTACTTGCTATAAAATGCACAATAAATAATTGGCAAGACTGGCTCAAGATTTTATACTTAGGGGAAGAGAGTCTGTATTCATCAGTGCAAGTAACCGAAACATAATACAGTAAAATGAAAGAATTTTGATAAAGTTATTCCATTTTAATTTCAACACACAGGTGCCGGCACTGATAAATGTAACCTGGAGATTTAATTCAGTGAAATATTCTCCTTCAGGCATATTTAAAAGAAGCTGTTGCATTTTTCTGCATATGATTATTTTAACCCTGAAAACACCTTTTAAATATGAATTATAAATCCAGCAGCCTTAAAATGAAACTAAAAGAGTTTCCCCCAGTCTTTAGTAAATAAGAAATTGGTGTAGTAGAATTACTTTTTGCCTAGAGGGCTACATCACCTCTTGACTAGATAATTCATGTTATATTTTTTAATGTATTGTGAGTTTACCAAAGTTTGTACAGAAGACAATTTTTTAAATGTTAAAATACTTTAATGTGTGATTTTTTAATACTGTAATTTTTCTAATGTGTCATCCCCTCTCCAAAGCGGACATTTCACGAAAGGGGTCTTGGAGTGAATTCAGCAGATCCCAAAACCCTGATAATCCTGGTATTTCCAAGATACTGCCATTCTAATTGCTAGGAGCCACATTTTCTAATTATAAACTAACTTCAGGGTATAGCAGGGAATTTATCTTCTGTAGTTCAGTAAAACCTAGCCTTGACAGTCTCGGATCATTGGCTTGAATCAGAAATAGATTTCCTTAATAACTACAGAGCACTCTGCCATTCTCTATCTGCTGAATTCGTGCTTATCACTTACTTGCAATATCTATGAATAATGCAAGAAACCTACAAACTCTACTATTCTGACTATTTCCGCAAAGTTGAACTTTGGTGAGCATGTAGTTGGCCATCTGAAGTCAGGTATTGAAGTCGTTTCTGTTTATAAGGGAGTGGGAGGTAGGGTAGTGAGAGGTTCCTATGACAATACAGATGAGGCCATAAATATTCATTAATTTAAAATTCTATTGATGGGCTGTGGTAAATTACAAAAGTAGCCACAGTTCCTTGGATCTACTGTAATTACAAGATAGAGCCTATCGCTCTTCTCCTTAAGGATAGGTTAGCCATGGGACATGTTTTGGTTGAAAGCAATGTTGTATTAGTTCCAACCCAGTCCTCTTGAAGGCTTTACCCATTATCACTCTCTCAAGACCTGAGACTACAATATTAGCTATCCCTGGTTAGCCTGCTGGAGGGGACAAGGCCACATGAAAGTGATCCTAGGCATCCCTACTCAGCCGAGGCTATCGTTGGTTTGGCAGCCCCAGCCAATGCACCAGCTGGCTAATGTCACATAAATGAGTCCAGGCAAGACCTGTTCAACCTGCCCACACCTGAAGAACTACCCAGTTTATCTGCGCCTAGATGGACAAACTGCAGAGAGTAAGCTTAGAACTGGTTGTTGTTTTAAACTACAAAGTATAGGGGGGCGTGTTACACAAAAAAGGTTAACAAACACTTTGACCTCTAAGATGGCAGTTGATTATTTGCAATAGTGAACGTAACACGATGTCTAATGTTTTCAGAGTGCTTAGAATCTTTTAAAATAAAACAACGAACTAACTGGCTTCCATTACTCTTCCCAAAATGTTTCTCTATTTTGACTGGTATCTACCAAGTGTTATGAGTATCTCCTTTTAGCCTCAATATTCCCAAAATACATTATCCGTTTATGCCTCATGTCTTTATATTGCTATTCCCACCCCACCCCCCTCGTTCACATGTCATTTAAACTCAGCTCAGTCACCACTTCTGTGAAGTCGTTCTGAATCCTGCCTTCACCTAGGAGATTCCCTATTTGGTACTGTATTCCCAGGATATATTTCTACCTTTATCTCATTAATCCTTATAATAATTTCTTTACAACTATGTCCCCTTGCTATCCCACAAGGTACAGGAGCCACACCTTTGTATTACTAGTCACTGACAAAGCCATGCATGGGGTAAGTGCATCATAAAAGTTTGATAAATTAAACAAGAAATCTAAAGTAGAAATATTTTTAACCTGGTTTTGGGCATAAGGTATTGTGTACTATTATTTCTGTGATTAGTCTCTGAATAACAGCCATTACATTTGACAAAATGTATTAACATTTAAATTACAAAGAATAATGAGTCAAGAAAAATAATTGCTAAACTCAGTAGCTCAATTTGGGCCTTTAAAGAAGTTAACTTCAAGCTTGACTTTATTGTAGGCCCATCCAAAGTTTATTACTTGTTCCTAAATCAAAGTTAAAAAATAGCAAAATAGATGTGTAAACAAGAACAGCAAGTATGATCATAATCAGCCCGATTCTCTGACAGGTGGGCTGGAGGCTGGAATGCATAAAACGGTGAGGAAATTCCTCCATGGGCTAATGTGGGAGGGATAATTTGGCTTCCTCTCTCCATAGGCAGATGGAGGCATTTTTCCCTGCATAGTTTCTGAGAATGCAGTGAGGAGGGATGATCGGGATGCTAGTGTGGAACAAGCATAGTATTTGGCTTCAATTTAAAAACAGAATGAAATGAGTATCCCCAGGTAGAACCAACCCCAAAAAGACATTTTCATTGCTAAATTCATTTATGTTACCATGCACACCACAGGTACTACTATGTAATATGTAAATATAAATATTAAATATGTATACATATACATTTTCTTTTTTTTTCCAGATTTAATGTGTTTTATTGATTAAAATATTACATTTGTGCCAATTTCCCTTCCCTCTGCTCCCCTCCACCCAGTGGCCCCCCTCCCTCCAGTTGTCCCCCCCCTTTTAGATTATGTCCATTAGTTGTGCATACAGTTCCTCCCAACCTCTCTCCATCTATTCCATTCCCTCCTACCTTGATCCCCAATTCCTATATCATCTCCCTCCCTTTCCCCATTCCCCCTCCCTGTTGACCTCCCCCCAATATGCTTCCCGTACCCACAGTTCCTTTTCCACTCTCGTTGCCTATTTAGTTTGCCTTTGTTTCATCTCCCTAGCTTCTGTTTTTTTAAACCAGTCCCTTTAACATCTCATATAACAGTGGTTTGGATCTAATGAACTCTTTCAGTTTTATTTTGTCCTGGAAACACGTTCTCTGTCCTTCTATTCTGAATGACAATTTCGCTGGATAGAGTATTCGTGGTTGTAGGTTTTGGATTTTCATTACTTTGAATATTTCTTGCCAGTCCCTTCTTGCCTGTAGGGTCTCCCTTGAGAAGTCAGCTGATAGTCTAATTGGGACCCCTTTGTACATAATTCTTTTCTTCTCTCTTGCTGCTTTTAAGATTCTCTCTTTATCTTTAATTTTTGACATTTTGATTATAATGTGTCTTGGAGTGGTTCTCCCTGGGTCCAGTCTCTTGGGAACTCTCCTTGCTTCCTGGACCTGCAAGTCTATTCCCTTCCCCAAGTCTGGGAAGTTCTCCTTTATTATATTTTCACTCAGTTTTTCAAGTTCTAGTTCATCTTCCTCATTCTCTGGCAAACCAATGATTTTTATGTTGGGTCTTTTATAGCTGTCCCAGAGGTTTCTGATCCTCTCATTGTTGCTTCCCATTTCCTCTCGCTGCATTGGTTGACTGCTTGTTCCTTCTCCATATTCCAGTTTGTTGAAATGAACTCTGGATTTTATTTCCTTTCCTTCTGTATCGTATGTGGTTTTGTTCCTTTCGTTATGAAAGTTTTTCGCTTCTTTCATATCTTTTTCCTGCTCTTTTGTGAATTCTGTAAGCCACCTGATAACAATGGCCCAGAACTGAGCCTCTGACAGGTTTCTTATCTGTTCATCTGTCAGGTTCTCTATCTGCTGTCTGGTGAGCTGCGCCACCAGGATTTCTATAGTTGTCTGTCTCATTTTGACAGATGCGTTTTGTTTTCTTGGGCTGGCTGTCGGGGGCAGTGCCTGTGTACGCGTCACAAATCAGCGACCGGCCGGCGCCTGCCTGTCTGCGACCTATTTCGCAGCCCTGTGGTGCTTTCTTTGGGGGCGGGGGTCCAAGATGGATTCACACAGTTATTCAGCTAGGAGACTGGGATCCGTCCTCCCGCCCCCCTGGGCCTCACTGTTCAAGGCGATGCGGCGGCCGCTCTCCCCAGCGCTGGAGTCGCGCACCGCCAGGGGCTTGACTGCAGGCGGGATTCCTCGCCGCCCCGCTGCTCCAGGTGCGACTGCAAACAGCACTGCCCTCTTTAACTCTTACCTGCCCAAATGGCACCGCTGGTTTATAACTTCATATGTTGGACTTCCGTGTAGGTTTATTTTCTGGAATTTCTAGTTATCTTTTGTTTTGAAGTAGTTGTATTCCTCTCTAGTTGTAGAGGGAGACCTAGCGTGTCCGTCTAAGCCTCCATCTTGGCCGGAAGATCTATACATATACATTTTCTAATGGAAACTCTGCCAATTTCTAAAGAAAGTTAAATTGGATTTCAATTCTGACTCTTCTCGTAAGGAAATGAGGTTCTCCAGCTTAGTACTGGCATTCCTAAACCAAGGCAAGAAACTGGAAGCTAAGAAGCTGTCTGGTAGTTCTCCAGTTAAATCTCTAGAAGCATGATATATGTCTGACATTCCTTTAAATTAGAGGACGTTTCGAGGACTTGGTAGGGGAAAAAAATAGCATATGGAACACACACACACACATACATCTACCTACTTTCCTTGCCTCCCAAAATGCCATTAAAATAACAGAAATGCATTTGTAAAGGCACAAACACATGAATACAAGCAGTAACAAAATTTGGAAAGCTGTAGATATATGACAAATGACTATGCAGACATGAGAAAACAATTCAAAGCAGGCCATGGGAAAAATTAAAATCCACTTGATGATACCACAGAAGTTCCACAAGCTTCATACAAGACATGTAGGAGACATGTGTAAAAGCAAAACTGAAGAAAAAGGCAAAAACACTGAAGAACTCATTTGAAAGGATATTTAGACAACAGATTCCCATATGCTTTCCCCACTCTTTTATAGCCTGATGACTATTTCCACCCCAATCTTGCAGAAGACTGAAAGTTTATTCTCTGGAAAGAGTAAAGTAATCGTCAAAACCAGTCAGAGTTTAGGGTAAGGTAACTTACTGAAGAAGGGGTGACTGAGGAAACACAGGTGTACTGAGGGCGGGCATCCCTGGGCCCACTTTCCCTAACTGGCCCTAATAACATCCCATTAGGATGTTAAACAAGCAATTTTCAAGGATATCTGCCTAGCTCAAAAGTAAAGATCTAATGACAACTGACATCAAAGTTTCCCAAACAAAACAGCTCCATTAGGTCAACTTAAAGCAAAGCTCACTGTGACAAAAGTATCCGGAAGACAATACAGTCACTTTAAATTTCTCCAGGAAACTTATTTCCAACTTTAAAATTGTACACAGTAGTCCCTCGTTATATGGCGGTTCACTTATTACAGCCTCACTGTATCGTGGGATTTTTAAAAATATATTTAATTATTTATCGCGGATTTTTCGCTATATCGTGGGATTTTGCGGTATTGTATACGTATGTTGTTAAAGTTATGTAGGTTTAAGAGCGTAGAATAAATGTAAGGTCCCTACTTCGTGGGGGGTCTGGAACGTAATACCCGTGATAAGTGAGGGAATACTGTACCCTGTCTAACCCTCAATCAGGGGTCAGGATAGAATAAAGGTACTTTCAGGAAATTACTGGGAGATGTGCGCCATCAAAAGAATATGATGCATGGGATACAGAAAGCTGGGGTCCTGCACAGGAGAGAGGCGATAAGAATCCCCAGCTGATGGCGAAGAGAGCTCCAAGTCCGATATCTGTGCAGGCACGGAGGGTGGCCAGTCCAGATCTGAGCAACTGGAATGTTTTGGGTGACATTCTTCAAAGATAAAAAGTGTATAGTATACCAGATGGATCTGAATTCTTCAGAAGATATGACTTTGGAATTGTACTGACTATGCAGGTGTGGGCAAAAGTGGGCTTACACTTGCACTGTGACATTATTTTGAGTTAATAAAGCTGTGGTAATAATCATAAGCTTCATGTCTTTTTCTGTAAACCTAAGTTTTGTGCCCACCCCTGTATATGGACAGAAGACTAACCACAACGAAAACACAAAAGAGAGAGACAATTATTAACTCTAGGGAAAACAAAGAAATTGCAAAGAAAAGAAAAAGGAATCATGGGTCAGTAAACATTATAATGTTCGCCAACAAAATAAATGGAGAAAAGTGATCTTAATAAAATAATTCAATTAACATTGGAGACATAGTAATAGGATACATGTGCATACATATGTGGCTTGTATGGTGTATGCGTGGGGGGATGAGTCCTTATATTCTATAGTGCAAGGTCAACAGATAATACCTAAAACTGAAGAAGTTAAATAGCAAAGCAAACAGGTTAGAACACAAAAGACAAATACTGAGATAGTCAGATAAAGGAGATGAATGTGATTGGGAGATGAGAGGAAGATGGGCAAGAGACTTCTGTTTTTAATAATAATAAATTTTATAGAAATATTTGACACTTTAAATTATATCCTTTAAAACTTATCATTTTGACTAAAAATAGTATTCTATAACTGCCACGGCAGAAAGGGCTTGAGAAACCCTGCCTGGCTCAGGTCCACTGGAAATTCACATCAGCCAAATCCAAAGAATTTAAGCCAAAAAGTTATGTTAGAAAGGGCATTAAATTTGGATCCCAGTTTTAACAGGTACTAGTTCTGTTACCAGGATTGTCTACTTCTCTAACATAGAAATGCCTGCTTTACCTCCCTCACAGA
Organism: Furipterus horrens; assembly: GCF_987537825.1. NCBI lineage: Eukaryota > Metazoa > Chordata > Mammalia > Chiroptera > Furipteridae > Furipterus > Furipterus horrens. The sequence goes on along the minus strand of NW_028327174.1, from coordinate 17,139,312 downwards.
GCTGTTGTAAGGAAGAAATAAAATAATGTCAGTGAAAACTCTTAATGTTTAAATAGATTTGCAAATAATAGCATAAATTTTATAATACGTGCATCCCTAATCACATATCAGGCATGGGTAACATTATTATTCCTGTTCATACATTATTATATAATTTGCCTAAATTTAAAGTATCAATTCTTACTTATGAATAGGCTTGGGTAAGCTAAAATATTGAATACCTGGTAATCCCTTACTACTTCCTTCTGTTTTGGGGACCTGTGGCAGAGAGACTCTAAGGTGACCCCAGTTGTCTCTGCGCCACGGCAGTTAGGCCTTGTGCAAGCCTATCCCCTGGAGGGTAGGCAACGCTTGTGACCAGCTTCTAACCAACAGAATATGGCAAAGCTGATGGGATATCACCTTCTTGGTATGTTACACAAAATTTAACTTCTGTTTTTGGTAGCGTTCTCTCCCCATTCCTGGCTTTGGGGAAGGAAACTGTCATATGGCGAGGTCCAGGCGGCAAGAAACTGAGGGATGCCTCCAATCTGAGCCCTCTAGTCAAGGAACAGAGGGCAGCCCAGCAGGAAACTCAGACCCTCAGCTGATGACCCACAAGGAACTGAATTCTGCCGACAGACATGTGAGCCTGGAAGTGGACCCTTCCCCAGCAGAGCTACAGATGAGACACTTGTCCCGGCTGACACCTTGTGAGACACCCTATGGTTGGATTCCTGAAGCACAGAAACTGTAACACCATAATTTTGTTTTGCTTTAAGTCACTAAGCCTGTGGTGATACTGTGAACAGTAGATTAATAAAGGACCTACCAGAAGAGACCGTGACTTCTGAACCTCATCAACTCTTAAGTGTGAGGAAACGAGACCTGCTGACTCCTGCTTGTCACAGAGGCGTGGAAGCTGATTGCAAAGGCCCGACCTCTGGCCTGTGCGCCGCAACCAGTCTCATGAGCTGACACTGTGACCCCCAAGGGTCAGCACTGCCACCCCAGTGGGCTTCACTCTGGGCTACGTCATCTCATCATCGGCAAGTCATAAAATTATCTCCCAAATGCTAAAGCATTTAAACAAATTACGATTTTTAGCTGCGTCCGTCAGATGTCATAAAGTGATATCCACTACAGTACTTTACAGGGAAAGGCCAGAGGAGGTGACCCACCAGGAGAAACCTTCTATTTAATAAAATGTAACATTAAAAAAAAAAAACTCAAGTTTTTGACTGTCCAGAAAGTATACACTCTAAGACGTTGACTATTTAACAAGCTCTGGTTTCTGGTGAATAGAAGTGAAATTTCCTTTGCTTTTAATCTAGAATAAAAGACAGTGTGTGGGTAGCAGAATGGTGAAGCTCACAGAGAGCAGGCATTGTCGCACAGGAAGAAACGATGGCGGGGAACCGGAATCCCAGAGCGGGGAACATTGTGTGACAATGAGGTGGGCAGCGGTAGCCCTCCGACTCCACCTACTAGCTCTCCTAGACCTTCTTGAAACAGTTACCATAACCACATTGTTAAAGAAAAACTCTTATCACACTGACTCAGAAATTGCATGCAGAAGTGGGAAAATGTTCAAAAGCGGCTCCCTATGCAGCTGTGAATCATTCACCTGAGAACAATGTGCTCAATGGGCAATCACTGACAACCTGTCACTTACCGAAACTTCTGTGAGGGATGCGAAGGTGAACGTGGGGGTCTGAACCTGTCAGCACCCCGTTTCTTGCAGCTGTCACAATTGGACAAGCTGTCTCCATCATCATGCCTGTGAGCCACATTCAACGGAGTGGGACTCAGAAGCAAAACCTGAAATTCGACAACAGCAGCCTTGCTATCTAGATGGTTTTATAATAAAGTGGGTGACAAGGGGGCGGAAATGACAGAACACATCAGGGTGCAAGTCTCTCTTTAATGACTTCATGTCATGAAGCATAAAGAGCAAACAAGTAAACATATTGTTCTTTTCTAACACTATACTGAGGGCTAAAACACAGGCTTGTGTTATTCTCAATAGGCACTATTTAGATCCTGTATTACTTTACTGTTGTAATAAATCACCACAAATATGGTGGTTTAAAACAGAAAATTTACTTTCTTACAGTTCTGGAGGCCAGAAATCCAAAATCGGTTTCCCTGGGCTACAGTCAGAGCGTCTATAGGGCTGCTTCCCTGGGGCATCCAAGGGAGGATCTGTTCCTTGTCTCCTAGAGCAGTGGTTCTCAATCTGTGGGTTGTGACCCTTTTAGGGGTCGAAGGACCCTTTTACAGGGGTCGCCTAAGACCATTGGAAAACACATATATAATTATATATTGTTTTTGTGATTAATCACTATGCTTTAATTATGTTCAATTTGTAACAATGAAAATACATCCTGCATATCAGATATTTACATTATGATTCATAACAGTAGTAAAATGACAGTTATGAAGTAGCAACGAAAATCATTTTATGGTTGGGGGTCACCACAACATGAGGAACTGTATTAAAGGGTCGTGGCATTAGGAAGGCTGAGAACCACTGTCCTAGAGGCTCCAGGACCTCCTTGCTGTCTGTGGCTCGGGGTTCCTCCTTCATCTTCATCTTCCATCATCCCGTTGCATTTTTCCTTGCATGGTCTGCTCTCCCTCTGCCATTGAAGGCCACTCAGAAAATCTAGCAAAATTGCCATGTATTAATTATCCTTCATTTAAATTGCATCTGCAAACCCTTTTTGCTGTATAAAGTGACATTCACAGTTGCTAGGCACTGGGACCTGGATATTGTTTTGAGAGTCATTATTCAGTCTACCTGAGGTTCTGGTTTTAGAAATGTCTTAATTAGAAGTTGTTTGTCTATCATAAAGGAACTCATTACTCACATACAAAGTCATCCAAAATATAACAAATTTAAATTGATTAGAAGTTGTGAATCCATATTATTTCATCTCCCAAACTCTTTAATAGATTGTTCTGGAAATTTTATGATTAATTCTTCTTGGTAAGCACAATGTGAAAAACTAAACAAGAACAAATTTAACGGTCAGTGTTATCTTGGAGATGAATACTTGAAGGATTCCAATGATATCTGTAAGCCGTCTGCATGGAATAATTCGCACTATAATAACCAACCACTGTCGGTACTGGAAAGCATCGGGCAATTTTAACCCAAAATAAATACTTTGAGCAGATTTTGAAGCAGTTGCGCTGACACCTGAGGGTGTAACTATGTTTAAAGGTGTGTGGGATGTGCAGAGGAGAAGGAACTTTTATTAAATGGCTACTATGTCTCAGGCACAAAGCTACAGGCTCTATAAATTTTAATGTTAATTCAGTTAAAAACCATAACACCAGATGATGTAGGAATTCAAAGAAGAGAAAAACAATTCCCAAAAAGAATTAGGTAACTTTCTCAAGTTTGCAAGCTGGCTAATGGCATACTTAAATTCAAACCTATATTTGTTGAAGTCTAAAAGTCCAAAATAGGCTCTTTTAGCATACTTTAACATATAGAAAAAGTCAACAATAGAGATTCTATCAGAAGAACCTCCCCCCTGAAAAAAAAAAAGAAATATTATCACACACTCCACGAGCTGACAAAAGCAGCTCATAACCATGTGTTGGACCCCATGTACTGATAACATCACAATACACAACTCTAAAGAGTGTTTCCAACTTCCGGGTTCCAGTTTAATGGTTCTGACCCTCCCTCTCTTAACGTACACCTTTCATTGAACTGAGATTAACTGCATGGATTTTCCATAGTAGGGCTCATGCATTTCCCCCTATTATAATATCTACTTTCTAAAACTTATTTAACTAAGCTCTAATATTCCAGGTCAGGCTACTATAGAGATGACTGTGAAAAACTTGATCCAAGAGGGATCTGAGTCATTGCTACAATGAGAAAGCACTTGACTCATGAGGTTGACATTGTGCCAGAAAGAAGATTAGGCCTCCTCATCATTTTCATTTCATCAGATTGCCCTTTGACTTTAGACCCACATTCTTTGATGAATATTTACAACTCATTAACTGGAAGAAAACTGAAGATTCAAAAATCACCAATATACAGATAATTAATTTCTTGCTGCAAACAAAGCTTTAGAGTCCATCCCTCCAGAAACAATTAAAGAAGTGACTTTGAACTTTTATTCACTGACTAATCTAAACATCACTGGATAGAAAAGACAGACTCAGGGGGCAAATCCAGGCCAAGCCTTGACTAAGATCTCAAGTTTATGTACCTCTGTGTATGTGTGTTTCATTAGGCATGGGTTAGTTAAGACATGTCATGAAAACTAGAACTCAGAAACAATTTTTCTTTCTTTATAATGCCCCAATAGCAAGTCACCTCCCTTATAAAGAGGGGACTTCCCATACCCTGCATAGTCATAAGGAAAAAATACAACTCTGGTCATTCTGGTCAACATCTCATAAGAGCTGAAAGCAAAATGCAAGTTGAATTGCTTCCCAAAGTTCCTGTTTGTATTTCATGTTATTTGCACGTGTACCTTTAGACCCACACAGGCAAAAAGCAACCTGAGATAAACGTCATTCCTACCTGTTTCCCTCAGCGGTGCGTCACCATCAACAAAAACCCATATATTTGAGCTTTGTTGATTAATCACAATCTTTTTCCTACGTCCTTCAATTAGAATTCAGTTTTCTTTAATCACTCATTATTTTTATAACCTCCTAACTCCTATTTGAATGATATCACCACTGCCCAAACCACCCAGGCTGAAAAATCCAGACATCAACAAAGTCCCTCTCCTTCAAGTCCCACAACCAATGACTAGTCCAACAGCATCTACAACTTCCTTATTCTACTTTCTCAGGTCTGGATGGAGTTGTATCTATAATAAAGCCAAGAAACAAGCTAACATCATTATAATGAAATAATCTTATAAACTGGAATGCACTGTGCTAATGTTCTTATCTTTACTTGAAAAGTATTCATTGATTTCCTTAATATAAAATATCTGATTTGTACAACCAGAGGCATGGGTACATGGGACAGATTGACAACTATCATAGGGGAGGGGGAACTGGATGAAAGAAGGGGAAGGGATCAGACAAAGAACACACATGCATGACCCACAGACACAGACAACAGTGTGGGGATGGCCCGAGGGAAGGGGGGTTAGAGGTTGGGTGGAGGTGAACAAAGCAGGGGAAATGGGGACAGCTGTGATAGTGTCAGCGATAAAAAGAAAGTAAAAATCATTAATTAATTAATTAGCTAGTTAAAATCACCCCAAAAATAAAATATAAGATTTGAAGGTACAGCTAAAGTGGAAAATTCAATAGTAGCCATATTTAATAAAGACTTTTTAAAGAAAAAGCTCTTGGTTTAAAAGACCAAGTCAGAGAAACAATGAATAAATGGTATCTGCCATATGATACTCATGAGATGTATAAAATTTAGACATAACGTGTATATTTATGTGTATTCTCTAACTAGAGATAAAACAATGCCAAATTCTCTAACTAAAGCTAGCCAATAAATATATACAGTGTGTTTCTCTGTTATTAATAGTTTTACTAAGGCATAATTGACATACAGAAACAGCACATGTGCAAAGTGTTCGATTTGATAAGTTTGTATACACACCATCACTACAATCAACATAATAAACACAGCACCCCCAAAAGTTTCCTATGCATCCTTATAATCTCTTCCCCTCTCCCTCCCAACTCTCTTTCACCTCCCAGTCCATAAGCACTGATTTGCTGCCACTATAGATTTCTTTCCATTTTCTAGAAGTTTATAGAAATGAAATTACATAGTAATGTACCTCACTTTGCCTGACTTCTAATTTTGAAAATAAAAAGTTATTTTGAGGTTCATCTATGTCATTATGTTTATCAATAGTTTATTCTTTTTAGTTGCTGAATAGAGTATCACAATAATTCATCTGTTAATGGATATTTAGGTTGTTTCCAGTCTGGGGCTTGTGCTAGGCTGAATAACAGCTCTCTGAAAATGTTTATATCCTAATCACTTACCCTGTGAATATTTTACCTTATATGGCAAAAGGACCTTTTCAGGTTAAGATTAGGATCTTGAGATTATTTCAGATTACCTGGGTAGGTGCAATATAATCCCAAGGTTCCTTATAAAAGGGAGGCAGGAGGGTCGGAATCAAAAAAGTTGATGAAAAGGTCAGAACTCCAAAAGTCTCAACCAATTAGAGCATCAACTTAAGTCCAAAATCTTATCTAAATTTTATCAGATAGAAAGACACAAATCTCATCACCTAAATTATCTATGAGTGCAGCTCTAGATATACAGTATTCCCTAACTTATTGCGGGTATTATGTACCAGACAACCCCCATGAAGTAGGAGCCTTACATTTATTCTACAGTCTTAGGCCTACATAACTTTAACAATATACATATACAGTACCACAAAATCCTGCAATACAGTGAAAAATCTGCAATAAATAATTAAATATAATGTTTTTAAAAATCCCGCGATACAGTGAGGCTGCAATAAGTGAACCGCAATATAGAGAGGGACTCCTGTAATCCATCCCAGGGCAAATTACAACACTAGAAATGATCTGTTCCCCAAAATATAATGGTAGCAGGGGCATAGAATAATTGATACAGACATTTCTATCCAGATAGGGAGAAAATAGAAGGGAAGGAAGGGGGTCACTAGTTCCAAGCAATTCTGGTTTCAAGACCTAAGAATATCTGCGGCTGAAGACTGGACCTTCCGGGCCCATGGCTCTGACCTCAGAGTCATCTTTTTCATGAAGGGTAGCATACATTTTTAGCTGAGCAGTTGTATTAGCTTGTTTCCTGCCTGTTGAATTTTGGGAATCCAACAGTCTTTTTTCATTTTGTTCCTTCTCTGTCCCTCTCAGTCCACACTGGCAGTATTTCTGCTGACATACTATTCTCAAGAACCTTGGGGGTCTTCAGGGTTTGTGACCAGGATTCATTTCATCGAACAAGAAGCTCTTACACAGATATATGCTGGATAATCCCAGCTTTCTTCCTGGTTTCTGCTGAGATGGGTGAAGAGATCCATTAGTTTTATGGTTAATCTCCTCCAACATTCCTCTTTGAGATGAAAACTTTGACCTTTATCTAAAGGCCTTCCAAGGCACTAGCAAAAGACTGCTTAACCACATGCTTGGCTCTCTTTCCAGAGCATGTTTTCCTGACATTAAATCTTCCAATGGTAGCATGTTTTGAAAGCTGGATAGACAGAGAATTTCCCAAACCATCAAGTCCTGGTTCCTTTTTGTTTCACAGTTCTTCCCTCAATACATCTCTTTATTCTCACCTTTTACTTTGAGCAGCACGATGAAACCACACCTTCAACATTTTGCTTGGAAATTTTAGCTAAATATCTAAATTCATGGCTTACAAGTTCTGTTTCCACATAACCGTAGGACAAAATCTACTACACTTTCTGCCACTAGGTCATAAAGAGCCCCTCATTTCCTTCTAAGGCCTCAGAAGCAGTTCCTTTAACATCTGTATTTATACCAATAGAGTTTGTTTATAATTAAGTATTCTCTAAGATAATATAGGATTCCATACTATGTTTCTCACTTCCTTCTGAGCCCTCTCTGGCAGAGGCTTTAATATCCAGATTTCTACTAACAGTACTCAAGGAAATCTAGGCTTTTCCTAGTATGTTCCTCAAAATTCTTCCAGCCTCTACCCACCATCCAAACCACATCCATTGTTTTAGCATTTCTTAGAGCAGCCTCTCACTTCCAGGTACCAAAATTAATATTCATTTCTTTTTTCAGCTATGATCAATAACCACAAACTTGACTTAAAACAATGCAAAGTTATCTTACTCTTTTGAAGGCTAAACTCCCACATGAATTTTAAAATATAATGGCATTCGTAATTCTCACAAGGCTAAGATTGAGGTTTCCAAGGATAGTCATTCCTCCTGGAAGCAGGAGAGAACCCATCCGTTGCCTTTGCCACCTTCAGAAGGCTGACCGCATTTCTTAGTTTGAGCTGCATCACTCAGACCTGTGTTTGTTATCACAACACCTTTTTGCAACTACCCGTCCTGCCTCCTTCTCCTAGGACTCTTGTGATTGCATTGAGCCTACCCAGATGATCCAGGATAATCGCTCCATCTCAAGAACCTTAATCGCATCTTCTGCTATACTAAGTAACAAATTCTCTGGGGACTGGGATATGGACATACCTGGGGAGGAAATATAAAGAAACCCCTCACTTTTTATTACAAAAAAGTTTTTATTTTGTCTTTATACTTGAAAGACTTTTTTTGAATATAAAATTATAGGTCAACAGCTGGGTTTTTTTTAGTACTTTAAAGACATCCCATTAACTTCTGGCTTGCATAGTTTTTAATGAGAAGTTCACTTAGCTTCCTTTCTCTAAATAGTGAGTATTTTTCTCTTTTTGCATTTAGGTTTTTCACTATATCACTAGTTTTCAGTAAATTGAATGTGATGTACCTTGGGGCATTTTTCTTTCTACCTCTTCGGCTTAGGATTTACTGGCCATTATTTCTTCAAATACTATTTTTGCTCCCTACCCCACTGGAACATCCATTATATATATGTTATACCATTTACATAGCACTCTATTCATCAAATGAAGAATATACATTCTGTTCAAGTACACGTGTAGTATTCACTGAGGGAGACATATAGTAACTCAACAAAACACAACTAAAATTTAAAACAATTGAAATTCTACAGGGTATGCTCTCCGACCACACAATCAATAACAACAAAAATTGAGAAATCACAAAACACACAGAAATTAAGTAACATGCTTTCAAATAACCCATAGGTTAGAGAAGAAATCACAAATGAAATTAGAAATGATTATGTACTTAATAAAATTAAAACAGTGTATAAGGTCTGCAGGTACAGATAAGGCAATGCCTACAGAGAATTTCAAGAACAGATAACTACTGAAGTAGAAAAAAGATAAAAAGAATAGTTATGTACCTATAAAAGTAATTAAATTTGTAGATTTAAATATTCTCACAGTTTATTCCTAAGTATTTTATTCTTTTAAAGTTACTATTAATAAAATTTTTTAAATTTTATTTTCCAAATGTTCACTGCAAGTATATTCATTACTACCATTTTACTTTTTGTTTTCTATATAACTCATGTTTTTTGTTTCCTTATTCTGCCTTTATGGATTTTTTATTTTTTTTGCATTAAGCAAATATTTTTTGATGAAGCATTTTAATGTCTTTAATGATTTTTTTCTCTATATTTGAAAAATTATTTCCTAGTGGTTACTCTAAAGCTTACCATATACATCTTAACTTATCAAAATCAACTTCAATTATATTAAATACCAGTGAGATATAGAAATGTCACTCCTATAAGAAAATGATATTCCTATTTCTTTCCTATTTCTTAGCTATAATGGTACAGATCCATCAAGACATTATAATTATTACTTTCTATAACTTTGTCTTTTTAAAAAGATGAGAGAAGGAGAAAAAGTATATTTATCCCTTTTGTTAAATTAGTTATATTAACAAGTCATTTTTGTCTTGCTGCTTTCAAGATCTCCTTGCCTTGGGCACTCAGCATTTTTACTATGATGTGCCTGTGGTTAACTTTGTTTTTCTCCTACTGGGAATTTTTGGATGTGTAGATTGTTATTCCTTAAGACATTTAGGGAGTTTCAGCCATTAATTTTTCAAATATTTTTCTGCTCTTCACTCTCCTCTCCTTCTGGTATTCTCATGGATGTTGGTGTTGTTAATGGTATTCCACATTCCTTTTAGGGTCCATTGACTTTTCTTTATTCCTCTTCTCTCTGCTCTTCAGATTGCATACTCTATTGCTCTGTCTTCAAATTCACTAGTGCTTTCTTCTGATAGTTCAAATCCACTGATAGCCCCTCTAGTGAATTTTTTTTATTTCAGTTTTTGTACTTTGCAATTCCTGGATTTCTATTTGATTTTTACTATTTCTATCTCTTTTTTGAGCCTCTATTTGATGTGAAATTGTCATCATAGCTTCCTTTAATTCCTTAATAGTTTCCTTTGGTTCTTTGAACATATTTACAATGGCTACTTTGAAGTCTCTGTCTGTTAATGTGACATCTAACCTCTTTCACAGGTATTTTATTTGGCTTACCTTATTTACAGTGTACGGGTCATGTTTTCTTGCTTCTTTGCATGGCTTACAATTTTTCATTAGAAACTGTATATTTTAGGTATTATACAGTAAAAATTTTAGGCACCCTTCTACCCTACCTCCATCCTGCAGTTTGTTATTGTTATTTGCATGATTCTTTAGTGACTGGGTAAAGTTTATTTCACTCCTCCTGTGTTAAGCATCATATGTTGCTCCCGAAGGAGGCACAGCTTTGCTTATGCATGTCCACACTCACTCTGCTATGACTGTGATTTTGACAGAACTCTCTTTGACTGTCTCTTTTTTTTTTTTTACCACACCCAGCTGCTTCCAAAAATGCCCCAATGCCTAAATTGCCCTTGAAGAAGTAATTCAGACTCCTTGAAGGAGGAATCCCCCAAATCAGTGGTTAAGATTTGTTCTGGCCCTGTGCAGGCTCTTCCAAATGATTTCTTTCCCAGATCATCTGCTTCTCCTCCCAGGGAAAATCTCTGAGCCGAGGCTCTGGAGCTAGGGGTATAGACAACGGCACACATCTGAGTGGCACTTCCTCTCATTGGGGGTGGGAGGGTGGCAGGGAGAGGTCAGGGTGGAGAGCAGCCTCCAATCGTCTTGAATTACCTCACCCAGAATGAAGCCATCACCTTACAGGCCATGGCAAGGGCGATCAGGGCCCCGGTATTCACAGCAGTGCCACATCCAAGGCCAAAATTTCACACCAGGAGTGGGGTTTGAACAGAAGAAAGGAGCCACACTTCTGGCTACCCACTCAGAAGTTAGCCTCAGCAGCAGGTAGTTGGAGGAGGAGGAGAAATGCCAGAGAACAGCCCTCTGACTGGGAGCTGGAGGGAGGGGGAGCCCTGTATTTTGGTTTCACCAGGGCCGAGTCACCCTCATGCTGAGTTGCAATAGAGGAGGAAGACAGTGGGTCTCAGTTCAGATACCATAGTCTCACTGTTCTTACCAAAATGTAGACTTTTTTTTTAATAATTGTTTCTTCATTTACTGTATACCCTTAGGACCATTCACATAGACAACAAGTTCTTTAAATAAATGATTTCCACCAGGTTTGCTGGGGCGCAGGTCCACTGTGCTCCCTGTGCAGTCATGCTGGAAGTCCCTCTGGTCAATTCATTAACATGAGTGGCAAGGTCATTCAATGAGGAAACTAGAGTCTTTTTCAAAAAGGGATGCAGGACAATGGGTATGGAAAAAATTAAATTAAATTGAACCTTCCTCATATAATATATAAAATAATTTTAAATAAATTATATCCCAAAATGTAAAACTATAAAACTTCTAGAATAAAACATAGGAAAAACTCTGTGACTGTGAGTTTGGGAAAAGCAAAAAGTTCTTAATCAGAACACAGAAAGCATGAATCATATACCTCAAAATTGTTAATTTGGACTTCATCAAAATTTATTAAAGCTTGGCCTTCAAAAGACAGTGTTAGAAAAATAAAAAGACAAGCCAAAGACAATGAATATAATTTTCAAACCATAAATATGATAATGAATTTGTTTGCAAGACATATAAAGAATTCTTTCAACTCAATATTAAGAACATAAACAATTTAAATGGGCCAAAATTTGAACAGCTACTTCACCAAAGAAAACATACAAATGGCAAGTAAGCAAACAAAATGATGCTTGATATCATTTATCATCAGAGAAGTGCAAATTAAAACCACAATGAGATACCTCTATACCCTAACTAGAATGGCTAAAAGTTAAAAAATTGGTGATTACATACATGCAAGGTGTGGAGCAACTGGAATATTTATACATTATTGGTAGGAAGTTAATAAGTCACAACCATTCTGGAAAGCAATTTTGAAAGTTCTTTAAAAGTTAAACATACATGTAATATATGATGTAATAACCCAACTCTGATATGTTTACCACTCTTACAAAAGAAATAAAAGACACAAAAACTTGCATGCAACTGTTCGTAGATTTATTAATAATAGCCATTGTAGCCAAATATCCACCAACAGGTGAACGGATGAATGGTAGTGTATCTATACAATGGAATACTACTCAGAAATAAAAAAGAGTAATATATGTGAAAGAATCCAGAGACAAAGGAGTATACAATTCTATTTATATGAAATTCTAGAAAAGACAAAGTTATAGTAATAGGAAGCAAATTGCTAGCTAGTTAGGGGTAGGGTTTTGGGTAGAAATTGATTGCAAAGAGAAACAAAGGATCGTTGGTGAGATGACGGAAATGTTCTATATCTTTATTGTATTTCTGGTTATATTACTATTTTTCTGTCAAACTCATCTCACTGTACCTTTTAAGTGAATACATTTTATTGTATGTAAATTGTATCTCAATAAAGTTTTTTTTAAAGAGCAATAGAAGGAAATTATTGAATAACTAAATAGTCAGAAAAAGATCAGCGGGATTGAGACACTCAGTCCCCAAACACTGATTAAGCTAACATACTGGACATTCTAGAATTACATTAGCAGATAAGTAAATTTTATTCTGCCAGTCATTTTCTTTCAGTTATAAGAAACAACATTTCACTTAAACAAGATCTGTGAAAATCAGGTTTAAAAATAATCATATTATTTCAGCTGGGTGTTATTTTTCCTTTCTAATTTTTTTTAAAAAGGTATTGAGATGTCGTAACTAACAAAGTTGAGTTTTATTCAGCAGGTATTCACTTACTTCCTCCCCACTGCCACCCCCCACGCTCCCACCCCCGTGAAATAGAGCATACTTCCCACCACACCGCCTTTATGTTTGGCCATTTGGACAGTGGAATATAAAGCAGGGTGTCTGCAGAGTTTAAAGGTGCCTGCAGAGTCTGGCTTGCTCTTGAACTCATACATCAACATAGGAATACAACTCAGGTACCCCACTGGCCCCTTTAAATTGGCCCTCAGAATGAGGCATGAGGAACAATCCTGAACTTGCCTCGAAACTTGGAACTGCACCAGAGCCTAAAGCAGAGCCACTTAGGAGAAAATTAAGTTTGCCTTGGTATGATGAGTTTGGTGGAGGTTTGCTGCACATTTCGGTGGCAACAGCTGACTAGCACAATAGCTAACATTGTGGAGAATTCACAATAAGCACTGAGCAAAAAACTTTACATGTAATACGCACTTAATCATCACAATGAATCTGTAAGAGAACATACTTTTTTATTATTGTCCTTTTTAAACCCATGATAAAACAGAAGCACAAAGAGGAAAATTTCATTATCCAAAGTCTCAGAGCTAGTAAGTGACCAAGCAGGATTTAAACCTAGGATATTATAACTCTAGTACTCACTCTCCTACTCATGGCGCTCCGCAAATTAGATGAATTGTTTAATCAGTGCCCAAAATGTAACAGCACAGTGTCATCAGTAATCTGAAAAGAAAATTGTACTCAAGATGATATTTTCCATATGCAAGAAAAGAGCTAATTATCAGACTGTAGTGAATGCACTGACTATCAAGAAATTGGGTATAAAAAATGGATTTGAAAATTCTCCTTCTAGCTAATGGTAAATAAAACACTCTAAACTAATGGTTAATAATGCTCTTCAATTCCCATATATCTTTCCTTCACCTAACCTGCCAATCTTATATCTGTATCTAAACAACCATCTGTTTACTCTCCCCCAGATCCTGGATTGTAGGTGGCTGGGAAAAGTGGACTGCCTTGACTCCATTCCAGGGCTATTATTCAAAATGTTGATGGGAACCTCCATATTGCTTTGCACACACTGTATTTATCCATGTTCACTCCCTTTTTCATTCCCCACAATATCCATTCCTAACTTGGATCACTAGCATAACCCTTAACTTCAGTATTATCCATCCCTCTTAGAAAACCTGCCTCCAATTTCACAGAGAATGTTTCATGAGGCATTAAACGTATCAGCCTTTTTCCTCTGACCCTGATATCCATCTTTACCTCTCATTACCCCTTACTCGCATGTCTCCGATGACTAATCCCACACCCACATTCTTGATTCTCTTTCTTCCCACCTCTACTTTGCTGTATCCAGTTAACATCTTCCTGTTTTTCTTTCTGCTGGGAAATCTACACACTCATTTCTCCCATATCTTAAACTGGCCTTCCCACACACTCCACTCCCTGACAAACTACCAACTCATTCTTTTCCTGGCTTTCACTACGAAACTTCCCAACAAAGCAGTCTACGTGAGCTCTCTTCCCTTCTTCGCCTCCAACTCATCTCTCAGACATTTGATGGCTAACTTGTCCACCTCCTTCGGGCCTGTGATGAACATCACTTTGTCAGTGAGACTCCCGCTGAGCAGTCAGTGTAAACTTCAACTGCTCATTCCACCCCAGGCAGCCTCCCCCCCGGCTTTACTTCTCCCCATAGCACTTACCTTCTATCATACTGTTTTCACATTTTTATTTTGTTTATTTTCTGTCTCCCATAATTTAAATGTGACTTAAGCATGTTATGATAAATATTCTCCAATAAGATGAAGAATATTATCAATAACTATTGACTCAGGTTGTGATAATAAATACTATACTGCAGTGCCTTTATGAAATATTTCAGGAACCAGATCCAGCAGCGGCACTGTTCCTGACTTGCACATAAAATACCAGATTAAAAGGCATGTCAGACAAGCAAATCACTGACTAGTAGGAGAGCACGCTGCAATTCACAAGAAGAGAGTCAGTGCGAGACTGAGATAAATATTGCCCGCCAAAATCAAGGTCATTTAAGAAATAGGAAAAAGCATTTGAACATATAAAATAATGTGTTCTAAGCCTGATTAAAGAAAAAAACTGTTTTGTGAAGCAAAGACAAGCAATAACAATTGGGAACAAAAAATACTGAATTGCGACAAAAAGATGATTATCGCATAGAAATCACAGGGAAAAATGAGAAGCAGCCCCCACCCCACCCCCCAAAAAATACGAGAATAGAATACAGTTTTAAAACCAGTAAGACTTCACAAGATGACTACACGTGAGAAAAGAGAAAATATAGAATCACTATGAGAGTTCCAGCTTGGACAAAGCTTTACCTGCATCAGAATTGAGTGAGGAAAAGCAGGGCAGGTTGGGTTGGGTTTCAAAATGCTGGATGCCGGGAAAGCATCCAGGTCATTATGTCCAGGGTGAACTTGGGAGTGTGACTATGAAGGTCAAGAGAAGGCTATGGCTGATGATGCAGAACTGGGATCTTTGATATTTAAGTAGTAGTCCAAGCCACAATAGTAGAGAAATATCCAAGGTAAAACATCTAAGTTTAGAGGAGAATTCAACAAAAAGTACATAGTTTGATAAAGGAGAGAAGGAAGTGTGGTATCAGATATAACAAGGGAGCGAAAAGTTTCCAGAGGAAATACCTTCGAGTGGAGGTAGGCAAGGGGGAGGAAATGGGGGAGATCATTAACAGTGTCAACAATTTAAAAAATTTTAACAAAACAACAGCAAAAATTAGTCCAATTAGATAAGAACCAGAGAGAGAGATTAATGCCAACATACATATCCCTACATTATTCTCTGTTCCAGAAAAACCACTCATCGTTATCAACTTACAACATGTTCTTTTTCTTTGTTTATTCCCTCCAAGTGGACTACCCTGGCCTACCTCCCCACTAATATTCTCCAGTTCCTTATGTCCATTATTCAAGACCCAGTTCAAGTACTTTCCTCCAAAACACAATTCAGCGGCTTTCTTTTTCTAGGGGTAAGAATTTGTTTCAAGTAGATGAAAAGGAGTATCTCAAGAGTGATGTATTAACTCTAAAACCTCAATCTCAATATAGATTCAGGTACTGAGAGAAAGAAGGAAAATTCGGAACTAAAGGTAACGAATAGGGTATCTAAATTTTCCTTGAAGTTTAGATGGCATCATGAAAACACTGCAGAACACCTAAGCGCGAGCGGCACGTGGGGGCTTTGTGAGCACGCCAGGATCCAGCAGGAGCTGGAACTGCGGGGCAGGGCATGGCTGGCGGTCGGTGAAGGCACGCCCGCGTGCTATGGTGGAAGCTCAGAGGCCGCGCCCGCATCCCGTGCTGCCGGCGCGATCTTTCCTCCGTGCTGGTTCCAGTGGCAACGAAGGCTGCCTGGATACAATTTCTTCTTTGTGCTTAAGCTAATTTTTCTTTTAAAAGGTAATATGTGAATGTGATTTTTTAAAAACGCATGTAATGAAATGTGTCCCTTTGCCAGAGGCAGCCACTATTGAAAGGTGGGTTCTTTTTACGTAAATATTGACAAAATACTCAGTGAACCACTAACTTCCCCAGACTCTATTATATATAACCAGGCAATCCCCAAAAGACTACAACTACTTGGAAATAGAGTGTTTGGGCTAACAAACGCGGCCACAAATCGTCGTCGTCATCGGCAGCCGTCCGTCTCGAGAGACGATGGTGTAGCTTCTCAAGAGTCTATCTGCACCGCCGAGAATGGCTGTGCAGTCTGACTCGGGAGTGACACGGTATCTGTCTCCTCCCGTGTTGAATCGACATCTTGCGATGACGCTGGAGTGTCCTCTCCAGTGAAGCTGAAGCTACAGAGCCTGGGCAGGGTGATATGGAGGGTCTGCTGTTGCCCATGCAGCAGACCCACCCTCTCTTCGCAGCTGAAGGGTCCAAGGGAAAGACGGAGTCAATACAGCTTGGCTTCAGGTGCGCCGCAGGAGTTGCCGGTGTTGACTACAACGTCAAACCGCCTTAGGGACTCCGGCTCCGGATTTTCTGTCGGGGTTTACTCCCTTAGCCTTTCCCCTGAAGAGGTATGCCGCAAGGCAGCGGAGGTTTTTTGGAGTCAGAGTTTTCCTTCTCTGATGTGCCCTGACTGGAAGATCGAACCAGCGACACTTAGCTCGCAGGCCGACGCTCAATCCACTGAGCCAAACCAGCCAGGGCATAGTTTGTAAGGTACATTCACATTTTGGGAGATAATGCGGCCACAAATATTTATTTGGATATATGTCATTACCTGTACTGACAATTTAAGTTTCCTTGAGTCAGAGACTGTATCTTACATACGTGTGCATTTTCAAAGTGTCTAACATGTACTAACATCTTCGTAGAGAAAAATGTTTATTTAATGAAGTAATAAAATCACAAAAATGGTGAATTTCAGAAGTTTTTATCTTAAAATTAGAGAAGCCAGATATTACGTGGCAAACAGAAAAAAAATTTTCTTAAAGCCTATTGATTTACTTTGCACCTATTCCTTCCCTATATTTTTTCTAGTTGAAAAAACTAATTGATCAAGCTCAAGTTTTAAATGTTGAGCAAAGTGTGTATTTCCTAAATATATATTTGAGCATTTCTAAAAATTGATTAAATGCCAGAAAGTCAAGGCTCTACAAATTATGATGATAATTTATATGCATTTTATTATAGATTTGATAATTTAGAAGATAAGCCATAGATTTGCGTGCTGCTATGGAGAGAGGAAGTGTCAAAACAAGCGGAGTGCATAAAAACTAGATTTTTGACTGAGAGAGCAATATGACAGGTCTGTGGTATGGAGGCTGCATTATGAAAAACACCTACATATTTTGCTGTTTACTAAATTGGCAAAAAAAGAAAGAAAGAAAGAAAGCCTGAAAAATATACATTAAAATGCACAGTAGTGTTTAAGTTCATATTCTCGAACTGTTGTGTTTTTTTTTTTAAATTACAGATAGTAGAAGATATTTTCAAGCACATCTTCACATCCTTGAACTTTTCCAGGAAATAGCTATCAATGTCTTCCTTGGTCTAAATTGGCCAAGCCTTGGTAATAAATCTTTGACCTCATGATACTGTAGCAGCTTCCTCTAAGTGCTTCCCCTAATTTATAGCCTTGCTGGTAGAAACTCTGCCTTAAATTATTCAGATAGTATCTGATTTAAACAACCTCTTCTAAGCAGGTACTGAATTATAATGAGTGATGATTATCAAAGTATCTCTACAAAGTGGTCTTCTATTACTGTAAGCCCACAGTAACAGGCGACATCTTAGTCCCGATGGGTACTGTTTCATTAACTATAACATATATGCAATTTACTACCAATAACCTAGTCACTCATTTTTTTAAGTTGCACTTCATTTACCACTTTGATATTTTCAATTATAGCTGAGATACATTATTATATTAGTTTCAGGTGAACACACCAGTGACTAGACATTACATAACTTACTATAGTCACTCATACTTTATAAAACAATTTCTAAGTATAATATTTATCTTCATTATGAATATATATATTTAAATATTTTGTTTAATTATTTTTAGAGAAAGGGGAAGGAAGGGAGAAAGAGAGGGAGAGAACCATCAATCGGTTGTTTCTCCCACACCCTCAACCGGGGACCTGTCCTGCAACCCTGGCATGTACCCTGACCAGGAATCAAACCAGGAACTTTTTGGTTTTGGTGGGACAATGCCCAACCCATTAGCCACAACAGTCAGGGCATGAATATATTTTATAAGTCAGTTTCTAAAATCACTTCTCTTTTTGGAAAGACAAGTGATCTTTTCTCTCAGAATACCATTCAAAATACAACTGTAACCTTTTATGAGATGAAGAGGATTAATTAAGTAAATCTTATTCCTGTGCAAATGGTAGTGGTACATGTGTGCTGAAGAATTCTGAAGTGTTTTCTTTTTAGCTTTTTTTTTGCAATTTTCTACCCCTGTGAGACTCTGACAGCTGCTGAAGTATTTGTCACCAACTATAAAAAATGATCAAAATAGTTACACTACAAAAACTAAACTGGTATATAACATGTATTTTGTGGGCATTTTCCAAGATGACAGCCATCAGTGTTAATTTCACCTAAAGTTTCTCCACAGTGAACTATGTCTTAGAGAGAACCATGTCTGAGCACCAAGGCATCTTTAAGTAATGAGTTTTAGCAACGTTTCATGCATCTTGATAACTTCCCTAGCTTTAATTATGTTGATTCTGAAAGGTATGTCATTAACAATTCTAATGAGAGAAATGGTGATACGGGAAAAAATATTAAAACATCTGGAAAAATAAAATAAGACAGTGGATGAAAGTGACAAAAGAGGAAGAAGGTGGGGGGTCAAGAGTTTTAAATGTATTTTTACTTTTAAACATTCATATAAATAGACTAATTTCTCCATTTTGGGAGTCTATTATGTGATACCATCAGTGTAAGATTGCTCAACATACACCAGATAGTATAGAATTTGATATTAAGGCACAACTCCCTGGGTTCGATCAACAGAGGCTTCTAACTGAAAGTAAAATTTCGCTAACTGTGACCCCAAGCTGCAATAACACAATGCAAACTCTGATGCAGTCCTCACCCTGTCCCCCTTAAGCCCCATGTTCCGCTCCCTGGCTATGTCCTGATGAATGTCTGAAGGAAATCTGAAATCGGTCACTATAGCACTACAGCTGCAGGCAGGCCCTTTTCACTGTGCTCAGTTCCTCTGTTTTCAGGACTATAATTAAAGCTATAGAGCTGCTTTGCATCCCAAGTAGATGCTCTATCCTTGAAGGTTTAGAAATCCCAAATGGAAAAATATTATAAATAAAACAGTAAGTTGAAAAGATGCTTAAAAAGCTTCTTTAAGAAGCGCTCCTAAAGAAAATACACAACTATTTATTAAGGGGTCTTTGCAGAAAGTTAGGAGTTTCAAACACTTCAAACATTTTTTTAAACTTTGAAGCGTTACTAACTTCTAATGTCTAATGAAACAAAGAGAACAATAAGAAAGATAAGTGATTACCGCAATTGTGTATGAGTGCAAGTGCACAGAGACAGAGGACCTAGAATATAACACACAAAAACGAAACAGCTGTGATAGAGTGAAGGAATTTGTGAAGTTTTCTTTGTTCTCTAATTTTTCTTTAATCTTGTTTAAGAGTCCTCAACATGGCCCCCTCTACTATCATCTGCTGTAACACTTGTGTCCGATAACTTGTGGTTGATGAACTTGGAATGTTCTAAGGGAAAAAAAGTAAAACTTTATTCAATCCTTGGATATGTGCACTTTATTTTAGAATCATAAGGAAAACTAATAAAAACTAAGATCAGTGATCATACCATAAATTAGGTAAAAAGAATCATGTGCATGACATGTCCTAAAGAAGACCATTTTCTTCATCTATATCTAGAGTATAATGTTATTTTATTGTAATAAAGATATGTCAATATACAAACAGTAACAATACTAGCATTATATGTTTTTAGAACTTCAAGAACATAAAGGGCTTTAAGGATATAAAAAGTGATTTAGCATAATGGTCAAGAACTAGAGCCAGAGTTTCTATTCCAGCTCTTCATTTTGCTACCTTTATGACTTTGGCAAATTATGTAACTTCTCTGTACTCCAAGTTTCTCCTACATGAAGGGAATAATTATAGTACTTCTCTTATAGAGATGATATGAAGGTTAATGAGTTAATATACATAAACTTCTGTGCTCAATCCACCATTTCAACCAGAAGTCTCTGGTGTAGTCCTTATATTACTCAGTATATAGAATTAAACAGAGAAGCCTTATATGCCTTATGTGTAATTAACACAACAAATAATTATTATGGAATATGGTGAGATTCAATTATTAACAATTATTAAGGAATAATAATTAACAATTAAGCAAAGTTTAACATATTCTAGCATTGTGATAATCTGTAACAATCCAATAATGTAGATTTGTTAATCCCACAGGAGTTCAAAGGGATTCATGCTGTTAAAATGAATGTTTTGATTTTACCTGCATAATAACTAATTAATAAAACAATTATATGGGACTTCTGGTCAAGATGGTGGCATAGACAGACATGGCTCATCTCTTTGCATAACCACATCAAAATTACAACTAAAATATAGAACAACCATCACTCAGAACTGTCAGAAATCGAGTTGAATGGAAGTCTGACAACTACAGAATTAAAGAAACCACATCCATCAAGATGAGTAGGATGGGTGCAGATGTGGATCAGGCTGGTCCCTTACCTACATGTGAAAGATAAAAATTTGGAAGGGATATCTCAGGAGCAAGGAGTCCCAGCCCCACACCAGGCCCCCCAGCCCAGGGTTGCAGTGCCAGGAAAGTAAGTCCTCACAACTTCTGGCTACAGAAACCAGCATGGATTGAGGCAGTGGAAGAAACTGCTGGAACCCCAAAGAGTTCATCTTAAAGAACCCACACATGGACTCACGTACTCAGACTCACTACCTCTGAGCTCCAGCACGAAGATAGCAGCTTGAAAGGCACCAGTGGCATACAGGGAGAAACTGAAGAGTCTGGCATTAGGGTGAGCAGAGGCCATTGTCCCTTTTCTAATCCCTTCCCCCAACACAACCAACAAGCTGGTGCCATATCTGAGACTCCATCAACCTGGCTACACTGTCTGACCAGCCTTGGAGATCCCCAGAGACTCTGCACCACCCAACTTATGGGCCCACCCAAACAACTTTTCCATATGAATGGCTGGTCTTGGCTCACGCTTCACAACTTCCTAATTCCTATCAAACAAGCAACAGCTGGCCTCAGGGCACCATAGACCCCGCAATAGCAGCACCCAGCCTAGATTCACAGGTTGGCTTTGCCTGGAAATCTTTAAGCCTAGCACAAGTAGCAGCCATCTCAGATTGCTTTATAGCTCAGGCAGGGTGGCCCCGGGCAAAACACAGGTGGTGGCTGACCTTGGTCTGCACCACCCAGGGATACCCCAGGGACAACACACTCAGCAGACAGCTACAGACCACACTGGAGCACCACCACCCTGCCCCCGCACAGCTGATCCTCCACAGAGGGCAGAGGTTTTTGATCAGTGGTCACAGACAATCCTTGCAGCTCACTGGCCTGGGTAAATCCCTCCCATTGATCTGCCAACAGCAAGCAAGGCTCAACTACAAGAGGAGGGTGTACTCAGCCCACACAAAGGGCACACCTTGAGTACCCAGCTTAGGTGATAGGGGAGGCTGTGCCACTGGACCCTACAGGACACCTACTACGTTAGGCCACACTACCAAGAAATGGAGTCAAAGCAGCTCTACCCAATACACAGAAACAAACACAGGGAGGCTGCCAAACAAGGAGACAAAGAAATATGACCCAAACGAAAAAACAGATCAAAAGTCCAGAAAAAGAGCAAAACAAAATTGAGATAAGCAATCTATCAGATACAGAGTTCAAAATATTGGTTATAAGGATGCTCAAGGAACTTAGTGAGGACCTCAACAGCATAAAAAACATCCAGTCAGAAATTAAGGATACATTAATTGAAATAAAGAACAATTTTCAGGGAAACAACAGTAGAATGAATGAAGCCGAGAATCAGATCAATGATTTAGAACACAAGGAAACAAAAACCAACCAGTCAGAACAAGAAGAAAAGAATCAAAAAAAAGAAAATGAGGATAGTATAAGCAGACCCTGACATAACTCAAGAGATACAACATTTGGATTATAGGGGTGCCAGAAAGAGAAGAGAAAGAGTAAGAAATTAGAGATCAGTTTGAAAAAAATAATGAAAGAAAACTCCCCTAATTTGGTGAAGGAAATAGACATGCAAGTCTAGGAAGCAGAGTCCCAAACAAGATGGAGACAAAGAAGCCCACTCCAAGACACACCATAATTAAAATGCCAAAGGTTAAAGATAAAGAGAGACTCTTCAAAACAGCAAGAGAAAAGAAGTTATTTACCTGTGGGGGAGTTCTCATAAGACTATCAGCTGATTTCTCAAAAGAAACTTTGCAGGCTAGAAGGTATTGGCAAGAAATACTCAAAGTCATGAAAAATAGGGACCTACAGTTAAGATTTATCTACCCAGCAAACTATCATTTAGAATAGAAGGGCAGATAAATAGCTTCCCAGACAAGAAAAAAACTAAAGGAGTTCATCATCACCAAACCATTATTATATACGTTAAAGGGACTTGTTTAAGAGAAAGAAGATCAAAACTATGAACGATAAAATGGCAAAATATACAAATCTATCAACAATTGAATCTAAAAAACAAACTAAGCAAACAAGAACAGAGACAGAATCATGGATACAGAGAGCATTTTGATAGTTGCCAGACGGGAGGGGTGTGTGGAGGAATGGGTGAGAGGTAAGGGGATTAAGAAGTACAAATAGGTAGTTACAGAACAGCCATGGGGATGTAAGGTACAGAACAGGAAATGGAGTAGCCAAAGAACTTACATACATGACCCATGGACATGAACAATAATGGGGGGACTCCTGGAAGTACTGGGTGTGCTGCATAGAGGGAGACAAAGGGGGGAAATCAGAACAACTGTAATAGCATAATCAGTGAAGTATAATTAAAAAACAATTACATGACTAATTTTACACTTTAAAGTGAAAGTTTAAAAATTATATAAGGTATATAAAAAAAAGCACACACTATGTTGTTGAGATTTGACAGATAAAGTCTTGATTCTGTCACTGAATTGATTCATTTCTCTCTAGAACCCTACTACCCACTGTGGCACTTTTCACCCTTAGGTAGTTTCTAAGTGTGTCTAAATTAAGTATTATTAGCTAACTTATACCATAAAGGACCAATTATTAAAGACAAAAGTTTATGCAACATTGATGTTGAAATATAACAAACTAGCCCTGGCTGGCATGGCTCAGTGAATTGAGCGCCACCCTGAAAACCAAAGGGTCTCTGGTTCAATTCCCCACCAGGGCACCTGCCTGGGTTGTGGGCCAGGTTGTGCGAGGAGCAACCAATCAGTGTTTCTCTTGCACATTGATGTTTCTCTCTCTTTTTCTCCCTCTCTTCCCCTCTCTCTAAAAATAAAAAAAATAAAAAAGTGGATGGTTTTTAAAAAGATTATAGAAAAAGAAATATAACAAACTAAAGAGAAGCATAAAAACGAAACATTATTTTTTAATCCCTTCGCCTTCTAATGATATTTTTTTTAATTAATTTTGTTTGTTTCTTTATTTTATTTTTAGAGAGAGGGGAAAGGAGAAAGAGAGGGAGAGAAACATCACTGTGTGGTTGCCTCTCACTTGTGCCCCCAACTGGGGACCTGACGTGCAAACTAGTAATGTGCCCTGACTGGGAATTGAACCAGCGACACTTGGCTCACAGGCCGACACTCAATCCACTGAGCCACAGCAGCCAGGTAATGATGTTTTGTTGAGTTGTACACTTGAAACATGTATGGTTTTGTGAACCAATTATACCCCGATAAACTCAATAAAAATGAAAAACAAATAAATAAATGAAGACAATAAACATCATACAAATTTGTCACAGGCTCACTTTCATCATAATTTAGGTCACACTGTTCTGCTTAGATGTCATTAACAGTACATAAAAAGTATCCCTAACCACTTGAAAAACTATTATTTATAAAAGAAATATATGGTGGAGATTCCACTCATGTGGCTTTTCATTTAATGAGAATAAAGTTTCTCCATACTTGCAATTTGCAGACAAGTACTAAACAGCAGTCTCAATTTCCTATCTTGTCACATGGGAAAACACACCAAAGTAATTTTTTAACTGTTCATTTGGTATGCATAAGATGTAAGCATCAGATTGCAAAAGTATTTTGATGCTATAACTAAAAACAAAATTATAATTTACATTTAAAAAAAATATGACCTGTCATTTTAGTTTTCAAAAATCTAATTTAAAGTAAATGCATGTATCATTTGTCATATCAAAAGTACATAAATTCACCTTATATATTCATAATTATACTTAAACTAACTTCATGATACAATATTTAACTACTGACCTAAAATACATCATTTCCTATTTTTGAAATACATTTTATGAAAAAATGTATTTTCTAAATAATGGTTCTCAAGAAACCACATATAAGTACAACAGGAGTTCATGAGCAATAAAAGTGGAAAAGTCCACTCTTAGACAAGCATGATTATTTCCATTCTATCTGTAATAACAAAAAAGCTCAGAAATATAAGTAATTTTCATGTGAGGCTACTAGCTGGTGAGTGGTAAGACTGGTTTTAGCATATAAACCAGGGATGTGAGACTCTTAAGCTTATTTTATAAAATCATGATATCAATGAATAATTTCTATATTCCGAAGGTTTCTGAGTAAGTTACTTCCATATCCAGTAGATAGCTTTATTGACCTAACATCAAAGAATGATAATTACATAACTAAATAATTCAGCATAATTAATATTGCATTTAATCGCTATCCCTATAATACTCAAAAATTGAAACTAACATTTCCTTTCCTGATGTCACCCATGCTTCCTAATACCAACTTTGAAGACTGTTTTTTAGTTTTCGTTGCTTCTGGCCTCAGCAGTGGGTCATTTTCCCTCAAATGTTCTTATTTGGTTCCTGTCATATTATACCATCTGAATTTTTTCCCACCTCTTTGTCAGTGTCAATCACAAATATCAGTAAATGCAAATTGACAGAAAACCCAGATATAGACACTGCTTGTTAAATCAAATGTAAGTATTATGGGAGATTCACTGCAGCAAAAATGTGGCCGTCAGCAACATTATCCAAGACAGAAAGAGGCATGAACTCCCAAGTCCTAAACTTCTCATGAAGGGATGCATAGTTATGGATGACTATCTGAAAGACAGTCACATCAGATCAAACCTTGAGGAAGAAGTATTATCTCACCTACAGTCTGAGACAGGAGGATCTCTTCAATCTTCCAGTTTTGTAATACGTAACAGGATTGCAAGAGTACTATAATCCTCATCCTCGGACTGTATAGTTTAGTAAAGCCTAGACCATGTAAATTCCTAAATTCAGTGTCATGGACCTGGACCAAGACATCTCAGGGAGTCATGCTACATAATGTTAAACTCTTCCATCTGTTCTGTATTCACTGTATTCTGCATATTCCCTAACGGTAGGACATCTAAAAGATTCAGGTCTGAACTCCCTTCTTTTCTTCCTCCAAAATCTCAAGCTTTTATTCTTGTATTTTTAACTCCAAAGTCAATTTTCTTTACCAAGCTTCCTTCTGAAAATCCCACCTGCACTGGGCATCACCACCTTGGAATGCTGCAGCCGCCTCAAGGTTAACATGTCTGAAACTGAACTCAGTCCCTTTGCAACAAAGCCAGTTTCCTCTTTGGTTTCCTTATTTTTATTTTTATTTTTTTGAGCTGCAGAAGAGTGTGATCCCTGAAGAATCCTCTCTTCTGCCACTCTCCTGTATCCTATAAATCAACCTTCACAAAGTTCTTCACTGACCACTCCCACAGTCGCCTGTTCCCTCCTTTACAGAAAAATGCCACTGTTGCCTAACTAATTTCTATTCAAACTGTATCGCTCTCTCCTTCTGCTCAAATGATTGCACACTTAACCTCCTGTTCAAAAATTCTTTTAATTACTTTTAAAGATTCTACTTATTTTTAGAGAGAGGGACAGAAATATCAAGGTGTGGCTGACTCTTGAGTGCCCCCACCTGGGGACCTGGCCTGCAAACCCAGGCATTTGCCCTGACCGGGAATCGAACCTGCAACCCTTTGGATCACAGGCTGGCACTCAGTCCACTGAACCACACCAGCCTGGGCTGTTCAAAAACTTTTAATGGCTCCCTCCATTCTATAAAATATCATTCACACCACTTAACCAAATACTGAAAGGTCCCATTAGATCCCTGTCTCTCCAGCCCTTTTCCCTCTCTCCTCCTATACATCAGCCATCCAATTCAGTCAACACAGCATTTAGTCCCACTAATATAACGTTGTTTAGAAACTTTCCTTGGCCAAACCTGAGCTCTGTTTTTCAAGACTGCATTGCTATCTCAAGTCTCTCTCACATCACACATAAAAAAAATGAACCATTTTCTAGCAATCCTTGCAAAGAAACATGCGAACTCCTAAACAATCCATCAAAAAGAAACACACAGACACACCAAGACTCTGAAAGTAAAAAGAAGAATAATGATGTATAAATGCACATGTATTTTCCTTCTATATTCAAAGTACTCTTGCCCCCATGTGTTCACATTCTATTCTTAATGATAGAGACTTAATTCTATTTCCTCTACAGCCCTTAAAGGTTGATAATGCATTTCTCAGTATTGTGACTGGCTACCTCATCTTTAGAAAAAGCATTATGATACTAAGGTTAAGTTTAACATGGAGTAGATAACTTCTTTTTATTTGGGTGTCATCAATTGCAACCCCGATTTTTCCCAAAAATCTTATTAATATCTACTATGGAGATCAAGCATAATCTCTATGGCCAGGTGAAAGTAAAGCAGCCAAAAGTAAATGGTATGCTCATTTTATTTCCTTTAATTGGATTTGAAATCAAATATTTTACTTACTTTATATATTATTGAAACGTGTAAAAACATAATTAAAGTAAGTATTTCTCAAATTGGCTTGCTAATGGTCTTAAGAGTGATTTTTCTTTAGATTCTGGGAAAATATTTCCCATGGAAATAAATATTTTTCCAATGTTTCAGCATAAAAAATTAGAAATCATTCAACTGGATTTCATCTCCTATCAAACAATTTTCCAGTCTTCATTTGTGCATTCATTTAGCAAATACATATTGAATATATGTTATGTGCCAGACATTTTCTAGATATTAATAATGCAGAAATAAACTAAATAGATAGAGCTGCTGCCATTACAAAGTTTACATTTAGTGGAAGGAGACAAAATAAATAATCAAACAATGTGGGAGTTAGGGGCATCAACTCCTGTGCATTTGAAAATCTGCACATAACTTTTGACTCCACAAAAACTTCACTATCCCTCGGTATGCACAGGGGATTTTTTCCAGGACCCAGATACCAAAATCCACAGATGCTCAGGGCCCCTATATGAAATGGTGTAGTTCAATGCATACAGTTGGCTCTCCACATCCATCCACAGACTCCCAACAGCAGATCAAAAACGGTACAGGTATTTATTGAAGAAAATTCCTACAAACATGGACCCATGTGGTTCAAACCAGTGTTGTTTAAAAGTCAACTGTAATATGTCAATTGATGGTAAGTGCTTGACACATTTCTTGAATGAAAGGAGACCCAGCCTCACCATAGAATAAAGAGTGAGATCACAGGGCCATTTCAAAGTAACAATACCTAATTCTCCTCACGGAAGTCAGCATAAACAAAATGAGGTCCAAGGCTATATATGTGATTATCAGAAACAACTGTTGCAGAAATAGTCTGACAGGAGTGAAAGATCTTCATATCAAGAGAGATGAAAAATGTTTCTTTGGGGAGGAATCTGTATACAGAAAAAGAGCTATTCTAAAGCAAACTAAATGAAAGCAAATATAGTTCACTATAAAAAAAAGACACCAAAAATAGCATATCCAGGTGTGCTATCACATACACAGGTATATGTAGTCCAAATTTTAACTATGATATTTAAAAGTAATTACTGACTTATCTACTAGGCATCTCAGAAGATCATTAACATTCTATTTCATAGTAGAATTTCTTGATGTCAAAAAGAAACAATTCATTTCCATTTATATTTTGGAAAACAAGATCTTGGATTCTTTCTCTCTCAAGCATATTAAAATTATTGATTTTATTGATTTAAATGTGTAAATTAGAGAATGAAGCACTTATTTATAACTTGATACATAACTAAGTGCATAAAAAATTATGTGTAAGTGTTCACAATAATTATTCTAAAATATGTAAAGAACCTATTATATATATGTGTATATATATATACTTCATAATCAAATAGTCATTGTATATATATGTGTATATATATATAAAATAAGTCAATGCATAGAGATAAGTATAATATTCTTTTGGAGGAAATTAAAACTTGGAATTGTCGTGCATAAAGGCCTAATTTTTGTTACATAAAAAAATTCTACAATTTTAATGGGGAAGACTTTAATAAATGTGCAACTATCTATAACTATAAAAAAGTTTCTATGAATAAGAACTATAAAAATCAGTACGTATATAGAGAAAAAATAATTATAAAAGACATTACATAGCCAATTCTGGTTACATGGTTACCAACTTGTTTTTTCTACCTCTTGGGCACATAGCTAGCCTATACTTTTAACTTCCCATGCAGATTAAATGGCCATGTGACTATATGCCTGAGTACTAGTCAGTGAGATACAAGCAGAAGTGATGTTTGCTGTTTCCAGGCCCGTCCCCTAAAACCTCCTACCTGTGTATCATATGTGCCCTTTGCCACCTGTTGCAGATGAGACAGGTGATCCTGGACTCCTGTGTTCAAGATGGCAGAGCCACTAGCTAGAAGGAATCTAAGTTCCTAAATTCCCACTTGGAGGAGAGTCATCTGCTGATCAGGAACACCTATTATGGATTTTAAAGGGGTAACAAACTTACTTCCATTATATTTTAGCTATTACTAGATGATTTGTCTTAATTTTTCTAAAGCAGCTAGCATTACCTTAACTAATATGGCTTATTATATCACTGACATAGGACCATTAACATTCATGACTTGTTTTGTTACCTAATTTAAAATGTTAATATCTCAAAAACTCAATACACATACATTAACTTCAATTGAGAAATATTTTAATGTTCATAAGTAGTCTACATTTTAGATAAAATTATTTTTCAAAGCCTATTCTTTGTTTAATCTCAGCAGATCCTAAACTTTAACATTTAATTAACAACATTAACCATATTAATGACTTCAGTGATCAAGTACATCTTTAGCCAAAAGATTCGTCATTTTAAAAAATATCAGATAATGTAACCTCTTCTACTAAAAATAAAAATAAAAATAAAAACCAGTCTTATCAGTTTCATCACATTCCTGTAAAGCATCTGAAAAGTAGCAAAATACTCTGAGAAAACTACCCCAGAAAATAACTTTAGATTAACTTTAAAGAAATAAAAATGGTCCCCCGAGACTAGCTCCCATTTGGTAAGAACAAGTGTGCAATCATTCAAAACAAACAGATGAAAACAAACAACAAAAACCCTAGACAAGATTTTGAAGTAGGGGAAGCTTTTCTCAATATCCACTCAAGCATCAGTGCTCACCTTTCTAACACTTATCCATCCATCCATCTATACATCCATCCATCCATGTATTTATTCATTCTTTTCTTCATTGATTCAATTAAAGTATATTCGTCTCCTTCTATGTGACAGGCATTGTATTAGAATCTGCTAATATAAAGATGAAATATATATATAATGGCCTTGAGGAACGCACAGCCTAGTAATGTCAAAAACAAGAAACCAACAAAATTTATAATTACTCACTACAATTACAATCACAGTAATACTATTACAAAGCATTGGGAGGCCCTGGAGGAGAGCCTAAGCCAGACCAAGGGGAGGGTTCAAGGATAGGCTAAGACTGGCAGAAGATCACCAGGAGATCACATCAAAGTCAAGTTTTGATGTGTGAGAATTAAAAATAATAAAATTGATGTGGAGTGATGGAGAGAGTGGGAACTTCAGGTATATAAAGACAGGTGAAAAAGAGCATAGAAAACTCCTAGGAGTACTGGTTAGTTGGGAAAATAATGAGAGGTGAAAACACAGAACCATACAAGAGTCAGTTCATGACATGTCCTCTTTACTTCATAATCAAATAGTCATTGCCGTCCCACTTTTTAATGTGCCCCCACACTCTATTCAAACAGGACAGAATCACCTTTTCATTTTCACTGACTAAAACACAGCTATTTCTTTTTTCACTATACACTGTACATTTACTGAATAGCTAAAATGTGTCAGGCAAGATATTAAATTCTGTGGGTATAAAAATAAATAGTTCTTCTATCATTTACTGGATTGTTTTGTTAATTTATCATTCCATATTTCTGTTACTTAATGATGTGTCAGTTTTCTCTGCCAAACTCCAAGCTCCTAAGAACAAGACAAATGCCTTGTTCATTTTTTACCTGCCCTAAAACAGTAGCCAGTGCATAGTAGAGGCAAAATAAATATTTATCTAGTGAATGAACTGAAGTAATGCGGAAAAATGGATCAGCTTCAAAACAAAAGGCTATCACCTTAGTTTTTTTGTGTGATGAGGCTTTTCAAGATTATGAAATATTAAAATGTATATTTTATATTTTCCAGAAATATTGGTAAATAATATATTCCTACTGTAGCATCCTTTCCTAATACCTTTATATTCACAGTTTATAACTTTGATAATCTCTGAACACATATTTATATTTGAACCTTACTCAATGTTACTAAAAGACAGGAACAGAATTCTTTTCTTCTCCATAGAAAAAATATTTATTGAGCACTTGCTATTTGCAGAGCCAAATACTAGCTGAATTGCTCACCATTTATACATCATTGTTATGAGATATAATAATTATATTTTAAGTAAAATATGCCTTAATTTAAGCCTTAGTCAGATCCAGTGGTAAAAGAACAGTTTCACTCAACATTCTATTTCATAAGTAATAGTTACCTTTCTCTTCTAAGATTCTCCATCTATTAAAAGAGAAATTGGTCTGAGCTGGATTAAGTAAGGAGGTTACTATATAAACTCTTAATCTACACCTTGTAAAATGAACAGCATTTAAACAAACAGGAAAGATAAGAGAATAAGCAAAGATATCAAAGAAGAAGAAATGTCCATGATATGTTTAGGTAAATGACCAAAGAATAGAATATTTTGGTAGGAAGTGGAAGAATAATAAGAAATATCATTGGATAAGGAAAGGGAGAAGCAGAATGGAAAGATCTTCACATTCTTTAAAACCAAGAACAGAAATTTGGCCATGACATAGTAGTCGAAATAACATTCTCATCTATTTTTGACCACAGAGGTCATGGAATGAAAACTCCACTACAGTAACACTTATCTGGCAGTGTGATACAGTTATGGGTCAAAATTAAGAAAAGACTGACTACGAAGAAAGAAAGAAACAAACAAACTGGTTTGGCACGTTCTGTGTCCAACACACAGACAGTAACAAAAACAAACAAACTAACTAAATAAACTCGGCCCATAATGAAGCCTACATTTTAATCAAAGGAGCCAAACATAAACACTATAAATAAATAAAATGCATGGAAGGCTAGGTAAAGATGTGACATGGAAAAACACAAGTAGAAGAGGGGGACAGGAATTGCCAGGGTGATGAGTTTTGAATACAGTGATCAGGTAAGGCCACTCTGGGAAGTTGTTGTTGGGCAAAAACCCGAGAGAGAAAGCCTAAAGATATGTGGGAAAGAGAGTTCCAGAAAGCAAGAAGAGCAAGTATAGTAGTCTTGAGGTAGGAGTGTGCCTGGTGTCTTACAGTAATGGCAATGAACCAAGTGTGGCTGGAACAGTGTGAGTAGGACACAGAGTGGTAAAAACGAGGTGTGAGAGGTAAGGATGGAGCCAAGGCAGGTGTCCAGGTCATGCAGGGCCTTTTGAACCAATGTAAGGACTTTATCCTTCCCTTGGGAATATCAGAAACCACAGGAGGGAGCTGAGTACAACAGTGACATGATTTAACTTAATTTTTGGCCCATTTTTATTTTTATTATTTATTTATTTATTGTATTTAAATGTTTATGCTATTGTATTACAGTTGTCCTTGCTTTTTCTCCCTTTGCCCCTCTCCAACCAGCCTCCTCCTCCTCTCTCTCCGGCAGGGTGGGGGTGGGGGGACAGGATAAAACAAGAGATCAGCCAAGGAACACCGATGCATGATTTAACTTACTTTTAAAAAGGATCTCTTTGGTGCTCTTTTAAGAATACACTGTATGGGCAATGGTGGTACCAGGAACTTCAGTCTGGAGCTCCTAACATAATCCCAGCAAAGGATGATAGTGGCTTAGACCAGAGTGGCAGTAGTGGAGCTGGTAAGAAGTTGTTGAATCCTGGATGTGTTTTTGCAGGAAGAGCTGGTAGAATTTGAAGACCAACTGCTTGTAAGGTGTGAAAAAAAGAGAAGAGAAAAGGAGCACTGCAAGGTTTTTGGAGGACAGAGGTTGGATGGATAGAGCTGCTAATGATTGAAATAGGAAAATTGAGAATCCAGCTGGTTTGAGTGGGAAATGGAGAAGTTTACTCTTTTCTTGTTAAGTTTGAAAAGGATATTAGACACGAGTGGAGATGTCAAGTAGACACTTAAGTACAAGAATTCTGAGTTCAGAAGAGCAGCAAAGCTGTAGCTATAAACTTGGGACAGTCTGAGTCATAGTACGTATGTAAGACGTAACACTCTTTGCCATGCTTGGCCCAGACTGTCAGAACAGATAAAAGGAGTTCAGAGACTGAGCCCTAGCACACTTTCATGTGAAGTGGTCAAGGATGTAGGAGAACCAGCAGAGGAGATTGAAAAGGAGTAATTATCAAAGAAAAAAAAAATAATGGAAGAGTGTGGTATCTAGGACATCAAGTAAAAAAAGTACATATAAAGAAGAACATATCAACTTTGTCAAATGTTTCTTAAAGTTCAAGTAAGAATGGACTAAGAAATACCTATGGAATTAGCAACATGGAAGTCACTGGAGACCTCAACAGGACAGTTCTGGGATTTGGTGAAGGAAAAAGCCTGATTGCACTGGTTTTGAAAGAAATGAAAGTGATACATTTGAAACAGCAATACGAGCAGTTCTTCCAGAGTCTAATTGTAAAAATGAATAAGGAAATGGGGCAGTCCCTGGGAAAGTGAAGTGAGGTCAAGCAGGGATGGAAGAATAAACAAAGGGGAACTCTCTAGTAGACAAGGAGAATGAGAGGAATGGGAACGAACCAAACATGCAAAACCAACAACATACATAAGTCAGTTGTGTTTCTATGCATTAACAACAAAATATCTGAAAATAATTTTTAAATGCTATTCACAATAGCATCAAAAGCAATAAAATACTTAGGAATAAATTTAACCAAGGAGGTAAAACATCTGTACAGTGAAAACTACAAGACTTTGATGAAAGGCATTGAAGACACAAACAGATGAAACGATAATCTGTGTTCATGAATTGAAGAATTTATATTATTAAAAGTTCCATACTACCCAAAGCCATCTATAGATTCAATGAAATCCCTAGCAAAATTCCAGTGGCATTTTTCACAGAAATAGAAAAAAACATCCTTATAATATGTTATTTTGTCTTAATGACCAATCAAATTTGCATCCATGTGAGCACAAAAGAAAGGCAAAGGGTCAAATCACTGGAATCTGAGATCCACAGATCTGTATGCATGAAAAGAAAATGAGTCTGACTAGTTGTCTATGAAATCAGCATTTTTAAATGTTCTATTGCAGTATGAACAAACTATTGAGCATAAGTGAGCATTACCTAGGGAGTTTATTATTCTGGTTCTATAGGTCGAGGCAAGACTTTTTAGAGACTACTCCTCAGATGAGAAATATAAGGATGAGGGTAGTATTTGTCTAAGGAGTAGAATCAAGATCCAAACAAGTCTGTTTGACTTCAAAACTCTTGCTCTCTGTACTATAATGCCACTCCAAGTTACAAATATGTGGTATTGGAAAAAATTAGTATGATTCTGTAATGCAGTGACTCAGTAAATTGGTGAGGACAATAATGATAACTATATCAATAGAGATACTTTAAATGTTTAGGAGAGTGGCTCTAGGCTAAGGGAGAATAGTATTATAGGGGAAAATTCTTATTCAGGGCTGGAGTAGATTTATTTCAGCAACACAGAATGGATGATTATAGGAAAAAAATATAACATGCCAATGTTCCTCTCATTTATTTGGGGGGCAAGCTATTTCCACTTTACCGATATACACTTCTCACTGGTTCATTATCATTTTTCAAGGCAGACCTTTTTCATTTCCCATCAAATTCATCTTCTTGACTACCTCATTCTTTATCCAAACTTTGTTTCTCATTATTAGTTATTTGACAGAATAGACTGGCAACTATGAACTAAATTGAATGGTTATGAAACTGTAAGCAACCAAAACATCTGAGTTTTAAAAAGCAAAGATAGTTGAAATAAAAATTCTGGCAAAGGAAAGTGAAAACAAAACTAGAAAATTTTAAAAATCTAAGCCTGAGATTGAAGCAAGCCACATAGTACACTTTGCATCTACTGTTACTGACTTTGACTATATCATAGAGAATCCTGATTCTTCAGCTGTAAGAGGCTAAATGAATTCCAATGTTCAGTAGTCATGTCCCTAATGATCTCAAAATAAAAAATGTTAGAAGCATGACTGACTTCGGTAATTTTTTCTGGGTTACTAGTCCACTGTTCCATTAGAATCAATTTGTTCTTCAAGGTGAAAAACATTTCCCTGAACAGAGAGATAAGTGATTTACTGCCACTGATGTGCTCCTCTAAGCTCATGCTCTAGATGGAGTCCCTTTGGCATTAGGAAGTAAAATGGAATTCCTTCATAACAGCAGGCTGGCCAAGGCCTTTACTCCAGAAGAGAATCAACAATTCTCAAATGTGTACCTTGAAACAGAATTACAAATTAGGTGTTTTATGGCAAATGAACAAGACAAATGTGGCAGGAGGCTGAAAGTTGTCAAAAATTAACTTCATCGTTACCCGGAAAGCATGGTTAGAAGAACACAGAATTATTATTAAATTTTCAAAAATAGATTAAAATTAGCTCCTGAGTATAAAGTATAGCTTCTCTGGGAAATCATAATATCTGGGTTCTGTTAGGAATTAAATTCAAGGTAGAGATTATAGAGATCAGAGAGAATGAAAATATCAAAACAAAAACTGGCTGATGTTATATCTGCAGAGTAGATAAAATAATAACTTCACAAACTTAATAAAATTCAAATATTTAAAAGTTTAAACATTTTTAGAAAGAGAGATTACTGCCTTTGAATTACTTACAGAATGCTCATAATGCTGAGAGATATTTTAGTGTCAAAAAGTTTAAGACTGTGCACACAATAATACTGTGCATCAGCTGGACACATCATAATCATCAAGAATCATTAGCAATAAGGAAAAAAGCAGGGTGCTGGCTTAAGCCCATTTTCTTCATGATTAACTGAAAAAACTAAACCTGCATCAAAACTCAACTTGTACAGAAAGAATAATGGATTAATGAAAAAATGTTTATCACAAAATATTGAAGAATTTGAAAATTAATGATATGAGACATGTTCCTATACCCTTACAGTAGATTTCCATTATATATGTTATCAGAAATTAAACATATTTTTTTATCCTCACCCCAGGACATGCTTATTGATTTTAGAAAGAGGGGAAGGGAGGGAGAGGAAGAAAAAGAAAAACATCAGTGTGAGAGAAATCAGTTGCCTCTTACATGCACCAGGACCGGGGACCAAACCGGCAACCCAAGGATGTGCCCTAACCAGGAATCAAACCCATGACTCTTCGACCTATAGGACAATGGTCCAACCAACTGAGCCACACCAGCCAGGGTAAATATAGTATTTTTACATTTTATTTATTTATTTATTTATTTATTTGAGAAAGAGGGAAAAGGAGAGAGAAAGAGGGAGAGAGAAACATTGATTGGTTGCCTCTCCTATGTGCCCTGATCAGGGACCAAACCTGTAACCTAGCCATGTGCCCTGACCAGGAATCAAACCAGTGATCTTTCACTTTGCAGAACAACGCCCAACCAACTGAGCCAAACTGGTCAGGGCAAACATAGTATTTTTTAATATAAGATTTCCTAATTATCCCTGAAATAAAAGTCTTATTACCTAAGAAAGATATAACTTGACCTAAGATGTTGGTGTTTTTATGTTGTGGGGAAGTTTATAACACATTTTAATCAGCTATGTCATTTCGTCCTCAAAACAAATGGTGAGGCATGCATTATGTGAAATATCAACCAACAGAGGAAGTTATTCGGAGATTAGAAGACTCCACCTCAGAGCTTCTCCCATAGGGCTGCACCTAAGTTCAGTTACCAAACAGACTTCTTCATGTCTGTGGCCTACCATGTCATTCAACAAACGTGTATTAAGCTTGTGAGGGAGTAACTATGCCAAGGATACACACGCACAGAAATCAATATATCCCCCGTTGTCGAGGGGCTTACAAGCAAAACTAAAAACAAAAATTCATGCATAAATGACATGGAACAGACTAGAAATTTATAATAATTTACAAGTAAAGTTTAAGATAATACCTGATGTCAACAGGTTGGATCTAAACAGGAGGATCAGAAAAGGTTTTTTAAAGAATGGTTTTCACCATAGAGACAATAGGGAAAATAATTATATGTGAATAAAACATTGTGAACCATTGCAAGACATTTGGTCCTGCCCAAAATGTTCACAGAGACATCTGGTCCATGCCAAAAGGTCCTTGATATTTAATCCGGCCCCAAACCTCCACACTCAGAAAATGTCCCTGGGTTCAACTAGTTCCTGACATTTATTTTACTTTTGGTTTACAGGACTAATATATTAAAAATACCATCAGGTTTTACTGGTCCAATAATTATGTTGGGGCTGTGTTGGCAATAAAAACCCTTCTTGTCTTGGTAGCCTGGCTGGTAATGACACATGGGGTTAAGTAGGTTCAAATACTGCAGAAGTGAGGGACTTATATTAACTGTGGACAAAATGTCTCCATGAACATTTCGGACAAGACCAAATGTATGCTAATCTTGCAAACATGGGCAGAGATAAGGAAAGAGACACATTTGAGAGTAATCCCTTTTACCAAAATATATTCATCTAAGACATTTATGGAAGAAAGCTGGAAATATATAGTGAAACTAGAACATGGAGGGCTTTGAATGTCCGAGATGAAAGTCTATGTTGAATTTTTACAGTTAGGACCAGTCTAGCTTTGAAAAGGAGAGTGACATGATCAGAACTATACTGAAAGCATACTGATTTGGCAGCGGTGTTAAGAATAAACTGAAGTAGACAAAGATGAGAGACTAGAAGCAGGTGGACAGGGTAAGAGGCTCTTGCGATAATTCAGGTGAGAAGTAAAGAGAGCCTGAACCTGTAAATTGGCAGAAATGATAAAAAAGATTGTGGGGTAGAGGGGGGAATCAATCTGGAAGATATTTAAAGGCAGAAAGAATGACTTAATGGCTAGGATCATGACTTTGTAAGACATCAGACCTAAATTTAGATCAGCTTTACCTTTTGGTATCTCTATGACACTGGACAAATACTTCTATTCTTGATTTCTACACTGAGGGTAATAAAACCTGCCTCATGGCACTGTTGTGAGAATAAAAGAGATAATGATTTTTAAATGTTTACCACAATGTCTAGCACCTAATTAAATCATAGCATAATACAAATCTAGCTTCCAGTATTATAGTTATTTCCAGAGAGCATAGCTTGGCAACTGTTAATTGATTTTTAGCAGCTACGTCTCACTGTTGGTTTGTATTGCAATTGTGCTCATTTAAATACCCCAGAGCTTTCTGCATGAACTGCTTGGCCAATTAAATCTCTCTCATCTTATATTTATACCATTGAATTTTTAGGAATCTAAATACAAGATTTTATTATAACACCCACTGAATTTTGTGTTTTTACTTTTAGCCAATAATCTTAGTTTATTGAGATATTTTTCATGTAAGGTCAATTATTTGTCATGTTTGCTATTCCTCTCTAACATCTGGCAACCCTGATTTTGATAGATGACTGTCTTTTACAAAGTAAAATATTGACTAAGACTAATCCAAGAACAGATTATTCAGCATTTCACTAGAATGTACGCATTCAGTGATTATTGAAAGTCTGTACAAAGTTGGACAAAATCTATAAAACAAAAAAATCACGATGGCATATCTCCTGTGACACAAAAGAGAACAGCTCTCCTTCTGTGACTGACAGAAAGCCATATTAAACATTTTTAACTAATGAGGAAAATTCTTAGAAATACCAAGCAACTTCCAAAGGTCGCCTGCTACTAGGTGACAGGACAGAGACACAACTCATGCCTGTGTAACTCCCAAGCTCATGCTTTTAACTGCTAGACTAAGTTGTTTCCCTGAGAAAGATGGTTGAGACTCCATGCTTCATGAGAAA
Source organism: Furipterus horrens (assembly GCF_987537825.1). NCBI lineage: Eukaryota > Metazoa > Chordata > Mammalia > Chiroptera > Furipteridae > Furipterus > Furipterus horrens. The sequence goes on along the minus strand of NW_028327174.1, from coordinate 17,100,388 downwards.
AGCCTATCTTTGAATCTCTAATTCATCTCCAAATACTGAAACATGTTTCAATGAAAATGGTTTAATTACAGCAATTGTTTATATATACTCTTACACACAGTGTGTGTCTATTTATGCATTTATTCCTTCAATGAATTTTCATGAGACCACTACATGCAAGGCACTGTACCAGGCAGGATATGATGTACAGAGATCAATCAAATATAAATTCTACCATCAAGAAGTCTATAGGAAGTAATATACAAATGTATACACCTACAAGATAACACAGAACAGAGATGTGTCATGAAAGGTAAAAGCAATTGTGTTGGAAGTTCAGAAGAATGATTCTTTTCTCCTAGCAGCTATTTATCTCAAGGATCCTCCTAGATGCACTACAGGTACCAAAAGTTCTCCCTCAGGTGAGAGAAGGGACAAGAATTTTACCATGTAGATTCTGGGTTTTTTCCTTGCATGTACATATAGTACATACATATGGCTAAGGGTATTAGTTCTGAAATATTAATGTAGGTCAACAGAATCTACACATCCCCTCAGTCCTGGAAAATCTATTAGGACAATCCAAACCTGGGCTTCATACATGGCAGGCTTGAGTCACTAGGTCCAGAAAAATTGTTCAAGTATATAAGAAATAAACTATTGAAAGAAAAATAACAGAAAAGAAGTGTAGTGGCTGAGAAAATTGCACAAAAGCTACAATTACATACCCACTTTCAAACAATTAGTCTTAGATGCTGCTTGTTTCTAAGTTTTTTCCTCCTCAGGAGAAAAAGATATAATGCATTGCATCCCTGAAGCTTCCTATTTATTTCTTAGAGACATAGGCTGGTAAGACAATAATGCTTTTTCTATTTTAAATATTAAAAATATTCATTCCTGAAACTTAGATTCTGAAATCTACTGTAATGATCTTTACATTATCATCAAATTTCTCTGCGTCATGATATGTTCACATTTAAGAGTTGTGTACAGTATTTGTGCACATGGAGGAAAAACTGGATATATGAGTTAGAAAAATAAGTGAAGAGAATATAACTTCTTTTCAGGTTATTTTATATTCTTTCAAAAACCTAAATTTTGCGGGTTGGAAAGATTTCTATTTCTTCAAAATTTACATTCCGATTATACAATATCCTAGTTCAACTTGGAAAATGGCTCCACATGCATATTATAAAAGCATTTAAAACAGACTAACTTTTGAATTAAAATTTATGCAAGAGAAAATGTAATTTTAACTTGTGCTGGCTTTCACATTAAATGCAAAATCTTCAATCAAATACATTCAATCACACTTAGAATTTAATCTTTAATCCACTTATATTAATAAAATTATTTAAACTACCACCTTAAGGCTAATTTTATATTTTAATAAAACCAAAACCTCCAATTCAAAAATAAAAGTTCTTACATAAGATGACTGATTTTTGTATTTTAAATTACTGAATTAGAGTGCCCTCTATTGGGAGAAAAAGGCAATAAAAGCTAAACTAAACTAAAAATAGTTAAAATAACCCCCAAATTCAAGCCACATCATTAGTAGGTAAATACATTTGTTAATAATACGAATGCTACACAACATATTTCCTTATATTTTAATTCCTTCAAAATTACTTTTCGATTTATTTGTCAGATTACAGTGAAGAAATGGGATGTTTCATATAATCTAAAATTAAATGTTAACTGAACCTAAATGCCTGTCCTTCAGCCAGTAATGTGAATAATAAACAAACAAAAATGTTTGTCCACATTTAACATTCCAACATAAAAGAAATAATTTTAATTTAGGCTAATGGCTGAACTAGAGTTGGAATTTTGTTTGATGAGAACCTTAAAACGTCCCTAATTCAAGAGATTTTTAGACCTCTTCCACCGGGGAGTGCGAGAATTAGGCTGGACGCTAGAAGGGCTGTAAGATTTAATCTTCCTCTAAAAGCCTGTGAGTTTGTGGTGTTATCAAGACCTCAGCTCAGAATCAGCATCTCAAGCCTGAATTACCTCAGTAAGGTCCTTGCAGATTTTTGGTCCTCTAGACAAATATTGTTTGTGTTAGAATAATCTTTTTAAAAGAACCTTGCTTACAACCACCCCAAACCGTTCTGATTGGGTTGGTTTGACATGGTATCTGAGAGCCTCGGTATTTCTTGAAGCTTCATCATAGAAGTCTAACGTATAACCGTTGCTGAGGATCATTGTTTACGTCTCTCCCTAGAACATCAGAAGTTCAGTTACCACTTTCACCTTCCCAGAATGTCACTTTCATGATAGAATGCCCCTTCGCAAGGATTCATTTTCCTCAGCTTCAATATTAAACTGCTGACTAGCTTTCCAAATCTAATTATCTGCCCCTAGCCAAGTGTTGAGGGGTAAGGGGTATCACTCCAGCCCCAGACTGTCTCTGTTCAAAGCCTGGCTCTGGTACTTACCGTGTATTTGAGAAAGCCACAAAAGCTCTCTGTGCCTTTGATTTCTCACCACTAAAACAGGAGGAATAACACTGCCTACCTCCTAGGGTTACAGTGAGGATTAAATCAGCTCATAGAAATCAAGTGCTCTGTAAGTGGTAGGCAGTGTCAATCCTTACACAAAGTTGTTTCACACTACTTTTTCCAATCAGCTTTCATGGTAAGCCACTCTCCTTAAATAAGATGCTGTCTCACCTCCGTGCTTTGCAAATACTGCTTCTGCAGGCTGGAGGGAGTCCTCTCCTATTCAGTCACTCATTACAATGCAAGTACAAGGCACACCCTCTCTTCCTCCAGGGCCCAGTCTAATCCAGCCCTACCTCCAGGAAGTCTTCAATGAATACCAATAAATCTTCACTAATGTCTCCCTTTATTTAAAAAAAAAAATGTTTTTGACCACAGGATAGTTTATAATGAGAAATAGAGCTGGGAATTAAAGACATTGGTTCTAAGTTTGATCCCTAGATCTGCCACTTGCTAACTGAGTCATTTCCCAAATCTATAACTCATTAGGGTTACCATGAGGATTAAAGTGGCTTAAATTATAGAAAACATTGGAATAGCAAATAGCAACCAGCCAATAAATGCAGCTCTTAAAATATATATCTGTTGTTTTATATGTTAGCATTGTCTGCACTCTGTGATGAAAGACTCCTTGGAAACAGTATTTTGAGCTCCTTGAAGTCAAGAACCATCTCTCATTATTGCTATTATAAATCTTATAGCTCACAACATGGTAATGATCATCTATATTAGGTGATCTGTAAGTACTTGATTAAATTTTTAATCAAGAGTATAATTTACAACAAAACTCTGGAATGGAAGTAAATATTCAACAGAACAGGGAATGAACCCAAATAAAATACAGGCTGCCAAGAGGGTTAAAATAATTCGATTACTTTTTAAATATTCAATAACAAGTTCTATCAGATTCATCTTCTGAAAGGCCACTTCCACTGACGTCTTACCTGGCCAAAATCCTTTAGATTTTTCTCATTTCCTAAAAAATAAATACCAAAATTTTTAGCCTGATATCCCAAATCATCCATGTCCTGACTTCAACCTCCCCTCCAGCCTTCTCTCCCATCTTCCCCCTTTATAAACTCTAATCTTCCAGATCACAGAACGACTTGCTTTTACTCATCTGTGCCATCTGCTTTTCTGCCTCCTGTAACCCTTAGTATGTAAAATGACAATATTTTTAAGGAACAAAATATTAAGGCCTGTCACAGGAACAAAGAGTGGTTGTTTATGTGAAAGTATGACTCAACTTTGAAGAACTGAATTTCAATTTATGAGTGTTAATTTCTTTCATGCTACTGTTACAATACAGTCTTCAGCTTTCAAAAAAAAATGTCTTGGCCACCATTTCCCCAAATTACATCCCCCAGCAAGGCCCGAAGCCGCTGCCATCACTCTCTGAAAGCTACAAGCTTGAATGAACATGGTCTCCAGGCAGAGTACTCAGACCACAGGGTGCACAGCACACCCATGAGCAAAAGGAAACACATTAGAGCTTCTATTTACACTGATTTTTTACCCTCCCCACTTGAATTTCTTTTGTAGTATATGACTCAATTTACATTTACACCATGTAATCTTAGAATACTAGTAGATATGTATAACTTATAAATAAATGCATTTGGTGTGTTTGCTCAAAGTTCGTTTCCTACTCTGGCACCTACAGCAAGAAAAGTTTAGAAATCACGAGTCTAGAAAACTAGGGCTTTCCGAAAATCTGTGGTTTAAAAATAGAGAACCAAAACCAGCAAACTTATCAAAATCTTTAGAGACAGATATAAAAACCCGAACACCATGTATTGCTTATGTAGGATAAATGTGGTTTAATTTCTAGCCAACTTTCAAGGAAATATCGAAGTGTAACTGGTTTGTGAATTGGAGATAGCATATACCTGTTTTAGATTTCTAAACAGGAAGTTTATCCTGACATTATAGTTACTACCATAAATATTTCATTAAAAGTTTCTTTTGGTAAAATCAGCAAGTATTTACTTCAGCATATGTATCATTAATCATCATTATTCATAAAGACCTTTGATTAGAGCCAATAATGTGATGTTTTACAAAAGACAGTGCAGCTAACAGACAAAAAGCAAAAGCAAAAACAAAAGCAGGCCTCTGTGGTAAGGCTAGCCACAGAACTTCAGGCTACCATGTACCACCCTGGGAAAGGGTCACCGCTCCCGTTAAGTAACTACCGTAAATGAAGTAAATATTCTCATAATACTCACTATATAAGCCCTGGCTGGTTTGTTTCAGTGGATTGAGCGTCGGCCTGCGAGCTAGGTGTCGCTGGTTCGATCTTCCAGTCAGGGCACATCAGAGAAGGAAAACTCTGACTCCAAAAAACCTCCGCTGCCTTGCGGCATACCTCTTCAGGGGAAAGGCTAAGGGAGTAAACCCCGACAGAAAATCCGGAGCCGGAGTCCCTAAGGCGGTTTGACGTTGTAGTCAACACCGGCAACTCCTGCGGCGCACCTGAAGCCAAGCTGTATTGACTCCGTCTTTCCCTTGGACCCTTCAGCTGCGAAGAGAGGGGGGGTCTGCTGCATGGGCAACAGCAGACCCTCCATATCACCCTGCCCAGGCTCTGTAGCTTCAGCTTCACTGGAGAGGACACTCCAGCGTCATCGCAAGATGTCGATTCAACACGGGAGGAGACAGATACCGTGTCACTCCCGAGTCGGACTGCACAGCCATTCTCAGCGGTGCAGATAGACTCTTAAGAAGCTACACCATCGTCTCTCGAGACGGACGGCTGCCGACGACGACGACGACGACTCACTATATACATAGCTATTTTCTGTTTTCATAAATAATATGACATACTTTTAACACAATCCACTCTATTATTGACTTTAGAAGAAAATAGTTCTAAAACTAATTAAGTTACAAGTATAAATGTATCATAACAAAATATTTTCTTTAATACCAGAGCATTCTATAAACCCTTCTACAGGACACAAACTGGATACCTAAACCTTAATTTTAAATTGCTTGATTCTCTACAGTTTTTCTTGCTATTGTGTTAATGTAAAAATCCAAAGGAGCAAGACTCTCTGACTCATGATTTACATTCTGAGCTTGGAAGTTATAGGCAAAGCTCTTGGGATTATAAAAATATGGAGGCTGAGCCCTGGCTGGTGTAGCTCAGTGGATTGAGGGCCAGCCTGAAAACCAAAAGGTCGCCACTTCAATTCCCAGTCAGAGCACATGCCTGGGTTGTATGACAGGTTCTCCAGCTGGGGGTGTGCAAGAGGCAACTGTTCAATGTATTTCTGCACATTGATATGTCTCTCCCTCTCTTTCTCCCTCCCTTCCCCTCTCTCTAAAAAGTAAATAAATAAAAATCTTTAAAAATAAATAATGGAGGTTGAACTTTCCACAATGTCTCTCTCCTACAATGACAGACAAAGTGACTATACACACATGGCTCAGCTCTTTCTTCTTCAAGATGGGTTAGACTCAGTTCACAGACAAAACGGGGAAAGAGACAAAAGGAAGGTTTTCTGTAATCTGTGTAAACCGATATCATCATGCCCAGTGAAACTAAAAGAACATAAATGAAGAAACTATGAAACTACGAAAGTCTAACAGCGATGTGACAGATCATCACAAACTATAACTGATTTATCGAAGCATCCCTTCCCCTATACATGCAGTGAGAATAAAACACCAATGAACTTCAGCAATAGGGAGCTTGACATTTGACCCTGGCAGGGTCTGAAGATAATGCACAAAACCCATGCCTCCTAGGTATACACTGAAGTGGCAAAGACAGACAAGTTGTCTTCTTTCCCCCTTTACTTACTACACTCTGGCTTCCATTTTTCCCAAGTTCTTCCTCTGAAATCTTGCTCAAATTATCTAAGTAGTGGTCTGATATTGTGTGGCACAAATCTTCAAAAGAATAATCCTTCTCTTGACAGAATTTTATTTCATCCAAGAGTTTTGATAATTCTCCAGTCACAGTTTCACCTGTAAGAAGACAACAAATTTTTTCAAAGTTTCAAGACAAGCCACTGACAAAATTTAATATGAAATAATTAAAATATGACTAGTATGTAATAAAAGTCAGAGTATGGTAAACAACATGAAATACTTAGAAAATATTCTGCTGAAGACAAGATATGAAACTATAATTAGTACAAGAATATTGAAAGAAAAATTCCAATTTTGCCTATAATTATTTTTTTCAAAATGGAACTAAGTACTTATATGTAGTTAGTGCATATAAGCATCTGAAATTACAATTCCTAAAGCTTTATTTACTCTATCACAATCTTTTATCATTACAATCTTTTCAGCATTACACTGTGATGACAGAATTTAACAATTTATTAGCAAATTTAAAATGGCACTAGAAGCCTACTTCCTAAGTTTAATTTTTTAAAAAGTAGAATGTATTTAAACATGTAATTATATAAGTACCATATTTTTCGCACTATAAGATGCTCTGACCATAAGATGCGCCTAGGTTTAGAGGAGGAAAACAACAACAAAAATATTCTAAACCAAATGGTGTACTAAAATATTTAATAAAATATAACAGAATAATATTTCAACCATGTAAAGTGAACAGCATTCAACAGCGGTATTAAGAACCATCATCACTGTCATTAACAAATGAGGAGACTTTAAGGTTCAAGTACTCTTCTAGTTTTCTGGGAACCCCAAGAACTCATCATCGCAAGTGTCAGAATTTATGAAGCTCAGTTGCTCACAATCACAGATATCACTTTCTTCGCTATCTTCATATATGATACTATCTTCAGTTCCATCTAAGGCATTGCTAATGCCACGTTTTCTGAATGACCGTACAACGGTTTCATCCTTCACTGACAGGTCAGGTAACACACATCACAGTTTGTGACACTATATTTGCTCCATAAGACACACAGACATTTCCCCGCACTTTTGGGGGAAAAAAGTGTGTCTTATGGAGTGAAAAATATGGTAATTAATAAATTAGAATCATGATGTGATATCCAGAGAAGACTCAGAAGGAACAGATAAATAATATGTATCATCTGTCAAAACAAAGAGATTTTGTAGGTCGCATACAAATATTCATTTTTCTTAATCATTCTAAGAATGGTACTTTATACCAATAATTTATTCTGAAATAAAAATCCAGCAGTTACAATGCAGATAGCAGTATTTTTATTCTGTACTAAACACATTTTAGAAAAAAATCTGCTATGAAACACACACTGCAGGTAAGTCTGTGACATTGCTCCCCCACTGCTCTCCGCTGCGTCTCGGGGCCAAGAGACGTGCCTGACAAACAGCAGGAGCTCAATAAATGTTGGTTGAACGAGTGGATAAAATATAGAGTATAAGACAGAACTTATTAGACTTGAAATTTTCATAAGTCTTAGCAACTTTGTACCCAGAGGGAAATTTTGTACATAAAGTGCATGATCGTTTCAAGGGTTTCATAATTAGCGACTCACTTTTGGTCTTCTGGGGAGGAGACTCAAGCGGAGACTCCAGAGGAGATGAAATGTGTGTTTCGTGCGTTGTATCTCCTGGTACATGCTCTTCAAGGACTGTTGGTCTTCCCACACCTTCTAAATATTCTGTGTATATAAATAGTTTAAATTACATAGTTGAATTCATTTATGTTAAAATCTTTAACCAAACTTTGTTTTACCTCCGGCAATCATCTTTTATTTATTTCCTCATATCCTAAAGATACCCCAACTTTTTAAAGGAACTTCATAAAACCAAGAAACCCAAAGAACTTTATGATGTGCTATTAATTTAAAGTTTTTTAATTAAAATAAAAAGATATTTTAGAAGAGATTCATGAACCCTGTTTTCTGAAAATTAACTTGATCCATTCTTCCCATAAAAATAAACTCACCTATTGAAAATACAATAGCATCCGTGGTTCCTTAAATATATTCTACCTGAAGAGTTAAAACCCTGAAAGATGCTTTGAATAGACTTGATCCCTGAACAAGAGTGTCAAATTCAGTTGGATACAAGAACCAGTCAGGTAACATAATGAATAAAGTGGGATAAGTTAATGACACAATGGTGTTATAATCTTGTAAGATAAGCATAACTGCATAAACTTTACATGAAAAAATAATGTTCATTCCCATTATTCTTGAAGCAATGTCCCACACTCAGTCTATTTCTCATTTTTCCAGCTTTGAAGACATAACAAATAGTAATAGCAGCTAAAACAGAAATTTTGCTTACTATGTACCCAGCAGTGTTCTAAGTATATAATATAAATTAATTCACTTAATCCTCACAAGTCTATGTCACAGGCACTATCACTTTCTCAGTTTTAGAGATGGCTGTGAAAGGGGGAGGACTTTAACTAATAAGTGGCAGAGCCATACAGACGTGGGACAAGAAAACATCTCACTTTTAAGCATAAAGAAAACAGCACCTGAATGCAGGAGTAAATGTCAATTACTATTCAGCCTCAATGCAACAGACAGAACAGAAGCCGATGGACCATGCGCAACCAGAGAGCAGGTGCCCCATCAAAATTTAAGCACTGAAGTCAAACAAAAGCCTGCGGGTTTTTTGTTTCTTTGTTTGTTTTTCTGAGAAACCAAAACTCTGGAGTTTTAACTGAAATATTTGATTGTTAAATGTTGAAAGCTAATTCAATTTTTTTATGGAAACAGTGTGGGTCAAAAATACGTGATGTAAACAAAACATATTTGCTATCTGCTATCTGCCATAAGCATCGGGCTCACACTGCCTAGTTTGCAGCCAGGGTTAAATCAATAGGTCACTCCCCATAGAGATCTTTTCCTTGCAGTTCTTTATTCAGAAGGAACCTTTTCTCTTAAAATCCAGCCAACTACTTGTGTCCTCACACCATTCAAATAGTTTGTACTAAGAGCGATTCTACTTGGCAGATTCTACTAGAAAAAGAAAGCAATCTATGGGCTTCCATGATTAGAAGTTTTGACCTATGCAGTACTTATATAAATTGAATTCCTCCTCAGGACATAAATGTTAATTTTATCTATTATAAATCGGCTTTATTGCTATAACAAACATTTTTATGAGATTTGAAATGCACTAGTGACTTGAAATCCAGGACTGTAAAGAATACAGTTAACGTATTCACATTCTAAAATTTTCCAGTAACTTTAAAAATTCTAAGCTGTCCCATATACACTATCACAAATTGGCATACCTAATGAATCTTGATCATTTAAAAGAACACAGGGAGTTACTCCTCCATAATAATATTTAGGTAAGTTGAACTAATGCAGGATCTTATGAAAAAAAAGGTCTGTAATTACATCATGCCCCCTCTTTAATGGATGATACTTATTTTGCTTCTCCAAAAGACATTATGCAAAGCCTCGGTTTTTTCTTGTTCCTTTTTTATAATTCAGTTAGAGGCATCCAATGTGAAACACACTGTGCTCAGAGGGGAAAGCCTCATAAAAATGCTGCATACTACTTTTATATTTTAGCTTTTATTCAACCTGATTTTAATTTGAATTGATATAAAGAGCCACTCTTGCATTCCTCTTTGATTTACCTATATAAGCACTTGACATAAAATTAACTTCTTTATTGACAAAGAAAAGAGTCAGAGCCTGAACTTCCCTGAGAGGTTTTGGAAAATCTGAGAGAAGAGAGCAGAATGACCTCCTGTAGTGTATCTCCTCTCTTGGCCCCTCTTTGGCCCTTATGATTCCTATATCTACATATCTCCTTCCCACTTGATTTTAATTCATTTCTTTCCCTGCAAGACAAAGCTGCTTTCAGCTTCCCAACTGATATCCAATGAAACCTGTCCTGCCTCCCTCCTCAATTACACTTGCAGCCCATCTAACAATTATAGGGGATAATCATCACTGAATAGTGTCTGAGCTAACTGGAGTGGACAGAATCAACGTCTGGGTTTCTAGGGGAACATGCTACATACGTGCCAGGCCTAATCATCCAGTAGAAAAGGCGAAAGCATTTAAATCTGAATTTTTCATGGAAGTTTTAGGTCAAATGGGGAAGTATGTAATCCTGCAAACAAAAAAGCAGTACCTAAATGGTTGTCAGACTTTCAGTATACCAAATGACTGCAACTAACTACAAAGGTATTTAAAAGACTTCTATCAAAAATAAAAGCTGATGCCCTAGCTGATGTGGCTCAGTGGATTAAGTGCTGGCCTGCCAACAGTAAGGGTTGCTGGTTCGATTCCAGGTCAGGGCACATGCCTGAGTTGCAGGCCAGTCCCCTGGCTGTGGGCTTGTGAGAGGAGGCCAATTGATGTTTCTCTTCCTTTCTTTCTCCTTCCCTTCCCTCTCTCTCTAAAAAAATAAAAATAAAACAATAAAAATAAAATCTTTGAAAGAAAAAAACAAAGGTTGGCAAGACTGAACTTTTTTGTACTACTGGATTAGAAAGGGAAAAATCTACAACTGTTGATGTTAACCAGCATTTATGTACCAGTTCTACCCCTAAGAATAGGACACATGAGTGTCAAGCAAGTCACTTAGACTCTCAGAGCTTCAGAATAATGTAAAAATAAGACAAAACAACAGAAAATTCCTGAAAACTCTTAAAGGATGATTCAAATGTAAGATAATACTTAATCATCATCACTTCACGGCCTTATTACCTTCAAGTTCATAAGTGTATATTTAATACCTATGTTTTAAAAAGACTAATATCAAGTGCATGAAAACTATTTTAGCTTTTCTTAAAATACTGAGTAGTTGAAAAATCACAATAAAACATTAAAGTATTGTATTTAGTTTTAAAGTCAATCAGGGAAATAAAAGCAAAAAGTTCATTCAAAGGTAAATGTTAACTCACACCCTAAGAAAAAACCAGGACAGTTTAAATGTAATCTTAACTTGAAGGCAAACTCACCCATTATTCGATATTGTTTACCTTGTAAGAGTGTCGCAATCTGGAGAGATTTCTGAGATGGATGTTCTTTCAGAACATCTAAGACAGTTCTGCCTAAGCTGTCCCTTATGTTGGCATCAATTCCTGAAAGAAAAAGAAAACCCCGCTAGACGTACAGCACTGGAGCGCCACCAGAAGACACTGTTAATATAAACTGCTCTAACTTCTACAGCCTACGCACTAAAGGTCTTTTTTTAAAAAATTAAGTTACATGTGCATGTGTACAAACACAAGATTTTAGTAAAACAGAAGGTGGGGGTCGACTGCTACCAAATATTAAGAATGATCTTGATAATGAGTTATCTCTTAAGAAGGCTTTTTAGGATTATAGCTATTTTTGGTTTGTAAACTAGTAGTAAAAGCTGAAAATATTGATTTAGAATGTGAATTCCTAAAGTATAATGGCCATGTGATTTACACATTCTCTATAATATCATAAAAATACTTTTTAAATTAAAATAATGTACCATGTGAAGAATATAAGAACAGTCTTAAAATATTTGACTATTCACAAAAGTTGAAAGAGCATGATTATTTTGAACTCAAGTCCAAATATCAAAGTCAAAATATTTCATACTTATTTATGCAAAATTATAATCAATGTCAGCAACATTCATCAACTACCTGGTGAGCAAACTTCTTGAACTGTATAACTAAAACACTTCTGGAACTATTTTAATTCTAAAAACATATATTTTACTAAAGAATTTGCTGTAATGTAGCAAATAGCTTTCACCACCCTATGAAAATTTATAAATTTTCAAACATCTAACCACAAACAAAGCCACTTTTCAGTATCTGGCCTTAAATGTGAGTTCACCATGGTAAGATCATGTATTATTTTATTATTTTTTTCATTTGTGTAGGGATGTGTGACTAGCAAATATCTAACTGGTTGCCTCAAAATGTTTATTATATCATTGTGTTACATGTTAAGTTCAATATACATGAAATTTTAACTTTGTATAAACACAATCAAAATGCAATAATCTGTCAATGTTTTACATTTATTTTTTTTTACAGAGGAAATAAATACATTAAATATATCCATAACACAAAAGAATTATCAATTGTTTTTAAGTATGAATTTGTACTCATTCTTTTATATTCTAAAAAAAAAAAAAAAATCAAACCTCAGTTCCAACTTGATTTCATTTTAATCAGAATATAGATGTGAAGACAAATAAATCTACTTTGTTCCTTTAAAACATTCCCTCTAAAAGGTTCCCTTTAAATCGCTGCAGCTGACAAACAATAGTGACTCAGTTGATAAAATAACCAGAAAGAGAATTTGCCTTAAGGATAGGTAACTCTCATTCTGTTTACCATAGTTACCATGTTTACCATAAAAACCTAGGAAAGTATAATATTCTTTAATAAACAAAGAAATTATTATAACTTCACAGGGATCAGTTCCTTCCTCTTATAGAAGGTAGAGATTTCCTTTTACTCCTCTACTCCTGAAATAAAAACAGTATTTGGCAGAATAAGCTCCATGGGAAATCATGATAGTTACCTGTTTCTAACAGAACTCTCACAACATCCACCTTTCCAAACAAAGCTGCTTCATGAAGTGCACTCCCCTTTTCTGTCTGGAAAAAAGAAGGAAAGGAAAAAAAGGTACAGTTGCATTAGGAATGATTACAGGTTAAATAAAAATCTGTCATTTTTATATATTCATACATATTCTTTGTGATATCAACACTCCTTAAGGGAAAGAGAGTATAGACTAAAGAAAACATTTCAGTCTCGCCCTTTATCCCAGGTGACATTCAGTCAATCCCTGATGCATAGCCACTTAACTGACCTACAACTGACCCCAGACACAAGACAGAATCCCGCCAAGATGGAAGAACTACCCAGCTAAGCTCAGACTAAATCACCAGCCCCAGAATTATGAGCTAAATACACAGTTATTGTGTGAAGACATTAAGTTTTGGGATAGTTTGTTATGCAGCAATAACTTACTAATACATAGGGAAGAAGGTCACAACCTGACAGGAACCAAAAGGGTCTCTGGAAGATAAGAATGCTGCCACTGATGCGGGAGTCAAGAAAAGGTCAGAAAACAGATAGATCAATGAAACAGAATAGAGACCAGAAATAAACCCATACCTTTATAGTCAATCAATATTTGAAAGAGGAAGCAAGCACATACAATAGGTTAAAGATGCTTTATTCAACAAATGGTGTTAGGGAAATTGGACGGATACATGCAGAAAAATGAAACTAGATCAGTTTCTTATACCACACACAAGAATTAATTAAAAATGGATTGAAGACTTAATCATTAGACCCAAAACCATAAAAATCCTAGAAGAAAACATAGGCAGCAAAATCTCAGACATAGCTCATAGCAAAATTTTATCAGATATGTCTCCCCAGGCAAGGGAAACAAAAAATAAATGGGACTACACCAAACTAAAAAGGTTTTGCACAGCAACAGAGAACATCAACAAAAAGAAAGACAACCCACAGAATTGGAGAACATATTTACCAATACATCTGATAAGGGGTTAATATCCAAAATGTATAGAGAACTTAAAAAATTCAACACCAAAAACAAACAAACAACCCAATTAAAAAATGGGCAAAGGACCTGAATAGACATTTTTTCATAGAGGACACACAAATGGCCAGTAGACATATGAAAAGATGGTCAAAATCACTAATCACCAGAGAGATGCAAATTAAAACCACAATGAGGTATCCTCTCACACCTGTCAGAATGGCTATGATCAATAAATCAATAAACAAGAAATGCTAGTGAGGATGTGGAGAAAGGGGAACCCTTTTGCTGTTGGAGGGGATGCAGACTGGTGTAGACACTGTAGAAAACAGTATGGAGATACCTCGAAAAATTAAAATGGATCTTCCTCTTTACCCAGCGATCCCACTTCAAGGACTATATCCGAAGGAAACCAAATCAATAAATTGAAAAAACATTAGCACCCCTATGTTCATTGCACCATTATTTATAGTTACCAAGATATGGAAGCAGCCCAAGTGTCCATCAGTAGATGAGTGGATAAAACAAGTATGGGACATTTACACAAGCGAATTCTACTTGGTCGTAAAAACAAAGAAAGTTTTACCCTTTGCGACAGCATGGATGGACCCAGAGAGCATTATGCTAAGTGAAATAAGCCAGTCAGAGAGACAAATACCATATGATTTCACTCCTGTGTGGAAGCTAATGAACAAAGTGAACTAACAAGCAAAATAGAGACAGACTCATAGAGAGCAGGCGGACAGTTAAGGGCAGTTAGGGTAGGGGACAGAGGGACGAGCAAAAAGGAAAAAGGACCCATGGACATGGACGACAGTGTGGTGACTGTGAGGGGTGGGGGAATAAGAGGAGAAAATGGTAACAGAAAAAGTACAATAAAAAATACAATAAAAAATAAAAATTAAATAAAAAAAATTTTTATATGAATAAAATAGCTTTTAAAAGTGTGGCTAACTTGAGACAGATAGAAGCAGGTTGCCCTTTCCTTGTGGAGAAAGAAAATATATCCTAATGTTATCCATCCTTCAAAGCTCAACTCCAATCACACGTCTCCAATAGATGGTTTCTAATAGCCTTTAGGTATAGTGACTTTTCCTTCATTAGTTATGTAAATACAGCACATTATTGTGGAAAGAGGCCTGCACTTCAATTAAGTCTAAATTCACATTCTGGGTTATCAACTATGTGTTCTTTGATGAGTTTCTTAACTCTTTGAGTCTGATTCCTCATATCATAACTGGAACTTAGCAGCCCTCAAACCCACAGGGCAGTTGTGAGAATTGGATTCTAAATGGGTCAACACATTAAACACAGATGTTCAAGTGAACTTTGTTTCATTCATGCCACTTTGACTGGATTCCTAGTATGTGCTGGGTACCAAAATAAAGGACGCAATTACTAATGATATCATATACAACTGCCATCTGGTAATAATTTTTCATGTATATAGCCCTTAAGTTAAAAATGAGGTTAGAGATTATGCCTTCTATCTATACAAATGTTACCCAACAGAGTGCGACAAAGTGCCTCGAATTTAGGTCCTTACAAAAATACTTGTGGACAATGTGACTAATCAAAAAATCATTAGATTTCTACATAAAACCTTTAACATCCGTAACTCCAAGCAAAGCAAGAGCAACATCACTCTCAAAGCACAGCTAAAAGCAGACTCACTTGACAGCTCACATCCATCCCCGCTTCCAACAGCACCTGAACGACCGCTTTGTGACCATTGCGTGCAGCGAGGTGCAGCGGCGTGTGCTTTCGAGTATTGCAGCTCATTAAGTTCGGGTGTGCACTGATGATCATTTTGACCACTCTTAGTCGTCCATAAAGTGCTGCCAGGTCCAGAGGGGTTTCTAGCTTACTGTTCCTGATGGTAGGATCAGTGAGTTCCTCCAGGAGAACAGCAACTACTTCGGAGTGTCCGTACTGGGCTGCACAGTGTAGGGCAGTTTCATTTTCGTTGTTCTGTTAAGACAAACATGTAAAATGCAAGTTTTCAGAAATTCAGCGAGTTATCAAAATTTAAACTGAGTAATTTAAAACCTGACATGCTTTGAAATATAAACTTAAGGTATCTATTTTGATAAGTATTCCTAATAGGTCTTATATCTGATAAAAGTATGTATCATTTATTGCATCAAAAATATCAGATTTGATTGTTATTTCTTCAACAGGAAAAAAAATCTAACTTTCCCCTACATAATTTATTCCAATTTCCAAGAGTGATAAATGATTTAGCCATGGTAGGCATTGGCCCTGCTGGGCCCAGATGGTCAGTGTTATCTGCGCTCTGTATCACGCCCCCAAGATATCTGTTAATAAGAGAGATTAATTACAATTATAACACACTTTCAACAGACTCACTTTCCAAAAGACAAATGATTTAGTAAATTCTTCTTCTTTTTTTTTTTAGGTACACTGATGCAGTTTCAACGTGACTTCTTCTTTTCATCCTTAGTTATAGGACTTCTGTTCAGCTAGTTTCAGATGATCCTCCAGGTTGACTGTTCTATTATTTAGTTGTAAGTTTTGGTCATGAGAGGAGGAAAGCACAGCATTCACCTACTCTGCCATCTGGACTGGCGTCGCTCACTAATTAGTAAATTATTGATAATGAAAGATTTAAAGAGAGGTCTCCCAAATTGTTTCATTTTATTTTCCATATAAGTAAGAGAATGAACACACACTGGTGCCCTAAGATGAAACCAAATAGAAACCAAAACACAAAGTGATAGAAATGAAAAAAGAATCTCCTTAAAAAACATTTTTTATATTTTAATTGATCTGTTCAACATCATAAAAGACAAGTCTTTCTCTTTAAGAAATACCATTACAGTCTCATGCCACTGAAAATCTTCATGTCAAATATGAATGAATTCTAGGTTTTTTTTTCCTTATTTTTATGTCATTAAAAAACATATTTTGCTTGTAAAAACTAATACACTCTTGCCCTGGGTTGTGGCTTCGGTCCCGGGGCACAGAGTGGAGGCAGCCGATTGATGTTTCTCTCTCGAATCATTGTTTCCCTCCATCTCTTTCTCCCTACCTTGCCCTTTCTCTAAAAAAAAATACATAAAATCTTAAGAAAAAAACCTAACATCTTGTTTAAGCTTGGCCTGTTTTTCCATCTTTATTATTTCAGGTCTGCTTTGGGGCATTGAGACAGTTTTAGGAATAGCCACCAGGTGGCTCATACCACAAATGATTTTTTAACTTTTGGTTTCCTGAAGAACAGAACAGCATTCATATAAATTTCCTTTTAGCATGATATGCTGATAAAGATAGCCATATCTGTCATTTTTTAAAGATCCAGTTTATAAGTTTACTCTCATAAAAATATTCTGCATTTTATAGCCTGTAAATACATTTTATTGTGATAAATATGAATAAGACTTCCAATTAATGAAACATTTTTTACTAGTTCTTCCTACAGCTGCATTTTGGAAAAACTATTTTTCTTTCCTTTGTTGTTTTATAGCTAGTGCTAGTATGACTTTATTCTTTAGTCTGAATTTCAGTGAAAGGCCTGCAAAGTCTATATCTATTTGAACGATATGCTAATTATACTTCATTAGATGTGCCTGCCCTAGGGTAACCTACTTGCATTGATATTGGACAACTGCCAACCTGCAGCGTAATGCCCTGGCCGAAATTCAATTGTTGGGCCGCATGCTGGTTTTCAGCTATAGTTTTACAAAATGGGAACAGCAGGGGGCATGCAGAGCTCAAGATGTTTGTTATCATACTGTTTAGGGGACCTTATTTTATTTCTGGAATCTGTGGCCTTAGTTATTTAGAACACTGACAATAGCATTCGTTTTTAATGTGTCTGTCATGTGTAATGTGGATATTGTATATTTACAAATATTATGACTTTGTCAGTATCAACTGCTGCTGTGTTTTACTCAACATACTCTGGCATGTGTACATATATACACATACAGAAAATTTTTAACTTAGTTTGTGGCTAGCCACTGTATACACTGTACTTTGTATTTTGAGCCATAAAATTGTACTTAATGTGAAAGTGCTATGCAAACGGTAAAGCACTACACAAACGGCGGCTATCATCAACACTTTAGCATTTAAAATTTTGTTAAGAGAAGTTCTAATTCACATTAAATGTGAATTCCGTTCTATCTCTAAAAATTCAACAACTATAAAATGAATGTTAATATAAGACAGGCACAAAATATCACAACTACTTCTTTTACATGGGATTTTCTTGTTAATAAATATCTTTACAAATGCCCAACTTAGTACCTATGTACTATATACAAATGCCAATGAATTTTTCAAATTTTCCTTTAGGAAGTTCAGCAGTGGAAAAGTCTTTGGCAGAGTAAAGAGAGAAAAAAAACAATTTTTCACTGTGGCTTTGCATTCTCAAAACTCTAGAAAAATTAGAGCATGGGCAAACACGTGACGAACACACCTGTTCATTCACTCGGGAATGTGATGGTCCATGATGAATAAGAATCTTCACAATTTCCTCATCCCCTTTCCAGGCGGCCAGGTGAATAGGGAAATAACCTTTGTTGTCTGCTACATTTGTAGATGCCTCATATTGAAGGAGTTTGACAACTATTTCTCTAAGAAGGAAAAAGAAGAAGAGAAATAAAAAGAAACATACAGAAAAGAAAATAAGCTGAACAACACATATATTATTAAATAGATCATTATAAAACTATACTAGATGTTGGCTTGCAACTTAAGAGTTATTTTCAAGGTCCTGAAATGTAAAATTGGATTTAAGAATCCGCTTAATCATTTGGCTAACGTACATACCTGAAAACCCACCACCAAAACATATACACACGTGAGCACTGACTAACCAATGAAGCCACTTAATAGAATTCACTGGGGCAATATTTACATAATTTCATTAACTGAATGAAGTAAGATAATTTAAAAGCCTACCTCATCCTATTTTTGAAAAAGTAGTTCTTTACAGATAGCTTATACCTGAGATTTAGCCCAAAGAAAAGTGTGAGGTACAAGCAAACTTCTTCTTTTTTTTTTTTTAAGTTATTACATTACCAAGAGACATTTCGGGAGTTTATGCACCAATCCTATTGAGAAGTGGGATACAGAAATGAAGATGCAGACAAAACAGACAGTACAAAAGAAAAGGGACACTTACAGGCTACCTATAGTACAAGCCCAAGGTTGAAAAAAAAAGTTTAATTACTTTCAGCCATGGCACACAATATACTTTGCATGTGTATTGTTCATACTTCTGTGCTACTTCTCCTTTGTCCTATCAAGCCTAAGAAATCATCTCAAGAGGAAAATTCATTTATGGGACAAGTTCTACCACTGATGCAATTTCAGTACATACTCAATACATTCTACCTATAGGATTTTGTACTAAAGCCCCACTAGGTTTTCAAAGTAAAAATTCTGAATTGCACTACTCAGGCTCCAGAGGAATTAATGCATAATTATTCAAATATTGAACTTTGTAACAATCAATCAAAACCAGTCATTATTGGACTTTGTAACAATCAAAAACAATAATTCTGAACAATTAATATTTTTATTTGCATACATTTATAAAGCAAATTCTATTAATTTATGAAAAGAAATGCTAGCTAAACAAACTCATACATATATAGACAATTAAAATATATTCTAAAATTGTTTTTCATATATAACAAATCACTAGTGGTGAGAATGCATGTAACATAAAGAGCTAACTTTAAACAGTTCATAAAGCCAGGCTTTAAATGTAACAAGTGAGAAAAGTTGGAGGAAGTTCGAAGAGAAGTTAGAATTCTGATAGCCCACTCTAGGTGTTTAGAACACGTTGCTTAAGACGTGCCTTTGTGGTGTGTGTATAGTTTGCAGCTAGTTGAGACCCTGTAGGCTTAAGAGAAACTACTGCCCCACCACACCCCTAACTACCTAGAGGAATTTAAATTAAGGACCTTGCCCACAATAAGAGTTATTATCAGATAAGACCTTTTGACCTATCTATATGACAAGACAAACATGTAATTACTGAACATCTGGTCTTCCTGGATCTGCAAATGTCCTTCTCCCCTTCTGAAGCCTCAGGTGTCTAACCACATTCCATAGCTGAGGATGTCATATATACCTCATCTTGCCTGTCAGTCTCTGAACCTCTCAGGTATGCGGGGTCTCCCACTCTCACATATGTGAGGTTTCCATATGTACATATATAATTAAATATGGTTATTTTTCTCTTAACAATTTGTCTCATGTCATTTTGGTTAGACTAGTTGAAAAAACCTAGAAGGGTAGAAAAAATTTCTTCCTCCTCCATAACACACACACACACACACACACACACACACATGACATGATACAACACCAAATTATAATAAGTGATAAAAGACTGCCCAGAATGTGGCCTATTCTTGTGAAGGAGAGCAGAATATATGACCCCAAAATGTGCTTATTTGACATAAGGATTATTTTAGGCTGATTACTTTTACTAATTGGGGGGGAGGGAGAGGCTCTGAAAACTGAGAAATTACTCTTTTGTAAGAGACATTTGCATTTACATTTACATGGGAAATCTCTATTTGTAAGGGTGCCTTCCTCTGTGTACCAGGAGGAGAAGGATGGCTCAATCCCTAGCAACTCTTACCAATGGAGAAGATGGCAACTTACATCTGCATAACAACCCCATGCCCTTGTTTGTCCTGTGCTTTTTCTGATCACCTCCCTTAACTGGCTTACCACCCCCACTCCCCAGTATCTTCTTTTATCTTTAGCTGGAAATGGTATTTAAGGTGGTGGCTTGGGCATTTATGGGGAGTTACTCAGTTTTCCTGGGTCTTTACTATATGCACAGGAAGTATACATGTTACCAAGCTTCTGTCTTTTTCCCTCCTGTTACTCTTTTTATTGGGGGTGGAAAGATGAAAGGGGAAGTCTTAGCCAAAAACCTGGAAGGATAAAAGAAAAATTATTTTACTTTCCCCACACTTGGAACATTGGACTTAATAGATAAATGCATGAAGTCATGATGAAATAATGAAGAATATGTTGTTGAAATATTAGGAAGTTCCAAGGAATCCTAAATTTTTATTAATATTTCAGTGAAAATAATCTTTAAAATTCTATTTAAAAACTGATTTTAGAAAAATTGAATTTGAGTCTCAGTTATACAAACTATCTACTGATATGACCCTAAAAAATAATTTAGTCTCTTTTTTTTCTTTTCTGTAGAGGATATTACAATAATAACAATGCCTACTAGTCAAGACTGGTAAGATTTTTAAAGGAGATCATAGAAGAAAAGCCACCTGATAAACAGTAAAGCACTATACAAATACTAGTCCTTGCCCCAACTGCATTAAATCCTGTAAAATTGAAAATGCTTCCAGGAAATCACCTTTGCAGAAAATAATCTGAAAATCCAAATGACACTTGAAGGTTGTCCCATTCATATACTTCTCCTCACCTCTGCCATGTAAGAGTTATTATATAGGGCTTTCCATTCTGAGATAGATAACTACAATGAGGTAAAAAAGATTCAATACCTATGAATAGTAAAAGCAGATAAAAATCAAAAGATCTGGTTTGAAGTACCAGCTCTCTACTACTTACTAACTTGGTTACCATGGGCAAATCAAATACCTTCTACCTGTTTTTCAGATATGTTAAAATAGAATTTAAATTCTACATCTTGTTGCAAGTCTCAAATAGTTGTGGTGTGAATTAAATGAGAAACAGATATGACTAAAACCGTATACAATCAAGCACTATTCTCAAAGCAGACTACTGCAATGTTGAGCAATTTTTTTGACTGAAGTATTACAGAACTTAAATAAAAAGCAAAATAATACCAAAGAAAGCAGTTAAATTAAATACCTGGATCTGAAAGGTAGAATTTTTCCTATCACAAGATAGCTTTCTCTAAATTTATATATCAGAGAAAGATTATTATGTGAAGGGTTTGAATTTTATTTCTTAATGCCTAAGAAAATTAAAATATATATTCTCTGAAACTTCTAAAAGCGTTTTCATTCAAAGGGTAAGGAGGAAAGTTTAACAAGATCATCAATCCTATTTTTCTCTACTCTCATTCAGAATTTCATTTGTTCTTTGGCTCATTTTCTGTAGACATCTTCTAATAATGTATGTGATATACACTCATTATTTGTCAGAAAGATTTAAGATACGGTAAAAAAACTAACTTACTGATTATTTATATTGTGTATTATTTTGTGTATATTGTGTATTATATTGTGTATATTATTTTGAGTTAAAGGAAATTAAAACCGAACAGATTCAGGAAAAACTTTTTACCTCCCCCTCAACTGCCCTAAATTTAAATTGGAAAGGGTGCCTAAACCTAACCTTTTTACCCATGAAACTTTTTCTGGAAAACAGGGCAACCTTTGTTTTCCAAACATCTCCTCTCACCTTCCTATGAATGGCCTTCCTCCCCTTTGTATCTCCAGATACAATAAGTATCCACCCCTTATTTATCTCAAAGTGTTCTATAAGCTTCAATTACCTGGCTGCCTTTTGGACTTCATATTTTTATGGAGCTCCTGTAGACATGTAATTAAATTTGTTTTTCTTCCTGTTAATCTCTCTTACATAAACTTAATTATTAGACTAGCCAAATAATCTAGAAAGGAAGAAGAAAAATATTTCCCACACCACTAATATCTAAATCAGAAAAAAAAAGTATGTTTATGCAATGGCCTTTGGTGAACAATAAGATTCTAATTAAATACTATAGTTTTTATTTAAGTTTTTAAAAATTTATTCACTTTATTAAATTTGTTTATTTTTAAATGTAAACTTATTTTTAAATTTTAATTTAAGTTGAGCTTTTCATCTTATTCAGAGACATCAAATAATGAACTGGCTGAGCTCAGATTTCTAATGTGAAAATACATTTGTGAAATATAAAATTATACCTCTAATTAAGTGTCCGTCTTACTGACTCATAACAACAACTTGTCATTAATCTTTCTTCTGCTATATTTATGTGTATCACATGTAATATGAATTACACAGGCCTTTTTTATCCAGACTCATTCAAATTAAATTTCAGGTCCTTTCTATAGTATCTACACTCGATGAGGAGTTAATACTAGGATCCCACCAAATCAGTATTTTCTTAATTTTTATTAAGTTGCACATTATATATTTTAGAGGCATAAACAAATAAACATGTTGACTATGCTTGGCTACCTAGTATGAAATATTAAGTTATATTGATGAACAATGTCTATAAAATAGCAAGCAGAGAAATAATCCCGGTTTATCTTAAACATAAAATGGTACTTTTTCTTTTATGCAGCATTTGATAAATAAGAAATAATCTAAAATTCTAAAGTAAATGTGATTGATGGGATCACAGGAAAAATAATTTCATTTCCCAGAAGCTAAACAAAATATCAAATAAATTTAATAATAATCCAATTTAAATCACTGCAACATTTTGCAGCTTGAGGCTAATATATGTAAGTTTGGGTAAAATTATGAATTCTAAAAGTATTGGTTTTTACTACTATAATTTGTTTCATTTTCTGATCAATATAAATATACTGCTTTTTAATATTGTTTTTTTAATGAAGTTTCAATATATGGTCTGAGTGAAATTAAACTAATTGGGGATATTCAAAATTTTAATTTTTTTACCTCAACAGCAAGTTTCCCTATAATTAAATCATTACCAAAGACATTTATTTTGTCCCATCCTCCCTTGCTTGTTGGTAATCAAAAGAACTTTGAAATAAGTGCAAATCATCTTTTTATAGACACAGTATTAATAAAACTAAAGAAATTCTCAAATTCATGAAGGCTCTGCTGATATCAAACTTTCTTGAAGATTTTACTTCTCTCTAAAGGTAATAAAGTGGCAAATGTAAATAATTTAAGTGAGGGGCCTTGTCTGTAATAAGAATTATTACCAGAAATAACTTTTGACCTATCTATAAGGCAGAGCAAACTTCTACTTACTGAACATCTGCCCTTTTTATCATCCTACCAATGACCTTCCTCCCCTCCGAAGCCCCAGGGGCCTTATGTCAGCCATAGCTCAAATGTCACATGTACCTCACTTTAATGTTCTTTCAGCCTCTCACGTATGTGGGCTTCTCATATGTATGTGTACAATACACTTGGTTATTTTCTCTTGTTAATAACTTGTCTTGTGTTGATTTGATTATTAAATGAGCCAGAAGAATATAGAATGGTAGAGCAAAATGCCTTCCTCCCCACACTGGTTAATTAATTACTATTCAGAAGAGAAGGTAGAAATAGATGAGATAGACAATGAATTCTCTATATTAAAAGAGAGAGAAAGACAGTAATAGATAGGTCTGTAGCTTATCTATTGAAATAATGTATCTATAATTATTGCTAGTGGATTTTGCTCTACTGATCATGATTTTTGTATCACTTGTAGGTAATAATTTTCTAATCGGCAATTACAAATAACCCAAAAAATCATCAATAGACTCTACTTTCTATTGTGTATTGATTTGACTAAACAGAGATGAATTGTCCAATATAAAAGAATTTATTTCAAGGACAAAATGCTGCTCCACTTGTGGATTAACTAGTGTTAATAAACAAATGCTACTAATAAAACAGACAAAATAAGAGGAAATAAGCTTAATATGCAGTATGATGTATTTAGATAATAGCTTGGCAGCAGGAAAAAAAGCCTGTGTTCCAAGCAAAATAATTAACTACAGTATCCTATAACAACACTTCTAGCCCATGATCCCACACACTTTAGCCTAGAAATCATAATGCTTAGGGAAACAATCTAGACGTGATGGCTACAATAATAGCGACAACCACGGAAGTGATGTGTCTCTATACTAGCTGGCAGGGCTTCCTGGGAAAGAACACAACATTGTCATTACCTATGCTAAGTGAGAATAGCAAAGACAAAGAAAAGAAAAACCATTCTTCTCTGACTCTGAGATATAGTCTATGACATTTTTTTCTCCTCCAAATATCTTTTCTTAGAACAACAGTAAAATTAGCATTCCACATGAAAAC
This sequence comes from Furipterus horrens, assembly GCF_987537825.1. Taxonomy (NCBI): domain Eukaryota; kingdom Metazoa; phylum Chordata; class Mammalia; order Chiroptera; family Furipteridae; genus Furipterus; species Furipterus horrens. The sequence continues at coordinate 17,075,481 of NW_028327174.1, read as the reverse complement.
CCTAGTTGATGATAGTGGGAGGCAGCCCAGAAATACATAATGTGACAGAGAAAAGCCAGCAAGAGTTTAGGAAACTGATGTGCAGATAGCCACAACAGGGAGGAAATGCAGAGTATTGGTAAAACCAGACACTTTGAACTAAAACACTTAGACTCTAGACATAACCCCACCTTATAGGTAAGTGGCCACTAAGTCACTTATCCAGCATGGCCTTGTTTCACCATCTATAAATGAGGGAAGTGAGGACAGGAGTATATAATAAATGATCCCCAATTTTAAAAGTCCATGGATAACTTAAGTGATTTAAAATAAAGCAATCTTATACTCTAGATAAAATCCAAATTTCAGAGCTGTAGTAGCATAGTACACAACTGACTCACAAATAATACCAAAACAGTGTAGCATAAAGTATTATCACTGAGAGAAACAAGGAAAAATATCCAGTCTATATATTCAGTACATTAAACTGAGGCCTAGAGAGGTTAATCAAATGGCTCAAGGTCATATAACTAGCAGAGGCAGAGAAATAGGATTAGAAATTTCCTGCTCTATTTTCCAATGGCTACAGAATGACACCAAGTAAAATCTTTCTAGGAAGTGTTAAAAAGATAAATGAGATCTTCAGATAGGCAAAGCAGAGCTATACAATTCTCAGAGAATATCTGCCATTAAAGAGGTCTTAAAATATATCTAGCAAAATCCCCTATCTCTTTATGATGATCTTAATGAATGCCATTCCATTCACTTAAATTAGTTTCATTTTGTATATTGCCAAGAGAAATTAAAAATTATGCATTGGGCCACAGGGAAATATATGTCAATGGTTAGAACTTCATAAGGTATTATGGATAAATTAATAACATTTCAAATCAAGGAGAGAGACGAATGCTAATCCATTTTGGGACATTATTTTGAGAAGTACTTATACTGCCAGGCTGAGATAAAAGAAGAAAAGTAGTATAGGTCAAATGGTCAGGCCTGAAATCTGTCCATTATTTGTCAGCTTGTGATCCCAACTGGCACTTCCAGGAATCCAAACCAAAGATGGCCAGGGAAGCCATTGTATATCCCGGGCTGATTTAATTTGCCTTTGTTCCTGATGACCCAGGCACAAAGAAAAGTAAAAAGTAATTCCTTTAAAAGATTCAGATGGTAAGGATCTGTATACAATTTCCACTCTACAAGCTGAAAAAGACCTAGTAAAATAAAATGGTTCTAAATTAGATGAGATAAGATGATACAGAATAGTGAGTAGATTTAAAAAAAAAATGCCATTTGAAAATTCTGATACTAAGAATTCAAGTGACGAAACATTAAGTTTATGATAGTTTATATAATTCAGATGGCTCTTTAAAGAGAATAATAATTTTAGATTTCTGCAGTAAATTTTAACATTAACAAAGGTAGAGTGGTAAATAATGACAAAAATGGTAAGTTTCTTGGGTGAGAACTTTAGGATCATACAATGCGATCAAGTATAACTAAGTCCTTAGCGACTCAAGTCAAAGTAAAAAAAAAATGTGGGAAAGCAAAAGGTAAGTAGCATTTTTTTAATATTAATTTTTTAAATTTAATTAATTTATTTTTAGAGAGAGGGAAAGGGAAGGAGAAAGAAAGGAAGAGAAACAGTGATGTGAGAAACATGTATCAGTTACCTCTTGTACACCCACAAAGAGGACAGCCTGCAACCCAGCATGTGCCCTGACCAGGAATCGAACCAGTGACCTTTTGCTTTGCAGGAAAATGCCCAACCCACTGAGCCACAACAGTCAGGGCAAAAACGTAAGTGGCATTTTTAAGGCAGTAATTACCACATGTAAAAAATTGAAGTGAAATGAAATGATCCAGATCTGGGAAGACCAAATTGAGTTATTAGAACAAAGAAAAAATAGGAGGAAGAGACACATGAAAAGTGTCACTTTTTTCTGATGGGGAAGGACATAACATCTGAATCATTCAGAGGACACCTCCTACTTTGACTCTGTCACTAAACCATGAGATTACCTAGCTAAAACACTGGAAATGAAATTGTTGCTATGGTTACACATTCTCTCACTCCTCATACTGTATACTATCACATTATTTGAAATATAATTCCATACATACGTTAAACAAGTTTAAAACCAGAATGCCAAAAAGGAAAAGCATTTTAGCTAAATTTGAAGGATTCTGAAGTGGTTCGTATAAGCGCCCACGGCTCATAATAGCAAGAATCTATTAAGATTTCACTCTTAGTGAATAATTCCAGGTAGAGACACCAAAATGGTAGGGTGGTATTACTGAGTGGTTTTATCCCACCCCTCCCCAAAGCTACACATGACTAACACGTCCTGTCACTTCATTCATTCTCCCTGTGTGACATCTGACTATTTTAAAGCAATTCTCTCAGTTTACATTCTGCACATAATCATCCTCAGCAATAAATAGCCCTACCAAGTTTAACCTGAAGGTGCTGCTACCTGATGCCTCTCCAACCTCACCTAAGCCCAGGGGACTCATGGCAACATGAGAGAGCTATCATCAGACACAATTAACTTCATCACATGTAGCTAAAGACAAGGATTCCAGTCCAAATGAGTGGCACTTACTTATGTCCATTTAAGGCCGCATGGTGTAAAGCAGTGTAACCCGAACTGTCTGTGCAGTTGACATTGGGGCCGCGCCAGATGCTGCAAAGAGAGCAGAAGCACAGTTAACAGTTAGACAGGATTGTGCTTTAACACATGTTGCATGTGAACATTCTGATCACGTGAGAAATGATTGCCGTCTTTCATACATTCCCCTCAGAAAAATAACTTCATTTATTTGATGCAAGGAAATCATTAGGGAATATAACTACCTTCAGAAATTAGCAGCAAATGCAGGTCCACTGCCATATATGAAAATCTGGATCCAACATTTCCCTATTACTTTATGTCATTACTTAAATATTGGAAGCAATTAACATTCAGCTACTATATTATACACTAAAGAATAAAGATTCCTGACACCTGCTTCTTCCTTTTTAACACACTCATTCTGAGATGGCAGTGATTTATGTAACTGTTAGGATATTTTCTACATTATGGGAAGAATATTCTGGAGATAACATGTAACTATACAAGAGTCCATTTTATTCTTGATTAATAAAATTACAGAAACTATGTTTAGCTTTTCAATAAATAAGGCACTGAAAGACACTTTTCCAAAAGTAGACCAAAAAAATGACTTTATCTAATGTTCATGATGATATGTAAACCACCAAAACTAACATCTAATAACCAGTTAATTCATGTATTCACAAAATATGTATTGTACCCCAATAGCATGTCACATATTAAGCTAGGCACCAAGAGTTCAAAGTCATAACTCAAGGTCCTTCTTTACGAGAACAGAGTCCAATGGGGAAGGTAGACATACGCTCACAATTACAAAGTAGTGTGATGACTGCGGTACCAGAGAGCACACAGGCTGCTCTGAGAAGAAAGAAATTGCCTCTCTGAATGAGAGATCATAACTGACTTAAATTAAGCAGAGACAATAAAAATGAGTAGAATGTACTTACACAAAAGTTAATTAAAGGATAAACTTTTTATTTTTCAATTAAAGTTGACATTCAGTACTATTTTACATTTCTTTCAAACACACAGCATAGTGGTTAGACAATTATATAACCTATGATGTGATCCCCTGATACTTCCAGTGGCCGCCGGGCACCATACATGGTTATTACAATATTATTGACTATATTTCCTATGCTGTGCTTTACATCCCCATAACTATTTTGCAGCTTTTTATTTTTTAAGATTTTAGTTATATTTTTAGAGAGAAGGAAAGTGAGGAAGGAAGAGAAGGAGAGAGACATGGATGTTCACACGGAGATCAGTTGCCCCCCCTTTTCCCCCAACTGGGTACCCGATCTGCAGCCCAGGCATGAGCCCTGATGGGAATGGAACACACAACCCTTTGGTTCACAGAATGGTGCTCCACCGACAGAGCCACACCAGACAGGGCTATTTTGTAGCTTCTTAACCCCATCATCTTTTTTACCCTGCACTCCCACCCCAACCACTCCCATCTGACAACCCTCGCTTCATTCTCTGTTTCCATGAGTCTATTTCTGTTTTGTTTGTTCACTTATTGTGTTCTTTAGATTGCACACACAAGTGAAATCATATGGTATTTATCTTTCTCTGTCTGACTTAGTTCCTTAGCATAATACCCTCTAGGTCCATCCATATTGTTACAAATGAACACCGCCTAATTTTAAGACTATGAAAAAGATCTAGTAAATAAGACAGATAGAATGGTATTACAGTAAAGATGGATCAACAGAACAGAATGAAGTAATAGAAAATCAATTTAGACCACGCCACATAAACAAATGATTTTTGACAAAGGTGCAATGGCAATTCATAAAAGAAAGGAATTATCAAAAAATTGTTCTGGTACAAATGCATATCCTTAAGCCAAAATAAATAGTGTCTTGATCCATACCTTGCCATAATGTATACAAAAATAAACTTTAAAATGAATCATAGATTTAAAAAGTAAAAGCTAACACCATAAAACTTCTACAAGAAAATGTAAGAGAAAATTTTTGTGACCTGAGTTAAGCAAAGATGTCTTAGATATGACACCAAAAGCATGAACTCCAGAAGAAAATTTGACAAATCAGACTTCATCAAAATTAAGAGTGTCTGCTCTTCAAAGATGTTATTAAGAGAATGAAAAGAAGATGAGCTGGAAGAAGACAGTTACAAATCACACTTTCTAATATATTCTTTGACCTAGAATAGATTAAAAAAACCCAAAATTGCACTAATAAGAAAATCAGCAACCTAGTTTAAAAGTGGGCAAAATATTTGAACACATACAACAAAGAAGATATACACGTGGCAGGTAAGAACGTGAAAAGGTGCTCACATCATTTGTCTTTAGAGACCTGGAAATTAAAATCATTAGGCACTACCATTCGAATAACTTCAGCCCTGGCTGGTGTGGCTCAGTGGATTGAGTGTTGGCCTGCTAACCAAAAGGTTACAGGTTCGATTCCCAGTCAGGGCACACGCCTGGGTAGTATGCCACATCCCCAGTTGGGCATATGCAGAGGCAACCAATCGATGTATCTCTCACACATCAATGTTTCTCTTCCACTCTTTCTTTCTCCCTTCTCCTCTAAAAAATAAATTAAATCTTTTTTTTAAAAAAAAGAATGACTGCAATTAAAAGACTTCAAATACCAATGTTTACAGCAATATAAATCAACTACAACTCACATACTGCAGGTGCACACATAAAATAGTACAACCATATTGGAAAACAATTTAGCAGTTCCTTAAAAAGTTAAATACACACCTATCCTACAATCCAGCCATTTTGCTCTAGACATTTAGTCAAGAGAAACAATAGCATATATCCACATCAAGACTTATTCATTACAGATTTATTTATAATAGCCCCAAACTGAAACAACCCAAATATGCATTAATGGGCGAATGGCTATATCCATGCAACGGAGTACTACTCAGAAATAAAAAGGAATGAAATATTGAAATTTCCAACAATGTTGTTAGAAAATCTAAAGCAGACTAGATCCCTTCCTCTTCTTGGAGTAGCAGAACGGGAGATAGATTCTCTGGAATGGGTGAAATGCATGGTCTCTAGACTAGAGCAGTGATTTTTCAACCTTTTTCATCTCATGACACACATAAACTAATTACTAAATTCTGCAGCACACCAAAAACTACATTACAGTTATGTTTTGCCAACCTGACAAAAAAATTAGGTATAACTGATTCATTCATACCAGATGGCTATTTCTGTGTCCGCTGTTGTCATTCTTCTATATGACATACAAGGGAAAAGAGTCAATGCCCCTGACTAAATAGTGAAAGTAGTACATGCTTTAAAAATCCTTGCAGCACACTGGTTGAAAATCACTAGACCAGAGGATAACAGGCAAAGTTGAAGGCAAGGGTGGTACGTGGTGTGAGGTAGGGAATTGAACTTTTTTCTCCCACAATAATTAAAACAATTTTTCATGACTATTTATTGAATTATGTTTTTTTGTTTTCTGCTTCTTTCAAATGTCAACTTTATCTTACACTAAATTCTTATATGTACTGCCAGTCTGTTTCTAGGGGTTCTCTTGTATTTACTGATTTCTCTATTCTTGCTCTAGAATCACATTTTTTTAGCATAATTTATAACTGGTGACAGACTATAGGCACAAAGTGTTTATTATTAAATTTAATAGTATAAAAAGATAAAGCTCATGAGTGCCCATCAAAACAGGAAAATGTTAATTAGGACTCACCTATACCACGGGTATTATGGAACTATTATAATAAATAAGTTTGATCTATACATAGTGACCTTGAAAATTAACTAAAACATATTAAGTTAAAAAAGCAAATTGCAGAATACTGTGTGTGTTTATATCCTAAATGGTTTACATACATGTGTTAACCCAAATCCACACAACTATAAAACAGATGCTATTCTTATTCTCACTATACAGATGAGAAAGACTTGCATTAACATAGAAAAATGCACGCAAAAAACGTTATTCACCTCTAAACTGTTTGAATAGTCAAAACTACCATGTAATTCTTCAAGGAAAAACAAAAAAGACAATAAAATACAAGGGGAGAATACCATAGGTTTGCTCCAAGTTGTGAAGAGACTTATAATATGTCAAGCAGCTTAGTGTTTATTCTGGAGGCAGCTGGAAACCAGAGAGTTATGACAAAGCTGTTAAGCATGTTTGTGACCTGCTCAGGTCACTGTTTTTGGAGGAGAGCTCACAGGACAGTTGGAAGCAGAACAGTAAACAAACTGATAGCAGGAAGGCAGATTAGTAGTCAGTTTTAACAGTCTCGAGAAAAAAAACAAGAAATTTATACAACAAAGATACAGTGGTGGATAAAGAAGGAGGAAAATCCAAATAGATATGTCTAAACTAAAACCTATAGGAAATAGTATCCATGTCTCATCATGGTGATGAGATATCTCTGTTACAGCAGTAGTGTCGAGGGAGTAAAGCCAAGTTCCCTTTAAAGCTGACTAGAACTCTGTGTTGCTTGGGGTTACCTCCCGCACAGGAAAGAAACTAAATGAGAAGATATTGTAAACTAACTTGTTATTTTAAAATTTTTCTGCATGTTATTAGACCTTATAAATATTTAGTAAGGAAAGATATTGATATTCATAACGAAAATAGATTCAGGGTTGATAGATTTCACTTACCTATACTATCTCAGTTCCCCAATATCGGGGGGTCGGGGGGTGGGAATTAATTATAACAGCATGAAACAAAAAATCTCTAATGTATGCCTCCTTTCCTAAACAGAATGCTTTGGAATAGGAATTCAGCACATATATAAATATATTTGACTGCACCTATTGACAGAGCCTCTAGGCAGAATCCATATATTCATAAAACATCCACACACATTTGAAACACTATAAATAAACTAGACCGAAACTTTCCAAATAAAAACTTAATTTATAAAAATAAACCCTGATGTTTAAAAGCTCAATCTGTGAGCTAATGTTCCACTTCATTCCAACTTTATGCACTGCTTTCCTCGCATTTTTCTTTGATAATCTTCAAACTTAAAAAGAGAGCCCGTCTTAACTTAGGGCTGTTGTATAAAATGCAAGAGTTCTAAATACCTTTAAGGGACATATCGAAAAAAGTCTTAACTACTTAATATTTATCAACAAAAAAGGCAATTTCTATATCCTTGGCCTTATTCTAACATACACTCAATCTCATCTCCTATACCTACTTGTCAATATTTTTTAATTCTGTATGTGAGTATTCTTGGCCAGAATGAATGCTCAAGAGAAATTTCTGCTCCTCCCTTAACTACCTAGAAGAACTTGAATCGGGGGCCTTGCCCCAAATAAGCAGTTATCATGGATAACCTCTTTTAACCTATCTACAGGGCAGGATAAACTCCTATGTGGGAAGCATTTGCTCTTATCATCCTGCAATGGCCCTTTGAAGCCCCCAAGGCACCTTACCCCATCCCTAGCTCAGGATGTCTCATATACCCATGTTCCCTTTTTATCTCTGAGTCTCTCATGCATGTGGGGTTCTTAACTCTCTCATGTAAGAGGGGTTCCATACATATGTATGTATTAAATTTGGATATTTTCTCTTGATGATCTCTCTTATGTCTATTTGAGTATTGGACCAGATAGAAAAAACTTGAGAGTAAAGGAAGGTTTGTTCCTCATCCACAATATCATCATCTATAGTCCTATTTAGTTTGTCTACTTCATCATCAAATTCTGAAAAAGGTTACCATACACTGTATATCATTGTAACTGAACTATTACCAAATTGTCTTTGTATATCTAAATGTGCTTCATGTGTTTTGTTGTTATGTTAAACAAAATCTATTATCTGTAAAAATTACATACAGTATTCCCTCATTTATCACAGGTATTACATTCTAGACACCCCCCTCAATAGTTGGAAATTCGCAAAGTAGGAACCTTACATTTATTTTAGTATTTATATATATTTTAAGGCTTTCTAAACCTTTCCCACACACTGATAAACTGTTCCCAGTCCCTTATTAACCTTTTCTACACTTTTATAAACACTACTTATGTTCTTAAACATATTCTACACTCTTAAACCTACATAACTTTAACAACATACATATACAGTACCACAAAATCCCGCAATATAGCAAAAAATCCGCTATAAATAATTAAATATAATATTTTTAAAAATCCCGCGATACAGTGAGGCCACAATAAGTGGACCATGATATAGAGAGGGACTACTATATTTTATTAGTACAAAAAATTCGGCTTAATTTCATACAATACTCTTCATTTTTAATTATATTTTGTCTGTTATTTATATTGCTATCTCAAGTTACCCTTATTATATTTACATTTAACTGGCACAGTTTTGACTATCAATTTTTTTCCTTCTATTTCTGCCATTCAGTCTTGGCTATATCTCTTGAAAACAGCCATAGCTACAGTCAACAATTTTTGTTTTATAACCTGAGAGGCTTTGTCTTTTAATGTGTTCATATTTGGTGTTATTCCTGAATTTTCGGTAGTGTCTCTGTTCTTTTTTTCTTTTGCCTTCTGTATCTTTTTTAAGTTTTCGTGATCAAGCTTTCTTCATTTCTTTATTCTGCTCTAGTTATTTTTCCTTAACATTTTATTTGTTACATTAGTCCTTTCCTTTTTACAAATACCTATATTCTTAATAAAGTATAATTTGCATCTATCTTTTCTTACTTTCATCCCAAAGGCTTGATCATAGTGTGGGATTATTTTAAAAGATTTTAGTTATTTACTTTTGTAGAGAGAGGGGAAGGGAGGGAGAAAGAGAGGGAGAGAAACATCCATGTGAGAGAGATACATCGATTGGTTGCCTCTCGCATGCCCCCAACTGGGGACCTGGCCCACAGCCCAGGCATATGCCCTGACTGGGAATCGAACCTGCGACCTTTTGGTTTGCAGGCCGGCATTCAACCCACGGAGCCACACCAGCCAGGGCTCGTGTGGGATTTTAATGCTATATTATTATTATTTCACTTTACAACTTTTATTTCAGAAACATATCTTCATATTAGTGTTATATTTTACAGCCATATTAACAAGCAAGGAGTTCGGACTAGCCATCAGCCTGACGAAGACGAATGTTATGGCTCAAGGCACGGGGACTCCCCCATGCATCACCATCGACGGGTACACCCTGGAGGTTGTCAACGACTTCACTTACCTCGGGTCCACCATCTCGAGCTCTCTGTCAGTCGACTTGGAGGTCAACCGGAGAATCGCCAGGGCAGCCACAGTTATGGCCAGACTGAACCGGCGAGCGTGGAACAATTCCAGCCTCACTGAGAAAACCAGACTGCGCATCTACCAAGCCTGCGTACTCAGCACTCTCCTCTATGGCAGCGAGACGTGGACCACCTACACAAGGCACGAAAGGAAACTCAACAGCTTCCACATGAGGTGCCTGCGACGCGTCCTGCATGTCGCCTGGCAAGATAAGGTCCCCAACACCGAGGTGCTGAAGCGAGCCAATATGAGCAGTTTGCATGCAGTTCTTAGCGAGAGACGCCTCAGGTGGCTCGGCCATGTCAAAAGAATGGATGCAGGCCGTATCCCCAAAGACCTCCTCTACGGCGAGCTAGCAGAAGGCAAGAGGATGACAGGGCGCCCAAAACTGCGGTTCAAAGACATCTGCAAAAAGGACATGACACAATGCTCCATCAATCTCAACACATGGGAAGTTCAAGCAGACGACCGCCTAGCCTGGAGGCTCGCGGTCAGGCAAGGTACGTCACGCGCAGAGGCTGCGCGCAACGAGGAGGCGGTCCAGAAAAGATCGAGGCGGAAGCAGCATCAACAGCAGCAACAACGGCCATCTGCCTTCACCTGTAACAAGTGCGGCAGGGATTGTCACTCCCGAGTCGGACTGCACAGCCATTCTCGGCGGTGCAGATAGACTCTCAAGAAGCTACGCCATCGTCTCTCGAGACGGACGGCTACCGACGACGATATTAACAAAAGTGACTTCAGTTTTAAAAAATATTTTATTTACTCATTTTTAGAGAGAGAGGAAGGAAAGGAAAAAAAGAGGGAGTGAAACATCAGTTGGTTGCCTCTTGTACCGGCAACCCAGGCATGTGCCCTGATTGGGAATCAAACTGGTGATGAACTGGTGACCTTTCAGTTTGCAAGATAATGCCCAACCAACTGAGCCACACTGGTCAGGGCAAAAGTGATTTAGGTTTTATTAGTTTCACTGCTCACTATGGTTTCTTATATATTATAAGAGGTATGATTGATCACTTTTACTGCCTTGAGGTAACCAAAAGTCACAGGGATTACAACAAAGGTAGCCATGTTCATAAAAGGCATAAGTATTGGAATAAAATTCTCCCACCCTAGACCTTCCAGGGGTCTTTAACTTTGAGAGCTATGAAAAAAAGAATTGAGGGCATGATGTGGTCACATGTCGAGGAATGCAATCTTTGTGTAGAGAGAACTACCTGATTTCCCTCCCCAAAGCCCTGGGAAAAGGAGACCAAGAAGAATATGGGGAGTGTCCCCATGAAAGACTGACAAATCCCTCCATGGTTAGACATTCTTTTTGCTGGCCTACTCTCGAGCTTCTGGAGTTGAGGCAGGTTGGGAGGGGAGGAAGAGATATGGAAATAGACTGAAATGGCAAACTGTTCCTTGGAAAGCACATTTTCTAAAAGTATAGAATAGATTCTGTCAGACCCAGGGAACCTGAATTGGGGCAGCATGAAGCGTAGATGCCAATGCCACAGGAGGTAAAAAAGCATTAGAGGAATACAGCCTGAGGCTGCCTGTTGGGTGTGACAGCATCCATCTGTGGGATGCTGTTGACAAACCAGCTTAGGAAAAAGGATAAGGAGAAATGGGTCAGAGGCCTTGCCCAGGGCTGTCACATGGTATAAAAAGACATCTTTTTTGCCCCTTGCCCTCCTCCCTGCCAAGTGGAAGAGGGAGTCAGACACAGAGAAAATGAGAAGGCCAGGGGAATGGATATGTTTGAGTAGCCTATGTATTTTCCTCCACACCAAGCTGCTTACGAAATGGGAGAATCTAATTTTGAATGAAACATGAGGATGAAGTTTTCAAATAAACAGGATCAGCAAAACTGGAAGACTTAAACTACTATATATCAAGATTCAGTGTAAAAAAGAACATAGGTCAGACAGTGAGCTACTGATACAGGAATACATAAATACACCAATGAAAGAGAATAGGGCCCAGAAATAGATCCCAATCTATATGGCCCCTTGATTTATGACAAAGGGGGCATGAAAGTACAATGGGACAAGGATAGTCTTTTTATTAAGTGATGCAGAGTCGATGTGATATCCACATGAAAAAAATTAATTTCAACCCCTTTTTGAACCATATATAAAACTAAATTCTAGATGAAATATAAATATAAATATGAAAAATAAAACCTTCATAAGAAAACATATTCATAACCTTCAGGTAGATAAATATTTAACATACAAGAAGCACCATTAAAAAAAATTGATCAATTGAACAACAGTAAAAGTAAGAACTGCTTTACATCAAAGATAACATTAACACAATAAAAGAACAAACAGTAGAGTAAGAGAAGATTCTGTATGTGTGTGTGTGTTATCTGATAAGCCACTTATAATGAGAACACATACAAAACTCTTACAAATCAATTTTTAAAAATTTAAGGCCTATAACCCAATATAAAATGGGCAAATATTTGAACAGGTGTTTTATAAACAAGAACAGGTATAAAACCAGATAAGTCGACATTTGTGCTGCCTGCCAATACCAGAACCAATAAGTAGAGACAAAGAATATATCTTTATGGGTGGTTTAGTCAGATGCCAGTGATCTGAGTAGACAGTGGGTTATGGACCCTCAAAAACCATTTTGATGCCTCATTTCAAGCCGATCTTTTTATGAGGAGGAGGAAGGGTAGTTCAGAGGGCTGGGAAAAATGGTTAATCAATAAGAGTTGCAGTCCAGTGCTGAGCTACCTCATAGTTTATCTGCTGAGCAACAATACTTTATCAGCTTCACTGATATTCCCTCTCTGGAACACAGTAGGTCATGTATTCCAGTTCTTGGAATAACAGCTTTCCAGATGCATTAATCACTTAAGCCCTATCAACTATAACTACAGCTAAAATCTTTAACTCTTGAGTTCCCCTATCAGTTATATAACAAATATATATGTATATGTATACATACACAAACACACATAATAGTTGCTCAACTTCACTGGTCATCAAGAAAAATGCAAATTAATAGCACAATGACATATTGCTAAATATCTACCATAATGACAAATTGAAGAAAAAAAAAGACAATACCAAGTGTTAGCAAAGATATGAAGCAACTGGAAATCTCATACACTATGAGTGGAAATGTAAATTGGTTATGAACTCCAAAAAGTTATCAGAATTTATTAAAATTTCATATGTTTATTAAGTCATATGCATACTCTATGACCATAAATTCAGAAATTCTTACCTATGTTCATCAAAGTCTTGTACAAGCAAGAAATGCACTATTAATGCACTATTCATAATAGCCAAAAACTGTCCAGCAATAGCAGAAAGAATAAAAAGTAGTATATTTACAAAGCAGAATACTATGCAGCAATGAAAAACAACATGTTGTTTCTCTGTTAAAAAGAATGAGTATTACAAACATAAAGTTGGAAAAAAGAAGTCATATACATAAAAATACATGCAGTATGTTCCATCTGAATAAGTTCAAAAAGAGGAAAACTATTCTATTGTGTTAATGTCAAGACAATAAATACCCTAGGAGAAAGGTAATAGTAACAGGGCACAACTAGGGTTTCTGGACTGTTAGCAATATTCTATCTCTTGATTTGGATTCTGGCTACATAGATGTAATGACTGAAAATTCATTGTTCTTTATACTTATGTATATGGGTTTATTAAAACAAAATGAGCAGTTATCTTGTCACTGACTCTCCTAAGGAATCCAGAGATATTTTACTTATCTTCTAAAGAGTCCTATTACCCTCCTGACTCAGATTAACCTGCAATGAAAAATAACAAATTTATAGAATTATTTTTAGTTGTCCATAAGTAACTGTTTTCACTGTTACGTTTCTTTCAGATTATATCTAGGGAAAGCTATTTATTAGAGGAACATCTATGAATCATAATTTCTCTCCCCCAACATCCCATTCTGTTGACAGTGTGATACAGATTTTGTAAACAATTAAATCTGTTCACACGTAAACAATTTTGGTTTAACTATGACCAGTAATAAAGTTCACACACTTCTTTTATGTTCTTCATGATCTGCTCCTTTTAAAAGCATACTTATGTATCCTATTATGTGTTCTAAAGCTGTTATACATAAGTGAATGTTCTTTTCAAAAAATTTTGACATCCTACTGGAGCAGCTCCAGAAAAAAAATTAACACTTTTGGGGATTTTTACTACATCCCTTTTAGTAGCCAAATAGGAAGCTGGTGGGGGAGTGCAGCCAAAGATTAAAATAAATGTATTATTCATTTTTAACATAGTAGTTTTTCTCTTATTCTTCACTGTAATAGCTCAAGAAGTAATTTCACTGTTAACACTGAATTTTTAGAGTGGCGTTGTATAAATCATTTTTACAAAGAAGGAAGCTAAAAAGATTTTCTGCTCACCACCAGTGTACAAAATTGAACAAGTGACAATCTTCACATACAATATGCTTCCAATGAACATGTTCTTATGCTTAAAAAAAGAAACAAAGCATTTCAGAATTATATTTGTAAAAGGATTGTTTTTTTTTAAAAAAAAACAGTGCAAGTTTCAGAATGGAAAATTATGAAAGGCTCTCCAATAGTCAAAAATCAGCAGTGAATTTTTTCCTAAGGCAACACATTTAAGGCAGGGCATCTGTGTTATTTACATAATATCAACAATAAGAGAAAGCACAAAGGTATACTTAAGACAGCTAAAGAACCCAGACACTATGCTATAAAATATTTTTATTTTTGTCTAACAGTCACCTGATCAAGGGTACTATAATTCTGCCAAGGCAAATAGGTCCTAAATACGATCTCCTATTTTCTGGGATGCTGACTAGTCTGGCTTGTTCATATGTCTTGCTTAATGCAATTAAAATACTATGAATGTTATTCAGTTACCAAAGATATAAAGTACTATTCAAGTATGGGAACACGCTTTAGCTTTCATAGAGAATAACAATTTATTTTCATGCACTTCTTTAATCTTCCCACTCAACATCAAAATGCTACAACCCACACTATTTTTCATTTATACCATAGCACCAAAAATTTTTATTGCAGCAGTGAGTGTGAGAATCCAGAATCCAGGGGGCGTGGGGGAGGAGGAAGTGAGAGACAGTGTAAAGGTGGAGAAGCTGGTGTGGAGAAGACAAAATACAATCCATCTCCCTTTGATTCAGTTATCAATTCTTAACCAGTGTCTCCAGAGAGCTCACCCATTCTCTTCAGACATGGGCCTCCCTGGGTTCCACCATGATTCAGTGTAACATGACACATGTTTCCCTGAACCGCTACATGGAGGCAAAGGACAACGTAGCCTAGACCTGAAGGACAGAGCTGCTGCGAGAGGATGGTGGCTCTGAAACCCACAAGCGCACACTCCAGAGAGGATGGAGATCTGTTTGTGGAACTGGCTTAAGGACAGACAAGGATATGGGGACCTTCTGGGCATGGTTTTCGCCTGCAGCCTTTCGGGGAGCCAGGGAGGCTCTGGGTCTCGTGGAAAAGGGAGGCTATAACTGTCTGTATACCCTTCATTCATTTTTCATTAATTTTTTCATTCAAGAAATATTTAGTGATATTTCTTGTGATGGCTAATACCGTGTGTTAACTTGACTAAGCCATATTTTGTCAAAATTATTCTAGATGTTTCTGTGAAGGTATTTTTTTAGATGGCATACAGTATTGAAACCCCCTGGCTGGTTTGGCTCAGTGGATTGAGCGTCGGCCTGCGAGCTAAGTGTCGCTGGTTCGATCTTCCAGTCGGGGCACATCAGAGAAGGAAAACTCTGATTCCAAAAAACCTCCGCTGCCTTGCGGCATACCTCTTCAGGGGAAAGGCTAAGGGAGTAAACCCCGACAGAAAATCCGGAGCCGGAGTCCCTAAGGCGGTTTGATGTTGTAGTCAACACCGGCAACTCCTGCGGCGCACCTGAAGCCAAGCTGTATTGACTCCGTCTTTCCCTTGGACCCTTCAGCTGCGAAGAGAGGGGGGGTCTGCTGCATGGGCAACAGCAGACCCTCCATATCACCCTGCCCAGGCTCTGTAGCTTCAGCTTCACTGGAGAGGACACTCCAGCGTCATCACAAGATGTCCATTCAACACGGGAGGAGACACTGTCACTCCTGAGTCGGACTGCACAGCCATTCTCGGCGGTGCAGATAGACTCTTAAGAAGCTACACCATCGTCTCTCGAAACGGACGGCTGCCGCCGCCGACGACAACAGTATTGAAATCAGTAGTGCTTAAGGAAAGCAGATTACCCTCCATAATGTGGGAGGGCCTCAGCCAATCAACTGAAGGCCTTAATAGAAAAAGACCTACCTCCAAAGTAGAAGAGGGATTCTTCTAGTAAACCAACTCTACTCTGAGTCTTCAGCATGCTGGTCTCTCCTGAAGATTTTGGTCTTGCCAAGCTTCCACAGCACTATCCTTAAAATAAACTTCTCTCTATATATATATACATCCTGTTGGTTCTGTTTTTCTAGAGAACCTTGACTAATACAGTGATGTTCCAGGAACACCAGTAGGACACACTACCCACCTTTGTGAATCTCCCAATCTAAATTCACATCATAATGTCCACATCACTCTTTAAACTCTGCCTAAACCACACCAACTATTTCAAATGCAATTAGACAAGAAGTTAGAATAAAAGAAACATTTTTCACCTCCTTAATTCTGGCTACTCCTGTTTCATCCATGCAGCCAAAGGGCAGCCTCGTTGCATCGTGACTTACCATGAATTTAGGGATAAAATGCCATCAGCTTCCCGTAAGAACCGCTGCCAAGCCACATCCCCAAGTTCTGCATTTGCGCAACTACTGGGGGGGGGGGGGGCTACATACAATACCTAATATTTGTGCCTCCTGAGTTTTATCCTTTGAAGTTTAGTTTTTCATTAAATGCTGTCAAATACTTTTGGAATCTTGATTCTCTCAGTCAATATATTTATAAGCACTCTTATCTTTATACTAATAAGAATAAAATATTAGTCCTTATCAAACTAAAAAAGACAGAGCTGAGATCAAGAGAAATCCCTGACATCATCACCCTTAAACAAAGCCTTAATTCAAATAGTTCTGACATAAAGAAGCTACTACTGAAGTTCTCAGAGAGTATTTGATATGCAAGGAAAGCAGAGTGCTTTGCTCCAGAGAGACCCGGCTTCCAGTGTTGCCACCAAGCTTACAAGTTTTATAACAGGACACACTGTTTATTCTTCAAAGAGTATCCATTTCCTTTTCAGTAAAATGGGAAAAATAAGACTCATATCACAGGATTGCTATGAGGATTAAAATACACGTAAAGTACTTGACACAATGCCTAGTGCATAGCAAGTATTTCACATGTGTCTCCTTTTAAACACAGAGAAAGTACTCAGAACGAGTCAGATTCAACTTCACATGCCCTTGGATCAGCCTGTAGCCTAAATCAGAGGTCCCCAACCTTTTTGGCACCAGGCACCAGTTTCATAGAAGACAATTTTTGCCAGGGGCGGGGGGCAGGGGGACGAAAGGAGGCAGAACTCAGATGGTAATTAATGTGAGCTTTGAGCTAAGAGAAGCTTTGCCCGCTTGCCTGCTGCTCACCCCCTGCTGTGCTAGGGGGTTCCTAACAGGCCACTGATGGGTGCTGTTGGGGACCCTTGGCCTAAATCACTTAGCCACTCCAGGCACTGAAGGAGGAAGAGGGTGGGAGGGAGGGAGGAGATGCAGATCGATGAATGATTTCAAGTTGCTACACAAAGTTGGAATAATGATGATGAATACTTTGGAATTTAGACATAAGATCCAGGAGAATAAGTGACTACTGTTTTTTGTTTTTTTAATCCTCACCCAAGGATATGTTTTCACTGATTTGAGAGAGAGAAGAAGAGGGAGGGACGGAGGGAGGGAGACAGAGAGAGAAGGAGAGAGAAACATCAATTTAGGAAAGAAACATCAATCAGTGGCCTTCCATATGTGTCCCAACCAGGGGTGGTAACTGCAGCCTAGGTATGTGCCCTGACCGGGAATTGAACTGTCAAGCTTTTGGTGCACAGGATGATGCTCCAACCAAGTGAACAACCTGGCCAGGGCAAATAAGTGACAGCAGTTAAAGGCTTCAAATTCTTTAGAAGATATTCAATAGTTTAGAAAAATACTTTAATTTAGTCTCTTGGCAAATTACAACTTCTAGCCAGAGAGGAATAAATGCAGTGATGTTTAGAATTTGGTTAAATATTTAAATTACATTTCAAAATGTTAGATTTAGCAAATTCTAAAATAAATTTTGCCAAGTCCTTGACTTTTTTACTTGCATGTATTAAAGGGAAAGCCAGCTTGCAGATCTGAATCATTTAGATTTGACTCATTAAAATGTATATAGTGTGTTTTATCAAGCCACATAAACTCTGCCTCAAATCATTTACAGTTTAATTCAGAAAAAGAACAAAAGGTTTTATATAAACCACAGCTCTCGTACACCAAATTGCTGAGACTTGGAAAAGGAGATTAACTCAGAAAGGATGCATAAAAGAAAGAGATTTTGAAGAGATAATTAAAGGAGTAAAATAGCACCGAATACACAGGAAATGGAAAACCACTCCA
Source organism: Furipterus horrens (assembly GCF_987537825.1). Classification (NCBI taxonomy): domain Eukaryota; kingdom Metazoa; phylum Chordata; class Mammalia; order Chiroptera; family Furipteridae; genus Furipterus; species Furipterus horrens. The sequence goes on along the minus strand of NW_028327174.1, from coordinate 17,057,102 downwards.
AGTATGCAGACAGACATGATACCACATAATAGCTGACAAGAACCACGTGCAAATCTCAGTTATTGGATTTGGACTTAAATATTTTTTCTTAAAATGTCTGGAAGAACAACTGGATCTTTGGAGCATCCACAAATTTACGGTCAGGATGTAAACAAATGTTTACTGTGTGTCTCCACTTGCAAGTATCTCCAACAAACACTGAGAAATGGTGTTGGGCAGGACAGACATGTCCTTGTCTTCTGAGAGCTTACAGTCTATAGAGAAATACAGTAGATTTTAAAAATAGTGAAGACAAAATAATTACAAACTGCACTAAGGCCTAGGAAGGATAAAAATATGAGAAGTAGTCTTCATATATAGATTTTAAATTGCAATGTTAGGCCATTAATAAAAAAGAATAATAAATTTTTAAATTCTTCCTCCCATCTTCCTATCCTGTAGATAGGGATTAGAGATACTTCCTAGTTTTACTGAAGATAAAATATGTATATCTATTGTTACTGTTTGTTTTAAGGTGATTTCTGGTAAGGGACAGAAGTATTCTTCCTACTGTTTTTAAACAGGTAAATCTCTAATTATGAATTTAAAACTTAAGAACATTTGTAGATATAAAAAATATGCTCAACAGCAAAACCCTACCCACTAATAACATATAATTATAGCACTGGTGATCATACATCAGTTTAGAAAGGCTATTATATTATTTTCCACTTCTATTAATATGATATAGTAGCATGAATTCTGAAGTCAAACTGCCTAGCTTTAAATCCTGTCTTCATTTTACTCTCCATATGGTTTTGGACAAATTCTTTTTATATCAATTTCTTATTCTGAATATTGTGGAGTGGTGGTGAGAATTTAATGAAGAAAGTCGTCGTCGTCGTCGGCAGCCGTCCGTCTCGAGAGACGATGGTGTAGCTTCTTAAGAGTCTATCTGCACTGCCGAGAATGGCTGTGCAGTTCGACTCGGGAGTGACATGGTATCTGTCTCCTCTCGTATTGAATCGACATCTTGCGATGACGCTGGAGTGTCCTCACCAGTGAAGCTGAAGCTACAGAGCCTGGGCAGGGTGATATGGAGGGTCTGCTGTTGCCCATGCAGCAGACCCACCCTCTCTTCGCAGCTGAAGGGTCCAAGGGAAAGACGGAGTCAATACAGCTTGGCTTCAGGTGCGCCGCAGGAGTTGCCGGTGTTGACTACAACGTCAAACCGCCTTAGGGACTCCGGCTCCGGATTTTCTGTCGGGGTTTACTCCCTTAGCCTTTCCCCTGAAGAGGTATGCCGCAAGGCAGCGGAGGTTTTTTGGAGTCAGAGTTTTCCTTCTCTGGATGAAGAAAGTACTGAGCACATAAATAATCAATAAAAACTAGTTACTATTGTTAACTCCAACGGATTTAATTGTCCAAAGCAGTGAGAGTGACAAGCACTAAGTGTTTTACAGGTATTAAATTACTGAATCTTGGAAGCAATGCTATAAGATAGGTGACGTTGCCAGGCCATTTTTACAAAGGATGAAAATGATGCACATATAGGTTGAATAGCTTGCCCAAAATCACACAGCCAAAGCTGGATAACTGGGGTTTAATTCCAAGTAAACTGTTTCTAGAGACATTGATCTTAATAACGTACACTACACAGCCCAAGGACAGAATCATTCGAACTTGAGTCCCCAGGGTCTCCTTAGTTCTCTGATAGAATGCCAATTAAGTTATATTTGGTATCGCAAGAAACATTCCAAAATGACACTGCAAGATCTGAACCAAATTATTACTCCATTAAATTACCTTCTATGTAAAGATAAGTAGTAGAAAATGGTTGTGTATACATGATACTTATTTCCATAATTAATAAAGAACACGAAACATAAAAATACCATGCAGATTTTAAGCCTATTGTTCCCAAATCATTCACTGTGATTATATCCTTTATCATATGGAAATGTGTTTTCTAAGTCTATCTTCTTTGTATGGATTGAGATTTATAAAAGTGAAAACTTACCTTCCTCTGCCAAGAGTCCCATCAAAAAAAAAAGTTCTTAACTAAGCAATTAGTGAGGACAAGTGATAGCTAAAATAAAACACAAATACATAATTTTGCTATTGTTTTTCTTTCACTAAAACCATTGGCTAGAATTTATAGTGTGTGCCCTTTGGGTTCTGATTCTGAGTCAGATGAAAAAGTATATTCCACCTTGTCTCTCCTACTGAATGCAGATATAAAATCTGAACAGAATATATACAGCAGCTATTTGAGAGCTCCAAAGAGTAAATAATAACAGGTGGATTAGAAAAAAGGTCATAATTCAAAATACCAACAATGAGCCCTGGCCAGGTAGCTCAGTTGATTAGAGCATTGTCCCAATATATTATATCAAGGTTGTGGTTTGAGCTTCAGTTGGGGCACATATAAGAAGCAACCAATGAATGCATAAATAAGCAGAACAAAAAATTCTCTCTCTCTCTCGTTCTCTCCTCCTTGCCTTGCCCACTCCTTTCCCCCCCTCTCTAAAATCAATAAATTTTAAAAAATGTTTTTTCAAAAATACCAACAAGTTTCTTCTTTTTCTTTTGGTAGACCCCAGCCTGGACTCAAGGTTCACCAAAACCAAAAGTAGACACCGAGATGTGAACAGAGAGAATTCTAGAGAAGTCCTCTAGTTCTCGCTCAACAAGAAAGAAAAAGGATTCCTAACACTCAGAGAGAGTAGGGGAAATCCCCATTTTTCCTTTATTAAGATTATTTTTTGTTTTCTCTTCTCTCATGCCCTAGCCCACAGCAATTCTGTGACAGTGGCAACAACCCACATGTGCCTAAAATTTGAATTAAAAATGTTCTCTCCTATTGGAGGAGCTGTGGTCCAAGACGGAGGCGTAGACTGGGTAGATGCTTTTTTTTTCCCCCTGTCTACTTGCCTCTTGGCCCTGAATTTCGGTACAGCCATGGGACAAGTGTGGCACAACAGGATGACTCAAGGCTCATTTTTTGGCCAAGGGACCAAAAAGCACTGGGGATCTATTACAGAGAGGGAGACGCATGGGCTCATCCTGAGCTGCACGGATATGATTGTAAGCACCACAACAAAGATCTGAGAATTGAGCTAAATTATAGACCATTGTCCAGATCTCAAACTGATGACTTGGTAGCAAACAAATAAGACAAATCAAAATAAGCTACAAAAGCTTTGAAAACCAAATTGACATTGAAACCAAAAACCACAGGAGGGCTGTTAAGAACTTGCAACCTGACTCTCTGGGTTGATTACCTGCTAAAATAAAAATATCAACATTCTTCAGGAGATATTTAAGACCCTGAGTCTCATAATACATACTCAAAATGTCCAGAATACAATACAAAATTACTCAGCATTGCAAAGAACCAGAAACATCCCAACTTACATGGGAGAAGAAAATTTACAGACATCACTGCCAAGGTGGCACATATATTAGAATTAACTGACAAAGATGTTAAAGCAGGTATTAAAAGAGCGGGCCCACAGCTCGGGTTGGGGGAGGGATTAGAGGTGAGAGGTTTCAGCAAAAAAGGAAAAGGACTCATGGTCACGAAGAATAGTGTAGTGATTGGGGGGGTGGGGGGGGTGGAGATGAAAGCAGATATAAGGGGGATAAATGGATAAACTATTTTAAAACATTTTAAAGATTCCTGAAATGAGTGTAAAGATAGGAGTTTCAGCAAGGAAATAGAAAATATGTTTTTTAAAAACATAAAATTCAGAACTAAAAAATATAATCACCAAAATTTTAAAACTCACTGAAAGGGATCTATAGCAGAATAAAGATGGGAGAGGAAAGTGTCAATAAACTTGAAGGCAAATCAATATAAATCAGTCAATTCGAAACAACAGAGAAAAAATATTTCAGAAGTATATAAACAGTCACAAGACCTGTGGGAGAATGCCAAGATGTCTAGTATTCATTTCATTCCAGCCCAAGAAGGACAGGAGAAAGTGTAGTACAGAAAAAAATACTTGAAAAATTAATGGCTCAAAATTTTCCAAAGTTGGCAAAAGACATAAACCCAGAGATTTAAAAAGCTTAGTAAACCCCCCAAAAATAAACCCCAAGTAATCCATGACTAGGCATATGATAATCAAACGCCTGAAAACCAAAGACAAAAGACATTATAAGTTCCCAAAGAAAAATATTTACAGTTATTAAATGATATCAAAGACTGAGAGTCCTTCATCAGAATTCCTAGAGAGAGGAAGTGCTGGGCACATATTTATAAAGCACTGAAAGAAAAGAACATTCAACCCAGAATTCTATATCTAGTGAAAATACCCTTCAGGAATAAAGATGAATTAGACATTCTTACTGAAGAGAAATTAAAGGAATCCGTTAACAAAGGATTTCTCCAAAGGAATTGCTAAAAGGAAATTCTTCAGACAAAGGAGATGATACCAGAAGAAAACTTGGAACATCACAAATAAAGAACAAAAGAAATGGTAAATTTCTGGGTAAATATAATAGACTATTCTTCAGTCTTCAGTTCTTTAAAATATGTGTGAGAATTAAGATAAGAAAATATAGTATTGTCTGATGGAGTTTTCAATGTATAAATAGAGTCCACAAATAGACCCACATCAGTATGATCAATTGATTTTTGACAAAGGTACAAAGACAAATCAATGGAGCAATGACGGTCATTTTCATAAGAGATGCTGGAACAAAAAATGGACATCTCTAAGCAAAAAATCAAACAAACAATGCTTCATACCTTATCCCAAAGATAACGCAAAATATATCACAGACCTCAATGTAAAACATAAACCTGTTATACACAGTTTTTAGAGAACACATGGAAACAATCTTTGTAACATTGGTTTAGGTAGAGATAAAACATCAAAAGCATGGTCCATAAATATTTTTGGATAAATTGAACTTAATCAAAATGAAAAACTTTTGCTCTGCCAAGACACTATTTAAGACAATGAAAGGATAAGCCATAGACCGAGGGGAAAAAAATCTGCAAATCATGTATTAGACAAAGGACTTGTATCCAGAATTTTTAAGCCCTCAAAATTTATTAAGAAAATGGAAAAGTCACTTTAAAAAGACAAAGATTTGAAGAGAGAGAACATCACCAAAGAAGATACACAGATGTTAAATAAGCACATGAAAAGATGCTCAGCATTATCAGTCATTGGAAAAATGCAAATGAAAATAAATTCACAATGAAAAGCCATTACACATCTATTAGAATGAGAAAAAAAACTGATAATTTAAAGTGCTAACAAGGATGCAGAACAACTGAAACACTCAAATGTTGCTGGTGGGAATGCAAACTAGTACAGCCACTTTGAAAAATAGCTTGGAAGTTTCTAATAAAGTGAAACATACCATACGATAAACATACACTCACATATGACCCAGCAATTCCACTTTTAGGTGTTTCCCCAGAGAAATATTTTCACACAAGTCTGTATATGAATATTGATAGTACCTTTATTCATCAACACCAAAACAGAAGAAAAAAGACAAAAGTCTTTAAATAGGTGAATAAATAAATTGTGTTAACAGCTGTACAAAAGAATACCATTTGCCAATAAAAATGAATGAACTATTAATATAACAAGAATGAAATACAAATGCTTATGTGAAGTCAGAGATGACAGACACAAAACATTATATCTACTATATGATTCCATTTACATGACATTCTGAGAGAAGCAAAAATACTGGGACAGAGAAAGATCACCGGTGGCCAGAGTTAGGGTTGGGGAGAAGGGTAAACTAACAAAAAAGCAGAATGAGGGCATTTGGGGAGGTGATGAAACTCTTCTGCGTTTTGACAGTGTAATAGTTATATGATATGCATTTACCCAGACTCATATAGCTGTACACCAAAAACAGTGAATTTTATTGAATGTTCATTTTTTCTATTTTAAGCAAATGTACCTATTTAAAAAGACAAGAGCAATTGTCTAATTGTCTAATGTGTGATTTAAGACAAATGACTTAATATCAAAGAGCTTCAGTTCTCCAACTTTTAAAATGAAATACATATTATTTATATTTCACTGATCTTTGTTATTTTCAGTCCTTTGAAGGTTCTGAGATCCTGCACTTTCTATGCCTTATTTCTGAATGTTCCTTCTGTTCCTCTCTTTCCTACTCTGCTTGGCTAATTCCTATTTATCCTTTAGGTCTCAGTTTCAATATTATTTTCTTACAAAATCAGAGTGTACTTTTATTTCATTACACCTCACATTGATACTTAATTAATTGTCATTATGTCTCTTTCACAAAGTGGTAAGCTCCATAAGGATGGGGACTCTTTGAATTGTTTTTATCAGAATCCAAGCAACCAGAGTGCCTGGAACACTGGTTAGTATTCCATAAATACTTTCAGACCAATGTGCAAAGACCAATACAAATAGCATTTTCTATTGTCTTCTTATTCTTTCTCAATATTTTTATCTTTCTCATTATATATGTATATATTTACATGCACACATATCTGAGCTTTCTCACTCTATATACATACATATACATGTGGTATATAACATATACCATCAACAACGTTTCTTGGTAAATTTTCGTCAAAAGATAAGTATTTGATTATGCCCTGGCTGACATTTTTACTAACTTTTCCTCATTTGTAATCATTAGCATTAACTGAAACTGATAAAATAGCAATGTGATAGATCTACTGTATATGCACAAGGTAAATTAACAAATTAGTTGGTAATTGAAGAATATACTGAGGTCTGTCTGGAAAAAGTCCAGCCACTGTTAATATAATGAAAATGGTTTGTACTACATTAATGTAACCTGGCAGCCATGGAGAGTGGACTGAAATGTGCATTCATAAACAATGACGACTTCACTGTACTAGTCAGTGGAGGCGGTAGACACCATTGAATGAGCATGTGTATTGTGTGGCCATCATATCCAAAATGATTGAGTAGTGCAACAAATATGCATCAAATTTTTCATTAAGCTTGAACACTCCTCCACACCGGCAATTCGGATGATTCAGAAGTCAGCAGCTATGGGCAATTGGTGACTGGCAGCTTTATCACAAGAACGTACCCACTCATACATCACGTCTCATGCAGTTTTTTGGCAAAACATCAAATCACCCATGTGACTCAGCCCCACTACAGCCCAGATTTGACAGCCTGCAACTTCTGGCTTTCCCCAAACTAAAATCACCATTGAAAGGAAAGAGATTTCGGACTATCAATGAGATTCAGGAAAACAGGACAGTTAATGGTAATTGGGAGAACTGTGTGAGGTCCCAAGGTGCCTACTTTGAAGGGGACTGAGGCATCATTGTCCTATGTACAATGTTTCTTGTATTTTGTATCTTCTTCATAGTGTGTGGCAGGATACTTTCTGGACAGACCTTGTATATGTATATGATATGTCTATATCAGATCACTGTTAGGCACAGATCATTGGGCACACATACTATTTTGCAGATCACTATTGAGCACACATCCAAACACTCACATAGAAAAGCACTTGGGAACCAAACCTGTTTCTTTATAATAGAAGCTGCCAAAAATGTTAAAAGTATGACTATGAAGAAACAAAAAACTTGACTTATAGCTTACCTTATATACACTATAGTGACAAATCACTCTAGAGTGACTAACAGTATTAATAATTAGCTGGAATTCAATTATGGATGCTCCCCCAAGTAAATCCCCAGAGAGTCATTTTAGATCTTTAAATTTGGCCCTACATAAATTATCTAATGCAGCATCCTTAAAATCCAGGTATGTAAGGTATTACTATCTCCCATTTAATAAGTCAGTAACTGATATTCTGAAAGCTCAATGCAAATCACAACATAACAGATGGTTCAACAGGCATTCATACTCTATTGCCATACTGCCTCCATATGGTAGCCACTAGCCACATGTGGCCAGTAAGCACCTAGAATGTGACTAATTCAAATCAAGAGGTGCTATAGGTGTAAAATATTGGGTTGGCCAAAGAGTCCATTTGGTATTTTTCGTAAAATAAAAGACACAATTTTCATTTTCACCAATAACTTTATTGATTTGAATATTTTGAGCATGTTGGCTATCTCCCACTTGGTACAACATTGATTGTTCTCAATTAATGTCTCAGTTTGATTACTATCAGCTTCCACTGGTCTACCCAACCATGGAGCATCATCCAGCGAGAAATCTCCAGGACGAAACATCACAAACAACTTTTGACACATTTGATCAGTCACAGCACCTTCTTCATACACTGCACAAACCTTCGTTTGTGTTTCATTTGAAGTTTTACCTTTCTTGAAATAGTAAAGCATCATGTGCCAAAAATGTAGTATATTTTCTTCCATCTTCAATATTAAAGTGGTTACACAAACATTTACTGATTTTGATACGTTTTTTCTTAATCCATGGTGATATGACAGCTGTCACAATAGAATCTAACAAAATTGTTTTAAATGAAGTTAAAGACAACTAAATGCTACTAGAGCCATCTTACAGAAAAAAACAAACAAACAAACTTTTTTGGCAACCTAATACATACCAGATATCAAACATTTGGTATGAGGTAAAGAATATTTAATACGTCATTAATAATTGTTTATACTAATTACATGTTGAAATATTTTATGGTGATTACCAGAGGGAAAGGAGGGTAGGGATAGGTAGGAGAGGGTAAAGGGGGGATAAATGATGATGGAAGGAGACTTGACCTTGAGTGGTGCACACACAATACAGTATATAGATGCTGTATTAGAATTGTACTCCTAAAGCCTATATAATTTTATTAACCAATGGCACCCCAATAAATTCAATAAAAATATTTTAGATATATTAAATAAACTATATTAAAACTAATTTCACTAGTTTCTTTTTATTTTTCCATGTAATTACTTGAAGATTTTATATTATTTTGTTTGCATTATGTTTCCATTGGAATTGGAGAAAGCATTTTTATTTGGAGGCAAGAGGCTTACAGTTACATCTCAGACTTCACCACATACTAGAGTGACTTTGCAGAAGATTTCTTAACATTAATGAAGTGAACTTTCTTGCACTTAAAATTAAAATACTAAATTGATAATACAGTACTATTAAGAGGTTAAATGTTACATGAAAGGTCTAACAATGTGTCCTACAATTAATAGCCACTAATGTTCATCTTTCTTTTCCTCCACTTTGCCAGCCCATTTCCCTGTTAATGTAAGCTGGAGTTAAACTTCTGTGGTGGACATGTGAGTCCTACTGCCTATCCTCCCCAATGTTTTGGTCTGGGTTAACACTAACTCCATGACCAGAAAAATAGATATTGGCTGGTGATCACTAATTAGTCCAGGATGGACACTTGACTCAAGTATGACCCCTCCAAAGTCTGGCTAATGAACAGTATGATACAATAAACTCAAATAGTGGATCAATGATAATTTGCTAAAACAGTCATATTTTCTCCATATGAAATTCATCCTGGCAATAGACACAGACCAGTTAATAACAAGAGGGTAATGAAGTAGACATGGAGAGAGAAGCAGAAGTAACAAGAGAAAAGCCATTCATTCATTCCAAAAAATAGATTGTCTATATATTATGTGCTATATGATTTGAGAGGCACTAAGAGGAATGAATTCCTAGAGCTTTAAGAGATCCAGACACCTTTTAGTTTCAGCACACATTTCTCTTTACAGTTCTTTTTTTCTTTCTTAAGATGGATGGGTTAAAGCTCTGTTCCTTGAAACCAAAATGACCTAACACAATTTCACAAGGGAAGGCAAGGCACAGAAAAGTGGGTTTTTGTTAGTTTTTCTTTTTTAAAGACAAATGTCTTGCCGTAGGTAATAACTCAAGTGAAAAGAGGTTCCTCCTCAAAGTGTATTATATCTTTTCCTAAAACTGGTAGACAGAACAGAAAATGACAAGTGGAAATAGGAAGGGGCACTGACCCTAAATATTCTTTTAAGTAGCAACCACCACCAGAAATACACTTTTAAGTGTCTTACCTCCATTGCATAGAAATATGTAGGCAAAAAAGAAAAAATGTCTGTCAACTACAAATACAGATGGCCAGTTCTTATAAAAGACTTTTTCACTAACACAAATGTAATTCACTGCATCAGAGTCCCCTGACCACTTTTTGCAGGGGAGTCAATGGACCCCACTCAAATAATTTGGGATTCTAAGGCAAGGGAGGTAGACATTTTCTCACTGTAATATATTACTAAACAGCCTTGAAGTCCAGACCAGAAGCATAGTTATGTAATGGGCAAGAACAGCCAGTTGTTTTTATTTTATTTATTACTTAATTGTATTTTTTATTGTATTTTTTCAATTACCCTTTAGTCCCCTTACACCACCACCCCCCGCAATCACCACACTGTTGTCCATGCCCATGAGTCCTTTGTCCTTTTCGCTCAGTCCCTCCACCCCCTAACCTCCCCTGCCCTTAGCTGCCATTCTGCTCTCCATCTATGCTGTTTGGATTACTATGACCTTATAGTATGATGCTGGCAGTGGGTTTGTCATATATGGCCTTTGTTCTGTTTAGGTGTGTTCCATCTATTCCCACTTTGCTGAGCCAATAGTTGTCTTTAATTGCACTTTTTTTGATAAAATATCTCAGTGATTTCAGCAGGAGTACAGGATCTGGTTTCTAAGCTCTAAAGTTCCAGCCCTTGAAAAATGGCTCCCCTCAGCAAAAGGCATTAGAGACTGATGGTAAACAAAAAATTTTTTTACTTACTAAAAAGTAAATTTGTTTTATAATTATGTGCAAGAATCACCATGCTAAGAACACAATGCTGGTATATCATTGCAAGTGGACATTCCCATGGGCCATATCGCCATGTTCACTCTAGAGAAGCATTGCTAAACACTTACTCTGTACCGAGCACTTCAAATAGGTTACTATTTTCATTTCTATAAAAAATCATGTGAGGTAGGTTGTGTGATCCTACTTTAAAATAAGGAAACTGAATATCAGGAAGGTTATTTATTTGTTCAAGATTTCCAAGCAAGTGAATGTCAAAGTATGGGATCTGGCCTAGGGTAGCCTTACTCATTAATGATGACCAAGAGTACTACCTTTCCAGGACTATTAATGTGTCTAAAAAAAAATAAACAACTGGAACTACATCAAACTAAAAAGTGTTTTTGCACAGCAAAGGAGATCATTAACAAAATAAAAAGACAACCCTCAGAATGGGAGAATATATTCACTGATACATCTGATAAGGGGTTAATATCCAAAATTTATAAAGCAATTATAAAACTCAATACCAAAAAAACAAACAATTCAACTTTAAAAATGGGCAAAACACCTGAATAGATACTTCTCCAAAAAGGACATACAAATGGCCAATAGACATATGAAAAGATGTTCAACATCACTAATCATCAGAGAAATGCAAATTAAAACCACAATGAGATACCATCTCACACCTGTCAGAATGACTATCATCAATAAATCAACAAATAACAAGTGCTGGTAAGAATTGGAGAAAGGGGAACCCTACTGCACTGTTGGTGGAGAGGTAGATTGGTGCAGCCACTGTGGAAAGCAGTATGGAAATACTCAAAAAAAAAATTAAAAATGTAACTTATTTATGACCCAGCAGTTCCACTTCTGGGAATTTACCCCAAAAAAACCCCAAAATACTAATTCAAAAAAACATAAGCACCCCTACATTCACTGTGGCATTATTTATAATCGCCAAGATATGGAAGTAGCCCAAGTGCCCATGAGTAGGTTAGTTGATTAAAAAGCTATGGGACATTTACACAACGGAATACTACTCAGCTGTAAAAATGAAGAAAATTTTGCCCTTTGTGACAGCATGGATGGACCTGGAGAGCATTATGCCAAGTGAAATAAGCCAGTCAGAGAAAGACAAATACCATATGATTTCACACATATGTGGAATCTAATGAACAAACTGAACCAATAAGCAAAATAGAGACAGACTCATAGATAGAGAGCAGGCTGACAGCTTTGGGGGTGGGAATTAGGAGGTGGAGATATTGAACAAAAAGGAAAAAGGACTCATGGACATTACAGGGGGGAGTGGAGTCGGCAGCCGTCCGTCTCGAGAGACGATGGTGTAGCTTCTTAAGAGTCTATCTGCACCGCCGAGAATGGCTGTGCAGTCTGACTCGGGAGTGACACGGTATCTGTCTCCTCCCGTGTTGAATCGACATCTTGCGATGACGCTGGAGTGTCCTCTCCAGTGAAGCTGAAGCTACAGAGCCTGGGCAGGGTGATATGGAGGGTCTGCTGTTGCCCATGCAGCAGACCCCCCCTCTCTTCGCAGCTGAAGGGTCCAAGGGAAAGACGGAGTCAATACAGCTTGGCTTCAGGTGCGCCGCAGGAGTTGCCGGTGTTGACTACGACGTCAAACCGCCCTAGGGACTCCGGCTCCGGATTTTCTGTCGGGGTTTACTCCCTTAGCTTTTCCCCTGAAGAGGTATGCCGCAAGGCAGCGGAGAGGGGAGTGGAGTATAAGGGGGTTAAATGGTAATGGAAAAAATACAATTAAAAAAATTTTTTAATAAGTAAGCTTTAGAAAAATTAGTCTTTCCTGTATATGTCTCACTTACTTTGGGTATTTCTTATTTCAAGAGAGACCTTTTGATTGAAGATCCCAAATCAACCAACAGTTATTTTTCTAACATTATAAATTCTAAGTACAATTGTCTGTCAAATAAGGAAGGTCTAAGAACAGTTTAAACACTCATTTCCCCCAAACACATATGATGCCTCTGCTTGCCGAGAAAGTCCACAGTAAAGTCAGAGTACTGACCAAAACACTAACAGTATTTCCTTTCAGAAATAATCCAAGACAATATAAGCTGGTGCTCACTTCTTTATACTGCCATCACATATTAAAAGAGGGAACTCTACTGACAAAATCATTTATTTAGAGTCTACAATGAACCAAAATTCAGTCCTATAATATTTTAGTATCTTGCCAAACACACTAAATCTGTTTAATATCAGAATGAGATTGTGGCACATCTTTAACTCTGCTACAATCTTCCTCTGGTGGGACTGAGAATGCATCAGAACAGGTGATGCATGAGTAGCAAAGGACTAGGTTATATCTCACCCAGAGACTCTTGGTCCAGTCCAATTAGAATCACCTGCATGTCAGTTGGTGCCCGATGAAGCCCAATCTTCTACAATTTTAAAACCTTCCCAGATTATTCTAATGTGTACTCTGGAGTGAGTCTACATGTTGCATGGATGAGATTTTTTAAATGTTATTAACATTGAAGTCAGTAGACTCTAGTAAAGCAGTTTACCCTCCCAAATGTGGGTAGATCTCGTCCAACCAACATGAAGGCCTTAAGAGAAAAATCTGAGGTTTCTGGGAGAAGAAATTCAGCCTCTGGACTGTGACACAGACACCCTGCCAGAGTTGCTAGCCCATCTGGTATGCCCTGTAGATTTCAAACTTAAGACTGTAACATGAACACTTATCTAATTTCCAGTACGCCTACCCACCCCACAGATTATTTGCCAGCCCCCATAGTGGCATGAGCCAATTTCTTAAAAAAAAAAAATCTCTCTCTCTCTCCCCATATTCCTGTATCTGTGTGTTCTATTGATTCTGATTCTCAATACAGCTACCACTTATTTAAATGCAGACTATGTAACAGTGTAATCTGGCCTCATAGAATGAGTTGAGAAGTATTTCCTTTACTTTTATTATGAAATAGATGGTAGAAAATTGGTATATCTTCTTCTTTAAATGTTTGGTAGATTTTACCAGTGAATCTATCTGGGCCTGCTGCTTTCTGTTTGGGGAAGTTATTAGTTATTGATTTAGTTTCTTTTTTTATTTTAAGTTCAGAAGTACATTTACTTAAATTGTAGGCAGGATATCAATATAAAAGAAAAGCATATAAGGAATAAAAATAATCAAAGTACAAAGCATTTCAAATCTTCAAAGCTACAATTTAGACAGAGCACGTCTTATTGATACCCCTTCCCTCGTAGCTCAGGTTGCATCCAGTGTGTGCAGACATTTAAAAACCTGGCAAAGGAATCATAAAATGTGCTATGATCTCTTAAAAGTCATTTGATATAAAACATAATTTGCGTTTCTCAATAAAATCACCCATCTTAAAAAGATGTATTATATTTAATTATACTTGTTCTCCTACTTTAAAACATGATTCAACTTCTTTAACAGATACAGTTCTATTCAGGCCATGTACAATTGATGCAATCCATCGTATAAACAGACTAAAAAGAAAAACCTCATGATCATATCAATAGATGCAGAAAAAGCACGTGACAAAATCCAACACCCATTTGTGATGAAAATGCTCTGTAAACTAGAAACAGAGGAAAACCTCCTCAACTTGATGGATAGAATCTACAAAAACCTACAAGTAACATCATACTTAATAGTGAGTGACTCAAAGCTTTGCCACTAAGATCACATACAAGGCAAGGACGTCCCTTCTCACCAGTCTTTTTCAACATTATACTAGAAGCCCTGGCTGATGCAACACATTAAGAAAAATAAGTAAAAGGTGCATATTGGAAAGGAAGAAATAAAACTGTCTTTGTAGCACTTGCATATTTCTGCAGCTTCTCAGTCTTATGGACAATGACTGAAGAGACAAACCGAGCAGGAAACATCTAATACACTAAAATCTAAAATTTAAATAAGATTGTAACTATGAGATTAATCCTTTATGTTTGTTTCCTTTCAGGAGACAAGAGGAGCCTCACCTAACTTCTTGGAAATTGACAGTCCTTTTGAGTCCTTTATTTGACAGGGAGAATTGGTAAAGTCAATAATAATACTATTTTTGGAAGATAAGTAACTGCCTTAGAGTAAATCAAAGGAGAACAGGAGGATGAAAATACAAATTCGCAGGCATAGCCCAAGAACTAAATTAAGAACCAGCAGAGCAATAGCATGTTCCATTGGCCAGGTGGCCCATTGAAATTTATAAGAAATTGCAGAGAGCACTGAGTATGGGCAAGTCTATTAAGACAGCATGGTCCTTGAACCTGGGAAGCCCAGAGACCCTTTGGGGATGCCTATGAGGTGAAACTGTGCCAAAACAAAACTAGGATGTTACTTGGCCTTTTTCATCATTCTCAAGTAAACCAGAATTTCTAACAGCACAACTGAATGAACAGAAAGCAGAAGCCCATAAGGACCAAGATGTATTTTATTGAATAGATCCACTTCTACTGTACTTATGAATTATAATAAAGATGATTATATACATTTAAAAAACTGATTTTGTTTGCAGATGACATAATCATCTATGTAGAAAATCCAAAAGAATAAACTAAAAAGTTCTCAGAACTAATAAATTATTATAACAAGGTTGCAGGATACAAGTTAATATACAAAAGTAAATTGTTTTCCTGTATACCAGAAATAAACAATTAGAATTTGAAATTAAACACACAATACCAGTATGTTAGTAATCCCCCAATGAAATACTTAGGTATAAATCTAAGAAAACATGTACAAGAGCTACATAAAAAAAAGCAACAAAACTCTGATGAATGAAATCAAATTAGCAGTAAGTAATTAGAGATTATGTTCATGGCTAGAAAGATTCAATGTTGTCAAGATGTCAGCTCTTCCTGACTTGATCTACAGATTTAACATAATCAAAATAAAAATCCCAGGAGGCAATTTTGTAGATATCAACAAACTAATTCTAAAGTTTAATGGAGAGGCAAAAGAAAGACAGAGGGTAGCCAACAGAATACTGGATGAGAAAAAAGTTGGAGGACTGATACTATCTGACTTCAAGACCTACTATAAAGCATTGGAAAAAGAATAGACAAATAGATCAATAGAACAGAATAGAGAGCCTAAAAATAAGCTCTATAGATATAGACAACTGATCTCTGACAAAGGAATAAAGGCAATACAATGGAGCAAAGATAGCCTTTTCAACAGATGGTGCTGAACAACTAGACATCCACATGCAAAAAAAAAAAAAAAAAAAAACAAATCTAGACACAGACCCTACACACTTAACAAAAATCAACTGAAAGTGGATCACAGACATAAATGTAAGATGCAAAACTATAAAACTCCTAAAAAATAACACAGCAGGAAACATAGCTGACCTTCGGTATGATGATGTCTTAGATACATCACCCAAAACATGATGCATGAAAGAAATAATAAGCTAGATTCCATTAAAATTAAAATCTTCTGCTCTGTGAAAGGCAATGTCAAGAGAATGAGAAGACAAGCTCAGACTGGGAAAAAAATATCTGCAAAAGAAGTATATGATTAAGAACTGTTGCCCAAAATATACACAGAAGTGTTAAAATTCAACAATAAGAAAACAACCCAATTAAAAACTGGGCCAGAGGCTTTAACAGACACCTCACCAAAGAAGATATACAGATGGCAAATAAGCATATGAAAAGATGCTCCACATCATATGTCATCAGGAAATGCAAATTAAAACACAAAGCGATCCCACTACACATTTACCAGAATGGCCAAAATTCAGAACACTGACAACACCAAATGCTGACAAGTATGCAGAGTAACAGGAACTCTCATACATTGTCAGTGTTAAGATTAAATGGTACAACCACTTTGGACGACATTTGGTGGTCTTACAAAACTAAACATACTCTTACCATAAGATCCAGCAATCACTCCTCAGTATTTAGCCAAAGGAACTGAAAAGTTATGTCCACACAAAAAAAAAAACACAGTTGTTTATAGCAGCTTTATTCATAATTGCCAAAACTTGGAAGTAACCAAGATGTCCTTCAGTAGGTGAATGGGTAAACTGAGCACCTCCTGACAATGGAATATCAGCACCTGAAAAGAAATGAGCTACCAACCATGAAAATACATAGAGCAACCATAAGTGCATATTACTAAGTGAAAGAAGCCAATATGAAAAGGCAACTTACTATATGATTCCAACTACATAACATTCTGGAAAAGACAAAACTATCCGGATGCTAAGACCAGTGGTTGCTGGGGGAGAAGGGTGATGAAGGCAGAGCACTGACGATTTTTATGGTAATGAAAATACTCTGTATGATACTAAAATGATGAATATATGTTATCATGTATTTGTCTATTTTCATAGAATGTACAACATGAAGTGAACCCTCAGGTAAAACTATGGACTTTGGGTGATTATGGGTTGTCAATGTAGGCTCATTCTTGGTTTTAAAAAAAATCCATTCTGTTGAGTGACATTAATAATGGGAGAGGCTACACATGTGTAGGAGCAAGGGATATCTGGAAAATCTCGGCACCTCCCTCTCAATTTTGTTGTTAATCTGAAACTACTCTAGAAAAAGTAAAGTCTTGTAAGAAATAATACCAGGAAATGAATTGGCAAACCAAAATATAGTAAAAAAATGTTAATTTTAAAAAATCTTCTATATGAAGTAGTTTCACACAGACAATAATGACAAAAAATATTTAAAATTTATTCAGAGAGCTGTATTTTACAGAACTCTTTCAGTTCTTACCATAATCCTGAAAAGCCAGTGAGTCAGATTATATTAACCCCACCTTAGAGTCAAGGAGGAATCACAACTCATAAAGGATACTCGCCTCCACCTAAATCAAAGTTACTAAGAGGAAGAGCCAGGATTAGTGCTTTGGTCTTCTCACTGCTGGGTCCTGTGTACTTTATACTCTATTTGATCCTTATTTCTCATATAAAAGAAATGTTCAGTTAATGTTTGACAAATTCATGTATGAAATGCATGAGTAAATCAGATTTCATCACAAAGAAATGCTTAATCTCTAAATGCCAGCCCCACCTTTACTATTAAATATCATTTTTCCTGCTATTTCTGAACAATGAGGCATTCCCTTCTAAAGCATAATTATCTTCTGGAAAAGTAAATTATCTTTGAGCCTATAATATGACAGACAGCTGATGGACAAAAATCAATAACATTTTATCTAGATAAAAATCACAAGTTAATTTGTTTCTGGACTCTATTCCACAGTTCTATATCTCTATTCTTATGCCAGTACCACACTGCCTTGATTTCTGTCGTTTTGTAAAGTACATTTTGAAACTGGGAAGTATAAGTCCTTTCACTATGTTCTTTTTCAAAATTCTTTTGGCTGTTTCTAGAGCCTTTGCATTTCCATGAATTGTGAATTTCTGCATGAAAGCCTGCTGGGATTTTGCTAGGGATTGTCTTGAATCTATAGATCAGTTTGAGGAGAATCAGCATCTTGACAATATTGAGACTTCCAGGCCCGGCAGGCCATTCTGCCTCACTTGTGCTTAGCATGCCAATGCCCCCCACGGTGACAGTGCTGCTCTTCTCCCAGGGCTTTGGACAGCATGAAGCTCGGCCGTCCTTGATGCCAGGCCTGGGCCCCCCACCCCCGCTGTTCACGTGCACCTCCCCTGCTTGCATTTCAGCTACTCCACCCCAGGCTGAGACGGCCAGAGCTGACAACCTGAAGTCCCTCTCTGCCCTGTGTCAGGACAAAGACATTTTGTCCTGGGCTGCGCAATCACTGCTTTTTAAAAGAACTTAGTTTTAGAACTAATACATAACTTCAGAACCTAGACTCAATCCCGTCTCTAACCTTAACCACAGTCCCCAAGCCCTAAAGCTGTGCTTCTCGCAACACTAATTACTGGAGACTTTCCCCGCACTTCCTTCATGGAGCAAACATCATATACGTAGTAGCTCTTCATTGCTCCTATTCACCTGAACTCTGGCGCTCACTCTTAGGATGTGTACGTGTTTGCGTGCCCATCTACAGAAATGCAGTACTTATGAATATGTGGCATGTATCCTGGGGCTTCTGAAGTCAAGCGTTGCTTTTTACTGGTTCAGAAAGAACAGAAAAGTGATCAAATCCGGGGAAAAGTGTTCTCTTTAGCATTTCCATTTACAAGGGGACATTGTCTACCTTGTGTTTCAAAGTAAATACATTCCATGAAAACCGTGATAATTTCATCTTTGATTGACAGTGAATGTTTAGCAACTTACCGTTCTTTTCTATCCAGCTTAGCATACCACACTCTTTGTTTTACTGTTACTCACTGGCTACTCTGTCTCCTTGGCAGTTCTCTACCTTCTCCCAGATGATTCCAACTTTGGTGTGCCCCAGGGCCCAGTCCTTCCTCAACTTAAACTCCGCCTCTTGAAAAGCACATCAATACCTTGGGATTATGTGGCTTGCATGTCGAGGCTTCTGAGCCTAGTATTATTTTTCATTGGTTCATAAGGAGCACAAAAATGATTAACTTTTTTAAAAAATTGTTCATAGATACAGAGAACAGACTGACAGCTGTCAGAGGGGACAGAGGTGGGGGGATGGGTTAAATAGGGGAAGGTTTAAGCAATAAACAAACAAAAAAACACCCTCTGGTTATTACCAGAGGGAAAGTGGGGTGGGTGCAGGTAGACGAGGGAAAATGGGGGATAAATGGTGAAGGAAGGAGACTTGACTTGGGGTGGTGAACACACAATACAATAGACAGATGATGTGTTATAGAATGTACACCTGAAATCCGTGTATTTTATTAACCAATGTCACCCCAATAAATTCAATTAAAAATTTGTTTTTAATCACAAGTTAAAAAACAGATGTATGCTCTTAAAAATATCTTATACGAGGAAAACCAAATGCTGGTTTATAGTATAGCTAGAGAAAAATTTTTGTATATCCTAGATACACTTGGAAATGAATGGGAAAAGTTAATTATACTAAAAGAGAAAAAAAATCCCCACATTCAGTCCATACATGATTTTGCATCTATTAAAGTAGAAAATACTATCATATTCTCACAACTGTCAGTCTGTGCTGTCAGACTTCATATTTAGCAATTATCTTGATGCCAGCTGTCCTCACAATTTCATTCTGAAGTTAATATCCCTTAAAAATTATTACAGGTCAAATCTTCAAGTGACTTGCAAAAGATAGTGACAAAAGAAATGGCCTCTGAAGGAAAGGTATGTGTAGCCTCTCTGTGGAGACATACCAGAATCCTATGGTGGACTCCTGTTATTTACCCTCACCACTCCCCAGCATTATTCCAACTCTCCTGGTACAGCTCCCCATTACTGCTGGATAATGTCTCTCCTCCACTCTCAGTCATGTGGACTGGAAGGACTCTTCTCACCCCAGTCAGCAGAGCCAGAAATGAACACAAGACTTCTGACACCAAGACCAGTGCTTGTAGTACGCTGTCATGTCTACCAGAATATTATTGCTTTGTCTGCCCGCTGCAACATTCCCTTCTTATGGCATGGCAATTGACGGTGGGGGCTCTGCAAACTGCCTGGGTTTGAAAACTGTTTCCATCATTTCATACTATATGACTTGAGTCAGTTGTTTATCTTCGCTCAGCCTCAGTTCCCTAATCTGTAAAAGAAAGATTCATTCACATATTCAACAACTGTTTGTTGAACACTTACTATGTTCCCAGACATTATACAGGTGCTTGAGTTAGAACAGTGTAAGTAAGATGCAAAAGGCTGATATGATCATAGGGCTTATACATTGCATTAAAGGAATCAGATGATAAATAAACAAGAGAAGTACAGTTTACGATTAGGTGCCATAAAAGAAACATTGTGATGAAGTAGTAAAAGATAAACTGGAAATCCGCTTTCTCTAAGGATATTCAGAATAAAGCCTCTCAGAGGAGACAACATTTAAACTGAGACATAAAGGAGAAGAATGAGCAAGCCACTCAGAGAACTAGAAAACCATTCCAGGAAGGGAGAAGGCCACAGATAGAAAAGATCTTGACTTGAACTGAGACATAAGTCACTGAAGCATAGTGAGCGAGCAGGGGTGTAACACAAGATAAAGCTTGAAAACTAAACAGGTCTGGCTGGGCCTTACAGGTTATAGGAAGGAGCTTAGATTTCATTCATTGAAGTGACTTATTTACATTTTATGTTTGTAAAAGATTATTCTGGCTGATGTGTAAGAATGGATATGGAAAAGAAGAGCTAACTAAGAAAGATAAATAAACAAAAGGAAGAGGGTAAGAGGGAATGAATCAGGCATGATTCCTGGGTTATTTGGCTTGAGTGACTGTGAATAAATGTTCATCCATTTATCAAGATTGGAAAGATCAGAAGAAGATTGGGGTTCAAGATTTATTATATCTGAGATGCCTATCAGACTATCTCAAAATAGCTGTTCTACATATTAAATGAGATAATCTATGTAAAAATGTTTAGCACAATGCATAGCACACAGTAAGCACCCAGTAAGTTAGTTAACACTACTGTTTGTGAAAATAGAGGAAAATTCCTTCCCTAGACGATTTTTATCTTGGCCCCTGGACCAGATGCATCCTGTCATAGTATCCCATTCTTTTAGCCAGAGATTAGTTCATGATTTCAACTGTACCACTTGAAATTTTTCCCCAGGATTTTCCGAATAGGATCTGGAAGAGAAGTTCCCCTTCCCATTTAGTAGAAACACAGCTTTCCCCTCTGGAATTGGAGGGAACGCTGACACCCAGAGAGAGGCAGAGATGAAAGACTGAGTCCTGGAGGCACGCAGCCCGTTTCCAAAGATCCTAGAGAAGCGCTGTCCAACAGAAACACAATGTGAGCCACGTATGTGACATACTAAAAAGAAGTAAAACTGGATACATTTTTATTTTTTTATTTAACTCAATATATCCAAATATCCTGTCATCAAGTATTCAGTATAAAAATTAATAAGATAAAGCATATTTCTGTATATGTAAGTCTTTAAAATCCTGTGACCAACAGCCATATTTGACTAGTGGCTACTGTATCGGATAACCCTGCTTTAGGGGCACTACTACCCCCGCCCTTTTCATGCCATGAGCCAAGCCAATGTACGTCCTTTTAGGATTATGCTCATTTGAGTTGGGCTTCTGTCACTTACCCCTAAGAGTCCTTAGTTTGTTTAAAAACATTATTTCATTTGCTCCATTTACATCTTGAGACACTACTAACATTTTTTAATCACAGAGTACATTGTACTCTGAAAACTGTGCAGCAAACTTTAGCCCATGGACTATCGCCCATCTTCCTATTGGAGTACCAACGTCCACTGTGCACACACCCAACAGTTCAGACCCGTCAGACCTCTGTATTCCAGCATGAGATGTGTGAACTGTAACCAGAGGAGCCTTTTTAAACACAGACTCAAATGTCCTATGTACGCGTGAAAACACTAAAGCAGTAGCTCTGAGGTGGAATCTGGGACTCTGTCTTGAAAATGCCCTCCTAGGAATTGTAATAACCACCCAGATTCAGAACTACTAAGTGAGATTACTTACTAAATCAAAGTAGTAACCCCCCCCCCTTAGTTATCCTCTCTGTTCTACTGATGCACTTATTTCCTGTTTTGTATTTATTGAAGTGAATGCTCCTTAGGACAGAAACCATACCATATTCACTTCTGTGCACTTAATTTTTAGCCTAGTAATGGGTGTTTTTTGGGTACACAATAAATGTTTGTTAAGTTAGAATACAAACTTAATGTAGATTTTTAATGTGACCACTATATTTCAAATATGGCATCTAAAATAGTCCACAGTAAAAAAATAAAATAAAATAAAATAGTCCGCAGAGGTAGGAAATAATAAGAGGGCACTAAGGTTCAGTAATGGCCTGTCTCCCCTTATCTGTGTTCTCCCTTATTCCAATTAACATACTGCTATGTTAAGCTGAAAAAAATTCATAACTGTTGGGATTGCTTTGACTACAGTCACATAGAAAGTGCCCTGTCCGCCCAAGCTGCTTTTCCATATGAACGGCTAGTCTTGGCTCATGCTTCACAACTTCCTAAGTCCTATCAAACAAGCAAGAGCTGGCTTCAGTGAGCCCCAGGCCCAGCACTAGCAGCAGCCAGCCTAGATGCACAGCTTGGATCTACCTGGGAATTTCCAAGCCCAGCACAAGTAGCAGCCATCTCAGAAAGGGTGGTCGCAGGTGAACACAGGTGGGGGCTGACCTTGGCCTGCATCATCTGGGAAACCCCAGGGCCAGTACACACAGTGAAGAGCTATAGACCATATCGGAGCATCACCACCCTGCCCCTGCACAGCTGATCCTCCATGGATGGCAGAGGTTGGCGGTCAGTGGTCACAACATGCATGAATGGTTCTTGGTTCCTCACCTGTATCTTCCTTCCTTCCTTTTTTCCTTCCTTCCTTCCTTCCTTCCTTCCTTCCTTCCTTCCTTCCTTCCTTCTCTCCACACGTAAAAAAGCCAGCAATATTCTAGTGGGTTCAGTAAAGTGTTGGGTACAGTGCCTTGTGCATGAAAAATACACAACACTGATTAGTACTGTATTAGTTTACTAGGCCTACCATAAGAAAGTAGCAAACATTAGGTGGCTTAAACAACAGATACTTATTTTCTCACAATTCTGGAAGCTTGAAGTCTGAAATCAAGGTTTCAGCAGATTCAATTTCTTCTGAGGCCTCTCATTCCTTGGATTGCAGATGGCTGTCTTCTTCCTGTGTCTTCACACAGTCTTCCCTCTGTGCATGTTGATGTCCAAATCTCTGATTCTTATAAGGTCACCAATCCAGTCATAGTAGATAAGGGCCCATCCTAATGACTAAATTATAATCTAATTATCTCTTTAAAGACCCTGTCTCCAAGTGTAGTCACATCCTGAGACACTGGGGGTTAGAACACATAAATGTGGATCCTTTTCAACATTTTTAAGAGTAGTCCAGACATCCATATTTTGTTTATCAAGCTTCTTAAGGACTATGGTACACACACAAGTTTGATGACAATTGACTGCAACCTGGAATAAAGTTGTTTGTAGCCTGGGATCAATCTGTCATGCCTCAACCCTGAAGGGCATGTCAACTCAGAGATCCAGAAATGAGACAGAACCAGGATTAGCAAAGAAAGGGAGAAGAGCTCAGGTAACAAATCTACAACAGATACGTGAATCATTATGTTCTCTTTATATCATTAAAATCATGGATGACATTAATAATCTTTATTAAAAATTCACTCTAATACCACATTACTCTCTTTGTGACTTATGTCCAAACAAAGCCTTTCTAGAGAAGTAATGCACAATGAGCATAAATTTGTGGTTAAGGTATTTTAAAGGCAAGGGATGGCTAGAATCACAAATGATGATCGTTTGCTTCATGCCTATGGATTCAAAGACCTGGGCTATCTTCATCTCGTCTTTCCCTCTACTTCAAGCTGCCTCTGGGACAGCCTGGTATACATTTTCATAAATACCTAGTCTTACAGATCATTAAAAATATCTGCAGAATTATATGTCTTTACATTGTTAAGCAGTACTAGATTCAAAGTAAAACCCAAGAAAACAATCTGGTACAATTGTTTTAAAAATAACATAATTTCATTTGCATATTTTATTCTTCATACACTTGAATATTCTATCTCTGCCTTCCGCCTACCATATATTTTTGTAGGTCACAAACAGTGCCAGGAATGTAAAATATAACAATAAATAAAACATAATCCCTACCCTTCAGGAAAGTAAAGTCTAGGGGGAAAATGTATAAACAATAACCACATGGGAATATGCCATATTATAACAAGATATCCACAGGGTGCTATGGAGCACAGAGAAGAAAACTAATATTGCCTGAAGGCAGAGTTTCCAAATATAGAATGGAGGGCACAGTCACGTACCCAGGCAAGGATACAGTGTAAGCACAGGCACAAACCAAGAAAATGCAAGGCATGTTTAGGGAACAGAAAATACAACTATGGCTGTAACAGAAGGCTTATAGGTTGGGAATTATGGGCCTTCTATGCTATGCTAAATAATGAGCACTTGAACCTCTCAGAGGAAGTCACTGACAGTTTTGGGGTTTTTTGTTGTTTTTTTTTAAGCATCATCAGTGCTGTGTTTAAGTTCTCCAAGGCATAAAATTTTCCCAAGGCTTGCTTCTGTTCGCACCTCCCTGGACAGCTATTCCCCTCTCCAAAGCCCCGAGCCCTGCCTTCCCAGCCCCACGCTGCCTGTGCTATAGCAGTCAGAGGAGCTTGCTGTTCTCTGAATATGCCGTGTTTGTTCTCAGGGCTGCTGACGTCAAAGGCATGGATTGAGGAATATCTAAAAGTATTTTAAGACTGGTGACAGCAGCTCTATGATGGAACTGTCAACAATAAAGAGGAGAAATACTGGACCATTCGTGTTCTCCAAATTTTTTCTTTTTCTTTTTCTCATTAAACTGTTTTAATGGTTCTTAAAATTCTGTGACAGATTTTTGGTAAAGTTGTTTCCATTAAAAAGTACTGATTTTAAAAATATAACTTAAAAACTGCCACTCATACAAAAAAACAAATGGTCCACAAAACTTTCACCTTTCATTTTGAAGGCTTTAAAATGCGTCGTAATCATTAACCAGTCCTTTACTAGTAAACTGAAATGGCCACTTGAGACAAACAGTTCTGAGACCTTTCTTCAACCACTGATGGAGACTGGGGTGGCAGGTGTTGAGGATAATATCTGTTTAACCTTCTGAGCTTTCTGGGAAGACTTGGTGACTACCAGCTCCATCTGCCTTCTTGTCCACTGCTTTGATGACACTCACAGCCACTGTCTGTCTCATGTCACAAACAGCAAAGTGGCCCGGAGGAGGATAGTCAGAGAAGCTCTCAACACACATGGGCTTGCCGGGAACCATATCGATGATGACAGCATCACCAGATTTCAAAAACTTTGGGCCATCTTCCAGCTTTTTCCCAGAAGGTGATCAATCTTCTCCCTTAGCTCAGCACATCTGCAAGCAGTATGGTGTGGCAATCCAGACCAGGGGCATATCCAGCACTGACTTGGCTTGAATGGTTCAGGATAATCACTTGAGCTGTGAAGCCAGCTGCTCCCATAGGTGGGTCATTTTTGCTGTCACCAGCCACACTGCCACAATGAACATCTTTGACAGACACGTTCTTGACATTGAGGCCCACATTGTCCCTAGGAAGAGCTACACTCAAAGCTTCATGGTCCATTTCAACAGATTTTACTTCAGTTGCAACACTGACTGGAGCAAAGGTGACCATCATGCCAGGTTTGAGAATACCAGTCTCCACCTGACCCGCAGGGACAGCACAATACCACCAATTTTGTAGACATCCTGGAGGGGCAGACGCAGGGGCTTGTCACTTGGACAAGCTGGTGTCAGGATGCAATCCAGAGCTTCAAGCAGCATAATTCCCTGGGCATTGCCATCTTTACAGCTGACTTTCCATCCCTTAAACCAAGGCATGTTAAAACTGGGCTCCAGCATGTTATTGCCATTCCAACCAGTAATTGGCACAAATTCTACTGTGTCCGACTGTAGCCAATTTTATTAATGTAAATGCTGACTTCTTTAACAATTTCCTAATATCTCTTCTGGCTGTAGGGTGGCTCGATGGAATCCATTTTGTTAACAGCAACGATCAGCTGTTTCCCACCCAGTGTGTAAGCCAGAAAGAAGGGCATGCTCACAGGTCTGCCCATTCTTGGAGATGCCTGCTGCAAATTCACCAACGCCAGCAGCAGTAATCAGGACAGTACAGTCAGCCTGGATGTCCCTGTCATCATGTTTTTGATAAAGTCTCTGTGTCCTGGGGCATCGATGATGGTCACATAATACTTGGCTGGTCTCTAATTTCCACAGGGAAATATCAGTGGTGATACCATGCTCACTTGTATTCAGTTTTCAGTTAATCCAAGACCCAGGCATACTTAAAGGAGTCCTTCCTCATCTCAGCAGCCTCTTTCTCAAATTTTTTGATGGCTCTTTTGTCAATACCAGCATATTGGTAGATCAGATGGCCAGTAGTGGTAGACTTGCCGGAATCTACATGACCAATGACCACAATGTTGATGTGAGTCTTCATTTCCCATTTTGACTTTGATTTAGTGGTGGTTTTCGTGACACCTGAGTTCTGGCAGCAAACCCATTGCTAAAAAAGCCTCCGAATTTTTTCATTTACTGCCCCAGTTGTCTCGAAGAAAAGTTTAACGTGTTCTTTGTACATCTGGTACATCCTCATAATCAGGAAAGGACACTTTTCACTTCCCAGAAGAAGTTGGATAGGAAGTGATAACATTTAAAATGGTGTTGTTTGGTAACTTTGTTTTATTTTGATTCTTTCCTTTTAAAATCAGACTTTAGCCTTAACAAGAGGGCAGGTGAAACATTCCTTTTTGCTTTTGATGCCTCTTGACACTAATTTTTCTTTTCTCTATAGTCATTCTTAAAAGGAAACTTTAAAAACCTGATTGTCCTTATATATACTTTGTTTAGTTAACAGGTTGTTAGCCTTAAAGCTCACCCAAAAGGAATAACAAGTAAAGCAACATAATAGAAAATCATAAAATTTTAGACTTGAAAGGCCTCAAGAGAGAATTCAGTGGTGTGTTTAAAAAGTTATGGTTCCTTTAAAGTTCAGATTAACAAGAGCCTGCTGTTACTAATTATCTGGTATCCTAGGTAAAAGTGTAGTAAAGAGTAGAATTATAACCCTGAAAGTTGAAATCAAAATAATATCGTTCTCACATTATTATCCCCAAATCATTTAAAAAAAACATAGTTATAAAGGGATAGAAGTGAAAATTTTGCAATTCAATGAATGTAGAATTATTAAATTTCTGAGTATTATATTTTATTTTTCCTATACCAACTAAGTTAAGGACAAAATGGGTGCTAATGCTAAAAAAATGTAACAAACATGACAAATTAAAGTATGATTCAATAGATTTTTCAATTTTTCAAAATGTTAAGGAGCTAATGCCAACCTCTCACCTACTGCAGGAATTTCCAAGATCATTCTTAATGCACAATCATTCAGTCTCTGCTGAAATATCCCCTTTACCTCTCCTTTTTCTTTCTTCCATGTCTTAATTCCCTTACTTTTTCTCTCCTTCTTCTCTCCTTCATCTGTGCCTCTCAGGGTAAATCACAATTGGCTACCGTAAATGATTCAGGCTACAATGACGATCCCTGAAAAAAAGTGTAGAATTCTCCCATTCACCCAGAATAGAGCCAAACAGGAAGATAGGAAAGTAAAAAGTCACTAAAAAATATTCAAAAAATGGAGTATAATTGGGCAATAAAAAGAAATGAAGTACTCACACATAAACAATGGAGTGAAAGAAGACAGTCCAGAATAGGGAAATTGCGACTAAGAATAACCATCTGAACACTAGCTGAACCTCAGTCTTACAACTGAAGGTATACAGAAGAAGCCACATCGAGATTGGCAGTTATAAAATAGTCGTGAGGATGTAAAGTACAGCATGGGAAATATAGTCAGTAACATTTTAATAACTAGGTATAGTCCCAGGTGGGTACTGGAAATATCAGGGGAACACTTTGTAAAGTATATGATTGTTTAACTCCCATGCTGTACACATGAAACAAACACAGAATAATATTGAATATAAACTATAATTGAAAAATAAAATTTTTAAATAAAGTAAATAAATTTTTTAATTCCTCACTGCCTTTATTGTATGAAGGTGGTAATAAGTGATGAAGTATTCGTTGAGTGCATACTATGTGCCAGCTATTTCCTAAAAATACTTAATCTCATTTAATCCTCACAAAGTCTCTGGAACATAGGTTCTATTACTAACCATTTTAACATACATTATGTCTCTTAATCCTCACAAAGGAATTATTATTTTCCCCAAGTTACATAGGAGGAAACTGAGACTTGGGGTGGTAAAAGAAACAATTCCAGTGTTCACAGCTAGAGTTGCAAAGCTATGATTTGAACTCTGATCACTGCAGGTGGCTGCCTCTTCAGCTATCT
Organism: Furipterus horrens; assembly: GCF_987537825.1. Lineage (NCBI taxonomy): Eukaryota > Metazoa > Chordata > Mammalia > Chiroptera > Furipteridae > Furipterus > Furipterus horrens. Next base: position 17,028,377 of record NW_028327174.1, on the reverse strand, counting down.
CCCATAGAGGCAACTGAGTCTCAATGAGCTAAAAGAATCTCACATCACTTTGGTGGACAGACATTTGATGTAGTGAGAAAAAGTACCAGAGCCAACAGCTGATACCCAGACCCAGTGTGAATCATGATACAAACCAGAAATTGGACCAAAGAGCTTTCAAGGTCCTTTTGGCTAAATAGTCCATTAGGTTCACAAAATTCTTAAAACTGAGTCTTCTGCCCACAACCTTGCCAAAAGAAATGGTTTATTTCCTTCCCTATTTCTTTGTGACTATTATTGTTACTAGATTGTGAAAATATTAACTATAACTGGGGAAAAAAGCATAATTAAAATCTATTTATGAAGTTTGATACTACAAACTAGCAATATACCACATGATTTATTAACTTTTTATTATGAAAAAATGTTAAGCATATTCAAAGCAGACATGTACCCATCGCCCATCTTCAAAAATCACCAACTCATGCCTAATTTTGTTTAATCTATATACTCCTCCATTTTGAAGGAAATTCATGACATCAAAATAGTTTTATAAATATTTCAGAATGCATATTTAAAAGACAAGAATTTCCTTCTTTTTGTAACATTTTATTTATTTTTTATTTTATAGAGGGTAAGGGAGAGAGAAAGAGAGGGAAAGAAACATCAATGTGAGAGAGAAAATTCTATTGTTTTCCTTCCCAGGCAGGTGCCCCTTCTAAGAATCAAACCAGCAATAGATGGATGATGCTCAACCAACTGAGCCACACATGCTGAGGCTGATTCCCTTTTTCTTTAAAGCATAACTACAATACCATTATCACACTTAAAAATATTAATAATATCTCAATACAATAACTTAAATAAATGGGGAATCAATTTAAATACATAAATAACAATAACTAATGTATTTTTATTCACCAATTTTATTTTTAATGTTAATTAAAACTATCTGTATATTCAAATTTTCTATCATTATTACTTCTACTTTAACCCATTATTTCTATATATGATTTGTTTTTGCTATAATTAACCTTTCTCTACTTTATTCATGAAATGTTATATAGCAGTAGCTCTAACATATCCCCTCTGCAAAAGGAATAAACATTCTAGCTGATTCTATTTTCTTTATTTAAGTATATTTTATTGATTATGTTCTTACAGTTGTCCCAATTTCTTTTCCCTTTGCTCACCTCTTCCCAGTACCCACCTTCTCTCTAGCAATCCCAAACCCCTTAATTCACGTCCATGGGTCATGCATGTAAGTTCTTTGGCTTCACCCTTTCCTATATTAATCTTAACTTCCCCCTGTCTATTTTGTACCAACCAATTATGCTTCTTAGTCCCTGAACCACTTTCCCATTTCTCCCCCTAACCCTTCCCAGCTGATAACCCTCCAAATGATCCCCATACCTATGATTCTGTTCCTGTTCTGGTTGTTTGCTTAGTTTGTTTTTGTCTTTATTTTTTAGATTCAGTTGTTCATAGTTGTGAGTTTGTTGTCATTTTAGTGTTCATAATTTTGATCCTCTTTATCTTAAGTAAGTCCCTCTGACACTTCATATAATAAGGGCTTAAAGAACTTCATCTGCCATTCCATTCTAAATGATAGCTTTGCTGGATAGAGTAATCTTGGTTGTAGGTTCTTGCTTTTCATCACCTTGAATACTTCTTGCCAGTCCCTTCTTGCCTGCAAAGTTTCTTTTGAGAAATCAGCTGATAGTCTTATAGGCACCCCTTTGTAGGTGACTCTCTGCTTTTCCCTTGCTGCTTTTAAGATTCTCTCTTTATCTTTAACCTTTGGCATTTTAATTATGATGTGTCTTGGTGTGGTCCTTTTTGGGTCCAGCTTGTTTGGGACTCTCTGTGCTTCTTGGACTTGTATGTCTATTTCCTTTGCCAAAATTTGGGAAGTTTTCCTTCATTATTTTTTCACATAAGCTTTCAATTTCTTGCTCTTCCCCTTCTCCTTCTAGCACCCCTATGGTTCGGATGTTGACACATTTAAAGTTGTCCCAGAACTTCCTAAGCCTCTCCTCCTTTTTTAAATTCTTATTTCCTCATTTTGTACTGGTTGACTGTTTTTCTCTTCCTTATATTCCAAATTATTGATTTGAACCCTGGTGTCCTTCCCTTCACCATTGGTTTTGTGTGATTTTCCTTCATTTCATTTAGCATAACCTTCACTTCTTCCCTTATGCGTTTGCCAAATTTAAGCATATCTGTCAAGTCAGTGAGCATCTTCATCAACAGTGTTTTGAACTCTGTGTCTGTTAGGTTGGCTAGCTCCTCATTTGTTAGGTTGGCTATCTCCTGGTCACTTAGTTCTCCCATTGAAACCTTGATCCATTCCTCCTTTTCGGCCATACTTCTCTGACTCCTCATCTTGAGAGGCTCCTGTGTTTGTCTGCCTCTGTGTCTTAGGTAGAGCTGTTGCTCCTGTTATGTTGTAAGGGGCGGAGCCTTAGGTATTCATCAATACAGGGCGACCTATTTCACCACACTGTGGTGCTGTATGTGGGGGAGGGGTCTGAGAGGGAACTATACCGCTTGCTCAGCACTTGCCCCTTTTCCAGGCACTTCTCCCACTTCCGTATGGGACTGGCAACTCTCCAGCTGTTGGTCTGGCCATTGTTCCCAGAGTGGGTGTGTCTGCAGACATTCTAGGACAATGGTGGCCTCTAAACAACTGGGATCTGCTGAGAGACTGGAAGTTTCTTCCTCTGCCCCAAACCCCACTGGTTTGCACAGTCAGACCCAATGAGGCTTTATTTTCCCTGGCACTGGAACCATGAGCTGCGTGGTCTGGTGAGGAGCTGGGAACACTCCCCAGGTGTCCCTCCCTACTTTTTAAAATGTGTGACTGTTTTAAAAAGCCTGCCACTGCTGCCACCACCACACCGCGTCCTCTCTGCCCCTCTTACCTGTGTGTGTGAGTGTTTATCCCTTATATCTTTTTTGGATTCCATGCAGCTCGATTTCCTGGAACTTCTGGTTGTCTCTAGTTTCAAGATAGTTGTGTTCCTTCTTAGTTGTGGAGGGAGTGCAGTGTGTCTATCTAAGCCTCCCTCTTTGCCAGAAGTCTCCAATTTTCTTTATTTATTGGCTTGCCTGAATATCACCAAGACACTAATTTGTCATGAGTTGTCTGTGATTAAGCTTTGTGATCTTCCACAGTTCAACTTATTTCCCTCTTGGTGACACTAAATGACTACTTTATTAATTGTCCCAGCAATTGCCGGCTATTATTATTCCCCAACTACATACATTATCCAAATACAGTATTAATATAAACCTTTTTTATTCTGTGAACACTATTTTTTATAATCCTCTATCAAGCACTTTGCTCCTACCACACTCATTCTTTCCTTAACTTGCTCTCCTTCTGAAAAGTTTCAACTGTAAAATTATTGATACAGTACTTTACACTCTTTGCCTTAAAGTGCTACTTTGAAGTAGCCAAAGAAGTTACACGCATGACCCATGGACACCAACAGTGGTGGGGGCATTGCCTGAGGGAGTGGGGAATGCTGGATGGAGGAGGTGCAGAGGGAGAAAATTCATGACAATTGTGATGGCATAATCAATAAAGTATAATTTTAAAAAGAATTTTAAAAAGTACTCTTTTGAACAACTTATTTTTTTAATGAAAAATTCATTTCATTTTCTCAATTTGCTCATGATGAAATGATAATGAAATCAAGCAGAAGTAGAAACAGAATAATTCAAAAACAGAAAACATATTTTGTGTCCTAAATTTATATCATTGTTTCACTAGTACAATAGACATATCCTCTGAGAAAGAGTTATAATTACCATTTGGACCTTAAGAAAGGATTTTTCTGATGCCTCAGAGACCCATAAATAACATAGTTTCTTCTGAAATAGAGAATAGAAATTTTCATTTTTTTTCATCATGTTAACAAGAAATGAAAGAGATTACAAAAGCTGGGGTGAAGAGATTAGCTTCAAAATAACTGCACTGCAGGACCAAAATACTGGACATATAGGTCATCAAGACTAAATAAAGGCCAGTCATCATCACACTGTAACAGTTCAATCACAAGTCAGGACTTACGGAGTCCCTTGCTTAACAAACCAGATGTCTTTTGGAGAGTTGGAAGTGTTTGGACATATTCACAAATCAAATCACATTACAAATATATTAGGAAGGTTCATTAATTAAAGGTATCCAGAAATGAATTCTTTTATAGTGTAAAAGCAAACAAAACAAATAAAAACTATTTGTATCATAATTAAGCACCAATAAAAAATAATAGTTAAATTTATTGAGTGCTTATTGTGTGCTAGTTTCCATGCTCTTGCCTTACATCTGTACACTTCATAACAACCATGTTAGGCCACACAAGAGACTGTTACTGCCCACACCATATGCCCTTGGCTCATCTGACTTCCCTTGCCACAGTCATGGATCGTCCTAGTGATGCTGACAGCTTCCCACTTAAAGGACCCACAGCTCTTTCCCCACTTCCTATCAAAGATTCCTGAGATTACCTCCCAAATATACTACCTGTACCTAAATCCTGATTTCAGGGCCTGTTTTTGGAGAAAACTCTAATCAAGACTGTTGGTAATAAATGTGGTATTATAAAACAGACTCTCAGAGTGGGGTTCCAGAATTTTATCATTTGCTGGTTAAGGGGCAGCCAAGGATTCAATTTCTAATGATAAATGACTAGTGATAACACATAGCACATAATAGCAGTATAATCACTAAAACTTTTAACTGAGGGGGACTAGAATGTAGTAGAGGAGGAAGGAGTTAAGTACAAGTTTATACAATAGCTCTCACACTTGAAAGATAAGGGCTAATCATAACTATAAATATTTTGTAGGTAGTATTGGTTAACTACTCTCAAAGCTTTGAAATATGGAACTGGAAGGCTCAAGTAAGCCATCTATTTATTTAGGGCATATAGTAGAAAAGAGAAACTCCATGTCAGCATTTAAGTCAACCTTATCTCCTGTTCCCAGAGAGCAGACAATACTTAAAATCAGAGCTAAGATTCGACTGAGTAGCTGAGTTAAAAGAAAACTGAATGAACTGCCCCAGCAGGTCTCCTTTGCTGTAATTAGGGCTCTGACGGGAAGAGGGCAGACTGGGGAGACGTGGGATGGTGATATTTGGGTAGGTGTACATGAGAACAAGAACTCTCAATTCCACTGACCCTCTGGGATGGAAGGATCCATTCCCTTCACCTTTATAAATACCTGCAGCCTCCAGATGCCTGGAGACTGCAAAGGCCATACCTGAGGGAGATGTTCTCTTCAAGGTCTGCTCCACCTCCCCTCATTGCCTCTAGACCAAAAACTAGGGTCAAATTCTACACATAATGGCTCCAATTCTGAAGTACAGTTCCTGCTATGAGAAGAAACAACTCACACACCAAAAAATGCTGCTGAGCTTGTCTGATGTGTCATCAAGAACTGGGGGCACACACATGAAAGTGATCGTGAGGGTGTTAAGCCGAGGCAGAGGCAAGAATGCTGGAGAGAGGAAAGCGCATCAATATGGAGGCACTCTCCTGACTCAGAATTTAACTTCTAGCAAGAATCCTTTAAGGACATCCTAAAACACTGATGGGAGAAGAGTGAGGGTGACAGTATCTCAAAAGAGCAGGCCCCAGAGGTAGCACTTAACTATTAGAAACAAGGTGAGTATATTTGCTATAATAGGCAGTAAGGTCAAAGAGGCAACCAGAGAACTTTGACCTGTATAGATCTATAGCTATGGCTAAGAAATCATTATCCATTGTGTTTCACGGAGGCAAAAGAGATGGGTAGCATGTTAGTTTACTAGGGCTGCTGTAGCAAAGTACCACAAGCTGAGAAATGAGGAAATTTATCGTCTCAGAATCTGGAGACTAGAAGTCCAAGATCAAGGTGTCAGCAGGGCTGGTTCCTTCTGAGGCTGCAAGAATCTGTTCCACACTTCTCTTTTATCTTCCTGTGGTTTGCTGGCAACTTTTAGCATTCATTGGCTTGTAGAATCATCACTCTGATCAATGTCTCCATCTTCACATAGCATTCTCCCTGTATGTTTTCTGTGTCCAAATTTCTCCTTTTTTAAGAACACCAGTCATACTGGATTAGGGGCCCAGCCTACTCCAGTATGGCTTCATCTTAACTAATTATATCTGCAATGCCCTTATTTCCTAATAAGGTCATGTTCTAAAGTACCAGGTTTTAGTACTTCAAGATATGAATTGGGGCCACGGCTGGTGTGGCTCAATGGACTGAACGTCATCAGCCTGTGAAACAATGGGTTTGCTGGTTCAATTCCAGGTCAGGGCACATGCCTGGGTTGTGGGCCAGGTTTCCCAGTTGGGGGCATGTGGGAGGGGACCGATCGATGTGTCTCTCACATATTGATGCTTCTCTCCCTCTCTTCCTGCCTTCCTTCCCCGCCCCCCTCTAAAAGTAAATAAATAAAATATTTTTTTAAAGATATGAATTTGGGGAGGGGACAAAATTCAACCCATAACAGGTAGTGAATGAGGCTATTTCTTGACTTACGTGGCCTAAAAAGACCAAGAACTGGAGTGTATAAAATTTGTGTGCAGTTTCCAGATGTAAGCTAGTTCAGAGACATAGAACCCAGCAACGTTAGCACAGGCTGAGTTCTCCTGAGCAAAAATGTCAATGTTTCTCCAATCATTCTCCAGGGGAAGGTGTGCCCATTCACCTGAGTACATCAACACTGGTGAAAGAATAATAGCTAACCCTTCCAGGGACTGTTTGATATAGAATCTAAGCTGACATTGGTACCCAAAATACGCTTATGGCCTCACAGGTACAGTGGAAGCATATGGGGTCCTGGCCCAATGTGTCTACAGATTCGCCGTCTGGTCAGGTAGCTTGTCCCTGAGTGAATAACTGCGAAGGATGTACTTAGCAGCAGCCAGAACACAAACACTGGTTTTCTGAACTGTGAAAGGAGGGTCGTTATGATTGAAAGGGACAATAGAAGCCTCCAATGTAGCTTCCCCTTTCTCCTGGCCCAGAAAATAAATCAAAGGAAACATCGCCGCCCGCTGAAATAACAAACATATATTTGTGCAGCTCTCAAAGAGTGGCTCCTGCCAAAGGCATACAGCTCATGAATGAGTCACCTCAACCTGCCGGTGCAAGATGAAAACTGCACTCACACTATAGCCCCGCGCAGGAGCGAGCTGCTGCCTTGCTACTTAAAAGGTAGTCCACAGACTAGAGGCAGTTCACAAATTGCTTTTTATCATTCCACAACAGCATGGAAAAACAAGTATAAAAGGTGAGAGTACACATTTGGAAACATTTATAGCAATTTGACACTGCTGACATAACTGAGAGTGAGATTTTATATTTTACAAAAGGATCAATTATAATGAACTGAAACAAAACAAAAAAGGTCCTTTGCATGGTCAGTTTTGAGTAGCACTGATCTAAAGGACAAAAAAAGGTCCTTCACACGGTCAGTTTGAAAGAAATTTCTACCATCGGGCAGAGCTTCATCAAATTTGTATGAGAGAAGCGGTTTGAGGTAAGGACATATATGAGTTCTTGGGCAGTGGCTAATGGCTCTGCTAATTGATCAGGGGCCTGTAAGGGACAATAATGGACAGTCAGACACAAGGAGGTCTGAACAAAAAGGCATATGGATGACTACAGGAGTGGACACAAAGTGTAAATACTCAACAGAGTGTCTATAGCAGAAGAGGCGCTGAACCACATAGAAAAGATGACTCGCCCAATGAATGTCAGCCAGCCCCTATCCCTGGCCACTTCAGTGCTTACACAGTGAGCTTGTGAACAGAATAACCATGGTAGCATGGATGGAGAACATGTGCTTTCTCTCACCAAGGCCATCTGAGCTATTTTAGACATATTAACTGCCTGTATATGTTATGCACCAAAAATACCCACATGTAAACCATAGCCCAGGGAGGCAATGTCTGTTCTGAGTACTAATGTCTGAATAGGACTTAGCCAGGGGAGGAAGAGAAGATGGCATTTGCAAAGCCATTTGGAGAACCATACAGTTTGGTAAGCCTAAATCCACGGGAGTGCCAAGATCAAGGCAGAGGTGGGATCGTGAAATACTTCAGATGCAAGGCTTTTATAGTGAAAGCAACTGGTAATGACTACAGGATTATAAATAGGAGAGGGTCATGACCAGGCTTGTGTTTTAACAAAGCCTTTCTGACATTAGGCCAGTTAGGAGTAATCCAGGAGAAAAACAGAGCTGAGGAAATAGCATTAATTATGGAGATAGAGAATAAGAAGGGACATATGCAAGAGGAATTCTAGAAGGAGGTTAATGCTTGGTCGAAGCAAGGAAAAAAAGAGACATCTAGAATGATTTGAATTCTTTCCTAATCCCTGTACCGTAAGTAGAAACATCTCCTTTGAACCCCTATTTCATTTTTACCTTAGTGGACTTTTATTTTTGTGCTTACTTATTCACATGTCTCTCTCCCCATACTGGTCAAACTCATATCGGCAGACATCAAGGCTCATTCCCCTTCTATCTTCATCAGGGACAGAAGATGAGGGAAATAAAGCACTTGTGTTTAGGTTTATGCCAGTGCAAGTTTGAATCTCTTCTGCACTTAAAAGTTTGATACTTCATTCATCGTAGACATCTTTGTATACATTCTGATTTTTTAAATATTGTATTAAAATATTCACTTCAGTTACAGAGTTTTTGCCACCCTCTTACTCAAAAGCAAGGGTCTCACTTACCCTAGTTCCTGCCCTGATTCTCAGTGCCTAACACAAGCAGGTACTTAGGTGCATGCTGAATGAAAGAAAAGCAAACCAGTGGCATAAGCAACAGATGGATGGTGGCGGGCCATTCACGGAGTGCGCACAGGAGGAGCAACAGACATTGGAAAAAGATGAGTTTATAATGCATGTCAGAGGTACTGCGTGGTGTATTATAGATTCATTTATTATTACACATTGGCAGCATTTATAATAGGAAATAGTAAAGACTGACAGTACTCAAGGAATTGTCCTCAGGATATTTCTCCATTATCTTTTTAACCTTACATTATTAATATCTGAGATAGTGCAGCAATATCCAATGTCTAAGCTCAGTTTATGAATTCACACCACTGAGAGCACCAAGAAGAGCAGCTCAGTGTGCACATGTATCATTAATACCTGCACTCTTTGACACTATCCTATCAAATTCTCTATCAGTGAGGCCTATCTGACCACTCTATGTGAAACCCACCTCATTACTTTATTTAATTATCCCTGCTCATTCTTCTTCATAGAATTTATATTACCCGATATGGTATATGTTTATTTATTACATTTCTTTCCCCTTTATAAAACTTAAGCTCTGTGAGAATATGTAATTTTTTTTTTCCTGGTTGTATTTTCGGCACCTAGAATAAATACCATTGAAAGTAATGACGAAGGGTGAGAGGATGGCTGTAGGAAGACTTATACTGGTGCAGAAAGAGGACAAAGAAAATAAATAGTGCCCTCTGTGGATAGGAAACTGGAACTAGAAGCTCAAAAGAATGTAACTGAAGCCCCTGGGGACCAAAAACAATGATGTAATTGCTAGCCAGAGCAATCACCTTGGGAGCTCACCTGAAGTCACCTTGGGAGGTTTTACAGTTAGGTAACCAGTGAACTTGGGTGTTTATAGCCCTTGATATATGTGCATGAGACTCAAACCTCTATAGAAAGCTGGTACCTTCAAAAAACTACCTGCTTAGGAATCACTGGCATACAAGATGAAAAACAAACAAACAAAAAAATCTTGCCTCAGATCTGAAAAATATGGAAAAGTTTCTCTGACAATTATTTTTTTTCATTTTTATTGAATTTATTGGGGTAACACTGGTTAATAAAATTATACAGGTTTCAGGTGCACAATTCCACAGCATGTCATCTGTACACTGTGTTGTGTGTTCACAACACCAAGTCAAGTCTCCTTCCATCACCATTTATCCCTCGTACCCTCCTCTACCTCCCCCACAAAATCACCACACTGTTGTCCTTGCCCATGAGTTTTTTTTTCTTTTTTGCTCAATCCCTCCATTCCATCCAGTTCTCCAACACCACCCACCCCAACAGCTATCAGTCTGCTCTCTATCTGTGAGTCTCTATTTTGCTTATTAGTTCATTTTGTACATTAGATTCTACATATGAGTGGAATCATATGGTACTTGTCTTTCTCTGACTGGCTTATTTCACTTAGCATAATGCTCTCCAGGTCCATCCATGCTGTCACAAAGGGTAAGATTTCCTTCTTTTTATGACTGAGTAGTATTCCATCATATAAATGTATCGTGGCTTTTTATCCACTCATCTAAATGGAATTGCCTTATGACCCAGTAATTCCACTGCTGGGAATATATCCTAAGACACCCAGAACACTAATTCCAAAGAACAGATGCACCCCTGTGTTCATTGTAGCACTATTTAAAATAGCCAAGATTTAGAAGCAGCTCAGGTGTCCATCAGTAGATCTCTGAGAATTCTTAACTACGACATCCCCTCAACTCTTTTGGCTTTAAATGTATACTACTAGGATCTCAAGCCAAAAAAATGAAATAAATATTGGTTCTGGGGTATTATGTTATCCATTTATTGACTCTCAGGTCACAATCTACCCTTCTTCATCCTACACTGTGATAGTAGAGCTGGACTTTATAAACATTTCTCCTGCGCCTGATGAATCTAGGAAAAGTTTTACAAAAGAGTGTCCTGAAAAGGCAAGGCTGATCAGCTCATCGAGAAAAAAGGTCAATGATTTCAAACACCTGACTTTACTCATTAAGTATAATAAAACAAAATATTTGTTTCTGAAAACCTAATAGAAGTTAAAATACAAAATTGTCACCTAACAGGCATTCTTTTCTTCCTGTAGTGGAAGTGGCTTTAAACCAAGCTTAATGATTCAGAGACAAAAATATTCCCCAGTTATATCTAACATTTGAGTAGATTTTTAGCTGCTTAACTCAGTATATGTATTTTTTTAAATGTATACTCTCATATGGATACATAGATATATATCATCCCATCGGTTCTGTTTCTTTGGAGAACCTTAATTAATACACATCCCAAATGATAGCCTATCGACTTTCTGCTAAACATCCCTCCAGACCTTTCCCTTTCTTCCCCATTTTGAAGGTACTTTCCATCTCTCCCTTCTTCCCACCCCACCTCTGTAATTATGTAGTTAGAATAAAAGCTGGCATCTTCTTGAGAACCTTGCCTACTCTCCAGGCCACAGTTGTTTGGCCAAGGGGGAAGGAGGGACATCCGATCCAAGCTGGGCCAATCAGAGGTCATACATGTATATAAGATTTTTGTTTTTTAATTTCGAGACTAAAAGAGAATTTACTATAGTCTCTTTCTGCCAACAGCCACATGCAGGAATCAGGCCTAAGAGAGAGAAGTGAACTCTAAAGAGCTAAGGGCTAAAAAAAAGGAGCTATGCTGATGATAGCCCATCCCCTTGCTCAACCCATTCTTGAAGCTTGGCCTCCCCCACCTCTCTGTCTCAGTTACAACGGTCAGTACATTCCCTTTTGGCTTAAGCTGGTTTGATTCAGTTGCAACCAGAGAAAACATAGTAAATTTCTACTGCGTGTAAATCATTATAGAAATTTATATAATTGAACTAAACAGAATCGAACTAACTTCAAGTGTTTTCCACAGTCTGTTTTCCATAAACTGCTATTGTTCAAATTTTTAATGTGTTCAATATTTGCCCTAAAACATCATTAACACTGGGGTTACTTAAAATGCAAAGGTTTACCAGGAAGAATCTCTCTTTGCTTATATTTATAGATAAGGGACTTATCAAATAAGAAAGCAGAGTTAGAAACCATATGCGCTCCATTTCTCTGATGAACACTATGAGGCTCTATTAAAAATACTATATAAAAATAATACTATAACTTAAAATACTGTAAGCATTCTATAATCACTGACTCTTTCAAAAAAACATACATGAGGTTATCAATAAATATCTCCTTGGTACCTAAAGTTTTAAATTCAGCGTTTTCTCAAAAGGAAGATTATGTGAAGACAGGGGGAGAAAGCAGCTATCTATAAGCCAAGGATAGAGGCCTCTGAGGAAACCAAACCTACTGACACCTTGACCTTGGACTTCCAGCCTCTAGAACTGTTGAGAAAATAAATTTCTGTTCTTTAAACTAAAAATTAATTAATTAATTGTTTTCTTACTGAACTGGTTGAAGGCTGAAATTATCTTCTTATACATCATAGAATCCCTGTTGCAGAGAAAGCATTTAATCATAAAGTGGTTACTGATACATGGTCATATGAAGGATAACCTGGTCCTGAATTTCCTCTTCAACAAGATCAACGTTATCTGATGAAACAGGAAAGATGGTGGCTTAGATAACTAAAACTAAGAGATAAACACACAATCTTTGGTACTCAAATTAATTTCTAACCATCTACTATTTTCTAAAGTTGCTAACAATGGTTTAACAGCTGACTGATTTGATTATCTCTATATATTCTCCCGAATGATGTGTGAAACTGTGCAACTGTGAATAATGGGAACATAAGAGAAAAAAGAGCCCTGGCTAGTGCAGCTCAGTGAATGGAGTGCCAGCCTGAGAACCAAAAGGTCACTGGTTTGATTTCCTAGTCAGGACACATGCCTGGGTTGCAGGCCAGGTCCCCAGTCGGGGGCGTGCGCGAGGCATCTATCACCAATTGATACATCTCTCACACATCGATGTTTCTGTCTCTCTCTCTTTCCCCCTCCCTTCCTCTCTAAAAATAAATTAAAATCTTTTTTAAAAAAAGAATAAAGAAGCAAACATACATATCCATGTCAAAAACAAATTTGAAAAGAACTTAGTCACGAGGGGTTTATACCCTCCAAGGATCATAGTTACAGATAATATTTTTTTTTCACTTGTTCTAATTTCACCAATTAGGAAAGGGAATCAGATACTCCCAGAATGGGTAAGAGACAGAGAGCAAGCTTGGAAGTAGTCCATACTTTAAATAAGGCTCTTAAAATGAGTAGGTACTGAGAGGTAAACACACCAGTAAAAGCTTTAAGAAAATATAAGGCCCAGAATCATGCTTATAGATCAAGAAGATTGAGTTTTCTAGTGTTTACACTGTATAGAATTTCATGAAATGTAATGTGCTTCATTTGCCTAACAGTATCATGGGAACGGGTAATAAATATAATATTTCAGGTTTCGTTCAAAGAACTACTTTTTCACAAATTCTTTTTTTTTTTAATCCTCCCCCGAGGACATTTTTTCATTGCTTTTATTGAGAGAGGAAGTAGGGTGCAGAGAGAGAGGAACACTGTCCAATTGTCTTTTGTAGACCCCCTAACTGGGGTACCAACCTGCAACCTAGGCATGTGCCCTGACAGGGTACCAAACACTCAACCTTTTGCTGTATAGGACGGTGCTCCAACCAACTGAGCCACACCAGCCAGGGCTCACAAATTCTTATATAATTCAAAACCTCTTACCTTATTGCAATGTTCCCAATCCTATCACTGCTAAAACCCCTCACACAATAATCACTCTGCCAAGATAATGGCAGAAGGACTACCAGAGATGACAGAAAGGGTATACCTGCTAATATTAATATCAACTTCATAAATATCTGCCCATGCAGTTCTAATCCAATAAACGTGTTATCGTTACGAGCCTTTGGCACTTTTTGACGTACAGCATTCACCCTGAACAGTGAAATTTCAGAAAAGTTTTGAGTTCCAATTAAGGAAAGCATGTTAACCAAAGTATCTGTCAAAATGATATTGGAATTAATATAAGTAACATCAGTGGAATGTTTGATAGAACAGATTTCATTCAGTAGACCTTAAATGCTTAGATAGTACCTCAGAAGATTAATACAAGAAGGAAAAAGGCATGGATTCTTCATACATCTCATGATGAAGAAGAAAGGGTAAACATTATGTAAGTTTTTTATATAAAAGTGAGAGGAGGCATATACATATACATGTGCCTACATATAGAAGCTCTATAGACAGATGCATGAAAAACTGAAAATGATGGTTGCCTCTGGGCCAAAGGAGTAGGAGACTGGTAAATTGGGCTAAGTATACGTATTTTCTATTATATATTCTTTCCCACATTTGGAATATTTTAATGTATATATTTCCCATTCAAATCAATAAACAAATTTAAAATAAAAAGTATAAACCATGAATACAAATAATTCTTATGCAAGGAAAATGTGTAAGCTACATGAGAGAAATACAAAGTCTGCTAGAGCTTCTCAGGATAGAGCAATAATGTTTATCCATGAAAATAGGGAAACTATCAACAAGGAGATGGTACATGGGATGCGCTGTAAATGATGGCTAAGATCAATATATAACAGAAATCATTCCGGGAAAGAGAATGGCTGAGTATAGATATAAAGTCTGGAATGGATAAGGCAAGTTTAGGGAAATGTTCACGTAGAAACTTAGGCTATATATAAGATTCCATATTCTTTTTCCAGCATAACAAATTACCATACAGTTAGTAGCTTAAATCAACACAAATTCATCATCTCACAGTTTCTATGCTCAGGAGTCTGGGTTAGCTGGGTCCTCTGCTCAGGGTATCACTAGTGTGAAATCAAAGTCTCTGCGGGAGTGTGGTTTCATTTGGAGTGTGGAGTCCTCTTCCAAGTTCACTGCAAGAGGCTTCTAGGAGCTGAAGCTGGCCCCCCTGGACATCCAGCGAGAAACTGAAATCTCCAGTCCTGCAACCACAAGGAACTGAATTCTGCCAACAACCTGTGTACGTTTGGAAACAGGTCCTTTCTCAGCCAAACCTCATTTGAGAACTGTGTTCCAGCAAACATCCTGACTGAAGTTTTGTTAGACCTTCAACAGAGGACTCAGATAAGCTGTCCTCAGACTTATGGCTCACAGAAACTGTGAGACAATAAATGCTTTTTTTTAACCACTAAGTTTATGTTAATATTCTCACAGAAAGTAGATAACTAATACCCTTTGCTTCTTATATCATTCAAGTTGCTCATATATCGTAAGGGGTGAACTTAAATATTCTGAACACCAGATCACCACAGCATAAAACGCTAGCCAACACACCAGAATCAGTCACACGCTCACACTTTTGTAAGACTTAACTTCCAGTTTGTTGCCAGTATTGCCAGAAGGGCCAGACTGGTTGATTGATTAACAGATTGGCTGCTTATTCTTAGAGAGTGAGCAGCTTTTATTTCCTGAGTCAATGATGAGAATGAGCCATCACACCTATTAAGTATGAATGAAAAATCCAGAGGCTGGTGGAGATGGTAAGCTTAAGGTGTAGAAGACATTTCATTCCCACTTACTCAAAGAAAGTAGAAATGTATACCTCCTAGTAAGATACAGCTGTCTTCTTTCATACCCATTTTCTGTTTCAGCTTTATTGAGGTATAACGGACAAATAAAACTGTCATGTAGTTAATGTGTAAAGCATATGTGTATACATTTTAAAAGAATCCCCACAATTGAGTTAATCAACATATTCATCACCTCACATATTTACTTTTTTTTTTTTTTTACCACCTTTTCTTAATGACAATTAGCTCCTGTTTGGGGACATGCATTCATTATAAAAGAACCAGAGTAAAGCTACTGCCATCTGACGGTCACACCATCATTCTGTCAGAAGTCCCACCATGACAGGTTTACTGTAGCACACATTTTTACAAGGAGTGGAAGTGATATGTTAGCACAATTTATCAGGGTCATAAATTTAACTAAAAACAAACAATTAACAAGATTTATTTTTAATTTTTTCCTTTTTATTAAATTTATTGGAGTGACACAGGTTCACAAAATTACATATTTCAGCTCCACGATTCCACAACACATCATCTGTACACTGTATTATGTATTCACCAGCCCAAGTTATTTTTTTATTGTTCAACAGTTAGACCTAGAGAAAGAATTCAGCTTGTCACTGTACTTATTTAATGCTCACGTTTAAAACAATAAAATCAATTGCTTGTAAAACACAAATTACGTGACAAAATATATACTTAGAGTAATGTAGTTTTCTTCTTTGTAAAAGGAGACTCACTACATTATTTCATTTAATTTTTTCTATACATAGGAAAAGTGAATCAAATGGGCAGTTCATAAAATTAACTTTTATTGCATATTTAAGAGTTATTTTAATTTCTTTTAATTATTCACAATAAAAAGGGCTTTTATTTTCAAATCATTGATAGTTAAGAAGTACCTTCATTGACAATATTCATGGTTGTCTGAGAAAATCATCCCTGTAACATTAGTAAATGCATGACCACAGTTCCAAAATTGCAGGAAATAAAAGCAAAATAATTGGGAAGAACGTACATTACTCTAAATAAAGCTTGAGGACATGACCCGAGGTGAGTGTGCAAAGCATAATTTGATGTCCACTCTCACAGTGCCTCAAGGCATCTCTTCAAATGCCCTGTGTGTGAACATCTGGGTCAGCCCTGCGTCTGAGACAACAACATCCTAAATAGGGCGTAAGAGTAAATGAAATGCACAGTAATGTAAACCAATATGTCTTCTGGCTACAATGAGGCATTAAATGTAACAATGTTTAAAACCAGCATACAGAAGCCAAAACCAAAACAAAACAAAAATATTTCTAAGGCTTTCCAGAAAAAAAGAAAACAGGCCAAGTAAATGAAGAATAACCTACAGATATCTATTCTTGTCTCAGCGAGAAGCAAGAGTCACATACTGGGCTCTCACCTGCTATGTCTAGTTATCAGTAATAACCTGGTGACCTAAACTCATGAACATCTAGCCCACACTACAAAACAAGTAGAATAACTGGCCTTACCCCAAAAATGGATGTTCTACCATATTTGCTAGAATCCCTGTAAGAGGCCTCTGGAACTCTTGTTTTTTTAGTCCTGTGGTATGCACTGATAATTGACTTAATCACCGATATCTGCTACTAAGACATAAAATAACACACATGCCCAGTCTGCCTCATGACGGTGCCCTGACCTGAAGTAAAATCTCACATAGTCAACACAGTAACCTAAATAGGCCTCACATTATACAGAATAGAGGTCTACCAACTTTTTCTGTAAAGCGTCACATAGTGAATATTGTAGGCGTTGAGGGCCACATAATCTCTGCTAGCACTATCCAGCATCCCGGCATTAAAGCAGCCGTGGAGAATGTGTACGTTAATGGGTACGGCAAGAGCAAGCTACAGGGAATCTCAGAGAATCCCACACCTCAGATCTTTCTCAAGTCTATTAAGTAGCTGAAAAATATGCCTTTGGTAAAGGAGAGAAGACACGTAATAATTTTCATTCTGCCTTTAAATTGCCAAAAACACAAACTAGCTATCCAGCAGACCTAGGAATCTGTGTGACTCCTGGGATGAACACACTAAAATATTATTGTAGATGAAGAGTGAAGATGGTTAGTAATTTTAACCAAAAGCAAATGGCCCACAGAAATTCTATCTAACCTCTAAATGTTATTTTTTTCTGCAAATATTAATAATGCATACCCCTTCTCCCTTCTACTTTTCCATTCCTTCTGTTGTTATCTAGTATAAAAATAGATTAAAACACCTGACAGTAGTAATAGCTTCTTAATTAGTCTCCCTGCTTCCAGGAGTGAGTTATCCAAAACACAATCTTGTTCTGCTTAAAATAAGTTGACAGTTTAGCAATGGTTAAGCCTGTGGACTCTGAGGTCAAAGAGAACGTAATGTGAGTCTAGACTCCCTCACTTATTAGTTGTGTAACTGGGCAAGTTACTTAATCTCTCCAAGTTTTACTTCCTTACCTACAAAATGGTTGTAAAATAGTAAAAATAAATAAATAAATAAAGTTGTGATGAGGAATAAATAAGGGAATTCATGTAATGTGCTTATCAAAATACCTGACACGTTACAATCATTCAATACGTGTATATTATGGTAACTATGGGGGTTTTGAACCACATATACAAATTTCTTTTACACTCCTCCCACTGAGAGGAAGAATCTATGTGCCCTTGCCTTGAATCTGAATTGGCTTTAGTAAGTTGCCTGTAACCATGAGAATGAAGCAGAGGTGACAATGGATGATTTGAGACTAAGTCAGAAAAGGCCATACAGCTTCTGTGTCCCTTGAGATGCTCATTCTGGGACCTCATAGGAAATTCAAGTACTCTAACATTGTCATGTTAGAGAGACCACATGTAAGCACTCCAGTCAATAGCTGAGCTGAGCACCCACCCGCCAGCATCTGCTGAGAGCCAGGCGAGTAAGCCATCTTGGCAACCAACCCAGTTGAGCCTTCAGATGACCATAGTCACAGCCAACATTTGAGCACAGCTAATGGACCCACAGTAACTCCATTTCATTTATGTGAATTTCAGAAAGAAACTAAGTCAAACTAATATGAAATAGAAGTCACAACAGTAGTTACTGCTCAAGGGTTGCCCAGTGACTGGAAAAGGGCATAAAGGCAGCTTTCTTGGTGTTGAAAATGTTCTCTATCTTGATCCAGATTCAATGAGTTGTGTACAAGAGTTATATACTTTTGGTGTATGCTATAGCTCATTAAAAATTGTTTAACTGTCCTGAAAAAGTTTACTATTCTAATGGCACAGATATAATATAGAGAGAGCAAAAATGCCACAACCTATACGAAAGTAAAAAAACATTGCCATGGACCTCCTCTGACCACTGGTGATAATAAATACCATGACGGCTGAAATACAGATGTAGAAGGAATCAGCAATAAATAATGACTTCTTTAGTGGCACTCAAAATATCTAAACCACTTACATTAAGCTAAAAGTAAACAGGCCTGCAGAATAATACTTTTGTCATTTATGTTGCTACCTTATCAAGTATGAAATATTATAGACTTGGATTTTTTTAAACAGACATCAAAATACAATTATCTTTTAATTATTTGAGACTCAACACTTAAAAGTCAATACCCTGGAGTTATATAAAAGAATAAAGCCACGTGAACTGTATGGGTCTATCTATGTGATTAGATAAGTGATAATCACATAGAGGTAATGAGATCAATGTTGTAGTTTCCAGCCTTGCAGGAGTCAATTCCATGCAGAAAACTACGCCCTCCAGTATAGGCATAACAATGCCTCTCATTATCTGATAGCTTCTATCACAAAATCTAAAGAGAGAAGAAAAGAGACAGTATAGGTGTTAAAATTGCATAACCACTAAAAGCATAATGACTTAAATCATACTGGTTACCACAATTAGTGTTAATATCCCTAAATAAATGTATGAACTCTCCCTGATTCCACATGATAAAATCAGCAGGATACCATATAGAAACTAAAATTAGATTTGGGTCATTAAAATGTAGAAGGAGGAAAAGCTAGCAGAAAAATTGGCCAAACTGATAAATTCAAGAACTCTGTGTCTATGAAGATTATTCAGATTTCCTTTCTATATTTTATATTTATATCTTATTCTTCTGCCTTCCTCACACTCCAGCAATCTGCATTAATAGACACCCAACTCTACCTGAGAGGCCTGTTGAGAAGATAAAAATGAGATAATGTATTAATAAAAGAAACTTAAAAATTATTCACTTAAAATTCAGTAATTAAGACTAATGTTATAATGTGACTACAGACAAACATAATTGAAATCTAAACTTTCTAATGCTATTAGATTTGTCCCAAATAAGTTTAATAATTCCTTTTTAAAATTGTGCTACCTAGAGTAAAACTTGTGAAGATTGATCCACAAGACAACTTACATAATACAACCAACTTGCACTGAGAAACATACTGAGAAATTCAAGATTGACTTGCAGGTGGTTCATATTCCACACTAACGATTTAAATAACTTGTAAAAGAAAGAATATTCACACATCACAGAAAGCAAGAAATGAGGTGAGTCATGAGAAGATACAAAGTGGAACCAGAGCTTGAAGAATAACTTCCAGCTGAGATAAGAAAAGACATCACCAAAGAAGGGGCATTTGAGCTGGGTTTTAAAGACAGTTGTAGAATACGTCGCATTATGGTAGGTTTCCTTTAAAAAAAAAAAAAAGGAAACAGCATATGCCTTCATAACTGCAATGAAATAATTATATGTGTAATTATTTATTTAACATTCCTCTCCCCAACTAGATATTAATTTCTGAGAGAACTGAAACTACCACTTTTCCAATTGTCTCTCCAGTACCCAGCAGAATGTCTGGTACACAGTAAACACTCAGTAAATATTGGTTAAATAAATGAATAACAGAGAGAAGCAGGAAAGTAACAATTTGCCTAGAAAATAAAGAAAAAGGAGACATAAAAATCAAAAGATTATTTAGGGCCAAATCACAGAAGAGCTTGAAAATCAAAAAGGAATTTTTGCTTTCTTTGGTTGGTAACAAGGAGTCACTGATATTTTTAAGAAGTGCAGTGACATAAATAGGACTGTGCTGAGAAAGTACATCTGAAAGCAACATATACAGTAGATTACCAAAAAAAAAAAGAGACAATGAAGGCAATCAGGAGATAATTACAGAAGTCCAGATCAAGGATAACAAGAACCGGAACTAAGAATAAAAGCAGTGGAATGAAAAGTAAACTATAAAGAAATAATAACCACAGGGATATTACAGAGATAATATCAACAGGGCCATCAGTCATCCACTGAAACATCTTTTAAGTACCTAATGCTATGTGTCTACCAGACACTGTGCTAGGAGCTAGAGACAGGAAAAAAATTTAAATAAGCCATAGACCTTTTCCTCAAAAAGCAGATGATCTCTCTGAGTCATCCCAGTAGGGAAAATGGATTGAAGATATGATGAAGGAAGAAAGGGAGAAACCAAAGACTCTTAAGTTTTGAGTCTTGGTGACTAAGAGGATGATAACACCATTCAGAGAACAGAAGATATCAGAAGGACGTGGATAGAGGATATGGACAGATTTGGCATATTGGCTTTGGGTAAAATAACCAAGTGAATATGTTGACACAGCAGCTGCAAATTCAGGACTGGAGAACAGAAGCCAGGTAGTTTCTTATAATTTGGGAAACCTTGCATAAATGAGAGTTGAAGCTGAGAGCTGGAAGAGATATGGTAGGATGGTATAGGTAGAACCTTGGAGACTATCCACGTTTAAAGAGATGGAGTGGGAAAGAAGGAAGAGGAAGAATGATTAGCAAATCGAAGAAGAGCAACAAGATAGAAGAGAGCAATCAAAGAGGCAGAAGGATCATCAAGAGTAAGAAGTGTTTCCAGAGGCATGGACCATCAACAACATTATTAGTTGCACAAAGAAATCATGGAAAATTAGGATTGAGAAAAGGCCACTGGATTTGAAGCAAAAGAAATGTACTTCGTGACACTTGAGAGTGGCAGAGTAATAAGGAAGATTCTGTTCCCAAGGAGTTAGGGTATTCGTGAGTGATGAGGCAATGGAGGTAGCAAAAGCCAGCGTTTCTCTTGAGGTCTGACAGTGAAGAAAAAGTAAATAACAGGATAGTCGTTGGAGGGAAATTTCAGAAGGAGGATAATGATTTTTCAGGATAGGGAAAGATTACATGACTTACATGTCATTTGTTGGAGGAAAAGGAGTAAGTGGACAAAAAATAAAAGCAACTTTTTTTGAACAGGAAGAAGAGCTGGTAAAGAGACAACAATGCATAAAAATATTTGATTTATTCATTTGATAAATATATATTGAGTGCCCATCAAGAACTCAGAACTGGAGAATATATGCTGGAGAACAAGTTAGATACAGTCCTGAGCTCGTGGAGCTTAGTAAGTCTGCTAAGCTCCCAGAGGAAACTGACTAATACAGTGCACAGAGTGGAATGCCTCCCTAGCCTCCATTCCAGCCCTCTCTTCTTGTGTAACAACCATGCAGTCTGGGCAGAATCAACTCCACTACTAGTAACAGGGGATGATCTTGGGTGGCCTCAAAAACCAACAAAATCATCATCTGCCTTGTCAGGGTGTTTGACTTGGGAATGGGCAGAGAACCCAAGTTGGTCCTATCAGAATGAAACCTGGGACTTGGATTTAATGGAAAAAGGGACACCTCTAAATGTGCTAGACTGCAATTCCCCATCTTTCCCTATACCGATGACTCTATCAGATATCTAACTTTGTAGTTCCTCCCCCTAATGGCATGAAGCATGTATTAGTCAACTTGGGCTACCATAACAAAATATTATACCATAGACTGGGTAGCTTAAACAAAGAAATTTATTTTCTGAGTTCTGGAGGCTAGAAGTCCAAGATCAGGGTGCCAGCATGGTTGGATCCTGGTAGTAGTCTTTTTCTGGCTTGCAGATGGCCACCTTCTCATGGTGTTCTCACAGAGCAGACAGAGGGACATAGCAGAGGACCTTCTGAAACTTCTTCTTATAAGGGCACTAATCCCATCATGAGGGCCCTAACTTTGTAACCTCACCTAAACCTAATTATCTTTCAAAGGCTCCCACCTCCAAATACCATCACATCGGAGGTTAGAGTTTCAACATATGAATTGGGTGAGGGAACAGTTCAATCCATAGCAGTGTATATCCTCCTACCCTTCGGTTTGTGGTTAGGCCATGTGACATGCTTTGAGTAATAAAATTAGATGGAGGTGACAGTGTGTGCCAGTTCCAAGGCCAGGCCTTAGAAAGCCTTGACATGTTTCCACTTGTGCTCTTGCACCTGTCATGGCCGTGAGAAGAGCATGCCACGGCCAAACCAGTGGTAGACAGAAATGCCAGGTGTTCTCCCAGCACAGCCAACCCCAAGTGCAACAACCTGCAATGAGAAGCAGAGCCACCCAGCCACCAAGCCTAACCACCCTGCGGAGTGCATTCTAAATCAGCAGATGCTTGAATGAGAATAACTGATTACGTTTTTCAGCTACTGAGTTTGGGGACAGTTTGTTAGAAAACATTATTGTGGAAAAGAGTTAACTGATATAATACCCACGCAATATTCGCAGGCCAGAGGAAACATCTAGCTCCGTAGGAAGGGCCTTATGCTAACAAAAATGTCCAGGAAAATTAAGTTGAGTTGTCCCAACTATTTTCTTCAAATCCTTATTTCTTTATTCACCTCTTCTGGTTCCTTGCAATCGTTACTGAATTCAATTACAATACTGTCAGCAAGATTTGTGAAGAAAACATAGGAGAGGGGGAAAAGAATCATACAATGTTACAAAAAAATAAAATAATTTCAAGAGAGAAAATCGAAATCAAGTGAATTACAAAGCATCAAAAATGAGGATAGAGAAATACTTGGTTTGGTAAAGAAGAGGTTGCTAGTTCATCAGAAAGTCCTTTTTGGGCACTAGAGAGACAGGGGCAGGAACTCAGAAAAGAGTAAGTTGCATGTAAACTGAGAAAGTGAGTTTAAATAATTTTGTTTAACATTGCAAAGAAGGAACAGGGCACCAACTAGTGAGGCAGGAAATGGAACTCATTTCAATAAGAAAGACCTGCGTTATATTCGTTTTCTATTGCTATATAACAAATTATTACAAACTTATCTCCACTTGTAGGCCAGAAGTCCTCGTGGGCTTAACTGGGTTCTCTGCTTCGAGTCTCACAAGGACAAAAGCCAGGTGTCCACCAGCCTGGGCTCTTGTCTGGAGGCGCTGGGGAAGAATCCACTTCTTGCTAATTTGCACTGCTGGCAGAATTCAGTTTCCTGCAGCTACAGAACTGAGGTCGCATTTCCATGTTGGCTACTGGCTGGAGGTTGCTGTCAACTCCCAGAGGCTGCTCTCTGGGTCCGCATGTATTCCCCTCTACCTTTAAGCCAGCAGCAATGCAATGGATCCTTCTCATGTTTTGACGCTCTGGCTTCCCTGTCCAGTCTACTACTAGCTGGAGACCACTCTTATGACTCTTATTAGGCCTGTCTAGATGATCTTCTTATCTTAAGGTCAACTGATGAGTAACCTTAATTGTCTCAAAATCCCTTCTCCTATGTAACCTAACACAAGCAAGGGAGTAACATCCATCATATTTACAGTCCTAGGGAGTAGGGCAGGAAATCTTTGGGTGGAATTTTAGGATTCTGCCTTTCACATACACATATCTAAAGTTAGAAAGGGATCTAAAAGCTAAAAGACCTTGAAGAACATTTTAAGCATCAGAATCTTGTATTACACAAATTACCAATAACCAGGAAGGAAAGAAATTAAGGAAAAGTACACCATCTTAGCCATAGGAAAAAAAAAAAGCAGAATGTCCTTTCTTGGAGACTGGAAGTATAAAAGGGAAGAGGGGAGAAGCAAAAGACAGCCTTTATGCCAGCTATTTACTTTGCCAAAATTAGTATCATTTTAATTTAGATACAAAGAGACATATTCTCACATTCTGGGTTCTTTGAAAAAGTTCCTCCAGATGGTTACACCTCCCTAGAGTGACAACACCCAGTGTAGCCTTGCACATATTGGGAATTCAGTTAAACACTGCTGACCATCTGATTGAGAATTCAGAGTCTGGAGTAGCTGACTCAACACAAACATATGGCTTAGTTCCCTATCAAAGGGAAAATCAAGTCACTGTATTCCTCTCTGCGACATTGTAACGCAGGAGAAAACATAAGTGAACTAATAAAAATAGACTACATAACAAAGATTAGGGAACAGGCTGTAGAATACAAAATTTCTGTAATTGTATCATAAAATCAGAATACTTCAGCTAAGGATCAACAATGAGATATTTCCTTTTTAATCTCAGGTCAGTCAAACTGATGCTTACTGAGCACTGCTTCCGGATACTTAAGATGAGAAAGACACCATCTGAGCTCGGATCGCTAAGGGTTGGGGGATACATGAAGTACACAGATGAATATAATGCGAGGCTGAGTGACTTCATGTGTTAAAAGTGAAAGGAAAAATTTAATGTTAAATTAATACCTTTAACCCTTTAAGAACCATATGAAATATTTACAGATGAGAAAAACAAAGGTTCAGCTAAATTAAAAACACTTTTTTTCAGGTCATGTAGCGAGTATGTGGTAGGGTATAGATTCAAATTCAGGACGGACTAACCACCGCCCACAAACCCAATCTCTCCCAAAGGAGGGATATATCATCTCTGGTTGGCTGCTTGAATGGGGATTTGGAGGCTAATGGAGATTTCAGGTAGAACCTGGAAAGATCTATACACTTTTGAAAAGTTGAGATGTTAAGGGAGGAGAACAATTCCAGGGGAAACAGCATATAGCAAGAAGAAAGAAATGTGGCTCAACACTTGAAGAATAGTAAATAGTCCAGAAAATCTACAGCACAAATTCTTCACAAATAAATATTAAATTGAATATACATTTAGGGGCCAAACATTGGGGTTAAGAGATTTGTGCATTAGTCCAAGCTAGAGTGTAAATTAGGATCTCAGCAGTTAAAAGGGAGAAGGGGGACTGGTGTGAGAATATGAGAGACAAGGTGAAATTGCTCTACATTTACTCTATATTCAAGGAGGAAGAAAGGAAGGGAAGCCCCAAAATTTGAGCTTAGGTTAGGAAAGGAAAAATATCCTTGTCCCACCTCCCTTTGCCATATAGTCAAGAGGTTAGCAAACCATGGCCGACAGGCCAAATTCAGTACACCATCTGTGTTTGTAAATAAATTTCTATTGGAACACAGCCATGTCCAGTCATTCATGAATTGCCATGACTACTTTTGCCTGCCACAGCAATATATATATATATATATATTTCAACTCTTTATATATATTGTTTCAACTCTTTAAGAAGTTTGTTTGGACTAAATACAAAGCTTAAGATACAGAGAACAGACTGGTGGATGCCAGAGGGCAGAGGGGTTGGGGGACTGAGTGAAGAAGGTGAAGGGATTGGGAAGTACAGATTGGTAGTCACGGAACAACAGGGATGTAAAGTGTAGCATAGAGAATACAATCAATAATATTGTAATATGGTGTTAGGTGGGTACTGGAAATATCAGGAGGAACACTCTGTAAAGAGAATGATTGTCTAACCACTATGCTGTACACCTGAAACTAATACAAAATAATATTGTACGTAGACTGTAACTGAAAAACATTTAAAAATAAAAAAGAAATTGTAGCATAACACTAAAAAATAAATATGAAGCTTATATGGATATTTCTTGATTGATCAATTTCCAAGATTATCATTTTAATACTTATTATAGTAATTGAGAATTTGGCTCTTTTACACCATCAGCCTTTCTCCCCACTCCCCTGACCCAACCCTACATACAATTCTCTCCCAATAAAATTAATATATATTTAAATCAGTAGTCACTGTTTACAACATGATTATGACTACATAAACATTCTTCATCAAGGAGCCAGGCATTGTAATATGATTATGCTTCTATACTTATAAAAATATATCTCTGAAGTAAATAATAATTATTTGTTTCATTTGCTTGGTTGCCTATCACTATTTTATTTCATGTCCAACAAATTTGTCAACTGTCAATTTTTTCCAAATGTTCAAACATACTAAATACTTCATTGTTTTTGTTCGTTCCTCCCAAAACTCTCCCATAGATCTCCATTCTTTTCTCCAGTCTGGACTGGATGCTCTCTAGGAGTCCTGAACAGCTATTTTCATGAAACCTGTTTTCTCT
This sequence comes from Furipterus horrens, assembly GCF_987537825.1. Lineage (NCBI taxonomy): Eukaryota > Metazoa > Chordata > Mammalia > Chiroptera > Furipteridae > Furipterus > Furipterus horrens. The sequence continues at coordinate 17,001,828 of NW_028327174.1, read as the reverse complement.
GCTCTCCTATATTGAATCCTTGTTTCCTGCATCCTGTGTACTTGCTCTTTATTGATTCCCTCCCTTGTTTTATGCAAGTTCATCCTCCAAAAGCTTTCTAACAAAGAACACATAGACATAAAATATCTTAGAACTTCTTTATTCTATCTTCATGTGTAATTGATAGTTTGGCTGAATAGAGAAAGCTAAGCTGAAGATGACTTTCCCTCATAGTTTTGAAAGCACTGCATGGCTGTCTTCTACAATGTAGTGTTGCTATCAAAAGTTTAATGTCATTCTGATTTCCATTCATCTCTGTGACTTGTTTCTAGGTTTTCTTTTCTTTTGTTTTATATACTCTCCACAAACATTTTAGGATTTTATTTTAATCCATGATGTTCTTAAATTTCAAAAGGATTTGTCTTCAGAGTCTTTTTTCATTCATTATGCTGGATACTTGGTGAGCCTTTTAAGTCTAGTGACTTGTATTCTCCAGCACTAGAAAATTTTCTTGTAATATTTTTTTGTTATTTCCTTCATGACTTTTTCTCCTCTATTTGTATCAGTTGTCTATTGCCACAATAATGATGCATAACAAACCATCTTAAAACTCAGTGTCTTAAACAATAACAATTTATAATCACTCTAGATTTTACCAGTCAGCTAAGCAGTTCTGCTGCTCTTGGCTGCATTTGTTTAGGTAGTTCTTTCTGGTCTTGCTGGGCTTCACACACGTTTGTGGTAGGCTGGACACCAGCTGAATTAAAGTGGCACTGGGACATCAGGATGTAAAGTATAGCACAGGGAATATAGTCAGTAATATTGTAATAGTTATGTATGGGTCAGGTGCATGCTATACTTAATGGAGGGATCACTACTGATCACTGTATTGCACACCTGATGTCTAATCACTGTGTTGTACATCTTAAACTAATAAGAGTGTATGTCAACTGTACTTGAAAAGTTAAAAATTTATTAAAATAAAATAAATAAAATGGCACTAGGAAAGACAGACCCCCATTCCATGAATCTCGTCCTTTAGCAGGATAGCCTGAGCATGTTCTCATGATAACCAGAGAGGTTTCAGACATAAACCAGAAGTGTATTTTAAGCTTCTGTTTGTGTCAAATTTTCTGTTGCCCCATTGGCCAAATTTAGTCACAGAGCCAAGTCCAAAGTAAATGTCAAAGGGCACCACCATAAGATCTGGATAATGTCATCCCAATAAATTTAAAAACAAGCAAACAAAGGGTCTGAACACATGGATTCATGAGTGGAGCCCCTATTAGTCAGATCTTGAGTGTGCAGAATTGTGAGGTAGATAATGTCAGGTGATCAGGACAAAATAGCCTCATATTTTAAAAATCTGAAATATTTTTAATTAAAGGATTTATTTTCATATTTTACTTTAAAAAATAAAAGTTAAAAACAAAGAAAAATTTTCAATCCAGAAGCTCTTCTAACATTATTCCAGACTAACCAAATCCTAATTCCAGGCTAATTACACCTTATAACTGATCATTAAAGTTCCCCCCAAACTATGGCTAACTGTATCAACACCAATCTCCTTTCTCTAAACACTATTTCTCCACTACAATCTAAAATACTTGATATTGCCATGCATTTGCAATTACAAAGGCTTCTTTCTTCTTGGTTTTTATTTTATCTCTGCCTTCTTGTGTTCATGATCAGGGTTTACTTTTGGTCCTGATTCCTCTTGGAATATATATCAAAAAGGTGTAACATTCAGAGTCATTGTAATCACTGTCCCCCACCCTTTCTTTAGTCAACAGCAGCCACTTGATTCACACGCCTCTAAAACATTGCTTCTCAGCCATGGATGATTTTGTCCCCCAGGAAATATGCAGCAATTACCTAAAGACATTTTTTTTTTTTTTGCATCTAGTGGGTATAGGCTAAGCATGTAGCAATCCTTCAATGCAAAGGACAACCCAAATAAAGAACTATCTGGCCCCAAATGTCAACTGTGCCAATGTTGAGAAATCCTGCTCAGAAGTTACTCCACTCTTATTCTAATACCTACAAAGATCTCAACAATCAAGCAAGACCTGCCTTAGGCTCAATATCACTCCCTAACTGACTGTGTTCCCAGGTCCTGTGTCTTCCTTAACCATTGAGACTTTGCCTTTTTGCCAGCAATGCTGTGATATACAGTAGTCCCTCGCTACATCACGGTTGACTTATCATGACCTCACTGTATTGCAGGATTTTTAAAAACATTATATTTATTTATTGTGGATTTTTCACTATATCGCGGGATTTTGCGGTACTGTATATGTATGTTGTTTAAGTTACGTAGGTTTAAGAGTGTACAATATGTTTAAGAACATAAGTAGTGTTTATAAAAGTGTGGGAAAGGTTAATAAGGGACTGGGAATGGTTTATAAGTGTGTGGAAAGGGTTCATAAGTGTGTGAGAAGGGTTTATAAAGCCTTAAAATAAATACAAATACTAAAATAAACGTAAGGGTCCTACTTCACAGATTTTCACCTATCGCGGGAGGGTCTAGAACATAATACCTGTGATAAGTGAGGGAATACTGTACTGATGATCTTCCTGCTATCTAACACATAAGATACTGTTGCCTTCCATCCAGTTCCAAAACTCCTTGACTTGTTTCTCATCATGGAAAATGCGGAGACTTGAATCTCTGGTTTTCTGAATAATAGATCTCTACCCAGTCTGGTCTCCAATCCAACCTGACTAATATTAATCACCTCCCTACATCCCAAGTGACAATATGGGTTGACACTGCACATCAGAATAGCCTTTAAAAGGTGTTCTCCTGTCTAACTCTGGAGTCCTGGCATTTAATCTCTTATTTCTATAGTCACCTTAGGGGCTGCTGCCTATCTCTAGAACAGTCACTATAAGTTTTAAGAGCTCATTACATGGTCACGGAAGGAATACATGAACCAATAACCTGCAGTCTTGAGTTACAAAGAACATACATTTAGACTGACTGAATTGTCAGTTCTTTCATTCAGTCACTAAAATATTTATTGAAGTACTGTATTAGGCATTGAGGGCTGAAAGGATAAAAAAACCCATGGTCCCTACCCTTAAATAACTTTAAGCTTCATATACATCAGATAGTTAAATAAATAATTTATAGTTACACTGATTATAATCAGATTTTCCCTATTCTATAGCTTAAAAAGAGAAAAATCCTTTCTCAGAATTGACAGAAATAACAGTCTCAAAACAAAAGAATGCAGAATGAATGAAAGAGCAAACGAACAAGTAGATGGATAAATGAGAAACCAAATATCAAACTAGTAAAGCTCTCTTGGGGTCTTAGGCAAGGTGGTAGGTACAGCATGTAAATAGAGCTTCATTATTCTACTACATCTCCTTTCATTTTCCTTAAACATCATTCTCACTACAAATGCCAATTGGTTTAGCATGTATAACAAATTAATCTAGTGATAGAATAATTCCATAACACAATCCATCCGGAAAAAAAAGAAATCTTTGTATCTCAGCTTTATAGATAAGGAGCGTCTGAATTGATCTAGCCCAGCCGTCCGTGCACTGACTAGGCCGACCCTGGCGAGAATGTACCATACAGCCTTGCCATGTGTTTAGAGCCAGCGTCCATCCAATTGGTCAGTGTTTGGGTCTTATCAGTTGTTAAGCAGTTTTCATGTCACGTTTAATTAGTAATTCTCTCCATTTTAGAGCAACAGGCAGCGTTTTCAACAACAACAAAAAAAGGTCATAACTATATTACATTCCTTCTCCTCTAATAGTATAAAAACACCAGTTACCAATGGAGCCAGCACAAGGGATCCACCTGGCGGGACTGATGCTGTCTCTGTATAACAACACCTTAACTCATCATGGCAATTTATATTACAGCTGCACAGAGCTGTCGGATGCTGCAACCGAGATTATCTCCATTATTCATGAGGCGGAGTCATAGAGAGCCAGTTTTGACCCCAAGCTCCACTGGGATCTACCCAGATGACCTTAAACAAGATGTTTAATGTATTTGAAGGCTGAAGTGTATGTGGGACTTTAACCACATGCAAATGTGGAAAATCATACTTACCTTATAGATTTGCTGTGAGAACTGATAGGAAAATGGAATCAATAAGACGAGCATATTCTAGGTGCTCAGTGAATACTAGCACTCCCTTTAATCTAACCTAAATTTACTAAGCAAAATCATCTTAACTCTTTTTGTTCTTTTTGCTTAATTTTCTTTAACTCCAACCACTTTACCAACAATCATTATTTCATTTATTCAAAGTTACAAAGAGCATGCCTTGCCCAAACTTCTCTGGAATCCATAGTAAAAAGTAAAAGTTATGGCTCCACCTTGGCCTTTACTCTGAAAACATTGCTCTTTGCCTTTGCTTTAAAGTGTTTTCCCTTTCCCCTCTTTCTGATCATTCTCTAGCACTGAGAAAAAAACAATGGCTTTTGAGTCAGGCATCATGGATTCTAAATCCAACTATGTTGCTTACTTACTTAGTCAAGTTATTAACTTGGTCTAGTTACTAAATTGCTCTGAGTCTCAATGTCCTGTAAAGTAATATACGTATGGCAATGAGCACAGTAACTAGCACATAGTAGATGCTCTAAAAATTATTTAATAGTTCTCAGCACTGAGGTTGCTAATCAAACCTCCATTCTCACTCAACAATTGCTCTCAAAGCTGTCATCCACACAGATATACACGGTCCAAACTACGTGCATCGGTATGCCCTGTTCCACAGTTATTCACTCAATTAGTTACTCATCAAATAATTTTCTAAGATGTCCTTATATGTTCTAGGCATAAAATAATAAGTACCGCACTTTAAAAAATAACTAAGCCAAGGTTTCAGTCCTGATGGAGTTTAGGATCTAGTGGGAAGGCAAACATGCAAACACATAATTACAATGTAGTACTTAAAGTGCTAAAAATCAAGATGTGTACAAGATGGAAGGAATCATAGAAGACAGAGATCAGGCAAAGCTTCCCAAAAGAGATGATTGTGCTGGAATGAGACTGGAAGGATGAACAGGCCTTCCCTGAGCACACAAGGGAGCGATGGGTGGTCCAGGGGGAGCAATTGTAGAAAGTCTATGATGCCTGCCAACAGCACCACATTGTTCTTGGATGGCTGGAGGATGCTGTTGCAGAGGACTAGCAGAAAACAAGGCAGGTGGGAAGGAGCCAAATCACAAATGACCTCAAGCACTACTCCAATGAGTTTGGACTTCATTCTTTAAGAACTAGAAAGCCATTAATTTCTAGTCAGGAAGTAACGTGTTTTAGAACGATTCCTGAATGGCAGAGGAATGACTAAGTTGGATGGACTGATATTGGAAGTGGTGATACTGAACGGACGTATGTGGGAAGGAAAAGTCTAGGATACTCAAGGGTTTCCAGCTTCGATGAATGATACACTGTAGTTACTCTAACACAAAGGAGAGACACAAGAGGCAGAGTAGAACTGTGGGTAAAATAATGAATGTTTTGTCTTTAATATCTCCATTAGGGAGGGATGTTCAATAGGCCATTGGGAACAACTTGTCTAGAGTACAGAAGAGGACTAAATTAGAGATATATATTTAGATAGATATTAAGAGTAGTATTTTTTAATTCAAAAGCAGGAAGAACTGTAATAGCATAAACAATTTTTTTAAAAGGAACATACTTTTTAAAAGAAGTGAAAATTTTTTTGACTTCTCTTCCAACTTCAGTTGAAAAGATTACAAATTAAAAACCTGAATTTACTGTCCATTATACATATATTAAATTTTAACATAAAATGATATCAAATGGGTGGGACAGGGGAGAGCATTGAGGGTAAAATGGGACAACTGTAATAGAACAATATAATAATAATAATAATAAACCCAGATAAATGGCTTCTTATTAAAGGACTGTGACAAGTACTTCACAATGTTAACAAGGTAAAAATCAAAACAACATATAAAATGATATCAACATATTTTATGAAAATATATAAACTCTTACCAAAGGTAAATATTTTCTATTAATTTATTTATCAATTTTTAAGCAGTCTACTAACTAATAATATATTTCAAAAAAACTGTTTCACAGCCAAAAATACAGCACATTTCACCTTCTGAATAAACAGCATGTTTAATTTCCTGAGTAAACATTACTCATACTTGACACTGAACAGAGTCCAAAGTCACTGAAGGAGTTAAGAAATTTCTTAAATCCCAGGAGCAATAAACCTCACTCAGAGAATCTAGTCAAGAGCTTATTATAAAGGACTAAAAGTCAATGTCATACCAAAATTTTAAATAACATCATGCATCCCTCTATTTAATAAATTATTTCAAAATCAGGTCACAATTGACAGACACACTATCTTGGGCAGACGGGAGAGAGCAGATAAGCAGGGAAAATTTCCTTTTCTCTACTGAAGCATGTCCACCAACTGTCATATCTGGAAAACAGCCAAAATAAGCACTTTATTTGCAGAAAAAAGAGGAGACTCTTGAAATATTAGCAAAATATGTGCTGTGTAAATGTGGAATGTGGAGAATTCTTTTAAGATTCATATTTATGGGTATTTGGAAATAATCTTTCTAAGACACAGATTAAAAGCACAAGTCCATCCATCTAACAAGCTCTAAAAGCCAAAGGCAGAGCCCCTTGAACCCCTGAGGTTAAACTTGACCCTCTTCTTTCAAGGTTGTGACTATGTATCCAGGGTAAGGTTCCCTTTCACACTTCCAGGACAGTTATCTCACCTCATGGATATTTACCTGAATTAGTCACATAAATTACCTTAAGAAAACCAATGTCTCTTTCTCTTAACTTTCTTTTGGATATGTTTCCATACCTCTTTTGCCACACATCATTTTCTAGTTTCCTGGCCACATTTCCTAGTTTGCTAGTGCAAGCTGACACAGCCGAGTTGCTGAGGGAAAACAGCTGAACTATTAAGAAGAGAGTCAAGAGGAACGGAACCCAGAAATGTTAAGTAGAGAGAAAACAGAAAAACCTTGGACTTCATCACGAATCCTTCCAAACGTGTAACGCCAGATTAATGTCCTCAACTCATTATCAGGGCCCATAGCTAACTAAGGGTCACCAGGGTTTTCTAAATGGGCTTCTCCCTGATCTAAAATAAATATATATTTCTTAAAAAAAGAAACGGAATGATAGGAGTCTGGATAATGTTTACAGCCAGTAACCAGGGAAAAGAGAAGTGCAGGCATTCTCATTTTGAGTGACTTTACTATTGAAAATTCCCCAACAATTATAACACTGCTCCTAACACCGCTGTCACCTGGATGAGGTGCTCAGTGGTATCACACAGTATTTGGCTCTTTAAAGAGGTAAGAGTAGCATAACAACGATGACAAAGGGAAAGGAAAGGGAAGATTTATGGTTTGGGTGTTTTGTCATGAAGCTCAAAAAATGGTCAAGGTAATAAATATTTTTCTTTTTTTTTTTTTTAATAAATACTTTTCCACATGCCCATTTTCTGAGATTTTTGTCCCTTATATTCCCTAACCATGAGATTGGCCCCAAAGCATCCAGCAGCGCCTAATATACGCTACACAATCCTGTCCCCCGATCCTCACGGCCGTGATTCCTGGTCTTTCCAATGCCTGGCAGTTCAACTTCTCCTTGATTCTATGAGATTTGTATAGGCGTATAAAACCCCATTTCCCTGCACAGAGCAAGCAAGCAAGACTTCCGAGGAAGGTTACATTAGACATGGATCTTGTACTCTTTTTTTCCTCAGCACCTTCCTATCAGAGAAACGACGTACAGATTCTATTTCTGAGAAAATAGTATCTGCCAATCCCACACTCAAGAATTTTAGGATACTGAAGGAAATAGGGAGTGGGTTGCACAGATACTATGTAGTCCCTTGTTCTGCTACTCAATATTAAATACAACAACTGCAAAGTTTAAGAACCATTTCCATGAAAGCCCAAGGATTCCGTAAAAATATAAAGCCAAGATACAAAAAACAAAATATTATAATGAGGTCATATGTTATCAGAGGCGCTGATGATAAAAGGTAAGAAGGTAGGAGTAGAAATCATGATCTCTTTAGATGCCTAGATGGTACCTTGTACGTTAAGCATGCTGTTTAAATCCAGGCCTGTTTCATTCCCTTCTTAGGTAGTAAAACCAAAATTTTTGTCATCTTTCCATTGAGTTTGTTTTCCCAGACCTAGAAAAGGACAGCAGCAATTGATAATATTGCCTGCTGCTTATTTTTTCTTAACCCCGGCATGAAAAAGCTGAATGGTCTTTTAAAGTACAGACTATAATCACAATAAATTCTTGTTGCAATGTTCACTCCCAAACTTTTTCCCAATCTTTTTTCAATTAAAAATGGTATTTTCAGCTATATCAAATGCTTGCTTAGATTTTTTTCTAGAAATTATAGATTCTTGATAAAAAGTTAAAGTCTGGGAAATCCCCTATATAAATTACTTACTGTCCTGGTTTATTTGGACCAATAATTATTTTTATAAGACCTGACATAATGTTTTTGTGACAGTTAAAAAATCATAGTGGGAATATCATATAACAAGAAAAACCTACTTGCTGAAATCCTTATCTCTATCAAATTCTGCAAACTCAACTTCCTCAGTGAATGATTGTTACTATCTCAGTGCTTTTATAACTCTTTTTTTGCATTATCATCTTACTAAAATTCTTGAGAAGGCATTTCACTGACAGTTATGATAAAGACTTTCAGCAAAACAGCAAAAGTTATATATAAAGGTTTTCTGTCTTTCAGTCATTCCAGATGCCTACTACATAGCCACAACCATATACATGAAGAAAAAGCTCATAAAAAATGTATAGTGCTGACCAGTCTATCAAATTATCATCATCTGTCCTCTAAAATTCAAGGAAAAATAGTGTCCACAAGAACTGCCATGTAATATCCAAGCTTTGGTCATAATCTTCATGTTATCTATAATTCTTAATTGCCCAACACAAGGGAATAGGCATGGCTGATTTGGAGTGATTTATCACCACTATCATCATCATCATTATCACCATTAGAGAAAATAACAGCATTATGTTACTCTCCTCTTCCACTTCCTCTTCCACACTCTTTTCCCCTTCTCATTCCTCATTTCCTTCCTCTTCCTGAACAATTTAGTTCCTAAATCCATGAAGTAGGGCAGAGAAAAGTAGGCATCCACACAAGAGGAAAGAGTGAAATATCAGAGCCCAAGACAGGGTAGAGAATATCCATACTGGCAGCAGCTGAGCGTGAGGTGTCAGAGCTTAAGCAAGATAGAAGGGGCATCCCCATAGAGGGATGGATGATATAAAAGGGTCAGAGCCCAAGTAGGGTAACAAGGGCATCCATGTGGTGGTAGCCAAGGGAAATTTCCAGGCATGGGGTATCAGAGTCCAAACAGAGAGAGGAGGGCACCTGCATGCAAGGGACACCCAATGCAGGAGGTTAGACCCAGAGCAGGATAAAGGGCATCCCTCTGTAGATACAATTGGGCATAAGGAGTCAGAGCTAGAAAAGGGCAAGAGGTTGTCTGGGCAGGGGATTTGTCCTATTGTCCATAATGTTCACTTTAATCACTAGCTTATGAAGAACTAACTCCTATCCTTCTCAAACCATTCCAAAAAATCCAAGAAGAGGGAAGACTCCAAAACTCTTTCTATAAGGTCAATATTACCCTAATTCCAAAACCAGGTCAAGACAACAAAGAAAGAAACCTACAGGCCAATATCACTGATGAACACAAATACTAAAATCCTCAACAAAATATTGGCAGACTGGATCCAGCAACACATTAAAAAGATCATACACCATAATCAAATGGGATTCATCCCAGGGATGCAAGGATGGTTTAATATTTGCAAATCAATAAATGTAATACACTGCATAAACAAAATGAAACACAAAAATCACATGATCATATCAATAGATGCTGAAAAAGCATCTGATAAAATACAACACCCGTTTATGATTAAAACATTCAGCAAAGTGGAAATAGAGAGAACATACCTCAACATAATAAAGGCCATATATAAGAAACCTGAAGCCAACATGGTCAAAAACTGCAAGCATTCCTCCTAAGTCAGGAACAAAACAAGTATGTCCACTCTCCCCACTCCTATTCAACATAATCTTGGAAGTTCTAGCCACAGTAATCAGACAAGAAAAAGAAATAAAAGGCATCCAAATTGGAAAAGAGGAAGTAAAATTGTCATTATTTGCAAATGACATGATCGTGTACATAGCAAACCCTATAGACTCCACAAAAAACTACTCAACCTAATAAGTGCATTTGGCAAAATAGCAGGGTACAAAGTCAATATTCAGAAATTGAAGGTATTTCTGTACACCAAAAATAAAATATCAGAGATAGAAACTAGAAAGAAAATCCCATTCACTATAGAAAAATAAAGCACTTAGGAATAAACTTAACCAAGGAGGTAAAAGACCTGTACTTGGAAAACTACAGAACACTGAAGAAAGAAATTAAGGAAGATACAAATAAATGGAAACATATACCATGTTCATGAATGGGAAGAATCAACATCATAAAAATGTCCATGCTACCCAAAACAATTTATAGATTCAACACAATCCCTATTAAAATACCAATGGTATATTTCACAGACCTAGAAAAAATACTTAAAAAATGTATATGGAACCAAAAAACACCCCGAATACCCACAGCAATCTTGAGGAAGAACACAGTAGGAGGACTCACAATACCTGATATCAAACTATACTACAAGGCCACTGTAATCAAAACAGTCTTGTAATGGCATAAGAACAGACATATAGATCAATGGAACAGAATAGAGAGCCCAGAAATAAACCCAGGTCCAGATGGACAACTAATATTTGACAAAGGGGGAAGGAGCATAAAATGGATATAAAATGGTGCTATGAGAACTGAACAGGGACGTGCAAAAAAAATGAAACTAGACCACCAACTCACACCATACTGCGGAATAAACTCAAGATGGATAAAAGACTTAAATGTGAGCCGTGACACCATAAAAGTCCTAGAGGGAAAGATAGGTAGGAATTTTTCAGATATCCCATGTAGCAATATTTTTGCCAATATATCTCCTAGGGCAAGAGAAATAAAGGAAAGAATAAACAAATGGGACTACATCAAACTAAAGAGTTTCTGCTCAGCAAAAGAAAACATCAGCAAGATAAAAAGGGTACCAACCATATGGGAAAACATATTTGTCAATGATGCCTCATACAAGGGTTTGATCTTCAAAATATATAAGGAACTTATATGACTCAACACGAAGAAGACAAATGATCCAATTAAAAAATGGGCAAAGAACCTGAACAAACACCTCTTCAAAGAGGACATACAGAAGGTCCGATAGGCATATGAAAGAATGCTCAACATCACTAGCCATCAGAGAGATGCAAATTAAAACCACAATGAGATACCATTTTACACCAGTCAGAATGGCCATCATCAATAAATCAGTAAACAACAAGTGCTGGCGAGGATGTGGAGAAACGGGAACCCTAGTGCACTGTTGGTTGGAATGCAGACTGGTGCAGCCACTGTGGAAAACAGTATGGAATTTCCTCAAAAAAAAACAAAAAACAAAAATGGAACTGCCTTTTGACCCAGCAGTTCCATTGATAGGGTAATACCCAAAGAATCCCAAAACACCAGTTGAAAAGAACCTATGCACCCCTATGTTCCTAGCGGCGCTATTTATAATACCCAAATGCTGGAAACAGCCTAAGTGCCCATCTGTAGAAGAGTGGATTTAAAAACTGTGGTACATTTACACGATGGAATACTATGCAGCAGAAAGGAAGAAGGAAATCCTACCATTTGTGACAACATGGATGGAACTGGAGAGTATTATGCTTAACGAAACAACCCAGGCAGCAAAAGACAAATACCATATGATATCATCTAATACAGAAAACTAATGAACAACACAAACAAACAAGCAAAATAGAATTAGAGGAAAGTAAACACGGAGCAGGCTGACAGTGACTGGGGGAAGGGGAGAGGGGAGAAGGGCGGAAAGAGGGGAAAGGGTCTAGTCGAGGAACTAGTATGAATGACCCATGGACATGAACAATGGGGTGGGGATTTTCTATGGGAGAAGGGATGGGTGGGGTCGGGGAGAGCAATGGGGGAAAAAGTGGGACAACTGTAATAGAAAAACAATAAATAATCACCTGCTCATGATGCTGTTGGTCAGGCTGCATATACAATTACTCTTTTTTCGTTTGTAGTAGCTATTGTGTGGAGAGGTGCATTTAAACTATTAGAATATCCCATTCTTCATGATTGATTTTAATAGTTAAATTGTCCCAGACTTTGCCAGTTCAGGCCCTTTCAGATTGGCTTCCCAGAATCCTTCTTTGAGCGTGTTCCTGCTTTTGCTGCCTTTGTCTGCTTCAGTCCCAGATCCATCATTTCTCCAAGAAACCACATTTCCCTTTATTGAAAAAGGGTAATTAAAGGCTAATATTTGGGTCCTAGTTATGCTCATTAGTGAAAACAACATTTTCACACACAAAACTACAGAGACAGATCTATATTTCTTAAAAACTGATTCATCTAAGTCCAACATAATTTGACAGGAAAGATTCATTTTAATTTCTCCCTCCCTATATTTGTAAGTTCCCTCTCCAACAGTGAAAAACTTAAGTTCTGTTCTTGTCAGTACATATACTCTTTGATAAATTTTGCTGTATGTAGCCAGTGCTTTCCACTGCCATACCCTCTCTTGGGTCAATGTCCTCCTTATGTCACTCAGGCTTTGACACCGGGCTGCAATGCCCTTCCCCCAAACTGTCAGCCTGGTAAACTCCTATTCATTTTACAAGATTCAAAAATCACCTCCTCTCTGAAGTTTCCCATGACTATCCCTCCCAGATACAATTAAAGGCGCCTTCTTCTTGTTCCTCATGTTCCTGTAGCATTGTCTGGTTCCTGCATTACAGAATATATCACAATGTACTTTTTATTTTGTTTTTAAAATTTATTGGGGTAACACTGGTTAATAAAATTATACAGGTTTCAGGTGCACAATTCCATATCATCTGTATATTGCATTGTGTGTTCACCACCTCAAGTGTCCTTCCTATATCACAACGTATTTTAACTCTTTGCTGACATATGTGTGCAATTATTCTACAAGTACTAGTGAGTAGACAGAGATGATCTGATTCAGTTTTAGAATCCACAGGTACTCAATAAACACTTGCTTTACAAAAAAGTAATCACTCTTCTTTTAACTGTTCCTAGGACAGTTCCCTATAAGATCCTAACTGACTTTGGTTAGTTGGCTAGTTGGTTCATTGATCGGTAAAACTTGGTTTTACTACACAGCATAAAACATACCAGTGAAAAAACTTGTAGGAGATAGTTTTACCATTGTTCCTAATTATTCACCTTCTCTGATATGTCTTCAAAGTTTCTGCCAACCTTCCGAATGACAGACCACTCTAGTCAATAGCCAAAGCAAGCTAATGGGAAGCAGCTCTGTCCTGGGCTATCCCACTGCTGGCATTTACTGTGCCAAAGACAGCTCTGCATAATTTCTGCTGCTCCCCCCACACACACTCCTACTTACTCCCATATGTCCACACTAGCAGTAAAATAGCTATACAAAACAGGGATAATCCTGTAAGTCAATAGCAGATTTTTAGTATATTCAAAACACAAGATACTATATTTAGCATATTCATATGATACACAAAACATTGCAAATAAAGATTACTAACGAGAAGTATCAAACAAAGATTCAAAGAGGCTAAACAGTAATTAAGGAAGGAAGGAAGAAAACCTTAATGTGGAAGAATGTTAATTGGGATCCAAGGGTCCAGAACTTCAAATGCCTCCCTTATAAAGAGAAATACAGGCTTATGGAATAACCTAGATACTGAAGTCAACTTGCAACGTGAAGTAATTTTTCAAGCAAGAAAATGTATTTTAAAAATTTGAATCTCAACTCACATTAGATATTAAAGCTTTTATACAATTGCATCCCATAAATCTTTGTCATCTGTGATCACATAATAAATATATACATCTAAGGAATAACTTCTTCTGGAAACAGGTAAACAACCTGTCATCTGCTGATGGGTATATAATATAACAGTTATCTAATAAAAATACTAAATAAGTAGCAGAAAGAAAAGGCTTTTCCAGCACCAGCCCTATGTTATCCCATTTGTCACATCTCCGATAAGAAGGAAGGATAACCGACCACCTTTATCCAACCTCCTCTCGCAAATCTGGCAAAATTCACTCCATCAGCTCTAGGACAAGAGCTCCAAAGCTTAACTGTTTAGCCTAAAGCTTTTTTTTTTTTTCCTCTTTAAATGAAAATACTAAAAAAGCTGCCTCTTCCTAAATGTGTATACCAATCAGTCACACTTCAGTATGAATTAACTGTCGGCTCCCACAAATAGTTTTTGGTGGCGGCGTAAAGCTCGAAAGAAATGATACTGAGTACATCAGGTTAGAAGTTAACACTGATGGAGGCAGGAAACTAGAGATGATGAAAGCAGACTCTGTAGACTCAATTTTAAATGTTCAATATTAGTTCTTCTCAATCTACTTCTCACTACACAGCCCATTCCAGCTCTACTCCTTCCACAACACCTGCTTCCCCTCAGGAGAAAGAGCCAAGGTGAACTTGTAATGATTAGAATGAAGAAGAGGCTTTCTCTCCAGAAAAAGATTAGGGCAGGAAGAGTCAAAGGAACTGTGGTGTGGGAAACAGAAATATCAAGCAGGCAGACAGAAACGAGGTTGGCCGTTTACGCCCACATCCTTCACCCAAAATGTGATAGAATTTGATCCAAGAATAGTGACAAGTCCAGGCCGATTCTTTCAGCTCACTTAACTAGAAGTAATTAACCACTTTCAATAAAGCTGCCCTCACAACACAATGGAACCCAAATAACTCCACAGCACAACTGAATCAAAGTTCAATTTTCAGACAGATTCACAGATTCATGAAGACATCCTGTCCTGCTAAATAAATCACACAATTTCAATCCTTACCCAGGTTTAACACAAATATGGAGATCACCTGCTGTCCTATTGATGTGAATAAGAAAACTGGACTCTGAGAAGGGTCCCTAGATCTGTATTACACAAGAAAATTCACTGGGTTTTCACCTAGCATTGTACCTCTGCCTGCCATATGGTTTACATGACCACGTCATCAGATGCATAAGAAAGGGCTGGAACGCCAATGAATCTTCTGTGTGAATTCCTGCATTTTCAGATATAAAATATTCTCTCATATCAACATATGATTTTAATGAACTAAAACTATGCTGCCATGTGTTCAAAATGGAAACCAAAGGCAAACTAAAATGCATTGAATGTTAAATACCATCAGGTTCTGTAGGTTGAAATTAGTTTTTTCTGATCCTTGATTTGAACTACAGTCAGCTTCCATTTCTAGTTAAATACTTAGGAAGAATGTTCTATAACAGGCTCCGCAAAAGAATTTTCCCAAATTACCTCAAATGCATAATTAAGTAAACTATTTCAGTATACAATTGAACTAATCAAATTGTGTTTACTGTCACCTGAGAGGTTAAATTGCTCAAGTCAGTACCGCACTACTGAATATTGCAAGCTTCTGCATTAATGTCAGCGAAGACCTGCTCCACCCTTCCATCAACTTTAAGAAACCGCTGAGACCCACAAGGTACTGGGCAATGTAAGAACGGACAAGATGCATAGTAGTCGCCGGCTGTTGTCCTAATTCCCAGCTACACATCAGCCTCACTGTTTTGAAGAGGGAGCAGAAAACCCTGTTTAGTAGAGAAAGAGGTCAGTACCAAAATTCCCTCTCCTCCCTCCTCACACCCCCCCATGCAGCTGGCACTGTTCTCTCTGGCAGACACAGCTCCCTGAGCATAATGGTGCAATCACCACTTCAAACATCATTACTATCTAAAATAGATAACCCACTTGCAAGTTGACTATTTTTATAGATACAACATTTTCATGCAGTTTAACTGCTCTATTTGTGATTTATTCCACTTAACCAATGCAGTTTCCCTAGAAGTATCTTATATCTGAGTCCCAACAACCACAATTGTCCAAATAGTTGCAAAAATTACAAATGCTTCCAAGTTGCCTCTTATTTCCTTATGCCCTTCAACAAAAACTTCATGAGCTGAATCCTGAATCTGAAAATATTTAAAAGCTATCTGGTTTATTGATCTAATTTTTCACATAGGGGTCTTCAGAGCTGGATTCTTTATGTTCAACAAGAATTTAATAAATAATGTTTATATAGTGCTTGGCATTTTGAGGCAATAAAAAAATCAAGAGAATTTGAGACATTAACAAACGTTTTATTGCTTTATTAAAATACAAATAGCTCTTAATCTAGACACACTAAAAATAATTAATTTAATATACATTTTAAGTGGGAATTATTTTTATTTGGTTTAAAAGGCATTTGTGCCAAAGGAAGGGACTTTAAAGGGCTTTGCAGCTGTCTCACAAAAGATATGTTAAATAAAATGAAATTTTCCATATATTATGGACAAAGAAAAAGGAGGGAGGCAACTCAACTTCAATACACTGATGAGCTCTCATGAGCTCAGATTCCTGCAAGGATGAAAGGGAGTGGTGAGAAATATAACTGAAAACACACACAGAAAAAGAAGTATGTACTTGTCCTGGAAAAATGCTAACGCCTCTCTCAGCTAAGTTTGAAAAAGAGAAGGGAAGTATAAAAGTTCACTGCTATGGCAGCTAATGTAACCTTGAACTCTGAGAGAGTAACAGTAAAAAACCATAGATGGTTTTAGACCACAGGAGAAATTTCCTATGACACTGAACAATGTCAAGAATCTGATCCTTCCCAACTTCTATTTTGCTTCTATCTTCCCCAATGAGAATGATTTTCAAACTGGAAAGGATAGACAAATAATGTTGGGAAATTTCTGAAGCTCCAAACAGACAGAGATCCTAAGAGACACTTAGCTGCTTCAAATGAGTGTGAGTATCCAAACCCAGAAGAATTAGATGCATCAAAATTGGCACAACCAATGGTTCACTCCCAGAAACAAGCTATCATAAAGTAACCTGATTTGGATGGAAATTGTAGACTTACTACTAAAGGGGTAGATTAAAGAATGCCATAAACAGAATATAGTGTGAATTTAGAAAGGCAGTGGATAAAATACCCCATAATATTCTCATACATATATTGGAAAGAAGTAGCTGACAGTTCTATCAAGTGGCTTCAATGTTGGTAGAAATACCATGCATAAAAATTGCTACTTTTAGTAACGAACTATAGAAAGGATCCCTGAAAGTATAGTCTTAAAATTGCTACTTTTAAATTTATGCTAAGCCGAAGAGAGGTTCTTTAGAGATATATCACAGTGTGTTGAATTCCAGTTTTAGAAAACATGCTTATTAAATCTACAGATGACGCAGAGGAAAGAAGTGGATATGCTAGAAGACAGATGCAAGAATCACAAAGTTCTAGATAGGTGATAAATATAGGCTAAAACAAGTAAGATTAAATGTAATAGGGATAATTTAAGTTCAAGCAACACTTTTACATGTACTAGATAGGGGAACCATGGCTCCACAAATCATTGAAAAAAAATACCTGAAAGTTTTGAGTATCTGCTCAATGTGAACCAATGCCATTATACAGCTTAAAAAAAAATTGACCTGCATTAAGGTAGGTCTTAGATTAATAATAATAAAGTGATAACCTCATTGTATCATGTTTTAAATAGCTGCTATTTTAATTTACATAGTATGTGTTCATTGTAGAATACTGGGAAATGTATATAAGAAGAAAATAACGATTACCCAGAATTCCATCACTCAAAGATGAATACAATTTATATTTTGGTGTTTATCATTCCAGTCTTCTTAATGCACATTATAAATGTTCACACACACTTATTTTTCTTAAGAAAAAATAGGATCATACTACAAATACTATTTTGTAACCTGTTTTGTTTTTGTTTTTGTTTTTTAATTCTACAGTACATCAAGTCCCAGTATATTCTACACTGATCCAATGACAGCTAGTGCATTTTGTTCATTTCTGCTCACTACACTTTAAGAGTCATTGCAAAATTTAAGAATATGCAAAGAAGGGAAAATAGAGTAGTGAAAGCTACGAAAATCTAAATTCACCTATTCTGCAATGCCACATAACAAAAGGTTGATGGAAATAATAGTACTTCCACGAAAAAAATATAGAAGATTGATAATGAAGAAAATACAGCTAAATGCATGCACATGAAGAATTGCCCTGACAGAGGAATTAAACTGCTTTATATTGACCCATGCAGCCAAACTAACACGAATTGCTGAAAATTAAAGGGAAGTGGATTTCAACTCAATAAAAGGAATTTTTTAAATAATTAGAGCTGTCAAAAAATAGAATGGATCTAGTCACTGGAAGGTTTCACAGGGTTGGAGCAACTAACTAGTAAAGGATGTTAGAGATAATTCCTCTAAGTGAGATGTTGGATTAAAAGGTCCCATTCTGTTTGAAGGGACCTAATGGGAAACTTGCTACAGAAATTTACTGCCAGTCATTCATAGTCGTTAAGGGCTTAAGAAACAGAGTCCAGTGCTTTGTAGATGCATGAGAAATTATAATAACACTAACAGTGAACACCAACGTGCTAAATGCTTGACACTCATTGCTTACTGCCTCATTTAATACTTACAACAACCATGTATCGTAGGTAGTATGATTATTTTATAGAAAAGAACAGTGAGGCTTAGAGAGATTTCTATGTTTACTCAAGATCATTGCTACTTGTGCTGAAAATTGTAGTGTCACCCAAGCATACCTGATTCCCCATCACATAGCCACTGCTCACTTGGTAGGTAATATGTAATCAAAAGCATCTCCACCAAAGTTCTTCACTAGTGAGCCCTCAAAGGGCAGTCATAAGATTTTTTTTAATTAGATAAAAATTAAGGATTTTTAAATTAAAGTATTCATAGCAAAATAAAATGTTCAGATCAGACTATCTCAACTATATACCTTAAACTTTTGAGACTAAAACATTCAATGAATAAGACATAAGATATGGTAGAGCAAATGTGAATCACATAACTTCACATGTTTGCCAGTACTAATCATGTGACCTTGAGCAAGTTCTTAGTCTTCCTGTCTTTTTGGTTCTTCATATGTGAAATGAGGATCAATGACTTAAGGTCCACATAGAACTTTTTAAAAGATTTTATTTACTTATTTTAGAGAGGGGGAAAGGGAGGGAGAAAGAGAGGGAGAGAAACATCGATGTGCAAGAGAAACATCAATCAGTTGCCTTTCACATGCCCCCAATGGGGACCTGGCCCGCAACCCAAGTATGTGCCCTGACTGGGAATCAAACCGGTGACCCTTCAGTTCACAGGCCATGCCAGCCGGGGCTTATTTACATACATAGAATTGAATGAGATGATACATGTAAGCATTTAGCACAATATCTAGTACTATTATTACCCAACACAATTAATAAATCGGGGGGGGTGGTATAGGAGAGACAAAACTTGCATTCCAAAATACTTTAAAATTTCAAGGTGTCATTATGTTTGAGGTGGAAGGGCCACATTTTCCATTTTTTCTGTAAATAACTTTCTGATGACAGTCATTTATGAAATAAAGTGACAACTAAATAAAATGTGTCTTCCCTTAGGAATTTCATTTTATGCAAATGATCATCCAAAGAATACAATTTCGACTCCCATTTTCTTCAGACACTGCTTTAGTTGTTTATTCAGTATGAGATAGATAAATGCAAATTTTAAGGTTATTGATTTTGATTTTTACACTTCTGTTCACACTACTCTAATGAACACATGTTTTTAGTTTCGTTGCTCTATGTGCATTCTTGTTGTAGAGCTACTGCTGCTACCTCTGAAAAAACCAGCAAAAGAGAAAACCTCTCTCAAGAAGTACACCGTGGGGCACGACTTTGATATTTAATGTTTTCCAGTGTTAAATAGTTAGTATTTCATTCCTAATATTTGATATCTGTTCTTTTTTTTAATGGCACAACTGAGAAAGTATTTAATAGATATTTGCCTATCTCAAAAACAGGCTTTTTAAAATACTATATACCTCAAGGAAATTAACTCTTCTCAAAGAGTTCTTTAATGTTATTCTGAGGAAATTAATTAGTTTTAGAAACCACTTTTAACACATAGGTTTCTAGCCATAATCATTTTTATAAATGATATGATACATTGGCAAACATTTATTTTACCTTCAGCTTACAACTGTACAGATAACCGCTTTTGTATAAATTACCTGTGACTAAGGACAATTAATTACTGGATCTATAATCTAAAATATGCACACTTGTCTACTTGTATATGGAAGTGAAAATTATTTAACAAGGGAGTACACCAAGAATCATCACTTTTAAGACGACTAAAAAAAATGTCCCATAAATATTCATTGTTCTGAACTGAACTGTCATTCCAATAAAATGTCACTGTCACAAGTATAGGTGATCGCATATGGAGCTTTTTTTTGAATCCCAGCAACTATTTTCCAACTAAATTCATTTCACTGTACTACAAATATTTAATTTACCCTATTAGCCAGGACTGTTAATTGCCTTTCTGACCACTACAACATGTGAGGAGTGTGTAAAGAACACAATGCCATCATCCAAAAGTTAAGCACTTGTTAAGAGTAGCACAGAACAGCTTTTAAAAACCATGAACATCACTGGGGCTTTTATCTTTCATATTTTATTTCCTAATTTGAGAGAGAGAGAGAGAGAGAGAGAGAGGGCTAGAGAAAGAGAGAGGGAAATATCAATTTGTTGTTCCACTCATTGGTTGCTTCTTGTATGTGCCCTGATCAGGGATTCAGCCCGCACCTTGGTGTATCAGGACAACACTCTAATCAACTGAGCTACCTGGCCAGGGCCCCACTTGGGCTTTTACATTTTTTTTACAAGTCCAGTTGAGTTGCCTATGATATGCTTTAGGGTGAAGATATGAATAATGCTTCCCGAAATATCCAGGATAAATGGAAAAACCATGATTTTAGAAACTAAAGAAATTTCCTTGAATTTTATCTAGCGAATATTCTTCAGGAGTCCTCCTTCCCCACTGATTTTATTTGTCCATCAATTCAACTTTAAGTTAATAGTTTTTGAAATCAACCCTGCTATTTCTAAGGTACTAATTGCTGAATAAAGACCTTGACATTTTTTTTCAAACGTCATCTCAGATTCTCCAAGCAATATTAGTCTCACCTGCAACATCTTCACATTAAAAGGCCTCTACCATATTCCAAATACGGTATCCCAATCCTGAGCTGGCATCCTTCATCCTGAGATATAAAATAACTAAGTTTTCACTCAGCTACGTCCAGGTAACAGAGTGCTGCTGGGCTGCCTCATCAAGTTTTATACACACCCTGTACTGATGCCATTTCATCAGAAGGTCCACTTTTGTGGGATCATAACCTACAGCAGAGCAAATGTCTTCTGCAAGAGAAGGTAGCAGCAACCAAAGTAAGTGGCTTTTGCAGGGTAATTGCATGCACGCGATAGCTTCTCTGCCAATTTCACTTAAATAGACAAAAAAAAGAAGAGAAAAGAAAGAAAGGCTGGGTTCGAGGCTTAAAATATATAATAAACACTGATGGGAAGCATGTGGAACGCCGATTTTCTCCTAGCAACACTAGTACATGCCCAAGTTCTGCACCACAGCTCCGAGAAAAGTATTATTGACGCACTGATGGAAGGCTATTTTAAAATTACTCAAAGAATTTGAGGCGTCAACTGGCTGGAAGGCTCAAGCCTCTTTTCCATCCACACTGTCTGTTTTCCTGCCTAATTTAAGAATGAATCCCTGGCAGCCAGCAGGTGCAATTACCACGAGGAGCAGCAGGTACCCATCACAATGCATAAGGAGGTGTGCAATCCCGGGGCAGCTGCCCTCCTTACCTTAGCAGATTTGACAGGGGCAGGGGTCCGGATCCACCGCCCAGGATCCCTCCTTTCCTGCCAGACAGGAGTTTCTCCACCAGAGCCACATTGCCAGTGCGAGCAGCTTCCAGCAGCTCCTGGTCCTTCCCCATAGTCTCTCACCGACTCCCTCGCAGAGTCCTTTCCCCCTCCGGGTCCTTCTCCCCGCCCACCCCGAAGCCCCCAAATCGAGGGCCCTCCCGCCCCACCCTGAAATTATGCGCCCCGGGTGCTTTTGGGGAGCGGGCGTTGGATGGTGAGGACTGAGGAGGTCGGAGCAGGAGGAGGCGGAGAGCGTCCTCGCGGGAGCCGGAGCGCAGTGCACTGCCGCGACGGCGTCGGCCCTCGTGCCCTAGCGCCCCGGCTGGATCTCGCCTCGGCTTCGGCGCCGGGCCGGCTCCGCGGGGAGGCGGCGAAGAGGAGCGCGGGGCTGCGGCTCCCGCGGCCGTGGCCCGTGCCGAGGCAGGGCGCTGCGGACGAGCCGCGGCGGGCGCGTGCCGAGGGCGGCGGCTGCGCAGGGGCTGTGGCAGGGCGGGCGCCCGGGTCCGCCGGCAGCGGCTCTGAGGCCTGGCGCGCGGGGCGGCCGGCGCGCGGGGGGCGTGTGCGCGCGGGCAGGTGCGGCCCAGGACCGGTCCTGAGTTGGGCGGGGGAGGGGGGGGGGGGGAGGCCGGGCCGCGATGGGGGCGGGGCCCCGGCACGGTGTTATCCTCGTTTTCTGGAGCGGGGACCCTCCCTCCTCCGGTCTCCTTGGGAGAGGTTTAACCGTGTGATGACTGGAGTTCTCCGGGCCGCCGCACCTCCTCCTTGGCCCGGTAGGCGCCACGCCTCGGGTCGGTCACGACACTCGAGGAAAATCCTCCATGGCCGGCACACGGAAGCCAGTGATACTGGGAAGGGGCCCTTGTGCCACCGCTTCTATCCGCGTCCAGGCAACTTGACCCGCATTTCGCCCTAAGAGGACTGAGATCTGCCCGTGGGTAGAAAGAAGAGGATTGTTTTGTCCTAGTTGCCGTGGCACTGAACAGTTTGTGGCTATTCTAGTTTTGTCTAGGGCTTTCAGGATCTGCTGACTTGTAAAAATTACCAGGAAAAAAAGCTCTCGTTGAACATCGGGGACAATATAAGTGGGCTTGGAATAGAGACCCACGCAAATTTGCATATATCATCAACAGTTCACTGTGCATGGCTGGCTTGATTTTGTTAGATGCTTTCCTTGCCCGTGGTGGACAACTTGCGTATATTTTCTTTTGAAACTTCCTGTGACACCCTGTGCTTTGCCTTGCCCTTGGGATACACTTCATAAATGTATTGGGAGTAAAGGGACATAAGAGGCACTTTCAGCAACCCAGTGATCTGGATATTACTATGCTATATTCATTTTGGGAATGAGAAAGTAGTGGCACAAAGGGTTAATTAAATTTCTCAGTAAGTGGTGACACCTGGACCCCAGAATTGGTTCACTGCACAGCCAATGATCTTCCTAATACACCTTAATGCCTCCACGGGAAAATATAAAAATAAAATGGACAGACATTGTGTGGACAGATATGTTATCTCAACCCTCATAACTGTCCCGTAAGAATAGTACTATTTTTATCCCTGTTTTACAGGTGAGGAAACTGGTCCAAGAAAGCTAACCAAGGCTCAAATCCAGGACTGCCTGCTGTAGGTAGAGATTTTAAATCAATAATTGGAGAAACGTAAAAGACATTTAGAAATAAGTAATAGAAGAAGTATATATATTTTAAATTTTATGGAACTTGGTATTTCTGAGATTTTATTTGAAAGGTTCAAAGTATTAGGCAAATTATGGTTACTCATGGGAGGTTACTGGAAAGAAGTAGATTTTGAGATACCATGGTTTTCATTTGTTTTGTTTATGTTTTAGAATCTGTTTTAATGATAAGATGATATCATATGTGATAATAATACAATCCTAGATGTAATGGGACTACCAGACCAGTTAAAGAAGCAAGCCATTGAATTCATTTTGAAAATCCATACAAAAACCTTTTTCTGTTTTCCTAATGTTGCCACCTAAACAAAACACAGTTAATCGTGGCTGAGTTAGTGATTGGGGGACTCCTGAGTCATCTTATAAGAATCACCTCTCAATGGGATAACCGTTAGTACCCACTTACTCAAAGAATCAGTTCCTCGGTTCCAGGCACTCTAGTGGTATATAATACTCAGTGCCAGTTTTTCAACTCCAAACTCTTTGTTTTTAGTTATGTCATAGCTTCTTGTTGAAAAGGAGAAAAGCTTGGCTGTAAGGGAACAAACATGCAAATTAGAAATGAAAATATCCCTGGCTGTGGTGGTTTAGTTGGTTGGAACATCATCCCAGAACCAAAAGGTTGCAGGTTGCAGGTTCAATCCCTGGTCCAGGAGTGATCAATTTCTTTTCCGTTTTTAAGTACAAAAATAAAAATGGCCTTGGCTGGTGTGGCTCAGTGGATTGAGCACTGGTGTGCAAACCAAAATGTCACTGGTTCGATTCCCAGTCAGAGCACATGTCTGGGTTGCAGGCCAGGTCCCCAGTTGGGGGCGTGTGAGAGGCATCCAATCAATGTATCTCTCTCACACTGATGTTTCTCTCCCTTTGTTTCTCCCCCTCTTCCCCTGTTTCTAAAAGTAAATAAATAAAATCTTTAAAAATTGGATTATCTCCTCCATATTTTTCAAACTGAATATTTGTATCAAAATCTATCTTTGCTATTTGGAATGGACAATATTAATAATAGCTGTAAATTTGTATTATACTCATACACCAGGAATGATACTAGATTATTTTTCTCATTTTACATATACTGTATATATGTAAAATATATATATACTGATAATATGATTATCATTGTGTATATATTATATATCATTGTATTCCACACACATACATGTACACACCAGTCAGGATCAAATGAGACAAAGCGAGGACTCTAGTATCATTCCCGGTATATAATAACATAATATGCATTATACTTATATATGCATAGTGTAAAGTATATGTAACCATATATCTACCTTATGAGGTAGATATAATTCCTGAAGAACCTCTGATATACATAGATCTAATTGTGTATACTCTTTTAAAAGCTGAGAATTATTGTTCCAATGTAGACATATTGAAAGTCACTTCTCTTGGGGTTGATTAATAAAAGAAGGTACTAGGGCCCTGGCTAGTGTAGCTAAGTTGGTTAAAGTGCTGTCCCTTGAACCAAAAGGTCATGGGTTTGATTCCCAGTCAGGGCATATACCCAGGTCATGGGGCAGATCCCGTATAGGCACATATGAGAAGGCAGCCAGTGGATATCTGTCTGTCTATCTGTCTCTCTCTCTCTCTCTCTCCCCTCTCCCTGCCTCTCTAAAAGCAACGGGGAAAAGAAAAAAAAAACAAAAAACAGAGGTACTAGGGGCTGAGACTAGAAAAGGGAGGTAAAGCAGAAGACAAAACCAGCATAGAAATGTTTGCACACCCACAAAATAGCCTTTGGAAACATAAATTGAAGGAACATGAAGTCAGATCAATGTTAGAACTATATACCAAAATCTTCTTTCAGTGAAAAAGAGGAAAAGATGATGTTTTATAGCATCAAGTTATCAACTGAAGTAAGATAGGATAACCCTGTGATTTAGGAGTGGGTTTGGAAAATTCCTACTTTCTTTATCTTGAGCCCTGCAGTTAGTCTACATAACTGGGGCTATGATAGGCTGTGGGATAGAAGTCAACAGCTTCAGGTTACAGACTATGAAGACACTAAATATCTAAATAGAAGACCAAGATTTCGCCTGCTGCAGTTCATTTGTTTGTTTCCTCATGCCCACTTGGCACAAACTCTGCCTGTCATCAGCTTCCTGAGGAAACCCAGAAACCAAGCCTATCATGACGTTTGCAGTCTTTCTGAATTTATGGTCATGAGTGTTGAAGGCCATGGAATGTCAATTACCCACCTTCTCCAGGTTCTAACCAACTGAGAAGAGACACAAGGAACCAAATGAGAATCTCATTAAAGCATTGTCTTTATTACTAGGTCAAGTATCTAATATCCCACAAAATGCAGGTATTCCTACTAAAACTAAACTGAAAATGAGACTAGGACCTACCTCTCTGTAAATGTGCACCTTGAGACCTACCTATGTAGAAAGTTAGACCTACGAATATATATATACCCAGACAGGCTACAGTGGGGTCAGAGGACAGAGAGAATGATAGGCATCCAGGTCCTGATCCAAGTATGCTGACTGTCTTGGGGTAGGAAGCAGAAGAAAGCTCACTCCCCTTCTTAGTGATTCATGACACAGGTAAGTCTAGACAGAAAGCAAGCCAGAGTTGAACCAGTATCTCAAATTGAAAGCAAGATAACGCCACCCACATAGATCTGCCAGGAGGGAACTTTGGAGTATTTACATTAGGTGACCTTGGGCAACCAGTTGGCTATACATTTGACCAATTCCGCCCCTTGCAGAAGTTTTCATTGAATTGAATTGTAATGCAAAGTCCTTGACTTTTATCAGGAGCTATGACATCTGTTATCAGTGGGATGTAAAAATGTTCTTGGAAGTTCTGTCCATTACTTATTTAGTGAATTCTATATTGAACCCGATATCTACAAAGTGATTAAACTATTCAGGAAAGTTTGGCTGCCTCTAAGGAATTCATTCCTGATAATATTAAATAATAAATTGACTTTCCACTTTAGCTTTCAGGAAACTAAGCCAGATTTAAGGTTTGACATATTTGTGATCTTCTTTCATTCTGCTCATTACTCTTTACATATTTTCCCTTGATTTTTTTGATATTTAGTTGTGCTTTATTTACTATGTTTTTGTTATAAGATATATATGCATCTGATTTATTGAACTCACTTTATGCCAAGTACTGCTCTAGGTAATAGAATAATGAGTAAAAAACATATTCTCTCTCCTCATGGAGCTTCAATTGAAAGTGATAAAAAATGCCAGAAATTAAGGAAAAGTACCCCATTCTCTATTTCTTTTTGTAATTATTTCACTTGTTCTCACATGAAAGCAGGCATAGGGAATATCTTGGAGCATAGTTTCTCCTTCAAAAAGTACTATCAGAAACAAACTTATTCTGGCTTTAAGGATACAAATAAAGTATAAATTTCTCATCTTTTCATTCACTCAGCATACATCGAGTGTCTGCTCTATGCCAGGAGGCTTGCTAGGTGCTGGTGATTCAGCGGTGAGCAAGGCAAATATGGTCACAGCTGCCACGGAGCTCACATTTATTCAGGAAAAGAGACAGAACAAGTATTAACAAATGTGACAAGCGTTATAAAGAAGATGCCGTAAGTGCTATGGGTGTGAATAACAGGGACACCTAAGTCTTAGAAGTGAACAGAAGACTTGTCTCCAATGGAGATATTAAACTGAGACCCGAGAGGTAAAAGGCAAAGAAAAGCAGGAGGTAGAGAAAAAATGTTTCATGCAGCGAGCTGTTTGGGAATCAGCACACTTTGCTCTTTTGAGGGCAGTCGGGAATTACACTCTCAGAGCTAAATTCTCATGTCACCTCCTGCCGTCTCTTTCTTTACCTTTGCCTCTACTTCATTTTATTCACTCACACCTCCCAATCATGTTTGTATTTTTATGGAATTTAAGTTTATTGTTATAGAGTGTTTTTAATTTCAAAATTATATCAAGCATTATACAAATGCTTTTTCTAAAAATAAAGTTGCTTTTTCACTTGTATATGGCCTCTGATTCCTTTTTTAATTGACAGTAGCCCACTTCAAAGAAGTCTCTCTCTTTCATCATAGGAGAAAACCCAAGTAAGTAAACCATGGCTTGTACCTTTTTTAAATGTCTGTGTATACTTTGTGGATCAGTGAATAAGAATGGGAATTACTTCCATGAAACAACATGAAAACAAAGCCAAGCTGAATATGAAAAATTAAATAGTTAATTCTAACTATAACTGTCTAGCATACATATGCTTTTTAAATCTCTTATGATAACAAAGCAACATGTGCAACTAATTATTTATCTGCCACAATCCAAAACCCTCCCACCTTCCATATTCATGGGCCAGCTTCTTCCTGTCACCCAGCTGAGGTCCAAGCCTGCCAATTAGGGGACAAGCTGGGCTGGATTTGCAGCCAAGAACAGAAGGGGAGTAATTGGGAGATTTTCCTGGACTCAGTAACTAACATTATCTGTCTAAATGTATGTGTCATCTTCTACATTGGTACCTAAATGCTTTCCAAAGCACTCTTTCCATTATACCATAAATTATGGTTTTGTAAAAGAAAAGGCAGTAGCATTGTGTTCAGAAGACCTGCTGTGACCTCCTTGTAACTTAAAAACATTACAGAAGCCATCAGTGTCAACAGAGAAGTGTCGTCGGCAGCCGTCCGTCTCGAGAGACGATGGTGTAGCTTCTTAAGAGTCTATCTGCACCGCCGAGAATGGTTGTGCAGTCCGACTCAGGAGTGACACGGTATCTGTCTCCTCCCGTGTTGAATCGACATCTTGCGATGACGCTGGAGTGTCCTCTCCAGTGGAGCTGAAGCTACAGAGCCTGGGCAGGGTGATATGGAGGGTCTGCTGTTGCCCATGCAGCAGACCCCCCCTCTCTTCGCAGCTGAAGGATCCAAGGGAAAGACGGAGTCAATACAGCTTGGCTTCAGGTGCGCTGCAGGAGTTGCCGGTGTCGACTACAACGTCAAACCGCCTTAGGGACTCCGGCTCCGGATTTTCTGTCGGGGTTTACTCCCTTAGCCTTTCCCCTGAAGAGGTATGCCGCAAGGCAGCGGAGGTTTTTTGGAGTCAGAGTTTTCCTTCTCTGATGTGCCCTGACTGGAAGATCGAACCAGCGACACTTAGCTCGCAGACCGACGCTCAACCAGCCAGGGCTTACAGAGAAGTGTAACACATACCTTTATAGGTGTATTAGTTTGCTAGGGCTGCCATAACACAGGACCACAGAACTGAGTGGTTTAAACAACAGAAATTTATTTCCTCACAATTCTGGATGCTAGAAGTTTGAGATCAAGGTGTTGGCAGGGTTGATTTTTTTTTTTTTTTTTTTTTTGAGGCCTCTTTTCCTTGGCTTGTAGATAGCTATCCTCTACCAATGTCTTCACCTGGTCCTTCCTTTACATGCACACATGTATGTCCTAATTTCCTCTTGTTATAAGGATGCCAGTTATATTGGATTAAGGCCTATTCTAATGACCTCATTTTAACTTAACTACCTCTTTAAAGACCCTTTCTCCAAATATTGGGTTGGCCAAAACATCCATATGTGTTCTGTAAAATAAAAGACACATTTTTCATTTTCACTAATAAATTTATTGATTTGGATATTTTGAGTATGTCAGCTATCTCCCACTATTGGCCTCTAGTAGGTAGAGGCCAGGGGTGCTACTAAACATTTTTCAATGCATGAGGCAGCCCCACAGCAAGAATTATTTGTCCAAAATGTCAATAGTACCAAGAAACTTCACAAACCACTTTTGACATGTTTAATCAGTCACAGCAGATTTTCCATACACTGCACAAATATTTTTTTTTTTTGCTTCAGTTGTGTTTTTACCTTTCTTAAAATAATAAAGCATAACACACCAAAAAAAGTTGTGCTTCTTCCATCTTCAATATTAAAATAGTTGCACAAAAATTCACCAATTTTGATGTTTTTAAAAAATGCACACTGATATGACAGCTGTCACAATACAATCTAACAAAATTGTTTTCAATTAAGTTAAAGACACTTAAGTACTACTAGAGCCATCATATGGAAAAAACTAAACGAACTTTTTGGCCAACCCAATACAATTACATTCTTAGGTGTTAGGGTTTAGTAATAAGGGCTAATAACTTCAACATATGTATTTGGGGAGGACACAATTCAGTCCATAACAACAGAGTTGATTGATGTTTTGAGGATCAGATTAAATGAGACTAAAGAAATAGAGGCATTTGACTTACCAGATTTTAGACAATCATATATTTTACAAAATGTTCCTTCTAATATTTCAAGTACCCACCTGGCACCATACATAGGTATTACAATATTATTGACTATATTTATATGCTTTACTTCATATCCCTGTGACTATTTTGTAAGTACCTATTAGTACTTCTTAATCCTTTCATCTTTTTCACCCAGTCCTGCAATACCCCCTCCCCTCCGGCATCCATTAATCTGTTCTCTGTACCTATAATATGTCTCTTCCTACGTTGTTTCAATTCCACAGATAAGTGAAATCATATAGTATTTATCCTTTTGTGTGTGGCTTCTTTATTTTAACATAATACCTTCTAAATCCATCTATACTTACTGTCCTAAATTTCAAGATTTTATTGATTTTATTCTTTTTTATGGCCAAGTAACCTTCCATTGTATACGACAAGATGTACATTTTTTTTATCCTCTTGTCTATTGATGGGCACTTGGGCTTGCTTCCATTTCTTGGCTATTGTAATTAATGCTGCACTGAACATAGGGGTGTATATATTCTTTCAACTTAAGAGTTTTGGGTTTCTTCTGAATATACCCAGAAGTGGAGTCAAAGGTCATCAGGCAGTTTTCTAATTTTTTGAGAAATCTCCTCACTGTTTTCCTTAGTGGCTGCACCAATCTGCATTTCCACCAATAGTGCACTAGGGCTCCCTTTTCTCCGCAGCTTCGCTAACACTTGTTGGTTTATCAATGATAGCCTTTCTGAGGTGATATTTCATTGTGGTTTTAAATTGCATTTACCTGATGACTAATAATGTTGAGCATCTTTGCATCTTACAGGTCTAAAGAGATGTGTGTATTTCATCTTCCCATCTTCCTCCCACCATCTTACTACTTTTTTAAGTTTGTTTTATATTTTGATCTAAGAGGCAAATGACTTGTTTCGAGACAATACTCAGAATAAATGGCAATTTGAAGATAAGATTTAACTTCAAATTAATCTGTTATATTTAGCTAAAAGAGAAAAGTGTTTTTATATAGAGAGCCCTAGAAATTATTATTTTAAATCATAAATGTTTGTTACATTTCCTCTTAAATTACTGTTCTTATAATAAACTATTATTCCAGAAAAACATTTGTGAAATGCATTATCGATGGTTGGCAATGTGTTCATTTCTTTGTTAACAGAAATGCCATCCTTTTGGACTGCTCCTAAAATCTTCTGATCCAAAATCAGAATAAAAAAAATATATTCTTCTCCAAATAGCAGATAATAATAGTGGTGGCAAAGATGATGAAAAATAAGGGTCTGGCCGGGCAGTTCAGTTGGTTAGAGCCTTGTCCCAATATGCCAAGGTCGCGGGTTAGATCCCCAGTCAGGGCACATATGAGTCAACTAATGAATGCATACATAAGTAGAAAAACAAATCGATGTTTTCCCCTCTTTCTCTTTTCCTATCTAGCTAAAATAAATTTTTAAAAAGAAAAACAATAGCTAAATATATTTATTCATTCATACATTTTTATTCCCTGTGTAAATTATTGTTCATTTTGGCAAGTAATATACTGCATTTTTCACAGTGACTTGACCAACACTTACCTTTAAAATGTCTAAAATTATTATATAGACATTGTGATCTCAAAATCAGCTGTAAAATATATTTTTGATTATTTAGACATTCCTGAATTCGTTATAGACAACTAACTTCAAATAAGTGGAATGTTACTGAAGACTTTACCATTATATTAAATTTATATTCTCACAATTATATAATTCAAATAATGATTGATATCAAATTATTTATAATATAATTAGGATTTTAAAAATTATAACAGGCATTTTAAACTGACGTTTATCAGCAAAAATTTATTTGCTGAATAGCGATACTTTTTTAAGAGAAACCACCTTGATGTTTAATGTACACACCCTTAAAGTCATTACCGAAGCATACTTATATAACATAAAATTCATGAAATTCACCCATTTTAAGAAGATGTATGAATTTTAGTAAACATATAGGGTTGTGCAACCACCACTAGAGTCGTTTTAGAAAACTTTACTCTCAAAATACCCTTATGCACTTTTGCAGTCAAGCTGTCCTTCACCCCCAGCCACCAAGCAAGCTCTGTTCTGCTTTCTGCTGTTGTAATTTTGCTTTTTTCAGAACTTCATATTTATATTTCATGTCTTCTGTGTCTGGTTTCTTTCACTTACAATTCTGCTTTTGAAATTCTTCCATATTGTTCTGTATATCAGGATTTTATTGTTTTGTTTGCTAAATTATATTCCATTGAATGCATATGCCACATTTTGTTTATATACTGACCAGCTGATGGAAATTTGAGTTGTTTCTATTGTTGGGTTATTATGAATAATGCTGCTATGAACATATGTGTACAAATCTTTGTGTGGACATTGATTTTCATTTATGGGTAAACACCTAGGAGTGGCATTGCTGGGTCATGTCAAAGGTGAGTGTTTCCATTTTTAAGACAAATTGTTTTCCAATGGCTGCCACATCTTCGCCAACACTTGGCATTTCATTCTTTTTAAGATATTCTAATAGGTATGTATCTCATTGTGGTTTTAATTTGCATTTCCCTCATCACTAATGAAGTTGAGCATTTTTTGATTAAGTACCTGTACAGATTTATTTCCTGTTTCTTAATATTGAGTTATCTTATTATGGTGCAAAGTTTTTAATCACATCCAGATATAAGTCTTTTGTCATATATGTTTTGCAAATATTTTTTCCCAAGCTATAGCTTGTCTTTTCATTTTCTCAATAGTTTCAACAAGCAAAAGATTTTAATTTTTTTGAACTCTTTATCAGTCTTTTCATTCTCGGTTCATGTTTTTTTGTATCATATTCCTAGGTTATAAGGATTTTTCTCTAATGCTTTGTTCTGTAGGATGTATATGGTTTTGCCCTTACATTTAGGTCTATGATTATTCTTAATTAGTTTTAGTGAACAGTACAAAGAAAGATCAAAATTTATTTCTATTCCACGTGGAGATAGTTGTTTCAAAAACATTTCCTAAAGACTCGTCTTTCTCTATTAAATTTCTTTGACACCTTTACTGAAAATCAATTGACTACCTAAGCGTGGGTCCATTACTGGATTGTTAAATCTGTTTCATTGATCTATATGCCTATTCTTATGAATCCTTTAATTTATCAAGCAGAAGAAAGATCTCACTGGCTAGACTTGTGTCACAGGCCCACTCCTAAGCCAGTCGCTTTTAAGGAAAATGCAGCTGGCTTAGTAAAGTGCATGGCTGGGTGGAGAAGGGTGAATTACCTGAACAAAACCAGAGCGCTCTTAGTAAGAAGAGGAAATGGCTGTTGGACAGGCAACCGACAGTGCCTCTTTGATGAGAGGGCAAAAATATGTAACATGAAAATAAAAACGCACTAAGCTGTCATTTTTTATGAAGACATATTCTCAGACATAAAAATACTAAAAAATATATATCACCCCATATCCTTCCCTAAAAATTTTTCTTAAAAATATTACAGATTACTGAAAGGAGAATCAAAATAACTCCAAAAGGGCTAAGTCGTGTTATAAAGAGCTGGTAGTAATCAATGAATCCAGTAAAACGAAGTCTAATTACTTGTTTTTAATAAGTATAACTGAATATTATATTAAAAGCCAAACCCTTAAATGACATTTAAACAGGAACCTGAAAACTGAGACATATTTAGACAGGTGAAGAATTGGGACATTACAGACAGAAGGAACATGGGAGGAGCATTTCCTTAAGGCTGGAGTAGAAATAAGCACAAGATAGATTAGGCAGAAGTCAGATCGTGCTGAGCCTTGTGAGACCATGTTAGGGGTTTGGAGTTCTATTTTAAGTATATTGAAAAGCAATTGATGTACTTTAAGTAGAGGAGTGATATATCTGCATTCTATTTTAAGATCATTCTAGTGGCTTTTTAAAAAAGACAGATGGCAGGGGGCAAGGATGGAAGTTGAGAGGCTATTGAAGGTAAGAAATTATGTCGCTTGGACTAGGAAGGAGCGTGAAAATGTTGAGCAATTGATATATTGAAAATATATGTAGAGAGAGTCAATAGGACAAGTTGATGGATTGCATGCATATGAGGGTAAGTTGAAATTGTAGAAACAAAGATCTAAGCTTTTGGCTATCCAGATGGTAGTGCCATTTACTAAAATGAGAAATACCAAAGATGATCATGTTGAATGTTAACATGGGGAGAAGAGAAAGTGGAACCAAGAGCTCAATTTTGAACATTTTAAGGGTGACATGCCTGTAAATATCCAGCTGGAGTTCATAACAGTGATCTGATCTGGAAATATATTTTTGAAAGTCTTGGCACATAGAAGGTATTTAAGAACCACAAGAAATGAATGAAACTACCAAAAGAAAAAGAAAAAGAAAGGCAATCCCAGCATATAAAGGTTGGATAAAGAAGAAACTAAATGAAGAGAAAAACCAAGAGTATTGGAATCATGGAAGCCAAGAGGGGAGTAACCAATTATAGCCAAAAACTCCAAAGTCTAATAAGGTAAGGACAGGCACCTTTTCATTAGATATGGCAACATGAAGGTGACCAAAGCAGTTCCAGGTGAATGAAGTGGGGGGTAGGGAGGGGCAGGGCTTCAGGTTGCAGAGGAATAGAAAATAAAGAGAAGGTGAGGATTCAGAGACAGATTGTTTTATATAACTTTTCTGAGCAATTTGGCTATGAAGTTCGAGCAGTAACTGAAGAAACCTCAAGGGAAATTTGTTTTCCAAGATGGGAGGTAACAATATATCTTTGAATGCTGATAAATGATCTGATAGGTTGAAGATATGAGGGAGATGGGCTTTAACTGATGGGTTTGAATGGTCCCGCCAACACCTGGATTGCAGACTTCTAGCCTCCAGGA
This sequence comes from Furipterus horrens, assembly GCF_987537825.1. Taxonomy (NCBI): domain Eukaryota; kingdom Metazoa; phylum Chordata; class Mammalia; order Chiroptera; family Furipteridae; genus Furipterus; species Furipterus horrens. The sequence continues at coordinate 16,967,058 of NW_028327174.1, read as the reverse complement.
CTGTGAAATAAATTCCTGTTGTTGTAAACTACTCAGTTTGTGGTACTTTAGCCAGCCCTAAGGAACTAATACACCAGGTTAAATTCTAAATGGCCAAGAGAAAAAAATCATGATAAAAATTATTAAAGTCAAATGATAAAATCATTCCCTGCATACAATCTGAATTCCCTTGCTTTCTTACTTCATTGTACTTGTTTACAATAAATGCTGATTAAATCCAATTTTCAGCACTTGTAACTACAGCTGCTTGAGAAAACTACACAACCATGCTGATTGGTCTCACCTGAACACAAGACTAAATGTTATGGGACCTTAATGGTGCTTGACAAACATGGTATTTCACTACTCCATTCACTCATTTCTCCTATAAAACTATTCCATATCTTCTCTCTCCTAAAACCTCCAATTCCTCCCTAATCTTCACTCCCAGCTACTGACCTACCTATTTCAATGAGAAAACACAAACCTTTCTAAGAAAATTTCCATGAGCTCCCAAGACATCACCTCTCCACCTGCATTTGTCCCCATATTCTTTGCCTTCTATCTGTGCTTCTGGCTAAAATTAGCCATTCCATTTGTGCACTGTATACTATCCCCTCTTGCCTACTCAGACATTGCTCCAAAAATGTCCTTTCTCCATCATAAAACATCCCCTCTCTACCAGATCATCCCTATTACCTATTACTTCTCTAACCTTGAAAACAAAACAAATAAAAAAACCATCCAGTTCAGTCACAGCTCCTTTTCTTCGTAAAATGGTGTTTATTTCAGTTCGTCATGACAGTTTATTTATACTTATTAAACTCTGGCTTAATTAATGGTGTCTTTTGAAAATGTGTTCCAGTTTGGACTGTAAATTATACAGTTAGCTTACCTTTCCATATAAAACTGCTTAAGTGGTGTCTATGCTCATTTTCAATTTTTCATCTTATTTTCTCCTGTGCCCCTCTGCAAACAAGTCTTGCTCCTGTTTGCATTGAAACTGTTTTCAAGGTCACCAGTCTTGTCCGTATTCTTAAATCTAATTGCCAATTTTCACCCCTCACCTTTTTGACCTTCGAGCAGCATTTAACATAAGACAGTCAGTTCCCCCTTCTTCGCTTGTGTCTCAGAACACCACACTGTCCTGATTTTCCTGTCACTGGTTCTTGGTCTCCTGTCCTGGTTCTTCCTCACATCTCTGACCCGTAAACACCAGAGTAACAGAGCTGTCTTTAAACTTCTGCTTTTTATCTATACTTAGTCTCTCCTGTCACTGTCCTAGCTACTTAGGAAAGGAGCTACTGTCCCTCATACCTTACACACACACATACTTACACAAAAGAGACATGCTCAAGTAACAGTAGATGGTTCCCAGCTTCGTCTAAGGAGTTATCTGCAGGGATTTTGTCTGCTGAATGTGGGGGTGCGACCACAGCCCAACAGTTCAGGTCCAGAGAGGCTGAACTCTCTATTAGGCATCTCAGTAAATTGCTTGCTCAGGTCAGAAACCACAGATCGACCCTAGTGTTTTATCTTTCACACAGCCAATCCAAATGCTCAGCAGATGCACCTTCAAAATATATTCAGGCTCCAACCACTTCTCACTTCTGCTCCTGTTCCTTTCAGTTGTTAATGTCACACAAAATTACTTCATACATTGTGTCCAAAAACATAAATAATTTTAATGTCTTAGTTTCCTAAATTATATAAAAATATGCAGTTACAAAACAAAGAATACTAGCTTTCAGGCTATTTTTTTTTAAATGTCTCATCTTGTAAGAAAAAGTGAAGTTACACACTATTATTACAATAATCTCTTATAATAGCTTACGCATTTCCCTTTAGAGATTTCTTACTTCCCTGCTACTCCGAGTTACTCTCTACTGTCCTTTCATTTCAGTCTTATGTTTGCCTTGTTCTTAATGATGATATTTACTGCCGATGACAGTGGTTCTGAGGATACAAACTTTGCTGAAGACTTCTGGAAAGTAGTTTTGACCATAGGAAATTCATGGCCTGTGATGCACTTATTCTATTTTGGGGAATCTATACTAATAATCCGATACCTAGACAACCTTTTTCCTTACACTGGATTTGTTCACTGTGGCTATTTTTAAATGCTTCTGGTCTGTTTTTACTGTATATCTATTTTAATTGGACTGATTTAAAATACTGTGAAAGATGGACTTTGATCATACTCCTATAAATTTATTTCACCCATATCCTACAGGGATTCTTCTAATCTCTACTTATTTAAACCTTTATTCATGTGTCTATGTCTTTTATTCTTGATGATGTTCATGATTCAGTATGAGTTCTTTTGTCATACCAACCAATTCTGCTAAACGATCACAAGAAAAAGGTTAATCACCTCATTGTACTCTCCTAAGCACCGTAACATGAAGTTATTTCTTCATCTAAACAATAGTTTGCATAAAAATTAATAAATGAGAAATTTTACTTACCATTCCATTAAGTATAATTTGTGAAGACTGAATCAACTTTTGATTAATAATATAAATTGAAAATAAAATCTGTAAGTATTGCCTTTTTGTCCAAATATTTCTTTCAGTCTTTTAAACTCAGATTATTATTCTTGGTTATTTAGATACCTTACTTTCCTAAGATCAAAAATATGTATCGTTTTATTATATAAATAGAAAATAAGACATTAAGTTGATTTCATCTTTCTTAAAATTTTTCTCTTAGGTTTCAAACTCTCAAACCTGTCAAGACTGCAGAGTAGTGTTGGCAACAGATATGCTGAATTTCAATATTGTAATATTAACATGAATTTCCCTCCACTTTATGATGATCCATTAGATAATATCTAATGGTTTATAAAAACTGCCGTTTGCTTTTTTGCTTCATGTTACCTTCATTTTTGTACTTCTCAATAAATAAAGCAAAACATTTTTTATAATTTATAATGTAATGAATTGTTTTAAATTACTGCATTAGTGTCGCTATATCCTGTGATTTCAACTTTTCATATTTTATTTATTCCAAAAGGAAATTGAAATAAGTTCAAAATTTACTTTCCTTAGCATCTCTAGGCATAAGTTAAATGAGACTGTTTGCACTTTAAGAAATTAGGCACAACAGATACCATGTTATCAGTCAATTTCTCAAAATCAAAAACTTGCAGCCACTACTCTTTTGGCCTTATTTCTATTCTGCTACCTGATAGGACTGGCAGATCTTGACAGTCACAACACCATATGCTATGATCAAAGACAGATGACATTCTGGCACTGGAGTAGTTTTATGAAGTGATGTGCTAATTTTGTTTCATGATCGCTTGCAATAAATTAACTAGAAGTTCAGACATTCAAAATTCTGAAGAATATAATTGGCAAATTTCTCCAATTCCCCACCTTTCCCCCTACGGATTAAGGAGTCTGTCCCTTTTAACAACCACCACCTACTTTTCAGCCTACGTTCCATCTCCCATCAATCCAACTGAAAGGAAGAACTCAAAACCTGAAAACATCCTTGATCCTCATCCATTTTATTCTTTCAACAAATTTATTGAGTACCTACTATATGCCAGGCACTGTATGGGGCATAAGGAATACAAAGCTGAACAATGGCAACAACAAAAACATAATTCCTGTTCTCATGGAGTTTATAATCTAGAGGGTCTACGTTAATCAAACAAGTACATATTAAATTACAAAGGTGTTCAATGCTAACTGGAGGTATGTGTTCATGTGTAACAGCAATCTAACTTTGCGATAGAAATCAGGGAATGAGTTAAGATCTGAAAGACAAATAGAAATTAACTAGGCAATGAGTAGGGAAAGGTATTTCAAATCAAAGAACAGCATGAACAGTTTCCAATGTGGAAGAAGCACTCTATTCTCACTTATTCCAGATACTTAACGTGCAACCAAAGCAGAACACAAAGTAACTGAAACGTGCTACACAGTGAGGCTAACTAAGCAATAGGAATAATAATATCTTTGAGTGTTTTCAAGGTGATGTGCCAGTCACTGTTTTAATTTTGAGACATTAACTTTTTAATGCTTAGTTACCCTAAGAGGTAAATGGCGGCCCTATAAAGTACATTGTGACCTCATTGGTCACAGAATATTTTTGTTTCCATCTTAAGAGCAAAGAAAAGTCATGGAAGTGTTTTAAGCTAGGAGTAAGAAAGGTACAGGTGGATGGCCTTGACTAAGACTGTACTTCAAGAACTTTGCCTGCATATAGAGAATGAATCAGGGGAGGTCCCAAGTGACTGTAGGAAGACCTATTAGAAGGCAGTTCAGGTAATGCAAGGCAAAGCTGCTGACGGTCGCTTAGATCAGAAGGATGGGGAGAAGTGAAGAGGACAAATTGGAGAGATGTCTGCTAGGTAAAATGACAGGATCTGGTAATGAACTGACAGGGTAAGAGTAGAAAAAGAGTTAGGGAGAAAATGGTGCCTAAGGGGAATTCTAGGTCCCTGGTTTGGGAGCCAGGGTGATGGTGTTGCCATTCACTGAAATAGGAAGATGTTTTGAAAAACTGAAGTTAGTAAAAACGTGTTAGAGGGGAAGTTCTAACTCCTGCATTGGCAAGTAATGAATAACATTAACTACAATAAAAACCCAAATGTATTTGCCTGCACTCATGCATAGCCATTCTTACATGGCTTAAATAAAAATAATGCTCCATCACAACTAGTATCACAAAGTGGCCTTTTAAAATTTTAGGATAAAATGAGAAAAGAAAAAAAAATACCAAGAAAATGTTTTGGACATATACAAAATTAAAATGCAAAACACAATTTTCAGAATATTGTTTGATAATCACTAACATCTCTGCTAGAAATTTATTAAAAAAAAATTTCAAGACATGGCAACTTTATTTGCAATTTGCAGTGAGGTAAGAACTCTGGTAAGTTATTTATAGGCTTATTCCTATATTCCTCACACCACCAAAAAGGTTGAGATTCATTTAATCAATCAAAAATCCTCCCACTATCATTTAAGTAGTTTGAACAATACATATCACACACACACACTATTAAGAATATTATATTTATCTTTAAAAGAAAAAAACAGATAAGAAACATAAGTGATTCTCCCCAGCCATGGCAAAATGTGTGAATTAATGACTAAAGTAAAATAAGATATAACTGGGATTTAAGTCAAAAGAGCAGCTTATTAATTGTGACTTCAGTCAAGTCAACGTGTCCTTTCTGAGCCTCAGCATTTTTATTTAACTTCTAAAATGTGAATAATACCTACCTGTCAGTTTGTTTTTTTTTGGGGGGGGGGTATTACATGAGATAGTGTTTTTGGAAGTGTTTTATGAATCTTAAATCTCTATGGAAATAGCACAAACTAATTTTTAAAATCCAACAGAGCATACAGAATGCTCAGATCCAATTATCATATGTACTGTTTATATGATTTTCTTGAGAAGGCCAATGAAAAGGAATAAGAAGAACATTCAGCTTCTCTAACACTAAATAATTAAAATATACCGCAAATTTAAAATTTACATAGAGCAAATAGATCAATCCTGAGAAACACTGTCTGATCTAAAGAAGTTAATGTCCCATCAAATCTGCTTTTCTATACTAGAGATTGTATTTGTTGACTATATAACATAAATCAGAAGTACAAAAGATATTAGCTATACATTTCAAATCTTTAATTAGACCTTGCTTTTAATCTAAGACTATTATATAGTTTTAGATTAACATGGTTTAACGTAATTTACTCTGAGGTAAAATATTAACAATTTAAATTTGTTCTTTGTTGTATCCTCAGCTCCCAAAACAGGGCCTGTATTTTAAAATCATGTCAATGAAAATGAATGTTATAGACGAAAAGAGGCCAGTACTGTTTTCAATAAAATCTAAGTCACTCCAATACTTAAGTAAACAATGTATTTTCTTCCAAGTACTCAGATACAGGGATGGCTATATAAGTCATGCCAACAAGCAAAGCACCATAAATTGTCATATTGTGGTTTATAATTTTCAAGTATCTTAAAGAAAAGTAGCCCAGATGTTTCATGTTCTACCTTGGATATAGTTAAGAATGTAAATTTTAAAATAGACCCTACTTAGTTTAATTCTATCAGAAATATATTTTAAATCTTTAAAAACCTCTCTTTCTTAAACACTCAAGAACTTCTATTTCATAATGCATGATTGTGAGTGTCTCTCGTGTTGGCTTCAACCGTAACAATTCATAGAAAACAGAATTCAAAATTTACCAATTATTATTATTATTACAGAAGATAGTATATATGTCACAAAGAACTTCAATCAAAACTAGCTATATAAATTGGGTATGTGCAAACTTTCACCTAATCTGATACTACAAGAGTGATATCAAATTGTTTTTTTTGTATGTATAAAGAAAATTCTCTGAAAACATTCCCCTGCTTAAATAGAGAAAAGATAAAGAAATAATATAAATAGTATTAATTAAAATTCTTATAAATGCTGCCAAATTTATTGATAGTTAAGTTACCCTTTTACTTATAACAATAAATATTTCAAGGAATGTACAAGTAATGTTTTTTAAATCAGTTGGCCAAATACTCTAATGTTTTGCTTTTTATAGTTTGTGCTTTTTATTTTTATACTTGTACCATATTTTCTTGTTGAAAATTATAGCTTCAACTTACACAATTTACCCATCATTTAAAATTATTTCTTTTTCACATCTCTAAGTTACTTTCTAAGTTCAGTACAGTGATGATTTTCCAGAATTTTCAAACCCAGTAATTACATAATTTATTAATCTGATTGGATTTTTTACAGTAATTAAATAATTATAGATTTAAGTACATTATTTTAATAACATTTAAAATGTAAGCCTTTTATTTTACCTTAGCCCTAAAAGCATTTAAAATTTTGTAAATAATAGTAATTATTATCTGTGGAACACAACAGGTTTCATTGTTCTTTTTAAAAAATTCCTAGTGTTCTATCAAAATTAGGAAATAAAATCTTTTCATTAGGCATGTAATTATTTTATAGTATGTGTTGACTTCCCTATATCACACCAGTTTAAAAGAGGGTTAAACCCCAAAACACAAAACAACCAAAAGATTGTAATGCCCGTACCTAATATTTGCTAAACTGGTTTTGGAATAGTCACCACTTCATCACGTTCCATTTGATTTTATTGTCTTTTCATGAAAAGAAAATTCTCTCACTAATTGGTAACAACATATTATAAATATAACCTCCCTACTCCAGAGTTATAATTTGAGTTTTTGACTGCCATTCTTGCTATTCAACTGTCATCTTCTTTATATGATGAAGAAGAGCATCTTTTTCCAAGTGAGCCTCTGCAAGAGCCATTTTAGCTTTAGCCAATTCTTGCTTAAGAGATTCATTCTCTTCCAAGAGCTGAAATGATAAATTTGAAAAATCAGAGAATTTAATCATTGTCAGAAAATATAGACAATTTATACAGTAGCTAAAGGTGTGACACTTGGAACAGTAAAAATAACCAATGCTGGTGAGGATGCACTTATGCTGAAAATCACTTTGAGAAGCTAGTTTGAAACACATTTCAAGCCCTTAAAAATGTTCACAAGACTGACCCAGCAATTCAAAACACTATTAAATCCTAATTTCAAAATCTAACAGTGATTTAGTTTAACTTTAATTTCCCTGGACCAATTCTGTGGCTTTAGGCAGTGCTGACCTCTCCTCACCTTCCTCAGTGTCTCTCCTTTTCAGCCACAGCTCTTCAGCACTTATCCCTCTCCACATACAGGCTTTTCATCTTCTCATCTGCTATTTCAGAACCTTTACATTTTAATACTCTATTAGACTCCATAATTGGCCATCTTCCGTTATCACTTGAGTCACTCCCTTAGGTGATCTCATGTACTCCAGTGGCTCCAACTATCATAAATAGCCTGACTCAGCATAAGCCACTCTCTTGAGCTTCAAACTCACATTCTGAATATCTCATTAGGCATTTTCATCTACATGACCAATAATAGCTCTCCCTTCTCATTAAGACTTAGTTCAAGTATTTTATCCTCTTCGAACTATTACCTAACCCCTAACTAAAAAGATTTGATAAAACTAAGGACTTTCTCCCCAGAAAAATACATTTACAGACACATCAAAACATATATATTCAATTTCAAAGAGTTCCCAGACTTCTTTTAGTCCCAGCTTAAGAATTCCTGCTTTATAGACCAAGCTGACTACTTTCCTGTATTTCCTCAATCTCCAGTACAGCATTACACAATATATTGTAACCACCAATTATATGCCCCTGTCTTTCCCACTACACTTTGAGTTTCTCAATAGATAAGGATGGCATACTATTCAATTCTATATCCTAGCTCACAGTTGACATCCAACAAATCCTGTTGAACATATAAATGAATTCATTCTGTGGTTCTACCACCATACAGAACTAAACTTCTACTGGACATTTTATTTATTTATAATGGCAAAAAATAAGAAGCAATGAAAATATTAACAAATGTTAACAAAGTTTAGAAATGAGAGTACATCCATATCCACATTACTCTGCCATTAAAAATGAAAATGAAGAAAAAGTCCAGACTTCCGGCCAAGATGGAGGTGTAGACAGACACGCTGCGTCTCCCTCCACAACTACGAAGGAATACGACTACCTCAAAACTAGAAACCAGAAGTTCCAGAAAATCAAACTACATGGAAATCCAGCAAACAAAGATATAAAGAAGAAATACTCATCCAGACAGGTAGGAGGGGCGGAGCCAGGGCAAAGAGGACATGGTGTGGTGGCAGCAGTGGTGGTGGGCTGGCAGAGAGCACAGTCACACACCGTTCCAGCACCAGGGAAAATCAAGCCTCATTGCTTCTGATTGTACAAACCAGTGGGGGTTGGGGTGGAGGCAGAAACTGCCAGTCTCTCAGCAGAGTCTGCTTGTTTAAAGGGCCCCCACAGTCCTAGACCGTCCACAGACCCACCCACTCTGGGAACAACGGCCAGGGCAGCAGCTAGAGGGGCACCAGTCCGGTGTGGAAGTGGGAGAGGTGCATGGAAAAGGGGCGAGTGCTGGGCTGGCGGCATTGTTCCCTCTCAGGCCCCTCCCCCACATACAGCGCCACAATGTAGTGAAACAGGTCACCCTGTACTGATGAATCCCTAAGGCTCCACCCCTTACAACGTAACAGGAGTGACAGCTCTACCTGGGATGCAGAGGCAAACAAACACAGGAGCCTGTCAGAATAAGGAGACAGAGAAGTATGGCCCAAAAGGGGAAACGGATCAACGTTCCAGTGGGAGAACTGAGCGACAAGGAGAAAGCCAACCTAACAAATGCAGAATTCCAAACACTGGTGATAAAGATGCTCACAGGCTTGACAGATATGCTTGAGTACAGCAAATGCATAAGAGACGTGAAGGCTATGCTTACTGAAATGAAGGAAAATCCACACAAAACCAATGGTGAAGAGAAGGAAACTGGGGTTCATATCAATGATTTGGAACATAAGGAAGAAAAAAACAGTCAACCAGTGCAGAATGAGGAAGGAAGAATTGAAAAAAAAGAGGAAAACTTCCCAAATTTTGCGAAGGAGATGGACAGATAGGTCCGGGAAGCACTGAGGGTCCTAGGCAAGCTGGACCCAGAGAGGACCACACCAGGACGCATCATGACTGAGATGCCAAAGGTGAAAGATAAAGAGAGAGTCCTGGGGGCAGCAAGAGATAGGTGCCTACAAGGGGTTGCCTATAGGACTATCAGCTGATTACTCAGAGGACACTTCGCAGGCAGGACGGGACTGGCAAGCAGTATTCAACGTGATGAAAGATAACCTGCAACTAGGATTACTCTATCAAGCAAAGCTATCATTTGGACTGGAAGGGCAGATGAAGTGCTCCCCAGACAAGGTGAAGCTAAAGGAGCTCATCATCACCAAGCCATTATTATATGAAATGTCAAAGGGACTTACTTAAGAAAAAGAAGATCAGAACTATGAACACTAAAATGACAACTAACTCACAACTATCAACAACTGAATTTAAAAAATAAAAACAAAATCCAACTAAGCAAACCAGAATAGGAACAGAATCATAGGTATGGGAATCATTTGGAGGGTTATCAGCTGGGAGGTGGGAGGGGGAGAAATGGGGAAATGGTGCAGGGACTAAGAAGCATAACTGGTTGGCACAAAATAGACAGGGAGATGTTAAGAATAATATAGGAAAGGGTGGAGCCAAAGAACTTATATGCATGACCCATGGACTTGAACTAAGGGGGGTGGGATTGCTGGAGAGAAGGGGGTTACCGTGCGGAGGGGAGCAAAGGAGAAAAAAATTGGGACTACTGTAACAACATAATCAATAAAATATACTTAAAAAAATGAAAATGAAGCATACGTAGCAATATGAAAAAAAATTGTTAAACAATAAGTAAAAAATAATACAGTATATACACTAGAATAACAACTGTTAAGAAAAATTATGAAAAAGACCCTGAGAGGAAAATAAAGAAGTATTAATAGCACTTCAGGACATTAAAATGTATTAAAATTGGTTTAAATATTTTTCTGAATTATAGTACTTTTGCAACTTAAAAATAAGACATCACAATGAATATATCCTCCAGAAAGCATTCCTAGATTCGAGAAACTGGTCCTTTCCCACATTTACTGCTACATCTCCCCATTAGGCTACACCCTCTCTGAAGGCTAAGCCTGTCCCTATTTTGTTCAACAATACTATATCCATAACATCTAACATGATGTGGAAGTTCATAAGAGGCACTCAACAAACGTTGCTTAAATAAATAAATAACTTTTTAATTATTTATCATGTAACATTTATTTTAATTGCTGAAAGTGAATAAGAATAAATTAGTTCTCCCATTACCTGTTCCCTAGTAAAGCCAAAGGAGCACTCAGGAAAGTTAACTGACTGAGAAGGCCAAGGAACCTCTGGACTTGTCTGAGTGCCTTGAGTGACACTGTGCTGTTTCTTCAGATCATACTTTCCACTGGTTAGCGGCACTGATTCACTTGTGACATTTTCTTTCACATCAATTCCAGTGTTAAGCACCTGAGAATCTGATAACACAAATAAAATGCTCAGATAACATTTTCAAATACTTGAAATATCTTAATTTCTATTGTGAAAAACTAATTTAAAAATAAACACTTCTATTAGTATGAAGACAGTATTATGAAGCAGAAAAACAATAAAGTCAATAAAACCAAAAGCTCATTCATTGAAAAGATAAACAAAGTTGACAAAACTTTAGTTAGACTGACAAAAAAAAGTAAAGAAATTATTAGACAGGGGGCATTGTCATCAACCTTAATGAAATAAAAATGATTATAAAGGAATACTATGAACAACTGTATTCCAATAAATTCGGTAACTTAGATGAAATAGAAAAATTCCTAGGAAGACATAAACTACCAAAATAGACTAAGAAGAAATAGACACTGTGAACAGATGTATTACAAGTAAAGAGAATGAATCAGTAATCAAAAATACTACCCACAAAGAAAAGCTCAGGTCCAGATGGCTTCAATGGTGAATTCTACCAAATATTTAAAGCCATATTAATACCAAATTTTTACAAACTTTCAAGAAATAGAAGAGTAACATTTTTCAATTTATTCTATAAAGCCAGTATTACCCTGATTCCAAAACCAGACAAAATCAAAATCAATATGCTCATAAATATAAACACAAAAATCCTCCACAAAATATTAGCAAAGTGAACCTAGTAATATATATAAAAAAATTATACACCATAGCCAAATGGGATTTATCCCAGTAATGAAAGGTTAAGATAATATCCAAACAACAATTAACATAATACATCACATTAATAGAACAAAATTCACATGATTATCTCAATAGATACAGAAAAAACATCTGACAATATCTAATACTTTCTCATAATAAAAACACTCAGCAAACTAGGAATAGAAGGGAACTTCTCAATCTGATAAAGGCTAACTACAAAAACCCACAGCCAATACCATACTTGAGGGTATAAAACTGCATGCTTTTCTTCTAATATCAGAAATAACACAAGGTTGTTTGTTCTCACCACTTTCATTTAACAATGTCCTAGAGGTTTTAGCCAAGGCAATTAGGCAAGAAAAAGAAATAAAGGCTTCCAAATTAGAAAGGAAGGAAAATTATTTTTACTCACTGATGATATAACCTTACATATAGAAAAAAACAAAAGAATATACTAAAAACTCTTGAACTAATGAATGAGTTTAGTGAAGTTGCAGGATACACGATCAATATATAAATATCAGTTGTTATTCTAAACACTTATAACAAAGTCTAAAATAAACAATTCCATTTAAACCATCATCAAAAAAAAAAAAAATACTTAGGAATAAATTTAACAAAAGTTCCAAAAACTGCAAAGCACTGTTGCAAGAAATTAAACATCTAAACAAATGAGAAAAAAAAATTGCAAGTTCATGGATGAAAAGACTTAATATTGTTAAGATGGCACTATTTCCCAAATTGATCTACTGCTTTAACACAATCCCTATCTAAATTTGAGCTGGCTTCTTTGTAGAAATTAACAAGCTGATTTTTAAATTTATATGGTATTGCAAGGAATCCAGAACCGTTAAAATAAATGCACACAAACACACAACACCTGAAGCTGGAGGACTCACACTTCCTTATTTCATAACTTATTCCCAAACAAAACTACAATCAAGACAGTGTGATCCTGGCATAAGGATAGATGTACAGATCAATGAAATACACTTGAGAGAGTATAGAAATAAACCCATGTGCCTATGGTCCTTATCCACATGCCAAATACAAAAATTAACTGAAATAGACCACACAGCTAAACTTAGAGCTAAATCTATTAAACTCTTAAAAGAAAACATAGGAATAAATCTTCTTAACTTCAGATGTGTTCATGAATTTTTAGACATCAAACCAAAAGCACAAAACAAACAAGCAACAACAACGATCCCTGCTGAACTGTACTCCACTAAAACTAAAACTTTTGGGCTTCAAAGGACACTATAAAAAAAGTAAAAAGCAGCCCATAGAATGGAAGAAAGTATTTCCAAATTATATTTGATAAGGAACTTAATTCTATAATATATAAGAAACTCCTAAAACACAATAATAAAAAAACAAAAATAATCCATTTAAAGCATAGGCAAAGGATATGGACATTTTCCCAAAGATATACAAGTGGTAAATAAAGGTATGAAAAAAAAATATGCTTGACATCATTAGCCATTAGAAGAGTGTAGATCAAAACCATAATGATATTATCACCTCATACCCACTAGGATGCCTATAACAAAAAAGTCAGATAAAAACAAGTGTTGGCGAAGATGTGGAGAGGTTGGAACCCTCAATATACTCTAGTGGTAAACATGTAGACTAGCACAGCCGCTCTGAAAACCAGTCTGGCAGTTCCTCAAATGGTTAGATAAGAGTTACTGTATGTCCCAATAATTCCATACTTAGATATACACCCAAGAGAAATGAAAACATATACACAAATGTTTATAGCTGTGGAATTTGTAATAGTCAAAAAGTAGAAATCAAAATGTCCATCAAGTTATGAATAAACAAAACATACTGTCATAAAATGAAATTATTACTTAGCCATACAAGGAAAAAAAGTACAGATACATGCAACGACATAAATGAATCTTGAAAATATGCTAAGTGAAAGAAACTAGTCATGAAAGACCATATATCATGTAACTCCATTTAATGAAATGTCTAGAATAGGTAAATCCACAGACAGATGGCAAATTAGTGGCTTCCCAGGGCTGGGGGAGGAATAGGGAGAGACTGCTAATAGGTATAGGTATTTTAGGGAATGATGAAAATGTTCTGCAACTGACTGTGATGATGGAGGCACCATTAGTAAGCAAACTAAATATCACTAAATTGTATACTTTGGGCGAATGGTATGACATTTGAATTACGTATCAAAAATGTTTTTATTAAAAATAATTACAAGAAACAAGGCAGGCAATATCTTTGCACATCAAAATTTTGTTCTTACATTTTGGATCACAGAGCACTTTAGGCTGCAAGTAAATAGAAGGCCAATTCAAACTTGCTTTTTAAAAATGAAATATATTTGTTTTCTTAACAGGGAAATCCAAGTGATTTTGCTTCAGGCATAGCTGGATACTAGGATTCTTATGTTCCCATGAGTATTATTTTAGGAACTTGACTCTTACTTCTTAGGTTCACTTTTATTTTTCTCTGTTGTTTAGTCATTTGATAGCAAAGGTAGCCACTGAAGATCCAAACAAGTAAGTTTCAAAGCCTGTGACCCCTTAGCATACTTATCCATTGACAAAACAAAAACAAAAACAAAAAAAAAAAGACAGAATGCTTGAGTCCCAGTCAAATTATTTACTAGTCACCATGTCCCAAGAGCTGAAATCTTTTGATTGGCCCAGCTGGGTCCTATTTTCACTTCTGTGCCAGAGTGTCATATGATTGCCAGGTCCACCAAAATTACATGGAATGAGAGAACAACAGTGCACTAAGTCAAATTAAAGTGCATAAATGGAAGAGTAATCTGCTCAACATAATTACCCCCTTAAAAAGATTCCAAGAAGGGAACAACCTCAAAAGACTAATAGCACCCCTAAATACTACCTGACAGCAATTGGTTTTCAAACTTCTAAAGAAGCAAAACTCTTTTTAAAAAATGAAATATGACTGAAAATGGTAAAATGAACTAAAAATAAAATCTGAGTTATCTTGCTGTAGTAAGGATAATAGAAGACCCAGGACCCATTCTATTTAGCCTATATCTTAATACTCATGGGCTCCTAAGAATGTGGGGAAAAAGTCACTGACTAAACAATTATAAAACGCATTTTATATCATATACAAGAGAGGATCCAAGATGGTGGAGGAATAAGGGGAAGCTACACTAACCTCCTCCCAGGACCAGTCTGGGCTTACAACTTAATTGTCGAGAAATCATCTGGAATAACCAACACTAGCTGGAGAGAAGTCTTATAACTACGGAGAGACAGAAAAGCTGCTACATCACAACGTGACTGGTAGGGAATGTGGAGACGCGGAAGGGCTGGCTGGGCTCACACCGTGGCAGCTGAAGGGACTGAGAAACAGTTCAGCAGCTGGGGGCTCCCCCTGAGAAGGGCAGGGTCTAAACCCCCAGCCGGGCTCCCCAGCCTACAGCAACAGAGTGGAAAGTAAAATAGTATCCAGCTGTGAAAAGCGAAAAGCCACAGGGTTTCTTGCTAGTTGGAGAGAAACAGCTGGAGAAAAAGAGCTCTTAAGAGGATCACGTATGAAAATATTTTGGCACCCATTTACCCTGGGCTCAAGAAGAGGGAGGGCAGAGAGGACTAGAGACACCTGGGGAGAATTGGGGGCAGTAGCTTTGAGTAGAGAACTGAGGGAGCTGCTGACTGGGTCCCAGTGCTGACTCATTCCCAGTGCTGCAGGCAGACCATTCCTCTCCAAGTGGCGTCAGCCTGAGGGGAAGCAAAAGCCCGGTCCACAGGAATTAAGCTGCCACACTCTCGATGCTTAAGCCTGATGGCTGATCACAGATTGAATAGATTAACAACTAAAGGAGACAGACAAAGGCAGTAGATCTCTGGTAGTCTCCAACAGGCTGCCCAGGCCTAGACTGGTAGATGATCTGACACCACCAGGGGCAGATCCAGGAAGTGCAGATCAATCTAAGAAGCAGAAACAAACAAGAAAAGTCACAAAAATGGGTAGACGGGGAAACAACCCCCCATCGAAAGGAAAGGAGGGATCCCCAGAAAGAGTTCTAAAAGAAATAGAGAAAGCAAACTATCAGACATGGCATTTAAAACATGGATTATAGAGAAGCTCAATGAGCTCAGCTAGTTCAAAGAAAACTACAAAGAACTCCAGAGAAACTACAAGGAACTCCAAGGAAACTACAGGGAACTTACTAAGAATTACACCAGCATGAAAAGGACATAGAAGCGATTAATAAGAGCCAGGAGGAAATGAAGAATACAATTTCTGAATTGAAGAATACAGCAGAGGAATTAAAAACAGGCTAGAGGAAGCAAAGATCGAATGAGAGCTGGAGGGCAACGTAGAAAAAATTTCCCACACAGTACAACAAAATGAAAAAAGACTGAAAAAGAATGAAGAGGTTTTAAGAGAGCCGCAGGACAACATGAAACATAATAATATCCATATCACAGGAATACCAGAAGGAGAAGAAGAGAAGAAAGGGATAGAAAACCCGTTTGAAAAACTAATGACAAAAAACTTCCCTAACTTGATGAGAGAAGAGTCATGCAAGTCCAGGAAGCACAGAGGGTCCCAATGAAGATGAACCCCAACAGGCCCACTTCAAGACACATCATAATAAAGATGGCAACATTGAAAGACAAAGAGACAATCCTAAAAGCAGCAAGAGAGAAACAGCTAATAACATACAAGGGAGCTCCAATAAGGCTATCATCAGATTCCTCAACAGAAACACTGCAAGCCAGAAGGGAATGGCAAAAATCATTCCAAGCAATGAAAAACAAAGGCCTACAACCAAGAATACTCTATCCAGCAAGGCTCATTCAAAATGGGAGGTGAAATAAGGAGTTTCCCAGACAAAAGAAGGCTAAAAGAATACATCTCCACCAAACCAGCATTGCAAGAAATGCGAAAGGGTCTGCTTTAAGAAGATGAAGAAACAGAAAAACAGAGAGGAACACAAGTACAAAGGGGGAAAATGACAATGAATAAGTATCTATCGATAATAACCTTACATGTAAATGGATTAAATGCTCCAATAAAAAGACATAGGGTAGTTGAATGGATTAGAAAGCATGATCCACATATATGCTGTCTACAAGAGACCCATCTTAGAACAAAAGATCTACACAGTCTGAAAATGAAGGAATGGAAAAAAATATTTCAAGCAAATGGACATTAAAAATAATAGCTGGGGTAGCAATACTCATATCAGACAAAACAGATTTCACAGCAAAGGCCATAAAAAGAGACAAAGAAGGACATTTCATAATACTTAAGGGAAAAATGCATCAAGAAGACATAACCCTTGTAAACATATATGCATCCAACATAGGAGCACCCAAATATTTAAGGAAATTTTTGGAAGACTTCAGGAAGGATACAGACAGCAACACACTCATAGTAGGGGACCTTAACATCCCATTGTCAACAATGGACAGATCTTTGAAGCAAAGAAACACCAAGCATATTGAGGCATTGAACAATAAATACTCTAGATCAAATGGACTTAGTTGATATATATATATAGAACTTTTCACCCAAACGAAGCAAAATATGCATTCTTTTAAAATGCACATGGAACATTTTCAAAGATAGACCACATGCTAAGACACAAAACAAACCACAAAAAATTCAAGAAAACGGAAATTATATCATGCATCTTCTCAGATTACAATGCCTTGAAACTAGAAATCAACCTCAAGGAAAAAACACAAAGACATTCAAACTCATGGAGAATGAATAACCTGCTATTAAATAATGAATGGGTTAACAATGACATCAAAGAAGGAATCAAGAAGTTTTTGGAAACAAATGATAATGAACACACAACAGCCCAAAAACTATGGGACACAGCAAATGCAGTCCTGAGAGGGAAGTTCATAGCAATACAGGCCTACCTGAAAAGGATAAAAGAATCTCAAATAAAAAATCTAACCCTACAGCTACAAGAACTAGAACAACAACAACAAACAAAGCCCAGGGCGGGCAGAAGAAAGGAAATCATCAAGATCAGAGCAGAGTTAAATGACATAGAGACTAAACAAACAATTCAAAAGATCAACAAAAGTAGGAGCTGGTTCTTTGAAAAGATAAACAAAATCGACAAGCCTTTAGCCAGGCTAATCAAGAAAAAAACAGAGAGGACCCAAATAAACAAAATCAGAAATGAAAGAGGAGAAATCACGACCAATATCAAAGAAATACAAAGGATTTTAAGAAATTACTCCAAACAACTGTACGGCAAGAAACATGACAACCTAGATGAAATGGACAAATTTCTAGAAACATATAATCTTCCAAAACTAAATCAAGAAGAAATAGAAAGCCTGAACAGACCAATAACAAAGAGTGAAATTGAAACAGTAATCAAAAATTTTCCAGCGCACAAAAGCCCTGGGCCAGGTGGCTTCACAGGAGAATTTTACAAAACATTTAGGTAAGAACTAATGCCTACCTTTCTCAAACTATTCCAAAAAATCCAAGAAGAGAGGAAAACTCCCAAACTCTTTCTATGAAGCCAGTATTACCCTAATTCTAAAACCAGGTAAAGACACAACAAAGAAATAAAAGTATAGGCCAATATCGCTGATGAATGTAGATGCTAAAATCTTCAACATAATATTGGCAAACAGAATCCAGCAACACATTAAAAAGATCATACACCACGATCAAGTGGGATTCATCCCAGGAATGCAAGGATGGTTTAATATTCGCAAATCAATAAATATAATACATCACCTAAACAAAATGAAAGACAAAAACCACATGATCATATCCATAGATGCTGAAAAAGCATTTGATAAAGTACAGCACCCATTTATGATGAAAACTCTCAGCAAAATGCGAATAAAGGGAGCATACCTCAACATAATAAAGGCTATAGATTGGAAACCTGAAGCCAACATCATACTCAATGGACAAAAACTGAAAGCATTCCCCCTGAGATCAGGAACAAGACAAGGATGTCCACTCTCTCCACTCCTATTCAACATAGTGTTGGAGGTTCTAGCCGCAGCAATCAGAGAAGAAAAAAAACATAAAAGACATCCAAATTGGAAATAGGAAGTAAAACTGTCATTATTTGCAGATGACATGATAGTGTACATAGAAAACCCTATAGGCTCCACTAAAAAACTACTCTACCTAGTAAGTGAATTTGGCAAAACAGCAGGGTACAAAGTCAATATTCAGAAGTCGAAGGCATTTCTGTACACCAACAATAAAATATCAGAGACAGAAACAAAGAAACAAAAAATCCCATTTATTATAGCAACAAGAAAAATTAAGTACCTAGGAATAAACTTCAACAAGGAAGTAAAAGACCTATACTCAGAAAACTACATAACACTGAAGAAAGAAATTAAGGAGGATACAAATAAATGGAACCATATACCATGTGCATGGATGGGAAGACTCATCATTAAAATGTCCATATTACCCAAAGCAATTTATAGATTCAATGCAATACCTATTAAAATACCAACGACATATTTCACAGACCTAGAACAAACACTTCAAAAATTTATATGGAGCCAAAAAAGACCCCAAATAGCCACAGCAATCTTGAGGAAGAAGAACATAGTAGGAGGAATCATAATACCGGATATCAAACCATACTACAAGGCCACGGTAATCAAAACAGCCTAGTACTGGCATAAGAACAGACATATAGATCAATAGAACAAAATAGAGAGCCCAGAAATAAGCCCAGGTCTATATGGTCAACTAATATTTGACAAAGGGGGAAGGAACATAAAATGGAGTGAAAAGAGGCTCTTCAACAAATGGTGCTGGGAGAACTGGACAGGGACATGCAAAAAAATGAAACTAGACCACCAACTTACACCACACACCAGAATAAACTCAAGATGGATCAAAGACTTAAATGTAAGCCGTGACACCATAAAGTCCTAGAGGAAAACATAGGCAGGAAAATTTCAGATATCCCACGTAGCAATATTTTCACTGATATATCTCCTAAGGCAAGGGAAATAAAGGAAAGAATAAACAAACCAGACTACATCAAACTAAAGAGTTTCTGCTCAGCAAAAGAAAATATCAGCAAGATAAAAAGCGTACCACCATATGGGAAAATATATTTGCCAATGATACCTCAGACAAGGGACTGATCTCCAAAATATATAATTTATTTATACGACTCAACACCAAGAAGACAGGCAACCCAATTAAAAAATGGGCAAAGAACCTAAACAAACACTTCTCCAAAGAGGACATACGGAGGGTCCATAGACATATGAAAGAATGCTCAACATCACTACCCATCAGAGAGATGCAAATAAAAACCACAATGAGATACCACCTCACACCAGTCAGAATGGCCATCATCAACAAATCAACTAACAACTTGTGCTGGAGAGGATGCAGAGAAATGGGAACCCTGGTGCTTTCCTGGTGGGAATGCAGACTGGTGCAGCCACTATGGAAAACAGTTTGGAATTTCCTCAAAAAACTAAAAATGGAACTGCCATTTGAACCAGCAATTCCACTGCTAGGATTATACCCGAAGAATCCTGAAACACCAATTCAAAAGAACCTATGCACCCCTATGTTCATAGCAGTGCTATTTACAATAGTTAAGTGCTGGAAACAGCCTAAGTGCCCATCTGTAGATGAGGGGATCAAAAAACTGTGGTACATTTACATAATGGAGTACTATGCAGCAGAAAGAAAGAAGGAACTTCTACCATTTGCAACAACATGGATGAACTAGAGAGAATTATGCTTAATGAAATAAGCCAGGCAACGAAAGAAAAATACCTAATACTGTCACCTATTACAGGAAACTAATGAACAACACAAACAAATGAGCAAAACTGAACCAGAGGTATGTAAACAACAGGGAGGTGGGAGGGAGAGAAGGGGGTAAGAAGGGGAAGGGTCTAGTCAAAGAACATGTATAAATGACCCACGGACATGGACAACTGAGTGGGGACTGAATGTGGCAGGGGGGTGGGGGGGAAGGGTGCAGGGAAGCAAGAGGGGAAAAAAGTGGGACAACTATAATGGAAAAACAAACAAAAAATTTTTAGTGGGGGAAAAATGAAAATATAAAGAATGGAAATGCCAGTTCAGTGGATATTAGAAGGACAAGGATTTTCCTTCACACTGTATATTTTTCTCCCTATCTGATACCTCCAGAGTTTGGCATTCTAAAAAAGTAAGTAATGACATAAGTTTCTTTGCATAAAACTAATAAGACCAGTTGTTAATAGAGGTTTTTTGTTTTTTTTTTTTTAACTAAGACTTTGACTGGAATGTCATGCCTGAAGGAGACATGCTTGGGCGTTGGTTGTTACCAAAAAGCCCCGAGGAACTGGGATTGACTTTCAAAAGTAATGAAAGTCCACTAGATAAAAGGCCTGGTACCTTGGATGAATGCGCGGTCCATGGCAATCTTGCCAGGAAAGGAATGAAGGTTGTTTTCCTGAAAGATGGCTAGAAGGGACCTTAAGGCACAATGGAAAACCAGAAGGACTTGGAAAAGACAGGTGTGTACAGGCAAGACTGAACGCCAGGTATGTGGTTCTGCTTCTGGGCCCTGAAGGGCAGACTGAAGGTCACCCTAAATGTTCCTTGCATAAGTTCCAGCAAAGCGGAACTAAAGATCATAAGTGATCATTTTCTGCTCTTGTGTTTATGCAAATGAACAGGATAAATTAAAAATGGACTTAATGCAGTCCCTTTAATGACAAGGAGGGTAATCTTAGGGAGAAAAATCATTATTCAAGGAAAATCACAATGCTCAATGGTAGACTATAAAGTAGTGCAGCTAACCGTCTTTAAAGTTTCTTTTCATTTAAAATATATTTTCATTTGAAAGTTAAACTATGTCTGTGGTATCATCAAAGATGTTTAATTTACAGGCAAGAAGAACGTCACATGACTTGCAACTGGATGTCTTTCCAATAAGACAGTCTTATAGATTTAGAGACTTGTTTGTGGGTTATGTTACATAAGTTAACATGTGTTTTCTGTTTTCAAAGGGCATAAGCCTATGATCTCATTACCTGAGTGATTGTCTGTACGCACAGGACTCACTTAATCCTGTCTGCAGCGCTGCCTCCTGAGACTCAACGGTTTGGCTGAACTAAGTGGCTGGGTTGGTGAAGAATGGGGTGGTCTGTGGGCTTCACTTTAAAACTGGTTTCTCTTTTCTATCCTAATGGCTTGGACAGAAAGAGCCCAGAGGTCTGAGAGGGGGGAAATCTAAACTATTTCCCTCAGCCCAAACTAAGTATAATGGGCAAAAGGGTTTTGGACAGGTGAGATGAGCCTGGCACACCTTCCTCCAAAGAAGCCCTTCTTTTCCTTAATGTGGGACATTGAAAAATTAATCCCTGCCTTTTGTCATCTAGTGGTTATGGATTGAAGGATGTCTTTTAACCCTATTGCCAAATCTGTTGCCCCCAGAATACAACAAGGATGCCAGCCTGTTAAACCAAGCACGCTGTTGTCTGGGGACAGCCAACTGACCTGGAGTCTGCGAGATCCTTTCCCATGTGGGAAGGCCACCCTCCCCTGCACACCCCCACTCTTATTAGGGATTTCTGGACCCAAGGGTAGGTAGGACGATGACCATGTCCAGCTTGAAGCAGCTAGAGGAGCTCGAGACCTTTGCCCATTGTCCTTTATGAGATTATAAAGGGTCTTAAGTCTGAGAGGGAGGGATTGTTATTTTTTATTGTTAAAATAATTAATTAATCATTTCTTTATTTAAAAAAAAAGAAGAACATATTAAAGGGTGAAGCAGGAGAGCTTGTCTGTACAACCCATGGGCATGGACTTGGGGGGTTTGCTGGGGGAAGGGGGGTGCTTGGTGGAGGGGAGCAAAGGAGAAAAAATTGGAACTATTATAACAATATAATCAATAAAATATATTTTTAAAAAGTAATTAATGATAGATGGCATAGCATATAAACACACACCCCATATATATACATATACAAAACAAATACTTTCTGTCTTCTTCTCTTATTGGTAGTCTTATTAATAGTTACCTAATGAGCCATTATTTTACTGGAACAGAAATTATAGTGTATCTTTCAAATTTTCTGAAAGATTATTTGAAGTTTCTCCTTAAAAGTCTTTACTGAAAAATTGATAATTGTTTTTAAGACTTTCCCAAGAAGTGTGAAGTAGTATAAACAGCAAAAAAGGTATAAAAGCATCTGTTCCTTCATGAACTTTAATCACATCCAGAACAGCTGCAAATATACCTTAAAATATACCGCCCCCTAAAAAAGGGAAGAAAAATGCTAGGTAAAATCTACAACTAATTTTTGAAATAGCTACTAATGAGACTATTTTGAATGCTCCTACTTGCAAAATAAATTTGCTTCAAAGGAGGAAATAAAACAGCATATCTGGAAATTTCTTAATAAGCTACTTGAGAAATTTGGGCCACTCAAAGCATTCACCAAAGGCTCTTCTTAAATCTCAAAAGCAAATACCTGTAAACTGTAGATGGGTTATTTCTGAAGTAGAGATTCATACAAAGGTAATATTTTATTACAATGCACTGAAAGTGTCCCTCAATCATCTATTCCTACATCTGTCCATATAGATAATGATAAGTATGAGAGAAAACAATTGGCATGTAAACAACCTAACTTCAAATTTTAGTACGTATTCACTTCCACCGTTTTTCATACACACCCCTGATACGGAAAGAGCCGTCACCATGTCTCTCCACCACGAGATGATCTATGTGAATGGCTACAGGCGCCGGCTCAAGGGAGACTGTACTACAGCGCGGGCTGTCATCCTATAGGAAAGAGAAATAGTATCAGCATGTTGTTATCAGAGTAAATGATTACATTAATGTCATTATTTTCTTAAAAACATTTCTCCAGTCAATATTTTTAGTGCATTAGAAATGCATCTTTACATGCTTTAGTTATTATAGAAAAAACTGACCATTCTGTTTTGATATTTTTTAATTTCTAAGAAGGATCTTTACATCCTTCATCACAAAGACCAACACATTCATTTCAATAAATGCTGGTAAAGTATATATTACAGAGAAGACATATTCTTAGACATGAATCAAAGTTCAGGTAGGCAAAGTGAACATTTATAATATGAAAATATGAAAATATTTAACATACTTTTAAATTTATTTTTGTGTTAGAAACTTGTATCTTCATTGGCATCACTGTTGCAACCGTTTCATCTTCCAAAAAATGTTGAATATTCATAAGAGAAGATGTGAGAAATTCAGTGCTAAAGTTTTCTATATGGCATTGTAGAAATCCATGTTTTTTCGCAAGCATAGAATGTATTACAGCACCAGGCCCACTTTCAAATCTCAAAGCAATCTCAGGAGAGGATTTGGAATTAATAACCACTTTATGATCAGAACCTACAGAAAAAGAACAAATAAAAATTATAACTGTGGTACTACTCAAAAATGTCACTCACAATTATTTGGCATTAGAAGTTATTGTCACTTTGTACAATGGTAAAGCAATAATAAAGTTTTAATATTTACCTGTAATTTAATTGCTATTTACAGTACATATACAACATACCACATACAACCCTAATTTCAATCTTTATACATAATATTCTACTGCAATAACGTTTACTTGTCTCTATTTTTTTTCAGTAACATGAAGCAACATAAATCTGATATCATGCATACCTCAGATACTTAAGTGTGTCTGAGTATGTACCTATCTATACATTTGTAATATAATGGATGACTGTCATGAAGAAACAATCGTGGCATTTAAAGTGAATCCTAAGCCATTTCTCAAGAAGTAACAGAAGATGAAAGTTTTGCACCTTCCTTATTAAAACTGGGTATTAAATATTTACATTTATTTATGCCTCAGCCTTCTTCCAAAAAAGAACTTCAGGTACTTACAGAGATATAAATAAATACTCGAGTTCAAAAATAAATTTTATAATTTCAATAAAGCACCCACAGAATATACAATTTAAAAAAAAGAAAAGTTTCTAGAGGAACCATTAAACTAAATTGGCCCATTTATCATAGTAACTATTGTTTATTTTATTTTACCTACTTACCTAAAGAATAAGAGACAACATGCACATGGCATAATCAGATAAAAAAGTAAGCAGTAGAAAAATAAGGATAGAAAGGAAAAGGAAAAACTAAGTAGGAAGGTTAATAATTCAAAACATATTATTTAAATTTCTATACCAAAGGTGGACCAAAAATGAGCTTTGTGGCAGCAAGGAGAAAAATATGATCCAATTCACAATAGATAAAATTTATGAGTTAAAGCAAACTAATTGTTCTGGAAAGGCAAAGCAGTTTCAGTTATTGAGGAATCAAAGTTATCTGTCCTGTGGGTCCTCGAAAGCAGACCCCACTAATTAAATTCATGATAGAAAATCTTTCTTTTCCCTCAGTATAGACGTGAATATGTATTTAGATATGTTAGTGTTTTTTTCCTATACGAAGAAAAATAAAAGTTAATTAACCTTCTATTTAAAAGAGCGATTAGAAACAAACCATTTGGTAAATGTTAATTTATGGTGTCTTTTACCAATCTATATATGTCTATGTATCTATATCTACACACACATGCACCAGATGCATACTCCATGGAGCTGAGAACCAGAAATAATTTCAAACAAAAAGAGTGCTTACTTGGAGTAGAAATAAAGTAAAATCTTCATTAGTCAAAAACCACTCCTCTCTACTATATCTTATGCCATAAAACTATTATATTAAGGTCTTCCTATCAAAGGCATCCAAAATCCACACATTATAGAAAATAAAAACAACCAAACAAAATACAATCTTTGTTCTATATGTTTATTAATGTTTGAGATGTTAAAACTAATTTTTTTTTTCATTTATCCCCTTTCCTTTTCCTTTTCCCTCCCTCCCTTCCTGTTTGTTTTTTTATCCTTCTAACAGCCGAGACAGTTGAGAAAAATAAGGTATTAGACAGCACTGACTATATAACCCATACATACAAGGCATTTCAAAATGACTTCCTCAGTTAGGAAGAACATGAACAAAAGTAATAGAGTACTAAGTGAACTATAAAGAAAAGTGGAAAAAAAATAATGCTGAAACTGGGAATACTCTAAAGCTGTACAATTTAAAAAGAGGTACGGTTGGGTATAGAACTACAATCTAGTTTTGAAATTCTATGTTCAATCGTTTTTTGGTTTTGTCCACTATGAAACCTTTCCAACTATATACTTAGCTTTTTTCTTTTTGCATGCTATTGGGATTTATACTTCCTAATACAAAATTCTTGAACTTTTCTTTTTCAGCAGATACATTGTAAACTGCAAGGCTTACACACACAAAAAAGCCAGGAGCCAATTTTCTTTCCATGATGCTGGTTTATAGGGAAATGGCACATTTATCTGCAATTCCTATGATGTGAAGTGACAGCACACTTATTTGCTATCATGTAGGAGTGTATGTTATATATCAGATATAGCATTCTGTGCTTAAAGCAAAGAAAAATATTACAGTGTAGTGACTTTTAAAAGATTTAAAGAACTGAATATTGTCACTGTAGATTCTTAGTATAACTATTATAATAAGTTCATTTCTTCCAATGACTAAACACCACAAATAACTATATTTAAACTTTGAAAAAGGGATGGTTTAATGTGGCTTCCTCTTCATACACTGCATGCTTTGTTGCTTATATCCTTCTATGTTCAAGGGAAGGTGTTTATTTTAGAATAAAATACTATAAGGACAGGATACATGATTTTTTCAAATACCAAGTATTTGGAAATATTTGCTTATAAGCAAAACAATGGAATATAGAAATTGACATTCTAGTATGGAACTAAGTTTGACCTTACAGAATTACTCTATCACTCTTTTCAGATAGAAAGAGCTCAGTTTTCTCAAACTCATTATCTCAAACAGAAAACGAAAAAAGACAGAATTTATCAATAGCAGAAACAGAAAAATATCAGAGACTACACCTTCAACAGATTATATTTCTAATAACTTAATCAACATTATAAAAATGAAGTGATTTAAAAGAATAAATCTCTGATGTAAATGTAATGTCCCTTGAATTCACCTATATACTGACAGGCATATGTATAAAAAAAGAAGTTTAAGTCATATTAAAGTCTCACCTACTGGACGATTACAAAGGTAGTGCCGAAGACTCATATTGCCTAATTGAGCCGGTGTTACTTGATCCACTTGAAGACAGATTTCTGTATCTTCCCCTCGTATGTCAATTTCCCCATTAACACCAGTAATTTTAAACATCACGACTGACATCTGACAATGATTACATAAATAATATTAGTATACCAAGTAATTAAAACAAAATTTAATAAGTAACACAGGAAACTAATAATATAACCTCTAAAAATACAACTGTGGGCCAATAAACCAACTATATACTATGTAAAATCATTTCCATTAAAAGTTGACCATATTTTCTAAGTCATACATAAAATATTTCACCAGGTAAAGAGGGCTTAAATAAACCAGTAATATTACTTCATTAGTAGAAAGCCCCTCATAGGAACTGTCTACCATCCTTATTATAAAACTTTTTCAAAGTATATTTAAATAGAGACTAAAATAGACTGAAAAAAAAAGGATAAAAGAAGATAGAACTTACCCTCCTCAATAAAAAAACAAAAAATTTAAAGTGAAATTCAGGAAAAAACAATTCAGTAAGAGGGAAGAATTTTCAGGTGTATAAAGTGAATTTTCAAGAGAAAACAAAGTGGATCACCCACAATCTAAGTCAATTCATTTTATATATTAATGTCTTAAAATGTGAATAGATTAGATATGAGATTAAGCTGGCAGCATTTCTCTTCATAGAATCTCTCTGAAATGATTACCAGATCATTATAATTTTCTTGAGCACCCTCTGAATTTGTACTGATGGCATCTGGAGAGGTTTCACCACAATTCTGTTGGTTTGCGGTGGCATTTACACTATCTGCTGGGCTCTGAAAATTTGTACTCGAATTTTTTTTAATACCTGAAATGATACAAAATACACTAATAAATTTAAATCAGTTTTACAAATGATCCAAAAATGTTACATTTATCTAACCAAGATGGGCAATCCCTTTAATGCATTCCTAAACATAACCTTATTCATTTTCTTTATGTTTTTTATATATTTTTAGAGAGAGGATTTGGGAGGGAGAAATAGAGAGGGAGAAAAACGTCAACGTGTGGTTGCCTCTCGCATGCCACCAACTGGGGACCTGGCCCACAACCCAGGCCTGTGCCCTGGACTGGGAATCGAACCGGCGACCCTTCAGTTCGCAGGCCAGTGCTCAATCCACTGACCCACATCATCCAGGACTAAAAGACAATAAACAAAGAAAAATTAAATTGTGATTAGTTAGCATATATTGTAATTAGAAATACCTTTTCACAATAAAATATTAGAGATACTTAAGCCCTGAAGTTAGACAGTACAACAAGAAATCTACCACAGTGACCACAGCCTGTGTTCTCCATGTTAGCACAGTGCTTGTGCAACGGGCAGGTTTGTAGTCAGCCAGCATGGTCCCCTGTACTTTGTCCTACATTGAATAGTTCCAGTTTTACCCCTTAATTTTACTTTTCAGTATCCTAAAGTAACTTCTAATTATCTTCTACATGAAGTTGATGCCACTATCATCAATGTAATCGTTCTCAAACCTCTTCTACCTGCTTTAATTTCTCAATGTGCTATATTTCAATATTTCTCAAATTCTCTGTGGTAAAAGATAATTTTCTAAACAGTGTCTGTCACAGATCAATACTTTTTTAAAATACTGTAAAAGTAATTACTAGAAAAATTAGATTAGAAAAACCAAAGACATACAAAACATGGCCTCAATGTTTTTTTTATTATTATATTTACTACTTTACAATCAGCTTCTAACCCAATGCCTGACAACATAGTAGGTGCTCAATAAATTATCCACTGCAATAATGAATAAAACTATTTTTCATGCCAGGGACGATGTATATAAATACAACTGTGGCCTGAAGAGATAATAAACTCCCATTTTACAGGGAGTTCCTAACATAGTTAGGGTTTAAGGAGGCTTCCCTGATCAAGTAATATTTAAGCAAAAGTAAACAGAAAAAAAATAGTATCCTATGCACAGGTACAAAGACCCTAAGGAGGAAAAAGATTTGTCACCATCAAGAAATTTAAAAAAGATTGAAATATACTAAAGTACATTTGAAGTGCAGTAATAAGCACGTGGAAAAACAGCAGAAATGATACAATGGGGCCATATCACACAGAACATTGTCGTAATGTTAAGGTTTTTTAATTTATAGCAGTGAGAAGTTATCAGGATTAAAATGGAAATCAACATGATAGTATTTACATTTTCTAAAAGAGTATATTCTTCCTATGGAATGAAGAATGAACTGCAAATTGACAAGAACAGAAGTGGGGAAACTAGACTGGAGCCTATGGTAGAGTCGTAGCCCAGCTATGTGTTTGTTTCTCTGTATATAAATATGTATACAAACATATCTACACATGTATGCCTGTTTGCATACATATGTTAGAGTATATATGTATAAACATATACAAATACATAGAAAAAGATCTGAAAGTGCACTGTGTATACCAAAAGTTCAAATGGGTGTTATTTCTGGAGTAGGGAAAGGTATCAAGGGCCAGAGTAAGAGCAGTTTAAAGTGACTCCTTCATTTTTCACTTTGGATATTTCCATAATATCTGATTTTTTTTTTACACTGAGAAAATACTCATACATTTCTTATAAAATTAAAGAAAATAAAAAACAAGAGTGTTCCTAATGAAAACCGATTCCTGTGACATAAAGAAAATTATTACAGTTCAGGAGATTTAGGGCTATATAGTCACATACTTAAACATTACACACAGAAATAAAGTCTTGATTATTTTTCAAGATCCTAAAAATAGTCTACTGCTGCACTCTATTCTAAAGTAATTAGAAATGGAAGCAAACTTCATGAATGATATTAATTATAGCATTTTTATAACAAACCATAAACAATCTAAACATCCAACATCATTACATTAAATAATATTAGAAAATGCACATGTGATAGAAAGGTTAAAAAATCATCTATGTAACATGACATCTAATACATATATATGTGATAACATATAAAAATTTATAGAATAAATTATAGTTGGTATCACTAGATTGTGGAACTTTGGAGTTATTTTATTTTCCAAACTGCAGTTGTCTTTATTTTCCAAATTGAGTGACAGTCACTTTTATTTAATATTCAGAAATAACAATGGAGAAAATCACGGGTGTTTTTTGAGACTAAGCAGGGATATTTTCTAAAGGGACACTGTTTTTGAAATATATTTTGATCACAGAACATAACTCCTATGCTAAAGTAGGATATAAAATCATAAAGGTGGAAGAGGAACTAGCAATAGAGCTCTATGAATCTAAAATAGATTTTTATGACCCATATTAGTTCCTTTTCTCCATTTAACTGGTAGAATATGCTGAAAAGGTGATTGCTATGAATTGCCTGCAACAGGGTTAGATCAGGGCTTTTTGGTATGATAATCATTTCCACGTCTACAGGGCTCATATAGCATACTGGCTTGTTAAATGCTTAGACCCTTTAGTCAGAGTAGCTGAATTCCAAATCTACCGCTATTGTTTCCTGACTGTATACTAATTTCTCTAAGCTTCATTTCTGAAGCTATGAGTCTTTCCTTACCTAACCTGTCTTCAAATACATCGAAAAGGTTATTACTCTATATACAAAAAGTAATTTGTATGTGTCTCTCATCCCTTATGCTTCAGTGTTGGGGACAACTATTCCCTGGCTATGACCCATGCTTTTATTCCTGTTCTCAAAGTCCCCAATGCCTTAGTAGTTGGAATGCATGTAATTCTAAGTCATTCCTAGTTGTCTTTACTGGGGCATTGGTAACCTCTGAACCTGACCAGATAGTTCAGTAGGTTAAAGTGTTGTCCCAATATCTGAAGATTGCAGGTTCAGTCCCCAGTCAGGACACATACAAGATTCAACAAATGAATGCATAAATAAGTGGAACAACAGAATCAGTATTTCTCTCTCTCTCTCTCTTTCTCAAATCAGTAATTTTTTAAAATTTTTAAGAAGGGCAATCATGCAGTTCCATCAGATATAATCATGTAAAGAAATCTGGCAAAGATGAATGTGTAGTTAGACATGCTTCGCCTCCTTCTACAACCACAGAAGGATTACAGCTACCTCAAAACAAAAAACAACCAGACCTACCAGAAGATCAAACTGCATGGAAGTCCAACAAACAAAAATATAAAGAAGA
Source organism: Furipterus horrens (assembly GCF_987537825.1). Lineage (NCBI taxonomy): Eukaryota > Metazoa > Chordata > Mammalia > Chiroptera > Furipteridae > Furipterus > Furipterus horrens. The sequence goes on along the minus strand of NW_028327174.1, from coordinate 16,936,067 downwards.
AATATCCACACTGACAGGTAGGAGCAGGGGAGATGGGAGCTGGGGCAGAGGACGCAGTGCAGTAGCAAAAGGCAGTAGCTGTGGCTGACCAGTGAGAAGAGCAGTCACGCATTATAAAAGCCAGAAGGGAAACCTGGGGAGCGATCCCAGTCCCAGGCCAGACAGCACAGCTCATGGTTCCAGTGCTAAGAAAATAAAGCCTTGTTGATTCTGGCTGTGAAAACCAGTGGGGGTTGAGGTGACAGAAGAAACTGCTGGACTCTTCAGGAGTCCAGAACATACACAAACCCACCCACTCTGTGAACCACCACCAGGACAACAGCTAGAGGGGTGCCAGTTGCATATGGGAAGTGGGTGAAGTGACGGGGAAAAGGGTGAGTGCTCAGCAAGCGGCACTGTTCCCTCTCTGAACCCTCCCCCACATACAGTGCCACAAGGTGGTAAAATGGGTCACCTAGAACTGACAAATACTTAAGGCTCCTTACAATGTAACAGGTGCGATAGCTCTACCTAAGACACAGAGGCAAATGCAAAGGCTGTCAAGTTGAGCAGACAAGAGAAGTATGGCCCAAAAGAGGAAACAGATCAAGGCTCCAGAGGGACAACTAAGCAACAAGGAGATAGCCAACCTAACAGACGCAGAGTTTAAAACACTGGTGATAATGATGCTGACAGAAATGACTGAGTATGGCAAACACATAAGGGAAGAAGTGAAGGCTATACTAAGTAAAATGAAAAATCCACACAAGACCAATGGTGAAGGAAAGAAAGCTGAGTTTCAAATCAACAATTTGGAACATAAGGAAGAAATACACAACCGATCAGTATAGAATAAGAAACAAGAATTGAAAAAAATGAGGAGAGGATGAGGAACCTCTGGGACAACTTTAAATGTACCAACATCCGAATCATACGAGTGCCAGAAGGAGAACCAGAAGAGCAAGAAACAGAAAATTATTTGAAAAAATAATGAAGGAACACTTCCCAAATTTAGCAAAGGAAATAGACATATGAGTCCAGGAAGCACAGAGTCCCAAACAAGCTAGACCCAAAGAGGACCACACCAAGACACTCATAATTAAAATGCTAAGGGTTAAAGATAAAGAAAGAATCTTAAAAGCAGCAAGAGAAAAGAAGACAGTTACCTACAAAGGAGTTCCCATAAGACTGTCAGCTGACTTCTCAAAAGAAACTTTGCAGGCATGAAGGGACTGGCAAGAAGTATTCAAAGTGATGAAAAGCAAGAACCTACAATCAAGATTACTCTACCCAGTAAAGTTATCATTTAGAATGGAAGAGGAGATAAAGTGCTTGCCAGATAAGGCAAAGTTAAAGGAGCTCATCATCACCAAGAGCTTATTATACGAAATGTTAAAGGGACACATTTAAGAAAAAGATCAAAACTATGAACAATAAAAGGCCAACAGACTCCCAACTATCAACAAATGAATCTAAAAACACAAAACAAACTAAGCAAACAACTAGAACAGGAACAGAACCAGAGATATGGAAATCATATTGGAGGGATATCAGTGGAGATGGAAAGGGGGAGAATTGGGGAAAAGGTGCGGGGATTAAGAAGCATAACTGGTAGGAACAAAAAAGACAGGGAGATGATAAGAATAGTAAAGTAAATGGAGAAACCAAAGAACTTACATGCATGACCCATGGCGTGAACTAAGGTAGGATTGCTGCTGGAGGGAAGGAAGGTTACGGGCAGAGAGCAAAGGGGAAGAAAAATTGGGACAACTGTAGAAGCATAATCAATAAAATATACTTTAAAAAAAATAAAATTAAAGATAAATAAATAAATAAGAAAAAAGATATAATCATGTATATGAGAGAATCCTGATATGGAAATAAGTAGATCCAGTCTGGACTCCAGTCCTAGGACCACGTAATTGAGACCACCCAATCAAAATTCCAGATATAGAAGTATCTGTAAGAGAGCTAGAAGCTTTAACACTGTCTGCTTTATGATCTATATGCAACACCAATAAGCGTTAGAGGCAGCCATGGATGGGAAAAAAGAAGAGGGGGTGGGGGAGAGAAAGTGAGAAGTATCTGGTTAAAAGAAGCACTGGAACAACTATTAGAAAATTAGGTGCAATAGTCTTTGTGTATAAATAAAATGTATTTTGAGGGATATAATTAATTATTGAATATAACTAAAAATACTTAAACATCACTCCAAAGATATGTGTTTGTGTATATGTAAAATAAATTCCTTACTGTATTGTTTTACCTTTTTCCAGAAATATATGGCTATCATTTCCATCACTTTCTAACAACTGTTCTTCCAAAATCATGCTGTCAAGTGAAATGGTATCCAATGAGGTTTGTGAGGAGCTTCTTTTTATGTTCCTATAAGAAATACAGAGTGGAGCCAGGTTTGGTGGGCACCATTCCTTAGGTTTCCCACTGTTTACACAAGTATTAGAATATCATTGCATAAGGTAAAAACTTCTAAAAATATTTCTTAACAAAATTAAAATATGTATATAGTATCCCCAAGTTTTTAAATTATATTTTGTAAGTCTAATCTCAAAGTATTTTCATACTTTGAAAAAACTACTCTTCCATACGTTAAACCCCTGACAATGTCATATTTTGTCATGTTTTCAGTCCAAAAACAAAATATGCACTCACACAAATACACATGCACGTGCACCCCAAAACAACCCCCCCCCAATTCCAACAGTACATTGTTACCTTAAAGATGACTGTGATTTAAGTGTTCTAACTGTGGGTGCTTCTTCTTTACTGCTTTCCAGGTTCTCAGAGAGTGAAGCTGTTTCTGGAAGCAAATCTTCAGCTTTGAAGATAGATTCTATGGCTTCATTTCCTTTTCTAGTTAAACTATTTGAAAGCATGTTTTGATTACGATCATTACCAAATAACAGCATACTTGAATCTTCTCTGTAGTTTAAGACACTATTTGAATCCGTATAAAGTAAGTCCTTTTTGTCACCTCTTTCTAATCCCATTTCCCCTGAGCCACTTTTGCAAAGAATTCCACTACTTTCATCTTCACTTATTTTCTCTAAGTTTTTATCTGATAAGTAATCCAGAAAAGAAATACCTTTTTGCAGATTTGTATCACTAGCTGATTTAAAAAGCAAAGGATCCTTCAAAGGGACATGGCTAAGGTCAACACTCATAGATCTGTTATCTGACTTATGATTAACAGTTATACTTCTAATTTGATTTATACCACTACTAACTTGTTTCTTTTTTGAAGACAAGAATTCTCCATTTTCTGTAGGCAAATAATCCGAAACCACTGGGATCACACTTTCAGAAACAGGAGACTTGACAGTATTTGCTTGATCCACTGGGTGTAGTAAAAGAGCCACTTCTGCACTTTTAAGTAAAATTCCAATGCAAATGGATGTCTCACTAGCAGGACTGCCAGTCACAGCTTCTACATCATTCTTTAAGTTCTCTGAAAGCAGGATAAGTGACTCATGGAGGAAAAGCAGGAACAGATACTGGTAGTGATTGATCTGCATAGTGATATGTTTATGAACATGAACCAGGACATGAATATCTGCATCTGATGATGAAGAGGAAAATCTTAAAAATGTATCTGAAGATTTCTGACCACCATTTGTCAAGGGCTCAGACTCTGTACTGTAGAACTCCTTCAAAAGCTTTTTCCGCTTCAATCGGCCAGTCAGGTCACTAGATTCACTTTGTGATGTATTTAGAGATACCTGATTACAAGTCTGCAGCTCTTTTTGAGACCGTGCATACCTTGTTGGTTGACAGATCCAGATGGAAAGAGGGAAAGAGTCTATAAAATTTATTGGCCGTCCTTTTCCACTTTTCATCACTTCATAATCTATCCAAAATTGAGAAAAGTACACAGCCCAAACATCTGTGGCAGCAGAAGTTTTAAGAGTGTGTTTATTCAACTTGGGAGTAATATTTCCTTTATAAACTTCATGCATTTTGGTATCTTGTTCATGAGCATGTCTCTGGAAGATTGGATGCAGAAGATTAAAATTGTCACCAGATTTGGGAAAGCTGGTAAATGTTTTACTGAAAAAGTTGCAATCTTTAAAGTTTTGAAACAAGGCTTCTAGATCAGAATGTCGACAGTTTGGACAGTGCCTTGTATTTGTGGCAATCATTTCAGAACTCTGAATAGAAATTGCATGTGGTTGATCCTGATGACATTCAAATTTCACTTCAGAAGGAACAACAAACTAGAAGAGAAAAATGTAAATCTAGTCTAACTTACAAATCCATATATCTTGAAACTAAAATAATCAAAAACAATTCTTTTTAACATTCCCACCCGAAATACTGCTTTCCTAATCAGACATAAAATACTAACTTTCTGCCCCTAAATCTTTTCATTAAACTGAGTATAAAAGAATAAATAAGTTACTACTAAGGAAAGCTTTAAAAAAACATAAATTATGAAAAATATATATAACACAAATATATTTGCATACAACATATCACAAAATAAAAAGAACAAAATTAAATTAAACCAGTAATACTAAATGCTTATTCTGCCATGAGCATACATAAGACAGTGTCAAGTTTAAAAAAGAAAGTTTTTTGTTAGGGTATTTTAGATTCAAGCAATTTGGAGGATGAATAAATGATGAATTATTACTCGACAGATTATCATTAGAATCCTTCTTTTGGAGAAAAATATTAAGAAAATAAACTTAAATGTATAGGTCCAGTAATATACTAAAAAAATTTTCCAGATATCATTAAGCCCAGTCCTTACAATATTCACATCAAAGAGTTCAAAGTGACTGGTTTTAAAACTGGCCATACTCAGAAAATGTAAAGATCATTATATAATTATATTTTTAATTATAATTCTGTTACAAAATGTGTTTCTTTATACTGAATATTGTAAGATTTTAAAAACATTTTTATAATGTAATTGTTAATTATTAATCCCAATTTACAGAAAAGAAATTAAAGGTATATAAATTTAGTCTACCAGCAACACTGAAGTTTTCATCCATGCCCTAGGCTTATTTTACACTAAACATTTTTTTTTTTAATTTCCTTCCTTTAAAGTTTAAATGTCCATGGAATTCAAATTACCGATCACTTGGCTGTAATACTGAGCAACTTTCTATTATCTTTGGATATTAATAATAGAATAAATGTGAATACATAAAACTCAGATTTCACTTAAAAGCTTCATTGTATTATTTACCCTCTTTAAAAGAAAATTTTTATCAGCTCGGGTAAGAAGTAGGAACAAAATGACTGATTTAAATTTTACGTCTACTGCTTACCTCCAAATGGATGAGCAATGAAAAAAATAAAAGGTAGAGAAAGAAGCAGGAAAGTCTCTTAAAGCTTCTATAATTGAAAATTAAAACTAAAATTTCAAAATCAAAATTAAGATGCAATGAAGGTGATTTATATTTGAATGCCCCTCTTAAATCCTGGAAATTATAATGGTGTTAAGTTTCCTTCTGTACAAATGGTTTTGCTCTCGTAGCCCCTTGTTTATATGATACCTTTAGCATTAAGCCATCAACTCGAATATCAACATGCTCATCAGATTTTGAATTGTCATTCAACTTGTAAACAGCCATAAATTGATTAAGGCTCTGTTTTAAATCCAACAGAAATTGATTTAACCATAGAATACTTCTTTCATCCACAGTAAACTGTAGTGCATTCAGCTGGCTATAAAGGTTGGGAGATGGAACTGTGGAGAAAAAAATTTCAAAAAGATTTTTAATAAACAGATAGTTCTGAATCTTCCCTGAGAACAGAAAAGACATTATTAACATATTTATTCTTTTTAAATTAAGGTCAAGTTTTTCAGATAGTTACAAAACTAAAGTGACACATGTAGATGATAGCAAACACATTTAGATAGACAAAAATCATATTTTTGTTTCACTAACTGAAGAATATAAAATTTAATCTAAAACTAACTGTACAGATGGGAAATACTGTTTAGATTTCTTTTCCTAATGTTACAGTCACCAATAAGCAAACTTTCAAAAACTTTGCCTTTTCAATGAATTACTACATTAGTTGTGATCCTTAATCACTTATTTCTGTAAGGACTTCCACTACCTGAATCTTAATCTGAATCCTCCACAAAGAGGTAAGTGGTCAACCAGGCAAAACTCTGTGAGAGAAGGGACCATGTACAGTTTTACTCTCCTGTTAATGCTAAACTTAGAATAGTGCTTGGTGCAAAGTAAAAACTCAACTATCTCTGAAGTAATCAAATGAATATACTCATTTTCAAAGCTCCCCCAAAATATTAGAATGCCTGGGGGTTAGATAAATGTTTTGGTGCTAATAAATGTTAAACTAATATTTTTAATTAGAGTATATATCACTTCCAGAAAGCCACATATATTTATGTCATAAAAGCCAGTATCATTTTCAGATCATCTTGATGAAGCTATTTTATTCCAAAAATTCAGACCTATTTATCTCTACCAAAGCAAACAGTATGCATATATAGAACTTTTAAGCTTTATTAATTTAAGAAAAATAAGCCCAAGGGATGGGATAGCAGTAGAAACAGCATTACGTATAACAACGTCCTGAATAGAAAGGATTTCTTTTTCCTTTCTTTTTCTTTCTTTCTTTCTTTTTTTTTTTTTACACTCCTTCTTCCATTTCTCTGTCTCTCTCCTCACTCTCTCTTTCATTTACTTTTTTCAGGAATTATTCACTATGTATTACGTTAAGCACAAAGAATTAATTTTTAAAAATAGGACATGGTTCCTTTCCTTAAAAAAGTTCATAGACTAACACTCAAGAGAGACAAGAAAGCAGACACTCTGTAATTCAGCTCCAACATTCACTTGGCATGCAGATGCTTGTCTTTGGAAAGAGCAAGGAAGTGGGATGTTAAGGAGATCGCGCCACACTCTGGAAGGGAAGAAAGGAGAAGGCAATCTCAAGTACAGAATAAGTGACGGTGGCAGCCACACAGAAGACTAGACAGCAAACCTAGTCCCCAAGGCTAGAGCACAAAAGGAAAGAAGAACCCTGACTGCATAGCTCAGACAGAAGAAGAAACTTGGAACCTATGTGTAGAAACCTGAAATATGCTCATATCACTAAGAAGAAAAAAACAGGATGTAAATCATATATGTAAAAGAAACACCTTAAAAACAGAACTAACAATACTCTACTTATTGTTATGGTCTGAACTATGTCCCCTCAAAATTGATATGCTGAAGTTCTAATCTACCTCAGAACGTGACTATATATGGAGATAGGGCTTTTAAAGAGGCAATTATGGTAAAAAATGAATTCATAGGCGTGGGCCCTTGTCCAGTATGACATGTGTCACAAGAAGAGATTAGGAAAGACCATGTAAGAAGACGGCCACCTACAAGCCAAGGAGAGAGGTATCCGAGGCAACAGCTCTGTCCACACTGTGACTGAGAACTTCTAGCCTCCTGAACTGTGAAGAAATAAATTCCTGTTGTTTAAACCACTCAGTGTGTGATTCTTTGTTATGGCAGTGTAGCAAAGTAATACACTAAGGTTTTAGGAGGAGCTGTCTTGAAATTATAGGCTTAAGGGCATTTTTTATTTTTGGCATTTTCTTTTTTTAATACAATGAACATATTACATTTATAATTACTTTAAAAGTTATATGTTTTAAAAGTTGGATCACTTAATAGAAAGATGAAACATGAGGACTAAAAGTGAATGCCTGTAGATGGGGATTCAATATACAACCCTCTTTACATTTGTGTGCATTTGAAATTTTTTCATAATAAAAAGTTAAAATATAACCTGGCAATTCCACCTCTAGGTATCTAGGCGGCTTAGATTTTAACTGCTGGGAAGAAATTTTATATTTTTATGAGAAAAAAATGTACAGATTATAGAATAGGATTATTATTTCTTTGGCATATGTTAACAAAACTGATAGAAATAAACCTAGATCAGAAGTTAGAAATCCTGGAAACTAGTCTTAGCTCTTGAAGAAAAATGACTAGTTCAATGATATATCATTTAAGGAAAACAATTTTGGGGGTGTGGGAGAGGGCTGGAAACAACAGAATTACCCAATTATAGAAAAACGGCTGTGAATGTCCTTGGAAAACAGTGGGGGGAAAGTGAACTTGTATTTAGAAGACCTAGGCTTTAGTTTCAGCTGTGCCATTTTACTCTTTAAAAGGTGCTGAGCAAATGTCTTAAATCTATCTCAATTTTCTCATTATTTTAGTCAGGAAGGCAGAAGAAACAAACAAATGAGAAATGCACAAAAGACTGTTGAAAAGCATGAAATGGTAAGAATTAGATCACAAAAGTCTGGCAAAAACAAAAATTAAAGCAATAAAATAGTTCTACATCTATTTCTCTACACTACCTTCTTTTTAGGTAACAGCAAAGGCATGAGCATCAGATACCCCCTTTGAAACTAAGAATCTACATTAAGTCAATATTAAACAAGTGGGCGAATTAGGTCAAACTATTCTGGAGTTCCACTTTTAAGAGAGGACATAAAACTTCTGTCTTCCAATAACATAACCCATTTCATTTAAACACTTTTTTCTCAACTATGATTTTTTAATTACAATAATGAAAAAGGTACCATATAAACAAAGGCAAATTTTAGTTTGAAGGACTCCTAGATTAACTGCGACAAGTAGCACAGAATCTTAATATTCAGAGAACGCAAATATATAATCATTTTAACTTTAGGCAGCCAAAGTAGCTTACAAATAAAATTTCATTTAATTCAGTGTTTCTAATTAAAGTGCCAAAAGTTGTCTAACATATATTATATAGGCATTAAAAACCAGCCCCCAAAATTCTCTTGAACTAAAAGGATAACTTATTCTTTTTTTTTTTCAATGAAATACAGTGTTTATATTTATACAGCAGAAATACAAATGGAGTTTTACTAAAGTAAAAAAATTTTATTCTACAAATAGCCTTTTATTAAACAAACAGCTACTAAGTATAAAAACGAGTCAAAACTCGGGGATAATATGAAACATGAATACTACATAATTCCTGACATCAAGTATGCTACAAGCTAGTGAGGGAAAAGAACATATGAACAAATAATATATAAAAATATTATCCTAGAGTTGTATACTACATACAATGATAGCAAGAGAAAAGAACAATGGACTTTCGATTCTTTTTCACATTTATAAAACTCAACAACTTAGCAAGAAAAAAATAAAAAATCATTCCCAAGTAATGGACAAATAATAACAAAATAGGAAACCCTCTTACTTGGAAAATCCTTTCCGTCTGGATAATAATACTCTGTGAATTCTATATAGACAGCTGACATTTCTTGTGGAAGATACAGGGATTTTTTATTGCAAGAAATCATACTTTTCGGGGAAGAACGACATTGTTCTGCTGTAGAGACCTGAAAAAATGATTGAGTTTCCTTAAGTAACACTGAATAAGGCCCTTTCCAAAGAATTTATGCAACACAGATATCACTTCAAACTATTAAAACTGTTTCCAAAAATTTATTAATGGTTAATTTCCAATGAAAATTTTGTTATATATTCAACTGCACATTAAGTTATTTTTACTAGGCACTTAAAAAAGATTTTATTTATTTTTAGAGAGAGGGGAAGGAAGGGAGAAAAAGAGGGAGAGAAACATTGGTGTAAGAGAGAAACATCGATCAGTTGCCCCTTGCATGTCTCCTCACCGGGGACCTGGCCCACAACTCAGGCATGTGACCTAACTGGGAATCAAACCAGTGACCTTTCAGTTTGCAGGAGAGGACACCCAACCCACTAAGCCACACCAGTCAGGGCACACATTAAATTATTTTTAAATTAACTATTCGGTAAACAATCATCTCTTTGGATTTTATCCATTACAAAATCAACTTTGTACAACATTCCTTGCAAACTTATTATTTTGAGCCTTAAAATAGCAGACAGAATATTTCTGTAAGACAAAGCAAATAAGTAAATAGCAGAGTCTGGACATAGTTCTAAGTCCTCAAGACCAGAATGCTTCTCCACTATAATAATTCTTTACCCAAATTTCTTTATTATGAAAAATTATTACATACAGAATTTTAGTTGGAGATAATAAAAAATTATGAAGATGGACAGTGATGAAAGTTGTACAACAATGTGAATATACTTAATACCAATGTATTATACACTTAAAAATTATTAAGATGCTGAATTGTTACGTATATCCTACAATAAAAATAATACAATTATAAATGCTTCTTAGTCTAAATTATTTTTTAAAAAAACACTGTTAAAGGTTCTTGTTATCCCCCAAATTAATCATTTATAATTACATTAAAAATGTATATACTAATTTCCCCCAAATCAATTTCATTTATTTATGCTTACTTAGTAGATCAAGGATGTATTTTTTCATTCATTCAACAAACATGTGTATTTCTCATACAAAGTAAAATGCTTTTTTCAATGGTTTATGTTTTCTCTTATGTAAATTGCTAATCAAATATTTTAATTATCTGTAGTCTTTATAAATTTAAGCCAGTTCCTTACATTATGTAAATTGCTAATCAAATCTTTTATTTGTAGTCTTTATAAATTTAAGTCAGCTCCTTACATTATCTTATTAAGAAGCTTTTCTCTGTATATATGGAAATAAATTCTTTCCAACTCAGAGTGTCAAGTTTTTTAATAGACAACAGCTTATCCTTTCCCTTTAGTAGTTAAAAAGTTATCAAAATGGAATAAATATACTATTTTATTTTCCTCCAGTTACTTTTGTTTTGTTCTGGTGTACTGTATTTGTGTATGTGGGATTTCTTTACTGTATTTCACCCCCAACCATTTGAGATTATGAGAAATTCATTACCATTTGAATCTATTAAATCTCATAATTTAAAGTCTTCTTTAAATGAGACGCATTATATATAGAATGTAAAGAAAGAAGCAATAGCACAATAAAAAATATAACTGTTAAACCACGGTTCCCAAAAATTGACATTATTGACATTTGGGGCCAGATAATTCTTTGTTGCGGAAGCTGTCTAGTGCACTGTAGAATGTTTAGCAGAATCACTGGTCTACACACTAATGTCAGTAGTTACCCTCCTCCAACTGTGACAACCACAATTGTTCTCTAGACAAAGCCAAATATCCCCTGGGGAGCAAAATCAGGCCCAGCTGAAAACCAATGAGTAAAATGAAAACTTTTCAGATAAAACTAAGTTTCAAAGGCACAGGTTTATCAAAATAAATGAGAACAATTCATAAATACTGACACACATCGGAAACCCTTTCATTCATTAAAAAAAAAATAGGTCACATATTCGATTGTGTTTGTCTCAGGAATTGTGAAGTTAAACTATGTTGTGAGATTACAGCCTGAATAAGATTTTTAGTGTAAATGGGACACAGAGTTCTTAGCTACAAAATTATGTTCACAGTATAGCCAATAAATGGTAGTTTGATAAGGCAAAAGGTATTCTAGTTTCTACCACTGAAACAATTGTGTAATAAGGAATCTGGACCACTAAGAGAGGTCTGGCCTTTGTCCCTGCTCTCAGGAGGTAATTCTACACTACTGGACTTTCTATTCATGGTGGACCCCTGGGGCCACAAGTGATAGTTTATGCTCACAAGATGTCTCAGAGTGGGATTGGCCACACTTCGATTACCTTAATAGTGTTTAGAAGGCAGACACCATGGATCACCTGGTATCAATCCACCTAGAGACTAAATTCAACTAGCGGGCAATATTTTATACATATTGTTAGACATCTATGCCATGAGGCTAATGTGTCCTGAGGAAAAAGAAGTTCTGAATTTAGAACCCTCCTATGGTTAGTTCTAATTTGTATTCTTTCCTCTGTAATGAATGTGACTCTGAGTATAATCGATTTCAGAGAGTTCTGTGAATTTTTCCAGTGAATTCTCAAATCTGCAGGCAGTTTATGAAAACCCCTGAACTTGCAGTTGGTATCATCAGTCTTGAGTAGACTTGGCAATCTAAAGCACTGTGACTTTAATGTCACAGTGTGCCTAATCCTGGGAAACTATATACACAAAAATTAACGAACTGATATTTTCTATCTTGTCTAATTTAGGTGTTTCACATATCTGGTCTGATGTTTTTAAATAAAATGGTGGCATTAGTTTATAAGAGTTTCAGGAGACACTAAATGTATTCATCAGAAGATTTAATTTAAAAAGTAAAACATACCTGGTATATATTGAAATCTGCAAGTCTTACCACAACAGAACTAGACATTAACTTAGCTTTGGATTTTTGAGATAATACTGAAGGTGTTTTGGAAGTCCCTTTCAGAGCTGCATCTTTCTCTGTGGGAAACAAAAATTTCTTTTAATTTATTGCATTTTTTTTCTAACAATCGCTCTTTTACTATTATGACAGCTACTAGAAATACAGATGAACTCTGATTTCTCCAATGAGATAATATATGTGGAAACACTTTATATATAAACTGATATGGAAATGTAAGTTATTATAATGATCATTTTTTCATATGAGTGTTCTTTGAACAGGAATCATACGTATATCACATTTAAGACACTCTCACATGATAACTTTCGTTTGAAATAATTATTAAAAACAGAAAGAAACCTACTAGCCATTTAAGAATCTAAAATATTCTATGCCTACGATCTAAATAAGATGCAGAATTTTTATACATTTAAACATAATACTTATTTACAGAAAATATCATATTATGAACACACACTCACACACACAATTAATATTAAAGGAATGCCATAATGTTGTTATAGGTAAAATACCTGTTTGTGTGTGCTGGGGAGAGACATGTGTTGGTGATTTAGGAGGTGAACCTCCATTATGATCCTTTATAGCCTGTTTAAGCATTTCAACGTTGCACTCAAATTCATGTAACAATTCATTGGCCCATCCATTTTTTGTCTTGGTTGCATCACTAAAATACATCCAATGATTACAACTATCTCCTGTAAAATGAATAACAAGAAACTTCACTGAAGAATACATAATTTTCATTTATTCTATTGTGCATCTAATGAGATTTTTTTCATATTCTTAAGGGATTCTTCAATTTTCCAATAAATTTACACCCTTCACTTATTACAGATTTTAATCTTTCTAGAAAATATGAGCAAACAGAATAGAGGGAAGGAAAGTCAAAAGGAAATAATCAGGGAGGGTTTCTATCTAGAGCCTACCCTTGGTAAAATATTACTCAAAGTTTCAATTAGAAGCAGCACTGCTGGTGAACCTTCACTGAATGCTCAACCATCAAAGAAAACAGTCTTTTCATCAAAGAGCTGTTGTAAAGTGACTAACAAAAACTTATCCAGAAAAATGATGAGGATTATTTAAAAAAACTGAAGATACCAATAAAAATTCTCAAGATAGACATCAGGATTATCAGGTTTCTCTGTAGCAACTAAGGAAAGTAATATACATATAAAAGGGTTAAGAAAATGAAATCTACTTTATAACTGAAAGTTTTACCACCCAATATGAATGATTTCTAGAGTTAAAATATTTTAGGTATATGTAACCTAGAAAACTCATTATAGTTATTTGTGTGAATTAAAAACAAAAAGCCACATACTACCAAAATGCAGAGATCGGTATAAGGTCAAATTAATTAATTTGGCCATTAACATACATTCTTTTCTTATTTGAGATAAAGAATCTATCAATATTTGACTATTAAGGAGCCTACTAAATATTATTTATTGATAAGATGTAGAAAATATTAAAAATTTTTCAAAAACAAGTTCCTAGACTCCTACAACTTAGCTAAAATCACTATCCTTTTGCTTTATATTCTTTTTTGATTTTTTAATATCTAAATAGATCACTTAAAAATTCAAACATATTAATAAATTTGTTTTGTCACAATTAACAAAATAGCACAAATATGTGTCCCCTGTGTTCTCAACTTTTAAAAAGTTTTAAATTATTTACTATATTGCCAATATCTAACTATTATACTTTCTAACAATCTACATAAACCTCAATATAAAATGCATGATTATTTTCTATGGCAATTATATTTTCTTGGTAAGATACTATGGGGGAAAAATAACAAATGTCTTGATCTCTTTCTGCTTTTAAAATTAAAACAAAAATAAAACAAAATGAAATAAATTTGCTACATAACTTGAAAGCAAGATTTATGTCTTTTGAAAAAATTGTTATACATACCTGCTTTGTGATAAGGATAATAATCTATAGTTAGCTGTGTAAAAGATAGTTGCATAGCTCCTCCACTAATACGTCTGTTTGACTCTGGGGGAACAAAAAGGGTTGGATTTGAAAGAAAAAAAAAGAATATTAAGCAAGTATCAGAAACAATTTATTATACCTACAGTCTACACAGTAATAAATGTCTCTCTTTTATCATGGATAATACTTAAGAATTTTATGAAATGCAATTCAATCTAATAAGTATTAACCTCGTATCATTTGCAAAGTAATAGGCTAAAAAATGAGGGTGCAGTTACACAACTTTTATATTTACAGCCTTAATGTGTCAAGCATTGTTTTAAACACTTCAAGTATACTTACTCATTTGTTCTTCATAACAACCCTATGAGATAGATACTACTATTATTATGCTCACTTTCTAGATTAAAAAATTGAGACACAAAGAAGTAAAATAGGCAAAGATCATACAGCCAATATGTAGAGTTGGTTTTGAACTCAGGAAATATTTGTCACTACATTATATCATCTTGTCTCTTACTGAAGAGAAAGTGAGTCTATTAGGTTAGGTAAATTGTTCAGGATCACATAGCTATATTAAGATCAAAAGTAGGTAAGTTGTTGTAACTCCAACATCAAACTAAACTTTTAAAACAGCACAGACAAATCAAATACAAATTAAGACCCAGCTATGTACACTCTCTCTTTATTCATTTAACTCTAATTTATCTCAACTAGCAGAATTTCTAGTACAGACATACAACCACTCATTTAAAAACTTTGGACGTAGTATTTAATTCACAGCCCGACACCCTTACTGACGCAGCAGGAGAGAAATTATTCCTAAATCACAATGGGACAACAGCACGCCACTGGGAAAAATAAAGATGAGTTGCTTTTTCACTCTCTTATCAATTAAAAAAAAACAAAAAACCCAGAACCAAATTTTCAGAATTTAAAATTTAAAAGATATTCTATGAAAGTAAAAGTATACACACACACACACACACACACACACACACACACACACACACACACACACACATATATATACATACACAAGGCATATCATACAACACCTCCAGCAGATTCTGAGGCAGTACTCCAAGTAATAAAAAATAGTAATTCCACAGCCAAACTCAAATATTTACATTAAGTGGGTAAAATAAAGATGAGGAATAGCAATGTGTCCATTTAGGTCAAGTTTTTCTAGCAAACAAGTTTTTCACAAACCTAAGCAACAGCATTTCAGAACTTTCGGTATTTCAGAATAGGAGAGAACTAATTACAGATCTGTACAATGAAGAAGATATTTTGGTCAAGGGGTTTCCTCTTTAAAAATACCATTCAGCTTATTCTCTGAGGAAATATGAAAAGTGAAGAATGTAGAAGAACATGGAAAACACTTTCCTCTGTTATTTTGCTTATTATTTAACCTTGACTCCTCATTTTGTTATTTTGGTTTAATTTTTTTAGATTTCCTTCCAAATTACCAACGACACCAAATGACACAAAAATGACCAAAGGAAGGACAATAAACCTTCGCCAAATTCCCAATCTTGCTCACATTTTATGCTGCACCTTTTGATCTGGTAGCCTTACATGATGAAGGCAAGATCATTTCTACTATTAAGTATCCAGGACCAGCCTCAATATTCACTTTCTCAGTTTTAAAAATCCAGAGCAACAATTTTCTTTTCTTTTTCACCTTTCCTCCACCTTCCTCCCCACAGCAATGAAGTTCTTTCTCTTACTCGTTTTTTGTTTTTTTTTTTGCACCAGAGCAACAATATTCATAGCTATGATTCTGAGTTAAGTCTGAAGGACACACGTCAAATATCTCCATTTTTAAAAAATCCTCAGCTTGATCCTCATGCTCACTAAAGTCTGAAAACCACTGTCCTAGAGACAGGACTACTTACTGAACCTTCTAACACTGATGGGCCAGGGACACGCTCTGAGAGAGAAATGTCCCAGAGTCTAGACTAGAGAAGCACGAATTTTCAAAGTAACCAAGAACAGCATCCTGCTACCTGTTACCTTTGTCTATTAAATAAGAAAAAATAAGAGAAACAAAACCTAAGAGGAAAGAAAAAGAAAGCTTGTTAACTGAAATTTAGCTTCCTAACCAAATTTTAGAGTATTGGGAGGAGGGGAAACAAAAATGTTAAACAGCTACACAATTATGTTTATATGCACTTGGGGTCAGAAAACTCTAAACCACCATGCTGAAAACACAACTGCAAATTATAAACAGAGTATGGACAATAATTTATAGAAAATTTTAAAATTTTTTAAAGTTCATTCAAAAGCAAGTCTTACATTCCATCATCTTCTAAGGACATCATACACGCAGTCTTTGATTTTTTTAATCTAATTTTATTAGCATTGATAGCTGACAAGTACTAACTACTAAAACAAAATAAAATTACAAATACATAATATTTATTTTTTTTATTAAAAAAAAAAAGCCCTGTGTTTACTTAGAAGTATTCAAACTGTCAACAAAACAGCCGCAACATTTTTTTGCAATTACAGAATGGCATTCAGTTAACAGACCATTTCATAAAAGCTGTATCAGAGACAACTGAGAATGAAAAATCTACCATCCCCATATATAACTAATTTGTGCTGTGCACCAACAAGAACCTGCTCTAAATTTCATGCCAATTTACAACTCCTATACTGTTCCAGGCAAGGTTAGTGGCTATTAAAAATACCACGAGGAGAGAGCTATCTAAAGACACATTCAGTAATGTGTTAACTATACAAAAAAAAGACACTGTACGGTTTAAAAACAAATCTTACACAGCCTTGTATTTCAATTTTTTTTTTGAGTGAATTGTGTTGAGGGGGTTATAGAACAAGAAAAAAACCACTAGAACCAACTCATTCATCATCATCATCTTCCTCCTCCTCCTCTTGATCTTATCTTCCTCCTTCCTCAACTTTCTTTTTCTTGCCTATTCAGCCTTGAAAACTCCCTTTTTTGCAGCATCAGGCTTTCCTTCCCCCGGGACACAGAATATCCTTTTCGTACTTATTCAGCTTTGCCGCCTTCATTGCATCAGACTGCCTGTCACCTGCAGTCTTGCAACTCCACATCTCTCCCAGCTTCTTAGCAGCATCACCAATGGATAAGCAGGGATGCTCTCCTTAGATTGTGGGGCGATACTCAGAACAAAACAACAAAAAAGCTGAAGGAGGCCTCTTGGGTACACTGGGGTTCTTGAATTTCTTTTCTACTTCCCTTTCAGGAGAGGTACAAGTTTTCCTTTCTCTTTCATAAAGGGCCTTTTCTGACACCTTTGCCAAGTCTTTAAGTTTTTCTTTCTCTTAGCAGACACGATCTTCCACCTCTCTGAGCACTTACAAAACTCTGAGAAGCTGACTGAAGCATCTGGGTGCTTCTTCTTGTGGTCCTACCGGCAAGTTTGCACAGAGTAAGCATATGATGACATTTTGCTTCTTAGTTTCTAAGGTTCTCCTTTGCCCCTGTTTAATTACTTTCCTTCATGGAGCAGAGTTGCTCAGCCCCTGCCCAACTCGCACCTGCCCTAGCACTGTCTCTATGGAGCCTGATAAATGTATGGCAATCTATAATGTTTAACATTACACCTTTCACGTATGTGTCTCTTACGAATGATAAAATTATGACCAATTATACTATGTATAACATATGATAAAAAATAGTTTTATAGTAAATTTTAGAAAAAAACAAAATAGTTTAAAATGAGCAGCTTTCATTACCTTTTTCTTTAGCATGAATATCATCACATATGTGTAGATCTAGATGAGAAATCACTAAATGATAGGAGCTTTCTTTAACATCAAAGTCATTGAATAGTTTCACAATTGCGTCACTTAGATCAGGAGCATTTGAAGTCTGTGGTGTCTTCACTTGCTGCGTAGATGGGGCTACCGTAGAACTCTGAAAGATTCAAAACTGTCTTATCACTGCAAGTTAAGTACTTGAAATTCCCCAAACAATAAAACTTAAAATATTTTTAGGAATAAAGTGATGGAAAATAAGCTAATATATTTTCTTTCATATCAATAACTGAGTTTTCCTTAAATATATTCTGAATTATATAAGAATAAAACTAAAATCCAAAAACTGGAAAACTACACACAATTTAAATATGAAACCAATATGTTTTGGTAAATGTTTTAATAGTTTTATTTACATATTTATAGCTCTTCTTGTCTTAGAAGATACACTTACTATTAAAGGCAGCTTATTTGAATATTATTAGTTCTATACATTAGAGAAAACAAATACAAGCCCTGTATACATCAGCGGTATACACTAGTATATATCCTACAGAAATTAATCACTTCTTTGTAAAAGTGCTTGTGATACTATTTAGTACTGTAAGTGCTCTGGTGCCTCTTACAAAGTATGGTATGTCCTTTGAACTTGGATATCTAAAGAAGCTAGAAAGCAGAAGAGACTTATAACAGAATGCAAGTTCAAATTCCTTTCCCCTCAAAGAGGAAAAGCATAGAATATTAGTAAAGTATATAGACAGACATATATGTGAACCTCTAACAGTCAAAAATAATTCTGCATACATAATCTGATGATCTGATATATTAGCCTAAGAACTCAATGTGAAACTTTGGTAATAATAAACAAAATAAAGACCAAATTTTTCATTAAAAAATATCAAACACTTTCTAATTAAGAACAAATCATTAATTAATAAGAGTAGTTAGTTAGTTATGGAAAATTAAAGTATATATTCTGTGTTTCTACGTATTTGCACATATCTATAAGAAGTATAATTACAATGCAAAAGAATTTCAAAGTATACTCAGTAAATAAAACTCTCCATGAAAATAACTGGAGCCTATAGTCATTAAAGAAAAGATGAAATGTAGTTGTGAAGTCATTAATACTAGGGACTTAAGTAAAACTTTTGGTTAATTGTTACACTGATTTCCATCAGAAAAAAAATTTTTTCTTACGTTTTTTCTCATCTACTTTAAAAGATTTAATCATGTTTTCTCTCTTATTCATCAAGATAAATACTGACACAAATTAAATAAACAAACATTCATCTCTCTACAAACCGCTCACTTAATGCTGTGATAGATTCAGGAGTTTGGGTGCTGTCTGTGGGGGAAAGTGAGTCACAATGAACTCTTTACCTTGTGATTAATCTTATTCTCAATGTAGTCCTCCTTCTTCTCTTAGAGAAGGAAAGAATGAGGATAAGCAAATACTTATGATAAAAGCTGGCTCTCAAATCACGGAGCTAAGCTGTCAACTACTTCACTCTAATACATTGTCTTGATACCTCAAATAATCAGGACATTCTTTATTATACTTAAAGTAGTGATATGACAACTATAACCCAAAGAAGAAACTCTATGGTAATCTGAATGCTTAAATTAATCTATGAAGTATTATAGAATAACAAAAAATACTAATTATAAAGACTAATGACATGGAAGAAAATTGTATATATCCACTTAATACAGGAAAATGCAAATAAATGCATAGGCAAAAAAATCTGTAAGAAGTACCTCAAAATGCTAACATTTATTTTTGATAAGATTATAGAATTTTATTCTTCTTTCTAGTTTCCTAATCTGTAGCTTTATCTAGTTTCTAATCTATATTCTATTTTATATAAACATGCCTACACACATATAAATAAGAGCTATGGTAACATCAACACTTTGTCTATGAGTCTTCAATTTCAGCTACCATCTTTGTTAATGACATCCTAAGCTATTTAAATCATCATTGCAAGCCTTAACAGACCACTGTTTATGTCTATGGTAGCAAAATTGTAAAATATTACATCCTGTACTTCTTCAATTGTTTTTCAACTCCAAAATAGAACTCAATACTTTTTCTTAGCTTTACCTCCCTTAATCAAACCCGCTTCATTCTCTGCATTCCCATAATTAGCTAATAGAACTACCAACTGTTCCCTCTTCTTTATCCTCAACTGATGACTGCTACTCTTCCCAATTTAGCTTTTATTTCTTCTTTAAAACCATTGCCAGAGGTTAAAGTCCACCCCTCCTCTGACGCTAGCTATCTCTTTTTCTGTCCATTCTTTATAATACCGCCATGCCATATTTGACCGTCTTTCCCATTTAAAAACTTCCATGGGCTTCAACACGGGTATAGGAAAAAGTCCAAATTCTTCAACATATAATGCACTTCGTGTTTAGTCACCACATACTTCTGCTTAAAGTCAGTCAGTCTACCTGCCCAGGAAAATTCTATTATTTGCTACAGTCCAGTGTCCTTTTCATCAAACTTTTAAAATTATATCACCCCAGAGAATTATGAAGATTATCTTATGGAATAAATATTACTGGTAGAATGATACAGGGCTTACCATCAATTATCTATCTATTTATTTGTTTTTACGACAGCTCTGAAAAACTTTGATCACATAAATAGGTAGACTGGAATAAAATGAGTTTTGTTTTAGCAATGTAACGCGATTCTTCAAGTCCTTCAAATTACTTTCTAGGACTCACAAAGTGATCTATTATAAAAAATTATTTTTAATAACCTAAAAGGTGACATTTATTAGATCCTCCTTCAAATGTGTTGAAAGTGAACAAGTGAAAATCACCTGACTTGTTTCTTTATCACTGGTCATTCACTTCTGATAAGGATAGAAAGTTTTCAAATTGCCTGTGTTGCTTCCTGAGGTTCCCTCCCCCCACCCCCGGAAAAATCCATTACAGTAAGAATGAGGACAAATAAGAAGAATGCCTTTCATTGTAAAGTAGGATAAGAGTAATTACAGAAAGGGAGAATCAGTCTGACATCTTAACATAAGAACATTCTCAGATAGACCAAGTTTAAGAACTAGTATACATCAAAATGGAAGATGTGGTATTCAGTTTCCTAAAAACCTGCAAAGTTGTCATATATCCCAGAGGCATGTGTACCCCACTCTCAAAAACACGGCTCTAGTAACACCAAATGCTTTATCTTTATCAGGAAATACCATGCTCTTTAACATCACCACACGTTTGCAGTCTTTTTCCTCATCTGAAATACCCTTTCCCTCGCCTATAAACATCTATGCATTTTAAGATTTAATTTCATTATCCTCTTAGTGAAACCTTTCCAAACTCTGTAAGTAGTTGATTAAAACTTCTCTGTGCCTCACTCCTCTTTTTAATTCTGCACCCTAGCATTTGTGCTAAATTGCAATGATTTGGGTTTTTTTTGTTTTTTAAAAAAACCACTTTTATTATTTATTTGTTTTTAGAAAGAGGGGAAAGGAGAAAGAGAGGGGGAGAAAGATCAGTGTGTGGTTGCCTCTCACGCGCCCCCAACTGGGGACCTGGCATGCAACCCAGGCATGTGCCCTCACTGGGAATTGAACCAGCGACACCTGGTTTGCAGGACGATGCTCAATCCACTGAGCCACAGCAGCTAGGGCAATGATTTGTTTTAATTTGATTCCCCATTATACTCTGAGATCCTTGAGGGCAGGGTCAGATAATATTCATTTTTATATCCCCAGTATCTTGCCCTGCACCTTATGACGGAGGAGGCAGGCTATAAATAATGCCAATCCAATAAACATAGGAAGGCTTAAATGTATGTCATTCTCACATACAAGCAAATCTCCAAGCTATAAACCTGAAATACATTACTCAGTTTCCAAAGAAATACTGTACCTTCATAGACATATGATTCCACAATAACCCCTAAGCTTTTATTGAGAGTAGTGAAGAAGAGTGAAGACTGAAGAAACAAAATGGAGTCACTGTAGTCAAGTTAACAAACTAATTAAATAAGAGTAAGCAGAAGCATCACGAAACTATTTTATTTTACTTTAACTAGCCTGATGGCTTAAATTTTCAAACTTTTCAGTTATGGGTCAGTGCCTGGATGTACATAAATCCTACAGATAACAATGTGAAGAACTTAGAAACAAATGTATCCATTATCCACCAGACATACTTAGGAAAGGCTATTTCATTATCCAGACCACCTGGCATCTGGAAGATTACCTTCTTCAACCAACCCAGAGGCTAAAAATGGATAACTGGTTCTTCTCAAGTATGTTTTTTTGTTTGTTTATTTGTTTGTTTTACTATAAAAACTCTCAACTTTTCTCTTTGCTTCTGAACACTCTAGGTATTGCCTGGTAGTGTTTCTCAAATTGCAATTCATTTAAGATCCCTGAATAAAACTTTGTCATTTAAGTCTGGCAAAGACTCCTGATTCATTTTTCTCAATTGACATTTAACATAAAAATTCAATTGTACTTTTTATAAAATTATGAAGGCACTACACAATGGGATTTTCAATATCACTTCAACAAACATTTTCATGGTAAATTCTCAGAATTTAGTACTGGGAAAGATTTTTAGAAAATCTTTTACTCTTCAGACAAAACTACTACTGCTTCTGATTTTTAAAAAGTAATTGGTATGGTCCCCTCATTTTTGCACCAGTCATCAGACAACTTGAACAGTTTTGTGATTAACTTCAGCAATTCCCCAGGGTTTCAGTTTTCTGCACTATTAATTCTCATATACCACCCTTGACTATAATTACCTAGGTTTTTTTCCTTTTGTCTTTACTTTAGTGATTTTAAAATTGTATATTTTTAACTTCCTGAAAAGAGGTATCAAAGATTTTTGTCCTCATTAATTCTAGTGCCTAATACAGGCCTCCAGACAAGCACTATAGAGAGAAAAATACAATTAATAAATGTTTTCATATAGGTACCAAGTATATAAAATTATACAGTAAGATATATAAGATTCTTGGACTCAGAGTATTACAATTTATTTCACATAAACTATCCATATTCTGATTTTAAAACCATTTACACGTAAAGTAAGGTTTTTTCCTGTTAGCTTAAAGAGCATACCTGTGTAGGTTCAGGAGCCATACTCTTCCTTTGTTCTGTTGATTTTTCTATTGCTTCACTAAGAGATTTTGCATATTGTACCATAGCCTTCAATTGAGAATCCGTTAAAACCCATAATAAGTCATCCAATATTAGAACTAACTTTGTTGCAATGACATTGCAGTCTTTTAACTGTCAAAAAAAAAAATTGATTCATAAAATTAAGCCAAGAAATAAAACGTATAATGTACTTGTTTTTAAAAAGTTTAATTTTTGAATGGAATTAAATATGGATCCTTCCTTCATTCACCCAATATTTAATGAGTTCCAAAAGTACAGAAAAATATCTTCTAGTATTGGCGATACAGTGGTAGAAAAGACTGACAAATTCCTGTTCCTAAACAGGTAAAATGAATATAGGTACAAATACTTTATTTATAACTAATAAATCATTTAATTATCTTTGTTAATTCAACTAATTCTAGTAGCAAAAAGGGCATTAACAGTAATTAAAAACTAAAATGCTATTTTAATCACATACTCTAAAAAATATTTTTCCAATTTAATTTAATATAGTAATTTGTGTCTAGTGATACATAACACGCTGTTGGAACTTTAAGCCATGGCTAAAATAAGGTATTACTCTGTGATTAAATTTCATCACAATCCATAGTAAACTCTCAACTTCTGATATCCTTAAATACCTATCCTCCCTATTTATCTTAATTACCAGTCACATCTTAATAATCATCTAAAGCTAGTAGTCTTGGTTACTAAAGCTTACCCACTTCTGAGTGATTCAATAGGAGAAATAAAATTGTGAAACTGTTAATATTCAACGGATATCTGGTAATCATGAAAAGTAAAAATCTAGCCCTGGCTAGTGTGGCTCAGTGGATTGACCGCCAGCCTATGAACCAAGGAGTCGCTAGTTCGATTCCCAGTCAGGGCACATGCCTAAGTTGTGGGCCAGGTCCCCAGTTGGGAGTGTGGAAGGAGCAACCACAGATTGATGTTTCTCTCTCTCTTTCTCCCTCCCTTCCCCTATCTCTAAAAATAAATAAAATGTTAAAAATAAATAAATAAAATAAAAATCTAAGTATTAAATCTAGATGACTGAAAAATGTTAAGATTACAGGAGGTTTCTTTAAATATTGCTTAAGCTACTACGTTTCCTTTTATTTTGCACTGTTTTAATATGACAATGTTTTACCTAAATATTATTTTTAATTTCCTGTCAATTCCAATAGTTATCACATGAATCAAAAAGGAAAACCCTGCTAACTTACTCTTCTTTTAAGTGTGACTCTGATTTTTGATTGGTTGGTTATTAATCGAACAGGAGCGCACATAATTTCAAGTTGTGAACTTTGGGTAGCATCTGCCTCTATTCGAATCATCTGCCAATTTATTTCTTTAAATGTCAAAACCTAAAGAGAACACAAACATTAGCTTCACTTACACATGCAAAATAGAATGAAAAAAATGAAGATTAAAAAAAAAATAGAAATGTACCCTTTCACTAATTTTCATGACATTCTAGGTGGTGAAGTCACTATGATTATGTTTTGGAAAATTGTCTACTTCTAACAAATTCAGCAACACATCCTCCTAATTATATTCATCATCTGTAAAACTGTTAATGCTTTTATTCTAACTAATTTAATTTTAATATAAAGCACAAAGAGTATTTGAATCATGTGACCAAAATTTTAAATGACATATTTTATATTTTAGTTTGTAAATGTAAAATTCAATGCTGAGTAGCTGTAAAGTTAAAATAGGACTTATTAACTCTGTAAGTTGAGAGATTTATTACAATGAAAACATTATAGATGTACATTTAATAATGATTAAGAATAAAATAGAAAGGAGTAGTCAAAAAGCAAGAGTAAATCTAGTAATATGTGAATCTAGGTAACCATAACAAGTAATTAAGAAGTAATTATTTTAAACATCTGCCCTGGCTGGTGTTGCTCAGTGGGTTGAGTGGTTTGATTCCTAGTCAGGGCACATGCCCTGGGTTGCAGATCAGGTACCCAGGTAGAGGCATTCGAGAGGCAACCACACATTGATGTTTCTCTTTCTCTCTTTATTCCTCCCTTCCCCTCTCTCTATAAATAAATAAAATCTTCTGTTTTTTAAATAAACATTTATCAGTGACTAAAATAGTTAAACAAAGAAAAAAATCTTTACCTCTCCTCTCTGTGGATCTTGAATACGAGTAAATCTTAAATCTCCATGTTCCCAGTTTGCATTTACGCTATAGATCCGTAACTGGGAAAGTTCAAAGGATGCATTGAAGGCTTTTGCTCCAATGCGGATGGCAATGGAATTTACTGAAACAGTAATTCCCTCAACTACTTTTTCAGCAAAGCCGTATTCACTGGAAAAGTAAAGAAAAATAATAATAATGTGCTAAAGCCAAAAAATACCATTAAAACAAAAGTTATGTTAATATTCTCACACAGGTATACAAACTATCATAATTATTAATATTGTTTTTAAAAACAATTTTTTGTTAAAACAGCAGTCTAACCTGGTTACATGTAAGTAATAAAAATGCTTTTCTTAAAATGATGAACAATTTTTATAACTTGAGGGCATTCCCAAAATTAAATTTTTATAATCAGTTTCTAAAAATAATTAGTCTAGACAACTTGTATCTACAGCATAAATAAGAGAGCTAAATTCTTGATACAAAGAGTGATAAAAAGTCCAGTTGGTGGATAGGGACCTGCAAAAAAATGAAACTAGACCACCAACTAACACCACACACGAGAATAAACTTAAGATGGATCAAAGACTTAAATGTAAGCCGTGACACCATAAAAGTCCTAGAGGAAAACATAGGCAAGAAAATATCAGATATCTCACGTAACAATCTCTTCACGGATACATCTCCTAAAGCAAGAGAAATAAAGGAAAAAATAAATAAATGGGATTACATCAAACTGAAGTTTCTGCTCAGCAAAAGAAAACATCAGCAAGATGAAAAGGAAACCAACCATATGGGAAAACATATTTGCCAATGACATCACAGACAGGGGACTGATTTCCAAAATATATAAAGAGCTGATACGACTCAACATCAAGAAAACAAACAACCCAATTAAAAAATGGGCAAGGGACCTGAACAAACACTTCTCCGAAGAGGACATACAGAAGGTCCATAGACACATGAAAAAATGCTCAACATCATTAGCCATCAGGGAGATGCAAATAAAAACCACAATGAGATACCATTTTACACCAGTCAGAATGGCCATCATCAACAAATCAACAAGCAACAAGTGCTGGCGAGGATGTGGAGAAACGGGAACCCTACTGCACTGTTGGTGGGAATGCAGACTGGTGCAGCCACTATGGAGAACAGTATGGAAATACATCAAAAGATTAAAAATGGAACTGCCTTTTGAACCAGCGACTCCACTACTAGGATTATACCCGAAGAATCTTGAAACCCCAATTCAAAAGAACTTATGCACTCCTATGTTCATTGCAGCCCTGTTTACAATAGCTAAGTGCTGGAAACAACCTAAGTGCCCATCTGTAGATGAGTGGATCAAAAAACTGTGGTACATTTACACAATGGAATACTATGCAGCAGAAAGAAAGAAGGAACTCCTGCCATTTGCAACACCATGGATGGAACTAGAGAGAATTATGCTTAGTGAAATAAGCCAGGCAAAGAAAGAAAAATACCATATGATATCACCTAATACAGGAAACTAAAGAACAACACAAACAAAGGAACTAAATAGAACAAAGAGCAGAATAGCAGTCAATAGGGGGGAGGGGAGAGGGAGAGAAGGGGGATAAGTAAGGGAAGGGTTTAATTAAAGAGCCTGTATGAAAGACTCATGGACATGGACAATGGGGAGGGATATGATTGTGGGAGAGGGGGTGGGTTGGGTGGGGGAGAGAAATTGGGGGAAAAGGGGACAACTGTAATTGAAAAACCAAAATTAAAAAATTAAAAAAAAAAAAAAGTTCAGTTGGAATATAATCTCATAATTTAGGAACAAGGTAACAAAAAGTTCACATTCTCTAATTCTATTCAAGAAATATTTACTGTGCAGCTACTATGTGAACAACGCTGGGATACAAGGAAAACCAAAATACAGTTATGGTATTATAGGGCTCACGAGTTACTTGGGGAGGGGAAAAAAAAAAAATCCCTAGTGACTGAAACATGAGGCTATCTGTAATTAAGTGTTTTTAAAAAGAAATCATTGGTATACTTAGAAGAGGAAGAAATTGCTTATAACTAGGGAGAAATATGTCCAGGAAAAAAAAAAAAAGAACTTTCCGTGGGAGGAGATGGGAAGGAAGGGAAATCCTGGAATAGGAAAAAGCATGAACAAAGGCACAGATAAATAGGAAAGCAGAGGTTATATTTTGAGAATAATGAATACAGTAGTATAGTATAACTGGAATATAGACTATCAATATATTTTGGCAGGAGGGGTGGTGAAAGTTTGTCCAACTGGCACATTATTTCAATTATTATCAATATGACTATGATTCCTAAATCTATGTCTCTATCCAAATCTCTCCCTTCAGGCTATAAAATTCAAATGTCCACTACATAGCTCCACCAGGCTTGCTCTCACACATTTCAAAGCCAAGACGTACAAAAGTGAACCCGTCATCTTTATGGATCATGTATATGCCTCCAGTGTATCTGCCGCTATGCGTTTTGATTTACTATCTTATTGAAAAAGTAAATCACTTAACCTTTCTAAGCCTCATGTGACTTACCTCTATGCAATATATTTTTTAAAATTTTTATTTATTAATTTGAGAGAGAGGAAGAGGGTGAAAAGAGAGAGAGACAGGAACAAGTCTGCTGTCCACCACCCATGTACTCATTGGCTGCTTGTAGCATGTACCCAGAATGGGGATCGAAATCACAAATTTGGTGTATCAGGACAACACTCCAGCCAACTGACCTACCCAGCCAGGGCCTGCCTTATCTCTTAAATCAGGTAATACTTTGTAGGTTATCTGTAGATTGCATAAAATAATGCATATTAACCAAACAGTCCACCTCTTCTGATACTTCACAAAAATAACTATTACTTGTAGTATTAACAGTAGTATTTATTATTAATACTATTGAAAGTCTGTGAGCCTGTTTCTTCATTTGTAAAATGAAAATAATACCTATTTCAAAAGATTGTTGTGGTTCTTAACTGAGACAGTATATGTGAAATAATTTATATAGTCCTTGGCTTGCCTGACACAGCTGTTATAAAAAGAGGTGACCATCTAACTTGGGTTTAGAGAATTAAGAGTCAAAGAGTAAGAACTCACCAGCATCCTAGAGAGGAGCTGCTTTTATCCTAAGGACAAATACCAGTCACTTAGGCAGAAATATTCCTGGAGTTGGAAAGAATATTTCTATAATAATTATACGGGAATACCCTTCAGAATATTCATCCCTATCTATTCTAATGTATGCACATTAAAAAGCATTACATCTCTCGCTAACATGGCTCAGTGGATTGAGCGCCAGTCTGAGAAACGAAAGGTCGCTGGTTCGACTCCCAGTCAGGGCACATGCCTGGGTTGTGGGGCGTGCAAGAGAACCAATCCCATATCAATGTTTCTCTCCCTCTCTTTCTCCTTCCCTTCCCCTCTCTCTAAAACTAAATAAAATCTTTAAAAAGTGTTACAATAGTTTTGCAGTATTTACTATCAGCAGGGTGATACCTGTATCAATGACTAAGTCTGCACATTTATGGTTATGTTATCCCTTGTAAATTAAAAAGATAAAATTTCTGTTTACAAGTAAGTTTCTTCTAAGCCTATTAATTATTTATTTCCCTCTATTTTAATCTCTTAGCTGGAAACAAAATCAAACAGGTCAGTGTTTCCCTAAGTTGCACTGACTATAAAGAATTGTTAAAAATACATATTCATATTCTTTTTTTATTGATTTTTTTTTTTTTTTTTTAGAGAAGGAGAGAGAGAGAGAACACATCGATTTGTTGTTTTGTTGTTTTACTGATTTATGCCCTAACCAGGGGTCAAACCCACAACCTTGGAGTATTGGGACAATATTATAATCAACTGAGCTACTGGCCAGGGCCCGTATTCATATTCTTAACAATCACTATAGACCTAATGAATCATAATTTCAAAAGAAGGTGCCTAAAAGACTCTGAAGACTTAGTAAACACCCTAAGTGATTGTTACAATCAGGCAAGTCTGAAAAACATGGAAATAGATGAACCACACTGCCTTGCTTCAAAACATAAAGACTGTCAGCATCGCCCTGGCTGGTGTGGCTCAGTGGATTGAGCGGCAGCCTGTGAACCAAGGGTCGCTGGTTTGATTCCCAGTCAGGGCACATGCCTGGGTTGTGGGCCAGGTCCCCATTTGGGGGTGTGTGCGAGGCAACCACACACTGATGTCTTTCTCCCTCTTTCTCCTTCCCTTCCCTTCTCTCTAAAAATAAATACATAAAATCTTAAAAAAAAAAAAAAAAGGTCTCGTGTAATTTAAAAAAAAAAAAAAAAGAAAGGACTGTCATCATGATTACAAAGCCAAATTACAAAGAGTATTGATATTATAAAAACATGAATTAGGAAGAACACTATCAACGACATTTAGCACGTATACTGACAAAATACCTAATTTCTGCCACACCTAATTAAAATCTTTCATTAATAGCAATTTTCTTGATCTCTTCCTCCTTCAATAATCTTACAAACATCTCTACTTTCTAATATTTTTTGACTCTAGCCAATTTAAAAGACCAACTGCTCCAATCTACTCCATCAAACTGGAAAATATTCATTAAAATCTCAAATTGCTGGACAATGCAAAACTACAAAGAAGTTCATGTGACCGCTCTTTTCCCAGAAGTGCAAATATAAATTGCACATCTGCTAGAATACGCCGTGTAAAGGTGGTTTAACCTTGGTGAAAGAGGGTGGTGTAAGTGCGTGTATGTGCATGTGCGTCTAAGCTTCACTGGTTTTACTCTGTACCTAGAATACTATAAATGTTCAGGGCTGCCAAGCTGTACAATTGGAGGAGGCACCAATCACATTAGAATCTATGTGAACAAGCCCTGGCTGCTGTGGCTCAGTGGACTGAGCATCGGCCTGCGAACCAAATGTCGCTGGTTTGATTCCCAGTCAGGGCACATGTCTAGGTTGCACGTCAGGTCCCCAGTTGGGGGCTCGGGTGAGAGGCAACCACACAGTGATGTTTCTCTCCCTCTCTTTCTCCTTTCTCCTCTCTCTAAAAATAAATAAACAAACAATAATTTAAAAAATAAATCTACGTGAACATTTTACATTAATAGTTGCACAATCTAAAACAGTGCAAAATCCTGCCTTGAGAAAATGATGTATAGTACAAGATCCAAACATACTGAATGCAAAAATAAATAGGCATTTCGTTAAAGATCTATTTTTCAAGAACTATTCTAACTTTTCAAGAAGGCTTTGTAAAATGAGTGACATATTTCTATTTTATTAGCATCTGATTTTGTCTATCAAAATATAATTTGCGAGCATTCTTTATTTCATAAATTTTAGAGTAATGCAAAAGGTCTGCAATTTTTTAGGCATCAATTTAACTCTTTATCAATGTGCAGAATAAATGATATGCATCTGATTTATAGCATGCCTAAACTCCTCTGCTACCTCTCTGCCTTTGGTTGATAATTACTATTTAAATATCAAGAAAAGCAAGATAAATAGAAAAGGCTAAAAAATCAATTCTGCTACTTTTGTAACATACATACTAACCTTTAAAATATTTGATGAGAGAGGTGACTAAAATAGTGAATTTTATGTTACATTACTGCAGATAATAGAGATGACTAATAAAAATTTTCCTTTGCCAGTCATACAGATTAATGGAAATAGTTTACCTTTGTCCTGAAGCAGTTGCAATTGGTGATGGGCCATTAGGATTTCGTGGTTCTTCACATGTACTCATTTCCATTATCACTTTATCTAGGGACTAATAAAAATACATTTAAAGAGTAAACGATTAAATATTTTTTTATTTTATGTATATTACAAAAATATTATTGAAGACTACATTCTCTTTCATTTCTTTATGAGCAAAGTAAACAGGAAGTGAGCAGAGTCATTTTAAATGTCTCTCTAAAGGCCTAAAAAGACAAATATGAAAACAGAAAACAATGTGTTCAGTCCTTTCTCAAGGCACTTACTATCTGGTAGAAAAGTTGTATTATTGGAGTATGAGAGAAAAACTCTAAGAAGTAGCCATATACTGCTGAGATCATCAGCTTTTACAGAAGTGCAGTTTCTAATCCGAGAATGCATTAATAGTAAAAGAGTAGTTAGATCATATGCTTATATAAATGTTTATTTCTGAGGCAATTCAGGACGCACCAAACAGATGGGATGTGTTTTCAGTTTTGTCCATGGGATCTAAAAAAAATAAAAATAAGTTTTTGCTTTAAAACAAGTCATTAAAAAAATGTAAAACAGTAACCAACACAGTTTCTCTCTTAATATAATGATAAACATATTAAATTGTATTAGATGACTTATTTCTTAAATTGCAAAATATTAAATAAGCAATTCATTCATACTCTCAAAATCAGTAGCACCTATATTATTACATAAAAGACGAGTCATATTTTCTTAGTCATCTTTTGAAATAAAAATATCTTCTTAAATATCTTCTTCTCCCAGTCCTTAAAACATATTTCAATTTCAGAATTTTAGCCAAGACTTCCCAGCAAAGCATAATTTGTATTTTGCTCATTTAAACAATTTTTTATATTCTGGAATTCTGACCAATCTTATTGTACATATTCAAGACAAATGCAAAATGAGGTCATTGTTGTAAAACACAGGCAATATCAAATAAATAATATTCAAACATAACCTACACTCAAATATCATATCTTTGTAGACATTTAGGTTTATGAAGGATAGAACAAAATATTAAGGAGACTATCTTTTTTCCACAATCTTTTCTTTTGGTGCCCAATTTTAATTTTATGAAACAAATTAGTATTCACTGATTCTACTGAGCAGATTTTCAAACTAAGCCAAGTCATTTGTAAATTTATAATTTATTTATTTTTAGACAAAGAAAGAAGTATCAGTTTTTGTTTATGGATTCATTGGTTAATTCTTGTATGTAACCTGACCAAGGACTGAACCCACACTCTTGGCGTACACGGTCGATGCTCTAACCAAGGAAGTTACCGAGCCAAGACCAAACTGATCCTAGTCTTTAAGAGCAAGAAGTTATATGACTTGATTAGTGTCAAGGCAACTAGGGATAAGTTTTAATAAGTAGTAATAATAATAATTTGAAATGTCTTCATTTAAAATAAAATGTTCACTTATCAGAAATTAAATTGTTGCATTTGACAAGTCCTATTAAAAAGTTTCAATGTGCCAAATTTAACCAATTATGTTGTTAATAAACTACCAATAATTTCATTTAAATGTTAATAACATTAAATTTTAAATGAAAATTAAAATCAATAAATTAATAACTAATATATTAGTATATGACTAAACTCATAAGACACATGTTCTTGTAAATATCTAGACTAAGGTATTTGTGTTTTTAAGCTATGTTAATAAAAATAATTTTTTTACAGAATTATCTAAAACAAAATATTTATTTTAAAAGCTAGGGGTGAAATTAAAAATTAAAAACAGAAAATGCTTTTCACAGATATCAGTCTCACCCTAATAGATGCTTTATTACAAAAAACTTTGTTGATAGCAAGCCATGTTGGCAAATCCAACATATTCTGGAGGACTTCTTCATCCAACTCCAAATTCTTCAGTTCACCTTCTCCTTTAAGGGTACTTAGATTTATCTTGTCAGGAGATAAATTTTTGGTAAATCTGAAAGAGAGTATATATTGACACTTATTTTAGTGTCAGTTCAGTAGTCATTCTTGCAAATATATAGAGCATTGAAAATTTAATAGCAGTAAGAAACCCAAAACCACAGTGACAGGCTCTACTTTAATTCATGTTTTTATCTCCCTTGTCTGTAGTTCTTATAGGAAGCTACAGTGTTTTTGTCCTATATTTGAATATCCCCATACATAATCAAAACTCTGGTCTCACTGCCTTGCAAATTTATGAACATTTACTGAGTATCTGCTATTTTCTAGACGCTACAAAAGGCAGTGCATATCACATTCTGTTCACTTTGTTACATACTACATGAGAGGAGGGGATATTTCTATTCTACTAAC
This sequence comes from Furipterus horrens, assembly GCF_987537825.1. NCBI lineage: Eukaryota > Metazoa > Chordata > Mammalia > Chiroptera > Furipteridae > Furipterus > Furipterus horrens. The sequence continues at coordinate 16,902,848 of NW_028327174.1, read as the reverse complement.
CAACCTACAAAGAAGATAAGGAAAAAAGGGACCCTTTAGAAGTACCAGCAGCAGCAGTAGTCACCACCATTCATCATTACAAGAATAATGATCAATACAGTAGCACCCCTTTTCTTTTTAATTTATTTTCAATCACAGTTGACATATATTATGTTAGCTTCAGGTGCATAACCCAGTGATTAGACATTTATATAACCAATGAAGTGATCACCCTGATAAACCTAGTATCCATCTGATACCATACAGCTATTTAAAAATTGACTATATTCCCTACGCTGTACTTTACAGCCCCATGAGTTTTTGTAACTACCAATTGTACTTAATTTCTTCACCTTTTCCAACCTTCTGCCAATCTGCCTCCCCTCTGGCAACCATCAAAATGTTCTCTGTACCTATGAGTCTGTATCACTTCTGCTCGTTCATTTATTTTGTTCTTTAAATTCCACAATATAAGTGAAATCACATGACATTTGTCTTTTTCTCTGATTTATTTCACTCAGAATATCCTCTAGATCTATCCTTGTTTTTGCAGGTGGCAAGATTTCATTCTTTTTTATGGCTGAGTCATATTCCATTGAAATGAACATATGGATGTATATGTCTTTTTAATTTAGTGTTTGGATTTTCTTTGAATATCCAGAAATGGAATTGCTGGGTCCTTCTCTTTGTCCCGTGTCACAGCCTTTGTTTTAAAGTCTATTTTGTCTGGTGTTAAGTACTGCTACCCCACCTCTTTGGTTTTGTTTTGTTTCCATTTTCATGAATTATCTTTTTCCATCCCTTTACTTCCTTTTTTAAAATTAATGATTTACTGTTTATGCTATTTCAGTTGTCCCAAATTTTCCCCCTTTGCTCCCTCCACCCAGCCCGCTCCCACACTTCCATAGTCAATACCCACACTGTTGTCCGTGCCCATAGGTCCTTCACATATGTTCTTTGCCTCATCCCTTTACCTTCTTTCAGTCACACCTCTCTCCTCCCTTCTTACTGCTGTCAGTCTGTTCCATGATTCTATGCCTCTGGGGTTGTTTTGCTCATTAGTTCATTGTGTTCGTTAGGTTCCTGTATTAGGTGAGGTCATATGGTATTTGTCTTTTGCAACCTGGCTTATTTCACTTAGCAAAATAGTCTCCAGTTCCATCCATGCTGTTGCAAAAGGCAGGAGTTCCTTCTTTCTTTCTGTTGAGTAGTACTCCATAGTGCAAATGTACCACAGTTTTCGATCCACTCATCTACTGATGGGCAGTCAGGCTGTTTCCAGCACTTACCTATTATAAATAGCACTGCTATGAACATAGGGGTGCCCAAATTTTTTGGATTGATGTTTCAGGGTTCTTAGGGAATATTTCCAGCAATGGAATCACTGGGTAAAAAGGCAGTTCTATTTTTAATTTTGAGAAAATTCCATGCTGTTTTCCACAGTGGTTGCACCAATTTGCATCCCACAAACAATGTACTAGGGTTCCCCCTTCTCCACATCCTCACCAGCTCTTGTTATTCATTGACTTATTGATGACGGACGTTTAGCAGGTGTGAGGTGACATTTCATTGTGGTTTGCCTCTCTCTGATGGCTAGTGATGTTAAGCAGTTCTTCCTATGTCTATGAACCATCTGTATGTTTTCCTTGGAGAAGTGTCTCTCCAGGTCCTTGGTCCATTTAAATGGATTGCTTGTCTTGCTGGTATTGGGTTGTATGAGTTCTTTATACATTTTGAAGATATATCCGATATATCTGCTTGTCTGATATACCCGATATATCTCCTAGGGCAAGGGAAATAAAGAGAAAAAATAAACAAAATGGACTACATCAAATTAAAAATCTCCTGCACAGTTAAAGAAATCATCATCAAAATAGAAAGGAAACTGACTATATGGGAGAACGTATTTCTATCCCTTTACTTTCTCAGTCTGTGTGTGTCTTTCAATCTGAAGTGAAGCACACGTAAGGGTCTTTTTTTCTTAATCATTCTTAGCCGCTGTATGTCTTTTTAATTAGATCATTTAATCCATTTGCATTTAAAGTAATGTTGACAGTATGTACTTATTGCCAATTTATTTTTCATATTTTTATCTTATTTTTTATTCTTCTTTTTAAAGAAGACCCTTTAACATTTCTTGTAATACTGGTTTGGTGGCGATGAACTCCTTCAACTTCTTTTTGTCTGGGAAGTTTTGTCCTTATTTTCTAAGTGATAGCTTTCTAGGTAATCTTGGTTGTAGGTCCTTGCTTTTCAACACTTGGAATATTTTATACCAGTCCCTTCTGGCCTGAAATGTTTCTGTTGAGAAATCAGCTGACAGTCTTATGGCAGCTCCCTTGTGGGTAATTAACTGCTTTTCTCTTGCTTCTTTTAAGATTCTCTTTTTGTCTTTAACCTCTGGCATTTTAACGATGGTGTGTCCTGGTGTGGGCCTCTTAAAGTTCATCTTGTTTGGGACTCTGCACTTCCTGAACTTGTATGCCTATTTTCTTCACCAGGTCAGGGAAGTTTTCTCTCATTATTTTTTTCAAATAGGTTTTCAATTCCTTGTTCTTGCTCTTCTCCTTCCAGCACCTCCATGATGCAAATGTTGGAACACTTGAAGGTGTCCCAGAGGCTGCTTAAACTATCCTCATTTTTTTTTTTTATTCTTTTTTCTTTTGCTCTTCTAATTGGGTGTTTCCTGCTTCTTTGTCTTCCAAATCACTGCTTCATCTACTCTGGGTTGATTCTTTTAATGTAGTCCTTATTTCATTTAATGAATTCTTCATTTCTGTCTAGTTCTTTTTGTTTTCTATCTCTATTTTTAAGTTTAGAAAGCTTTGTTGACGTTCTCATTAAGTTCCTCTATTCTCCCCTAAGTTCATTGAGCATCCTTATAACCAGCGTTTTTAATTTTGTATCTGGAACATTGCTTGTCTTCATTTTGTTTAGTTATTTTTCTGGAGTTTTGTTCTGTTCTTTCATTTAGGACATGTTTCTTTGTCTCCTCATTTTCGGTGTCTCCCTCTGTTTGTTTGTATGTATTAGATAGAGAGGCTATGTCACCCAGTCTTGGTAGAGTGGCCTTATGTAGTAGCTGTTCTGTACAGCCCAGGGGTGCAGCCTCCCCAAGCACCCAAACTGGGTGCTCCAAGTCCATCCCACCTTGTGTGACCTGAGTATACCTTCCTGTTGTAGTTGAGCCTTGATTGCTGTTCGCACATTAATGGGAGGGATTTATTCTAGGCCAATTGGTTGTATAAACTGACTGCAACCACAGTAGAGGATATGCTGTGCAGGGTCTACCCCAGGCAGCAGGACTCACTTCAGCAGGGAGCCAGTGAGCCTGCCCCTTGAGTGTATCACTCATGGAGGTGGTTGGGTGTGGTCTGAAGCTGTCCACCAGGTGTGCTAGCTCTGTGGCCTATCTGGAGGTGCAGGCCAAAGCATTGGCTCCCTATGCCCTACCAGGGGCCACATAGCATGAGCTACAAAAACAATCCGCAGATGGCTACTTTGCTGGACTTGGAGGTGCTGTGCAGAGGTATAGGTGCAAACGGAGGCCATATGCCACTAGTGCTGGGCCTGTGCCCACTTTGCAGGAAGTATGAGGCACACGAAGCCAGGTGTTGCTTGTTTAGGGTTTTTTTTAACCTTGGAGAAATTTTAGAAAAGTCCAAAGCATGAGTGAAAACAGTTTGTATGGAAAATCCACTGGAAACAGCTTGGGTGGGCCCACAAGTTGGGTGAGGTGGGGCAGGGCAAACAGTGTTAGCCAGTTTGATGGAAAGTCAGATATGACACCTGCCTGCCGGCTCTATAGGGGGAGGGCTCAGCAAAGAAACAATGGGCTCTGCCAGACCTTCTGTCTGGGGGAAAGCCACCCTTCTAGTCCTTGCTGGACAATGTCCCTGATGCCTTTGGAGCTGTTCCACCAGCACTGGAGCTCGGAGCAAGTGAGTCTTAGTTCACATTAGCACTCCTTTTAGTATCATCCAATGATTCCCAGTTTTAGAAACGAACAGATCATTCTAGGAATAAATTGTAGTACACAAAACTTGTTCTAAAAGGTCTCTGAAGAAGGGGATTATACAATTCTATTTAGCAGCCGGTTTTGGTGTTCCTTACATGAGACTCTTAAAAATGCCAGTTATTTACAACCCTGTATTAGCTGTAAAAATGTCATTTATCTTTTCTCCAGGAGTTAAGATAACTGAATATAAAGTGTGTAATAAAAGTGCCAAAAGTGGATGGTGAATTCTACCTTAACAACTCAGATACTCTATAATGACTTAAAAATGAAAGTTCTTAAACTTAAGAAGATTGGAAATAAAAAGTTAAAATTGTAGTGAGCATTTTTCAAGGGTTTAATGTATATCAGGCTCTTTGCATGCATGCATTATTACCTCACCTAATTCCCAAAATAACCAATTAGGGTCAACAGTATTTTTACCCTCACTTTTTACAGAGTAAACATAATGAGTAACTTGTTTGCCTAGTGTCACAACTAATAATGATAATAATAACAATAACAGTAATAAATATCATGTTCTTTCATATACATCGCTTTATTTAATCCTTAAAACAACCCTAAAAATGTAAAATTGTTAACTTCACACAGCAATTACTTTTCAAAGATGAAACTATTGACAAAATTTACTGGCTAACAATTCTTGTTAGCCAGTCTTTTTACTTTTTATGAAATTAAATATTAAAAGTAGCAAAATGTGCTGGGTTTTTACATGCTCTACATATCAACAAGAACATAAGTCAATATACACATGCTTCTCCATTGATGCTAAACCAGAATTTCTTGAGCCACATTTCATTTATATTCATATCTCTCACAGAATGTCAACTGAGAAATACAAAGTTCATATTTAACCAAAACTTGACTAATGATGTTGGGTTGGATTATACCTAACTACCAATCATGTTAGTTTAATACTGTGAAGTTTCCAGACAGCCCACCATTACTAACCATACAGGATTAACCAGCTACTTCCTCAAGGCAAAATATGACAGCTAAAATGGAGAATTCAATAAATACTTATTAAGGATTCAGACACATACATTGGCAAGCCAGTACATGCAAGGTCCCTACTTTTGTGCAGTTTTCAGTTTAGTTGGTAAGAGCGATCAAATAGCATGACTGACAGAGCATACAGCAAGGAATCTTAATCCAAAGCTTCTTTGAAACAAGGACTTCTGAGCTGATATCTAAAGGATGAGTAGTAGACATTAACTACGGAAAAGAAAGAGGCACGGGGGAGAAAAAAAAAAAAAAAGAGTATTCCAAGCAGAGGGAATAAAGCATATAAAGGTTCTGAGGCAGAAGAAAGCATGGTATAAGATATAACTAAAAAAAGATCAACATCTGGTATGTAGCAAGAGTGCTAGGAGAGTAGAAGATAAATCTAGAAGGACAAAGAAGGGACCAATTATCCAAAGCCCTGACCATTTTGTTCATTAATTTATCCATTCAATAAATTTTAATTGATACAGCAGGTCCTCAAATAATGTCATTTTGTTAGACAGTAATGACACACCACAGGAACTTAACTCTTATTTATGTAAATTAGTCTATGATAAAATTAGTTTGAATATGTGTCCTTTCACCACAGTTCTAAGAACCTATTGACAACATTAAGTGTGGTCTTACTGTTCCTATAATGTAATAGGCACTGGAAATTTAACAATAAATAAGACAGATTAATCTCTCTACCTTCATGAAAGTTATTAGGAGGTAGGTGTGTGCAGAGAATTAAAAAATAAGTTAAATATATAGGAAGCCAGGTTCTGATATAGTAAGATAGAAAGCACAAGCAGAGGACCTTTAAATTTTTTTTTTTATGGATGGGCAGGAAAAGCTTCATTAAAAAGATGTCATTTGGGCAAAGATCTGAAGAAAGTGAAGGAGGTAAAACAAGGACAAAAACTTAAGGTGGGAATATCCTTGGCATGTCTAAGGAACAGCAAGGCCAATATAACTGGAGGAAATGAACAAGGGCAAGAATAAAAAGAGATGAGTTAGAAAAATAACAGGGGCCAGATCGTGCAGGACCTTTTAAACCATTCTGAGGATTCTGGCTTTTACTTTCAGAAAAAAACAGAGTGACTAGAGATGATTTTGACCAGAACAGAGACTTTCACTTATAAAGGATCCCTCTTGAGAATATTTAACAGCAAGACATGGGCAGAGCAGGCAGCCCAAACAGGAGGCTATAGCCACAATCCTGGTAATAGAAGATGTTGCCTTGAATCAAAATGGAAGAGTAGGAAGTGGTGAGATGGGAACAGTTTAGATATTTTCTGAAAGTAACCAACAGTATTTGATTATATAGATTGAATTCATGGATGATTCCAAGGCTTTTGGTCTAAGTATCCATAAATGAAAGAACAGAATTGCCATTTATTGGGGGAGGGAGACAGAGGGAAAATAAATTTGGGTTAAGAATTAGAAGTGAGGTTTTTAAAGGTTAATTAAGAGATGTCTATTAGATATCCAAGAGGATCTCAGATGTCAATTAGTCAGATATTCAAAACACATTCAGTAGCTACAGATATAAATTTTGTAGTCACTGAAGTTATAGATGGTATTTATAGTCACAAGATGGAAACAAAATAAAATGGCACAAAGTCAGGGACCATCAAGAGGCCAAAGCAATGTAAAGAAACCAATGAAGGAGATTAAGAAGGGCCACTGAGGTAGGAGAGAAACCAGGTTTTGTTTTGTTTCAAGGTGAGAAAAGTCAGTGGGCTGATGACAATGGCGGGGAAAAAACCAAACTAGTACTGGTGTCATGAGGAGGACAGACAATCCTTGATTAAAAGACAACAGATAAAGTATACAAGAGGAGGGGTTGGCTTTGAATAGTTTTGACTTTGGAAAACATGTTAATACTCTACATATGTTTTTAAAAATGAGAAAGAATCAGAAGAGGGGAAACACCTAAAACCAAAAGCAAACTTAAACAAATGACCTTAACTGTACTTCAAAAATACTATAACCATACTAAAGAAAAAAAACAAGAAAGGAAGGACAGACATATGGACAAAGATTAATCTGAGTAACTCATGAACACAACATTTGACTCAGTATGTTTAGTGTTGGGCAGTATAGAATGTTTGTATGTGTGCATGTGCATGTAGAGAGAGGTAGTTACTGGAAAAATCAGGTAACATCTTGACTGGGTGTGTACAAGAATGTTCATCTCCTTCATATTTACAAAGGAAAAAAAGTGAAAGTAGCTAAATGTCCAAAAGGGAATCGCCCCTTAATTTTGATACATTATGCTATAAACATATCAAGTAATACATTTTGCCAAAGAAATATTTGTATTATAATGTCTGGTGAAAATTCAAGGTTCAAAATTATACCCTGTGATTTCAATTATGTAAAAAGTGCATTATAAAAACTCAAATATCAAGAGTACCTTACAGTTGGTAAGATTTTCCATTTATTTATTCATCTTTATACTTTGTTGCATGTTTAAATGTATACTGAACATACATCACTTTTATAAAGATAAAAGTTCAACAGAAACCCAAAAAGACAGGCCTGTAGAGTATAAAAAATGAAAGATGGAAAGATTAAAATATATGTCATTCACAAGAAATCCTATCTTCAAATTAGTTCATAACAAAGGGATAACATCTGCAAAGAGCTGAGGTTTTAAAGGAAGACAAACAGGTCTGAATTCTAGTTTAGCCACTTATTGTGATGCTTCTCTAACTCAATTTGTTCATCTATAAAATGGGGAAAATAACACCAACCACAAAAGATGTTAGTGAGGATTGAAGGTAGTATGTAAAGCATCTGGTACAAAATAGATGTTCAACTGAGTTCTCCTCCTTCTTCCCTCTATTTAGATTAAATTATGAAATTAATTATAGTTTCCACTGGAGCCTTATCAAAAGTTCATGCTTATATGACCCACAGACATGAATAATGGTGGGGGGATTGCCAGAGGGAATGGGGGGTGCTGGGTGGAGGGGAGCAAAGTAGGAAAAATCAGGACAACTGTAATAGCATAATCAAGAAAATATAATTTAACAAAAGGTCATGCTTATCCAAACAGGATTTTTAAACGGCTGAGCTAATCCTGAAACCATCTTATGTTAATATTGCACATCTTTTAAATTTTTTAAAAATTAAAATATTTTAAATAAGACACTGAAAATATATTGGTAACTGTCACATCCACAGCTATGAGAAAGCTGGTTTCTTATACTGGGTAGGCAGTGTATATATAAAATTATTTATCTTCTATTATTCATATGTTAGAATTTAATTTATATATATATCTCAGTTTTAAACAAATGTTTCCCAATCATTTATTAATATAATTATGCTTCTAACATCAGAAACAGGAGAATGGTTCTTTAGCCACATTTGTTATAATTTAATTGAGAGAGGAAAAGCAGACTGAGATTAAATGTACACTAGGCAACAAAGGGAAGAATACTCATAAAAGAGCATTAAGGCATGAAAGAGAGACTTGTTTTTTCCAAGTGTTGCTACAGGCTCTTTGGACTAAATCCCCATTTGAAGTCTCCAGATAATTGTATTATTCTTCTAAATATTATAATTGAGAAGTGTTATAACACTGGTCCTGATCCTAAAGAGAATATATTATATCTGAAATAAACCATTTCAGTTCATTAAAAAATCATTTAAAGTTGTAAAAAGTTATGGAAACATTACTTTAAAAAATGTTAGAAATCTAGGTCAATAAATTAAATACTGAGTAATTATTTTATTTGGTGGAGATGATAGAGAAGAGAATAGAAGCATGAAATCTATAAAAAATCAAACTAGATGTTAGCAAAGACTCAAAACAGGGACAACAGAGCAAGCTGATTGACCTGAATATGCCAAAGTTGTAACAACTACATGGAAGAAAGTCATACCATGTAATAAAAGACAAAAATGGTACAACTCTTACTGATATTTTTAAAATTCAGAACATACACTAATGTTTCATTGCTATATACATTATGGCATACAAAGAGGTTTTAAAAATAAATGTGTCCTTTATTCTACCATTAGTATCATAAAATAAATTTCATTGTGGCTATACATTTTATGGGTTAATTTTCTTATTTTTTAACAATGTAACAATTTAAAAACATACTTAAATCATGAAAACAGGCTTCTATTTTATCCAAAACTTCTTTAATTACATGAAAATAAATTTACTATATTAACAAAAATAGCTAATTAAAATTTCTAGGCAAGTGGGAAGAATGGGTTTGATCTATATGATACAAGTTACAATTCATATATAATTATTAGAGCCTAAATAATGTGCAAAACACTGTGCTAAGTAAACATTTAGGGCAAAACAAAGAAAGTAAGTCCATATAACCAAGGTTTATAATTTGATTAAAGGAACAAAGCATAAATGCATGAAAAGTCAAGAATCCCAGCTTTGCAAGAAGAAAAAAAACCACTAACTAGTTAACCTCTCTATAACTCAGTTTCCCCATCTGTAAAATGGGAGTAGTAATTGTACGGGCCTCATGGGGCTATTTTGAGCATTAACTGAGTTACAACACTTAAAATGCTAGGAACTGCCCCTACCACACAGGATGACTCAGTGTTAGCTCTTATTAATATTAAAATACAGGTTAAATAGAAATATGAACACTACAGAGACATTACATAATCACAATTTTGTAAAAAAAATTTGGCCTGAATAAACACTAAGTATGCAGTAAACCATAAATTGAAGGTACAAATTTTACATCTGATGTCACTATAAATTTTAGTCATGATTTATTTCTGCTTTTATTAGATTCATTTTACAGCTATATTATAAAAACAAAGATCATACAGTTGTTTTATTTGCTAAAGAAACCTGAAACAGATTTGTGAAATGAACTATCTCCAGGTTAAAAATAATATTTGAGGTAAAATCATAGAATAGAGCTCAAAAGAATCTTAGAACATAGTTATGAAAACCCTTCTCAGACTTTCTTCTACACTTACCTCACTTCATTCATATAATGAATTTTTTTTTAAGATTTTATTTATTTACTTTTAGAGGGAGGTGAAGGGAGGGAGAAAGAGAAAGAGAGGGAGAGAAACATCAATGTGTGAGAGATATATCGATTGGTTGCCTTTCAAACGCCCCCAACTGGGACTGGTTCACAACCCAGGCATGTGCCCTGATTGGCAATTGAACCAGCTACCTCTTGGCTTGCAATCCAGTGCTCAGTCCACCAAGCCACACGAGCCAGAGCATATAATGGATTTCTTGATCTACCTTGTCCTGAAATTGTTCATGGTTCCTATTGGTTGTGTATGGTTGTCAGAGATTCACATCAATACCTACTAATTTTCTAAACTTAAGTATTGGGTATGCTACTTGAAAATGTTTTCTAAACTAATAGTTGTAATTAGAAGTAATCATTCCTATTCTATGATATTTCATGCTCTAACATGCACAACCAAGTTTTACAGAGAATTTAATAATGCATGTTAAAGTGTTTAATTAAAAAACTTAAACTCAATCTGAAGTTTGTGGGGTCCAGGATATTTTGTTATATTTTCAAAATGGGTTTTTAGACACCGAAAAGACTAAAAGCCAATGAATGCATTAAAAAGAATGAAGTTTAACCATCTGGGAAATAAATTATTTTAATACCATAAGTTGACTTTTAGTGTTCTTATTAAATTAAATTAACTTGTTATTCATAAACAAATGCTTCTTACAGTGGCTGCCCAGCTAGCTACCAGTGATGCCATCTCCCAGAGAAAGGCTATAGACATAGGGGAAAGGTGCAATTCTAAGAAATCTAAGATATTTTAACATACTTCCTTGATTACAGCTGACTGATCTATAGGTTGACAAAGTTTCTAGGCTGCTTAATCAGAGTCTTTCCTTCAGAAGTTGAAACTAAAGCACTACCACAGGATCAGGATGAAAAATAATTAACGAGTATATTCGAGAGAGAAACACAGATCAAGCATTTCAGAATTTAAAGGTACCATAAAGATACTTCCCTATCATATTCCATTCTCCCCAACTGGCCCCAACTCATACACCCTTGAAATGAAAAGTAATTAAAAGTACTAGCTAGTATCTCAAAATGTGTGCCTTTACAAGGAAAATTCTCATTACATATGAAGACATATTAAAAGAATCAGTATCTCTGTGTAAGCAAATTTAACAGCTTCTGCTTAATTTTATTCAAAACAATATTTCTAGATGAGTAAAGTACCTTTTGAGCACATGTTCAAGTCATACAGAAGAGGATGTTTCTGTAGAGACTTCCCAAAATCTGATAGACTGCCAAGTCCTTTGGCTAGGAACATTAAGTTATTAATCTGCAACTAATCACATGCTTTTACAGTCCATGGGCTTCATCGGGCAGCCTAAATATACCACCAAATAAAACTAAGAAACAGAGAAAGCCCTTCTAAAGAAACCCATTATGTCTCTCCCTCACCCAAGACCATTTTCCCACCCAAGCTGTACTTAGCGCTAGCTGCTTTCTTGCCCTACTCTATGCCTCAAAAGCGAACTAGTTATTTTCAAATCTTTTTTATATGAGCTAGGTCAAGAAATACACTCCTTAAGTTACAATCTAATATACATACGCACAAGTGAAACAAAAACTTCACAAAGCAATAGTTTAATACAATCTGAGACTTTCTATTCTATTTCATTCTTTTAAAATGGTGATCACAGCCTGCTACACTAATTCCACAAGACAGGCTATAACCCACAGTTAACAAACAATACATAAATACAAACATCCTGACCAATTATATTGCAGGAATGAAGGTTGGTTTAACATTCGAAACTCAACTAATATAATTTACTATATTAAAAGTAAAATCACATGATGATCTCAATGGAGGTATTAAAAAATGCATTTGAAAAATGTCAACAACATGCATGAAAAAATAACTTTCAAGAGAAGAGAACTTCCCCAGTACTATAAAGGACACCTATGAAAACCCTACAGCTAAAATCATAATTATGAAAGACTAAAATGCCTTTCCCCTAAGACAGGGACACAGCAAGGATGTCTGTTCTTACCACTTCTATTCAACATTGTATTGGAGGTTCTACCCAACACAACAAGGCAAGAAAAAAAGGCACCCAATTTGGAAAAGAAGTAAAATTCTTTTTTTTTCCCAGACAACATGATTAGCTATGGAGAAATCCTACAGAATCTTAAAAAAAATTAAAAAATAAACCTGCCAGAACTTATAAATGAGTAGCAGGTTACAGGGTACTAGGACCAATATAAAAATATAAAATCAACTGAAGGGACACAGGAGCCAAATAAATGAGCTCCCAACAGCCAAGGCTGGAACAATTTGAACAACAGAATTAAATATTATTGGACTATAACATAAACTATAAAATAAATGTAAATGAGTCTACACAGATATATACACAATTGGATAAATAAATAATTGGGAGAGAACATATAAATCTCCCACGAAGAAAATTTCCAAGTTACTTATAGATATTCCAAGCTCAGGAATATCAGGGCAGCATAACTCCTCACCCCTTTTGTGAGTTGCACATACTATTTCCTTCCAAATCATACAGTATGGAAGTGGTGTAAAGAATAATGTTACAGCCCTGGACAGGTGGCTCAGCTGGTTGGAACATCACCCCATACACCAAAAGGTTGTGGGTTCAATTCCTGGTCAGGGCACATACCTAAGTAGCAAGTTCAATCCCAAGTTGGTGCATGTATGAGAGGCAACCGATTGATGTTTCTCTCACATCGATGTCTGTCTGCCTGTCTGTCTCTCTCTCTCTCTCTTCCCCACCCCTCTACCTCCCTCCCACCCTTCCTCTTCCTCTCCCTCTCCCTTCCTCTCTCTAAAATCAATAAACATATCCTTGGGTGAGGATAAAAAAGAATAACTTTATAGTGGAGAACCTTACAAACACTACATCAGCCAGGTGATCAAGGTCAATATTAACAAAGGTAAGACACATTAATAATATATACTATTGATATGACATAATAAAAATGTACTTATTAACCTCTGTGGTCTTCTTGCAAAGGTGCATAATCCCATTCTAATCATAAAAAAAAAAAGACAAATTTTTATTGAGAGACACTGAACAAAATATCTGACCAATACTATGAATAACTTCCAAGGTCATCAAAAACAAGTCTGAGAAACTGTCACAGACAGTAGGAGCCTAAAAATATGATTACTAAATATAACATGATATTACAAGGGAATCCTGGAACAAAAAAAGGACATTGGGTAAAAAAACATGGGAATCTGAATAAAGTCTGGGCTGTAGTTAATAATAATTTATAAATATTGGTTCACAATTTTGACAAATGTTCCATACTAATAATGCTAATGATAGGGGAGATAGGATGAGGGTATATAACTCTCCCTACTATCTTTAAAACTCTTCTATAAATCTAAAACTATGAGAAATTAAATATCTTATTTTAAAAAATCATTTAGCTATATATGGAAGGTGTATGGAAATTCCACTCAATAAAAAGTGAGTGTAATAAAAATATCGACTGTGTTTCTATATCCTAGCAATAAACATTGGATACTAAATATTTTTTTAAGATTTTATTTATTTATTTTAGAGAGAGAGGAAGGGAGGGAGAAAGGTAGAGATACATCGATCGGCTACCTCCCATACACACCACAACCAAGGACTGAACCTGCAACCCAGGCATGTGCCCTGACCCGGAATTGAATCTGCAACCTTTCACTTTGTGCTGCGATGCCCAATCAATTAAGCCGCACAAGTCAGGGTTGGAAATTGAAATTTTACAGTACCACTTACATTAGCATAACAAGTATGTAATTTCTAGGGATGAATCTGACAAAAGGTGTGCAAGACCTACATACTAAAAGCAATAAATGTTGCTGAGAAAAATTAAAGAAAACACAAATGGAGAAATAAAATATATACATAGATCAGAATACTTAATATTAAGATGTCAAATCTCCCCAAATAGATTTATAGATTCCAAGCAAATACCCAAAAGGCTTTTTGGAAGAAATGACAAGATGATTCTAAAGTTCATATGAAAATGCCAGCCTCAGCAATCTTGAGAAAGAAGAACAAAGTAGGAGGAAACACAATACCTGATATAAAACTACATTATAAGGCCACTATAATCAAAACAGTCTGGTACTGGCATAAGATTAGACAAACAGATCAATGGAACAGAATAGAGAGCCCAGAAATAAACCCAGGTCTATATGGACAATTAATATTTGACAAAGGGGGAAGGAGCATAAAATGAAGTGAAAATAGCCTCTTTAACAAATAGTGTTGGGAGAACTAGATAGGGGCATGCAAAAAAAAAAAAGAAAGAAAGAAAGAAACTAGACCACCAACTTACACCACACACCAGAATAAACTCGAGATGGATCAAAGACTTAAGTGTAAGCCATGACACCATAAAAGTCCTAGAGGAAAACATAGGCAGGAAAATTTCAGATATCCCATGTAGCAATATTTTCACCGATACATCTCCTAAGGCAAAGGAAATAAAGGAAAGAATAAACAAATGGGACTACATCAAACTAGTAAGTTTCTGCTCAGTGAAAGAAAACATCAGCAAGATGAAAATGGGACCAACCATATGGGAAAACATATTTGCCAATGATATCTCAGACAAGGATTTGATCTCCAAAACATATTAAGAACTTATACAACTCAACACCAGGAAGACAGACAATATAATTTAAAAAACAGGCAAAGGACCTGAACAGACACTTCTCCAAGAGGACACACAGAGGGTCCATAGGCATATGAAAGGATCCACAACTTCACTAGCCATCAGAGAGATGCAAATAAAAACCACAATGAGATACCATTTTACACCAGTCAGAATGGCCATCATAAACAAATCAACAAACAGCAAGTGCTGGTGAGGATGCGGAGAAACGGGAACCCTACTGCACTGTTGGTGGGAATGCAGACTGGTGCAGCCACTGTGAAAAATAGTATAGAATTTCCCCGAAAAAGTAAAAATGAAACTGCCTTTTGATCCAGGGATTCCACTACTGGGAATATACCCTAAGAATCCTGAAACACCAATTCAAAAAAACCTATGCGCCATGTTCATAGCAGCACTATTCACAATAGTCAAGTGCTGGAAACAGCCTTAGTGCCCATCAGTTAATGAGTGGACAAAAAAAGACATACAGATGACAGATATGCACATGTAAAGATGTACATCATCAGTCATAAGGAACTGCAAATTGAAAACCACAATAAGATACCACTACTTACCCACTAAAATGGATAAAATTAAAAAGACAGACCATATTGAGTATTGAAGATATGAAGCAAGTGGAATTCTCATATATTTGCTGGTGAGAATATAAAATGTACACTTTGAGCCACTCTGGAAAGCTGTTTAGTCAATTCTTAAAAACCCACAGATAACCCAACCATTCTACTAGGTTTTTACCCAAGAGAAAAGAAAAGCATACGAGGTCTGTCTAGAAAAAGTCCAACCATTGTTAATATAACAAGAATGGTTTACGTGACATTGATGTATCCTGGCAGCCAAGGAGAGTGGACTGGAATGCGCATGCGTGGACAATGATGACTTCACTGTACTAGTCAGCGGGGGCAGTAGACACCACTGAGTGAGCGTGTGTACTGTGTGGCCATCCCATTCAAAATGACTGAGTGAGTAGAGCAATAAATCTGCATCAAATTTTGCATTAAGTTTGAACATCCCTCCATGGAAACTATTGGGATGATTCAGAAGTCCGCAGCTATGGGCAACTGGTAATTGGCAGCTTCATCACGACAACACGCCCGCTCATGCATCACATCTCGTGCAGAGTTTTTTGGCAAAACAACAAATCACCCAGGTGGCTCAGCCTCCCTCAGCCCAGATTTGGTGCCCTGCGATTTCTGACTTTTCCCAAAACTAAAATCACCTTTCAAAGGAAAGAGATGTCAGACCATCAGTGAGACTCAGGAAAATATGCCAGGGAGGGCAGCTGATGCCGATTGGGAGAACTGTGTGAGGTCCCAAGGTGCCTACTTTGAAGGGGACTGAGGTGTCTTTGTCCTATGTGCAATGTCTTGTATCTTGTATCTTCTTCAATAAATGTCCCAATTTTTTGTATTAAATAGCTGGATACCTTCTGGACAGATCTCCTATGTCCTCACAAAGACTTATACACAAATGTTCATGGCAGCTTTATTAATAACAGTGAAAAACTGAAAACAACCCAAATGACCACCAACAGGTGAATGGGTCAACAAGGTATAGCATAACCAGAACGGAATATGCACAGCAATAATATAAAATGCATAAAGCCAAAATAGATTAATTGTAAAATATTTATGCTGAAGGAAAGAGGTTGGAAAAATAAAGTACACTGTATGATTCATTTATATAAACTCTGGAAAATGCAAACTAATCCAAGTGAAATAAAATATATCACATAATAATAAAAGACAAGGAAGGAGAGGAGAGGTTACAAAGGCACATGAAAAAACTCGATGGCATATCAAAATTTCATCAAATTGTATACCTTAAATATCTGCAGTTGATTGCATATAAATCAATTATATTCAATAAAGGTGGTTGTCCAAGATTGGTAGATTTTCTTTACTTGCATATTACAAAAATAATTAAGCCAAACAAACTCTGTATATTGTGTACTGGGAATATTCAAAAGAGAGTAAGTTATTATGAGCACACCTTGACACACACATGCACACGCACACACGCACATGCACACACACACACACACCTGTACATATATACCTCTCAATAAAAAAGAACAAACTAATTAACTCAATAATGTAGAAAGGAATAAGAATTTTTAAGGTAACTAAATCGTGGATTTTTAGAATTACACCATTGCGTCTGTCATCTAACAATATTAGAGCCCTGACTGGTGTGGCTCAGTTGGTTGGGCGTCGTCCTGTAAAGTGGAGTGTTGCTGGTTCAATTCCTGGTCAGGGGACAAGCCTGGGTTGCAGGTTCAGTCCCAGGTCTGGGTGTGAATAAGAGGCAACCAACTGATGTTTTTCTTCCACAACCATGTTTCGCTCTCTTCCTTTCCCCCTCCCTTTTCCTCTCTCTAAAGTAAATAAATAAACAAAATCTTTAAGAAATATAGATATTAGAAATGACTTTAAACCAAGTTAAAAAAAAAACTGAGTAGAGCCATAGGTAGCCTTCATACTGGGAAAAAATATCAGATAATTTTATAATTTGAGCACCTAAAAAGTTCCTCTAATCCAAAATCCTCATTTTATAGTAGAGAATGGGAAGCCCAGAGGTTAAATCAACCACTCAAAAGTTACAGCAAGGCAGAGCCAAAGCTATAATCAAATATGTACAGTTTTAACATAAAAGATATTTAGAATCAATTACCATTCCATTATCATACAGATCAAATTTCAATGCAACTGAATATTTACTAGGCATTATGGGAATACATGCCAATTTTCATCTTCAATGTCAATTGGTGAGGCTTATTAAATATTTAAGGCACAAATGTTATTATTTTTTAATGAAATCTACAGTGTTAATATAACAAGGATCAAGGAAGGTACAGCATAATAAATTACTGGGTTTTTTATGGAGTTTGTTTGACTTGGTTATTTTTGTAATATGCATGTAAAGAAAGTCAACCAATCTTGTCTAACCAGTTTTTCCACAAAAACATTTAAAGAATGAAAGAGGTTGAAAACTGACAGCCTGTGAGCTGTTTTACCCACAGATATATTTTTTCTGGCCAGCACAGTGTTTTTAAAAACCTGCTTTTGTGGGTAACATTTAAAATGGGTGGATCTTATATTGAAATCTGGGCTTCTGAATTTTGTCGAAACATTGAAAAATCTCACAAAAGTACTCATACATTCTTCATGGCAAAAGCTGAGCAATGATTGGTTCTTAGGAAACTTAAGATAAATAAAACAATCCCTGCTTTCAAAGACCTGAAATTTATCATTAGAGAGAAGTACATAAATAAATCATTACAGTACATAAGTTCTTACTATGTGCCAGGCACTGTGTGTCAGATAACCTCTTCTCAATAAAAAAGAGAACAGAACAAGGGAAGAGGTGATCCGTTAGGTTAAAAAGAACAGTGCTTTGGGAAGGCTTCAAGGAGGAGGGAGCACTTGAGTTTTTAAGAATAAAAGTAAAGCGAAAAGGGCAGAGAAGGGCATTTCAAGCAAAGCAGCAGCATGTTCAAGGTTACAGGTTCACATACAGGAGGCAAAGATGAAGTACAAGGCATCAGGTACTTTGGAAAGAAATGATAAACCTTAAAATATGGACTGAAGCCAGATTATGAAGAACTCTTGTTATCCCACGTAAAGAAATGTGAATTTCATCCTACACCTTAGCATTGATCCCACAGTGCCACTAAGAAGACTGCTCATGATTCAACCTAGGTGGGAGAAAAAATAAAAATGGAAAGGATATGACAGTTGACCCCTCTAATTATTAATTCAGGTAGAGGAGCTCTACTTTTGTCTATTTTATGTAGTGAAGTTCTACTGTAATTTTTCTTTGGAGAAAATATTCTACTGTTATAATCAAACTTAAAGGAAAAAAGTTTAAACATGAGCCATTGAAAGATTTTTAAGGAAATTAAATGATAAGATTAGCATTTTAGAAAGATCTCTTTGGTAACAGCGCCAAAGATGGAACATAGTATGAGACCGGAAGGAAACAAGAATACTTAGTTGCAACAACTGATGCAAAATATTGTCAGTTAAATCTGGGTAGTAACAACAGAGATATTCAAATGTTACTGATATCTACTTTGTACAAAGTTATCGGCTATGTGCTAGGTTCGCAATAAAAAGCAAATTCAAGTTTTTTAAATTTAAAAAATTATAATTTATTAAAATGGAAAGGTAAAGAAATTGCCAAGGAATTAAACTTGGAAAGTGACTTGAATAAACTCATAAATAGCTGTGATTTAAACTCAGAATAAAATCATAACACCTCATCTTCAACAGGCTAAGTGCAAACCAGGACAAAAGAAGAAACGTTAAGGATGTGTGATCTAGAAAAAGCAAAGGATTACAGTTATGACTATACTTCAGGAGCAAAGGTCCTAAGGGATTTGCCAGAAGTATATAAAAAATCAGAACCATCCTTGAACGACATTATAAACAACAAGTCCTTAACTATCAATATCCCAGAGAGAATCTCAAAGTTTTCACTAATGGTTTAAAGCTTGGCATCTCTCCTTTAGCAATTTTGGTAGAGATCCAGACACCCAAATGATAGCATGGAATCATGGAAGACAATAATACTGAAAAACAATACTTACATCACCATATATGTACAATTGCTAGCTAACATGTGACCAAAAAGTTAATCACCTGTTCCATTACTCCTAAGTATGTAATACATTGCACAATTCCACTCATGGTTATTCTTTAATTACGAATGTCTTACTAGACTTTTAGAATAGGTTCAAAGTATTTATGTGGATACATTTCGCAAGCATTAGAAGTGTTCAACAATATTGAGTTTCTAGGTTTTTCATTGAGTCCTAAATGAAAGAAATTCAGTGCCATTTTCACATGAATCTGGTTTTATAACATAATTGCTTTCCCTGATAAATGAATTTTTCAAAGGGGCAGCAGAGAAGAGAAGAATGGGGTGTGGAGTTTTTATATTTTTCAAAAATGAATCCTATTTCCACTGCTATCCATGAAAGTTACTTCAATCTCCTTAAAAGAGATTATAATTAACATTAAGTACACAAAACAAACTCTTAAGTCCTTCAGTGAGAATTGATCAAAACATCCTCTTTATCAAAAGAGCCTTTGTACCTCATTAATTATATTATATTATGAAGCCTTACCCATTAAAAATAGATCAAATGCTAATTACTCTTTCCAAGTATCTTACTCTAAATTATAAAACTCTTCTCTTGGTAACTTCAAAAAGAGTGTAAGTGCATTGCCAAATGTTATATATTAGAGAAGACATTGTCATAGAAGAATTGCAGGAGCCTGTAGCTACATAGTATCTTTTTAAAAATGAAATCGGTATCTGACTAAAACAATAAGAATTAGAAATTATTCTCTAAGTGTCTTTAAGAGGGGCATAATAAGTGCTTGCATTTATAGAAAGAAAACAAAGCCATGGGGAATAGAAGTATTACCTGAGGGCAGGACATTTCAGACAAAAGGTCCCTAATTCCTGGTGAAAGCAAGTGGTCAGTTGCCAGGGTCTCTTAGACTCCTCTGGTACTCATTTGGGTCATTATGAAATTCACAGCACACCAATCTCCACCACAGCCAGCAGGGATCACTGCAGGTAATGGGTACAAAGGGACACAGAAGGGAGCAAGTTTAAGGGAAGGGAGAGGAAAGGAATGATATGATAAAAATATTTGCTGTGATTCACTTTTTAAAAATATTTGTATTTTACACTGGATTAACTAAAGACAAATACTGCTAGAATTGTAACATAAATTAACCATTTATGATTTCTTCATTTTCCCTACCACTGGAATTACTACTACTCTATAGAATTTGTATTTTTAATATTTTATATTAAAAATGCTAATTAACAAAAATGAGATAGCTTATATTATACAAAAGTTGTACAAAGACTGAACTGTATAATTCAACATCAGATGAAGCCAATTAGGACAAGCATTCTAAAAGACATACAATCTACAAATACAAATTGTGAAATTAACTGTCAAAAGGCCAAGTGAAAAATATAATCCTCATTTCATTTCATAGAGAATACTAGAGTAAAATTACCTATAAAAAGTAACCCCCAAACCAAAGAGAAATCCGGGAATAAACTACATCTCTATACTCAAAATTGGAAAAGTATAGATTTATCAGGAAAAAATATTTTAATTTACATTTTGCAGATATGAATCAACTATTTAAACCAGCCACAAATGGATTCAGGGCAACCAATTCATGTCCTACGTACTCTATAAAGGCCAGTGTAGTATAAATTCCTTTCTCCAATCAGCTAAGTATGTTTCTGAACAACTACTATGTACCACAGTACTATGGCAGATGTTATAGACACAATGGTGAACAAGACAAGCACAGTCTCTGTCCTCAGAATTCAGAGCCTATCAGGGTGATTCTGCCCTTAAGGAGATAAGAGTCTGCAGTACTGACAAGTATGAAGATTTTGTTTTAATAAAGCAAACAATGTATTTTAAGACCTAAAAAACTTCAAATTGAAGATGGCCAGTGAAGACTAGTCTATGCAAAGTTGCCTTTGGAAGATGTACAGTACAAGTGAAAATGAAGCCTGAGAGGATACACTGTCATGAAAGGATGCAGACAATTTGCAGAAAACAAAAGATGAGTGAAAAGGGCGAGGGCGAGGGAGTATGGTACCGGAAAACAATGAAAAACAAAATTACAGCCAAATTTGGAGGACCTCAATCATCCTTAACATCTCAAAATACTTGCTTTAAATATTCCCTTGATATGCATTCTATCGTCAGAGAAAATAGATTTAATAACTATCCATTTTATACCACTAAGCTGTTTGTGTGCTTTTGTTATTGCTTTACAATTTTCTGATATTTATACCACCTCCATCTCACTATCCTTTCCTTTAAAGCTGTATATAGTACTCTGTGCCTCTCATAAATTCTATTTTAAATTCTATTTATTGACTCATCTACCATATCATTTCCAGAAGACATTCCTAGCTCTTAATTTTATTTATATATCATACAGAACCTTCTTTAAATACTGGTAGAAAACAACAAATGAATGACTTTTTAATGAGGATATTTACAATATTTCTTAAAGATAAATCATATATACTATGGATGCCCCTTTTTATAGTACATGTCATTTATATATAAAGCATCACCACTTAAGAAAAATTTGGAGCGGAAACTCAGTTTAATATTTAAAAACACAGTTTTACCAAATTTTTAAATCTCTGGTTTTCTAGTATTACATTTGTCCCTAAGTATTGATTCCTAAAAATAAAATTACAAAAGGTTTACAAATAGACATCAGGAGATGAAAACAACACTTGGTGCTATGTTAGCAGTGTCAAAAGAAGCCTGATATCCCTCTCTTAATGTTTTTTTGGATAGAAAAAAGGAGTACATATACATAAAAGTCTTATAGGATAGACTAATAGAGAATCCAAAATTTATACACTACATTCATTTTGTCTGGGAGCAGTCTCAAAATAAGTCAGTGAATTATCAGACAGGCCATCAATAAGTCTACTGCTGAAAAAAAGCAAACAATAAATTACTATATCCCAAATCATATGTGCTTCAGCTCTCAATTTTGTTTTAATAACTTGGTCTTGACATGATAATTGTTCATATTTCACTCACAGAAATAGTCATTAAATCTTCTACTTGTAACTTACATTCAGTCTGAGCTCTAGCCACTAATACCAACTGATTAAATACCAATATTAAATAGAATTATTAAATCATGCTAAATAATGTAATACACAGAATTTTGTTAATGTATAACTAATAAGAGATTAACTTATTATGAAAATGTTTATACTGGAACTGCAGTATTAAGGAAAGTACACTATTGCAAGAAAAAGAAATGGATGGAGAAATTTTGCTGCCACACTTCAAAGAACTGCTATGTCAAAGGATTTGCATGTAATAAAAGAATCTCCAAAGGGCTACTGCTTCAAGATGGTGAAACATCATAAGAGTAATAAGGGAAATGCTGAAAATTGAGTAAAAGAAAATCAAGCCATTAGGTGGGAACAACAGCCTGAGCAGGCAGCATAGAAAAGTCAAATTAAAAGGGTGCTGGATCAGTGGCCTACCCACTCAACACTACCTGTCAAATTTTAACCTTAGGGAAGTGACACATCTCAATGTTTAATGATCACCTCTCATAGACAGGAACAGATCCCTTCTGATTCTATACTAGAATGGTGATATTACAACACCCATGGACCAAGCAGTCAAATCCCCCTTTCACCTAAATTTTTCAAATCAATCTCTTGAAAATAGCTTCTGCAAGAATCAGTACCGGGTTTTATCTGGAAAGTAATGTGACAGAAATAAGCATCTGCTCGATTTCAGATGCTTCACATAGTGTACTTAATAGCAAATAAATAAAGTAAAAATCCTGTATTGCATAAACCAAAGGATAACCACAAAAAAAAAAAACAAAACATGGATGTTATTGCCATACAAAACATGTAGTGCAAGTTAGTTCACAAATAAAAGGGCTCTTCATAGATATCCAAGAGTATCCAAATTAATGTATCTAAAACCAAACCCCTGATCTTCTTCCATAAGCCTGCTCCTCCTGCAGTCTTCTCCAACTTCGTGACAGCAACTCCATCTTGTCAGCTGCTTACGTCAGAAACTTTGAAGTCATCCACAACTGCTCTCTTTTTCTCTCAATCATATTTTATTTGTCAATAAAAGCTTGTGGTTCTACCTTCAAAATACATCTAAAACCTGACGATATCTCAACAACTCCACTGCATGCACCTCGTCCAAGCCAGTATCTTTCTCATCTGGATAGTTAACACTTTTAACCGGGCTCCTGTTTCTGCCCTTGCCCTCCTATTATTTATTTCCCAAATGGCTGCAGAGTGATCCTTGGCTCCAAACCTTCCAGTGGATTCCAGTTTCACTCAAATAAAAGTCAAGTCATTACAAGGTCCCACAAGATCTGGCCCTTGACCACACCTTCCACTCACTTCACTCTTCACTCCACTTTACCTGTATCATTAGCCTAGATATATATCAAAAATAACAAGCAAGCTTCCACTTCTGAATCTCTTCATTTGCTTCTACCTTCTCTTTCAGATCTCTTCTCAAATACCACCTTCTCAATTAAGGCTTCTGGAATCAACAGATTTAAAATTGCAAACTCCAACCTGCACCTCTGTGTATTTCCTATCCATTTTCTTGTAATTTCTTTTTTAAGTAGCACTTACCACAAATGGATACAATGTACCTCCCTTATTTATTTTTTCACTATCAGCATCCTCTGATTAAAATGTAATTCCACTGAGGGCAGGGATTTTTTTTTGCCCTAGGAATATGGACCAATAAGTGGTACAAAGTAGCACTCAGCAAATATTTGTTAAATAAATGACTAGTATATCTAGTATCAAAGTAAACATTATTGGAGATTATTTTTAAAAGAATACTGTCAATTTAAGTAACCAAAAGTTATTTAAAAATCCCCAAATTTATAAAAGTAAATTTATTTATCATACTAAAAGGGAACATTTAACTCATTTTTTTCCCAGTTGCCTACTGCAAGTAAAACAAACGTCACAAATTTCAACAGCAGCATAATTCTATAAGTAGGTTACCTTTAATGATCCTTCTCATGATGCTTACGCCAGAATGGGAATCACGGAAGCTGCTCAAGAGAAGAGACCATATCTTACCCACCTTTGTGTCTCTAATACCAAATGCTCAAGATCATATATACATAAAATCTCAAAAACTACTTATTGAGCTTTACCATAAAAGTAGAAGGCATACATAATTAGCCTATCAATAATAATAATATAAAATTACAATTTGAGAAAATAATTTCACAGTCTAAATAATGTATGTTGTATTTCCTCTTAAGAATGTCCACTACAGGAATGATTATAGACCTAACAGTATTCATCTCCAATTACACGCACCTTAACTTCTTCAGCAATTCACTTCTATGTGACACTATGTACTAAACTAGGACTAGCCCACGTCTAAAATTTTAAACTTTAAAACAACACTTTCAGATAAACCTTTCAATCCTTCCAGTTCTTATTTGTATTTCTCAAACTGCACTTACATCTAGATAAAATTTCCAACCCTTGGATGGTTCTTTCTTTTTCTTCCCAAGCTTTCAGTTGCTGCCCTTCTTTCTCTCCCCCACTTCCTTCCTTTCTCCCTCCCTCCCTCCCTCCCTCTCCGCCTTCCCTTTTGCAAAGTAAGCCATCCCATCAATAATACACTGTGAAGCAATCTAAACTCTCCCATTACTTGGCCATTCAGTCACAAGATCCTTCCAAGTGCTCAACCCTTCCTAATCTCCTTAATAAATATTCCAAATATTCAGCAATCTTCTCAGGCCATCCCCCCACTCCCCCACACTTTCTATTTGTACCCTCCCCCTAGCTTAGGGAACATGTTTTATTGAAACTGTGAGGCAATTTCTCCTACCTAAATCCTTGGAGCTAACCTGGATCCAGTCCCTTTCCAAGTCTGATTCTCTAACCTTCTCATAAATCCTGTGGGATACTGACATCCTTCCAATACGTTATGCTTCTATTTAAGTTAATCAGAGCCGCTCTTCAGACTCTGTATTTCCACCCCAGACATCTGCTTCTGAACCCTGGACTTTGAAAACCAAATTGATCAAGGAACAGGTATAAATGACCCATGGACATGGACAACAGGGTGGGGATTGACTGTGAGAGTAGGGGTCGGGCAGAGCAGTGAAGATCAATGAGGGGAAAAAATGGGACAACTGTAATAGAACAGCAATTAAAAAAATCAAACAGATAACCAGGTATCTTTACTGATTATGTCCTTTTTTTGTCTGGAATTCTTTATTAGCAGTCACCACCTGGGATGAAGTTCAATTCCTGAACACAGCAAACAGCCTCAGACATCTAATTTAGTTCAGTGTCTGTTAAAGACAACAAGCCTGACTCAAAATACGAGTTCTCTCCATGATCATATCCTTATTGTACCTACTATCTTTTGCCATTGCTAATTGATCCATAGATATATACAACTGGGTCAAACAGATTTATTTTCTCCCAGGAATCTGAAACTTGAAAGGAAAGATCATAGTTTGGGAGTTGAGAGATGAGCTAGCACCCTAAAGCAGTGGTTCTCAACCAATGATGATTTTGCCCCCAGGGGACATTTAGTAACCTGTGGGGACATTGTTCATTGTCAAGACTGTGGGAGTGCTATTGGCATGTGGTGGGTGGAGAACAGAGATGTTGCTAAACATTCCAGAATGTACAGAACATCCTTAAACAACAAAGAATTATCTTGTCCAAATGTCAATTGTGCTGAGATCCAAGGACACTTCCAAACAGGTTCCAGGAGCTGGCTAGTTTCTGCCCTTCCCCTTATTCTGTGACCCACCC
Organism: Furipterus horrens; assembly: GCF_987537825.1. Classification (NCBI taxonomy): domain Eukaryota; kingdom Metazoa; phylum Chordata; class Mammalia; order Chiroptera; family Furipteridae; genus Furipterus; species Furipterus horrens. The sequence continues at coordinate 16,876,802 of NW_028327174.1, read as the reverse complement.
CAATAGCTATTGGTTACATTTACCTTTTTACCTAAGTTAAACAGAGCAGGGTTGTGTTGTTTATAGGCAAAATAACCTTTACTAGCACAGTAACCCTAGTTCAATCATCTGACACACATATGTACACTTTAAACCAGTTTCTCAACCTCACAACTACTGACATTTGGACCAAATACTTCTTTATTGTGGGAGAATGTGCTGTGCACTGGAAGGTGTTTAGCAGCGTCCCAGGCCTCTAATTATTAGATGTCACTACCCTTAACCACTCCCCTGTTGTGACTATCAGAAATGTCTCCAGACATTGTTACATTTCCCTAAAAAGGAAAAATCACCTGATTGTGAACCACTGCTTTAATCCGGACAAAGATCCCACTCAGATGTGGTGTACGTCTGTCCTGCCAACTCCCACTCCCTAGTAAACCTTGTGCCCATTACAGTGTGCCTTAAGTCAGAGGGAAAGGGGGAGCATTTATTTGTATCTGAATCTTCCCTATCCCTTTTCAGGTTCTGGCTTAAGTATACTCCATCTTCCAGCTGCTGTTTCCCCTTTCTTCACCTTTGCTCAAGCAGACACTGTGTGTGTGTGTGTGTGCGTGTGTGTGTGCGTGCGTGTGCGTGCGCGTGTGTGTGCGTGCACACACACACGCACACACACAATGTGAGGCCTTAAGCTGAAAGATAGCGCCTGCTCTTATTTCCTTTCCGATATTTGTTATAACTTTTCTTTAGACCTTTCCATTCCCTTGTGCAAAAGATACTCCCAGGAAATATACTAAATCACACTTTGTGTCAATTACAGTATAAAATATTGTGGTAATTTCCCCTCCAAAGACATCCTGTTTCACTTCTCTTAAAATGTAACAACTCCAACCCCACCCCACCACATACACAAATGGTCTCTCTCCCTTTCTCCTCCCTACCCCATGCCTGTTAGTTTCAGATCAGCTCCAAGTCTACAGACTTAATTTTTTTTTATTTGTGGGCTGTTTTTTTTTTTTTAAGATTTTATTTATTTATTTTTAGAGAGAGGGAGAGAAACATCACTGTGTGGTTGCCTCTCACATGCCCCCAACTGGGGACCTGGCCCACGACCCAGGCATGTGTCCTGACTGGGAATTGAACCCACGACATTTTGGTTCGCAGGCCAGCGCTCAATCCACTGAGCCACACCAGCCAGGGCTACAGGCTTATTTTATTAACAATACAAGACATGCTTGGGATAGAAACTAAACAATTAGGCAAGGAACAAGTATATGGATTTAAAAGACTCAAATAGTTCAGCATTGACTCAAAGCCAGTTTTTCACACACCTAAATCCAGGAAACACTGGTTTGGGTTTTAATGTTAAAATTAAAGGCTCAGAGTAGGCATTTTCTTTCTTCTGTTGGTTCACTTTCCTAGTCCTTCTTTGCCAGGACACCATAAACACCACATTTATTCAGTGATTCAATTACCCATTGCTTCTTCAAAACCACAGGTAAACTTCAATAATATCGGTGACATAGAGTCGGGCCTAAGTTAAAAAAAAAAAAAAAAGTAACGCAAGGGAGATTCAGGTGTTTAGTGCCACTCTTCCACTCCATCAAAAATAAATTTGTTCTGTTTTGTTTTGTTTTGCCCTGGCAGGGTAGCTCAGTTGGTTAGAATGTCATCCTGACACGCCAAGATTGCGGTTCTCAGTCAGGCATATATAAGAGACAACCAATGAATGCATAAATAAGTGGAACGACAAAATTGATCTCTCTCTCTCTCTCTCAAATCCATAAACATTTCCTGAGGTGAGCATTTTTTAAAAAAACTGGGTTTTTGTTGTTTTTGTTTTGTCCTGGCCGGGTTGCACAGTGGTTGGAAGCATCATCGTGGTACACCAAAGGTTGCAGGTTCCATCTCTAGTGTGGGGCACAGTGGGGGTGTGTAAGGGAGGCGACTCATCAATGTTTCTCTCTCACATCAATGTCTCTGTCTGTGTGTGTCTCTCTCTCCCTGAAATCTGTAAACATATCCTTGGATGGGGATTAATAAAAAGTTGTTTTTTTGTTTATGTGCCCTGGCTGGTGTGGCTCAATCAATTGAGCGCTGGCCTGCAAACCCAAAGGTTGCTGGTTCCATTCCCAGTCAGGGCACATGCCTGGGCTGTGGGCCAGGTCCCTGGTTGGGGCACAAGAGAAACAACCAAATGATATGTCTCTCACACGTGGATGTTTCCCTCCCTCTCTTTCTCCCTTCCCCTCTCTCTCAAAATAAATAAATAAAATCTTAAAAAAAAAAAGATAAAATCTTCTTCCAAAAGACCATACGTACAATTTTTAAAAACTTTTAAATTGGTGGTAATATTAAGAAATGTATATTCACAATGCTGCTACAATTTCTTTTTAAGAAACTGTTATATCTTATTCAATGTTGTGTGGAAGATATTTGCTGAACCACAGAAATATTGATTTTGTCCCGTAACATATAACCTGTGGTATACAACGATCTGTAAAATCAAGAATTGTCATTACTATACAAGTATACCATTATACCCAAGTCTTTTCCTACAAATAGTTAAAAGTAATTATTAACTTACAAACGACACGAGTAAAGGGTCATAACCAAGCGCTCTGGAGTCGCTGTTAACAACTTGGAAACCAGACACTACATTTAGCCTGTGTCCCGAGACAAATACGGAGAAGCCTGGAGCAACAAACTGCCAGCTTTACTGAGTCATGTTTCTGACGAAAACCGCGTTAGGAAATGGAAAGAACGACAAGTCTTGGGTTTATCACCACAGATGTTGACTCCATGAATTTACAGCTCTCGGACTGAGGGGGGAAAAAAGCAGAAACAAAAAACGGTTTTGTAAAAATGACGTGGGGGCTCGAACGACTCCAGAAAGAACTTGCCAAAGCCAGCAACTGTGATTATCTCCCTCAAACAAATCCTAACTGTGCAAACGGACACACCCGCTCAGGCATCCGAGCGAGAACGGCGAGGTGGGGTGAATTCACGACAGAACAAGGTTCATATTTCACCGAGAAGACAAACCTCTCTGCCTTAAAGGTCACACGGCGCCCGACGCCCTCAGTTAACGGAACCGCTCCGCCCCGAGTGGAGGCGAGCGCCGGGCTCCGGTTTACTGGACCACATAACCCAGGCACCTGGCTGACGCCAGCCCATCCCCACTGTCCGCGGCGACCGCCCGAGAGCAGTCCCCGGGTCGCCCCCAGACGTTGCGGCGGGGGCGATCCCAACCCGCCGCCTTCCCCGGCCGCCCTCCGCCATTCGGCCGGGGAGAACCCGTCCAGGGGCTCAGTCGTGATGCCAACCCCGGGCGCCGCAGGCAGCGGGACATCTGCGGCCGCGACCGCAGCGGGCAGTCCAAGGGTCGCCGCCCGCACAGCTGCCAGTCCCCGCCGTCCCCGAGGCTGCTGGCTGCCTCCGGTGCCAGCCAGGGCGGAGGCGGACTGGCCCCAGTCCGAGGCTCTCACTCACCTGGAGAGGTGCTTCAGGATCTGTTTTTTGATGAGCCCAGCCATGGTGCCGGGGCGGGAGGCGCCGGGCGCTCTCTCGGTGCCTCACTGCCTCCTCTCTTCGTGGCCGTCTCCTCTTCGTCCGGGTTAACCCGGCCGAAAGAGAGGCGCCTGAGCGCTCACGCCCGGGAAAGACCCGAGGCCCTGGCCGAGGCCACAGCCGCCGCCGCTGTCGCCGAGGACCAGGAGCATCTCCCTCAGGCCACTGCAGCCGCCACGGGCGCCATCTTGGCTGCAGCATCACCTAAGAGACCTGGGGGAGGGCGGGGGCGATCCTGGCTCGGGGCGGGGCGAGCTCTGGGAGGGGCGGGGCAACGCCGGTTATGGGCAGGCGCGGAAGGCATGCTGCCCTGTCACGCTTGTCACGGACTGGGGCGGTGTCCTCATCTACCCGGAGGCTTTTGGGTGCTTTGACTCCGGATCCCAAAACCTTCTAGGACTTTCGTCCACCCTCTCCATCTCTGTTCTTCCTGTCTCCATCACTGAGTTTCCTACCACGTCTCTTTTTCATTTCCTCATAATTTCCTCCATAAAGTTCTCTGCTTGCTTTGCTCTGTTTACCGACTCAGCTCTCTTCATATTCTTGCCTCATTTTCTTTTCCTTTGCCAAGATATTCTGCTTTCCTACCTAAATCCTATAATGTTTCATGTGGTGATTCCAATCGTAAGGAAAGTAAAAGTTGACAATGTGCCCTAACAGAGCTCAGGACTTGGGGATTAAAAGGCCTGAATTCAAGTCCTGGCTTTAGTATTTTCTAGCTGTGTTAACCTAAAGAAAATATGTAATTTCCTTAATTTTAGTCTCAGTTCAATCATCTATAAAATGAGCTGATATCATCCTTACCTACCTCACTAGGTTGTTGTGTCTAAAGAAATAAAGATGTATATTTTAGTTTAACATTTTTGTAAAAAAGGAAGGAAATCATTGAAATAGCAGGGAGAACTATTACAGCTCTGAACCTCCACCGACCCAACCCTATACCCACATTTTTCAAAGGTGAAAATGACCATCCAGTGATTTCTAAAAGAGGAAAAGCAATTACACTACCCATGAGGGATGCATCGGGAAGATGGGTCGGTATGTGTGGGGGAGAGTGGGTAATTTACACGTAGTTCAGCACCTGTTTCTTTCCAAAGAAAGGAAAGGAGATATATATGGGTTGACTATTTACTCATTTAACATTTATCATGAACTATAAACCAGACATTGTTCAAATATCTAGGGATACCTTGATTAAAAAAACAAAAAACAAAAAAAGGAATGTTCCTGCCAGCAAAGAGTTAAGAGCCTAGTGTGGAAGGTAAATTGCTAATGCTAAAACCTTGAACTCTGTCATTAGACTGGTTCAAATGCTGCCTCAGCCACTCTGTAGCTGTGTAAACTTGGCCAAGTTATTTATATCTCTTACCCTCAGTTACCACTTATGATTATGGGAGTAATAGTATCCAACTCAGAATTGTGTGGAGATTGAATAAGATTATGCCTATTAAGTGAGTGCCTAGCACATGTCAAGCTCTTAATAGTGCTGTTATCATTAGCATAATTGCAAACAGGAACAAAGTACTATGAGAACACAGAGGAGGGAGTGATTTATTTCTAGCTGGTTAAATCAGATTTACAGTGGAAATATTATTTCAAAGATGAGAATGTCAGCTTAATGTATTAAAAAGAACTATCTCTGGAAGTCAAAGACTTGCTTTTGAAACCTAGCCCTGTAATTTTTAGGTATGTGATCATAGGAAAAGTATGTGCTCATAGGAAAGAGTGTGATTTTTTTTTTCTATGTGATCATAGGAAAAGAATCTGAGCCTCTTGGTGTTATTTATCTTCATGAGGTTGTTGTGAGGTAAAGTACTTAGAGAATCCCAGACACAATAGAATGGTATTAATTCACTAGTATTTTTTAAAATAATTTATTTATTTGTTAACTTATTTATTTGTAGAGAAAGGGGAAAGGAGAAAGAGAAACATCACTGTCTAGTTGCCTCTCACTCGCACCCCCAACTGGGGACCTGATGTGCAACCTAGTCATGTGCCCTCACTGGGAATCGAACCAGTGACACTTGGCTCGCAGACTGACGCTCAACCCACTGAGCCACAGCAGCCAGGTAATTCACGAGTATTAATTCACTAAGCAGGAAAGGATGTTTCAGACAAGTGAAACACAATTATGAAAAAAGACAAAAGTGTCAAAGCTTCTAAGTGGCAAGTGACCTAATATTTTGGCTAGAACAAAATGTAGATTCCTTTTTCAAAGTAATAAGTATTAATGAACCCCACAGGTTAATAATTGTAGTTATAGTATCTTTTTATTGAGAAAATGCATGGTGATAATTTTAATTTTACTCTCCCTGGATTGAAAGAGCATATAATGTTATAAAACCACCATGAATTTAGCATTTTTAATTAATTTCTATTTTTGTTAACTGCTATTTAATGATCAAATTTCAGAAAATTAAAAAACATGACTGTCATACAAATATATAATGAACAAGCATCAAAGATTTAGTAACTCATTAATGTAAGAACCAATAAGATAGGGTATAAATCTATTCACTCATTAATATGACTTAATAAATATGTTGCACATGTTCATTACATGCTTATAGAAGTCATGTTTTTAACTTTTAAAATTATACATTGCTGAAGTATATATCTGAAAAGCAGAACTTATATGCTTGAGATTATTTGTGCTAAAACCTGGGAGGAGAGATAGCTTCTTGGACTTTGGCTAAGGTCATGTGTAAAACCTGGGAGGAGGGAGTGTGTAGTGTGAAGGGAAATAAGAGTCAGAGCTTTCACTAAACAGTCTATGCTGAAGCTGACTTATACTGGTTCATGAGACCAATTGTATCCATCTCTTCCTGACTATGTTCAGTGTTTGATAACTTCAAGATTGCTTGATATTATTTATTGTGACAGTATTTGTTCCACAGACAGTGGTAACGCCTTATAAAACAGGGCTTAATTTCCTGGAGACTAGGTTGGTAAACATTTAGCAGCATACACTCTTAAGAGGAGGTGAAGAACAGTGAGACTGCAAATGCATGCACATTACTGCAGAGGCAATATCAAGCTGTGAACTACTCCTTTGGAGAGTGGCCTTCTACTTTAGAAAATACTTGCTGGTAATTATGCTGGCAGTACAGAGGATACATCATGATGAGAAGAGAATGGAGGCAGGCTGGGCATTGAGGATACAGTGACATTATTTCAGGTGAGCGATAAGACAGTATCAGTAGAAATGAAAAAAGGTCAAAGACAGATTTCGGAGATTAGATTGTAGTTGAAGGTAGCTGAGTTTTCTGGCTTGGGGCTTGTGTGGATCTTGGGGCACACCACTAATTGCAATAAGTCATGTAGGTTTAATAAGTAGTTTTGAAGATAAGACTCAGTTTTGGTTTTGTTGCCTTTGAGATTATCTCAGGGTATCTGGGTAGAAACATTCAGGATACATTTGGGGGTGGAATTCTGCTTTAGGATGTATCAGCACTTAATAATAGCTGAAGCCAAGAACAAATATGATCCTGATCAAGGAACTTGTAAAGGAAAACAAAAAGAGAATCTTAAATGTGAGAGGGCTGATAACCAGGAGAGACAAGACTGAAAGAATGTATTTTAAAAGAGACTAATACAGATGTTGGCTTCTCTGTGATGTAAAGATTATAAAATATTCTTTACATGTTTGTAGTAAGGGATCTTGTCAATTGAATAATAGCGAAAATAAAATCACTAAAATTTGACAATTAATTTTGGATATTTAATGACTTTTTAATACAAAGGGATGTTGACACCAATAGAATAGAATGCCTGACTTCAAGGAGTTTGCCTGAGTGATCATATGTTTAAAAAATGATTATGTTGATGATGGTGATAACTACTACCAGGCACTTGACTTTTATCATTTCCTCTTCATAAACAATTCTACAAGGGGGTATTGTTAATATTATTCCATTATACAGATGAGAAAACCAAGACTTAGGTTAAATAATCTATCCAGCCATCTAGTGGCAAAACCAGAATTTGAGCTAAAGATTTGAATTCAGAGACTGCACCCTTAACCATGTTTTTGATTTCAATAATACTGCCTAATTCAGAACTTGTAAAGATTAAATTAGTTAATACATGTAAGGCTCTTAGAGCAGTCTACCCACACACATTAAGTATCGTGTATTAATCATTATTATCTTCATTAACCAAGGTTACACAGCCGTTTTGTGGCAGAGTCCAGATTCCAATCCAAAATTAATTCTCTTAACCGTTATGATAAACAGGAGTCAGCCGAGAACATTACAGGAACATATAGGAGGAGCACTAATTTTAGGAAAGGGAACGTATAAGTATGTCCAATGTCGGGAAGACTTTTTAGGTAAGAAAGGCACAGAACTCTGTCTTTCAGAACAAGTAGACGGGGTGAAGTGTGTGAGCGCGAGTAAAAAAGCAAGGCGGTTTACGGACAGCATATTTGTAACTCAGAGTAGTTGGATCCTACAGTAGGATGGGCAATGACGAGGAATGAGGCTGAAAAGACCTCATATACAATACCATGCTGAGTATGATTTTGCACTTTGCTATACATAATTGTCACAGTCTAAACAATACTATCCGAATACACACACACTCCTGGTTCACTACAGAGGTTAGAAGAAAGTTGCAGTAGCAAGTCAAACTGTGAAATAAAGGACAAATTCGCAATGGGCGAAAAAGCATTTAGCCGCTTTCCACCCATGGATCTTGCCGGGACGCAAATGGATTGGGCGGCAGCACACAGTCCTGACTGATGAGCAGGGCAGCCGGGCCATCTCTGGCTTCCGGCGTCCTCCGTTGCTAAGGGAAACCGGAAGCACGCCCTTAAGCTCCACCCTTACAAACCATTGACTGCCGGAAAAAAAAAAGTGGGAAGGCCGGCAGAAGGAAGAAGGGACATCGTTTTTGCTAAAATGACGACGTTGGTGTTGGATAACGGAGCGTACAACGCCAAAATCGGTTACAGCCATGAAAATGTCTCGTAAGTGTTCGTTCTCTCCGAGGGACAAGGCATACACGCCTAGTCATTTTTATACTGCGCTTTTTTTTTTTTTTTTTGAGACGTCGGTAAAAGGTCAATGCCTCCGTGCAGCCCTAAGCCTGAGAGATGCTCTGGTTGGAGCTAGGAGGCTGGGAAACTTTGAACTGGGATTTTGATGTTAATTCTGGGCTGTGCGCCCCCGGAAGTGGGACATGTGTTTCGTTTTGTAACCGGAAATTGCTGGGTAAAATAGGCTTCTAGAGAAGCGGTTCCTGATTGCGGTGGGGGTGGGAAGGACAGTTCTGTACACAAAGTTAAAGAATCTTCGGGGGTCGTTGGCAACATTTGTGTGTGTTTGCACTTTCCTGGAATAGCTTCAAATCTTCAGACGGCTCCTCGACCTCCGAATTCGAAACCTTGTATCTAAGCCCTTCCAAATGCTCATTGATTGACCTGGTTGATTATATAGTCAAACAAATATTACTCTAGCATTCGTGTATGTTTGCATAAAGAATTACCAGATTTAAAGACGTTTTTCTTCTTTCAGATTCACAAAGGTTTTGTTGTTTTTTTCTTTTCCTTCCTCCTTTCCGTTTTTTTTTTAAACAGAACAGTCGAACTGCTTAGAAATGGAAATTGTTCCAGCCTCTGGAAAACCTTTAGCAATGTGTAGCATTGTTTTTATTTTTTTGACACAGCAATTCTGTTAGTTACCTAATGAATAAATTAGAGATGCTTGCTAAGAGTATAATACAGGATGCTCTTACCTATTTATAGACATTGTGTATGGTAGCAAAAGAAAAGCATGCTAAATAATCGAGAATACCAAATTGATTAAAATTGTAATACAACCGTAAGATTGACTACAATGCAGCTTTTAAAAGTCATATACTTAAACGGAGAGAGAAATGTGCACGTGTGTATGATTGATACGGCTCTATTTTATTTTCCTAAACAGCTTGTAAGTTCAAGGTGGACAGCAATCATATTTTACTTATTTATTTTTAGAGAGAGGGGAAAGAGAGGGAGAGAAACAGATCAGTTGCCTCTCCTAAGGCCCCACCTGGGGACTGCCCCCCCCCACCCTCACTGCCCCCAATCCATCCGCGATTCTTCGGTCGATAGGCTGGCGCTCAATCCATTGAGCCTCACTATCCAGGGCTGCAATCACATTGAAAACTGCTTCCACTTCTTTACCCTATAGCATCTTGCTGATTGAAAATCTTTGACTTCGTGCAAACAATTTTATGGCCAGAATATTGAGGTTGTAAACCTTTTACCAGAATGATTGAAGCCAGAAAGACCCCAAACTTTACTGTAGGTTCCCTGTTCATCTCTGGTAGTAGAACCAATACCCACCTACAAGAATGTCTTGAGAACTATTTGAGAAAGAAAAAGACCCTGGTATACAATCTGGTATATACTAGAATCCTAAAAAGAAGAATTTAAAAAAATTATTTGAAGACAGTGAGAAACTCGGGTTTAGGATATTATTCGGCATCCAGGGTGGTGGTTAAGTAATTGTATTTATAGCAAGTAAGTATTTAGAAAATAATTATGTTATTTGATTCTTTATTTATAGGGTTGTTCCTAACTGTCAGTTCAGGTCAAAAACAGCACGCCTTAAAACGTTTACTGCTAACCAGATAGATGAAATAAAAGACCCTTCTGGGCTCTTTTACATCCTTCCATTCCAGAAGGTAATTCAATTATATGTCATTTCTAGCATTGTAGACCTAAATTTAAATATAATTTTTAAGTTTATATATAAGCTTTTGTATATATGGAAATAATTTTAGGTCTCTGAAAAAAGTCATTTAAATTTTAAATAAGAGCTTAATAAAGCCAAAACTTGAAATTAAATGGTCTTGTAAAGAAAATAAATGACCATGATTGAGTTACTGATTATGGGTATGGGTACTGAATTTTACTAGTTTATGTTAAAGCTAAATGAGATGAACACATTAAAGAAAATAAGTATAGAGAATCATCTCTACATATTGATGTGTCTTTTGAAGCCTTGACATTTTGGTTATTGTTAATTTGCAATTTTTTGATCTTGTAAAAGGAGAAAAACAGCATTAGACTGATGAAGGTAACCATAAAGAGATAGAAATCAGTAATTTAAAAGATATTAATCTGATTTTTAAAAATTGTTAAAATATTTTGATTATTAAATTTATTTTTAAATTTTTTAGGGTTACTTGGTGAATTGGGATGTTCAAAGACAAGTTTGGGATTACCTTTTTGGAAAAGAAATGTATCAGGTAACAAATTGGAGTATGTATTCAAATTTATTTCCATGTCTTAGGCAAATGAAAATTAGAGCTTTTAAGATTTATAAACTTTTAAATATGCTTCATATATATAAGTCACTTAATATACTGTGCCTAGCTTTGATTTTCTAAATATTAAATAAGTGCAAGTGAATAAAATTTCCATATTGAAGTGGTCTTTGAAGTTGGAAAGAAAGAATCTATATGAAACGCAAGATTAAAATTTTACTTCAAATTTCTACTGTTATGACACCAATTCAGTATTTTATTTTTGTTTTTACAATAAAATAATTTTACCTACATATCTACATGTGTGAATATTACAATGTGAGAAATATGTACTTTTTTCTTATTAAAGATTTTATTTATTTTTAGAGAGAGGGGAGGGAAGAAAGGGAGGGAAACATCAATGTGTGGTTGCCTCTCTGGGAACCTGGCCTGCAACCCAGGCATGTGCCCTGAGTGGGAATTGCACCAGTGTCCCTTTAGTTCACACCAGCCAGGGCTATGTGCTTTTAATGACAATAATGTGAATTTTAAGTGTACAGAAAGAATGTTCAAATTTTAATTCTGCTTCAGAATATGTGGGAGAAAATTATGTAAACATTAAATATCCTCAAGCTTGTCACCTTGTAACTTTTAAAGCAGAATAACAACCCCAATGCTTGTAGTTATTACTTGCGCATAATTATCTTTAAACTATTTGATAGTACCTTTTTATTAATGCTACCATTAATACAGTTAAAAATTAAATAGTTAAAGTGCATGAATTCTGTAATCTGACTTCTTGTGTTCAAATCCTAGCTATGTCACTAATTAGGTACATGAACCTTGGTAACTTAGCTCTTGTGTGCCTCAGTTTGTTCACCTATTAAATGGCTATAATAAGACCTGTCTCTGAGGATTATTGTAAGGATAAAGTAAGTTTGTTTATGTATGTAAAACATCTGTTTATAATTATAACCACAAAAGTATAAAACCTTTGGGATTTTTTTTCTCTCGTAGGTTGATTTTTTAGATACTAATATTATTATCACAGAACCATATTTTAACTTCACTTCAATTCAAGAATCGATGAATGAAATTCTATTTGAAGAATACCAGTTTCAAGCAGTATTAAGAGTAAATGGTGAGTTAAAGTTTTGGTTGACATTAGAGATATGAATAGGGTAAAGGAACACATAAAATTCAAGAATATTGGGTGATACTCTTTTAGATTTGAAGGAAATAAGAGATGGAATTTAAAAACTAGATGGATCCCTAGAAATTTTTTAGTCAGACTTTTCTCTTTTAATCTTAAATTTTTTTAAATTTATTGATTTGAAAGAGAAAGAAAGACAGAAAGAAGGCAGTCAGGGATGGGAATGTGAGGTGAAGGGAGGGGAGGGAAGGGAAAGAACATTGATTTGTTTATTTTATTTATGCATTCATTGGTAGAGTCTTGCATGTGCCCTAACCGGGGATTGAACCCGCAACCTTGATGTATCAGGATGATGATTTAACCAACTGAACTACCCAGATTTTATCTTTTTGCTATTTGATATTTCTCTGTAGTGAAGTTACTAACCACATATTTCTAATCTCTGAAATATTATTGTTTCTGTGGTAGTTATCTTTTCTGTTATAGATGTGTTAGCTATTAGTATTGATTAAAATAATGTTAATAGTTCAGGCTGTCAACATGAGGAAAAACAATCTGTAAATATCATTCAGAAGGAAGTTTAGTAAAGGTTAGAATTACATTACGTGGCTGTACAATGAACGTATTCAAATATTTAGCTTTCAGAATTTAAGTCTGTATAAAGCAACAATATACTATAATGATTAAGAGCAGAATCTCTAAAACAGTGTTGTCAGCGAAGGGTGATTTTGCTCCTCAGGGGACTTTTGGCAATGTCTAGAGACATTTTTGGTTGTCACAACTGTGAGAGTGCTACTAGCATCTAGTGGGTAGAGGATGCAGATGCTGCTAAACATTTTTCAATGCCCAGTAAAGCCCCAACAACAAGGAATTATCTGGCCCAAATATCAGTACTTCCAAGGTTGAGAAGCTCTGCCCCAGAGTCACACTACCTACATTTGAATCCTGGCTCTGTTAGTTTCTAACTGTGTGACTTTGGGATGCATTATTTAACTGCTATGAGCTGCAATTTCGGTAAAATGCGATTATTGTGAGATTAGAATAGTGCCCAACATGTAATGTATGCTCAGTAAAATTATCTGCTGCCAATATAATGATTATAAGCTATGAAATGAATATTTACCTTTAAAATTTGATCACATGCCCTGGCTGGTGTGGCTCAGTAGACTGAGCGCTGGCCTGTGAATCAAAGGGTCACCAGTTTGATTCCCAGTCAGGGCACATGCCTGGGTTGCAGGCCAGGTCCCCAGTTGGGGGCACACAGAAGCAACCACAGATTGATGTTTCTGTCCCTCTCTCTCTCTCTCTCTTCCTCTTCCCCTCTCTCTAAAAATAAATAAATAAAATCTTTTTAAAAATTGATCACAAATTTATCTCATATTTACTACAAAAAAAGGAATGTTTTAAAGTTTAAACACCATAAAGACCTTTTGACAGAATTATAATGTTAACATTTTTCTTATAAATAAAAGAAATTGTTTTTCTTTGCTTGCTTTAGTTTCTACCTTTCTTTATTCTTTAAATTAATTATACCTTCATGCTTATTTTTCCTTTTATCTTTTTTACTAGCTGGGGCTCTCAGTGCACATAGGTATTTCCGAGATAATCCTTCCGAATTATGCTGTATCATTGTAGATAGTGGATATTCCTTTACACATATAGTTCCTTATTGCAGAAGTAAAAAGAAAAAAGAAGCAATTATTCGGTGAGTTGCATTTGATTTTTATGTTATTTTTTAGGACAAAACTGAAAAATGTGTGATGAACTGATCCAAATTTGCATTCTTCCCTTTTAGGATAAATGTGGGAGGAAAACTCCTAACGAATCATCTAAAGGAGATCATATCTTACAGGTAATACTGAGCTTTTATTTTTGGGGGAGGATGGGATGCTAGCAATAAACTTTTTCAAGCAATTTAAAATTATTCTTTATACTTAGTTATAACTTCCAGCAGCAATTCTGTATTACTATTGCTTAAAAAGCTATACCACCTATATGAATACTAATGATGTTTAAATTAAAAAGCTTTCTAGCGTATAAAATGGTAGAGTCCACGAAAAAAGCATTTCCAGATTCTACAGAATTTAATATATTAATGGTATTTAAAAATTGTAAATGTTGTACGTGTACATTGTAAAACAAATTTAAAATGTATATAAGGAAATAAAGGTCTAAAAGGAAAATAAACCTCTGCCCCTCCTTTCCATCTCTCATGCCAATATACTACTTGAACCTGAAACAGATATGACGAAGTTATTTTCTTTAATGTATCAACCCATAAGAAGGCTACCCAGGTATAAAACGGTTAGATAATCCTCAGAAAACAAATGATCAGTGACACAGATAGACGATCATTAGAGTTACATACAAAGGATATATGTGGATAATTTTCAGACATAAAAAATGTTAAACACCTATAGAAATTGAAGTGTATTTATACTTATTTTTTAATTTCTATAAGCCTTAATAATACATTGATATTTCTGTTTCTGGATTAAATAATATTTGTTGAACTTCTCCATCCCTTCAAGGAATTCCTTTGTGCTATCCCTTTATATTTGCTTTCTTACCCTATGCATGTCCCCTGGCAATCATTAGTCTGCTTTCCATTTCTACAGGTTTATTATTCTAAGAATGTTACAGAAACAGAATCATATAGTATGTAACCTTTAGCATAATGCTATAGCATTTATTTTTAATTACTGAGATTTGTAACATTTATTTACCACTTTTTAATAAGACTTTTTTCTTGTTTATAGATTAATTCTAAAAATGGAACACTCATGAATAGCATTTACAATACTATGTTATTAATTGCAGAACCAAATAGAATTAAGTTTATTTTTTAAAAATTTGGATGTTTAGTTCCCCTACCTCAGTCAGATTAAAAGCAGCAAATTGAAAACGCAGAAAAGGTTAAGACAGATAAAGATGTTAACCAAAGCCCAGGCAATATGAATCCAGAGCCTGTTCGCTTAATCATTCCTCCACAATGAATGTAAAATATATAAATATATATATATATTTATATATTTTAAAAAGCAAGGCTATTCAAATTAATCTTGTAGAGCATAAGTTGGCAAGAATGTCCAGAAATATGTATGGAAAAGAATAATAGTGAAAGGAGACTTTCTCTAGTAGATAATCATTTTTAACTTATAAATAATTAGAATGATTAACTGATAAATGGAACTGAATAGTAATCTTTTTTTTAAATGCTCACCTGAACATATGTTTTATTAATTTCTAGAGAGAGAGGAAGTGGCAGTAGTGGGTGTAGGGGGGGAGAGAGAGAGAGAAAGAAAGAAAGGAACATCGATATGAGAGAGAAACATCAATCGGTTGCCTCTCCGACGCTCCCCAACCAGGACCAAACCAGCAACCTAGGTATGTGCCCTGACTGGAAATCAAACCCACAATCTTTTGGTGTATGGGATGACACTCCAACCGAATCACCCAGCCAGGGCAATGGTGAATCTTCAATCACACATTGTATGTTTTTTAAAAAGCAATATATACTAAGGAAAACATCAGAAACCAATAAGGAAGGGATTAATTATTCTAGAGAATACAGGGAAAGTTGGCTCTTTGGAGAAAAATTGAAATTTTATCCGCCTCATACACTAAAGTTCAAGTGGATTTAAAACTTAAGTTTAGAAACAAAACCACAAGTAATTATTTAACTACGTTGCTAAACATAAAAGCATTAGAAGAAATAATAAAGGGTATGTTTTTCCTACATATAAGTTTTTTAAATATAAACTTTTATTGAAGTAAAATATACGTAAAGAAAAATTTACAAACGTTGAGTGTATAACTCAATGCATTTTCAAAAAGTGAGTATACCCAAGTAACCAGAACATAGTTCAAATATAATATTAAAAGCACTCTACCTGTTTTGTTCCCTTGTAATCTGGGAAACCACTGACCTTAAGCAAGAGATTTTGCCAACTTTTCTCTTTAATTACATAAAAAATTTAAACTCTTGTAAACAAAACTAAGGTAAACATAAACCTGAAACAAATATAATAAGGTTATTTTCTTTAATGTATCAACCCATAAGAAAGCTACTCAGGTATAAAATGGTTAGATAATTCTCAGAAAACAAATGGTCGGTGACACAGATAGATGATCATTAGAGTTACATACAAAGGATATATGTGGATAATTCTCAGACATAAAAAAATGTTAAACCTATAGAAATTACAGATTCAATTCAAATACTAATCAAGCATTTGTTTAGGAGCTTAGGATGCATGAGTTAACAAAACAGACAAGAATTCCTCTTCCTCTTGGCACTTCTTAGTAGAGAAAATGCAAATAAAATGCCATTTTTACAATTCACTTTAATGGAATATTTTCAAAGATGGTGTAGCCTTGGTCAGGTAGAGTTGTTGATATGCTTGGGTTGAGGGTTCAATTCCCGTTCAGGGCACATACCTAGGTGCGGGTTTGATCCCTTGTCCAGGCATGTCTGGGGGGCAACCAATCAATTTTTTTTTTTCTCACATTCATGTTTCTCTCTTTCCCTTACTCTCTCCTTAAAAGCAATGAAAAAATGTCATCAACCATTAAATACATAAATAAGTGGAACAACAGATCACTCTCTCCCTCTCTCTCTCTCTCTCTCTCTCTCTTTTTCTCTCCTTCTCTACCCCCCCTCCCTCTCCCTCTCCCTCTCTAAAAGTTAATTTAAAAAAACAAAAGCCCTGGGCAGTGTGGTTCAGTGGATTGAGTGTTCTCCCACAAAGCCAAAGGTCAACAGTTTGATTCCCTGTCAGGGCACATGCCTGGGTCACGGGCCTTGTTACCAGTTGGAGTGGGTGTGAGAGGCAACTGATTGATGTTTCTCTCACACGTAGCTTTTTCTCTACCTCTTTCCCTACCTTCTCCTCTCTAAAATAAGTAAATAAAATAAAAATTTTAAAAATAAATTATTTTTAAAAAAGGAAAAAAATGATGGTATAGATTTGTAATATGGCACTCTTTATTTGCTGCTGATCACAGCACAGCTTGAAATAACTTGTGGTAAACAATTTGGCAGTATACCAAGAGACTAAGAGTATTTCATATTCTGTGTCCTAGAGTATGAATAAGTAATGAAATAATAGGAGATATAGATAAAAATATCTATATTTCATTGATTCTGAGTTATACTTTTTTTATATTTTAACCTTTGAAATTGGGTTTAATATTCCAATCATTGGTATCTTAGAATTTTTATAGTTTAATTAGCATTTTTTAATTCTCATTGGTACAGTTGTATATCTTGGAGAAGGTGGAACACAGTGTATATGATGATGTTTATTACAACAAAAGCAAAAAGGTAGAAGCAGTAATAATGTTTTTATTTATTGAGTATAGAACTGTGCTAAACACTTTACATGTATGATTAGAATGATATGCTTAATATAGATGTGTTAAGTTGGTGATCTATCTTTTTAGAGTTGAAGAGATAGAGTTCCAAACAGGTAAAGTAACCTGACTACTAATTTGGGATTAAAACTAAGTCTCTGGTTCCAAAGTCCATGTTTATAAACATACAACATCTTTCCTCCCTGATCTAAACTTCCAACATAGGAACATTGATAAATGCATTTTAATAGATACCTCTGATTGAATGTTTTAGGGCAGTAAAAAAATCATTTTTAAAGAATATGTAATAAAATATATATAATAGTATGAGAAAATGTTTATGAGATAATGTTTAGTCTCAAACATAAAATATAAGCATGTATATAATCTATGTGCAGAGGAAAATATTCAAAGGATATATCCTTCCATTTTTGTTTGTTTTTAAAAAATCTTTATACATTAAGCCTGTGTTTTCTGAGATTCACTCATCAAATATTCATTAAGCATCTGCTATGTGCCAGGTACTGTGTGCTGACTAACAGTACTTCTATCATCAGAAAAGTAAGTGCGGTGCTCATTTTGGCAATTTTAGTAATTGGAATGATACAGAGATTAGCATGGCCCCTGCGCAAGAATGACATGCAAATATGTGAAGCGTAAAAAGAAAGCAAAAAAGAAAAAAAGTGCAAAAAGTTAAGGCAAGATTCTGTTTAGAATGGTTGGAGGAAAAAGTTTGCTCTTTCATTGGGTAAACCTTACCGCTTAATCCTTGTTTTCAATTTCCTTCTGTAAACAGAACTTAATTTGCCTCCGAGGTATAATGTGGAGATTAAATAAGACAATGGAAATAAGTATTCCATAAAGTTACAGATATTTTACACATTTGAAAATTTACTATTTTAAAAAATTAGTTACCTGAAAATTTAATTCCAGAAAATATGTTTTTAATGATCATTATAAGTTATATTTAAATTCAAAATTTTACAATTTTTATTTCTTTTTAGGCAGTTACATGTTATGGATGAAACACATGTGATTAATCAAGTCAAAGAAGATGTATGCTATGTGTCTCAGGATTTTTATAGAGATATGGATATTGCCAAGTATGTACAATGATGACCTAGGAATTGGGAGGTTGATTCTTGCAAATGTTACCCATAGTTAAAATGTCTCATAAGTGTATATTTTGTTTTCCAGGTTGAAAGGAGAAGAAAATACAGTAATGATAGACTATGTTTTGCCTGACTTTAGCACCATTAAAAAGGGCTTTTGTAAGGTAATTTGAAAAATCCTTGATTAGATTTCTTCTAGTGACCATCTCAATCAGATTTGAAAAGCGTCCTGCTGGGGTTGGCAGAGTCTTAACAGAATTGTTGACGACTGCCTTCCTGGTGGCCATTTCTTCAGGCGCAAGTGCATAAATGATTAATAAATATCTCACTAAAATTATTTAGGAAAAGAACTGTCAGCCGAATGACAGCATATGGACAAATCTGGAGATAAACAGTATCATTACCTGTATCATGATGGTTAACCCTTTTCTGTTTACTTAAGAATTAGTTTAAATCCAGTTAGAAGTTAGTTATTTGCCTATTGTGAATATCACTGATACAGCTCATCCAGGGCTGAATTTTACTCGTGTTTGGTCTGCTATGATCAGATTTTAGCTGAAAAGGGCAAAATCCATTGTACTTTCAAAGTGTTGAGAAGCAGGTTATCTTGGATGTGAAAATAAAGTAATTTTTCCTTATTTTTGATCAGCTCAGGTAAACTATCAGTTCTGTGTTTGGGTAAATGTGAAGATAGTCCTTCTAGTGACTGGTTTGATAAAGACTGTTAGGAAGTTAAAAACCTTGGGTAAAAATGTAAGCATATTGCACAAGAAGGCATTATATGGTAATATTCGTTGCTCTATACTTAAAAGAGTGAAAATTTTGGAAGAGCCTAAATATCCAAATGGGTACTGGAAGTACCAGGGGAACACCTTATAAAGTATATGATTGTCTAACCACTATCCTGCACACCTGAAACTAATACAGAATAATAATGAATGTAAACTGTAATTGAAAAAAATTTTTAAATTTTAAAGATTAAAAAAATTATAATATTTCCCAAAGTACAAAACAGTTAACATTAAAAAATATCCACTAATGGCAGAATAAATAAATTTTGGTATATTCATATTATAAAATAAGCAGTACTGAAAATGAGATAGAGCTACAAGAAATAGAACTACAAGATCATCATGGATAATTCTCAGAAACATGTCTAAAAGTAAGTTTTAGAAGGATATATACAGTTTCAGGGTATGCAAAATAGTAATTTGTTATTAGGACTATATAAATATGAAGTAAAAGTATAAAACTATATGAATTATAACATTAAATTAAAAAGGGGAGTGTTAATTTATCTGTAAAATTGCATTAAATTGGTTGATAGATACATGGGTTTTATATAATTATTTATACTCCTTTGCATGCCTGAAATGTAAAAACAATTTTTTTTGACCAGATTATTGAGGTAAAATACAAATCAGAATTGAGAGAAGGCTACCCAGTGCCTTATAAATTTGAAATCATCCTATAATGTCCTTAGAAGCAGATCCTTGTGGAAGGACTTAGGGTGACTATCAGAAGTGAGAACTGGGACAGATTATGTGATCAGGTTGCCTGGAGGACATGAACTAGGAAGAGAAACTAGAAGCCCAAGTCCAACTTGGCTTATGGAAGGTGTGTGTTTTATCTTCATAGACTGCTCCAAACATGAAGCTATCAGTCTGCTTTCTCATTAGGCACATTTGATCATCCTTATGTATTACAGCTGATTAAAACATTCCAGTGATATAAAACACATTAGGGACAATATTCATATTCTCAATTTCTGTCCCTAGAAATGCTTAGTGCCTGAGTTTGAAAACTTACTTAATCTTAAAAAAAGAAAAAGTCTCTTCCAGATGATTGGACTGCCAACTGGTTTTGGAAATCTTTCTCTTTTTTTAAAAATGTAGTTATCCCCTGCCCTGCAGATGACAACCTGCCAGTTTATTGGCCCTTATCTCTGCTAAACAATGCCAATATCCTCCTGACAAATCATAAGCCTTGTTTTTTTAAACCTGCACCTTACATAGTGAGCCAGTAGAAGTATAGTTATTACAGTTGACCGTTGTCTTACTCATTATCTTTGGGGAAAAAAGGCAAAAGCCACATCACATTATTTGCAGCTCTTTTATTGACCTTTGCCCTCCAGATCAGAATCTTATTATCTAGGAATACTCCTAAAATGTAGTATTCTGAATTTAATATTCGATTAACTTATTTTCATTGTTTCCTGATAATGTAACATTTTGGGTGAGAGCTGATAAATATTTATGAAATTAGAAAAACAATACTACATACAGAGAAAAATTTGAGATTCTTTACACTTAGGGTATTTGTTAAAATCTGGACCTTGATAGTTTAAGAATATTTTTAAATACCTGAGGAAGGGCTACAAACCTGATTTTCTAGTAATGATGATAATAGCAATAACAGTAACAATAATAAGGCCTATAATATCATTACTGATTACAACTGATAGAAATTCCAGCTTTATCTTTTATCGGAAAGAGGATACCTACTAAAGTGTGATACACTTGACTGACCTAAATTGAGGAAATACCCTTCATAATTAAGATTACCACCTTCTGCAGAGCCATTGTAATTTCTTTTTTTTTAATTGTTTTATTACAGTTGTCTCAGTTTTTCCCCCATTGATCTACACTGCCCCACCTTTCCACAGTCAATCCCTACCCTTTTGTCCCTGTCCATGGGTCATTTATACTAGTTTCTTGACTAGACCCTCCCTCCCCCCCCCCCACCTCCCGCCCCATTCTTCTCTTCCTCCTTCCCCTCTGGAGAGCCATTGTAATTTAAACTGATCATTTCTTTCATGGTACCGGAATAAAGTTTATGAGGGCTTATGCAGGAACCATGGCCTACATTGACTAAAATAGCAACTCCCAGCAGTTCTTATAAATACCTCTTTTTGTCTGTGTCTACACTTAAAATCTTTTTTGGAATTGTACTCATAAAACCAGAAACTATTTGTAGATCCAGATTACATATTAACAGTTAATGGCTTCAGGGCTCTTTCCCCTCGTTAGATATTTGATGCAGGGTAAGTCACATGATTCTCTTCTGTAAAATCAAGGCCATAGGCTAGATGACCTCTAATGTTTTGTCAGCTGAAATTCTCCAAGTCTGCATCTCTCTCAGGTTATTTTGAGTGTTGACAAAATTAGTTATGTCTTTTGAACTCAAGCCAATATCACTTTTAAATGAATTTGTAAATATATAGTAACTTTTGCTTTTTTTTATTATTTTTAAAACTTAATCTTTGTAGTATTTTTTTACATTACCTTTTAATCCTCTTATACTCCGTTTCCCCCCGCAATCACCACACTGTCGTCCACGTCCATGAGCCCTTTTTCCTTTTTGCTCAGTCCCTCCACCCCCTAACCCCTGCCCCCTTAGCTGTCATCCTGCTCTCCATCTATGAGTTGTCCCTGTTTTCATTTTTAGTTCAGTTTGTTAATTAGATTCCACATATGAGTGAAATCATATGGTATTTGTCTTTCTCTGACTGGCTTATTTCACTTAGCATAATGTTCTCTGGATCCATCCATACTGTTGCAAAGGGTAAAATTTCCCTATTTATGGCTGAGTAGTATTCCAGTGAATAAATGTCCCATAATTATTTTACCCAGTCATCTACTGATGGACACTTGGGCTGCTTCCATATCTTGGCTATTGTAAATAGTGCTGCACTGAACATAGGAGTGCTTATGTTCTTTTGAATCAGTGTTTTGGGTTCCTTTGGATATATTCCCATAAGTGGGATCACTGGATCAAAAGTCTGATCCATTTTAATTTTTTGAGGTATCTCCATACTGCTTTCCACAGTGGATGCACCAATCTGCCTCTCCACCAACAGTGCACGAGGGCTTCCCTTTCTCCACCTCTTCACCAACACCTGTTTGTTGATTTATTGATGTTAGCCATTCTGACAGGTGTGAGGTGGTATCTCATTGTGGTTTTAATTTGCATTTCTCTGATGATTAGTGAGTATTTTTCATTCTACCTGAGAAAGAATACTTTATCTGTGAAGAAATAATATTCTTCTCTTTGCTAGTGTGACACTAGTTTAATTGGGTTAAAAGTGTTTTGTAGTTTTCCTTGTTCTTCCTCTAGTATTGTGAATATTGTTTAATTTTTAGGATTAAAAATGGAATTTCATTTGGAATTTCCAAATGATAAGAAAAGCTTTGTTGGCTTACATGCAATTGTTCATGAATTTATGGAATACTTATTGTGTATTAGTACTATGCTGTGCTATGTAATGGATACGTGATAGTGTACAATATAGTCTATGAAGGATAATACATAGAGTGATAGTAGAGAAAAATGGAAGGACCTTTTATTTGAGAGTCAGAAAAAGCCTCTCTGAGGAAGCTGAAATCTGAACCGAGAGGAGATGACTGATTATATTTTAAAATCCATAGTATTTTTTAAATTTTATTTTTAATTACAGTTTACATTCAATATTATTTTGTATTAGTTTCAGGTGTGCAATATAGCAGTTAGTATAATATTCTTTACATATACAATACTCTGTACTAATAAATTATTCACATTTCTTTTAATATATTTTAAATATTTTTTCATACCTATATAAAGGATTAGGATATACTCTGTTATGGGAGGGAAATTACATATATTAGTCAAATGAAGTGAATGTCTATAACTGAATCTAGAAGAGCTGATGAATCTTAGTAAAATTGAGAGGGAATATTATTATTAAAATTTATTTGTATCCTCACCCAAAGAAATTTTTTTCATTGCTTTTAGAAAGAGATGAAGAGGGAAAGAGAGAAAGAGATATAAATTGGTTGCTTTCTTGTATATATCCTGACCAGGGATTGAACCTGCAACCTGAGTACGTCCCCTGACAGGAATCTAACCCCGGACCTTTTGGTCTACGGGACAGTCCTCCAACCACCTGAGCCACACCAGCCAGTTTGACAGGGAATATTATTTTAATAATGTAGAATGTTGTTAAATATTTCTAGCCCCTTTAGGAACACAGCTCATAGGTAGATGGGTTAGCAGAATAACAAGAATTTCAGTGATAATGCCATATATTTGCTTAAATCATTTGGAAACAGATTTTTAAATAGAGATGGGATAAATGATACATTTTACAGGGTTTTGCACATGGGAAAGGGAGATCCTGATAGAATGGAACCACAGTATTCAATAAGCATCTAACATAGGGGCATGAAAGTAAATAGTGGAAGAAACATAAGACAGTGTTTTTTATTCTTTTTTAACTTTTGAGAATCCTGAAACTTCCAAAAACATGTTAATATATTAGTATTACATATTACTAAATGTTACTAGTCATGTGAGCCAGATAATGTAGCTTAAATGTTTTATCTTCTCTTTAAGCCAAGGGAAGAGATGGTGTTAAGTGGAAAATACAAATCTGGGGAACAAATTCTTCGTCTGACCAATGAAAGATTTGCTGTTCCAGAAATACTTTTTAATCCTTCTGATATAGGCATTCAAGAAATGGGAATTCCAGAAGCTATTGTCTATTCAATTCAGAACTTACCTGAAGGTACATAGTTAAAATACTGAGTAGTAATGATATTTTTAAAAAGTCGTAAGCTCTATGAACCCTAGAAAAGTCATCTGTTTCTTCTAAACAGTTTCAGCAAATGGCAAGTCTGTTTCATTTGTAGAGATTTCCAGATCCAGTAATGTACTTGAGTAATTCTTTATTGGTCCTAGGTTATAAATCTGATAATAGGAGAAGTCATTAGGGTCCACTTAAACTTGAAGAAATTCATCTCTCCATGAGTATTAAATTGTCGTACGTATCTATTTTACAAAAAGTTTTAATATAACTTAACAATTTAATGGTTTTCAGCTGTTGGTGGGACTGCTTTATTCTTTGTTATATTTGGATTGATATACAGGAAGTTAATTTTAATGAGATTGAAGTATGGTGCTTCATAGTGATGTCTAGGTTTTCCTGAAGTATGATTTAACTAATGTGTTGGAACATTAGAGTACTTTTATATCTTGGAAATGTCTTCCTAGTTCATAAGGAACACTAGGCATTGGAGAAAATGTAGCACATGCAATACCCTTTCCTCCCATTATATATATAAAAAAAGAACAATGAAAAAGAAAGTCACATAACTGCCAACACCTGAATATAATTATTTCACAACTATATTCATATTAATATTTCATATTAATTTCACATATTATATAAAGCTATAGTCATGCATTTATACTATACTCCTTTAATGTCATGCCAGGAGATTCAATGTCAATATATGGGAACTCATTCCTTGTTTTGTGAGGTGGGATGGCCAGTACTTATTATTGTAATCCTGATAAATTTCCCAGGGGTGCTTAGTAGGCCTTTAATATTGGTTAGCCTTATGGCAGTTAAAGTTTGCCCTCATGTAACTTAAATAAGTGTAAGACCTAAGATCCTTTCTTTAAATATTATTATAGATTGTGCATATTTTTCACTATCAAATGTTAAGTATCGCACAGCTCTTACATAAATGTCTGTCTCATTGAGATAACATGCAAATTTGGATTCTCACATTAAAATGTCATGAAGGAACTCCTTTTGTCCTTATTCTATCTCACAATCTCCTATACAAAAACCCCTCCCATTTTGGGTAAGAATAATTATAATTATCAAATGCCTGCTACTAAAATGTTACTGATTAGTGTCTCTGGTTCGATTCCCAGTCAGGCAGGGCACATGCCTGGGTTGCAGGCCAGGTCCACACATTGATGTTTCTCTCCTTCTCTCCCTCTCTTTCTCCCTCCCTCCCCCTCTCTCTAAAAATAAATAAATAAAATCTTTAAAAAATAAAATAAAATATCAAAATAAATAAATAAAAACTAAATAAAATGTTACTGATTTATGTATAGTGCACCTGTGTAATATAGTAAGTAGCCTGTGGTTCAGCCCTTCACCTTAGCCTTTCTTTTAATAACTGTGATATCATATTTCTATTTAATGTGTTTCTTCTTCATTATGAAATCTTAGAAATTATAATTTACGTGGTACTTTAAAAATTATATGGTTTCCCAATAGTAACTATAATCCTTAGTTCCTTTAACCTAAGCCCTCATCCTTATCATTGCAGAAAGATAAGTAAACAGATTTTCTAATACTTTTTCCCTTTCTTTCTTCTTTTTCTTTTAAAGAAATGCAGCCGCATTTTTTTAAGAACATTGTTTTGACAGGAGGAAATTCCCTTTTCCCAGGATTTAGGGATCGGGTTTACTCAGAAGTTCGATGTCTCACGCCAACAGATTATGATGTTTCTGTTGTGCTGCCTGAAAAGTAAGTGCTGGCTTACATGTCACGGAAACAAAACACGGAAGTCATTCTGTAGGTAAAGTGGTCTCTCAATAGGGAGATGAGTGTAAAACCTGGTTCTACCACGTTGGTTGGCTTATTTCACCTTTGGGATCCTCATTTATAGAAATTTAATAATTGACCCAATAATCGCCCTGGCTGATGTGGCTCAGTGGATTGAGTGCCGGCCTGAGAACCAAAAGGTCGTCAGTTCCATTCCTGCTCAGGGCATGTGCCTGGGTTGCGGGCCAGGTCCCCAGCTGGGGACTTGCAAGTTTCTCCCTCCCTCCCCCTCTCTCTAAAAGTAAATTAAAAAAAAAGAAAAGAAAAAGCTAAGTTATATCAGTTCATAAGTTGTTTGGGGATATTTTAAGATAATTTATCTTTTGCATTTAACTAGTTTTTCTTAAATTCAAGACTGCTTTATACGGGCTAGTAGCACAGCTGGGTGCACAGGAGCAAAGCCGGTCGCCCTGAGCCTGGCCATGCTCTTGATCAGACTGAACTCGATATCAGGGTGTCATCTCTGCAGCCTCCGCCTCAGGAGGGCTCCAGGCACCGCAGGGGAGGCTGAGTGTGGCAACCCAATAAACTCTATTTTGACCAAAACAAAACCAAAAAACTTTTATATCCCCCTATCCTGTTCTATGAGAAAAAGCAGATATCATTTCCACTTTGGTGGTTAAAAAAGAAAAAGGTAAAATTTTAGAGCTGTAAGAAAGGCTTACACATCATCCTGTTCAGTGTTCTTACTCTGTAAATAAACAAGAGCTCATGAGATGGCAAAGGCTTTACACACAGTTAATATCAGTGACCAGACCAAAACCCAGTTCTCTTTTTCTTGAGGCAGGAGCTCTAAATAACCACTTGCTCCGAAGTCTTAAGTGGCAGAGGTGCAAACCAGACCCCACAATCCTGATTTAATTTTAGAGTTTTGTTTTAAAGCTAAAGTAAACATTTTCAAAATCTATAGCAGTTAACAGAAGGCCCTTATCTGATCACTTAATTTTATAGCTATCAGATAAAAGAATAAACAACCATTAGATATTGAAGTGGTTTTTAATAGCATTAATGTTCATATACTCTATGTAGAGTATGAAGCATATTGAACTTTTATCCTGCATTTTAAATGTAAGTTGTGCACACATTACAGGCCAAGGGATGCACAGAAATAATTTTATTCTTTATTCATCAAATCTTTATTGCACATCTACTGCATACATATATATATGTATGTGTGTGTGTGTGTATACACACACACATATATATATATATAGAGAGAGAGAGAGAGAGAGAGTCCATCCAGAAAAAGTCCAGCCATTGTTAATATAACGAGAATGGTTTGCACAATATTAATGTATCCTGGCAGCCAAGGAGAGTGGACTGGAATGTGCATGCATGAACAATGATGACCTCACTGTCCTAGTCAGTGGGGGCAGTAGATGCAATTGAGTGAGCATGTGTACTGGGTAGCTGTCACATTCAAAATGACTGAGCAAGCAGAACAATGAACCTGTATCAGGTTTTGCTATAAGCTTGAACACTCCTCCACAGAAACTATTGGGATGAGTCAGAAGGCCGCAGCTATGGGCAACTGGTGATTGGCAGCTTCATCACGATAACGTGCCTGCTCATGCATCACGTCTCCTGCAGAGTTTTCTGGTGAAATATCAAATCACCCTGGTGACTCAGCTTACCTACAGCCCAAATTTATTGCCCTGCAACTTCTGGCTTTTCCCAAAATTAAAATCACCTTTGAAAGGAAAGAGATTTCAGATTGTCGATGACATTCAGGAAAATACATTAGGGCAGCTGATGGTGACTGGGAGAACCATGTGAGGTCTGAAGGTGCCTACTTTGAAGGGGACTGAGGCGTCACTGTCCTGTGTACAGTGTTTCTTGTATCTTCCATAAATGTCTCTATTTTTTATATTACATTATGGACAGACCTCATACACATACACACACAACACATATACATGTATGTGTGGTATATATGTGTCTGTGTGTTTACCAACATTAGGAAATGCAATAAGTACAATAAGAAAAACATTTAAATTTTTCTTTCTCGTTTTTTAGATTTGAAACGAATTGGGGATAGAGGAACAATAGAAATAGAATTGAGTCATAACACAAAGTACAACCTTGCTTGTAAATAAAGCCAATTAAATGTTTAACATGCTCTAGGTTTACTGATTGTCTGTCCATATGTTACCATGTAACTGTTTATCATGCCCTGTGTTTTTTAAATGTGTCATTTACTAGAGACAACAATGTATGGCAGCAAAAGCACAGACTGTGTGAAAACAGTTCAGGTTAAAACAGTTCAGGTTAATCTCTCTGAACCTCACTTTTTTAATCTGTAAAACAGGATTGATAATAGCTGTTTCATGGGTTGCTGTGTGAATTGATGAGATATGACCTGTCTTTGCCACATACAGAAAAGTTAGACTCAGTTATGACAGTGTTTTTTGTTACATGTATTTTTTATCTTTTGCTTATATTCTTGTTTTTTATTACAATTCAGGGCACAGGGGGAAAAACATCAAAAGATCACTTACTTGTAGTGTTGACCAAGGTTCTTTTCTTTCTGCAATCGCTTTAGTCCTATGAAGTTTATGCTTATTTGACACTTCAAATGATTTTCTGTTGGGTAGAGATTGCTACATTTTACTTACTAATGAATGTTTTTTGAGTCTAGTTCTATAAGACTACCTGGATTCACTTACTTTACCTTTATTTTTAGCCCTATTACCTATTCTTGGGAAGGTGGCAAACTGATATCCGAGAACGACGATTTTGAAGACATGGTGGTAACGAGAGAGGATTATGAAGAAAATGGACATGGCATCTGTGAAGAGAAATTTGATATTTAAGGAACATTTGTGAATGAAGGTTTTGACTGGTTGCAACAAAGGTTTAATTTAAATGTTCTTTTTAAAGGAGATTAAGGGCCTGTGTCCCCTTTTATCTTTAGATAAAGATTTGAACTTATGTAAATACTTCGATCCATGGCTAATTTTCAAAGGTTTTTAAGGTAGGTTAGTAAGTGACCTGTAAACTCAGCCCATATTTTCATTTAGGAGCTAGACCGCTGTAACAATGCTTATGTTGTTTCTGAGAGTAGGTTATTTTACATTAGAAGATGGAAGAATGAATGCATTTTAAGTTTAATTCTTCATAGCTGAAAGCAGAAACTTCAATGTCTCACTGGCCCATTTTCCTTTGAAGGTAGTTTTGTGTGACTATGACTCTGAATTGGTCAAAGTGTTCTCAGTCTGATATGATTTCTCTCTTTTAGAACCAAGGATTTTACTTTAAAGTTGTCATTTTTATTTGTATATACTACAGTTGGAAAGACCAATCGTATGTGAATTTAATGTTTATTTTTACTTAGAGTAAGCTTGAAGGGGTGGAGACGAAAGCCAGTTTATTGAAGTGTTTTTGGTCACTACTGTGTTGTCAGAAATGTATTATTTTACTCATAAAAATACTGCACCATTTTGGGGGATGAAAATAAATTAGGAGTTCACTTGGGGTTGTTCAAAAACTTTATACAAATGTTAGTGTTTAGTTTTAAAGATTTATATAATCTACATAAGCATATTACTGTAACGTGTTAAAGGCTATAGCTTTCCAAATTAAGGAAATGGCTTACAGTGACATTAATGAATTGGCTTCTCCAGGTAGGTGTCTTTGATTGCAAACAGCAAAAACTCATTAGAGCTATCCTAAGCAAAACAACGTTTATCAGCAGGACAGAGAACAGCTCATAAAAAAGTTGGACCACCCTGACTGGTGTGGCTCAGTGGATTGGGCATCGTCCTGCAAACCAAAAGGTTGCTGGTTCAGTTCCTGGTCAGGGCACATGCCTGGGTTGCGGGACAGGTCCCCAGTTCAGAGTGTGCAAGAGGCAACTGATTGACGTTCCTGTCTCATATGAAAGTTTCTCTCTCTCTCTTCCCTCCTCTCTAAAAATAAATAAATAAAATCTTAAAAAGAAAAAGAAAAAAGCAAAAGCTAGACCAACAGCCTGAAGAATAAAAACCAGATAAACTTAGGCATCTAAGTTATAAAAACTAGGGGACAATCCTTATAGAGCCCTGCCATCAAAATATCTCAGCTTCTGTGAGCTGCAGACCTGTGAATAAACAACCACCTCAGTTACTGCTCAAAGAAAAAAAAATCTCAGCTTCTGTATTTTCTATGTTTGGCCTTGTGCTCAATAATCAAATTCCTACCAAATTTCCCAAGTTAGGATCATGTGTCTACCCTACGGCTTAAGGGACTTTGACAGTCTTATTAAGATAACCTAGAGTGAAAGAAGAGTATTTCCCAGAGGAAAATAATGTGAAGAGGCAGAGGCTGGGCAGCATGAAAGAGCTGTGTGCTACAATTATATGTTGGATTATACTGGGTTAGGGCCAGGTCACTCCTTCCTAGACCTTGGTTGGTTATCATTACAGAGTTGCAAATGGAATGTGTTTGTCAGATACCAGTTAATAACATATAATTTGTGGACCATGTAGCAAAAAGGGGCTGGGGCAGAAAAGAGGTTTTGCAGCCATACATTGTAAGAGTGCTACAAGTTCAAGGTGATATGGTTGGTGGTGAAAAGAGAAGCCCCCATTTACAGGGCTTTCCTTGACTTGTTAGAATCTTATCTGGGACAGGAAGAATGCTATCATTACCAACCAGGTGTTTTTCCTGCAAGGAAATGGGGCATTCCTCAAAGCTACATTCCCAAACATGCCCTCGCCTGAAGTCTTCTGTTATGTTCTGCTGAGAATGATACATATGTGTTTACAGCCTTACTACATGCAGTACACTGTAATTTCTGTATACAGTATAGGTCTCATAGTATTCATTTTTGAGATCATAAAAATTAATTTAAAAAAAAACCACCTCACCCAAGGATATTTCCATTGATTTTAGAGAAAGAGGAAGGGAAAGGGAGAGAGAAAGAAACATTGATATGAGAAAGAAGTATCGACGTATCAATTGGTTGCATACCACATGTGCCCTGACCAGGCATCAGACCCGCAATCTAGGTATGTGTCCTGACTGGGAATCAAACCTTCAACCTTTTGGTGTACAGAATGATGCTCTAACCAACTGAGCCACCCAGCCAGGGCAAAATTCATTTCTTAGATTAACAGTAAACCCTAATTAGTATTTATTTCTAGCATCAAAGTTCCGATGCATTTCAATACCTACCTAATTTTGAAACTTTATTACTAGAGATACTGTTTTAATACTACAGTAAGCTGACTTCAAAGAGAAATTTAACATTAGCTCTCATAATAACATTGTCTGAGGTGATGTATTAAAGATCTCTGTTATCATGGAAATATATTGATGATCTTAGTTTGAGATTTACTAGAAATAGAGACTTTGCCACATTAGAGTTTATAACTTTTATTGTAATTTGCATGCACAGGAATAGCATGTCCCAGTGTTGACTATGTATTATATACACCTTAAGACAGTAGAAGATTAGGATTTACAGCAATTAGTAATCAAGATGGAACTATGCTCTCAAACACTTTCCTGTCTTGGTTTTGAAAATTTTATTTCAGGGGTGATTGACTTGACATAGTAAACTGTAAACTGATCATGTTCCTCTACCTCTCTGCCTGTCTCAAACCCCTTTAAACATTTCCAGTGGAGAACGGAGGTAAATGAGAGCAGGGAGGAATGAACACTTAAGTGCTACTGGAACCAGAAAAGTCAATGTTTGTGTTGCCTGTCATTACCAGGACCAATAAGTAGAGACAAGGACTGAATATTTATGAGCGCTTTATTCAGATGTCTGGCAATCTGAGAAGATGGCTGGTTATGTACCCTTAAAGACCATCTTAACATCTCATTTCAAGCTGATCTTTTTATAAGGAGAAGAAAGGGTAGGGAAGGGGTTTGGAAAAAATGGTTAATTGGATAAGAGTTGCAATCTGGCAGCCATTTTCCTAGTACTTCTTTATCTGTTGATCAACAATTCTTTGTCTGTGTCACAGAGTTTCCTCCCTGGAACCCAATGGCTCACATACCACCTCCATACCCGCAGGGCACAAAGGTTGAATTGGAGTCATGCGTTCCAGTTTCTGGAAGAACAGCTTTTCACATGCATTAATCACTAAGGCTGAAATCTTTAACTCTTGAGCTCCACTATCATTACTTGTGATATATCTCAAGCTGGGTAGTAGACACATAGGTGTTTATTGTATTAGAATCTATATTGTGTGCATGAAGCAATTTGTATTATATTTTATTAGAAGAGTAAATCCTTAAGTGACTGTAGGAAACAAAAAGTGCCGTTTATGAACAATTGTGGAGAAATTTCTAAATTGAATTAAATTGTTAGAGAAACAAAGACAAGAAAATCTTTGTCCCAGATGAGGACAGGAGAAAACTACTAAAGATGTAAGGACAATTCCAGAGATATTTTAATTTAGGACAAATACAGAGAGTAGAAGATCATGGGGGAGCCACATAAAAAAGAACTGGGAACAGCTGAGCCCTACTCCCTTTTTTGGAGTTGAGGCTCAGTGGTAAAAGTAGAAGTATAAAATTTGGAGAGAGAAACAAAACAGAACCTAAAAAACAAGGTCATAGCCTAAGAGCCTCAGAATTTAAAAATATAAGGGAACAGGTGATTTTGGCACTGACCTTCGGCTAAAAACAAGAGCTCAGACCTCATTAGAAAGAATTCTGACTGGGCAGGACTCTAGAAAACTTAGCACACGTTCTTCCAGTTGAGGAGAGGCACCCTAATTAGAACTTAGATTCACCAACAGGGAAACAGAAATCATAAATGAAAAAAAAAAAAAAAAAAAAAAAACAGACACCCAAGCATTAAACATTTGAGGGGCGCTTAATACCACCAGAGAGGCATCAAAGTAAGCAAAAGAAACTTTATAAGTAATATTCTTTAAGAGACTGGTGAAGGAATTGGATCTGTCACAAGAACAGGTTGCTGTTATAACAGTGGGGAATTGTAACCCACCCCACCATTCTCTTGACATTGTTTCTGTAAATGCTCACTAATAAGTAGCCTGTAGATAAACACAGTGTTTGTATAAGGATCCTAAAGATACAGACTCTGACCTTCAGGCATCCCCGCTCCAGGCTATTTGCTGACCTTCAGCCGTGGAGCCAGGATGACGCTCACTGGACCATCACTTGCCTTATCGGAATGGACTGTACTCATCTGCATGTAGAGAACTTTTCAACCTCCTCCCTTGACCTCTTTGTTCTGTTCCTCTCTCCCTCATAAAAACTTATATCCACACTGAGATATGAAGATGGGTATTGAGACATGAGCCCCCACGTGTTTCAGATGTCTGGCATCTTAATAAACCACTGTCCTTTACATTAGCCCCTGTCTCTCAAGTTTGGCATTCATAGCAACAGGCAGCTTACACTCTAACAAAGACAGATCCTAGAAACTGAAGCTAGAGATTACTCATGCTTCATTGATGGATTGAATAGCAGAATGGACACTACTAAAGACTGAAAAACAGAAAGAAGCTGAGGGAATTTTCCCAGAATGTAGCACAACTGAGCAAGGACTAGCATGGCTGGGGGCAAAGGCTAATTAATACCCACAGTATTGGCTATGCTCTCCACCCAGAGCCTTCTTTATAGAAGAGGACTTCGATGAGCTTTCACACAGAACACAAATATCCTTGCACTTGGGGCCTGTTCTGCGATGTCCAGTCACATACTTCTTTCTTAAAGCTTCTAGTTCCCAGATTTCTTGTCTTTAGTTTTCAAGTCTGATCCTTCAGTTAACCCATTAGCCATCATTTCCAGCCACATCTGTATGCAGATTGAACAACCAGAAATGCTGCTCTCAGTTTTGCTCCATGGTGCACAGCAGCATGCCGCAGTCAAGCGGAAGTGGTATGCACAAGTTTGGCTGCAGGTTGGACAAGCCAGTTGTGTGAGCTTGCACTGACAGTATTTACTCATACTGCACTGTTTATCTTTCCCTCAGTTCACATCTGTGACCTCATGGAGGTTCCCTAACACCAAGGAGAAAGAATTCAAACCTGGGTCCTAGGTGGTTCTGCAGAGTGCTGGCGTGGATCAAATGTTGAATGATGCACCTGTGAGTGAATCAGTTAAGCAACAAAGAGTTGCTTAAGAGTGTCACTGATGACGGAATTGTCAAGTGACACAGTTGGAGCTGCAACACCAGCTTTCTGGTTCTTATGTTCAAAACTCTTTCTAGCACACAAAGAATTGTATAGTAAAATCACGTCCAATGCCACTTGTAGAGTGTACAGGGAAGAAAGATTTCCAGAAAAAAAGGGTCTCAAGAATGGCTTTCAGTCATGAACATTATGTATATAAATTAGATGAGAGAAGGGTTGTGTCTCAGCACTTATGTCTATGAGTTAGAAAATCTTTTGTTTACCTGGATAGCACCTGAGAATGAATAATCTAGGAATTTAAGCAGTCTTAAGCACGATGAATCAGGCTGTTAATTCTCAGAGAAATTTATTAAATATCATATCAGAAGGTAAGCTATGCAGTGATTGGAGCTGGATTTTATTTATACTGGGAAAAAATACTCAGCACATAGTAAGTCCCTCAAAAGGTTTAGCCTAAAATTGAATGACAATACCCTTGAGAATTCTATTTAAGCCTAAGAACTGTAATTTATGGAGCTGTCACTAGGTGGAGTGGCACTTCTCAGGAATTTCTTTTTAGGAATTAATGCCTCAACCTTCAAAAACCGTTCAGTAAAAGACATTTTTTCCTTTGTAAAGAAGTTTAATCAAATAGTGGTATTTGTTGATGAACATAAGCTTCATTAGGAAATGTCATTCAATTTAAATAAATCATTTCAAGCATTGCTGAACAACCTTAATTTCTAATAATTCTACTACTTCTAAATTGGATTTTACCTTAATCTAGGGTACTCACTTGCTAACATTTTCCCTTCTGAACCCAAATGGATCACTAGTACATCCAGGTCTCTGACTCCACAGCCCATTACCTTATTGTCTACCATACTATGCGCTTTCCCTTGTACCTTTGATATTCCTGGTCCAGTCTTACAAATACAAACCTATGCATGTATATTTTTATTCTAGAAATTAAAAACAAAACTGAGGCTCAGAGGGAAGATATTTACTTAAGGTTATATATAATCTTCTAGTCATCAAATCCAGGGACATGGTAATATACTTAATGCACTTCTCAAAGTGAGCCATTGATAGTCATCAGGAGAGATTCCCCACCCAACTTAGACGTAACATTAAAATAGAAATTTTCCTAATGAGACTTTCCCCCACATACCTCCAATTGAGAGAAGAGAGGAGGAGGAGGGAGGAAAGAAGAAAGCCATAAAATATGAATTAAAGAAGAATTAGAGAAGGCTTTTAAAATCATGGTTTTAGATATTCATGAATTTTAAATTTGTGGCTTTTAAAATCTACTTTCTAAATCTTACCCTATTTGGATGACTCACAGTGTTTAAGTTATAGTAGCCTAGAGGAGTAGCTTAATAATATATGCTAAGGGAAGTGCATGTTTTCTCTAGAGAACTCATGTATAAAATGTTCCTTTTCTGTGAAAAAAAAAAAAATCTAAAGATATTAAATTACCAGATCCCTAATAGCACATTTAACAGCACATGACTTCAGAAGCATAATAATGAAGTATACCAGCATACATAAATTTAACTTCTATTTCCTTTTAAAGTTAAAAACTTGCTTAGCATTTTTAAGAGACTTCTCTTTGCAACTTCCAAATACATAGTATGGCAGTATTAACTATAGTTGGCATGCTGCACATTACAGCCCAAGGACTAATTTATAACCGTCAGTTTGTACTCTTGCCCGCCTTCCTCAACATTTTAAGCATGATTACACTTACGATGCTTGGAGGCTAACCTGCCTCTGAAGTGTTAGTATGGTAGTTGGAGAAAAGCACCAGAGAGCTGTTTACATTTACAAATTGTAGTGTTCTGTCACAGAAATGTTAGTGCAAAGCTCCTGGATGGTGTTTTCGAAATTCCTTCCTTTCTTTCTTTGTTTCCAAAGAGATGCTGAGGTTACTGTTAATCTCAAGAGCCAGCTGATGAATATATTGAATCATCCTTTCCTTATGTTCTTTAAATTCCTTGTATGTCAAGTGTTGGCAAAATGTGAAGTCTTAGAAAATACAATAGAAAAAGCAACTTACCAAAAAACAAACAAAAAAACTCCCAAAATGTACTTATACAAACTGACTTTATGCTAGACTTGTCCCCCCACCCCCCAAAATATGGTAATTGTACTTATTATACTCATGTTTTCTTTGCTTCAGAGTAATAATACTGTTTATAAGTGCTCTATACTTAGCAAAACACTATCTTATTTTACATACATTATTTTACTTGATCTTGAAAATAGACTCATGAAATAAGAGAAGCAGAGAACTACTACCCCAGTTTCAAGAGGAATACACAAGGAATTTAAGTGACAAGTGTAGGGTAAGAAAAGAAGTTTCCGTGACCCTCTTTGGGTCCCTGGCTGGATCTGAAAAGTAATCTGACAAAGACAAATTAGCAGAAAAGGATATAAATTTATTTAAAAATATAAGTTTTATGTGACCTGGGAGCTTTCATGAGGAAAGGAAGACCCAGGGGAACGGTTAGACCTGTGTATTTTTATGCTGGGTTTGATGAGTGCAGTCAGGAAGGAATATGAGAGGTTAAGGAGTATGAGGTAGTTGTAATAAAGTGGGGCAAACTCAGCAAGGCCTGTTCATTTGGTTTCTTCTTGGGACCCCTGGGAGTCCCTTTATCTTGGGAAATAAGGGTGTTCCTTTCATCTGAGTATAGGGAGAGCATCTCCCATATGCGGGCCTATTCCAGGCAAGGACAAGGGGACGTCAGTGTGACCTGGCTGCTCCTGCCATTTTCTCTTAAGTTCTTCAGCTTAAGATATTCAGTATGCCAAGTGCTATATTTTGTGGCAGTGTGTTCTGAATCCCATCAGAGGCATGTTTAAAACATGATCAAAGAATTTCATGAACAGGAACAGTGTTTTTTTCACTGCTCAGGGAGCTGTCTTAGCGTGTACACTCGACCAAGCCTTCCCCTATGCTCATCTATAGATGAAGACACCTTAGCCTCTACCCACACCGATGCAATTCTCAGTCAAAGTGACCTCTGAAA
This sequence comes from Furipterus horrens, assembly GCF_987537825.1. Lineage (NCBI taxonomy): Eukaryota > Metazoa > Chordata > Mammalia > Chiroptera > Furipteridae > Furipterus > Furipterus horrens. The sequence continues at coordinate 16,839,909 of NW_028327174.1, read as the reverse complement.
TCCTAGCCTATTACTCTGAGGGTTTCACCTATCTTCACCACAATGACCTTCAGTTAAACACACCTATGGTGATGCCCTGGCATTACTCTGCCTCTGAAAAAACCTCCAGCAGCCAACACCCTTTTCAGAATATACAATCCCTCAAATAATAATAAAATAATAGCTTGTAATCATTGCTTACCATCTGCCACACTTTTTGTATTTTCTCTCATTAAATCTTCAGTATCCTAAGGTATAGGTGTGTGGGTTTTATGATCAGTCCTACCTTACTGATGAAGAAACAAAAGCTTGTACCATCTATGGTTAGCAAGTGGCTGAGCTAGGATCTGAACCCAGGACTGTAATTCCAGAGCTTGGGGTCGTTACCACCATTCCATCCTGCCTTCTGTCACAACGCCTGTCAGGCTCAGAACATCGCACCCTGATACGTCACTTTTCTTTGTTCGTCTCTTCTTTCACATCCAGAGTCAAACACATATCTGAACTCTAGAACCACTCTCACTAATGTGTGTCCTGAATTCTCTTGCATGCCTCTGTCTTCCTGCAACGCCCAACAAAGCAAAATCCCAGCTCTTAATCAATGCTTGAATTCACCTTTTTTCCCCCTGCAACATTAAAGAAAATAAGTGCTCCTGAGAAAAATCATGCTGTCCAAATTGGTATCACTCAAATGTATAATCTTTATCTGGGTGCTCGTCAGTCTACTTTCTTGTCCTTTCTCAACAGCTTTTCCCATTCCCCAACTATTTATTTCAGACTATTCTCTTCTACCAAGTCATCTATTCAATGCTCCCCCCACCACCACACACAACTCCTCAGACAACATGGTCTCCTCCTACTTTGTCAAGGAAAGTTGATTCATCAATTAATGGTCCCCCTCAACCTAACTACTTTGCACCTACACATTTATTTACATCCACACACATGGTCACCTTTACTCCAATACCCCTCCTCCTGTCCCAGGCAAACCCTTGGTCCTGTGCCCTCGAACACATTTTCCCCTGTCTCCTCCAGGACCTGGCTCTATCAGGCATCTTTTTTTTTTCCCCCCTTCAATATCCTCTATCTTCTGCTGTCTTCTTAGTGGATCAGTGTGCTCAAATCTCTGGCTTGACTTAGTATTGCCCCAGTAATTGCTCAGTTTCTCTTTCCCCCTTCTTATTATATACAGTAGTCCCTCTCTATATGGCAGTTCACTTATTGCGGCCTCACTGTATCGTGGGGCTTTAAAAAATGTTATATTTAATTACTTATCGCGGATTTTTTGCTATGTCGCGGGATTTTGCGGTACTGTATACGTATGTTGTTAAAGTTACGTAGGTTTAAGAATGTAGAATAAATGTAAGGTTCCTACTTAGCAGGGGGGTCTAGAATGTAATACCCGCGATAAGTGAGGGAATACTGTACCCACTATTTATCCATTCATTCTTTCCCATCCCACTGCAGCCTGGCTTCTGCCTCTCAAACTACTAAATCAGCTCTCACTAACTGGCTCCTGATAGTCAGTGGCAGTCCTAATTTCCTGCCACATGGGATTCTGCTTCTTAAAATGATATATTTCCTTCGCTTTATGGGCACACCATCACCTAATTTCCCTCCTAACATGTCATTTTTGTCTCATTCATAGTTTCCTATTTACCTAATCATTGACGATTAGTGCCCCTTAATGTTTTATCCTTGGACCTCTTATTTTACTCAACATACTCTAAATAGCCTCAATTTTCACATGCTCCCAGGTATTTAGTTTTAGCTCATATTTCTCCCCTGAGCTTCAAACTTGCACACCCAACTTCCTTGCTGAAAATCTTGACTGGGATGTCCCACACATATCAACAGGCCAAAACAGATGCAATCATCAACTTAAACATGTCCTTTTCCTGTATCTGAATTGGTGGCAGCCACCCACCCACCCACCCCCCTGGAAACTTGAGAGTCATCTTTGAGGCACCTTTCTCCCTTGACACCCAGATACAATCAAATGTTGCCAATTACTTCCTAAATATCTCTCAAACCTGTTCCCTCCTCTTCATTCCTCTTGCCTCTGCCGCAGTACAGGCCTGCATCATTTCTCACTTGGATCATTGGAGTAGTCTCCTGATGAAGAACTCTGCCTCCAGGTCCACTGGGCCATCTTTTCTCTAAACTGTGGCTAAGCAGGCTCTGCCTAAAATATAAACCTAGCCATATCACTTTCTTAAAAATAACATTCAATGTTTCCCAATTGCCTCATGAATCTTCGGTTGTTGAATAAGGCCCTTCATGATTTGACATCTATTTCTCTAGTTTCAGTTCCTGGCAACCCCTTGGCTGCAGTTTCTAGCACTTACCTATTTTTGCTCACAATGTTCTTTGTGTCCAGAATATCCTTCCCTTCACTACTTCTTGGTTTAGCTAACCTTTACTAATTCTTCAAGACCCCTGTTAAGCATTGTCTCTTCCACAAGCCTGGCCTGATCCCCTCAAATGAGATCAGGTAATTGTCCTCCAGTTTTCGATAACCGCCTCTGGCTTGAGCATATTCCTTACACATCAGTTCTTTCACTGACTTAATTTATTCAAAAAATATCTATTAAACATCTATGTGCCAGTCACTTTGAACATTGGAACATGACCTTATTGCAAGCAGAGGCATTATCTTATATATCACAGTATTCTTTGGTGCTTATACAAAGTCTGACACATAGTAAATATTCAGAAAATATTTGGGGAATAATTGAATGGATGAATATTTGATATCAGGAGCATTTTACATGAACACATGAATTTCAGTTAATCGATTACTTGATCATTCAAGTGTGGGGAAAGTGCATACATCAAAACAATACAGATTATTTAAAAATTCATTAAGTTGTATATCGACATAGTGTGACAATTTTACTGAATGAGGGATAAACTTCAAGAAGAGACAAAATAGTTAAGCTATTTAGGGAAAAATTTCAGGTAACTCTTCACTTTCCAAGTGCTTGTAGCACATGGCACTGTGCAAAGCACCTACATCCATTATCTCCCTTTAAAGCATATTGTTGAATAAACGTTGGATAAAAATATATATTAAAATGCCTACAATCCCTCCATTTTCCTCAAAAGCAAAAAGTAATGAAAAATTGAATGTGAAAAGCTAACATAGTAAAGGCAGCCAAATAAAATTTGTTTCAAGGTTAAATCGGATCAAATTACTCCAAAAAGATTCCTGATACTAGGTTCAGAATACTTAGTATCATTGTTTAATTGCATCAAACAGGATGCATGTCGTTGCCGTATGCCCTGTGTTCAAAGAAGGGCATGAGAGAAAATAGCATATATTAGCTGAGAAATTCCAAGTAATTCAGGCAGATAAACATATGTCCTACTCTATGAATGCCTTAGAAATCTTTTTTTAAAGGAAAAAAAATGTTATCTACTTTTCTAGTTGGCCAAGTTACTTAATCTCTAAGCTTCAGTTACCTTACATATAACATGGGATAGTAATAATACTTACTTAGTGGATTATTATATAGAATAAAAAATTTCATGAATTCATGTTAGTGCTCAGCACAGTGTCTGACACATAGTAGGCTGAATATTAGTATCAAGTAATATTAAACATTAATAATATTGAATATTTAAATGATAATATAATTTAAATATTTATGATATTTATAACAGTATTAACATAACTCTTAAATATTTAACAACTTCCCTATGAGGTAGTTGCTATTATTATTATTCCTATTTTGTGGGGGAGAAAACTGAGGCATCAAGAGGTTAAATTTGTATTGAAACTATTTTATAGTTTAAGGAAATCCTAAATTAAGGAATCAGATCAATTGCCATAAGACACTGAGTGAAAAAGCTTGTGAAGTCTGTTCAACTGCGGGTCAAGCTCCTCCTCTATAAAACTCGGTCATTTCTTAAAAGAGAGGAGATAAGGGGAGAGAGAGTGGAAAACAATAGGAAGACTCTGAGAAAGTCAGGAAAAGAGACAACAGAGTGTGGGAGCAAGGCAGCAGCAGATGGGGAACATGTTGAAGCGGAGGTGAGACTCGGGAGCAGCAATGCGCTAGAAAGTGCTCACCTTTTTAGAACAAAGCCAGTCAAACAAAGGATTCCAAAAAGAACGAGAGAAGAACTTTCTCTGGAGATAGTAAAAATAGCCTCAATGTAACTGCCTTTCAAAACATAATATATTTATTATATCCTCACCCTTGGCTTCCATCCAACTTAACTTGGCTATAACAGTTACTGATAAAGAAGGAACAGGTCTGAAATGGCATCTGAATATTCTTCACGTAGAAGCATCTTCAATTTCTTATTAACCAGGTCCAATAAAGTAACCGGTGTCTACATAAAAACAGGTATTTTCAAATAGTTAATATGAAATTTTTCTAGCCCAGAACCTAACATAGAAAAAAATTTAATATTTTTTGCCAATGAGTAGTAGAAGAGGATTCCAGCTGGGGAGAGAGGGTGGGTAGTGGAAGGCCGCTGGTTTTAAAAGACATGAATACTTGAAATTTTTTTACAATTCTTATAATTCCATTTTCTCCTTTCATGTGTGAACTGTACCTGACACTTGGCTAACCAGTCATTAGTCTAATGTTCACCTATAAAAAATTATTTGTGGTTGCATAATAGCACTGACCTACATAATCTTACATTGTAATTATGTGGTCAATATGTAAATAGTAGCTCTAAAATACATTAAAACATTATTTTCTTAAAATAGATAAATGCTTCTTTTCCAGTTTTGGTTACACAAAGGTAGCCCCAGATTATAACATGTCTGGGGGAAATAATCCCTCAGCTAATACTGTTACAGAGGGCTCTCCTGCATCTACCAATGCTGAACCTCACTCATGTCTACATACCTCCTTCATCCTGGACACCAGGCTACCTGTATATTAGCTTTTATACTCTTGCCAATTTCAAGTCATGAAGCTGTCCCCATTAATTCATTCTGTCATTCAATAAAAAAGTAATGAGTGATTGCTTTGTTCCAGGCACCGTTCTAGGTGATAAACAGAACAAATTTCTTAACTCTTAGGACTTATGTTCTCACAGAAGAGAAAGACAGTTTTGCAGAATCAGCAAATACATACTATGATTTCGAGTAGTGATAGTGCCATTAAAAAAGCATACAGGACCGTAATAGGCTATGTGAGGAAGGTAGATAGCCGTCTTATTTGAGATGGCCTTTCGTCTGAGAGAGGAACATTGTAAGCACAAGCCTGAACACATGAAGGAGTGAGCCATAAGATTTGGGAGAAAAATGTTCCAGACAAAAGTAGACTGCATAGGAAAAATCTAATAACAGGAAAACAGGAGGCATGTTTGAGAGCCCCTGTCATGTCAGGGTGACCGTAGCCAGGATCCTTGCCTCCACACGCATGTATTTTCATTTGCCTCGGTCACTCTTATCTAAGAGATAGCTTTCTGCATAAGCATTGAACAGCTCTGACTTGAATTAACGCTTGATCCAATTTAGCTGAGATAAATCAGTGGGTACCCCCTTTGCATCTGCATGCCATTTCCAGTTCACCACAAACCCCACCATTCCCCATTATATCCCAGTGAAGTTGAGTGTCCGCTATCATTTTCATGGTTTGTCCTGTTGGTTTTGCTACTGTACAAATCAATTTCCCTGTATTTATATCTCTGTTCAAAGTGTGATCCTCAGTGGGCCATATATTTCATGCAAAACAACAGCACATATTTTTCCTGTATGTTTAATAATTAAGTACTCACTGGCTCTGATCTGCCTGGCTCTTAAACTCACCTGCATTTGCTACCTGTGAGCTACTGGCCAAAAATAAATTGAATTAACAATCTTTTAATAAAGACTTGAGATCATAAATAGCCTCTAATCAGTCAGTCCACATTTGTAAGTACCAACCTTTGGGCACAGCACTGAACCAGGTGCTGCAAAAAATTCATGGAACTTCAGCAGCCACATCCTAAATAAGAAAGCAAAAATCGCCACATATGAAGTGGGTGAAGGCAAATTTTATCAAGTCACCAAGAAGTATACATTATATATTATGAATTAGTCAAAAAATGAAATAAAAAACAAACGATTCTGCAAGTGCATCAAGACAGAACACTCATTTATTCAACATATATTTATTGAGACCTATTTTGTGGTAGGCACTGTTCTAGGTGCCAGGGATATAGTCAGTAAAACGGGAAAAAGTCCTGGCCTTCATGAAGCTTATAGTCTAGTGGGGATAGGGAGGCAGGTAATAAACAAACAAACAAAAAGTAAATATGCAGTGTGTCAATTAGTGGTAAGTTCTATGGAGAGAAATTAAGCAGAAAAAGAGAGAAGTAGCACTAGAGGGTAATGTTGCAATTTTAAATAAGATGTGTGGGAACTGTCATTGGGAGGATAATATTTGAGCAAAGAACTGAAGGAGAAGGAGCAGAGAAATGTACTGTCTGGAACATAACAGTCAAAGACAGAGATGATAAACAGAATACCTAGCTCTGCGCAGGAAAATTACACTCAAGAGAGAGATTGTGGTAACACATACTATCACTACGGTCATGTTTATGAAACATTTCATATTCAATGATCATTGGACTGAGTGAATCACAAAGGGGATAGACTCTCCATGTGAAGACTGTGCAATTCGTGCAGTACGGAGAGCATACACACACATATATACGCATATATGTGTACATATGTATATGAACAGCACGTATATATAAAAAGAAAATATTTATAAAATGAGGAGGCTGTACTTGAGTCATTTATACACTAAATGTTTACACAGCAACCAACAACTAGGTGCTGTGCCATTCAGTGAGGGTATAATGGTGAACAAGATCAGGACTGTTCCTTAGTACTTCACACACTAGGGGGAAATCAACACAAGTAAACAGGCTATTTCATCAAGAGCATAAATGTTTTGATAGGAGAAATATAGTATGTTCAGTAGGATTCAATCTTTGTTTCAGCTGAAGAAACCTTTATACAAACATATTCCTCTGGAAGTGAAGCAAAACAGATCACTAGCAGGAATGCTCTAGCTGATATCAGGCATTCCCCTAAAACCCACCCTACAGAGGTGAGAGAAAGGTTGTACGCTGCATCTTTAGAAACCGTAGCATTTCTAAAACAAAAACACACGTATTTTTGAAATATTAATCATGATATTATCAGTAAGAAACAAACAACTATGAAAAGATTAAATCTCAACAAGGGTGGTTCACCTTAACTCTTCTTGTTGAGCAATGCAATTTTGTAACAAAGCCTGCGGTCCTGTAATTGCACCGCTTTCCCGCCGCTGGCAGAGTGCTCAATTCAATTTAGGCAAAGTAGGTTTCTCACTTATTTGGGAACTAAGAAATGGCCTTTTTCAAAAATAGAAGAAATGGCTTCTTTTTTTAGCTGAATTTTGTAGGGGTGTATTGCCAATTACATACCTTTAATCAGCCATATTTTTCCAAACAAAACATGGCTTAAATTTTCTTGTTGGCCCACTACTTATTTAATGTTATAAAACTAGATAGTGCCTATATTGTTTTATTCCTAATTTTATATCCATTCATATCTCTGGTGGGTTTGTTTCTGTGCTTGAGGATCACAGAAGAATCAATTTCAGTGGCTAACAGCAACCTTCATTCATGCCTGAGTTGCTAGAGCACAGAAACTTCCTAATATACTTCCCCCCCCAAAACTTTTAGTATAAAAATGTAATTTCCAAAAAAGTGAACTTTTTTAAGGCATTAAATACAAGAGAGAGAGCCGTCAGTTGAAATTGGTTAATTTTTACAAGGCTATTTTTTAATTGACTTCTGAAAAAAACTGAACGCATACATTCAAGTCTAACTCAACAATCACTGTTCTGCCAGCATCTAAACACAATGCATTACAGTACCTCAACACTATCCTTAAAGATTCCTTCGCATTTATTTTATCTGTTAACCCATTCTCAGCATCCTTTTTTCTTTCACACACACAAAAAATAAGATGATCTATTGCCTAGAAACCTGTAGTGGCTATTGTTTGAATCTTTAAATTCCAATTCCTTCTCATCTTTGAATAGCTTCATTCCTGATTCAAATACTTGATGGTTCATTAGAACTTGGCAAAGACTAATTCCTTTAAGATGAGACATATTTTGAATAAGATGACTTAATACCACATCAACGTCATCAGAACCAGTAAAACAGTCTTTGTACGTTCTTAACGGCATATCTACTGCCACTGTCTTTCTTGTTTCTACTCCTCTCATCTTACATAAATCGTAATATATTTACTAAGATTGCACTATGTTTATCTGCCAATAATAAGAGAGAAAACCTAGTAACTTACTTTACTGATGTGAAATGTATTATGTGAATTTATAAACCCTTAAATGTTACATGATTAACTACTAGGCATACTTAATCTTGAAGGATATTATTTCAGGACATGGTACAAACTCTTCATGAGAGAGATATAGGGCAAGGAGCTCAATAAAACTAATCTATTTATCTGCCAGCTATTCTTGTTGAAAAAAAAATTGTGAGTAATAATGAAGACCTGAAAACAATAAAAATGTCCATCACCTGGAAAATCATTAAATAAATTATGGTAAGCAGCCATTAGGAAGAATGAGGTTTATAGCATGAAAGGATATCATTAAATAAGAAGAACAAAACAAAAACAAAAACTTCACAAGTTGAGAAAAATTTGTATACTATCATCCTAGTTATGTAAAAATGAATTCCCAAACTACACACAAATATATGTAAATAAATAGAAAGGAAGGTGTGGGAGGATATTGATCCTTGGGAAGTAGGATTGTAATAAAAGAGGATGTTCAGGTTTTTTTTAAAGTATATTTTATTGATTATATTGTTACAATAGTTCCAATCTTTTCCCCCTTGCTCCCCTCCGCCCAGCACCACCCCTCCCCCAGCAAGGATGTTCAGTTTTTATTCTATATATTTCCAAATTTTAAAATGTACATATGTAAATTTTTCAATTAATTGGAGACAGTAAAATTTTTATTGATATAACTGATATACTACATAATTCGCTTTTAAAAAGGTGTAAATAAGTAAGGGAAGGGTTTAGTCAAAGAACGTGTATAAATGACTCATGGATACGGACAACGGGGAGGGATATGATTGCGGGAGAGGGGGAGGGCTGGGTGCGGGAGAAAAATGGGGGAAAAATGGGACAACTGTAATTGAAAAACCAAAAATAAAAAAATAAAAAATAAAAATAAATAAAAGGAAAAAAAAGTGTACAATTCAATGTTTTTTTTGTGTAGCCATAAAGTTGTACAACCGTCACTGTTATAATCACAAACCATTTTCATCACTTCAAAAAGAAACCCATACAGTTAGCAGTGGCTCCTTATCCCCTCTACCCCAGTAACTTTTTAAATAAAAAAAAAAAAAAAGAATGATAAGGGAATAAGTTGAAACATCTAGAATGTTGTTCCTAGATTTTTTAAATTGAAGTTCAAAAATTTAAGCTCTCCCCTTCTTTGTCTATAAATAACTGGAAACAGGATGACCAATTTTACATCATAGTCTCATGTTTATGACAAAATGACAGAAATAAAACTCCATCACCTTCAAATGCCTTGGTAACAAGCTGTTAGCCTGTCTATCCTTTTAATTATTCACTCAAGACACTCTAGACAGTGCGGAGATAGGAGTGGGATGTGGAAGGTGAGCGGTGAAAAGGGCTTAGGGAACGGGGGAGTGACGGATGGGGTAGGGACAGGGTAGGGCTGGGTGGGGTGGAAAAGGCTAGGAGACTATGAGTGGTGGGGACAAGAGTATTCTCCATGGGCCCTGTGACTTTAACCTTTATTAAGCAAGTAGGCTAGAAGAAATGGTCCTGCTTGAGGAACGTGGCACCTAGTACTTCAACCCCTTGTAGTTCTCAGTGTAGCCTGTGGACCAACAGCGCTGGCTGGCATCATCTGGGCATTTATGAGAAACACAGAACATCAGACTCCTCCTGAATCCAAACTGCATTTTAACAAAATCCCCAAATGACTGATGTGCATATTAAAGTTTGAGAAGCACTGCTTTCCTTGACTTTCCAAGACAGGAGTTCAAATAAGCCCACCTCCCAGTTCTGAGTCCATGACCAGGGAGTGCAGGTGCGTTGGAGAAGGGACAGGTCCAGGAAAGGGGTGGACCTCAGAAGCCTGAGGCTAATAGTCCAAACCATCTGCTCCCCTCAGTGGCCTTCCCCTTCAGCATTGTCACCAGCGTGTGTCAGTGATATAGTCTTTCCTCTAAGTCAGCCAAGCAGCTGCTCGGCTACCTGCGTGCCGAGCCGTGCGAGAAGAAGGAATAGAGAAGAATCACGCACAGTAACTATGCTAGTCACTCAGCTTTTATTGAATGCAGGTTCACTCAAAGTAGAAAGTCAACATGCATTAATATCCTACTCACACGTTAACAGTTTAAGAGAGTTATAATACACAAACCCACAGCAATCAATGGGGGATAACGAACCCGAGTCCCAGAATCTCAGTCTGCAGGTCCAGGAGACAGCACAGCGGGCAGAGGAGTTGTCCGCATCTTGCAAGGAAGGATCTCTAGAACCAGATGGGCAGCAGGGCAGGTGAAGTCCTCAGTTCAGCAGGGCAGAGCCTTCAGCGGCGGGTGCCAAGGGAGATCAGTGTGGCATGAAGCAGCACCTGGTGTGTGGAGCTTGGCTGTCTCAGCTGTGGTCTGGATCCTGCCTCAGTTATACCTGAAAAGTGGTGTACTCCACCCTTCTGGGTCTTTTCCATAAATGTCTTGGCACTCCTGATGCCAAGTGTGGAATTTGCCCAAGCACCTATGGATGGTACATGGCTGTTTTGCTTGACACTCCTGCTAGCAAGAGTGTAATTTCCCCAGGGAGCGTATCTGTGGGTGGTTCCTCTCTGCAGACAGGGTCATTCTGTTCACATGGGCAGATATCTTAGCTGTGTCTTCTTGGCAGACGTGTGTCTGTTCTGACCACATGAGTAGATCTTAAGTGAGTCCCATTGCCAGATGTGTCTTTAAGCAGTTTTTCTCTTGAACCATAGTGTCATGGCTTACTGAAAGCCATTATAGTTGACACGAATGACTACACTTTGTTTTATATACTTTATGCTATCTTGATCGGACCAATGTCATTTTATTGGTCCTGGTCCCCAAAAGCACACATTTGGGTTAGAATCTATTTGGCTATCTGTTCTCTTTTTCCGGCAGAAGCAGACACTAGGACTCTCCAAATCTGACCCTGCTCCGTCCGCCCTGGGTAAGGAAGCTTGCTCTGGCTGCCAAGGTTCTGGAAGCGCAGTCAAGAGAACCACCAGATGCTCGCGCGCCGGCTCCTCCCCCGGCCACTAACCCCGCCCCTAGCTGATTCTGCGACTTGTGGGAGGGGCAGCGGCGGGGAGGCCGAGGAAGTCCTAGCCCCGCCCCTTCCGAACCAGCAGGAAGTGACGTAATACCCTGGCCGGCCGGTCTTTCGGTCTTTTTCCTTCTCCCTCACTCTTCCTCCCCAGTCCCTCCCCCTCCCCTCCCGCTTCCCTCCTCCGGCTCCAGCCTGTGAGGGCGCGCGGGTGGAGAAGGCTATGGAGTAAGCAGCAGCTTCCGCCGGACGCTGAAGCTGAGCAGGAGCAACCTGGTGGCGTTTGCCTGTGCAGGGGAAACAAGCCTCAGCGCTGCCCTTCCCGGGAGAAGAGGGGAAGAGGTGAGTGACCGTCCGCGGGCACCGAGTGACCTCCTCATCGGCCTCGCTCTTGCCTGGGCTGCCAAGGCCGGCGAGGAGAGAATGGGGAAGGACCCGCGCCGGGGGTAGGCCTCCCAAGACCCCCCGGTGCTGGCGACTGTTGCTAGGTGACGGACCTGCGGGTTGAGAGCCGGGCTGGCGGGGCTGTGGGCGCCCCCGTGAAGGCAAGCTCGGCGAGCGGATCCGAGAGGCCCGAGTTTCCAGAAGAGGCCTGGAAGTGACGGGAGAATAAGGGCCAGAGCCGTCTGCTGCAGGGACAGCCCCTCGGTCCGGCTCGGGAGCTCAGGAGCGCAGGAGCTCGGGTTTCCGTTGTGGAGCTCTTGGTTCCCCTTTGGGAAATTGGACGCTCCTCCGGGACTGGGTGAGACATCTCCCCTCGCTCTGAGGTCCGCCTCTGGTAGATAACCTGGGTTACCGACCGGCATCCTTTTCTGACAGTCCCTATAGTTCTGGAACGGAAGGGTATTGTGTTTGAGGTGGGTGGGGCAGCTGTTTTGTTAAGACTAAAAACCCGTCGGCGGCTTCTGCACTCGCGTTTTTCGGAGCGGGAGGGAAAGGATGGAGGAGGGTTTAGACCGAGAAAGCTTTTGCAAAAACTTCCTGGGATCCGACTGAATACATACCTTTGATGAGTAATGAAGAAGACCAATATTGTCAAGTCAGCCCCTACAACTCTTCGTGAGTCTCCACACTCAAGCGACTTTAAAGCGCTATATCATTAGTGACTTGCAGTTGTAAATTGCAAGCTATTTTTTGTAAGTTACAAGCTCTTTTTTGTAGATCAAATTCAGGAATTATATGTATGATGATTTGTTTTCCAAGTTGGGTTCTGTGAGTCAGAAGTTTTCTAAGAGGCTCTCCATTCTGGAAAATTAACAGTTTTACTGCCTGTCACTGAAACTCCATCGTGGTCTGGTGCTTGAAGCTACCTTTGGAACTTTGCAGGCTCTTCTTGTTCCGCTTCCTGTCTTATTCTTTAAACATAAATTTTAAAAAGGCTTAAAAATGATTTATCAGCAGGGGATTATGTAAAAAATAAAAGAAGCCTAACGGAAGATAGGATCTTCGTTCTGTTCAGATCTACTTTACACACATGTAGAATCCTGTTCTTTTGTCTCTTAAGACCCACGAACAACCAACAAAATAAATACAGGCACATTGTACTTCCATACTTGGAATATTTCTGTACAAATCGACACTATAATCAGGAATAGCTACTCATGCTCATATGATTTATTCCCCAAGAAAAATAGGTCCTCCTATTGTGTTTAACTTAAGTGACTAGCTTCATCATCTGTCCTTTTCTCTAGAAGTAGAAGTGTGACAGCTTCCTCTCTCTTGTGCCTCATTATCAGTTTCTCATTAAGTCCTGTTGATTTCGCCTCTTGAATATCTTGTCTGTCTGTGTCTTCGCCACTTGTAATCCAATTCCAGCCACCATCATCTCTTCATCTGAAGTGTCACTGCCTCCTAATTATGGTCTACCTGCATTTACTGCCCCCTCCCCCACGTTTCCACACCAGACAGTGACATTTAAACATGCAGATCTAATCATATTGTCTCCATGTTTAAGACCCTTCAGTGGCTTTCATTGTTTTTAAGAGACACGAAAATCCTTTACAGCCTGTTCGGGTCCCCTGATTGCCTTTGCAACCTCATCTCCCCCGTGCTTTCTGGCATTCCTTTCTCCCCTAGTCACTGTTCTGCTTCAGGTACATGGCTTTTGGTTAGGAAGCTTTCTCTGCATGGTAGTGCATTTCCTTTCCTTTACATCCAGTTAATGCCTACTCATCATTCAGCTCACTTCAGGAAGACTTTCCTGATTAGCATAGATTCCCCTAATTATGTGTTCTCTTAAGACCATTACAGAGTTGGCATATTTATTAATACTAAATAATTTAATGAGATGTTCATCTTCTAATACTGTGTAAGTGCTTAATGTTTGTTAAGTGAATGAATTAATTCAGTGCTTACTAAATGTTTTGGTAATTGTATTAAACATTTTATATGCCTTATCACCTTTAATCCTCATAGGAATCACTTGAGAAATGGTGGCATTTTCTCTTTTTTAAAGGTCAAAAATAGTGTTAGGGAGTATTAAGTATTAGAGCTGCATATGAAGCCAGGTTTCCTTGCCACTGAAGGTTGTATGCTTAATCATATATCACTTCATTCTCACACTGTACATCAGAATCACCTGGGGGGCTTGCTCCAAGTACAAAAGCCCTGACTGCACTTTTATATTGTAGATTCTGATTCCAAAGGTTTGCAATAGTACATAAGCATCTATATGGTTGAACAAGGTATCAGTCATTAGATGTTATCAGATATTCACTAGGGTATGAAAACCATTGTCTTAGACAGTGCTTCAGTACTTTATGAGTGGCAGCTTTCACAATGTAGTTCAGAGTTTATATGTTCTTAAATCAAGAAAGAACTGTGGGCCTAAGAAGTGACCTTATCGATCATTTAGTCAGACTTCCTGCCCAGTTTTTCCATTTCCCCCTTTTCTAGCTGGAGGAGCTGAATAGTAAGACTCTGCCACCACAGTGCTGCTACTTTTTTTTTTTCTTAATCACAGTAATTTCAAAAATCTGACTGACTTCCTGTAATAAAAACTACACCAGGTACATGTGCTGGAATTGTCTTCAGTAGAGTTGGATACAATCTCTCCTCAGATATTACTTATTGTTCAAATTTCTAATTTGATATTTAAGCACATGTTTCTTCATAATCTTTCATATTGCTTTTTAAATCTTATTGTACAATGGTCTCAAGTTTGTAAGCAGTGATGGAAATTGAATGTTTTTCTTCTTGTTTCTCCCTCTGTGTCTAACATGGTGCCTTCTACTTAGTAGGCACCCAGTAATTTGTTGAATGGTTGTGTACTTCACAGTACATAGCTAAGTCTCTTCCGTGTTTTATGTTTGTTTCTTAAAATCAGGTTTGTCCTCTGTAAGTCATCTGTTGTAGCTCAACTGATAAGAATTAGATACTTTCTGAGGTTATAAAGAGAATGATTGTACTCAGCTGGTATGATCTTTGTTTTCTGAGTAAGATTAAACATGACTTCTCTATAGGCAAAAGAATGGCATTTTAAAAATATATATCATTTTATAACTTCTGATCTCTGAGTACTCCCACAGGAAAAAGAAAATATGTATTTCAAGAGACTATATCTCAGGATCATCTTTCTTTATATATAAAGCACTGCCTATAGGAGTATAAGTATAAGAAATTTTCCCAAGTTTTATGAAGCAGTTTATCAAAGGTATTTATGTCATGTTAATGTAATTCTTCAAATTACAGAATTTCATTTTATGAATGCTTAACTATTTAAATGATTATATAAGTGATATTCTTTTATTTTCAGGCATTTACATAGAAAGAAATCTTAGACCCTGGTGCCTCTTTAAGTAATAAAACAAACTATTTTGAGTTTATTTGTATTAATTTGTGTTATTCTTCTTTGTAGTCAATATGTAATAATATTTTGTGCTTATTGAAAGTCTAGTCTCTGCTAGGTGCCATGAAACTAACAGTTACTAAACATAATTTCATTACCAGATGTAATTACAGTAATTTTTTATTTGCATTGTAATATTTCCAATAAAATACAAGATAATTCTACTTTTCAGTATTTTTCTCCTTGGCAAATTAAGGGACTCTTTTTGTACTTGTGTTACTTGAAATTTCTTTTTAGCATAAATATAATTTTAGTTACTATATTCTTGCTATGTCTACAGTTTATGAGTAGGCAGAACTGAAAGAATTCCCCATTCCTTTCAACAACCTGCCATCAGGTGCTATAATACTCAATCCGTCTTCTGCCAGGTGCATGTAAAATCTAGTTATACAACAGATTCACCTACTGATTCTACTAAAAGCCAAGTGATGGCTGAGCCAGATGGTAGAAGGGTATAATCTTGGAATTATACTGAAGCTGTCTCAAATATATTTAAAAAATTTTTCATGTATATTTTATTACGTTGTTACAGTTGTCCCAATTTCTTTTTCCCTCTGTCCCCCTTTGCCCAGGACCCCACTTCCCTACAGCAGTCCCTCCCACCTTAGTTCATGCCCATGGGTAGTGCATGTAAGTTCTTTGGCTTCTCCCTTTCCTATACCATTCTTACCATTCCCCTGTCTATTTTGTTCCTGCCAATTATGCTTCTTGATCCCACACCATCTCCCCCATTTTCCCTCTTCCCTGTCCAGCTGATAACCCTCCAAATGATCCCCATACCTGTGATTCTATTCCTGTTCTGGTTGTTTGCTTAGTTTTTGTTTTTATTTTTTGGATTCAGTTATTGATAGTTTTGAGTTTGTTGTCATTTTACTGTTCATAGTTTTGATCTTCTCTTTCTACATTCATTTCATGTAATGATGGCTTGGTGGTGATGTACTGCTTATCTTTACCTTGTCTGGGAAGCACTTTATCTGCCCTTCCATTCCAAATGATGGCTTTGCTGGATAGAGTAATCTACCTTGTAGGTTTTTGCTGTTAATCACTTTGAATAGTTCTTGACAGTCCTTTCTTGCCTGCAAAGTTTCTTTTGAGAAATCAGCTGATAGTCTTATTGGAATTCCTTTGTGGGTATGCTTGTAAGCTCATGGTACCCAATTTTGATCTTCAGTCAAGTTTTCTTTAAGTTTTTGGCCCGCATATCTAAAAACCTACTAGATATATCTCCATATGAATGTAATTAAGGCAACTCAAGTTCAGCATGTCCAAAATTGAGTTCTTCCTCCCATAAAAGAAACAATTGTCTTCTTAAGTCCTGCCTTGGTAAATCGTTTCACTCTATACCTAGACTCTGAAATTAGAGACTGATTGGGATTCCTAGATTTGTCCCTTACCTTTATCTAATTGGTCAGTAAGTTCTCATACTCGTTTTTATTTTTTCCTTTCTTCTCTTCCTTAGTGCTATTTCCTTAATTCAGCAACCTCTCCCTATTTTGATATGTAATATATAAAAGTGCTTAATGAAGTTCAATATATAATTATAAAATAAATATCCATGTAAATAGCACTTTTGAAACACCCCCTAAACTCACCATCTCTTCCCTATCTTCTTTGCCCCTACTGCCAAGTGTTTTTCCTCTATTTTCTGCACACGCGCGCACACACACCCCCATATTCCCTGAACTACATGTTGATGTTCTCTTTAGTCTTGCCATATTCCATACTTTCACCACTAGTATGCATTCACTCTGCTTATTGGATTATCACATTACCTCATGCCTGAAATCCTGGTTTGGCTTATTATAGCTTGATTTCTTACCACTTTATACCCTTGGTGATTTGACTTTTCTAAGTCTTTTCCATACTTTCTTCTTATATTCCAGCTTTTATCTGAACTGCTTTATTTTTAAAATATGTTATATTGATTATGCTATTACAGTTGTCCCAGTTTGTTCCCCTATGCCCTCCTCTGCCCAAAACCTCCCTTCCCTACAGCAATGCCCCCACCCCATCTTAGTTCATGTCCATGGGTCATGCATGTAAGTTCTTTGGCTTCTTCATTTCCTATACTTTTCTTAAAGTCCCCCTGTTTATTTTGTACCAACCAATTATGCTTCTTAATCCCTGTACCTTTCCCCCCATTCTTTCCATTCCCCTCCCCACTGACAACCCTCCATATGATCTCCATATATCTGGTTCTTTTCATGTTCTAGTTATTTGCTTAGCTTGTTTTTCTTTGTTCCTGGTTTGGATCTTCTTGTTCCTAAATAAGTCCCTTTAACATTTCATGTAATAAAGGCTTGGTGATGATGGACTGCTTTATCTTTACCTTGTCTGGAAAGCACTTTATCTGCCCTTCCATTCTAAATGATAGCTTTGTTGGATAGAGTAATCTTGGTTGTAGGTCCTTGCTTTTCATTACTTTGAATACTTGCCAGTCCCTTCTTGCCTGCAAATTTTTTTTTTTTTTTTTTTTTTTTAGAAATCAGCTGACAGTCTTATAGGAACTCCTTTGTAGGTAACTTTTCTTTTGCTGTTTTTTAAGATTCTTTATCTTTAACCTTTGGCATTTTAATGATGATGTGTCTTGGTGCGGTCCTCTTTGGTTCTAGCTTGTTTGGGACTCTGTGCTTCCTAGACTTGTATGTCTATTTCCTTCGCCAAATTGGGGAAGTTTTCCTTCACTGTTTTTTCACATAAGTTTGCAGTTTCGTGTTCTTCCTCTTCTTCTTCTGGCATCCCTGTGATTCAGATTTGATACATTTAAAGTTGTCCCAGAGCTTCCGAAGCCCTGCATTTTTTTCATTTCTTGTTCCCTTATTCTGTACTAGTTGACCATTTATTTCTTCCTTATGTTCCAAATCGTTGATCTGAACCCCTGCTTCCTTCCCTTCACCATTGGTTTCGTGTGGATTTTTTTTCATTTCACTCAGAATAGCCTTCACTTCTTCCCTTATGTGTTTCCGTACTCAATCATCTGTCAAGTCTGTGAGCGTTGTTATCACCAGTGTCTTGAACTCAGCATTTGTTAGGTTGGCTCTCTCTTCATTACTTAGTTCTCCCACTGGAGCCTTGATCTGCTCCCTCTTTTGGGCCATAGTTCTCTGCCTCCTCAACTTGACAGGCTCCTATGTTTGTTTGCCTCCGTTTCTTAGGTAGAATTGTTGCACCTGGTACATTGTAAGGGGAGGAGCCTTAGATATTTGTCAGTACAGGGTGACCAGCTTCACCACATTGTGGTGCTGTATGTGGGGGAGGGGTCTGAGAGGGAACAATGCCGCTTGATCAGCACTGCTCCTTTTCCAGGCACCTCTCCCACTTCCGTATGGGACTGGTGCCCCGCTAGCTGTTGCCCTGGCTGTCGTTCCCAGAGTGGATGGGTCTGCAAGTGCTCCAGGACCATGGGGGCCCTTTAAACAAGTGGACTCTACTGAGACACCAGCAGTTTCTTCCTCCACCCCAGCCACCACTGGTCTTCACAGTCAGAAGCAATGAGGCTTGATTTTCCCCGGTGCTGGGACCGTGAGCTGTGCAGTTTGGTCTGGTGCTGGGAATGCTCCCCAGGTGTCTTCCTGACTTCTTAAAATGTGTGACTGGGCTTTCCCCTTCTGCTACCACTGCTGCCGCCACCACACCACATCCTTTCCGCCCTGACTCCTCCCCTCCTACCTGTCTGGATGAGTGTTTCTTCTTTATGCCTTCATTTGTTGGACTTTCATGCAGCGTAATTTTCTGGAACTTCTGGTTGTCTCTAGTTTTGAGGTAGTTGTATTTCTTCTTGGTTGTGGAGGGAGACGCAGCGTGTCTGTCTAGGCCTCCATCTTGGCTGGAAGTTCTAATTTCATTGTAATTGAAGAATATATAGTATTTCAGTAGTTTTAATTGTTGAGATATGTATTATGGCCCAGCATATAATTTACCTATATATCCATGTGTACATGAAAAGAAAACGTATTCTGCTATTGTAGAGTGTTTTAGGTCAGATTGTTTGATAGTGTTGTTCAGGTCTATATTCTTACTGATTTTCTGTCTACTTGGTTATCTGTCCATCTGTTACTGAGAGAGGACCCTTGAAGTCTTCAGCTATAATTGTGGATTTTTCTCTTTATTCTTTCAGTTCTGTCACTTTTTGCTGTACAGTGGTCCTTCTCTATATCACGATTCACTTATCCTGGCCTCACTGTACTGTGGGATTTATAAAAATATTATGTTTATCGCAGATTTTTTGCTATATCGCGGGATTTTGTGGTACTCTATACGTATGTTGTTAAAGTTACGTAGCTTTAAGAGTGTAGAATATGTTTAAGAACATAAGTAGTGTTTATAAAAAGTGTGGGAAAAGTTAATAAGGGAGTGGGAAAGGTTAATAAGGGACTGGGAACAGTTTATACGTGTGTGGGAAGGGTTTATAAAGCCTTAATATATATATAAATACTAAAATAAATGTAAGGTTCCTACTTCGCGGATTTTCACCTATCACGGGGGCATCTAGAATGTAATACCCGCCATAAGTGAGGGAATATTGTATTTATTTTGAAGTTCTATTACTGAGTGTGTACACATTTAGGTTTGTTGTGTCCTCTTGATGAATTAACAACTTTATCAATGTCTCCCTTTGTCTTGAAGCCTATTCTGTCTGTTATTTATGTAGACACAATACCTTGTGACTATGTTCTTTTTCTTTTATATCATCTTGTAAAGTGGTTTTAAAGTGTGTTTCTTGTAAACAGCATTTAGTCCAGTATTGCTTTGTAAATCTAATTTGACAGTCTGTGCCTTTTAATTGGAATTTAAAATTATTTACGCTTACTGTAATTATTTATATGGTTGGATTTACATCTATTTTGTTATGTTTTCTGTTTGTCACATTTGTTCTTTGTTCCTTTCTTACTCTTCCTATTTTTTTTTTCTGTAGGATTCTATTTTATTTCCACTATTGGCTTTCTAGCTATATCTTTATTATTTTAGTTATTACTCTAGGATTTAAATGTCTTTAACTTGCCACAATCTACCTTCAAATGATGTTGTACTACCTCACATATAATGTAAGAATTTTTAAAAAATGTACTTCCATTTGCCCTCTCCTGTCCTTGGTTTATTTTGTCATATTTTTTACTTAACCACAATATACTATTTTTTTTTTTTTTGCTTTCAGTGGTCTGTTATTTTAAAGGGAATGAGTGTTTTTAAAATATACCCCTGTAATTTTTATTTCCAGTGTCCTTCATTCCTGTTGTAGGTTCGGATTTCCATCTGCTTATGTTTTTTCTTCTGTCTGAAGAACTTTCTTTAATATATCTTATTGTGAATATCACTTGGCAACAGATTCAGACACTTTTCCTGTAAAAGTCTTTATTTTACATTTATTTTTGAAAGTGTTTTTCCCATGACTTATACAATTCAAAGTTGACAAGTTTCTTTTAGTACTCATTTAGTTGTTTTCTGGCTTGCATAGTTTCTGATGAGAAGTCTGGAGAAATTTTTTTTCTTTGTTCTTCTATATATAATTTGCCTGTTTTTCTGGGTACTTTTAAGATTTTTCTCTTAACCACTGATTTTCAGCTATTTGATATGACCTGTCTAGGCATGGTGTTCTTAATGTTTACCCTGTTCATGGTTCATTGGATTTCTTGCTGTTTTCATTGAATTTGGAAAAGTCTTGGCCATTATTTTTTCAAATATTATTTTCCTCTCCCCTGGTCTGTGTTGGGATTCAGTTGTATATGTTAGCCATTGTCATTGAGACTTTTTTTTCATCCTTTTATTCTACTTTCAGTTTTCACTAATCTTTTTTCCCTACACTGTCTAATCTGTTAATTATATCCTCTAAATTAATCTCTAGAATTTTCATTTGGGTTTTTAAAAAATATCCCATTTTCTGTCATTATGTTTATGCTTTCCGTTATATATTTGGACATACAGCTTTTTAACGTCTTTGTTAATTCTGTAGTCTCTATCATTTTTGAGTTTGTTTTTAGTGACTGATTTAGGTCTTGATTAACGATCATTTTTTTCTAGCTTCTTGGCATGTCCAATAATTATTGATGCATGCCGAACGTTGTGAATGTCATATTGTTTTAGTATCTAAATTTTTTTGTTTGTTTTCCTTTAATGAGTATGGGGTTTATTCTGGTAGGCAGTTAAGTAATTTGTGATTAGTTTGACCATTTGAGGATCGCTTTTAGTTTGTTAGGGCAGGTTTAGAGTAGCTTTTAAGAATAGTCTGTCTTACTACTGAGGTATGGTCCTTTTGGGATTTCTGCTGAATGCCTTTAATGATCAACAAGGACTCTCCACTCAAGCTAGTGAGAAATTAAATGATTTGCAGCCCTCTCTGAACTCTGGAACTATTCAGCCCACAGCTGTCTAGTTGGTCCTTGTCTGACCTGACCTGGTGGAGTTTCACACTATGCAAATGCAGCTTACTAATAACAAAGCATCGAGGAGACCCCTATGCGAATTTCTGGAGCTCTATTTCAGCAGAGTAGTTTTTATTCCCTCTCTCTCTCAAAAATATTTTCCCCTTTCTCTCTGAAATTCTATTCCACAACTCTTGTCTACCTCAGCATTCTTGAATCTCAGTTTTCCTCTTCAACTTTTTAACTCAGCTAGCCTGCTTCTTGGAATTCTGCTCTTTGCTGTTTGGCTTGTGTTGTGCCTCTAGGCGGCAAACTGGGGCAGTCCTAGGGTTCACCTTGTTATTTTGCCTTTCGCTGGGATCAGGTATCTGCTGCCTGTTCAGTGTCTGAAAATGTTTGTTTTATATATTTTGTGTAGTTTCTAGTTGTTTAAGGTGAGGGTAAATTCATTCTTTCTCTATCAGGGCCAGAAGCGTGTAAAAATTTTAAATATCTTTTTTGATCTATTGCTTGTGAGGTTTTATTGTCCTTTTGTCATCAATACTTTTCTTTTAGAATATATTCTCAAATGATTTCACAGTTCAATAGTAATTATTTTAATGAACCAAACTTTTATAAAATACAAATTTATTGCTTAGTATATAGCATTAGATCTTTTTTAAGTTATATATATATATATATATATATATATATATATATTTTTAGTATGAAGGAGCTGTGTGTCTAAAAGGGTCCAAGCTATATAGCCGAGCAACATTAGTATCAGTGTTGGGTGAATGTGTCTTTTTCTTCCTGGTCTGTGACAACTGAGATTGAGGGAGCAGTTTGGCTCCTAGACTTAAATTTGCATGCTAGTTTGGTTTCTCAGAAGACCAAAACAACATGTGGCTTTTATCTCCATAGGATTGTTTTACTCGCTGTATGGGTATATTACGCTTTTCAAACTAAATAATGAATGTTAAGTGCTTAAACTGGTAAAAACAAATGATCAGAGTTCCTTATCCCCCCGGTGTTTCTAGGTAACTATCATTATTCAGTACTGCAGCCATGGAGTCCATGCTTAATAAGTTGAAGAGTACTGTCACGAAAGTAACAGCTGATGTCACTAGTGCTGTAATGGGAAATCCTGTCACTAGGGAATTTGATGTTGGTCGACATATTGCCAGTGGTGGCAATGGGCTAGCTTGGAAGATTTTTAATGGCACCAAAAAATCAACAAAACAGGTAAGTTTTTATTGAGTACAATTAGAAAAATCTATTCTGATGAAAGGTTTTGAGGTGCAGGCTAAGAATTTTCTCTTAGGATGTGGGTATGAGGCCTGACGGGTTAGTTAATTAATAACAACTTTGTTGAAATTGGTTTATTTTAATTAACTGATTGGAACAAAGGAAATGTTTTTAAGGTAGTTGATAACCTGTTCTGACCTATGTAGGAATCTTTCATCTTTGACCTAAAACAGACGAATGTCTGAGAGAGAATTATGTGTTGTTTCTTCTTTATGAACTGTATGTAGTGTTCCTCCTTGAAAGTGGTGAAACTACAAGAGCTCAAGAGCCTTTTTTCACATGATCTTTCAAAGATCTAAAACACCTTGAAAAAATAAACAGATTTAAATTAGATGCATTTACAAAATGTGTTATAGCAGAGCACTTACTAAAATAAGATTGTGCATATAAGTAGTGAAATAGGAACCTGAACTTCATTTGTTTTTAGTTCAAGTTAATAGTACATAATACTCTTTAGTGGCTGATGGTCTTGTGTCTCATAATGGTAAGATAATGTATTTATATATGAGTGCTATTTAAAGCTCTCATTCAAATGATAGTTTTCCTGAAGGCATATGTCATGTTTTATTGGGGGGCTTTATATATTATTGACCATGTGTTATTTCTGGGGAGACAGAATGGTGTTTTGGCTAAGAACGTGGGCTCTAGG
This sequence comes from Furipterus horrens, assembly GCF_987537825.1. NCBI lineage: Eukaryota > Metazoa > Chordata > Mammalia > Chiroptera > Furipteridae > Furipterus > Furipterus horrens. The sequence goes on along the minus strand of NW_028327174.1, from coordinate 16,816,444 downwards.
GTTAGAGTGATTAGGTTCGAATCTTGATTCCTCATCTTACCAGTTGTGAAATCTTAGATAATACATTTATCTTCTTCACAGTCCCCTCATCTGTGAGTTGAGGAGAATAACTTGTCTCATAGGTTTGCTTTCTGGAATGGAGTAATTCCTAAAAAGTACACATATGCTTGGAGAATGGGACGTATAATTTAGTACCTAAATAAATAGTCCATATATGTTATCACGTTTCAGAGATTCAGTTCTCTAATATCCTTAACTCATCTGTGTGTGTGTGTGTATAAAAGGAGCTTCCAACTTAAAACAAATTGTATTTGAGAAATTTATTGGTTTGGAGTTCTGCAGTGGATATCTGATGTGATTAGATTGCTAGACTAAGTTGTGAAAACAATAATCATAATGTGGCAAAAAATAATTAGATGAGAACAGCAATAAAGTGAAAAGATGCTGTCTTGGATATTGATAGTTAAGTAGTAGATTTAATAAGTTTTTGAAAGAGACTTATATAGAAATTCTGGAAGGGCCATTAAAAATCTTTCACGGGGTGGAGAGGGCAGTGTGTGTGTGTGAAGGAGACCAAAGGGGGAATAAGTGGTGAGAGATGGAGACTTGACTTGGGGTGGTAACACACAGTATAGTGTACAGATGATATGATGTAGAGTTGTGCACCCGAAACCTGTATAATCTTGTTAACCAGTATCACCTTAATAAATTCAATAAAAATAAGAAAAACATCTTTCACAGAATTTTGGAAGGCTACGTTCATTCTTCCTATTTTTGCTACCAGCTTTATCAGATTTCTTTGCATTTATGATGGAGTTCCAGCATTGGTAATATATCAGCTATCAATAAGGCTATTTTTTGACTGATTTGTTAAGATTGGTTAACTGGATGAGAACTATTTTTCCTTGGGTAACTGAGAGAGAATGAAAGCAGATGACAGCCAAGGAAAATGTGTGATTTTAGTAGAAAAAAATAAGCTGTGAATGATCTCAAAGAGAGGCGATGAGGGAAGCATCTTCCTGTACTGGTAACCATTCCCATTACTACCCGTAATAAGATCAGGATAGGGAGGAAGGAGAGAGGGAAATTATAGGTATTCATATTCAAAAGATGCTTATAAATTGGTTTTTGTATAAACAATCACTCCCTGACATGTACAAATTTTTTTCTTTCAAGAAGCATTTCAAAATTTTGTACTATACTCCAGGGTTTTCATTATGAATGGTATTTTGAATTTTTAAACATTTTAACTTTTATATGAATTCTGGTTATATAAGAGATTCTAAATGGGACAATATATATTACATAGTTTATGTGTACCTCTGATTCCAGAGTTCAGATAGGAAGATTTTCCTGTGTTCTCCCTAGATGAGGACTCTGGGTCTCATACCTTTAAAAATATTTAGATTTACTATTCATGGAGAAACCAACTTTTAGATATCAGAAAAGTACAATGGCGCTAAAATTTTTATGGCATTGATTTCTAGTTTTTGTAGACTATCGTGACACTTAAATAAAATTTTATTACTTTTATATATTCTTGATTGAAATTAGTTACACAATTCTTTTATTAGGAAGTGGCTGTTTTTGTCTTTGATAAAAAGCTGATTGACAAATACCAAAAATTTGAAAAGGATCAAATCATCGATTCTCTAAAACGAGGAGTCCAACAGTTAACTCGACTACGACACCCTCGACTTCTTACTGTCCAGCATCCTTTAGAAGAATCCAGGTAAATTTTTATAAAAACCTATATAAGGGATTTTCTGAACAAATAGTTGAAAATAATTTCATTTATGAAATCTGTCTATACAGTATACTGTCAGAGAAAAATTTTTATAAACTGAGTTTTGAATTCTTAAGGATTAGTTATTTCCCTGGCATTCATTTGCATATTCAATGTATACATCTGTTTTTGAAATATTAACTGAAACTTTCTTTACATTTGCAATGAGTATTTTTTTATTCTATGCTCAGCACTACAATAGTCAAAGGAGAAGATGCAAGACAAGTATAGAATAATTTGCTAGAATTTCTTGTTCTCTCTTCATTGATTCACTCTTTGGGAGCTATTTTAATGTGTATTCCAGCTACTGTCCTAGCTCTTTAACCTTCTACTGTGCCCAGCGTGTTAGTCTGTAGCCCTCAGTTACTCTACCTTCTAGTTTTCTCAAGAACGTGCTTGGGAACTGTTGCTGAGAATGACAGGAGAATGAAATTTGTGTTGTGTCAACTTAACTGGATTGTCAAGCCTGTGGTGCTTTTAATATTCTGTAGATACCCTAGCTATATAAACTCAAAACCCCTAGTTTATTCCTTTCATTCTTCCTACTTAGCAGACTGTATTCAATTCAGAAGGTCTTAACGAAATGGTTTGCCAGATGTGTTTGTGGACCCTTGGATTTTAAGGATAGGGGTGGAACAGTAGGCAGAGAAACACAGCTGGCAGGTTCCAGACCTCCCTTCTCTTTTCAAACAGATAGTCTTGCTTTAATCTATTTCGTATGTGGGATTTCTGCATAATTCAATAACCCACTGTCACTTCTCCCCACCAAGGTACAAGATCTTTTCTTTCAACCTAAGAGAAAAATATCCTCATATGTATCAGTGAAAAAGTGTGCTGAAAGCTTTACATTTGTTTGTGCTCACAATTATATAGAAGAACTGAGGAACAGGGACATTACTTAAGCCACATAATTATGGCACCCAGATTCTGAACCCATATGTTTTTTCCCACTGTACAATGTGTGCCTTACCATAAAATGCTCATATGTCTCTTAACATAATACTATTTTATTGCCCTTATTTTTATGAATAAACCTAGAAGACTGTAGTTGTTGTCTCTTATCTAGTACTCACTGTTGTGATCCTTCTATCCCAAAGCGAACTGAGTTTTGTTTGCCACACTTGTCCTGAGCTTGCCTGACTCCATATTTGTTTGTGCCATTTTCTCTGGATTGTTTACTCTCAGGGTCTGTATTGTCACTTATTGTGTCACTTATCAGAATGCTACCTGTTTTTGTTATTTTAACTTATATTAACATATATTTCACCATCATATTTTAAGTTTCTTGAGGAAAGAAGGATGAATGTTTTATGTTTTTCTCTGTCCTTGCAGCCTTTGTTATAGTGATTTTAATATTATTGACTAGAGATTTATTGGCAGTTATAAAGGAAAACAATTTAAAGATTATTTTTTAACACATTTTTATTGTTAAGTTGTAAAAATTGCAGTAGCATTTATAGAAATGGGAACACTTCAGGGAAGGAAAAATAGCTTTCAGTTTTCAATGAATTAGTAATGTGGAGTTGATACTGGAATTATCCAAAAGTAATATGCTATGGGAAAATAAATCCAGATCAAAGTCAGAGTTGGTGGGTGTGTATGGGGCTGGGTAACATTGAGGCACTAATTAAAACCAAGAAAAATACAAATTTTCAAGAACATGAGTAAAAAGAGCAGAGTACCGATTACAGAACGTGAAATGTTGAGGGGGAAAGAAGAGCCAGGAAAGGAAGCTGGAGGGATCATTGTCACGTGGCATGAGAAAAATTGGCAGTTTGTCATGGAACGCAAAGGAGGGAAGGAAGAACTCACTAACAGTGGGGACCATTGAATAAAAAGAAAATAAGGACTGAGATCTCCATTACATTTGGTTAGTGAAAGGTTGTTATTGAATGTTAATATCTTAACATTTTAACTTCTAAATATTCTTATACATCAAAGAGTAGTAAATTCTGATACTTTTCAAAGTAATATATAAAATAGGTAAAAGCAAAGCTGCTCCAACTGGTTATAGGGGACCTGGATCCATTCCCTGTCCCTCTTTGTGATTCCTCTTGCTCCAGAGGCATCTCTGGGAAATCTGTATGTTCCTTTGAGCATATTCTGAAAATTACAGCCTAGGAAATAAGGATAATATCATAGGTATAAGGTAACAAAATTTTAAATTAGTTTATTGGTTTTCCATAATGAATATCAGTCATTCAAAAAGCACAGTTAAAATAATGTTTTATTTCCTGACTTTTTAAGTTTTAAAAAATGTACGACAACTATTATAAGACTTAGTTTAAGAGATTGTTGAATGATTTATCCAGTATAATTCATATACAAAGCTTCCTGACTTTGTTCTATTGGTTTAAGTTGATGTGTTAATGCTGAAAGTGTATCTAAAATAGTTTGCCCTCTTGTTGATAGTTTAATAGGACCACTGATATTTTATGTATATTTGATTTTAATAATATGGAAAAAATGAATAGTGAATAACCCTTTTTCTTTTTTAAAACAGAGATTGCTTGGCATTTTGTGCGGAACCAGTTTTTGCCAGTTTAGCCAATGTCCTAGGTAACTGGGAAAATCTGCCTTCCCCTGTGTCTCCAGACATTAAGGATTATAAACTTTATGATGTAGAAACCAAATATGGTTTGCTTCAGGTACGTATTTTTATTCATCATGTGAACAGAATTTTTTCCTTCAACATTGTTTTTGACTATTTCAAACTTATTAGTCATATAAACTACTTTAGTAAACATTTGTATCTTTTCAGTAATTTAAAAATTATTTCTTCATTCTAGAATATTCTATAGTTTATTTCTAGGCTTAAATTATATTTTAATTGGTTGAAACATGACATTGGTAACCTTTGAAGAAAGACACTCATTAACTGGTAGATGGGGCAGTTCCCTTTTGATTTTTTTTGAGTTTTAAACTTTATGCATGTATTTCAAAAATATTAAATTGAAATAATAAAGTATTTAATAAAAATAAATTATATCTTTAAAGAAATTATTTAATAGCTATCAGGATATATAGTTAGTCACTTCATACATATCTACATTTAAAAAATTTTCCCTGCTTAGCAAAATATCTTTAGCTCTATAGAATATATTTATGCAGCAGATTGTTAGTTCCTTGGGGACAGAGATCATTCTATATATTACTTTTAACAGCTTTATTAAGGTGTACTTAATTGGCATATAAAAAAATTTTACATACTTGAAATACACAGTTTTATAAATTTATAAACTATCACCACAATCAAAATAATAATGCATATATCCATTACCCCCTCAAAGTTTCTTCATACCCCTTATAATCCCTCACCCTTGTGCTTTTCTTTTTTAATTTAATTTTATTGTTTAATTACAGTTGTCCCAGTACCCCCTGTGCTCTTCCCTGCCCTCCCCCTGCCCCTCCCCCGCCACAGTCAATCCCCACTCTGTTGCCCATGTCCATGGGTCCTTTATACTTGTTCCTTGACTAGACCTTTCCCCTTCTTTCCGCTGTTATCTGCCCCCCCCCGCCCCCCTGTTGCTGTCAGTTTGTTCCTTATTTCCATGTCTCTGGTTCTGTTTTGCTCATATATTTGTTTTGTTCATTATTCCACTTATAGGTGAGATTATACGGTATTTGTCTTCTGCCACATGGCTTATTTCACTTAGCATGATAATCTCCATTTCCATCCATGCTGTCGCGAAGGGTAGGAGTTCTGTCTTGCTTTCTGCTGCATAGTATTCCATTGTATGAATGTACCAGTTTTTTGATCCACTCATTTACTGATTGCCAATTAGGCTGTTTCTAGCACCTGGCTGTTGTAAATAACACTGCTATGAACATTGGGGTGCGTAGGTTCTTTTGAATTGGTGTATACCATGTTCATGGATTGGACGAATTGACAACAGTAAAATGTCCATACTACCCAAAGCAATCTATAGATTCAATGCAATCCCTATTAAAATATCAATGACGTATTTCACAAATATAGAACAAATATTTCAAAAATTTATATGGGACCATAAACAATCCCGAATAGCCTCAGCAATCTTGAGAAAGAAGAACAAAGTAGGAGGGATCACAATACCTGATATCAAACTGTACTACAAGGCTAGTGTACTCAAAACAGTGTGGTACTGGCATAAGAACAGACGTATAGATCAATGGAACAGAATAGAGAGCCCAGAAATAAACCCAGGCCTCTATGGCCTATTAATATTTGACAAAGGGGGCAGGATCCCCTGCTCTTTCTTAATCTTCCTCTCTTTCGCACTGAACTGCTTTCTGTCACCTTGAATTGGTTTTGTATTTATAGAATTTTATAAATGGTATTATACAGTATGTACTGTCTTTTTTGGCCTGGCTAATTGTCTTGAGATTCATCCATATTTTTGTACGTATCAATACTGTTTTATCGTTGAGTAGTAGTCCATTGTATGAATATACCACAATTTGTTTATGCGTTCATCTGTTGATGGTCATTCGGGTTGTTTACATTTTTGATTATTGCAAATAAAACTGCTATGAACATTCATGTACAAGTTTTTATATGGACATATGCTCTTTTCTTTTGCTTAAATATCTAGGATTGGAATGGCTAGATTAATGTTGTATTTATATTTCATTTTTTAAGAAACTGACAAACTGTTTTCTGAAGTGGTAGTGCCATTTTTGGCCAGTGCAGTGTATGAGTTCATTTTTTTCACATCTTTGCCAAAATATGGTATGGTTGGTTCTTTTAATTTTAGCCATTCTAATAGGTATGCAGTGGTATCTTGTTGTAGTTTTAATTTGTATTTCTTTGATGAATATGCTTCTTTGGAATCTGAATATCTTTTTTGGTGAAAGTCTGTTAAGATCTTTTGCCCATTTTTTGAATGGGTTGTTTTCGGTTACTGAGTTCTGAGAGTTCTTTATGTATTGTGGTCACAAGTCCTTTTTCTTATACCTGATTTACAGATATGTTTTCCAGTCTGTGGCTTATTTTATTCTCTTTAACAGTGTATATTTTTTAGTTGTGATAAAATGCATATAACATAAATTTTACTGTCTTAACCATTTTTAAGTGTGCAGTTCAGTGGCATAAAGCACATTCACATTGTGGGCAGCCGTCACCACCATCCATCCCCAGGCCTCTTTTGTCTTGCAAAACTGAAGCTGTACCCACTGCACACTAACTGCCACACGCCCCTGTCCACCCCCAGTCCCTGGCAACCACCGTTCTACTTCGTGTCTGTGAATCTGACTGCTTTAGGTGCCTCATATAAGTGAACTCCTATAGTATTTTTCCTTTTGCGACTGGTTTATTTCACTCAAGGTTCATCATGTTGTAATATTCATCTGTTTTTTCTTTTCTTTTTTTTGAGAAACCATATTGTTTTCCATAGCAGCTGCACCATTTTACAGTTCTGTCAATAATGCACAAAGGTTCTAATATCTCCATTTGTTATTTTCTAGTTTTTGATAGTAGCCATCCTAGTGGGAGTGAGATAGTATCTCATTGTGGTTTTGATCTGCATTTCCTTAGTGGTTAGTGAATTTGAGCATCTTTTCTTGTGCTTGTTGGCTATTTGTATAAGCTCTTGGGTGAAATGTCTATTCAAATTTTCTGCCCATTTTTAAATCAGGTGGTTTGTCTTTTTGTTGTTGAGTTGTAGGAGTCTTTTATATTATAGATATTAACCTATTATCAGGTACATAATTTACAAATATTTTCTTCCATTTTGTTGGTTTTGTCCTTTTGATGCACAGAAGTATTTTATTTTGATGTATTTAATTTGTTATTTTGTTGTTGTTGCCTGTGCATTTGGTGTCATATCTGAGATATTGCAAAATCCAGTGTCATGAAGCTTTCCCCTTTGTTTTCATCTAAGAGTTCGTAGTATTTGGGCTTATGTTTAGGTCTTCGTTATGTTTTGCATTACTTTTTATATACAGGGTAGGAAAAAATTACATTTACAGTTTTCATATGAAAAATAATACAGTAATAAATAATATGACCTCTGTGTTGCACATACTCACAACTGTAAACGTACTTTTGCCCTACCCTGTATGGTTTAACATATTTCACTTCATTCTTTTACATGTGGATACTTAATTTTCCCAGCACCTTTTGTTGAAATTTCTGTTCTTTCCCTATTTAATGGTCTTAGTACCTTTGTTGAAAATCATTTGAGCATATGTACTAGAGTTTATTTCTGGCTTTCCTATTCTGTCCTATTGGTTTATATATTTGTCTTTATGCCAGTACCACACTGTAGCTTTGTAGTAAACATCTGAACTTTTTCCCACGAACCACAAAGTGGTTGAGGAGATTAACTGAGATACTCATGTAAAAGCACCTACCAGATTCGTCGGCAGCCGTCCGTCTCGAGAGACGATGGTGTAGCTTCTTAAGAGTCCATCTGCACCGCCGAGAATGGCTGTGCAGTCCGACTCGGTAGTGACACGGCATCTGTCTCCTCCCGTGTTGAATCGACATCTTGCGATGACGCTGAAGCTACAGAGCCTGGGCAGGGTGATATGGAGGGTCCGCCGTTGCCCATGCAGCAGACCCCCCCTCTCTTCGCAGCTGAAGGGTCCAAGGGAAAGACGGAGTCAATACAGCTTGGCTTCAGGTGCGCCGCAGGAGTTGCCGGTGTTGACCACAACGTCAAACCGCCTTAGGGACTCCGGCTCCGGATTTTCTGTCGGGGTTTACTCCCTTAGCCTTTCCCCTGAAGAGGTATGCCGCAAGGCAGCGGAGGTTTTTTGGAGTCAGAGTTTTCCTTCTCTGATGTACCCTGACTGGAAGATCGAACCAGCGACACTTAGCTCGCAGGCCGACGCTCAATCCACTGAGCCAAACCAGCCAGGGCAACCTACCAGATTAGTGCCTGAAATATACAATAAGCATACAGTAAGGTGTTTTTTTTTTCTCTTACAAAGTTAGAAAAACTTTTCTAGGCATGGAAAACTTTACATGTTTTATAAATTATATTTGAGGATTATATATTTTTAAAAATTAAATCTTATATGAAGGTCATGGTTTCAAATATGTTAGAACTGGAGAAGATTCATTTGAAGAATGTTATTAAGCTCCTAATTGCTTATTGTATTAGTCACTGAGGGTAAATATTCAGGTAGTTAGAAGTAGCAGGTTATATTTCAGGAGTGGTGAAAAATGAAACTGAAAAGATAGAAAAAGAAAAAGGTCTTATTGGTGATGGGGAACACGAGAGGACTTTAAGCAGGTAAATGACTTGATCTAATGTACATTTTAGAGATATCATTCTAGAGGAGTGGAATTTTGGGGTGGGAAAACATGGGGAATCATCCCTGTTCCATAGTGTTATTTTTCAGAATCAAATGTGCTTAGCATAGTGCTTGCATGCAAAAAATAATGAGTGAGCGTTAAGAAAAAGAAAGTTGGGCAAACATCATAGGAAGGGCTAGAGATACAGAGTGAAGTTATGCCGAGAAAGAATGGGCCCTGATGACTTCCTGTGGGGATGTACGTTGGGAGTGGTGTGGAGTATAATACGATTTCCTGCATTTATTAAGAAGTTGGTTTCTATACCATCATTGGAAATAATGCACCAACTGGGACCTACACAGGTTCAGTGCCTTGCTCAGAGTTGCAAGACTAGTAAGTGATGAAGTGAGGACAGGAATCCAGATATCTTTTAAAATGGTACTCTTTACTGTTGACTTGCCTTCATATTGAAGGCTATGAGGGAGATTTTAGAGAATTCATCCTTACGTTTGTTTATTAAGCAAATGTTTACTGGTCACCTATATGTTTGGCGTTGCTTTGAGTGCTGAAAGTATGTCAGTGAACAAAATAGACACAGATTCCTGCCTTTTGGAATTTACATTCTCAGGGAAGAAAGACAATAATATATAGTATATTAGATTATAATGATAAGCATTTGTGGAGGAAAAAAAAAAAACAACGAAGGAGGAAGGAGGGATAGTTTGGATGGGGAGGAAAGGGGAGTTGCACTTTTGAATGGAGTAGTCAAGCAATCCATCACTGAAAGGGGGACATTTGAGTAAAGACCTGGAAAAAAGCAAAGAAGCAAACCATACAGATACCAGGGGGAAGAATGATGTAGGCAGAGAGAACAGCCAAGTGCAAAGTCCCTGAGACAGAATCTGCATGACATGTTCAAGGAACAGTGCAGTGCCTGGAGTGGTGCGGGGCAGTAAGGAAGATCATGAGTAGCAGCAGATAAGGCAGAGAATTAATGAGTGGTTAGACCTTTATAGATCCTGAAAGCCAGAGAAATAATTTGGAGTTTACTGAGAGAGAGGAAAGGTCTTCAGGAGGTTTGAGCAGGAAAGTGACATGGTCTGGGTTATGTCTTAACAGAATTACTCTAGCTGCTGTACTGACAATTAAACTATGTAACAGAGCAGTGATTTTTAACTTTTTCCATTTCATGGCACACATAAACTGATTACTAAAATTCTAAATTTTGCTGATTCATTCACACTGGATGGCTATTGTTGTGTTGGCTGCTCTTGTTTTTTTATTTGACAGTCTAAGGGGACAGAGGTCAGTGCCCCGGACTAAAAAGTCAGGTATTATGTATTTTAAAAATTCTTGCAGCACACCAGTTGAAAACTGCTGTAGTAAAGTAACAGTAGGAGCGAAGAGCTGAGGTAGGTTGCCTGCTGTAGTGATACAGCCAGAGATGATGATGTTTCAGGTGGGGAAGGTGGTAAGAGACAATCTATTTCTAAGTACGTATATTTTGATGATGAAGTTACTGAGATTTGCAGGTGGATGTGCTATGTAAGGAAAAGTATAGTATAACTCAAAGGTTTTTGTCCCAAACAACTGGAAAAATGAAGTGGCCATTAACTGATATGGAAAGACTGCAAGAGGAGAGATTTGAATTGTGGGGAAGCTCAGTTTTGGATTGTTCTAAGATTGAGATGCTTAAAAATTGAACGAGAGAGAAGTCAAGAAGGCAGTCAGCTAATCAAGTCTGGAGTTTAGAGTAATTGGAGAGTATTTGAGAGGAATCACCTTATAGATGGTGATTCCTCTCAAGCTATGAGAACACTGAGAAAGAGAAAATGGAAACTTTAGAGGTTGAAAGATTGAGTCCAGGAGGTTGAAGTGATGAAGAAGGATCAGTAAAATAAACCGAAAAGCATTTACCAATGGAGTTGGAAGTCAGAGGGCATTAGTTTGCCAAAACTTTGTTTTTGGAAACAAAATTTAGTCTGTCTTCAATTTTTCGTTAACAAATCCCATAGTGACTTACTATACTAATTTACAAATACTAACCCAGTGTGAGAATGAGAGAACATTAGTTAATATTTGGAAACTGAGCACAATGCTATTCAGAGAAACTGAATTTCAATATGAAGTGAAAGTATATATAAATACTAAGAATTAGAATCTAAATGAAAAAGGTATCTCTTCATATTTACCATCTATAAATCAGGAATCAAGGGTTTCCTCACTTTTCAAAATCAAGAGCTAAGTAAATTTGGATAGCAAAGTGCTTTTGTATTATCTTTTATTTTGCTCATGTGCATATAGAAAAGAACTTAATAAATAGTTGTACTCTGGTTTTATAACTTTGTTTTCCTTGCTGTTGCTTCATTTATCCTGGCAATTGAGAATATCTACACTTTTGCATTTATGATGAAATTTAATTGGTACCTGACATGTAAAAAAGTCTTTTACTCGGAGACGCAGCAATTATGTGTTATGAGACATTTTATAATTGTAATTAGAAGGAGTTTCATGTAATGTAAAAATGTCTGGTTATTTTCCATTTGCAGGTTTCTGAAGGATTGTCATTTTTGCATAGCAGTGTGAAAATGGTTCATGGAAATATTACACCTGAAAATATAATTTTGAATAAAAGTGGAGCCTGGAAAATAATGGGCTTTGATTTTTGTGTATCATCGACCAATCCTTCAGAACAAGAGGTAATGAAGGTTTCAGTCTACTAATTTTTTAAAGCTATGGAAATTTGTGATTGCATCTGAAGTGGACTAGAGAATTTATATATAAGCCTGATAAATGTGTAGATATAGGCTACATGTTACAATGGTATATTTAAATGTATAGAAAATTTCTAGAGTTCATTGTACCTAAGAGTATTCTTCAGCTAATTAATTCCATAGTGGTTAATGTTACTTGAGAAAAAGATGTTAAGAATCAAATTAATTTGAGAACTGTTGGGTTAAGGTTGTTTTCCTTCAGAATGTCAAATACACTAACAAACATTATGAACCTCTAGCAGTATTTCCCCAACTTAGTGGACCATAAATCGTCTTTATGGAGCATGATAACGACAGTAGCAGTGATAACATTTACTGCAGCACTTTTTATGTATTTCCTTATTTAATTCTCACAACAATAGGAAAAATACAGACAAGGAAGTTAGGTTCATAGAATAGAATGACCTGCCCAAGTTTTGGCAGCTGGTCTGGTGTATGGTAGAGCAAGGGTTTGAATCCAGCCATTCTGGTTCCAGAACTCCTGTTACTTGGTTGTTATGATACCTGCCTATTTATACTTGGAAAATCTATTTATACTTGGAAAATACTGCAATATATGTAGTTGTTAAAGGGACCTTGATTTATCCTGAAACAGAAATAATTTGTATTGATGATGTACTGTGGGTGAAGCACTGTCCTAGGTCTGTTTTTCCTACATTTATTTAATCTTACAACCAACTTTTGAACTTATTAATTAAGGTACATATGTAGTTAGTGAAAGAACAAGGTCTCAATAATCTATATGAGCCCATAAAACTTGAAGCCTGTGTAACATATATATATGCCAGACCTTTCCATATTCGTACTGTATGATATAGTGATAATAGTCCTCTGAAAGAGAGCTCCTATAATCTCAAAAGTTAAAACAGTTCTTTTTATCTCTTACTTTGGTCCACGCACCTTCCAGATTTGGGAATTTAGGAATTTAGGAATTTTAGGATTTAAGGTGGGGGTGACAGTTTTTACTTGCATGACTGAATATGAATTTAAAATTAGATTGTTACTGCTTGATAGAGGCTTGCTTTAATTTGAAATATTTAAGCTAGGAAATTTCTTTCTGTCTTATTATAGCCCAAGTTTCCTTGTAAAGAATGGGACCCAAATTTACCATCACTGTGTCTTCCAAATCCTGAATATTTGGCTCCTGAATACATACTTTCTGTGAGCTGTGAAGCAGCCAGTGACATGTACTCTTTAGGAACTGTCATATATGCGGTATTTAACAAAGGGAAACCTGTATTTGAAATTAACAAGCAAGATATTTACAAGAGTTTCAGTAGGCAGTTGGATCAGGTATTTGCCTTTAAATATTTACTTGTATTAAAAATGTATTAAGTGCTTCTTTGACTTTTTTTCTGAAATTATTCAGAAAATTCTCTGAAATGAGTATCTTATATTTTAAGTTTGCATAAAGTCAACCTAAAAAATAATTCTGTAACTAATGAGGATTAAAGTTTGTTACTATAACAGTAATCATGACTTACATTTACTAGACTGAATATTGAAATATGTTAAAAAAATGCTGGGCATTTTGTTTTAGGAATAGAAACAATTTCAGGTAATAAAAATAAGTTTTAAATATTATGGAATACTAGAATTAGCAATTTGTTTTCATCTAAAAAATATTTTTGGGTAGATTTTAAGTTTCATAAGTGGACTTGACAGTATAAATGCATATCTCTGAGTATTTTATATTCATATTTAATATTATCACTCTTTTGAATAGTTGAGTCGTTTAGGATCTAGTTCACTTACAAGTATACCTGAGGAAGTCCGTGAACATGTAAAACTACTGTTAAATGTAACTCCAACTGTAAGACCAGATGCAGATCAAATGACAAAGGTGAGTCCACATGAATTCCTGCCTTCAATGGAGGGACAAAAAAGTCAGATTAACTGCTTCTAAAACAAGATTTAGTCAGATATAGTTCCCAGATAATACCTCTATTCTTGAATGTATTAAAACATTTAGCTTCTTTTATTGTTGAACATTTAAATAATTTATGTATATAATTGCTGTGATATAAAATTAGGATTTCAAATAAGCAAAGAGTCCTAATAGTCACAATTAAATATGCAGAAGTTTTGGACACCCCAAGAATTTATAGCCCTCTAATTCACTCACATAACTATGAATTTTAGTAGATAAGTGATATTCTTTATACCCTCAAGGTATTTTACTTAATCTTTCAATATTTTACTAGTTATGTAAAGAAAATGTTACTCCAGCCAACTCAAAGGTTCTGATGCTGAAAATTTGAATTTGAAAAGAAAACTAACTTATTACTTTCTTATTCTGATTTTTATCATTAGAATTTTTATGAACTGATCTTTAGTGTTTTGCTAAATGTTCTGAATATATTTTTTCACCAAACTGTGGTAATTTCAGGTATGAGAAGTACTTTAATATTTATTAAGATAATATTATTTTCCTGTTTTTAGATTCCCTTTTTTGATGATGTTGGTGCAGTAACACTGCAGTATTTTGATACCTTATTCCAAAGAGATAATCTTCAGAAATCACAGTTTTTCAAAGGATTGCCAAAGGTTCTACCAAAACTGCCCAAGGTTTGTTATGGATCAGTTTCTTATTATAGGCAGGACTTTAGAATTTAAAGTTTACTTTGACTTCCAATGAAATAAATGTAACTTATGACTATAAGAGACTGCAAACTGAAGCCAAAAGTTTGGTGGACCTTTATTTTTTCTTTTTAATCCTCACCTAAGGATATGCTTTTATTGATTTTAGAAAGAGAAGAAGGGAGAGAGAGAGAGACAGACAGACAGACAGACATTGATGTAGGAGAGAAACGTGGATTAGTTGCCTACTGTATGCACCCTGACTGGGGATCGAACCCACAAACTGTAATGTGCCCTGGCTGAGAATTGAACTGCCAGCCTTTTGGTGTATGGGCTGATGCTCCAGCCAATTGAACCACCCAGCCAGGGCAGTGGACCTTCTTTTTGCATTGTTCAAAAATAATTAAATAGCATTAAAAAATTAGAAGGATAAATGTCAGAAGACCATAATTTATCATTATGGAGATCATTGTCTCACCAGCAATTACGGGGATACTTTTGTATTGACTATCCTCTCCAATTCCTCTAAAAACCCTCTCTGGCTTATTAAATCATGAGTGTAATATAGTCTAAACATTGTGAATGCTAAAGAAACTACTGGTTGGAAAATATTAATTTCTGGTTACAAAATTATCTCCAGTATTTCATCTATCAGATATTTATTGATTATGTAACTGCTTGTCTAGCCCTTTACTGAGATGCTATGGAGAATAAAGAGGAAACAAAAATTGTTCTTGCTTCAAGGCCCTAACAGTAAGTGTAAATAGGGTTACCATGCATGAAACAACAATTAACAATATAGGATAGTGTTTAAATTGTGTGGTATGACCCATAAGTAATGAAGCAATTAAGAGGAAAAACATATTTGTGAAGACTATTTAGGGAAGGCTTCCTAAAGGAAGCGTGATTATATGTCCCTTTTTTTCTGTGACATTGCCAAGTGATGCCTTTGTCCTGGCATAATTAGCAATAGCACCCCATTTTACACTTAAAAGTGCCCCACTTCCAACCATAAATTATATAGTCACCTTATCCAAAGGGATTGGAAATTTTAAACTAATTTCAATGTTAATACTAAAGACCTGAAATAAATTATTTTTATGAAAACATTTTTGCCTTTCAGCGTGTCATTGTGCAGAGAATTTTGCCCTGTTTGACTTCAGAATTTGTAAACCCTGACATGGTACCTTTTGTTTTGCCCAATGTTCTACTGATTGCTGAAGAATGCACCAAAGAAGAATATATCAAATTAATTCTACCTGAACTTGGTCCTGTCTTTAAACAGCAAGAGCCAATACAGGTATGTATATAGGTATATGTGACATTTTTAAAATTGAGGCTCAGTATAAGAGACTTCTTCTTCATTAGTCTGCTGTTTTGCATCTTTGAAGTAAACCATTCCTAAAATTATAATTGAACTCTTCACGTAAATGTCTGCAGCTCTTAATAAATTACCATCTCAGAAAATTGTAATGAGATTTTGCATGTGCTATACTGTTCCCATTGGCCTTATTGAAAGTTACAGGTTTAGAAAAAGAAGTACTTATATTTCTCCCGTACTTCTGAGTATTCTTGTTTTTTTTCTTCTTTTTCTTTTGTTTTGTTATTCAGGAGCTTTGACTTAAAGATGGCTTATGCCAGTATTTTTTTCTTTATCTTACTGTTATGAATAGTTTCATCAGAAAAGAGGAAATGTTTACAGTACCCAAGAGTGACATATGTGTGTATTGTAAGTGGCAAACAGTCTCTGATGTCTCTATTACAATATTTATGTGCCAGATTCAAGGTTGTCTTGGATTTAAGAGCAGTAGGGTCATACACCTGGGTTGGAACTGTCCTCCTTTATCTCCTTACTAGAGCAAGTCATTACTCTCTGAAAGCTTCTGTTTTGTGCATTTTCAAAATGAAAGAGGTTGTTGAGAGGAAATGAAATTTTCTGGCACATAGTAAATACTATTATATCCTCCTGCCACTACACGGCAGTAGCTTATTAGTAAACTATCAAGTACCCGCAGAGGCGGATTAAGGTCTGTTGAGGCTCCCGGCACAGAAGAAAATATTGGGACCCTTAAAAAAAAGAGAGAGACAGGGGAAATAAAAATGCATGTTAACCATATTTTGTGCAGCATAGTAATGAAACCAAACTTAGTGTCATTAGAAAAAAGTGTAAAGTTGGGGTTTTGCAGGGCCCTTCAGAAGTCGGGGCCCAGAGCGTGCGCCTGGTGTGCCGGCCGTTAAATCCTTCTTTGACCCTGATTTAATGGTTTTGCAGCAGGCTGTTTGCAGTCCTTCCCTTGAAAGGAAGGGAACAGACAGAAGTCTGTGGTAGTGAGGCAGGAGTTCCCGCGGCTAAGAAAAGGGCAGGTGACGGAACTGTAGGCTTCAAAGCAGAATTACACAAATGCTGTTAAGGTGTCAGGAGAGAAGGTAGTGGAGCCACATGTTCACTCAGCTATGCATCAGTCAAGGTAGTACCCTACGGAGCCTACCATCCGAATTCCTATTCGACTCCATTCTTTGATACTCTCCTTGCCCCCCCCCCCTTACTAGTCCTGCTAAAAATTCCTTCTGAAAAATTTTAACTGAACCTTGGCAAGACTAAGTGTTCTTCAAGAACAGAAGGGGCAGTTTGTTTCTTATAATTTAGGTACATGGTGGCAGCTAGGTGGAAAAATGAATTGAAATATTTATTTCTAGAATTTTTCCTGACAGTCCTTTTTTATTATTGTACCTTTTCTTCTTCTCTTGAGCGTCCCAGAACTCAGTGATAGAATCTACTTTCTGGGGCCTTGCGATTTTGCTGTCCTCAGGCTTTTCTTACCCAGTTGCTTTCCAGATAGTTAGTTCTTGTGGGTGCGTGATATACTACCGAAGATATGTGAGAGTCAGGAAACTGGTTTCTATTTAAATGTCTAAAACTGAGAGCACGTGTTAAATATTTTGCTTCCAGAAATGTAAGAGACTTGATTTGTATGTTTTTGTCTTCCATGCACTCAGGCTAGCAACATGGTGAGTGTCAAAATATATAACTTATTCTTTAGAAGATGCTTTAAATTTTGACATATGTAAAATCATGTAAAGATTCTGGACTTTAATACATTGTTCCCTTTTTATACCCAGATTTTGCTAATTTTCTTACAAAAGATGGATTTGCTACTAACCAAAACTCCTCCTGATGAGATCAAGAACAGTGTCCTACCAATGGTTTACAGAGCACTAGAGGCTCCTTCCATTCAGATCCAGGTAATATTTGATTTTTTTTTTTCTTCAGTGATGATTTTGATTCTTAAAGCAAAAAAAAAAAAAAAAAAAAACATTTTGGGTTTGAGTCATAAAATCTTTTATAAAAAACTCAGTAGTATATATTAACCCATTGAATTGCATTTTACACTGTTAGTAAAATGTACCCACTTGTAGCTTATTTATTTTTCCATAAGCATTGCCTTTAAATAGCATAAGAGTTGTCACATGGAAGAATTAGCTTGCCCTGTACAATCTCAAAAATAGACCCAAGACCAATTAATGGCTTCTTCAGAGAGGTACATATGTTAGTCCAATGTGAGGGAGTTTATGATTCAGCTATTCATGCCAGATCAGGTGTCCAGTCCTCAGGTTCTGTAATTCGTGATACCACCAATGGACCTTGCTGATGCTCATAACTAATCCTTATAACATTGTTCCCCACGTAATCCAGTTTCATAGAGCCATGTTCCCAGAAACAATTCAGCAAATAAAAATTCCCCTGAGTTTTTCATTAACATTCTTACATGCTTGATAGCAGTATTGTCTTAAAAATCCCTTTTCTTTCCTGTCCATGTCACCTAATCCCTCAGCTACTCCTGCTTTTCTTAATTCTCTCTGAAAACTTCTTTAACTTCAGTTGTTTCTCTTCCCTTTTTTCTCATTTCTTTATCATCAAAACCCTAATATGTTTGTTTTTTGGTGAGGTCCAGGGCAGTTTTGGATGGAGGGCCCTATGGGAATCTAATGAATTTGTCCATTCTGATAACAGACCATCTTTCTTTCTTTGGGCAGAGATAAGAGATTCATGTTTCTCCCTCATTTTCCACATCTAATCCAATCGTCTAGTGTAAATGCAATGTTTGAGGCTAGAGATGGCCAACAAGAGAAGGCCTCCAACTCCAGAGCAGGAGCCTGGATTGAACTGAGTACAGTTGGGGAACCAACCTTCCCGACTTCTAGAACCTGTTCCTTTGCTCTGTTCAACACTCTCGCAGCCCCAGTGTAGGCTGCCTTCGAGTCTTACAAGAATTTCTTCAGTTCTACTTTTAGGTCTTTATATACAACTAAACACAGATCTTTCTAAAACATTTTTAGAAGTCAAATCTGACCACTCCCCTGCTTAGTCTTCATGGTTTTCCCGCTGTCCACAATCCAATTCAAGCTCCTACTCCTTGTGTTTGAGGCACTCCCTGGTTGGCCCCATGACCCCTCTAGCTTCATCCATTTTTCCAAACACCTTAACTCAGGCAGTTCCCCACTGTGCCCCTCTCTGAGCCTTTGCTCAGGCTGTGCTCTCTGCTGGGGATGCTTCTCCCTCCTCTTAACTACCTGACAAATACCCACATATCTTTCAGAACTCAACTTAAGCATCACCTCTCTCTTGGGAACCTTTTGACTCCCTCTCTCCAATTAGTGCTCCCTTTTTTGTGCACTTCTGTTCTCCCAGTAGACTTTTGTTCGCAAACTCCTCTGCATCCATTCAATCTTCTTCGCACCTAGACTGGGCTCTGGTTGTGGCTGAGTTTCTATCTATCGCTGGCAGGCTGTACTGGGCTAGGCTGGCCACAAACCTCAGTAAATGTTAAAGGAATGAAAGTACTGTTGGGGCCCTCACACTCTTTAGGGCAGTCCTGGTGCATTGGAGTTGGATGAACTTGGGTTAAACTACAAGCCCTCTAAGAGCTGTCTGCTTGTGGGCAAGTCACTGGAATTATGAGCCTCAGTTTCCTCAGCTCTACCTATCCATGGGATTCTCTCTAGTAACATGAGGTTTCTGTTACAGTGCCTGACTTACTGTAAGGGCTCAAATATGTATCACTATCCCAGCCAAGAAGCAGATGGAAAGGGTGTCTATAAGTGAACAGAGGATTAGGAACTGGGATATAAGGGGCCAGGAGCAGAAAACTCTGAGACTCCGGTGTGCTTGAGTTTTTAAAACTGTGCTGGCCACCTGCTCTGTTCTGAGCAAAGTCAAGTTAAGTGGATGGGGTTAGGGGTGACAGATCACCACGGGCCTGCCAAGGCCAGGCCCCTTGGCTGCTGGAATGGACCAGTCCCCAGTGACATCACAATCCTGAGTGGTTGCCAGGGCACTGCTGGAGGTGACCCTCATTTCTCTCCACGGAGCTCTAGGATGTGGATGTGAGAAAGACGAGCAAGGGAGGCAGATGGAGATGAGAAGCAGCCTGAGCCCCATGCCCATGGGCACAGTTCTGGGTGACCCTGGAGAGGCAGGAACACGGTCAGCTCTTGATGCTGGCATCTGGGATTCAGGTGCAGCCACTCAGCTGAAGATGAAGCCCAAGGCTGTGCGTAAGATCAAGGCTCTCATCATCGACCTGGGCTCGCAGTACTGTAAGTGTGGCTATGCCGGAGAGCCGAGGCCCACCTACTTCATCTCCTCCACAGTGGGCAAGTGCTACTCCGAGGCGGCTGAGGTGGGCGACACCCACAAGGAAACCTATGTGGGCCACGAGCTACTCAACAGGGAGGCACCTCTGAAGCTGGTTAACCCTCTGAAGTCCGGCGTTGTGGTGGACTGGGACTGCGTCCAGAGCATCTGGGAGTACACCTTCCACACGGCTATGAAGATCCCCCCTGAGGAGTACGCTGTGCTGGTCTCTGACCCCCCGCTCAGCCCCAGCAGTAACCGGGAGAGGTATGCAGAGCTCATGTTCGAGACCTTCGGCTTCCCCGCCATGCACGTGACATCCCAGTCGCTGCTGTCCGTCTACTCCTACGGCAAGACCACGGGGCTGGTGGTGGAGAGCGGGCACGGCGTGTCGCACGTGGTCCCCATCTCAGAGGGCAACGTGCTGCCAGGTCTCACGGTCTGCGCCAACTATGCTGGAAGGGACCTCACCAACTACCTGCGGCAGCTGCTCAATGACGGTGGCCACGGGCTCACTGACGACCACCTGCACATCGTGGAGCACATCAAGAAGACGTGCTGCTACTCGGCTTTCCTGCCCGAGGAGGAGCTTGGCCTGGGCCTGGAGGAGCTGCGCGTGGACTACGAGCTCCCCGACGGCAAGCTCATCACCATTGGCCGTGAGCGCGTCCAGTGCGCCGAGATGCTCTTCAAGCCCAGCCTGGTGGGCAGCGACCAGCCCGGCCTCCCTGCGCTCACAGCCACGTGCCTGGGCCACTGCCAGGAAGCAGGCTTCAAGGAGGAGATGGTTGCCAACGTGCTGCTGTGTGGCGGCTGCACCATGCTGGACGGCTTCCCTGAGCGCTTCCAGAGGGAGCTGAGCCTCCTCTGCCCCAGGGACAGCCCCACTGTGGCTGCTGCACCCGAGAGGAAGACTTCTGTGTGGACTGGTGGCTCCATCCTGGCATCCCTGCAGACCTTCCAGCAGTTCTGGGTGAGCAAGGCAGAGTTTGAGGAGCAGGGCAGTGCAGCCATCTACATCAAGTGCTGAGCAGTGGTACCCGGACAGGCCCGGCCTTGGGGGCTGCTGACCTCTGGCCACTCTACATTTTTAGAATTTCACATAAAATTTTAACACAATGGCTCTCATCTAGTCTGAGTTTCTTTCTTTAGTCTGATAGACGGAAAATGGTGGGGAGTTGGGTTTAGAGATATCAGCATCTTTTGCTCTGCTGGGTCAGGAGCAGCAAGGGTGGGAGATGGGTGGGAGGGGCTCCCCTCACTGGCCCCTCCACTGATGAAGGTGACACCATCTCAGAGCCCAGTGGTGGCTTCTTGTTCCATTAGCTCCTCAGCATTCAAAACCCAGAGCAGCAGGCACATTGCTTGCTCACCCATGGACCAAGGGGGAAATGAAGGCTCAGATAAGGGACTAGATTGTGTCATTGTGGGGGCGATACTCACAACCAGTGTCTGACTTAGATCTCTTGTTTCTGCACAATTGTCGTCTGCCCATAGCTTCATCATTGCTTGATTACCCCAGGCTCCCTCCCCTCCCCTTACTGGCTGGCACCTTCAAAGGTGCGGCCCACAGGTGTGCATCTCCTGCTCATCCGCCTTTCAACTTCAGTCAAAATCGCAGCTTTTTTTAGAAGTCACCAAGTAGAGCCACTGAATCCAGAGGATGTCGCAGGAATAGGGTCCTTTGGAAGTCACATGGTTCTCTCCTTCCTGTAGAGGTGGGGAGTTGAGGACCAGGAGGGAGGGGCCATGTTAGTAGATGAGCCCAGGTCTCCTGACCCAGGTCGTGATTTAATTCCAGAGGGACAAACATGGTTGCTTTAGTTTGGGCTGCTTTAACAAAATACCACAGACCAGGTGGCTTATGAACGATAGAAATTTACTTCTTAAAAGTTCTGGAGACTGGATGTCCAAGATTAGGGTCCCAGCATGGCCAGGTTTTAGTGAAGGCCCTCTTCTGGGTTGCAGACTGCCCACATCTTGCTGTGTTCTCACAGGATGGAAGGGATCTCTAACTTAAAGAAACAATTGACAAGTAAGTACCTGTATTAACAAAGTAAAATGATTCATTGCTTTTATTTATTAGAAATGTACTATTCTGGAAGGTTTGATTGATTGTAGTTTAGATTATGATATACTTTCTTCCTTAAAGTAATTAACATGAATGAAAATGTTAAATATATATGTGCCTTTTTCTTATAAACATTGAATAGGTTTTTCTCATACTCATAATTTTCTTTCATGCTTGGTGACGTAACCTTCTATTCAGAAATGTTCTGTCTGTATTGAAACTAGTATGTATAGTGGGAAGATAGAAAAGCAAACAGTCATTTAGTGTAATCATTCCTAATTCACTTATAGTCATGTTTTTGTGTCACAAAGGTGATGTTAAAACTTCATGTACCTTGCCAAACTTAGTTTTGTAGCGTTGCTACTAAAATTTTAGTTATAGGGCTATCTGGAAAAAAAATTTGAATTATATTAAAAGTGTAATTTATTTTTGCATTTTTTTCTTTACATTGGAAAATAAATACTTGGGTTAAGAACATCCCACTATAGCATAGGCCTGCGAGCCAAGTGTCACGGGTTCGATTCCCAGTAAGGGCACATGACAAGGTTGCATGTCAGGTCCCCAGTTGGGGGCGTGAGTGAGAGGCAACCACACAGTGATGTTTCTCTCCCTCTTCTTCTCCTTTCCCCTCTCTCTAAAAATAAAACCAACAAACAAATAAATGATTTATTAAAGAAAAAAGAACATCCCACTATAAAAATGGTTTTGCTACTATAGAAATTCTATAGTTTATAGTAAAGAAAAACATAGAATTTTAATTTTCGGAAGTTATTGACCAGAGTTTTTTTTTTTTTAATGTGAGCCTGATACCACATGTATAAAGTCACTTTTTTTTTTTTGACTCATTTCAATCTTTGTCTACTAAGTCTTCTGCTTATTCAAAGTTGTGAAGTTGAGGTTAAAATGTTTTTTCTTTAAAGGTGAGGAGAAGTTGCCTTTGTCCAAATGACGTGGGATGATTGGGGATGGTGTACTTATACTTTTTGCCCTTTCCAAAGGAGTTGTCAGTTACAGCTTCTTGTAATGTCGCACAGGCCCTGTGTAGCCAACCTGGTTTTACATTCAGTGAGGTTAGCAAGGAGAGAGAAGGTTAAAGGACATAAAAAAGGTCTTTTTTCTTTATAAGGAAGTTAATTTTGCTAACAGGTATCAGCCAGTATTTTATTGATAGTTAAACCAACATTTATGACATTATTTAATATAAGCTTTTAGTCACCAGTCCAATTAACTAGAATCCACCTTGCTTGGTAAAGAGTCTGATAAAATTAAAGCCAGTCTAACCTTTGGGTGAGTCCTAGAGCAAGAGCAAGAAACAAAACTTTTCCCTCACAACTATCAACCACGAAATCTAAAAAAATAAAAACAAAAACCAAGCAAACCAGAATAGGAACAGAATCATAGGTATGGGGATCATTTGGAGGGTTATCAACTGGGAGGGGGAAGGGGGAGAAATGGGGAAGTGGTGCAGGGATTAAGAAGCATAATTGGTTGGTACAAAATAGACAGGGGAAAGGTAAGAATAATATAGGAAAGGGTGAAGCCAAAGGACTTATATGCACGACCTATGGACATGAACTAAAGGGGGTGGGATTGCTGGAGGGAAGGGGGATACTGGGCAGAGGGGAGCAAAGGGAAAAGAAATTTGGACAGCTGTAACAACATAATCAAAACATATGCTTTAAAAAAATATCTTTTCCTCAAGGTTCATGAAGATACATGGCTAGAAAGTAACTTCTGAAATTCAGTTTCAATCTCCTGTTCTTAGGTTTTTCAGTCTGCCGTCTCCCATGGAGAGAGCTCTCCCCTCCTTCTGCTAAGTGATTTATTCTTAATTCAAGTTTTGCCTCTTTGTAACCTACTGCTAGGTTAGACATCATAGTTCTCTCTGTCCCCTTCTAGCCTCCCCCAATCACTTAAAGACTGATCATTCTTAAGGTGGTATCCTCTGGTAACAGGAGCATGGTATCTCCCTGACTGCTCACCCTTGTTCATTCTCTCCCATCTGTGGAAAATGGTTTCTTAAATGTAGCTTGTATTTCTTAACCTCGGTGATGCCACCCACTTAATTATTATAGTTCTGAGTGGATATAAACATATAACCCTTATATCTACCTTTTGAAAATCTGGGTATACATTAAATAAAAGGCTTACCAGTGTTTTGATAACAGTCTTAGTGGTTAACTCATTTTTGTCTGCTAACTACAAATGAATGTCTTTTAAGTTCACCAAATATTGTTAATAACTACTTCTCTGATAGAAATTTATACTTCCATTTTTCTTAAGTGATCCCTTCTCATATGGTTCACTACAAAGATCATTCTTCCCCTTACAAGGTATCTGATGTTCTTCAGCCAGTTAGTTCTGAGCCTGTTTTTGTTCTTTTCCTTATTTCATTTAATCCATTTATCCTAAGTCATATTCCTTTTTCCTGTTATCCCCATTCAGAATTCCCAGTGTCAATTATTTACACTATGGCATGGCATTAGTTAACAAGAATGTTTTAAATAACTTTTTCCTGTTTTTATGAGTCATACTTGCTTAAGTTAGAATTTGGAAGTATTAAAAATATAAAGAAAATTAAAATCCTCTCAGATACCCAGTTCACATTTCTAGGTGTATTTTTCTAGACTTCTTTTCTAAGTCTGTAGACAGACACATCTACATACATTTAGTCTACATATAATAGTGTCTTGTTGCATTTTCTCCCCAATATTATTAAACAGTCTTTTAAAAATATATATTTTAAAATGTTTGTATTGTATCATATGGATATATGTAAGAGCTAAGATATTCCTTAAGTAAAATTGTTTTACATGACTTTGTTTTTAATTTTTCCTCTTTGTGAAAGCTAGCAAAACTTAGGTGTTCTGAAGTTTCTGTTTTCAAAAATAAATTAAAAATTGTGTTATCAGGGAAAGAAATTAGAATGAGACCAGGGACTTTTGGTACCATATGCTAGTTTTATGATCTAGTGTGATTTTGAGTAAGGTCTTTGGTGCCTGTTTCCTCATCTGTAAAATTGAAAACTGAAAAAAATTATTCTTTTAAATAGTTGTTGAAAGGAGCAAATGATATACATAAAAGTTTATTTTAAACCATGTGACAAATTAGCTATAGAAATACAAATATGTGAGAGAAAAGGTGAGTCCCTAAGATTGATCCAATTAATTTTCTTAATAGGAACTCTGTCTAAACATCATTCCAACCTTTGCAAATCTTATAGACTACCCATCCATGAAAAATGCCTTGATACCAAGAATTAAAAATGCATGTCTACAAACATCTTCCCTTGCTGTAAGTAATTGCATATTAATTTTTGTATTTTTTTAAATTTCTCATTGGTTTAACTTTTATTATTGTTTAATAACTCCTTTATAGTTTGTTCATGTATTTTGTTGTGGCTTTCAGTAACCTATATAGTACTATAAAAGTAAGCAATAGCTATAGTTTTTCCTGATATATAGTTTTACAGTAGTTCATCTCTGATCTTATTCCCTCCTGAGTGTTTCAGTAGAAAATTTGAGTAATTTGTTTTTCTTAATCCTTTTCTGCTGTAACTCACAATTTATTTCTTGGTAGTTTTAAAGTAATCATGAGAGTTTAAGTTGATGTATAAGCCTAAAAACTTTTTGAATGACTCCATTTTATAAGTTGCCTTTATTTTTAGTCATCTACTCTAAATTTTTTTTATCCTTCACTTACTTGCCTACATTCAAAAAAAAGTAAAGAGTACAATAAACAAGAAGTTAATAAGAGAGCACATGTGGGGGAAATAGTTGTACTTAAAAATCTAGGATAACAGTAGTTGCCTCCTTTGAAAACAGAATTTTAATAATAAGTTACCGTATTTTTCGCACTATAAGATGCACCTGACCATAAGACGCACCTAGGTTTAGAGGAGGAAAACAAGAAAAAAAAAATATTCTGAACCAAATGGTATACCAAAATATTTAATAAAATATAACAGAATAATAATTCAGTCATGTAAAGTGAAGAGCAGTCAACAGCGGTATTAAGAACCATCATCAGTGTCATTAACAAATGAGGAGAGACTTTAAGGTTCAAGTACTCCTCTAGTTTTCTGGGAACCCCAAGAACTCATCATCGCTAGTGTCAGAATTTATGGGGGCCTTTAATAACAGGCAGTGAGGGAGTTAAGAGGTATCACTAGTTGTAACAGTCACTGAGAGTATCACTATCCTAGTTACAGGTTCTGGCGGACTCCCCCAGTGCCTGTTACGGCTAGTGAGACCCCTTAATCCCCTCAGTGCCTGTGTTACTACTGGAATAGTGACCCCACCATAGCTCCCTTCATATACCACAAACTTCAGCATTTATGGCTGCTCACCCAGTTACTGCTGGCCCCCTCACACAAATCTAGTGAGCACTGGAAACAGTATGGGGGTAGACGAGACAGCTGTAGCATCTAACGGAGCCAGTAGCCAGCCCAGAACATGTTACTTCAGCTCCACCCATCTGCCTCATGATTGGCAGAGCTTAAGACACAGCGACTGGTGATTGGAGGCAGTTCTTCTGACACAGACCCCACCCAGTGTCAAAGACAATTGGCAATTGGCACTGTGTCTCATACCCCTTATTAGCCTCAGCTGATTGGACAGGTCAGTGGTTGTAGCTGGGAGTGTCGGGCAGTGCTCTGCACTCTCCCAGGTCCCGGGTGTTGGGTAGAGGCGGACAGCAACTTACCAGACGCCCTGAGATTCAGCAGTAAAGTGGGACATTTAAGCGTCCCTAGGGTTTTCGCCTGGGCCCACAGCTTCCTCTTCTAACAGCGCTCACCACTGCTGACAGGTCAGGTAACACACATCACGGTCTGTGATGCAATATTTGCTCCATGAGATGCACAGACATTTCCCCCCACTTTTGTGTCTTATGGAGTGAAAAATACGGTACTTCGTAGTCAGGGAGGTAGAATAAACAACATCTCACATTGGGGGCAATAACTGTCCCCCACCTTTTCTCTAACTGTAAATCATAAGAATTATCTCATTGATATTTCTTTATAGAAGTAGCACTGAATGCTCTCTTCAAATGGCAGCTTTAGAAAAAATGGAGGAAGGTCCTTCCTTCAACTGATCAGTCTTTATATTGATGTTTGATAATGGGCATATTATTAAATTTGCATTTGGTAAAGATAGTTCTTTGGAGAGTTCATCCACTTTTTTGTGTGTGTGTGAAATGTGAATTTCAATAAAAATAAGTATTTGTAATTTAAAAGATTTATAGGCCAAAGGGATTTAAATGACATGACTTGACTTTACAGACATCTAATCCATTTTAGTTCATGGTTTGTTGTTGTTGTTGTTGTTTTAGGGTTTTTATTTTTTTGGTAGAAAGGCTCGACTGGAAAACAACAGCAAAGTACAAAAAAGTCATTGTTTACTGAAATGAACATGTATGAAATGAAGTTAAAAAAAAAACCTGAGTTTTTATTCTGACTCTGCTGCTCATTATTCCTGAGCCCTTGGGCAGGTCACTCTACCTCTCTGAGCATCTTTCTTTATCAACATTAGACATTTTCTAATTTTAATAGTAACTTTCAAACTAGGTGGTAATAATATATAGCTTAACATTCAATTTTCAAAATGCCCTTTAAAAAGTCAGATAAGCCCCACTAGATTTCATGGCAGCATATGTTTAGTAAAGCAGGTGTTGTAGTTCAGTTCTGTGTGCAGAGTGAGATGGGAAACATTGATATTTAAATGATCTGTAATGCTCTGGGATGTTTATATTCTTTTTTAAGATGCCAACCAAGCCCTTAAAGGCTTGTTGTTTATAAAGACTTACAATGAATGGATTTAGAACTGTAACTGAAGTGGATTTGCATTTTATATATTACCTTTAGTGCTTTTACCTTTGGAGTGGCAAATGTGAGTTCCTGAATTGCATTCATAGGTATAGACCTGTAAGGTTTAAATATTTTAACTAGGAAATTCCTGGAACATGAATCATGAGTTAGCATTACATTTTAATACAGTTCCCTGAAAATAAAGAAAGCAATGAATTTTATGCAAAATTAGGGAAAATGCTCCAAGAGCCCTGTTTATTTATGACTTACATGATTAATATTTTATACATCATAAAAGTAAAATGTTTTTTCCATTTTCTCTGTGTATGTTGTGTATACACATAGGCACACACACATATATAAAGAAGGCAGTGATTCCTTTTGTAAAACTAAGAGTAAGTTTAATTTTTATACATCATTTTGAATTTATAATATCCCTTGTGTTTGAATTTCAGAAAATGTACATTATTTTTCAGAAAAAAAATTCGTCTTGCAGAAATACAGTGCTTTTTAAACTAAATTGTTTTCTGCTTTGCTTAGTTTACTTTTTTTGAAAAGTGGAGTTTTATTGATATGCTCCTGGCTGAGTATTCTATCTTAACAAATTCCAGCTGAAACAATAGTGTGTGAAATATTTATCAAAATAATAAAATGAATGATAGAATTTTGATAAGAGCTCCTAAATAGGTTTTAATAACTGTATTAAAGATATATTTAGAAATAGAAAACTTTATGTGGGACAAATAATAGATTCTTTTTATGTGTTGTTAAAATATTTAGTTTAAAATGATTTGAACCTGAGGATGGAACTGGAGACTATTATGCTAAGTGAAATAAGCCAGTCAGAGAAAGACAAACACTATATGATTTCACTTATAACTGGAATCTAATGAACAAAATGACCTAACGAGAAGAACAGAACTAGAGATATGGAAACATGGAACAGATTGACAGCTGTAGGAGAGAAAGAGGAAGAGGGTAGAGAGAAAATGGTGGAAGTAAGGGGAAGGGACTAGTCAAAGAACATGAATGAATGACCCATGGACATGGACAATGGAGAGGGGATTGCCTGTGGGTGAGAGGGATGAGAGGGGTGGAGGGGGCAAAAGGGGAAAAAATTGGAACAACGGTAATAGAATAAACAATAAAAATTTAAACATTGTAAAAAAGGAATGAATTGAACCTGAGCTATAGAAAAATAGTGGAAGCCCAGTAAAATTGATTACTTGGTGGGAGAATGTAGTCCTCTTTATGATTCAGATGTCCCCAAAGAAATGTTCTTAATAAACACATAGAGAAAATCTTCTTAGATCGTAATCACTTTATTTAAAATAATACAAAATTGAAGTCATTTCTACTGTTACCTAACTTGTGTCATGGTAAAGCAATTGTAAATGCTTTCTGAAACAAGTCAGGGGAATTTGTAATTATGTGATTTTCCTATATCAATAAGGGGATGAGAGCTTTTAAACTTACTTTCATTCTTGGGTTATTTTTAACATATATCTATATGAAGATTAAATTTACACTTAAATATTTTGTTTGAGATCATAAAGATATTAAATGACTAATGCAATTTACCTCTTTTGATAGGTCCGTGTAAACTCATTAGTGTGCTTAGGAAAGATTTTGGAATACTTGGATAAGTGGTTTGTACTTGATGATATCCTGCCCTTCTTGCAACAGATTCCATCCAAGGAACCCGCAGTCCTCATGGGGATTTTAGGTAGCTGAAAACTTAATGTCATTTGATACTAATTAATCGTTTTACAATCATGCAAATAAGTTTTTCAAGTATTGTATATAACATTCAGTAATTGAAGAATGATGGGATAAATGCCATGATATAAATTTTCTTTGTGTTAATTTTAGCAAGAGCAGTGGAACCTTGACATCTGCAAAAGAATAAGACATTTGGGAATTCTTACTTCACAAATACCATGATAGCATGTAGTTTTCCCTGTAAAATGGTACCAAAAAAGAGAGGTAAACAAAGCTACTTGAAATACTGATACTAGTCTTAATAGCAATACCTAGTGTTCATTTGATACCCAATTTGTAAGGGGCACTATGCTAAGTATTTTCTCTGCGTTATCTTATTTTGTTTTCTCCAAGATCCTGTGAAGTAGGTACTGTTATTTCTGTTGTACAGTAGCAAACTGAGGCTCAGAAGTGATGATTACACAATTGATAAGTGATAGAGCTGGTTTTTAATTTAGATATGTTTAAATATTAACCACTAAGTGATGACGTGCTGATGAAGCATATTAGCCTTACTGCACATTTTATTCTATCAGCATAATTATAGGTTACTATATCAAGGAACGCTGAAAGCGTTTGTAAGTAGTTAGAGCTATGAGAGTCCAACTGGAAATGCTGGAGTTCTGCTATACTAATAGAAGCAGACATAACTAATGCATCACAAAATCAATAAAAAATTCACTTCTACTAAATTTGAAGTCCTTTGTTAGTTCTGAAGAAAAATTCAGCCAAAATATAGGTATTTTTAACACTTATTATGATGTCTGGTCTGTAGAAAGTCCTCAGTAAATATTCACAGGAATGGCCAGCAAGTGATTTATTGTGGACCTCTAAAGATATAGAACTTTGGGATGTGGTATGTAACTTTTGGGCTCAAAGAAATTAGTCTTCTTGAGAAGAAGTTTGGCATAGTGGAAAGAGCCCTAGCCCCAATCCATGTCTTCATTTATCAAATAAGAATAAAAATAACCTCATTATAAATAGTCTTGTGAGAATTCAGTGAGACAACTGAAGAGGAAGTAATTAGCATAGTGCCTAGCAAATAAGCATTCAGTAAGTTCTCAGTAAAGTTATTCTTTAAGTATTTACGAGTAAGTGAAGTGTACATTAATAGGAGAATAATAAGTGATGGTGGGCTCTAAAGCCTTGAATTAATATACAAAATGCTTACAGTACAAAAACATTTAGAGAATGAGGAGTAAATGTGCTCAGTTGACCAAATGAAGGCTTTGTGGAATAGGTGTGACCAGCAGAGTCTTGAAGGTCCAGTGAATAAGCGAGACAGTAGGGGGGGATTGTGTGGAGTTGAATTAAATTACTAAGATTCAAATACGTTGAGTCTCACTGGTTAAAGATGTGAATAAATGTGTAGGACCTAAACTTACAAACTTTGAAATAGATGTCTCCAGCTGAGTGAGAGGTCTGAAATGTATACTTAAATGTTTCCAGAGTAGAGGGCATTCTGTAACCATACTGCTGCACTGTAAGAACTGTACTTTGTTCTGATGGTTTTTTTTTTTTTAATGTGTTTTATTGATTACAGTGTTACATTTGTTCCAATTTCCCTTCCCTCTGCTCCCCTCCACCCGGTGGTCCCCCTCCCTCCCCTTGTCCCCCCCTTTAGTCCATGTCTATTGGTTGTGCATATAGTTCTTCTCAACCTCTCTGTCTACTCCACTCCCTCCTACGATGTTTCTTAATTCCTGTACCATCTCCCTCCCTCTCCCCCTTCCCCCTCCCTGCTGACCTCCACCCAATATGCTCCCCATACCTATAGTTCTTTTCCCACTCTCGTTGCCTGTTTAGTTTGCCTTTGTTTCAATTCCCTGCTTCTGTTGTTGTTTCTTGTGATCCAGTTTTCATTTTAGTGTTCATAGTTTTGATCCTCCTTCTTCTAAACCAGCCCCTTTAACATCTCATATAACAGTGGTTTGAATCTAATGAACTTTTTCAGTTTTACTTTGTCCTGGAAGCACTTTCTCTGCCCTTCTATTCTGAATGACAGCTTCGCTGGATAAAGTATTCGTTGTTGTAGGTTTTGGATTTTCATTACTTTGAATATTTCTTGGCAGTCCCTTCTTGCCTGCAGGGTCTCCCTTGAGAAGTCAGCTGATAGTCTAATTGGGACCCCTTTGTACATGATTCTTTTCTTCTCTCTTGCTGCTTTTAAGATTCTCTCTTTATCTTTAACTTTTGACATTTTGATTATAATGTGTCTTGGAGTGGTTCTCCCTGGGTCTAGTTGTTTTGGAACTCTCTGTGCTTCCTGGACCTGTAAGTCTATTTCCTTCCCCAAGTTTGGGAAGTTCTGCTTTATTATATTTTCACTTAATTTTTCAATTTCTAGTTCTTCTTCTTCGCCCTCTGGCGATCCGATCATCCGTATGTTGGATCTCTTATAGCTGTCCCAGAGGTTTCTGATCCTCTCATCCTTGCTTCCCGTTTCCTCTCTCTGCACTGGTTGACTGTTTGTTCCTTCTCTATGTTCTGGTTTGTTGATTTGAACTCTGGATTTTATTTCCTCACCATCTGTCTCGTATGTGCTTTTGTTCCTTTTAGTGTGAGTGTTTTTCAATTCTTTCTCATCTTTTTCCAGATTTTTTGTTAATTCTGTAAGCCACCTGATAACAATGGCCCTGAACTGAGCCTCTGACAGGTTTCTTATTTGTTCATCTGTCATGTTCTTCATCTGTTGCCTGGTGAGCTGCGCCACCGGGATTTCTGTAGTTGTCTGCCTCATTTTGACAGATGCGTTTTGCTTTCTTGGGCCGGCTATAGGGGGCAGTGCCTGTGTACTCGTCACAACCCAGCGACCGGCAGTGATCCGCAACCTTTTTCGCCGCGCTGTGGCCCTTTGTCGTCACAACCCAGTGACCGGCGGCGGACCAGCAACCTTTCTTGCCGCGCCGGGGTGCTTTGTCGTCACTGCCCAGCGACCAGTGGCAATCCGCAACCTATTTCGCAGCGCTGTGGCGCTTTGTGTGGGGGCGGGGGTCCAAGATGGATTCCTGCAGTTATTCTGCTAGGAGACCGGGATCCGTCCTCCCGCCCTCTGGGCCTCACTGTTCGGGGTGATGCGGTGGCTGCTTTTCCCAGCGTTGGGGTCGTGAGCTGCTGGGGTTAGACTGCAGCTGAGATTGCTCTCCCTGCCGCTGTCCCTGGTGCTACCGCAAACAGCACCACCCCCTTTCACTCTTCTTACCTGCCCAAAGGGTGTCGCTGGTTTATAACTTCATATGTTGGGCTTCCGTGTAGCTTTATTTTCTGGAATTTCTAGTTATCTTTTGTTTTGAAGTAGTTGTATTCCTCTCTAGTTGTAGAAGGAGACCGAGTGTGTCCATCTAAGCCTCCGTCTTGGCCAGAAGTCTGTTCTGATGGGTTTTTAATGTTATACTATTATTAAATGTGCTCTTAAACTAAAAGAATACAGGGTAAATATGTCTTGGTGTTTAAATCTAAACTGATGATGAAGCTGAAATCATTCTGATCCATATTCTCGGCACTGATAAGGAAAAATTTGTAACTATACTGATTATCAAGAGATTTCATGTAGATGAATGTTTTCCTAATTTTTATTAATTTGTGGTATTAAATTATACAATTTTTTCATTTTTTTCTATCAGGCATTTACAAATGTACTTTTACTCATAAGAAGTTGGGAATCACCAAAGAGCAGCTGGCTGGCAAAGTATTGCCTCATCTTATTCCTCTGAGTATAGAAAATAATCTTAATCTCAATCAGGTAGGAGTAGTTTAATGCTTTATTTAATTTATTCTGTTTCTTGGCATTAAATATAGAAATATATGCCCTAGCTGGTGTGGCTCCATGGACTGAGCACTGGCCTGTGAACCCAAGGGTTGTGGTTCGATTCCCAGTCAGGGCACGTGCTAGGGTTGCGGGCCAGGTCCCCAGTAGGGGGTGGGCGAGAGGCAACCACACACTGATGTTTCTCTCCCTTTCTTCCTCTCTTCCTTCCTCCCTCCCCCTCTCTCTAAAAATAAATAAATAAAATCTTTTTAAAAATAGAGAAATATATTACATATAAATATTGGTAAAACAAGGAAAATATGTCATAGAGAAGTGAAAGTTTGTGGCTTCAAAGTAAGGAGTATGTGAGGTGGAATGATGGATTATTGGAGGCTTCAGTGGGAGATAGTGTATAAGCAGAATGTTGAAAGGTGTGTAGGATTTGACGCTACTTCACATTTGGGGCTGAGAAGTATACATGAACAAAGAAATATTAATGTAATGTGTCTGGGGTGTGTATTCATTATTGCTACATAGCAAATCACCCCAACCTTGATGCTTTAAAACAACAAGTACATATCTCACAATTTCTGTGGATCAGCCAAGCCAAAGCATATGTTCTCCTCACTTTCTCTTGCTTCTGCAGTCAAAGACTGTGTCTCATCTGAAGGCTTATCTGGTGTAAGGGTCTGCTTCTAAGCTCAGTCCCTGGTTATTGGCAGGAATCCTTTTGGGCTGTTGGACTGGGGGCCTCAGTCCTAGCTCTCTCTTAGCTGGATGCCACTGTCAATTCCTTGCTTCATGGGTTTCTACAACCTGACAACTTGTTTTATCAAAGCCAGAAAAAGAGAGACTATGCTAGAAAGATGGAAGTTACAGTCTTATAAATGTAATCAAGGAAATGATATCCCATTACCTTTGCCATATTCTATTGGTTACGAGCACATCACAGATCCTGCTTGTGCTCAAAGATAGGGGATTACTCAGAGGCATGAGTAGCAGAATGAGGGGTTAATTGGGCATCATTCTAGTCTATTTGCCATTGGGAATGAAGAATCCAGGCTGACCGATCCCTATAATATAATAGGAGAGTAGTGGGAGAAGGATAAATTGAGACTAAAATAGGTGGATTTTAAATGCCTATGTGATTTTGATATTTGAACTGCTTGAGTAAAGGGGTAATACGTTCAAAAATTATTGTAGGATTGTCTCTCTGCATCGCTCTATCACTGTAGTTATCACAGCTATGTATTTATGTGCCCGACTCTCCCGGAAGGCTGGTTATTATAGCTTATTCTTCATTATATCCCCAGCAGTTAGTGCAGTGCCAGAAATGAAACAATTTATTGGGAGAAAATTTGAGATACAGAGTAATGACACACTTTGTTCACCAGAGAACTGGTGTTTAATGAAGTATAATGGAAAGGACTGGGAAGGGTTACTGTTAAACTGAGTGTCAGAAATGGGAGGCCGGCAAGATTTGGAGTTAAGGACTGAAAGTGAGTTAGAACAAAGCTGGGAGTGAAGAGAGCTTTGGGCATACGGGAGAGTACTGAGTTAATGGAGTTTTCAAATTAGAGAAATTGTGACATGAATCAGATCCAAAATTTCTTTGAAGTGGTAGGGTAAGCCTCTGAAAGTTTGTGTTCTTAGATTTTAGTTTTTGGCTTGATAGTTTCTTCATGTCTTGGATGGCATGGTTGATGTTATGGTTGGCAAAAAGGGGTGCAGTGACTATTGTGGAAGAAAGAATAGGATGATCATATGTTCAAGATAGCCTTCACCTTTGGGTTGTTTCTGTTCTTAGTTCTGTTTATGATTTAGGGTATTTAAAATATCCTCAAATGCCTATTTTAGGATACATAAGTTTGTTTGAAATGTGGTGTGTTTTATTCAGCCTGATGATTGATTTTTTTAGGGGCCTGTTTTCATCAACAGAAATACTTTGATTCCTATCTTCTGGTATTTAAGAATAGTTAGCATGGTCTAACTTAGAGTGGTCTGTTTTCCTATTCATTTTATGGACAGGGTTCCTAATTCAAGACTACCCTCTTCCGTCGGTTTTGATTGAAAATAATCTAAGTGTATTATGCATTATGTGAAAAAGATGAGATAATTAAGGAAAATATATTTTTAGCATTTGATTAAAAAGTGGTGAATTCCATGCAACAATCAAAACACAAACACAACTTATGTTCAGGGAGGGCTTCTAAGATCACCTCCAGATTCAGTGATTTACTAGAGAGGATTCACAGGCTTCAGCATGTAGTTGTATTCATGGGTGATTTCTTATGGTAAAAGAATATAAAACAAAATCAGCAAAGGGAGAAGGCTCGTAGGGCAAAGTGGGGACCGGAGGGCAGGCTCAAGCTTCTGGAGTTATCTCCTGCTAAAGCCATAAAGAGCGTGCTTAGTTTCCCCCGTAATGACTTGTGACAATATGTGTGAAATGTCAGCTAGAGGAGCTCATTAGAGACTCATTGCCTGGAGTTTTTACTGGGAGCTAATCAAGTAGCACCCTCTGTCTGTCTTGTACTCAAATTCCAGACTCTCAGAAGGAAAGCAGGTATTCAGCATAAAACATATTCTTTGTACAGTTTATGCAGTTAGCCACTATCATGGGTTAATGGTGGGAACCCTCTGAGTTCCTGGATACCAGCCAAGAGCCAACCTTACTTATAAACAAGCCTTCCCAAGGAGAGCAGTTCAGGCCTACATTAACTCTGCACCAACTATGATACATGTAACGATATGAATGGATTTCACAAACATAATGGTGAACAAATGAAGGCAGACACAAAAGAGGATGTACTGAATGATTCCACTGATATAAAGTACAAAAACAGTCAAAACTACGTGCTAGAAGTCAGACTAGTGTTTACTCATAGTGGGAGAGGGTGGTCAATGACTGGAAGAGGTCAGAAGGAAGCTTCTGGGGTGTTGCTAATGTTCTATTTCTTCATAAGGCTAAATTCATAAGATTAAATTCAGTTAGTGAATTTTTTGAGATGTGCACTTAGTATGTGTACTTTTCTGTTAGTATGTTATTCTTCATTAAAAAGTTTTAAAAATGAATCAGCAGAGAGGTGGTCATTGTAAGGGAACATGCCTTTTGTGACTGTCATGGTAAGACGAAGGATAAGTGGATGGTAGAGCATGGTGAGAGACAATGGAATGTGTAGGAGAAAAGAGCAAAGCTTTGGAGACAGGATGAATTCTACTTCTGCCATGTAAGTTACTTAATATCTCTGAGGTACTTTCTTGCTGAGCCAGAATTTCCTCATTTATACAATAGAAATATTAATAAGCCAACTTTGAAGAGTTGTGAGGTTAATGAAATAGTGTATGTATAAGCACCCAGTACAAAGGTGTAGTTATGAGATTTGGGGAGGGGAAGAAAGCAGTTTCTAGATTTTCTTTTTCTGTAATACATGGTATTATTCAAATAAATTTTTATGATGATCCTGAAGGGCACTGTAAGAATTTCTTAAGCAAAGTTTAACCACTGTGTTAAGACATAGTGTTAGATTTACTTTATGAACTTTAATTATTAGATTATATACATTTAGTGTGTCTGACTTTTCAGAAAACAAAGTTCATTTTGGCTAAACATTTTTGTAACAATCTGAATACACAGTAATTTTTTATCCATTATTAAGCATATTGTTTCTGGATATGCACAAATTTAGATGGTCAATTTTGGATTATTCTAGGAAAATCAATAAGAAATAACTGCTGGGAATGAATTTATATAAAACCCCTGAATAATAGCTGTTAGTCAAGATACAAAATTAAGACATGCTTTTTGGAACTTAAAGGGTCATTAACTATATCACCATCATACTCAGATACTGTAAAAGCTTGCTGTGATACATTGAGTTTAAATACACTTTTTTGTGACATCAGTGGTATGAGTGGGTCATATTCTTAACAATAGGGACTATTATGATTAACTTGCTGAATTATCTTACTAGTTAATATTTATTGCTAACTTGAAACATAACCATAATCTATTTCTTGTTATACCAGTTCAATTCTTTCATTTCCGTCATTAAAGAGATGCTTAATAGATTGGAGTCTGAACATAAGACTAAACTGGAGCAACTTCATATAATGCAAGAACAGCAGAAGTAAGTAGGTTGCATGTGAATTGCACATGGTCTAGGCGTAAGATTAAAATTATCTCATTAGTTTTCTGGAATATGGACTAGAAAAATCGATGGCTTTCAGCTTGACAAAATATTTTCCAGCATATTAAATTGAACTGAGTTAAAATAGACCATTGTTGAAAATCTAATGTCATTTCTGTGTACAAAAGTATATAATATGATATAATCTTAACATTTTTCTGTGTAGAGAAAATTCTATTTCTGAGAAAATCCCTTGTCAGCATTAGCCACAGGCATTGTAAGCACAGGGTACTGGTCATTAAGAGCACAACTTCTAAATAGTTTTCAAATCTGTAAAATCCTCGTGTTTTGATTTCTCCCTTTTTCTTTTCTGTAACCCCAGAAACATTTATAGAGCATTCATTTTATATTCAAAGGAAGAAGGAAAAGGTGAAAATTATTCATGGGAGAATGCCAGTTTATTAACATCAAATCTTCACTATATTCTTTGCCCTGGGGGGTGGGAGGGAACAAACAGCTTGAGTATACCTGGTAAAGGCTAACTCCAGCCCAAAGACAGCTGAAAATCAGTAAAATTGATATCAATCATGAACAAGGTTACCAAAAAGAAACTTTTTAGCTTCCACTCCCATGTAAATGAAGGCTTATGGAAGTAAATACAAAAGGTGTGTTGTACAATGATGTGAAATAGCCTTTGTATGTTTTAAGTATTCTGTGATGTATATATTGATATTTACGATGTTTGATGGGTAGACTATATAAACATAGAAACTCTGAAAAATAATTTTAAAAATATTGTAACAAAATTTTTAATATCTAGTATCGATACTGGTGGTATAAATGAACCTTCTCTTTTCCTTCTTCCAATCTAAATCCTTTTTTTTTTTTTCAAGGCATGAATTGGGTCCACATCACAATGATTGTAGCATTTATTGTTAAGAGGCACAGATTCTAAACTTTTCCCCATATTATATCTTTTCTCTCAGTGTATAAACTGACAGTAAGAACCTTGCTTGTCTGCTTTTATGACATCCTGAGTAAATTTTCTAGTAAATCTCAAGTGTTGAGTTAAGAAAGAAAAACTTATATACAAATGTTAATTTTGGGGGCAAGCAGATATTACTACTAGTAAATAGTGAAAAAAGATTTATAGAATGAATAATGAAGTTGCAGTTTGTTTAGATTCCAATAATTAAATGCAGATGAACTATTTTTAGTATGAATATTTTAAAAATATGCATTTCCTTTGATTGCTTTGTCGTAATTCTCAATTTTCCTGCAGATCTTTGGACATAGGAAATCAAATGAATGCTTCTGAAGAGACAAAAGTTACAAATGTTGGATCTCAGGTAAGAAGATACTTAGATTAACTTTTTGTAAAAGGTGCTTGACAGTGTGCTTCATTTGGGGGGGGGCTTTGCCCTTTAAGAAATAAAATCACAAATTTTTTTTTTATGTCCCTTAAGCAGTTTACTTTTTTCTATTTCATCAGTTTGACAAAGTCTTTAACAATATTGGAGCAGACTTTCTGACCGGTGGTCAATCAGAAAATAAAGAGGATGTGTTACAGAATAAACATAAAAGAGTACGTTTCTTTACTACAGTTCTTTGTATTACTCATATGTGTATATACGTGTGTGTGTGTGTGTGTGTGGACTCATTGTAAACCACAGAGTTTTATTGGGAAATAATGTTTAGCATCTTAACAAGAAATATTCTTTAATTAGTTTTATGAAATTTAAAAGTTATCAGTGGAACATGAGCTGACCCATGTTGAGAGTAAACATACTTAAGATTTTTAGTTTCTTTATTACACAGCCTCCCACATGGTAAATTTCTAGATTGCCTGACTCTGCTGTACTTTGCCAGTCATATCCCTTGGTAATTTCTGTACTTCTTTTCTGCTTCTGACTTTGAGTAATAATAAACTATAAAATTATACTTTCCAATTGAAATATTGGTTAGCATCCAATATAAAAAAATATTTCAATTTTGAATTTCTGCTGAGGGCCATTTTCTTCTTTTCATTCAACAAATTAGAGTGCCTGTGTGGGTAAGGCCATGGAGGTACTGGACATTGTGATTTACAAAACTATAAAAGAACATACTGTGAGTTTATAGTGTAGCAAGGTTGATAAAAGAAAAAGACAAACATCAAATTTGATACAGCCATTGTAAAAGAAGCTGTTTATTTCTCTGGCTTTTTTGTTGGGTTCCTTAAATAATTTGAGAGTGAGATATGAGGGAACCCCCCCA
This sequence comes from Furipterus horrens, assembly GCF_987537825.1. NCBI lineage: Eukaryota > Metazoa > Chordata > Mammalia > Chiroptera > Furipteridae > Furipterus > Furipterus horrens. The sequence goes on along the minus strand of NW_028327174.1, from coordinate 16,776,675 downwards.
AAACTGGAATTATCTTCCAGAGGGCAGGCCGCTAGTAATACAAGCTTCCTCTGCTATGCGGGTGTTCCTAGGGACCCATCTGCATCAGTGCACCAGCTGGCATTGTTGTGAGAGGCTGCATTTGGCTTCAGTGAATTTTTTTTTAAAGACTCAGTGCGTTTGCCCATTTCATGATGGGTGATTTACATGCACACCTGCCCACACTCCACTGAATGGTCAGCAGTTTTTGACCAAAAACAGCATAATCCCCATGCCCTACCCTTCATATTCATCCTATCTCACCCTGAGGCACCTTTTTTTGTTTCTCTGGATGAAAAAAGTCCTCTAAGGGAGACGTTTGCTGATGAGGAACAAGTGAAACAAAAAAGTGGCAGAAGCTCTAAACGCATCAAAATCGACGAGTTCAAAAACTGTTTTGATCAGTGGGAAAAAAGTTTTGATAGGTATAGTGCATCAAATGGAGAATACTTTGAAGGTGACTGAAGTTGAAACATGTAAGGATAAATACACAATTTTTTGATAAATAAAGGCCAAGTTTTTTTGGGTCACCCCTCATAGACTAGAGTTGAACAAGAATCTCCTACTTTTATAATATAAAATAATCTAATCATATTCTCATTGTCTAGAATAAAGATTCTAATGAATGGTTTTAAAATAATAAATGTTTTGTATTGGAAATATTTTAGCACAAATTCTGTGAGTTTCTACCCAAAGTTAATCATTTCTTGCAGTTCGATTAAAGTTAATTTGAAATATAACTTACCTATGGCAATCAACATACCAAGAAATATTTTACACAATAAGAAATCTGCTGTTTTTCAAATAGAATTATGATGTTGCCAGTTAAATTTTTGTTTTGTTTTTTAAGGCATCACTTACACTTGAAGAAAAACAAAAATTAGCAAAAGAACAGGAGCAGGCACAGAAGTTGAAAAGCCAGCAGCCTCTTAAACCCCAAGTGCACACACCTGTTGCTCCGGTCAAACAGGTCAGAGTTCATTTCTTTCTTTCTTTCTTTTTTTAAAGCATACCATTCTTAAGGAGTAAGGTAGTATAGAACTTAATCTACTTATTGGGGTTTGTATAAAAATTTAAAGAATAGTTTAATATGCAATTTCTACGAAGTGTGGGCAGAAAGGATTTTCCAGCCACTCCTCAATAGCTTGCTTGGTGTATAATGTTCCGTGATAGTAATTGTTATGAATAAGGAGGAAACTAGATGAACCAGGAGCATTTTTTTTGTTTTTTGTTTTTGTTTCTTTTAAATATTAGATGTCATGGTATTAATTCATCATTAATCACTTTGAAATGATCAGGAATATAATATTCATGCATTTATGTATTTTTAAACAAAAAATAAGTCAAATTTTGGCTTTTCATTATAATCGAGTCTGTAACTTGATTAGGAATATTTTTTGTATGTCCTGTCCAATGTTTACCTCCTACTGTGTTCTAGGCAGTGTTACAGGTGCCGGTACTGTGACAGTGATTGAAGTCCCTGCTTGTAGGAGTTTACATTCTTCCTGGTTTCAGAAATAACTTCTTCTTCAAAGCACTCTTGAAATTATTTTGTTACCTTTTACTCACTAAAATTCTGAGAAAAACATTTTTGTGCGCTGTGAGGCAAAATCCAGAATACTTTGAAGTTACTTATATAAGAATAGAGAAAAATTTTCTCAAAATGTTGATAAAGTTAAAAATATAAAAATAATGAAGTATCCTTTTTTGTAATACAGATTTACTAATGAGAAGAATACAATTCTGTTGGGGGGAAAGTGGGGGAGACAATATTTCATTTGAGTTTAAAATTAGTGTTTCCTAGCTGCAAATTGTTTACAAATGTTCATTTGTAAAAAACATACAGAAATATATACCGGCAGGTTGGATTTGGCCTGTGGGCCATGGCTGGCCAACTTGGTGTAGACTATTGAGCTTAATTTTAACTTGTCCTTTATAGTATATTCTATCAGATATTTATTAATTATAAAGTAATCTGGAATTCTTGGAGGTGAAGTAATTCCCTCATATTTTTCAGACTAAGGACTTGACAGACACATTGATGGATAATATGTCATCTTTGACCAGCCTGTCTGTTAGTATCCCTAAAAGTTCTGCTTCGAGTACCTTCACTTCTGTTCCTTCCATGGGCCGTGGCATGATGTTTTCTACACCAATTGATAATACAAAGAGAAATTTGACAAATGGCCTAAATGCTAATATGGGCTTTCAGACTTCAGGATTCAACATGGCGGTTAATACAAACCAGAACTTCTTCAGTAGTCCAAGCACACCTGGAGTGACCACAATGACAATGGGAACACCTTCTACTTTGCCAAACTTCAGTGCTGTGGGGGCTTCTCCTGCTGGTGGAAAGCAGACTCAACAAAGACCTACAGATATGTCTGCTCTTAATGATCTCTTTGGCCCTCAGAAACCCAAAGTTAGCATGAACCAGTTATCACAGCAGAAGCCAAGTCAGTGGCTTAATCAGTTTGCACCTTCTCAAGGGTCTCCAGGTGTGGGCAGTTCAGTAATGGGAACACAGATGAACATGCTAGGACAATCTGCCTTTGGTGTGCAGGCTAATCCTTTCTTTAACCCACAGAACTTTGCACAACCACCAACTACTATGACCAATAGCAGTTCAGCTAGCAACGATTTGAAAGATCTTTTTGGGTGAGGTGTATTGCTTCTATTTTTGAAGTATTTCAATTTTAATCATGGGTGAACTGATTTACATCTTTATAGTTTGCTTGGAGGAACTACTTCTACGGGAAAATGAATGAGTCTAAGACAGAAAACACCTGTTTCCATGCCAGCGTAATAGTTGTGTGGACTCCTCTAACCGTTTTTAAAGCATTGAGGATTTTTTTTCCTTCTTACCATATTCTCTTCAGGTTTTTAAAAGATCCAACCTGTACCTATCTCAAAGAGAGAAAAAACACACCTGAGTATCTTGAGTAGCAGAATTTTTAAATCAACTGTTTATTTTGCTTGTAAATCTTGGTATTATTTTAAAAATCAAGTTGATGGTAATTGCAAGTTTTATCTATTAAATGCTACATGGTACACAGTCTGCCTTCACAAGTTATTAGTCTTCGTTATAATATGTGAAAAATCTTGATGCTGCATTAATTTGTTTGCATTTAGTATGACTGAGTGAGGAAATAATAAGCAAAGGGAGGAAGGGATCAGGTCACTTGCTTTTTCCAATCTTATTTACTTCTCAGATGAACTGATGTTTAGTATAAAAGACTGAGCAAATACTGCAAAATTTAACATAATGTTGATTTCATTGATTCAAACTAAAGGCGTTATTAACCATCTTAAATGAAAATCATTGTAAATTATATTTTAGCATGGTCTGCCCTCAAATAATAATTTTTTTTTTTTTTTTTGCATTTACTTGGTTATATTTAGAGTCACTTTTTCCTACGGTATCACAGACAGATTTGTACAGATATTTGACAAAGTCCTCCGATGTGATTTCCCTGACTACTGCCTTCATATTTCTTCTGAATTCCAGATTCTGAGGTTGCATTATTCATGAATTGAATTTTCAATAGGAGATTTGTAAGAATTAAACTATATTTAATGAGTAAACTTTTGAGATTTCTGCTGTATTGTTTCAAATGTAATAAACTTTACTTCTATAAAAATGATCAGTTGTATCTTCTGGCTACCAAGAGATTAATTTTGAGCTTACCAGGATAAAGTCTGACCTCACAACTGATGTTTACTTCTTTTCTAGTAATATTTTTCTTTGGTTTACTGATTATTCATTCAATCTCAGATGGAGCCTTATGCTATAAATGTGATTTGTGTTTTGTTAAATTATATTCCATCATTACATGGTAACTTTAAAATGATCTTTCAGAGAAATATATATGTATTATAGTTGCAGCCGTAGAGTCTGTGGTTTTTTTAAATCTGAAACCAGCAATTATTTGAAATTATATGCAGTTTAGTATGCTGATACTAAGTTTATTCATTGGAATCTTTATGTATACACACACTAAATATATTATTGACCACACAGAACTTGACTGTAAAGTGTAATTTGATGCTAATATTGCTGGCAGCATTTAGTGAGAGCATCCTTTAAAAAATGAAAAGTCAGCTTTCCATCTGGTTTCTGTACGAGCTGTGAACTTAGTCACGTGGTTTTCAAGACAGGACTTGCGGGAATGCTGAAGAAACAGCCAAGAGTTGAAAAGCACTGGGGAGATCGATGGTTCATCAACGCATTCACACCTTGACCAGATTATGTCTTGTTTGTAACACAATAATTATATTTATCTTGAGAAAAGTTTACATATGGAATAAAACTGCTTAATGTTAAAAGAGTTTTTCTTTGTAACAATTCAGTAGTCACTGTTTAGTAGGAAACTGCTTTTTATTTTGTAAAATACTTTGCTGTCAGTATGTTGAACTTTTAGTTAGAAGGAAAGCTTAATGTAATAACATATGCTTTGAACTTCTAAGTATAAAAATAGGTTATTTGAAAAAATATGTAATTCTTAGGTAATTTTCATATCTTGAAATTTGCTCACCTATTGAAGTAATGGTGCTACGCTTTTAGAAAAATTTTCCCTACACTTTTTTATTTTCTCAAAGGTACTTTATTTAAATCAATTTTCAACAATTGAATTGTTACCATTGCCTCTTTCTGTTGAGAAATGGCCTCTGGAATATAGTTCTATTTTTAGGCTTGTATTTCTATGTGAACAGAATTTTCAGAATACTAGATCACCTAAACAGTTATTTTAGATATTGACAGCATTTAAGTTCTTTGTGCTTAGAAAATTGGTAGGTTAAAAAGCACCTGTAGACAAAAATTACACAAAAGATCCCCTTTTATTGGAATTGGCTCTTCTAAAGCTAAAGTGTGTGATATATGTAGAGGATGTATGACCCAGAAGGGAAATTGACCGTGTACTTGATTTGTTTTTGTTTATATTTCAGAGTGCTTATGACCCTTTTCACCTGAATAAGGAAGTAGTTTTTCATTATGTTGTTTATTTTTTTTAACCTGTGAAATACCTCACATGGTTGCTTTTACATATCAAAGGAAAATTATATGTGAAGGTACCTGATAGCAGGCACAGAGTAAGCACCAAATAAATTTTAGCTTTGATAAAACTTTCCATATTTAGTTGTGCTTTCATGCTTCATGATTTACTGGTTTTGAAATAATTTTAGAGCAAAACAAATCTATAAGAATTCAAACGACTGTATAGGAATTTAAAAGATTATGTCAATGATGGCAAACTTGTACCTGTGACAGTCACTAAGAAATACATTCTTTTTAAAATTAAAAAAATCTTTTTATTCTATTACAATTTTCCCCCCATTGCTCTTCATTGCCCTGCCCACCCCCACCCCCAACCCTGCTAAGAAATAGATCTTATAATGCAAACCAGTATATAAAATACATACTGAAACAAAAATTTCAGAAAACATCTCGAATTTTTTTATTCTGTACTATTTATTTAAAAAGCAAACAAACTGGTTATAGTCTCTAAAAGGATTTCATGTTGTAGTTTGAATAAATTAAGCCCTGTGTTTCTCCAAGCATATGTAGAAACAGAGGGCCGGGGATTTACATGGCCTTTCCCAAGTTGGTCAGAGCCAGGAAGAGAAACTAGATTGTTTTCTAATCTGCAGTCCCATCCTTACTACCATGTTGTATCCTTTGTGTCCTTTATTGTACTGAATTCTTCTAGAGTTGTTTTTGTAGAAACTGTCTTATGTAGCAAGTGTGTGTTCAATGCTTACAGGATACCCTAAGTATGTTTACATTGGAAAAATGGAAGAGGCAGAGGGAGATGACAGAACGTGCTTAGTGGGTCGGAGCAGAGGGCTGGGGGGCCGAGTTAGCAGTGCTTGCGGTTGGAGCAGAACTGAAGCACAGAACCTCTCGGAGGAGGACATGCAGGGCAAAAAGCTATTTCACCAAAACAGGGTTTGTTGGATCCTAGAAGCTTTGTCTAAAGCAGCCAGGTTGCTCCAGCTACTCAGGATTTGACTACCTGGGGTGTAAGCCACAAATGTAATTTTAAATTTCCTAGTAACCACATTAAAAATAAATAGGCAAAATGAATTCTAATATATTTTATTAGACCAAATAGAGCCAAAATACCACTTTAATGTGGAATTGATACAAAATTTAATGAGGTATTTTACATTCTTTTGTATACCTGGTCTTTGAGATCTAGTATGTTTTGCACTTTGCACACCTCAATTCAGGCTAGTCCACATTTTAGATACTTAGTAGCCAATGTGACTAGTGGCTACTGTAGTAGGTAGTGTAGGTGAACACGGAAACAGAGTAGCCAAAGAGTGAACTATGGCAATTTACGGTCTCCCAGCTCCGAATTCATCCCTCCCGGTCCTGCTTTGTAACACTGGAGAGGGACCCTATGAACTTGTCTGCCACCAGCTTGACAGAGTGGGAGGCTTCATAGAAGGCCCTGAGGTAGCGCTGTAGAGGGATAGCAGCTAAAAGACACTTCACTCTGGGTTTGGGTCCCCATTTCCATTTGTAGGAGCCCAGGGGCCCCTGCAAAGGAGCTCTGTCCAGCCAGCTGTGCCTCAGGCCACGCTGCCAACCCTGCTGCCCCTTCAGAGCAGCTCCCATGAGCTACTTCCATGGCCACTTGGCCATTTCCTCAGGCAGCTGTCTCCCCACTCTGGCCTGTCCCGCTGACAAGTCCCTTCAGCAGTACTGGCAGGCTGAGTTTTCTGTGGCCGCCACGTCCTCTCCAATGAAGTCTGGCTGGCAGCCTGGGGGACTGCTGAGAAAGCCTCTCCTAGTCCCCACTTCCACCCCCGGTGTTTTGTTTTGTTTTGTCTTACTTTCAGAGATAGTAGATGCTGCTTTTGCAGCTGTTACTCCTGGACACCTTAGAGTCCGGTTTTACCCTTTTAAATAATCACCTGCAAGTTAACAGTTATTAAATTTTTTTTCTGTTTCAAATATCTAGCATGGTTTCTGTCTCCTGACCTCACCCTCTGATATCCTCCTGAATTTACTAAGCTATTTTAAACTAAGGCTAATGGTATATACTTAGGCTGCTAGCAAAGGCCACATGGAACTATACATACATACCTAGCCTGTATTAAAAACTTTTCTTTCTTAGGAGTTCTTTTGAAATGTGCCTGTAGTAGAAATATGGTTTAGCTACTTTATACCTAAATGATGCAGTTCAAATTTTTATCTTTTTTTTTTTTCTTTTATACTTTTTGAATATATTCCTTTGTGTAGTGGCCTAGATTGTTAGGAAAGCCAAGTGTTTGACTTTCATATAAAAGTAAATGAGCCCTGGTTGGTGTGGCTCAGTGGTGGATTGGGTGCTGGACTGCAAACCAAAGGGTCGCTGGTTTGATTCCCAGTCAGGGCACATGCCTGGGTTGCGGGCCAGGTCCCCGGCTAAGGACGTGTGAGAGGCAACCGATGGGTATATCTCTCGCACATGGATGTTTCTCTCCCTCTTTCTCCCTCCTCCCCCCCCCAAAGTAAATAAATAAAGTCTTTAAAAAGAAGATAAAAGTAAATGAGATCAAGACTTTAATGTCTAGAATTTTGAATGTAGTGAATCAGCATTTATGCAGGTCTCTTCCCAGCCTGTGTCCTCGAAAGCCTGGCAGTCTCTCTCCATTCAGTGGTCAAATGGAAGCCAGATGTGGCCTTTCCACGGGTACACTAGCAGCATACAGAGTCCATAGACTGGAGCCAGATAAAGCTGGGTTTTGTTAAGGTTTTTGTTTTTGTTTTTAAATCAGGAGAAAATTATTGCACTCATACAATACGGAGGTGGGGCAGGATGCTTGAAGCAATTATTCATGTGTTGGTACAGATCCAAAATTGTTTTTAAGAAAATCTTGTCTCTACAATGGGTACTCTTAAGATCACTTTTGTGAAGAGTTGGGAAGGGCTCTGCTGAAGGCGGTATCCTCTTTGGACGGGCTCAGTTTCAGAAGGGGATACCATCTCTACCCCCAGCTCCAAGGATGACATGGACCTGCCCTCAGTCAAATACCTGTACCCCGCGTACTTGTCAGAAAACCACCTTTCACTCTCTATTGCCCAGTGTTCAAAATCTCATTTTTGAGAAATGTTTATGGTGGAAACCAAAACTTGAATAATCCATCCATTTCTCTTGAAATGAAGCCTACGGTGGAGACCTTTGTGCCTGGTTGCCTTGCTTGGGTTATGCATCCAGATCCTTTACCACACTTAACTTTGGACTGTATTGTGAAATGTACGTCATCCTGACGCTGGTTCACTCTTGACATGCAATAGCTTCTTTGAGGGCTCAGGAGAAGTTTCAGGTTTCAGTTCAGGAGTAAATGTGCTTTAAAGCAACTGGTTTGCCCCTTTAAAGTTTCTAAGTAATGTAACATCACATACTGACAGTTGGGAGGTTCAGGCATGTTTGCAGGCTACCTGTAGCAAATTTATAGGACGTTAAAAATATGCACTGTTCAGTACTTACCCTCTGGCTTTATCTGATTTTTAAAATTCTTATGTCTCCTTTACTCTGACTTCCTTTTGTTTTCTTTTTCCAAATTTAGTATCATGTTCTTAGAAATTCTCAATTTAGAGTGAGGTAGAGTAGGAATAAATGTATGGAGGGAGTGAGTTTAAATCGTGTCTCTTTCACTAACTGACCAAGTTAAGTTTTTCCAGCTATAAAATGAGGATCACTCTTATTAGGAGTAAATGAAGTAAAAATTGTGAGGCTCCTGGCACATGGTGGGTGCCCAGTACATGTCCCCACCTTCCTTATGAGGGACCTGCACCTCTAAAATAAAACCTGCTTGAAGAACAGATACCATACCTAGCATTATTTGAATACCTTTATTGTTAAAAAAAAAAAAAAAATTGAAAAAATAGATTTTAGGCTTGGCACTGTGAGATTGTTGGGACAAATGGTAATAAAGATACAAGCCTTAACCTCAAGGAATCTGCACTGTGGCTATAAAGGTAGCGGAGTAAGCAGACAGTTACAGGACAGCGTGATACATTCTGTGACCAATCTACAGAGGAGAGAGGCCTAACCTAAACTAGTAACCTTGGGAAGACTTTCTCAGGGGACTTGGGGCCTGAGCTCTGCCTCACCAGGAGCCTTTTTAAAATGGTTTTTGATGCTGTCAAATGATTATTTAGGAATCACGTTTTCCCCAAATTAAATTGGACACACTGGTGAGGGGATTAGAGCAGGTAACTGCCAAGTTCCTTTTGAATTCTGGGATTATGTGAAAGTGTTTGAATGAAGACAATTCTGGTCAAAACCCTTGGCTGCTTAAAAGTCTTCCTATTTGATTAAACCAGGGATGACAGCAAGGCAAGGAGCAAAATGAGAGAGTAGAGTGTTATTTTGTAGCTAATGATAGATGCTTCACTGAACAGTTCAGAAATTTAGGAATCCACCTTTACAGGCTCAATAAACTTATGCTGAATAAGATCAGTCTGTTCTGGTTGGTGGTTGGGAAATGCCTGGCATGAATGAGTTTAGTGTATAAACTACCAGAAGATGTCACTGTTTCCTAAGTAATGGTCCATTTATATCTACCCCACCCCCACCCCAGGTACATTTTTTGAACATTGATGGACTGTGATAGAGTGATAAGAATATGTGGTTTTTAGTATTTAAACTATGAGAAGGATAGGACCTCACCAGAAGTACTTGTCAAATGTGTGTAGGTTTGTTCCAACTTAATTATTGATGCCCTAAATATGAACTGTTCACGGCTTTGTATATTGAAATTATCTGGACACTCTTGAGTTCCACCTGCACTTTCAAGAAATGTAACGGTATTGAGAAATTCTCCAAAATAGGCTCTGATCTTGACGTCCCACATTTTTAGGTTGCATTATGACGCAACTGTATTTACTAAATTATTAGATTGTCTAGGATATTTTGGCCTTGGACACAACCTAAGATATCCTTGCATCTTTTTTTCAAGCCACCCTTCATGGTATGGGAAGGCGTTTCCCTGCTGTAGGAATTCTCAGCGCGACTAACCGGTATTTCCCGTTACTCACAAACAGGGACTTTGGGCTAAGTTTGAACCAATATGTACTGGGTGACCACGCAGTAATATGTGTTAAAGGAAAAGTTCTATGTTTTTACAGCCAGAGGACAAACTAAAAGAATAGATATTTGGATGTCTTACGTTGGGGGCTCTGGGGAAGGGGATTCTCCAAGATGAGATGATACGTAATTCGTTAAAGGCCGCCAGTGACAGTCAGCAGAGGAGGGTATGATTTCTAGTCCAGCTCTGCCCAATTTCTCAAAAGAACTAAGTCCATCCATCGCACCATGCCTAAAGTGCCCAATCTAGTTCTCTAGGTAGTTATAAGGTCCAAAGAAGCAATGAAAAATGAAGTTAAAGTGACTCATAAGGAATTCATGTTCTAAGTAAATTCTTCTATGAAAAATATAAAATATTTAGAAATTATTCCATGCTGTGTAAAGGCATTCTGTATTTTTGTATTTTGATTATTTGACTTTTAAATTTTTATTAATGGGAAAAAAATGACATCTAATGACAGTGATGGACTGGAAATAGAACTTGACATATGTTTCTAGGGTGTCCATGTATGCAACCATGTGGTTGTAAAGTATTACAAAGATGTTTTATTTATTTAAAATAGTGTAAAATTATGTTTCTATAATCTAGGAACATAGAGCCAAATTAAATTCCACTACCACACTCACAGTGAGCTGAAATATAATGGGACTAACAATGCTTTATTGTGGACTGGAAGGAGTATGGTATAACAATCAGGTGGTTTTAAATCCTGGCTCCACCAAAGACTATGGCTGCACCAAAAACTATGTAACTTTGGACAAGTTCTTGAGTTGGAGCCTCAGTTTTCTGAGATGTGAAATGATGATATCTATTTGATCATTCTACTTGTCACGTCTATTTTTTCATCCTGCTTTATGAGAATGAAATGAGATAGGAAATTCAAGTCAGAAGGACAGATAAGACAGCAGTTACCACAGAATGGGACAAGTGTTCGCATTCACCTCCCCTTAGAAAGGGTGCCTTTTATTTTTTATTTAAGTGCATTGCTTATGTAATTTCTCTAAAAAAGCTGTTAGATGCTTTTATCTTATTTATTATTTTTTATTATTGTTATTCTATTACAGTTGTCCTAACTTCTTCCCCTTTGCCCTCCTCTGCCCGTCCCACTCCCTGCTCACACAGTCAGTTCCCACCCTGTTGTCCGTGCCCATGGGTCACTCATCCATGTTCTTTGACTAGTCCCAACCCCTTCTTTCCCCCATTATCCCCCTCTCTCCCTCCTCCCCTCCCTTCTGGCAGCTGTCTGTCTGGTCCATGTTTCCATGTCTCTGGTTCTGTTTTGCCCTTTAGTTAATTTTGTTCATTAGATTCCTCTAATAAGTGAGATCATATGCTATTTGTCTTTCACCGACTGGCTTATTTCACTTAGCATAATAGTCCCCAGTTCCAACCATGCTATCGCAAACAGTAGGAATTCTTTCTCTCTGCTGCATAGTATTCCAGTGTGTAAATATACCACAGTTTTTAAATCCATCATCTACAGATGGGCACTTAGGCTGTTTCCAGCACTTGGCTATTGTAAACAGTGCTGCTATGAACATAGGGGTGCATAGGTTCTTTTGAATTGGTGCATCTTATCAGACTTGGGTGGATGGTGGCAATCTTAACCCAGAGTCTACTGCATTGGTGTTTATGTTAATCTCTCCCTTTTTTCAATTACATTTTATATTCAATATTATTCTATATTAGTTTCAGATGTACAGCATAGTGGTTAGACAGTCATGTACTTTAGAGAGTGGTTTCCGCCTCCCCGATATTTCAAGTACCCATCTGGCCCCAATACATATTTTACTATTGGTTTGCCCTACTTTTTGGAGAAACTTTTTTAAAAAAATATTTTAGTGTGTTTTTGTTTTTTAGGGAGAGGAGAAGGGAGAGAGAAAGAAAGGGAGAGAAACATCAATGTGTAGTTGCCTCCCACGCGCCCACATCTGAGGATCTGGCCAGCAACCCAGGCATGTGCCCTGACTGGGAATCGAACCAGCAACCCTTTGGTTCGCGGGCTGGTGCTCAATCCACTGAGCCACACCAGCCAGGGCTTTTGGAGATACTTTTTAGTGAAAGCAAACAGATTAGTGTGTAATCTTAAAAAACAACTCAGTTGTATTTATTTCTAAAATTTCCACAGTAGCTAGCACAAGCTCACCTACAGTTAGGTGCTCAATGACTTTTTTAAAGGTGCAAGGATTCTGAGTACATGTTTCCTGAGTTATAGTAAGGCAGTCTTTAGTGTCCACAGTGGGCTCATGGGATTACAATGCAGTGGGTACCATGATGATACACGCTTGGGAAGTGCGTTTAAGGATCTAGTCCCACATCTCCACAGGTTACCTTGGACAAAATTGAGCCATAATATCTGCTTATTTTGTTTCACAGGGTTGTTGTAAGAATCAAATTAAATATTTGAAAGTGCTTCGTGTCCAGGTTTGACTATTAATAAAAATGAATATTAAATATAGGAGAAGTGCAATGAAAAGAATCAAGTTTTATATGGATTCCAACTAGTACTAATGATAGTTATCAACAATATTCAAATTTGAAAGACTTCCTGGCTGGTGTGGCTTAGTGGATTGAGCATCGGCCTGCAAACCAAGTGTCGCTGGTTCGATTCCCAGTCAGGGCACATGACTAGGTTACACGTCAGGTCCCCAGTTGGGGGTGTGAGTGAGAGGCAACCGCACAGTGATGTTTCTCTCCCTCTCTTTCTCTTTTCCCTCTCTCTAAACAAATAAATTATTTTTTAAAAATTTGAAAGGCTTGAGAGAAGTCTTAGATAAAATAGAAACTTTTATGTTGGTCTCAGTATGTCCTGGGGGGTGGGTAGGAGTGTGGAGCTGGGTTTAGAAACCACGTAGTTGCCTGGAAAAGCTGCCACAGAATTCGAATTCATGAGAGAAGGAAACTTTTGTCTCCTTATGAAATTTCTTATAAAAAGAAAAAGGTAACTAGTTTGGTCATTAGCTCTAAACTAGGTTAAAATTTTCCACCTAACACTTTGATTGGATTAGATCAAAGTATTTTCTTGTATATATATTATCTTCAGGTGGTTTGGGTTTTTTGTTTTTTTTTTCTTTTTCTTTTTGTCTAGGTAGCAGATTGGAATGACTTGGCTCACAACCAGCCTGTGAACTCCACTTTTTCACTATTGGAGACGGGAGTTCTACCTCCCATTGAATGGTCAGGCTTGCCTGTGGTGTGTTAGGTAGAGGCAGTCTTGGTATTACATGATCTGGCTTTGAAATTATTGCAATAGTCCAAAGTCTTTGTCTTTGAGGAGTAGAGTAAATTGAAAGAGGGCAATCTGTTACAAGGATGCAGGTATTTCATGAAACCCAAGGGTTGGGCAGCAGGGTCTAGAGAGACGGGAACAGGCAGGTTGTTAGACACACAAACACCCTTATCTTCGTAGTTTCCTTCCTCTCACTCTTTGCCAGACCAGTGTTCTCTGCATCTCCAGTAAATAAAGTGAGTTGTAGCCACACCACAGTTCCAGTTCCAGGGGCCTGCGAAACTCACTAGCAGTCTTTCAATTCCAGTGTTGAATTACTGGAACGATCTGGCATATGACTGGTTTAGCTTGGTGCAGGTGCCCACCACTGGTCCATCAGTGAGACGGGAAACGTTATATATGAGACTGTGGAGCCCGTCACTGCAACAGAGAGGAGGGACCCTGGAAACTCCCTGAGGATGAGGACTTGCCACGATCTGGGCGAGCACCCCTAATGGTGTCTTAGTTAATATTATTTTCCTCTAAGGGAAGAGGCATGTGTGTGTGCGTGTGTGTGTGTGTGTGTGTGTGTGTGCGCGCGCGCGCGCGCGCGTGTGTGTGTAGAATGATGAGAAATCATCAAATATATGTCAGTGGCTGGAATTTTTTGGTATGCTCAGTCTACACATTTCTAGCATAGACAAAGCTTTTGTTTCATAGCCTTAGTGGGCTCTGTCGCACATGTACTGTCCTCTGTCTTTGTTACATTTGATATTTTGAGGTCACAGCACGTTTTAAAGAATCGTATAATGCTCAGGACCATTGCTCCGCCTCGCGTTCTACCACCTGGCAGAGCACCTACCTCTCTGAAACTGCGCACGCTTCTCCCAGGCGCCATGCTCTCTCATGCAAGTCTTTGCTCTCACATTTTTTTTCCTTCTGTTTGCCTCACTTTTTCTTATCCCTGAAAGTTTACATGACCATGCCCTCACCCAGGAGACGCCCTCCAACTCCTTCCAGCAGGCTAAGTCGGGGTCCTTGCCTGTGCTCCCTCTACCCAACGTGTGGCACTCTACACTGTGATGGACTCATTCGTTTCCTGGTTGGTTGGCTTCGTCAAGGGGACTCTCACAGTCAGCCATTACCACCGGTGCCTCCAAAGGCCCTGCCACATAGGAGGCCCTCAAGAGAAGGTATGGATGAATAAATGAATGAGGCGAGCCCCAGTTCCACAAAGTCTGGCTTTACATTGTTTCTTCTATCAGCAGCTGTAGTGTAGAGGTTGAGTACAGGCGCTAGTGCTAGGCTACTTGGGTCTGTATGCTGTCTCTGCTTAGTTTCCTATCTGTGTGAACTTGGGCAAGTTTACTTAAACGCTCTGTGCCTCAGTTTCCCTATCTACAGATGGTATAAGAATAGTACTTCCCTCAGAGGATCACTGTGGGGATTAAATAACTTACGTGCTTAAGCTTGGCACCTAGAAAATGTTCCACAAATGTTAGTTATTATTACCATCAACCATCTAAATCACCACCAAAAACTTCTGTCGGTTCAGGTGTGTTTCATGAGCAATACCTTCTGCAGGGACAGTTAGTGCTCTTAGCAACCATTGACCCTTGAGAGAGATTCATGTCGTCTTTGCCAATAGGGCTTCCATTATTTGCTTTAGAAGATAGTAACCTAAGGGTATCTGGAAATTAAGGAAAGGGTTAGAAGCTCCACCGGTGGGTGTTTTCTGTAGCAAGAGAGTATGTTTATCATATTTTGATTACATTTGCTTTTAGTGAATGAGCGAGCTTTTTGGAGACAGGTAAGGACTTAGTGAAGTGAGTAGATGTGTGAGATCCTGGGGCCTTAGCATTCTCAGCCTTGAGGGTTTGTGGGTGGCAAGGTTGGGGGCCAGAAACTCTGCTTTTAAAAGCACAGGCTAGACGGGTGTTTTTTTGTTTATTTTATTTATTTATTTATTTTAGTAGACAATGACAAGCTGATCCTAACATTTATATGAAAGTGCAAAAGACTTGGAATAGTAAAACAAAATTTAAATAAAAGAACCAACTTGGAAGACTTTCATTTTCCAGTTTCAAAACTTACTGTACAGCTGCAGACATTGTGATACTGGCATAAGGACAGACATGAAGATCAATAGAACAGAATTGAGAGGGCAGAAATAATCTTTGTGTTTAATGTTCAATTGATGTTTGACAAAAGTGCCAGGGCATTCCATTGGAGAAAGGGTAGTCTGTACCAAATTGCACAGAAACAACTGGATATCCACATGGAAACAGATGAACACGCTCTCTATAAAAATGAACTCAAAATGGGCCATAGGCTTAAAGGTAAGGGCAAAAATAAAACTTTTAGAAGAAAAAAAAAAGAAAATCTTTAAGACCTCAGGTTAGGCAACAATTTCTTAGATATATGAACAAAAGCACTGTTTCCAAAAGAAAAAAGATAAGTTGGACCTCATCAAAATTAAAAAATTTTGCTCTTCAAAATACATCATGAAGAAATTTAAGACAAACAGCAGACTGAGAAAAATATTGGCAAATCTGATAAAGGGTTTACACTGAGACTATATACTCATATACTTCAAGAATAAGACATTTAAAATGGGCAAAATATTTTAATAGTAATTTCATCCAAAAAAGATTTACAAATGCGTAAGAAGCGCATGGAAAGATGGCAGCAACATCTATGGAGTGATCACCCTGCTGCCCAAAAATGTGGGGGCAACTTGTGATATTTCCACCCCAGTCCAACAATGCCCGAGCCTGTGGGGCAGGGCACAGGTGATCAGGAGGCACGGAGGACAGATGCCTAACTTTGTCTATGAGACTTAAGAATCCCTTGAAGTTCCCCAGATGAAGGGCGGGGAGAGCTACCAGGCAGAGGGACAGTGTGAGCAAACGCCAGGGCCCACAGCGAGCTTGCTGAATTCAGTGAAGTGCTTATATGAAGAACTGAGTGACAGTCAAGGCTGGGGTCCTTCATGGAGGGCTTTGTGTTCTGTGATAACTTGGATTTATCTTGAGGACAATAAGGGCCAGTGAAGAGTCCCAAGCAGGTTCAAGACCAGCTCATGTTCAGTTAGATGGTCTTAGGGGCACCTATGTATCAGCTTGAGGGACCCTGCTGTGTTGATCGGGAGCAAATAAATGCCCTCCTAGATGTCTGTGGCCTGTGTTTTGTGTTTAGCCTCCTCAAGAGCAAGTGTTCCTCCAAGGACCACATCCACCCTCATGTCTGGCTTAGCAACTGTTCGTGGCTCCCACGAGGAGCCTCAGAGGCACATGTGGTGGCTGAGAGACTGTCAGCAGGGCCAGATCTCAGGGAAGCAGAGGACTTGTAACTGTTTCCTACACTCCATCCTGGGTGCCTGCTCTGGCTGAGAGCCCATTAAGTCCCAGCGGCTGAGGGGCAGGTATTGTGCTGGTTACTATAGCATCACCTTGGAAAGGATCACTCAGTGATCACAGCCAAGCTGAATGAGGCCGGAGGGGGATGTGGTCAGAAGCAGCAGGAGGGGCTGGAGACGGGCGCACATGCTGTCGCCGGCCTCGCTGGTCTCAGAACACCTTGTGGGCTGGAGCCCACTTCAGCTTCTCCAGCTGCTGCCCAGGGAAGGAGCGAGGCTGCGCTCAGCCTGCGGCAGCACCACGCGCTGCTGCTGAGCTTGGAGATTTGCAAGGGGCTGAATTCCCAGCCAGTCCTCCCTCGGCCTCTTTTTTTTTTTTTTTGAGGGTGGGGTGGGAGGTGTCTCAACTTGAAAGATCTCGGCTGGATTTCATCTCTTTGATTTTAAGTAGTT
Source organism: Furipterus horrens (assembly GCF_987537825.1). Lineage (NCBI taxonomy): Eukaryota > Metazoa > Chordata > Mammalia > Chiroptera > Furipteridae > Furipterus > Furipterus horrens. Next base: position 16,759,555 of record NW_028327174.1, on the reverse strand, counting down.
TACCTGCGTGAAAACTGACTTCGAAGTGTTCCTCAAGGAAAGCAAAGTGGTCCCCACGCTGGAAATGAGAAAGGATGACAGATTCTGAGACTGACTGTTAGCGGCTCGGCTGTAGGTGTGTCCCCCCATTCAAAATGCCTTTTAAAGCATTTGATACCTTCAAAGAGAAAATTCTGAAACCTGGAAAGGAAGGAGTGAAGAATGTCGTGGGAGATTCGTTGGGGATTTTACAAAGGTAAAGTTTCAATGCAAACTTCAGTTTATTTCTGAGCAGCTTCACGTTGCCAGTGCTTGAGAGATTTTGCTTAATGTTTCTAAAGCCATATTTTAATAAGGAGAAGGTGGGTCAGATGAGGTGGCTTCTGGAGCCCCCTGCAGCTCCAACACTATACCTAGGAAGAAAAAGATGCATCAGAATTATAATGTTGAATTAGGAAAATGCCAAGACATGCTTTCTGCTTATATAGCAGGATTAGCACTTACTAGACATGCTGATATTATATGGTATGTGTTTGGCATTGAATTAGAAAAGCCTCAGGAAAATAATATTTCATATTAATCCTATAGGAATGACAAATACGGTTATGCTTTGAGCTGAAATAATTTTTAAGAATTTATTCATTTTTTACTATAAAGGAAAATAAGATGTTTGCAAATCGTTTAGCTTGTTATATAAACTATATAAAGTGGTTCTTGATTGTGTAATTTTCAAAGAGAAGTGTAGTTACACCAATAATTTAAAGAAGGTAACAAAAAATTAATATTCTTTAAAGCAGAAAATCTTACAGGATTACAGTGGGAAAATGTAAAGTACTATCCTTGAATTGAATGTTTTTGTCCAAACAAGAATATAAATTTTTAAAAAAGTAAAATATATTATTGCAAGGAAAGTTTGCCATAAATGAATGAACTGATGTGACATTTTAATTTGTGATTTTTTAAAATAGACATAGTAAATGCCTTTCTAGGTTTTATTGATGAATGAATAAGAGTTCCTCATATATAGGTAAAATGACTCCCTTCATCTCTCTGATAGAAATAAATATGAAAAATATCCTTACTAGGATTTTTATGTGTTTAAATGATTATTTCTAGTCATGATGAGTGAAAATGTCACCTGGTATCTTCTTTTACTTTTCTATGTTATCTCTTAAATTTTAAAACATAAAGGACTACTTCTAGGCACACTGAGATTCATTCCATTTCTTACGCTTTATGACACACGGGCTCCTGTCACTGTTAAATTTCCTTGATGAGCTTTCACAGTCAAAGAACTGGGTTGGACACTTGATTAATATAGTGGTTAAAAGCAAAAGGGTTTCAGTCAGACATGAATTATCATGTACAGATGAAAACCTAGGTCAGTGAAAGCAGGATAGACCTGCCAAATACAGGGCATGATTAAAACGACCTGTTCTTTTACGAGTGTTTATCCTTTGTTGAGCTCTCCCCAGGTAATGCCTCATCATGGTGCTGTTCCTTTGATGACAAATGCAGAAGGGAGGTGAGATGCAGTGGTTTCCCTGGCATATTCAGGTGACGACAAAGGAATCTTGACAAAGTCAGGAATAAAAACCATGACTTGGCACCATTGCCACCATTATAATCATCAAACTCTGTGTCTTCATTTATAAAATACTTGACGAAGAGTACTTATGGATTTTCTTTTCCAGCATTAGGTTTAGTTGCTTTTTGGAAATTTAATTGCTTTTTTTTTTTTTTTTTTTTTTCAGTAGGAGATTTCTCCTGAGAGCTGGTATTGCTTTGTTTGATTAGACAATCCAGTTGAAGATCCTTTTGTTTACCAGTTGGTTTACTTAGGGATAGAACAAAATCGGTGATTTCCAAGTTGTGTGACCTCTGCCCAAAACTGAGCTCTGTGTGTAGGACTCTGAACACTTTCCTCAGAACTGAATTGCAGAACAATAGACAAAACAATAGACAAAGGGGTGACTGCCTTGAGAAGGCTAGATGTTAGCGTTTTTGTCGTCCCAGTTGTAGAATGACTCTGGCAAACAGAAAGCCAGATTCGAACCCCTTCTTTCAAACTCAGTCCCTACAGGGAAATTGTTGGCCACAGCAAGAACCAAAGGCATGCCTTGACCAGCCATCTAAGCCGATCCACTGCTCTAAGGCTCTTCGATAGGGCTCCATAATTAGGGTTCCTCCAGCAACCCCAGCTCCACCACACACTTGAGATTCCATATCAAGTGTCTGGGATCTAGTAATGGACATTCCCTCCCTTGTTGATTTTTCCCGTTAAACCAGTTGACAGTATCCAATGTAAAAAAATAAAATCACAAAGCACTGTTTTCTGTTCTGTAAGGGACAAGGACAAGCACATTTGGGAGTTAGAAACACTGACTTGTAACTTAGCGCGCAGGGTGAATTGTAGATGGCCCCTCGTGTCTGAGACTGGAACCACCATCTATGTGGAATTCTCGAGGTGCTTTTTAATCATGGAGTGTTCCTCTTGGTTAGAGGAGTGGCAAACGCACAGGGAAGCGTTTGAAGTTGGCACTTGACGCTGATTACAGTCAGGTGTTGTTAGGCTTCCTTGAGAACAGTCATTGATAAGAAGCAGCTGAACCATTTTATCATCTAAAGGTACAATAATATTTTAGAAGTGTAGGAAGAAAGACTGCACTCACTTATCATCCGGTATTGGAACAGATGGCATTGAAGGCATTAACTTTGGAAATGAATGTCCAGAAATTGATATACAGATTTATCCAACTTAAATAAGTGATTGTAACAAACACTATGGTCCAGGTACTGTGAACTGATTTAATTTTAACAACTCTATGAGGTGGGGCTGATCATAATCACCATTTTACAGATGAGGATGCTGAGGCACAGGGAGGTTAAGGAAGTTGCCCAAGGTCACACAGCGTGTAAGTGGCAGAGCCAGGTTACAGACCATACATTCTCTGCCCACCTTTCTCAGTCATTACACTATGTTACCTCTCTAATCAACTGCCTTTGCTCTTCCCACGTGCTGTCTTGAAATGTAACCACTCATGTAGGTTTAGGTAGTTATTTGGGCTTTAATGTAGCCAGCAACCTCTGGATCTTAAGGCAAGTACGAGCTTTCCTCCTAGTCAATTGTAGTACTGAAGACTGGTCTTCTTTTAAGTATTTATATTTTCCCTTTAAAGAGGTGGAACCAATCCCTAGGTGGTGCCCAGCCTCAGCACTGAGTGACTGTGTATTGAAACTCTGTACCCTGTCTGCTCTGTGGACAAAGGCAGGTATGTGAGAGTGGGCTCTGAGATCAGGTGAGCTTGGGTTCCCATTGCCGAGACGTGGGGCACTTTCTGCCAGCACAGCCCCAGGCACCTTGCTTTCTGCCCTTACCGCCAGGGTGACTCTATGAAAGCAAAGTCAGCACTTGTCTCTTCCCTGCTCAAAACCTCCCATGGTGCCCCACCTCAGTCAGAGTTAAAGCTGGTGCCCCTTCCATGGGCTTGGTTTGGGGCCCTGCCTGACCTGGAGAGCCTTGAGGAGTCTCACCGACTCATCCCTGACATCTCTTCCTCTCACCCCACTCCAGCCACACTCCACTGTCTTCCTGGAATTCCCTGGACCCAGTCCTGCATCAGCTTTTGTACCCTGGAAGCTTTTCTTCCAAATAGCCTGCTGGCTCTCTCCCTCACTTTCTTCAGGTCTCTTCTCAGAGGTCGCCTTCCCGGGGAGGACTTTCCTGACCATCCTATTTAAAAATAAATCTGACCTTGCCTCTGGCTCCCACCTAATTGCCATGGTTTTTGCTACTTTGTTTTACTCCACCTCTCTTTATAGGGAGAGTTTTGTAAAAGCAGAGCCTGAGACTTGGATTTGGATCCCAGTGGGAAGCTCTGGGGCATTACTGGCGCTGAGCAAAGGGGCCAGCCTGGTATGTCTCTGTATCAGTCAATCATTGAGTGTGGGCCACCCCAGCAGAGATGGGGGTTTATAATGGAAACCACTTAGCGGTGGGCGAAGGATGCAGTTGAGAGCTGCTGACGGCTCTGGAAGTGCGCTGGTCTGCGGAAAGGGACCCAGGGAGTGCATGAGTGTCTGTGGCAGCCCACTCATACTCAAAATTAGGTTCGCTCCATCTGGGTACAGCTTCTCTAAGACACTGTGGTGATCATTCCTGAGGAGCCTTCCAGAGAAGACTGATGGGATGCACTTCAACTCCCATGGCTCCACTGCTGCTAGCTTCCCTGAGGGGTCTGAACCCCTGGTTAGCATGTCCTCACCGCATCATGGTTGCTGTGTTGGAGTAAACTAAACAAAGTAGTATCAGGAGATGCCCCGCAGTGTCACCCGAGGTCAAACCGTATGTCTTCCTGCTCCCACGATGAAGCATCAGTCCTAACCTTTCCCAAAGATCAGGATCAATTACTCTTGCCACTCTGGTGCCCCCTGGCCTTGCCTTTTAGTCTTGGCATAAGAACCCCAAAATGACTGGCAACAATCATAGCTGTATATTCAGTGGAATTTCCATGGTATTTCAAAGTGCAAGAATTCTTCCTTGGGAATCAGGACTTCCAAACCCATAGAATCTGAAGTTGAAGGCATGAGATGTTCCTCAAGTGGGTTACTGGGCATGACGGTACTTCCACTCCTTGTTTCCAAGACTCTATTCTTATTCAACTTTATTATCCCTCCATCTCTCTCCAGCACATTTAGGATCCATTCCCAGGCACACTTTCCTGCCTCCTGCTGGTAAATGTTAGTCAGATCCTGCTTCTCTGGTGTATAGCCCCCTCTTCCGTGGCCAGGCCCAGTACGTGCTCAATGTGGGGTTTGGTTCTAGTTGTTGGTCTGGTGGCCAAGAAGGGAGGTAGGAACAGATTCTGAAGAGCATCAATGTTGTCTTATAAGTCACCTGCTGCATTTGAGGCTTTGCCTAATTTTCAAGTAAGGGGAGAAGGGACATATATACCTATCTTCCAACAAGGGGAAGTGGCCACTCTGTAGGTCCAGAGGATTCCGAGGAATTTAGGGTATAAGATGTTTGAGTGCAGGTGTCCCCTGATCCAAGTCTCAGGTGTCCTCTCATCGCAAGTTTTCAGGATCCCATTTCATATCAGGATCTCAGCTTTGGTGTAAGAGACCTACCTAAGCTCAGAATTCAACCTTCTCTGGGGTTCTGCTGGTTTTTTAAAACTAAGCTTTCGTTTTGGAAAAATTTTAGACTTATGGAAAAGTTGCAGAGATAGAACAGAGATTTTCTATACGTGTACTCCTTCCTTGGTTTCAACTGATGTTAACATCTGACATTACTGTGGTACATTGGTCAAAACTAAGACACCAACATTGATGAGTTACTAATTAAATGTCCCACTTTATTAAAATTTCATTACATTTTCCACTGATGTCATTTTTCCTGTTCCAGGATCCGAACCAGATACCACATTGCACTTAATCGTCGTGTCTCCTTAGTCTCCTCTGATCTGTGACTGTCTCTCAGCCTTTCTTGCTTTTCATGATTTGGACTGTTTTGAAGAATACTGACTGGCTATTTTGTAGGAAGCCCCTCAGTTTAGGTGTCTCTGATATTTTTCTTATGATTAGACTAGGATTGTGATTTTTTATTTTTGTAGGAAGGATACTACAGAGGCGACATGCCTTTCTCATCCCATGCTAACCTTGATTGCCTGCTTAAGGAATGTTCGCCAGGTTTCTCTGCTTTCCATACGCTATTCTTTGGAAGCAAGTCACTGAGTCCAGCCCACTCTCCGAGAGGATTCTGCCATTTTTACAAAAAAGTCTTGTGCCTAAACTTCAATTCTGTTTGCCCTCCAATTGCAGGAGAGAAGGGTCTCTTTAAATGGTGACAAGGAAGCAACCGACTCTTGCACTTTCCTTTAAATTAGTGATTGATCATCCAGGATCCTGTTATTTTCTCTTTTCAAAGTATCAGAGGCATTTAACAATAGCCGCTGAACTCCATGGAGAAATTATTGTTTCTCCACACCTCCCCAATCGCCAGAGCTATTGCATGGAGCAGAGTACCCCCTTCCACCTGCATTCCATCTCAGTTCGCCACAGGGGAAAGTCTTAGCATTCGCACTGGTGCCACACGCCAGGAACTGTCAACACCCCACCTGCCACCAGTGGCGGGGTCCTCATTGCCGGCCAGCTGGTGAGAAACCAAACTCCAAGATCTTGTTCTGCGAGTCTGCTTCCTACAACTGTCTCCTAGGGATGCCCCACCTCAGAGGCTCTGCCCAGAAGGCAGGGAACAGGGCCCCTCTGCTTTTGGGCTCTCAGCCTTCTCTCTTCCAACCATCTCTTATCTTCTCCTAATCCAGCAGTATATATTCTCGTCTGGGGTTTATTTTCTTTCTTTTTTTCAGTGTTTCCCAAATACCTTTACAATAACCAAATCCTCTATGTGCGTCTTAAAGTTTAGTGCAAGGACCATACCCTCAATGCCTACAGAGTGAAACAGGACCTTTTTTCTTTTTTTAACAAAGACACACTTGACATATTAACACAGACGTAGTCCCTACTTTGATGCGGAAACGTGTGATATCATTCAAAGTTCTTAGTTGCTTAAGCAGAACGCAGTTTAGTAAAGCATGTTAGGAAGCTCTCAGACCCTTTGGGGGGACCAAGTCTGGACGCTCCACTTCCAGGAAAAGGCAGGAGAGGACCTGTTGTATCATACCGCCCATGCTTGTCTCTATGTACGAATTAAGATTTGGTCCAGGGGTTCTGCCACAGCCGTCACAGCGGGATCAGCCTTCCACCTGCCAACCTTTGTGTCCCCGTTTCCCTTGCTCGCCACACTCTCCTCCTGTTGCTCCTTTTACCATCTAAATCCCACTTGGGTGCTACCGATTCACACACATCACGTCATCATGTATCAACGTCACAGCTGCACGAGAGCACAGAAGAAGAATTTTCTCTGCTGGTAAGGCAAGACTCAAAATGGCAAGGGGCAGTTAAGATATTGGGTATCTGAATGGTGGTTGACTATGTATTGTCTGTTTATTCCTACTCTAATCTTGTTTCCTCTAGTTCTCATAGAGATATATGTACAAAACATATTTTTCTTTTCTCTTCATTTTAACGGTAAGAAAAGCAACAGTGCAAGTGTAATGTTAAATGGCAACTGAGTTCAGTGTTGGAGTGACAATGGGGCAGTGGGGACTTTAGTAAACAGGAGAGCCACTTGTAGCCATGACGGAATGTGAGCTTCATAATTCCAGACCTTCAGATTTTTCAAAATAAGCCAGAAGGATTATAACATGTGAGAGCATGCAAACAGTCCCTTTTACATTTGACAGATGGTGTTCAGTTTGCCCACTTGTTTTTAAGAAGAGCGTAAACTCACTATAATGGACAGACTATAATCTGAACCTATAGAAGTCAGTGAAAAATCCTATCATCTGCTTAAAAGATGCCACAGAGTATCACCTCCTTAGAAGAACCACTTGAGGAGGAAAAGAGACGCAGCCAGCTGGCTGCACTGTGATGGGAAACGTACCTCTCCACCTCCACGTAGCATTTCATTAAGACTAAGAAACAAAGGAAAAGAAAAGAATCTGCAAATGAATTAATTTTCCACTGTATACCTTTTTAGCAAGCTTCAGTGACATCAATCTTAAGGTCAAACCTAACAGTGAGCTGGGTCATGCAATGGGGATGAAGTTCATTGATAACCTTCAGGAGGAAGCTGAGTGAAGCACCTTGTTGAAGACCCAGCCTCTTGGTCTTGGGCTGCCTCCCACTTCAGAGGACTTAGCTTCTTCATCTATAAAATGGCGAGCTAAAATCACTATCTACCTCATGGAGCTGTTTTGACATTGAAATGACTTAGCACCTATCAAAGTGCAACACGATATCCAGTATATCCAACATTTTAGCCGTTACCATTTATTTCAGTAGGAATAATTATGATGGTGACAGTAATGACATTTAGAAATGCAGGCTGCATCCTACTTCGTGTGTCTCTTTTCTTTCTTGGTACACGTTTTCTTTCCGAGTTCTGATCTTTCTTCTCCGCCCATGCTTCTTGCACTGTAGAAAAATCGATGGGACCAACGAGGAAGAAACTAACATTGAGCTGAACGAAGACGGAAGGCCGGTGCCGACGCCCAGGCAGAGCCCCACGCGCGGCGGCTGCCAGTGCTGCGGTGCTCCCAAGCGTTACATCATCGCCATCATGAGTGGGCTGGGCTTCTGCATTTCCTTCGGGATTCGCTGCAATCTTGGAGTCGCCATCGTGGAAATGGTCAACAACAACACAGTCTATGTTGATGGAAAACCGGAAATTCAGGTCAGTGTCAGTCTCCAGCGGGAGCACCTTTGGCCGTAGCTGTGCCAAAACTTTGTGAAAGAAAGCACTGCACCTCATTCATGGGGGTGACAATGTAGAGGGGCGTCCCTGTGACGGGCGCTGTGCAAGGTGATGGGGATAGGTGCTGGACGACACAGGCTGGCCCTTGTCCTCACAGAGACATATAAGCAAGTGTTGAGAATTTGGGGTTCTAGGTGCTGTGTTGGGGTGTTCAGAATGCTCAGGATCATATAGGAGAGAGGGCCTAATACAGAGTTTGATATTGTGGAAGAATTTCCAGAGAAATGGCTGGACCTGAAGGACGAGGAGGAATTTGACAAAGAGGGTTTTGGTGGGGTGGAAAGAAGAGAGGGAGAGAGGGAGGGAGGAGGGAGGAAGGGAAGAAGTGAGAGAGGGAATGGTGAGGTTAGAACTGAGACAGTAGTTCGTTTTTCCTGTGTTGTCGCCTTCTTTTGGCAGCCTGGTGAAGACTTATGAACCCTTCGTCCAAGTGATATTTTAAATTCTTAAAATTAAGTACATGGGATTATAAGGGAAACATATTAAAATACAGATATCAAAGTATTAAAAAATAAAATTTGCAATATAGAAACGTATGAGCTTCTGTCTGAGTACATTATATGACCAAATCTAGCCATGGGTCTAAACATCAGTATAATTTTAAATTTTAAACTATAAACAATAGTTTGAGGTAGTCATAGAGTTATAGGGACTGATAGCATGGCGGTGACTGTTGTCTACATTCGTAATCGCAGAAAATGCTAAATTTCAGTTAGTAATGAGTAGAAATTAAGATGCCGATTTTTAAAAATTTAAGTTCACAGGTCCACAGGATTTTATTCACAGAGTCGAGGTTAAGGACCCTGAAAGGGTAGAGTGTGGGGGTGAGCATCAGAAGATGCAGGCAGCGAGGTGAAAAGGGGTCAGATCACGTAAAGCCTGGTAAGCCACGTGGGGAGTCACGGATAGGCTTCAAGGAGAGATAATACCACACAATCTGTGCTCTGGAATGGTCACTATTCAGCCAGTGACCTCCCAATGGGTCGGGATTGATGTGAGTGGACACAGGAGGCCCCAGTTCAGGGGCTGTTGTAGTCATAAGTGAGCATACTCTGCCTGATGTGACTTAAGTGGTACTGTTTTTATGAATCACTGGAAAGATAGAAATCTGGTTTGCTTCTTAAATGATAGGCCTAGAATCATTGAAAAAGATGAAAATATATGCCCAGTAGATATGCAATAAATACATGTTTCATTGTACTAAACACAAGCCCTGGAATGACTCATGTGGAAATCCCTCCATTGGAAGAGAGGCCTCTAATAGTTGTCTGGTCTGGTCCCCGCCCACAACTGGAAAAACGTGTAGACCAGAGTTCCCCAAATTGCTGTCTATGAAGAAGGCGTCCTGTGAAATGGGAGCCCTCACTGTGCTGTGTTCCGTGAGGAACTCCGAGAGCAGCCGTGGGATGCTCTGTACTTCCTGGACTTGATTGCAGAATGCTTTCCTTTGCCACCTCTATTGTCGTTACCTGGACCAGTTGCTGCCAACCACCGATTTGGGAAAATTCAATTTCAATCCATTAAAAAGAAGTCCTTAGCTGACCTGTCGGGTTTTTTTTGTTTGTTTTTGTTTTTGGTTTGTGTTTTTAATCTAAGAGATTGTTCTGCTAAAAGAAAAGAACTCTATGGAGATTCTTCTCACTAGTCTCTTTTTGATGTCAGAGCTGAATCTGTACTAAGGGATATCCTAGATTTTGGGGGGAGTTAGGGGAGGGAGGGCAGTCAAGGTGTGGGGAACATGGCATGCATTTTTAAATAAAGAGTGGTGCATATTAGCGAGGCTTCCGATGTGTATCACATGCATTCTCCCAGCCTTTTGTGAGCAAGGCCAGCTAATTAAAACTTGTCTGCTGAGGCCCAGATCAAAACAAGATGCTCGTTTGCCTTTGTTTGTTGCCTGAAAAAGAGGCCTAGGTCAATAGAGTCTGCTCTGAGGCATACGGAAAAAGATTTTGATAAACAGGAGGAACAATGCTGGTGTGCGCTTTCTAGTTTCTATGGTTTTGCCCTCTGGAGCCTTTGAGAAATGGATTAAGATCTAAAATATACTTTATGTTGTCATTTTTGTTGGCTTCAAAAGGAGAAGTTGAGAAGCATTTTGGAAGTTGTAACACAACTCTGATTGATAGTAGGCTGTTTCCCTTTTATTCAAATAGAACAAAACTTAAATCTCAGCTAAGTGTGTTCAGCCTGATGACAAAGATATTTCACTAATTGCATTAAGAAAGGCTCTGGATGGCTGGTAATTTTGTTTGTTTGCTTTTTTATTTTGTGGGGGGAAATTGAGATATTTTGCACTGAGATAATTTTAAATCCTCATTTTCAAAAGAGTGCAAGAATTAAGCAGTATGAATAGACAGGTCTTACGAATATGTGGCATATATTTTATTGCTACTGGTATAAAAGATAGTTTTAGCTGATGTGTGAATAATCATTTGTAGTTTAATAATTATGAGTTTTAAAAGATGTGACTCTAGCATATGGTAAGCAAGAAGTAAATGCCTGAAGTTTGAGAAACCGCAGTTATTTCTCCTTACCCTTAGGAAAAGTCCAGACTCCTTCCCATGAATCATGAGCCCTGTAAGGTTAAGGGGATGGACTTTGGAACTGGCCAGACCTGGTTTCAAACTTGACTCTTGTTTATTAGGTCTGAGACCTTGAGCAAATTGCCTTTGTGTCCTGGTAAGGGATTGCTGGTTACAAAAGAATAGAAATTCCATAAAACTAGTTCAAGTTAAAAAGGGAATAACGGCAGGGCTATAGGGGATCTCATGAAAGTGAAGGGCAGAGTGCAGATCTGCTGCGTAAGTTTGTATGCTCTGTGCCCTGGACTGGGGGGGCCCAGCCTGAGCTGGGACTGAAATCCAGACTGTTCTCCGCCGTGAGGCAGAAAAGGAGTCTGTATGTAATTGTTTCCAAGGCATGAACAGAGGCCCTGCCAGGAAGGCCAGAGCAGAGCTGGACCTCATGGGGACTAGGAAATCCTTACTAAGGTCTCCAGGGTGCTCGCTCCTCAGGGTCTGTCCTCTGCTCCTCTCTGAGTCTGCTCCATTCTCTGGGTCTCTCCAGGGACTGTTTTCTTTCCTTTTCCGTGGTTACTCACTGCTCTCCAAAGCCGAAGTTCCTTGAGCCTTTGCCTTGCCAAGGAGGTGACTTACTTGTCCCTGACTGCAGTGGGGCTTGTTTCAGTTCTGTACTGTTTAACTAGAATCTCGGGGTTCAGACTGGCGAGAGAGGGGCAGAAGGAGGAGGAGAGACAGAGGCTGCCTGGCTGAGTCTGGCAGCACCTCCCTCTAGTGAGATGTCCACTCAGCAGAGGAGAGGCCCATGGTACTGAGGGGAGGGGGCGGATCCTTTTAGAAGGAAATGTGAGCAGGGAGACAGGAATCGGCATTTCTAACAATTCTTTGCTAACTCTCATTGCCCTTGTCGTGAAATGGGAATAGAAGGCCTGGTTTGTAGATCAAATGAGATAATTTGGTACTGATAATATTAAGTACCTATATTCGTTTCCTAAGGCTGCCATAACAATGGCCACAAACAGGGCAGTTTAAAACAAGAGAAGTCTATTATCTTACAGTTGTGGACATTAGAGTCCAAAATCAAGGTGTCAGTAGGATGGTGCTCCCTCCGAAGGCTCTAGGGGAGGATCCTTCCTGGCCTCTTGCAGCTGCTGGTGGTTCCAGGCATTCCTTGGCTTGTGGTGGCATCACTCCAATCTCTTCTGTGTCTTCAGATGGCCTTTTCCTATCTGTCTCAAATATCCCTGTGCCTTTCTCTCATAAAGACACATGTCATAGGATCTAAGGCCCAGCTCTATAATCCAAGCTAACTTATCCCAAGATCCTTGACTTTACTACATCAGCAAAACCCTTTTCCCATTTAAGGCAGCGTTCATGGGTTCCAGGGATTTTGTGTGTATATCTTTTGAGGGTCATTTTCACAGCCTAACACAGTGCCAGACACAGTGCTTGGCTTACACTAATGATTCATACTTGGGTCGTTTTGATTCTAATGGGGCTCAAGTGGTGATGAAAGCTAGTTCTCAGCAGGGCCAAGTGCTCCTCTTTGCTCCTCTTCATGTGTCAGCTCCTTCAGAGAATGGGCAGAAACACCATCTCCTCAGAGTTAAAGGCATGAGCAGGGGACAGTGTGGTTGGCACTCAGCCACTGGATGAAGTGGATTCCCCCTGCTTGGAACCTGGGTTATTCTGTGACTCAAGGCAAAGAAGTCTAGTCTCTACTTCCATAAAAGCAGAGGGAAGAACATAGTGTTTGGGGTCAGGCAGGTAAGAGGTCTCAATCTTGGCCTTCTTTGTAGCTAGTTGTAACCAATAACTTGTAACTAGTATGACGTTGGGCAAGTAAGTTACTCCCCCTAAATTTGAATTTACTCATCTACAAAAACAAAAACAAAAACAAAAAAAAGAAAAGAAAAAAGGAGCTAATAATAATTACCTTTAGTTGTTATAAAGGTTAAAGAAGGAAATATATGGAAAATGCCTTAACAAAATCATGTTTCTCTTCTGCTTGAATCTTCCAATGGTTTCCAGCTTTCTTTGAGCAAAAGTCCAGGTCCTTATAATGACTTAAAGGGCATTCATCGTTTGAGCCTCTCTTATTTCAACTCCTGCTCTCCTTTCCCTCACTCATTACCCTCTAGCTTTACTGACACCCTGCTGTTCCTCTAATATACAAGACACATCCCTACCTCAGGGCCTTTGCACTTGCTGTTTCTCTGTCTGAAAAGTTCTCCTCTCAAATAATGAATGCATGACTCAGTCCCTTCCTTTCTTTAAGGGCTTTACTCACAAGTTATCTCAGTGAAGTCTGTCCTGGCCCCTCTACCTAAAATCGCATGCGATCTCACTCCTACCTAATATGTTCTAGCCCCTTCCCTGCTTTCTTTTTTCTTCTCGTCCTCTCATCGCTGGTCACTATCTAACACACTATACTTGTTTACTATCTGCCATCCCTGCTGGCATCTCCACGAAGACAGCAATCACTGCTGTTCGTCACTGCCGTGTCCCCAGTGCCTAGAACAATGCGTGGCACATAGTAGCATAAAAATAAAAACTTGGTGAGGTGATTTGAATTAATGATCGTTACTCTTGAGCTTTAATGTCTCAATCGGCAAAATGGAAACTACAATACAGAGCAGGCCAATGTTACCTGTACTGTTATCTCCTAGAAGGCAAAGGCAATTCTTCTTTGAGTTTTTATTTACACCGTCTGGCACCTGACCCAGCACCCAGGAAGCACTAGGTGAATGTTGAATAAATAAGCAAATAACTAAGTAACAATTTGTGACAGGAAAGTAAACTGTCATGAAAGTTGATAAGATATAGTATATTGGTAATTAAGAACTCTTACTCCATAATAGGAATGCCTCGCGTTGTGATATCAGTCCTTTACAAAGCCATTCATTTGTTCATTTGGCAACTATTTACCTGCACCTTCTATGTTCCAGGTATTTGTTTTAGGTCCTGAGGCTGTAAAGTCAAAAGGACAAGGCTGCTACCTTAGAGTTGCATGCCACCCAGTGTGGGAAGCAGACACACGCGTGAGTGGCTAGTTTTAGGACAGCATAGTAGGGGTGGGTGCCCTGGCTGTACGACCAGAGGTCTGTGGAACAAGCACAGGAAAAAGTGACCCCATCAGTTCGGGGAGTTGGGGAGCCTCCTCAGAGGAAAGGACATTTGCAGAGAGTCCGAAGAAAATGAGTTACTGGGCCTGGGGAAGACAGTGAGGAAATGGACCCCTGCCTCAGACAACGGCATTTTCCGTGGCCCAAGCCTGTGGAAGGGCGTTTTATTGCTGTTGTCATTGTCACCGCAACAACTGCTGACATTTATTGAGTCCACATTGCATTACAGTGTTAAGTGTGTTAAATGCCAAATCTCTAAGCAGATGAATAACCTACTGGAAATATTGGTGCCATTTCTCTCCGTACATCTTGCGGGTATGGGTAGGTAGAATGAGTTTTATTACCTTTTCTAAGAAGTGAGGGACTTAAGACTCTCCTTCCTTTTGTCTTCTCTCTAAACTGGCTTTTGAATAACCCAGTAAATAACCGAGTAAGCTTAGAACTTATTTTCTGTTTTCTTCACAAGCTGCTTTACTTTCTTCGTGGCCTCATCATTATTTGGTATATATGAAGTCTGTCCATAAAGTACCCAGCCATGGAATAAGAAAAAATAAAGACATTTATTGAAGAAGATGCAAAATACAAGAAACATTGTACATAGGACAATGATGCCTCAGGCCCTTTCAAAGTAGGCACGTTGGGACCTCACACAGTTCTCCCAGTCACCATCAGCTGCCCCGTCATATTTCCCTGAATCTCACTGATGGTCTGAAATCTCTTCCCTTTCAAAGGAGATTTTAGTTTTGGAAAAAACCAGAAGTCACAGGGCACCAAATTTTGGCTGTAGGGGGGCTGAGCCACCTGGGAGAGTTGATGTTTTACAAAAAAACTCTGCACAAGACGTGATACATGAGTGGGAACGTTGTCCTGATGAAGCTGCCAGTCGCCAGTTGCCCATAGCTGCGGCCTTCTGTATCATCTGAATAGTTTCCACAGAGGGATGTTCAAGCTTAACACAAAATTTGATGTAGATTCATTGCTCTACTCAATCAATCATTTTAAAATATGACAGCCACACAGTACACATGCTCACTCTGACTAGTACAGTCATCATTGTTCATACATGCGCATTCCAGTCCACTCTTCCTGGCTGCCAGGTTACATCGATGTTGTACAAACTGTTCTCGTTATATTAACAATGGTTAGACTCTTTCTGGACAGACCTCATATATCTGCATATAGATACATCTGTTTGGTGTATATATATACCATATATATGTATCATTTCCTTCTGATATATAGTATATATTGTATATATTTATATTTGAACATATACATATATTTAAATTTGAGCACATTTTCTTACCACAAGGTGAGCTCTTTTAGAGTAGGTATTCTGTTGTGTTCACTGCTATATCCCAAGCACACAAGAGGCCCTCCATAAATAATTGTTGAATAAAGGAAGGAAAGAAGGAACTTGTGGGGTTATCACATAGGAGCATCAGTTAAAAATGGTGGCCAAGTGTTTTCTGACAAACACAACTGTATCTGATTTCTTGTTTTCAGAGAGCACAGTTTAACTGGGATCCAGAGACAGTGGGCTTTATCCACGGATCTTTTTTCTGGGGTTATATTGTGACACAGATTCCAGGTGGTTTCATTTCAAACAAGTTTGCTGCTAACAGGTAAGATACACCTATGTAACATGAGTGCTGCATGGACCATAACATAGCTTTGTACTTGTACCAAGTCTGCAGAGCTGGCTCTCAATTTGGGGTACAGAATGAAAGATAGGATCCATGCCAATAGATGTGATTCACAGATATCAATACCATGTGATCCTGTTCTTGAGTCTCTTTTTATTTAATCTAATTTATCTTGCACTTTTTAAAATGATAAAGCAGCAAAAAGAACAATTGACTCTGAGTCAGGAGAAATAGTTTCTGGACCCTAATTAACTCACTTGGTGACCTCTACTGAGTCACCTTCCTTCCTTCTCTGGTCCTCAGTTTCCACACCTGTGAAATAAAGCATGGATTAGATTGTGGCTGAGCCCCTTTGACCAGTAGCATTCTGTGATCTTATGTAAATATCATCCAGTACCTTACAGGTTTTGTCATCCGTGTGGTAGGGACTGGCCTCTCGATTGCAAGTTGTCTTTAATGTCCTTGAGATTCCACAGTTAGGTGTTTGGGCAATTAAAAGTAGCCAGGACAGAATGAGGTGCCACAAGAAGCAGTGAGTTCTGTTATTCAAGGTATTCAAGCAAAAGAGGATGGCCACTCGGAGGGGAGGCAGGGTGTCTAGGTACCAGAAAGGAGAGCGCTAAATATTTGCCTTCCAGTTGTGTGTTCTGTGTGACTTTACATGCATGGATTTTGTAAAGTATGCATTTTACAAAGCAGTGTTTTTTTTAAAAAAGATTTTATTTATTTATTTTTAGAGGGAGGGGAAGGGAGGGAGAAAGAGCAGGAGAGAAACATCAATGTGAGAGAGAAGCATCCATCAGTTGTCTCTTATGTGCCCATTGTGGGCTGAACCTGCAACCCAGGCATGTGCCCTGATCAGAAATTGAACCTGCAACTTTTTGCTTTGCGGGATGGTGCCCAGCCAACTGAACCACATTGGCCAGGGCTAAGGCAGTGTTTTTCAAATTCTAAAACACAACTCTTTAGATGGTAATAAACTCAATACAATTATTTACCAGTGAGCATTTTCTAAAAGAAAGAGATAAATAGAAGATAATTAAATAGAATAAAATAGAATAGAAAATACCTTAACTCATTGCACATTTAAGTTTTGGTGTTTGAAATTTGTTTCAGTTACATTTTCTTGTATGAGTATGTATTGAGCTGCAATATAAAATGTGTTTTCTTTTATGGGTCAAGGTAAAAAAGTTTGAATGGCACTACCACAAGATCTAAATATGTATAAGCATGACTCTATTTACTTATGTTCTTACTTAATTTGTCTTGTCTTATTGCTACTTACCTATTATATTCTTTTTAAAAAAGTGATAAACATTGGCTCTTGTGGTCTCTGAGGGTTACTGCTTACACTTCTGCCTTAAAAAGAAATCATGCATAATTTCCTGC
This sequence comes from Furipterus horrens, assembly GCF_987537825.1. NCBI lineage: Eukaryota > Metazoa > Chordata > Mammalia > Chiroptera > Furipteridae > Furipterus > Furipterus horrens. Next base: position 16,742,514 of record NW_028327174.1, on the reverse strand, counting down.
CTGTGAAATGGGCTGAAGCATCATTAACACACATGAGAAAGGAAGAAAATGCTGCCCGCTCTCTTTTCTCAGGATGTGCTGGTCAAGGCAGGGAGGAGAAGGCAAGAGGCCCGGGGCTGAGACAGGTCCAAAGCCTGTCCTGTGCTTGGCTGGTCCCAGGACACAGCATGCTTCCCAGATGGTCTGTATCTCCTCCTGGTAAAGTGAGAGCAGATTCGTGAAGCAGGGGGCACAAACCAAATGTGCACAAGTCACGAGGTCATAGTCAGAATACGTCAGGTGGATAGAACCAAGCAGAATGATGGGTCTCCAGCAACCTTACCTCATGCCAGTTAATCACCAGTGTCAGGACCTCATCCAGGCAGGACATGCCCCTATTTGCCCAAAACATGTCCATACTTGTGCCATGGACTGGAGCTTGGAAATCAAAGCAGCCCAACAGTCTAGTTTGAGACACACCTGACTGTACACATCTATTTTTCTTTCTATTAATTTCCATAGTGATCTTCCATGATCTGTTAGGTTCATTTCTGATATTTAACTGAAGTGCCACATCTGTGAGCAGGTCTGCCCAATAACATAGTATTTTGGTCCCTCAGGGTCTTTGGAGCCGCCATCTTCCTAACATCGACCTTGAACATGTTCATTCCTTCTGCCGCCAGAGTGCATTATGGCTGCGTCATGTGCGTAAGGATTTTGCAAGGTCTGGTGGAGGTAGGAGGTTCTTTCCTTAACTGTTTTTGATATCACTGGAGACAACACGGTCCTTTAGAATATTCAGCTTCTGAAGGAAACTCCTTTTACTCAGTTTTCCTATCTTCCAACTTGTATTACTATCTCAACTCTTTGGTTATGACTACAGTTATGAATACTTTAATTTAAAAACCTTGTGTAATTCCAAATTTAAACACAACAAAGGACCATTTCATAGAGTTCAGAATTTCAGCTGAGTGAAGAATGATCTTGGAGATTGTCTAATCCAACACTTTTCATTTAATAAATGATGAAACTAAAGCCCCAGACCTACACTTCACATGGCAAGGGCTCTTCCCACTGAAACAATTTAAGTGGATTTATTAATAAATCTATAGTTCTTCAAGAGTATAGTCTTACACAGAGATTTAACGTGGTAGCATACTATAGCCAGAGGACTTTGCCAACCCCCAGCTCTGCCACTGTAGTGTAGAAATAGTTGGAGACAGTATGCTAACAGATGGGCGTAGCCGTGTGCCAAAAACCATAAAAACACAGAACCTCATTATAAGCAACAATATCTTTAAGATCTACCCTGGCTGGTTTGGCTCAGTGGATTGAGCGTCGGCCTGCGAGCTAAGTGTCGCTGGTTCGATCTTCCAGTCAGGGCACATCAGAGAAGGAAAACTCTGACTCCAAAAAACCTCCGCTGCCTTGCGGCATACCTCTTCAGGGGAAAGGCTAAGGGAGTAAACCCCGACAGAAAATCCGGAGCCGGAGTCCCTAAGGCGGTTTGACGTTGTAGTCAACACCGGCAACTCCTGCGGCGCACCTGAAGCCAAGCTGTATTGACTCCGTCTTTCCCTTGGACCCTTTAGCTGCGAAGAGAGGGGGGGTCTGCTGCATGGGCAACAGCAGACCCTCCATATCACCCTGCCCAGGCTCTGTAGCTTCAGCTTCACTGGAGAGGACACTCCAGCGTCATCGCAAGATGTCGATTCAACACGGGAGGAGACAGATACCATGTCACTCCCGAGTCGGACTGCACAGCCATTCTCGGCGGTGCAGATAGACTCTTAAGAAGCTACACCATCGTCTCTCGAGACGGACGGCTGCCGCCGCCGCCGACGACAATGACGATCTTTAAGATCATGGGTTTGATGTGCTAGTTACATTTTTTTCTGAAGCATGGTAGAATATATATGTCACATTGCATTAAAAAGTGTAGGTGGTTATAGCTCCTCAAATCCAACTCTAGTCTCACTAGAGTGACATACACCACATTTTTGAAAACACTGATATGGTGGAAAGAGCATGATACTGCAGTCATGAAGACTAGAGTCTAGCTACTCAATGGCTCTGACCTCAGATTTCTATGTCTTGAAATGAAAGGGTGGGCCAGCTGATTGCAGAAGTCCCTTTCTATAGTGATGTTCTGTCTAATATGAAATAGAGAGACCCTCTCCCCCATTCTCCATCATGCTTACCTTTGAAGTGGCATTCAAATCTCAACATCTGTGCTGCCAGTCAAAATAGCGTGCTATTGAGTGCCTATAAATTGGGCTTTTATATTGTAGCCTGTGTTAAAGATGCAGGATCCACATTGTAAACACAAACAGAAACGAGTCAAATCAAATGTTCTATTTTCAACCATTTTGCCAGGGTGTGACCTACCCAGCCTGCCATGGGATGTGGAGTAAGTGGGCACCACCTTTGGAGAGAAGCCGACTGGCCACGACCTCTTTCTGTGGTAAGCGCATTAGAATCCTAACAAGTTTCATTTGAGAATGCTTAGGCTTCAAGTGAAGAGCCTGCTGAACAGAACCTATTTTTTTCACATAACAGAAATCCAAAGGGGAGTGGTTGCTGGTGGATGCACAGCTGAGAGGTCTTTACATCTTTAGCTTCTCTTGTCTTCAGAAACCACATCCGTCCTCTTGTTTGCAGCTCAAGAGCATCTCCATCCCCACTACTGACCTTGTATCAACTCCAGAAAAATATAGAATTTCGCCCCAGTTGATCTTCAGAATTGTCAGAGCCTTGACCTTAATTTCCTTGGAGGGTTTATTTAAGGCCTTTCATTCTGATTCACCAGGAAAACAAGCATGACTAACGCCACTTCCCATTCTTAGTGCCTTTATAGCCCTAACAGGGTTGGTTTAAGAAGTGGTTTGACTTTCCAGGGAAGGCACCTGATCGAAGTCACAGGCTTCATTGCATTTCCCTAAGGTGTGGCCTTGGTTTCAAAGAATGGTCATGAGAAAATGCCATTAGAAGGAAACCCAGGCTTGGGGCTAATTGGTTCTTATACTGGAAAAAAAAAAAAAAAAAAATTTGGAGTTGAGGAGGACTTTAGAAAACATTTAATTCCAGCCATTGTTAAATAGAGGTAAAGGAGGGCGATGTGTGTGTGTGTGTGTGTGGGGGGGGGGATATAAATTCTCACAGCAAGTGAGGACAGAACTGGGAAGTCTCCCACCCCCAATTCAGCCATTCTCCACTCTCCACGTTATTCAACAAGCGTTCGAGGGCTTCCTCTGCCCTCCGTGGTGGGCACACAGAGGGATCGAGACACAGTCAGCTCCCCTGGTCAAGGTGGGTAAAGTGTCTTGTTGGGATGCACTCAGCGGCTGTGAGTGGGCGTGATAAGAGACTCCATGCAGCGTTGTCCGGAAGGAGGAGAAAGAATTTGTTCAATAGACAGGGAAGAAGGACAGTTTCAAGTCATAAAATTTCCCGCAGGAAAGAATGCTTCTTACTGTGAGGAATTCTAGGGCATTTTTGAGTGGGTGAGGCAGGCCTGAATAACTTAATAGTTCAGCTTAAATGTTTTGGATTCCTGCAGACCTGGGTTGCTGTCACTCACATCTGTGTAACCTCAGGCAACTTACCTCCCCGCCTCCAGCCTTGGTTTCCTTCTTGTAAAATGGGGGTGATATTGGTACCAAGGTCATCAGGTTGAAAAGACAGTTAAATAAAATCACGGGTCCAGGATACTCAGCACAGTGCTGGGCACACAGAACACACTCAGGGCATCTTAGTGGCCGGCTATCCCCTGACCCTCCCTGTCCTGGCCATCTCTCTGCAGCGCCTAGACAGGAGCCTTCCACCCCTCACTCCCAGGGTGTTCAGTCTGGGGAAGAAGACCAGCCTCTCCACACATAAACAATGGATTGGGTATAGCTCTTTCTGGAATGTTCTGGAATGCTTGCCTTATTGCTTTGAGGAAGTCTGAGGTTAAAAAAAAAAAAGTGCACTGTCATTCTATACATGAGAGTAGCAGCAATAGTTGGTGTTTGAGCAGCACTCATTACAGCCTACAAAACATCTTCACATACAAGGGTTATTTGCTCCTCAAGTCAGTCATGTGACGTAGAGGTTTCATCCCATCTTCTTCCTGAGGAAGATGGTTTAGGAGATTGAGAGACTTCCCCAGGTGTCAGGATGCCCAGATTTGGGATTCCAGGTTGGGCCTGTCGTAGCCAGTCATGCTCAGTTTGGGAAGGTGGGATTTAATCTCCTTCTCTGGGATTCCCCAAACCCCCATTTCCTGAAGGTCTTCCTTGACATTGCATTCTGGGCTACAAAATTGCCTTTTGCTGCTCACTTTTTCTGAAGCAAGACTTTTTTCCAGTCACAGCCCAGAGGGAATTTCAGATAGCTATTTTTAAAAAAAATTCAGTTAATATTCATTGGGAGTTTGCAGGGCTCATGTTTCTGCAGCAGTCATTGCGGAGCTGCAGGGGACAGTGGAGGCCAGGCCACCGCCTGTGCCCTCATTATCTTGTCTAGACAAGATAAACAGCCACACACAGGTAGGTATGTACCAGGTTAAGTATTTACAAAGTCAGATATAAACTTAAAAATGTACTCATTCAGGAGGTGGATGGTTCATCCTGCCATCAAACTGTTCCCTGATTTTAAAATATCACAACTCTTAAAAGCATGATCCTTTACTAGTTTGAAGTCCTTTTTTTAAAGATGCAGGTGATAATCCTTCTCAACTGTGAGCTCTGAAAGGCAGATCCATGTTTCTTTGCTTGCCGTCTTTAGCACGCAATATTGCTCCTGGTTGAATTTTTCAGACTTCTCTTGGGTTTTTCTCATCTTTTTATACCGTTCTGTCATTAATTTCAAATTGCTGTGCCTGAACAATCTTGGTCTAATCCCTCCATGGCACTTGGATGAAGTTCAAGGGCTCTCTGGTGACCTTTTCCTCCTGGAAACCCTGTGTTAAGGGATGCTGAGAGTCTGCCTGTCTCTCTGCAGGGAGGCATTCTGGCTCCTGCCCAATTTGACCCAACCACATGAACTCCAAATGGGTAGGAAGGGCTTCCATGACGATTGGTAAGTATCTTTTAATCTTTTCTTGTTCTAGGTTCCTATGCGGGAGCAGTGATTGCCATGCCCCTGGCGGGAGTGTTGGTACAGTACATTGGCTGGGCCTCTGTCTTTTATATTTATGGTGAGTGATTTGACTTCAGGAGTTCCCATGGGTGACTCATAGAGGTGGTATTTGACTGTATAATGGGATAAGCTAAGAGTTTACTCTATGAAAATAGAGAGTACTAACCCAGGTTTATCATATGAAAAAAATACTTGTTTACCTATGATTCATTTAACATTTATATTAAAGCTGAGTTTCTTAATAAGCAGAATATTATCTTTCTTCAAATATCAGTTAATACCCTAGCTGCTGTGGCTCAGTGGATTGAGCGTCGGCCTGCAAACGAAGTGTTGCTGGTTTGATTCCCAGTCAGGGCACATAACTAGGTTGCACGTCAGGTCCCCAGTTGGGGGTGTGAGTGAGACGCAACCATCTCTCCATCTCTTTCTGCTTTCCCCTCTCTCTAAAAATAAGTAAATTAATTAATTAATTAAATTAAAAATGAAAAAGACTGCAAGCCTTGTATAAATAAAGCAGGTTATGAGGATAAAAAAAAATCAGTTAATAACAACAAAATATGTCCTCCTAGCTGAACATAGTACTATTTGAGAATATTTTGAAAATTGAAAACTTTAGAGATGGAAGAAAATGAGACCCTATCATCAAGCCTTTTGTTTTTTAACTGCAGGTATGTTTGGCATTATTTGGTACATGTTTTGGCTGTTGCAGGCCTATGAGTGCCCAGCAGCTCATCCAACAATATCCGATGAGGAGAGGACCTATATAGAGACGAGTATAGGAGAAGGAGCCAACTTGGTTAGTCTAAGTGTAAGTATCAAAGGATAGAGGAAGACTTGCCTCTCTCTTCTCTGTGAGAATTTCTCTTGGTGATTATGTTGTCCTTTAAAAAAAAAAAACATGTAAACTGATGGTTATCAGATGGGAAGGGGGTTGAGGGGCTGGGTATAAAAAGTGAAGGTATTAAGAAATACAATTTGGTAGTTACAAAATAGTCATGGGGATAAAAATACGGTGTAGGGAATATAGTCAATAATATTGTAATAACTACGTGTGGTGCCAGGTGGGCATTAGACTTTGAGGGGAAAAATCACTTGTAAATTATGTAAATGTCTAACCACTATGCTGTGCACCTGAAACTAATATGAAATAACATTGAATATCAACTGTAATTGACAAATAAAAGAAAAAAAATGACATGTCAATATATTCATTAAAAATCCCACGGTATTTTTATTCCCTAGAAATTTAACACACCATGGAAAAGATTTTTCACATCATTGCCAGTTTATGCAATCATTGTGGCAAATTTTTGCAGAAGCTGGACCTTTTATTTGCTGCTAATAAGTCAGCCTGCTTATTTTGAAGAGGTCTTTGGATTTGCAATAAGTAAGGTAAACACATGGATGCTTCAAATGTTCCCAAACTTTAAATCTCTTGCTTCTACTGAGAAAAATCTTTGCATGTTAACATAAATTGCTGATTATAATTTATAATCCTGGAGGTCAGACAAGTCATACATTCTGTGCATAGTATACATAATTATTTAATTTCTTCTTAGTAAGGATCAGAGCTGTGGTAAGCTGCTTCTTGAAGATTTATGTTCTATACAACCTCAACGTGTTTTTGAAGCTAACTGAAGGATGGCATATTAGACAGGATAAAAAGATTTAACAGCGAGAGGGGTTCTTTTCTTCTAAAAATTACTCAGTGAATAGCAATAAGAACCTTAAAGCTTATTTTGCAGATCATCCTAGTCTCCATCCACTGCCTTGTACAAGAGCCTCTTTTAATGTTCACCAGCCATTGTCTTTAGGTTGCCTTTGTTTCAGGGAGGAAGGGTGTGAAATGTGAAACTTAAACCATTATCATAAAATAATTAAGCCTCCTTCTACGAGGGAAGAAGAGCAGCCTAGTGGAGGTAGTCGTCTGCATAGCTGCAGGCATCGTCCAAAGTGATCAGGGGAGAGCTGACTTCGTCAAGTCATGGGGGTTCCATCCATGAACATTCACGCTGTGCCAAGTGCTTACCTACCTTGTACCAGGCCTTCTGCAGGGTGGTGGGGCCTCTGGGATGAATAAAAGTCATCTCTGCCCTTAGGGGGCTTCCAATCTGGGGAAGGAGACAATTAGGTCTGCCCTTAATTTACTTATTCATTGTTTGTTTATTACAAAATGTGCGCCTACCTGGATCCCATATCATTAGATGATTGGTTTTGGTGGTGACGTGCTGGGCAGTGTAGCTGGTGGGAGCAGGGAATTAGGGAAGTGCAACTCCCAGAAGTGGCCAAAAATAGCTCATTGTTTCTTTTCATCCAGGTGGGTCTCTTGTCGGCACTCCCACACATGGTTATGACCATCATTGTACCCATCGGAGGACAACTGGCTGATTATTTAAGAAGCAGACAAATTTTGACCACAACTGCTGTCAGAAAAATCATGAACTGTGGAGGTACCGTGGATTTCATTGGTGGTTTAAGCAGCTTTTACAGAAAGAGATGAAATTGAACTGCAGAACATACTTCGGAGGTTATGTCTAATCTCGGGAAAGGAGACGAAAAGCCCCTAAGTCTGTCCCCTAGTAGATACTTGAGTGTCCGTCACACCCTTGCCAAGTGGTCACCCAGCCTGTACTTGGGCAACCTGTCATATGACAGATTAGCTGATAAATCAATACTCACTTGCAACTGCAAGAGTGCTTCTTTCATCTGCAATTAAGCTAAAGCAACGCAATTTCCTGTTAGAAATCTGTTTATTATTTATCTTTCCCATACATTTTCCACATACAGAGTCCTTTTCTTGTGTAGTTTATTCCCTTATCTCTGTCTTTCCTTTCTACATATACACACATTTTAGTAAGAAACATAAAAACAGTTTCTCTGAGTAGTCTTCTTCCCTCCCAACATATACTTGTGCATGGACTGCACACGCACACACACTATCCTCTCTCCTGCTTTATTTAGCTCCTGCTTTGTTTTAATTTTGCAAAGACAAAGTGGAAGTGGGGTGAATTTCCAAAGGAGGCAGATAGAGGTAATCATGAATCCTTACAATGTATTTGACTGTTCATCTTATTAAAACTCTACATTATCTGATTATCTCTTTGGTTTTACTTTAAAAATGAGCATTTATTAAATGCTTTCTGTGCCAGACATGAAGCTAAGTTCTTTACACGTATTATTTTATTTATTCCTCATAACCACTCTGTGGAGCAAATGCTATTATGAAACCCGATTGCAGTGAAGAAACTAGGGTATGATAGAGTGACTTGCTCAAGTGGCAGATCAAGTAGAAAACCCTGAAAAAGGCAAAAACAGATTTTCCCCTGTCATTTTATATTTTGACAGAATGGATAGCGAGGGCCGGATCCTGGGAGGCCTTCTAAACATAGGTAGGACTTGAGTTTTATTTGAAGTGCAGTTGAGCGGCAAATGGAGGGTTTCAAGCAGGAAAAGGGACAGGATCTGATTTACATTTTCAAATCTGAGTAGCTGAACATACAACACAAAAGTAGAAGAAGGGGATCAGCTAAGAAACTATTTCAGTTTTTCTGTCAAGAGAAAATGGTGACTTGAACTGAAGTACTATCAATGGAGGTGGAGAGAGGTGGATGGATTTCTAAGTTCTCTGAGCCTAACTTTCTTCTTCTCTAAAATCTAAATAATAATATTTACCTCAGATGATGGTTATAAAGGTTAAACATGACATCATAGATATGCACCTAGCATGGATCCAACATATGTTAGTGCCCCCTTTCTTCTCCTGTGTTCAAGACACCGACAAAACAGAAGTTTTCCAAAGGAGATGTTCAATAAATATCTGCTGTTCAATTATATTTCCCATGGCCAAAACGATGCTTCCTCTAAACCTGGAACCTGAAAGAAGATTCTGGATTAAACTAGACTTGCATAACCTCTTTTAAAGATAGATGTCCTTTAGATGCTAAACCTATTTTTATAAGAATGTCTTGTTCATATTCAATTTTGCTCCAATCACCATGGCCATTGTTTCTCCATGAACAGAAATGTCCGTGTTTGCTGCTGTGGGTGAGAACTCTCAAAGTTAAGTACTACCAAAGTGCTCACTGAGAGTAAACCTCTTCCCCCTGCCCCTCCCCCAATCCTCCTTCTCCTTTTCCTTCTTATCAGAAACTAGAAGGCATATGTGGAATCTCACCAGCCCCAATTTAATCTTAAAAAAACAAACAAACAAAAAACCACACACACACACACACACACACAAACAAAAAAGTCTTCACATGTCTTTTCATGTCATTTTATATTTTGACATAACGGATACAGTGAGCTCTACATAGAAAATTAAAAAAAAACCCAAAACATGGCTGTCCTTTTTTGCTTAAATTCAGAGATGGGAGACTAGAGATAACTACATGAAGACAGAGTTTTGTGCCATTGCTGAATAAACCAGATTGATATGAGTATGAGGAAGCACTAGTGTGATCATCTAGAGAATTTTAGTTGGTTTCATATTTTCTAAGAAGAAATATAGAGGACATTTTTCATCTGAGAAAGATCACATATGCTTGGAGTTGGTCACCTTCTCTTTCTGTGGGCAAGAAATATTTGCTGCCAGAATCATTTAAAGCAAACAGATCACTTTCAGACATGATGCTCTATTCTAGTTTGAGTCAGGGTGCATTTCCAAGATCCTCAAAGACACTTGTCACATCCTCGAACCTCCCACTGTAGTCATGTTAAGTGTGACTAAGGTAAAAAATTAGAGTCTGGCTAATCAGTGGACTGTATGACTTCAGGTTGTTCTAATATAAAATGAAAAAATTTGTCAGCCATCTAAATCTTATTTTTTTCTCTTGTCAACTCTAAACAGGTTCACTTTCAAGAATCTCTTTATTGCTCCTGAAGTTCAAATTTTACCCTTCAGCTCCTGACACATACATCCTATTTCTAGCATTTTCACTATAGACAGGGACCATTTAGGTTCTTAAATGATTTTTCTTTCTCTGGAAATCTACTATTTAGCAAAGATCTTTTTTTGTTTTTCTTATAGATGAATAAATGTATCACTTGCAAGTTTTATTCTTCACACAAGGTCTTTGTTAACTTTCTGGTGCAACCTTTGTTAAGAACATTGAGATAAAAGAAGTTTCATCCACATGCCTTGTTATTTAAGATAGGCCATTTCTAACACATGTATAGTTAGCAGTTTTGCCCTATGTATAAATTAAGTTTCTGAAACAAAATGAGTAGCAATGATTTGGGAGCAATGATATCAAGCCCATATTTAAAAAACATCTCTGGCCCATGATTTTATTGATCCTTTGTAGAGGACCATCAGAAATAAATATTGATGCTTGCTCTGTTTCTATGATAATTTTGAGGAAATGAACTCAGAAAGGTAGGTGACTTACCAAGCTTTACAAAGAGTGCTTCTATTTCAACTTAATTGCCTCGATTCTTCTTTTTGTTCTTTTGTATTAGTTCATTTATTGAGTGTTCACTACATCTTAGCCAGGCTCTATACTGTATGCACAGTACCTTCCCTGGAAAATGTCACAGTTTTGTGGGAGAGGCAGAAACACAAATGACAAATGACGGCAATGCTGAAAAGTCCTATAAGATAAGTCAGAAAAAAGAGATGTCAGCTTCACTGGTGGGGAGTGCAGGGTTGTCAGAAAAGCTTCCTAGAGGAGGTAATATTTGAACTGGACTTTCAAGGGTAAGCTTTCTCCAGAAAAAGAGAAATAAGTGGCGGGAGAGGAGTACCCCAGGTGAAGGAACAGCCCGTGGAAATATACACTGGGTGTTAAACAGCGTTGCGGGTAGGAAATAGCTCGTAGTTCTGTGTGACTGCAGTGGGGGCCTTTCTGTGGGCCAGGTGGGGAGCAGGGATGGGAGGGCTGGCAGAAGAGGGAACAAGAACCACAGGAGGGACTTGTTATATAACATTATACTAATAATAGGGAGCTCTTGACAGAAGTTTTAAGTCAAGGGACAGTGAATTAGATCTGTGGTTTAGAAAGATAGTGATGTGGAAAATGGAACAGAGGAAGAAGACCTGGGAAGACCAATAACGAGACTATTGACGTGTTCCAGGTGAGAGGTAAGGGGGCCCAGGGCTAGGATTGTGGCAGAGGCAGAGAGAGCAAGGTTGGTTCTGACATATTTCTGAGGCTGAACCCCCAGATTCTTGTGAAAACACTAAGAAAGAGGAAGAGTTTGAAGTTTCTGTGTTGGAGTTCTGGTTAGCATTTGTTGAGCTGTGCCCATGTACCAGGAACTGCACGCAATACCTTAAATACCCAACTTCATTTAATCTTTGAGTGCCCTGTAAGGTTGTGTTATTAGCTCTATTTTGGGAGATGAGGAATCTTCGAGGTGAAGTGACTTGTCCAAAGTCACCCAATGAGTGATTTTGAGGTGGAATCTGAACCCAAGCCCATCTGACTCTGAAGTTTGGGTTCTAAACACAGATGGACAGAAGATTAATTTAGAGAAGAAGAAAGAGCATGGTAGTGGTGGTTCACTTTGTTTATGAGGAACAAATAAGAGAACAGAGACTTGGTTTGGGCAAGTTGTCTTTGAAGTACCTACAGTACAGTCATGTGGAGATGTCTGGAGTCGGCAGACAGTCTTCAGAATGACGCGTCCTTGTCTTCCATTTGCTAGGGCACTTTCTACCTGGAAATGGTACTTACATGGCCATTCTGTCTGCTCTTGGCTGAGTGTGTGTGTGTGTGTGTGTGTTTTGTTTTTGTTTGCGAGAGGAGCATCTTTAGAATGTCCTCATCCTGTTTGGTGGTGCTGGAGTCACTTATTCCGAATGAAAGGAACAGAAAGTACTTTTATCCTGCTGCGTTTTCTGTACAAATATGTCATAGCTTTTAGACGGAGGCCTGAGAGCTTGGTGAACTTCTGAAAGGGAAGAATGTTGCTTTATGCTTTTTGCTTCAGATATTCACGATAACTTTCTGGTCACTTTCAGCAATCAATGTTAGTGTGTCATTTTTTTTTTTGTGTGTGTGAGAGGCCGTAACATAAACGAAGGGGACACATTCACAATATAAAGGAGAGTTTTCGTGTTAGAAACGGCAGGGGTAACGACCCATGAAACAAATGATAATAAACCCCCTCACCCCAGGGCTTTACTGGAATCTAGTGGACCACCTGGTGTTCAAGGTGCACAGGATAATGTCAGAGGCTCGCAGAACACCTGGGTGATAGTAATAAGGCCACGTAGTCAAGAATCACAGGGAATAATATTGTAAGCACTATGCCAGAATGTGTGTACTGAAAATTAGGCTCATGGAAATATTAATAGATTCTTATTTAAAAAATGCATGAACTTGGGCTGAGTGACATGACATGACATTTTTTTCCCTCACTGTTTCCATTTGCAGGTTTTGGCATGGAGGCAACCTTACTCCTGGTGGTTGGTTTTTCCCATACCAAAGGGGTGGCTATCTCCTTTCTGGTGCTTGCTGTAGGATTCAGTGGTTTTGCTATTTCAGGTAAAGTATCCTCTAGGTTTCCTTTTTTTTTTTTTTCTACAGATCCAGCAAGTCTTAGGAGGAAAAAAGAAAAAATATACTGGATCATCCTCCCGGAGTAGGCAGGCTATTCCTAAGGAGTGGGGTCACTGGCTAGAGAATTCCATCTAGTGGAGATGATTTTGTAAGTTCTCTGAGCCCAGTGAAGATGGAATTGCCCCTAATTTCTCCATTTTGGAGAAAGACACAAAGTGCCGGTGACCCCCAACCTTGAGGGATAGGCAGAGGCCCAAGCCTGTGTCCTGGCTGAAGTGGCACTTTCATATTGCTAATATTAGCTCAGTTGACATCTAGTTATGGAATCAGAAATTTTCAAAACTGGAAAGCTTCTCTAGAATTTGTCTACTCCATGGTCTTCATTTTCCAACCAGGGAAATGCAGGCGCAGGGAGGGGAAGTGACTTTCTGAACAGGTTAGGCTCGGTAGCGAGAATAGTAATGGTGATGGCAAGAGCTAATCATGATCAAACACACTCTGTGTTGGACTGTTCAAAGCCCTGCATGTGTATTAACCTCTGCAAACCTCACAGCTACCCTAGGGGTACCAGTGTCCCCATTTACAAGAGCAGAATGCGCTCTGCTGCATGTGAGAGGCCGTAATGGTGCCGTGCTTTACAGACTTTAGAAGCTCCCGTGTAAAACTGGGTGAAGCAGTAAAATTCAGTTGTTCTTCTACCTATAAAACATACTGTAATACTAGAAATGATCACTTACAGAACAGTGACATAAACTGCATCTATCTTATGACAACAGGAAGCAAATAGTAATATCACTCTTTCACTCACGAGGTACCTGAAACTCAGGACAATCGGATACTCTGCTGTTGTCACACAGCTCCAGGCAAAGGAAGAATTAAAGGGCAGTTCTGGCTGGCTCCAGGCCCGTACCCTTCCCATCATTCCAGGCTGCCAGAAAAATAAGAGCACTAACATTCCAGAACAGAAAACTATGGAACCTCTGGTTTAAACTACCCTGAAATAGGGGTTGATCTTATAAAAATAAGTATATCTAGTGAATGGTTAAATTAGGAAAAAATGTCTGCTTTCAAAGTAGCTTGCAGCTAAGAACTTGGGTTTAGAGGTATACAGACCTGGGTTTAAGACCTCTCTGTAATTACTACTTACTATTTATGAAAGAAAAAAATTGCTAAGTTATTAAATTCTCAAGCCTTAATTTCTTCTATTAGAGATTGGAGAGATCTAAAGGCAACCTCATAGGGTTGTTGGGAAATCTCAATGGACTGAGATAATTCATGCATTCGCTTACACATCCCATGAGTCAGGTGCTACTCCTGGCACTGGGGATATTGCATTGAAAAAAAATCAAAGATTCTGTCCTTATAAAGTCTAGATTCTGGTAGACATAAAGCATTGGAGCCCTTAGCCCAGTGTGAGAGGCATAACGAAATTAATATGTACTCACTATTATTGTTCAGTTATTATTCACTATGACCCAGCCCTTCTCACACTTCAGTGTACACACAAGTCACCCTAGGGTCTTGCAAAATGCAGATTCTGATTCAGCATGTCTGGGGTGGGGCCTCAGATTCTGCATCTGTGATAAGCTTCTCAGCAAAGCTGCTGCTGCTGCTGCTCCGTGGTCCACACTTTGAATAGCAAGAACAGAGCAATCATGACTGGTTTCCAGTAGAATGTTGAAGAATACCTTCCCCATAGCTCTGTGATGCAGGAGAGGTTCACAGCCTGTTCCCAGAGATAATTGAAATGTTTAGGTTCACACTGTTCCCAGATTGCCAATTAAGCCACAGTCAGAAGGAGCGAAACTCAATACTCCAAATCACAGCAACTGTCGTCATTTTTTAAGCATTTACTCCAAGCTAGCCATTTTTTTGGGACATGGTCTCATTCAATCCCTGTAGCAACCCAGCAAGAAGGGTATTGTTATGTCCACTTAGCCAGTGACGACCCTGAGGCTTGGACAGGTGACATAGCTGGCCCAGGTAAGTTAAGTGGCTGGGACTGGAATATAGGTTTGTCTGACCCGACAGTGATACACTGGGAGGGACAATGACCATGGGGACAGCAGTTCCTCAGGATATGCTATTTGCCAACTTCATAAGGAGTTAATAGGGATGCCAAGGAAGACTGGCACAATTTAGGAACAGATTATCGGCAAGAGAGTTGGGGCTGGTGACATTGAAAGCTATAAGGGATGGGTGGTGCCTGTTTTGAGAAATGTCCTATATAGAGAAGGCAGACTCTCCCAGCTTGTATATAAAAAAAATTTTTTTTGTATCTGCTACAAAAAAAAATCTGTCAATATCTCAGTTTCTCAGTGATTTCCTCCCCTTCCCCCAAACACCAGGATTGTGCAGCTAGAAACCCAAATGGCTTTTCCCACATTATCTTTAGCTGAATGCACGTGCCCGGGGATTTGTGTTGTATCAGAACATAATACTCAACAATCATATTAATTGCTTCTTTTCTCTGGGTTCTTTTCTTTTCTTTTCTTAATATATTTTTATTTTTTGGTTTTTCAATTACAGTTGTCCTATTTTTTTTCCACCAGTGTCTGGGTTCTTTTCTAATAACGTGTTTATCATATTGAAATTAACAGTAAGTTTAATTAATTTTGCAGCTGTTTTATATTATGATTGTCTGCCACTTTGTTATGAAAGAGATGGCATGTTTATTGCATAAAATGGTTTTCTCAAAACTTTTCCTGAATGGAGGTAGGCAAAAACAACCAGCCAATGTGCCAGATTAGAAAAAAAAATTTTTTAATCCTATTTTCAGGTTCTTTGCACAGAAGAGAGAATTAAAAAGCAAAACAAAGAAAGACAAAAATATGAAGAAATAGAAGTTACAACCCCCTACTGTAATTTCATAGCTCAAGTTGGTAGTCAATTAAACAATGATTTATTGAGTGCTTACTATGTGCTGGCACTTTGCCAGTTCAGGGAAGCTAGCGGTAAACAAGACAGATGGATAACCACCGAAAAAACCACACGTGCTGGTTTTCACCTGTATGTACCGTGTAATGAACATGCATTATTTAACTTGATCTGTACACTATTTTTATAAGTATGATTGTGCCAGTGGGTTCAGAAAGTTTAAATCCTTTGTCCAGGTTTGCATGTCAATGAAGCTGCCAGGGGCAGGTCTCTCTCAGTCTAAAATGCACCCCTGGGCAATACTGGTAGAGCTGGTCCTCAGGGCCTGAAGCCTCCCCATGCACAGCCTGGCCCTTCCCCTGCCTTCACGTCTCATGCTCCCCATGCTTTCCACTCATTCTTTTCTCCTGATAAACAGGTGAATAGTGAGGTATTATTGTATCCTCCCTGCAGCACTATCTTTTGACAGAAAACCTCAGTAGGTGGGAGGTGCCTAGCAACAATGTTATAGTGGGAGTAGTACTGGTAATGGTGGTGATAGTGGTAGTTAGTGATAGTTTTTGGTAGTAGTGGTAGTTAGTAGAGCTTAGTTATTTGCCATGGGCTCTCGCATACATACATACTCCCCCTGTGTCTCATTGTACAGCATCTTTATGCCTGAAGTAGTAATATTATCCCATATTAGAGATGGGGAAACAAAGGCCTAAAAATGATGTAAGTGGTAGAAATAAGATTGAAGTCCAAATTTATGGACTCCAAATCAAGTATATACATGGGAGTGTTTTGTAAATTACAGAGGATTCTGCCAATGTCTTCACAATTGTGTTATTTCAAAAGTACCCTTTCCATTTGTCCAAGGCAGACTTACCTAGGGTGGCCTTTTGGGAGTAAGTGGAGGCCTGGGAGGGAGCATGTTATAAGGCAAGGTTTGAGTCTAATCATCTGAATGTCATTGTTTACTCTGAATAAATGTAACCCAGGCTTTCCGCTTTTTTGGTATTGCTCACAACACCGTTATTTTGGAGCTCGGACCCTACAAGGGATAGGTGCCCTAATTTTCCATGGCAGACATTGCTAATCAATCACAGCACATTTTTCTGCTATGTGCAGCATAGTCTGGCCATCGTCAACCCAGCCCTCATTGTAGAGGTCCACAGTAGTCACATGCTAGAAGAAACCACATAGATTGATGAGAGTTGGGGGAAAGCTAAATATTTTCTAAAGTGTATTTGGAATTCTGGTCTTGACTCTGATTTTGAGGTTTGGGCTTCACTGTAGGTTTTAATGTCAACCACCTGGACATTGCCCCCCGTTATGCCAGCATCCTCATGGGCATCTCAAATGGAGTGGGAACCCTCTCTGGAATGGTCTGTCCCCTCATTGTTGGTGCAATGACCAAGCATAAGGTAATGATCTCCTTTTGGGCTATTGAGTGTCTGAGGACTGAAATACTGCACAGATTTGAGATTTCAAAGCCTTACTCCGGCCCGTAAAAGTGTATGTCCTTGGCCTGAGTTATTTCAACTTTTTTTGTTTTTCTTTCCTTTCTTTCCTTTCCTTCCTTCCTTCCTTCCTTCCTTCCTTCCTTCCTTCCTTCCTTCCTTCCTTCCTTCCTTCCTTCCTATCCTTTTTTCTCCCTCTTCTTGTCCTTCTTCTTTAATTTATTGTGTATTGATGGCAACAGGACTGATTAATATTAGTTACATGTTTTCTTTCCTGACAAATAAAAGGTGTGTGTGTGGTGGGGACAAACACCATAAAGACTGTTTAGAGACAGGAAGAAACAGAGACAATCAACTCAGGCTGAAGAAATTACTCAAAATTTTTTCTAATTCTAAGTGTTTAAAATTTATAGCTAATTTTCATCTATTGCTTAACATGTTCCAGCATAAAAATATTAGTGCTGTTATACTTCCTTATTATGAAGAAAATAAACAAGACATTAATGACATTTCCTAAGAACCCACAAGGGTATGACACTGGTCATGACTGAGCCTTTCTGTATTTAGACCAGGGTGGTTGGTGGAGGAGGATCTCAGATCCATCCAGAGTTCAAGCACAGGACACGTGGTTTCTTAATCTCTCATTGAAACAGTTTCAGGATGCTTTCTGCGAATAAGCATTTTTTATTTTTTATATACTATGGAGTTTTTACCCAAACATTTTTTTAAAGTTAGGTTGCTTGTTACAAATATGACTTCAGAGATTCCTTCCAGCTTCTTGGAGAAGAACGTGTGAGGCAATTTTTCTTATTTTTTTAATAGACTAGAAAGATGGGATTTGGGGATTTTTATAGGCAGAGGATCCACATTTTCCCTTTCTGTTCTTGAGGTAATAAGATTTGTAACATGACGATTAAATCTCAGACACTATCTTCCCCTAATGTTAGACACAGATACCTATTACTTTTGATGCTGTATTATATACAGAAAATATAATTATAAGTAGTAAGCTATTGACAGTGAAGTCAGTATTTTCATGACTCAAATATTTGCGTAGCCAACAGTAAGCAAGAAAGAGACCTGTGATGTTTAAAATGGTGGGCTCCTAAAGCAGGCTTCATTTAACCTACCAGGTGAATGGAAACCTCATTTGTATATTTAGAGAGCTGTGAAATGGTGCTGCATGTGTTGTATATGTTTATTTTGTAAAGTATTTTTATGAATTAAAAAATGCACTTTCAGTCCTGGCCGGGTTGCTCTGTTGCTTGGAGCGTCATCCCGTGCACAGAAGGTTGCGCGTTCAATCCTTGTTTGGGATGCATTTGCAAAGCAACTGATGAATGTTTCTCTCTCACACTGACATTTCTTTCTTTCTCCTTTCCTCTCTCTCTGAAATCAATAATAAAAAATATCTTTGGGTGAAGATTAATAAAGTACATTTTTATTGTAGCCTTAACTTTTATCTTTTAAACACTCAAAGTCTGGGTCCTCGGCATGCTTCTGACCCATGTTTTCCCAAGAAGCATAACACTGCCTTTGGGGTGAACTGGTACTTTCGTCCCAGAATGCACTGTTCCGCTCTCTCTCTCTCTCTCTCTCTCTCTCTCTCTCTCGGTTACAATATTCAATATTCATCTGTGCTATGTTTCCTTGTTTAGACCCGTGAGGAATGGCAGAATGTGTTCCTCATAGCTGCGCTGGTGCACTACAGTGGTGTGATCTTCTATGGGGTCTTTGCTTCTGGGGAGAAGCAGGAGTGGGCTGACCCTGAGAACCTCTCTGAGGAGAAGTGTGGAATCATTGACCAAGATGAACTAGCCGAGGAGACAGAACTCAACCACGAGAGTTTTGCAAGTCCCAAAAAGAAGATGTCCTATGGAGCCACCACCCAGAATTGGGACATCCAGGAGAGGGAATGGCGAGGACAGCAAGGAGTGACCCTTGAGGAGGAAGATCTGGCATCTTACCAGAATGAAGAGGGAAGCTTCTCTGACACGTACTAATGTCTGAGGGACACTTCTGTCCTCTCCTCACCTTACAACCAGAAAGTATCCGTACCTATTTCCTTCCCCATACCCCAGCTTGCCAGAGGGTTAAATACGGGGACCCTGGGGGTGGGGGAAGGGGGAGAGAAGATTTAATCAGCAATAGAGAAAAGAGAAAATGATCTTGTGATGACACTCACATGTATGGAGCTTGCTTTAAGCTGACAAAAAGGAGAAAAGAAAACAGTAGCTGCCACTACATTTCCGAGAGCAGCCACACAGAGGAGGGATTCCTGTTCCTAATAAAGGCTACTGTTCATGGAAGCCCTGTGTTGTGACAGGGCTTTATCAACATTCTCACTTCATCTTCACACCCACAATGACATGCATTTCTTATCCCCACACCACAAGTAAGGATACTAGGGCATCGGGAGATTGACTGGCCCAAGGTCGCTCTGCCAAGGCCAGTGCTGAGATTGGTGGGGTCCCAAACAGGAAGCAGTTTTGAGGAAGAAGCTTTCACCTTAGGGTAGGAATGACATTTTTAATAAAGAAGACCAAATTTCAGTGGGTTGTCTTGTGCATAACTCCGTATTTTGGCAGGTGCAGGGAGTGGGAAACCTTTGGGTGATGTGGCAGAACATTCACGTGTTGTCTGAGGGACTGGATTCAAAGACCCTTAGGTTCCTATATGATCCAAAAAGTCAAAAGATTCTGTGAATTCCTAGTTTGTTTGTTTTTTAATAATAAGGGTCACAGACTATAGGAGAGATTCAAATAGGTTTTTAAAAAGAAAGAAAAAGGAAAAAGCTATGCAAGAGATTATATTTCCAGCAATCTCTGGTCAGTATGGCCAAGAAGAAGTAAAGTCTTGGCTATTCGATTTCAACCTTTTATAATATCAAGAATGTTGTTAAGTAATGTCCCAAATTACTTATAAATCATTAAGACATTTAATATTTAAAAGTCAGCTCATGCATTTATTTTATTAGGTAAAATTCTCTTGAAAAAGTCTTCTGTTTTAAAAAATGTATGTCATTAGCCATTTCTGCTGGTGATATTAGGATGTTTGATGAAGTTATACACAATTATAATTGATGTATTCTTAATGACTATTTGGAATGATATTCAGGGAAAACAATAATATGGCAGTAGTTACATAGGGAAACACTAGAATGAAAACATCTGGGACAACTAGATTTAGTGTGGAACAATTCATATTTGATTGCATAAGGCAATAATATGGATACTCTTTAAATATATTTTAAAATTTAATGATATTTAAAAATTTAATGTTGGCATGTAAAGGGTTGTTTGAAAATAAAATTATTTTCCTCTTCATTGTTTTTGAAAATTTTGTTTCTACTTTCAGAATAAAAATATAATATGGTGGAAAAATTATACACTTACATGTAGTTTATTATTATAAAGTGTTTTTTTTTTTTCCTAATTCTCCCACATATATTTCTGGTCCCCAATTGTACCAGCAGAGTTGTAGTATATTTTATAAAGAGAATAATTTTGAGTTAAAAAAGAATCGCCTTATTCTCCATTAAATAATATTCCTTATAGCACTGGTATATAACTTAGGTTATCATCTATCTATAAATCTCTTTAATGAATGAATTCACATAAGTCCCTTAGAATAGTTTCTGGCATGCAGAAAGTGCTGAATAAGCATTAGCCATCCTCCTCTTCATCTTTTAACCTTCAGGGAACTTTCAGTTGAAAAGAGGGCATGTTATGTTATTTTCATCCATGAGCCACAGAATTTATTATGAAAGTTGTGCTGTTCTCTAATTCAAAAAAAAGAAAAAAAAAGAGAGGGAAATTTATGGTAGCTGGTGTTTTATTATTTTATTCTGTGAATAAAGTAAAAAATTATTAAAAAATCTCATGATAATCCTTAAGGTAATACTATCGATTGTGACACCAACTTGTATTTGCTCTATCATTTGAAGTCAGTGTCACATGCATAAATTTTACATTTTGATAAATCAAAACGTTTAGGGTACCTGTAAATTGACTCTTATAGTATCAAAAAAATGGAGCCCTGGATCATGGTGTTAAAAACTGAAAAGCACGTTATTTTGTCACAATGGGTATGTGGAGGATGCTTTGGACAGATAATTATAATTGAGCACCAGGCAGATGTAGTCTGCAAGTCATTGTACATTTTGCTGCAAATATCCATTTATACAACAGATTGGCCCTTGGAGGCAAACCATGGATTCTAGCAGGAGGGAAGGAGGCCTGAGGGTGCTAGATTCTTGAGACAAGAAATGTTTCACAAGTTCTTTTTAAAGAATAAAAGTTTTGAAGACTTCTGAACATGACAAGAAAAAGAATAATTACTCAAGAACTAAAGGCACATTTGTTATCCCTGCCTGGATGTTAAACTCAACAGGTAAAACTTGAAACCTGCTATATCTATTTCACACTGCCTCCTTCCGATCTCAATAAACCTGTTCTTCCGTTTCTGTTTTTTCTATCTCAGTAAATTGCATCACCCTTTGGCTGGAGTTAGAAATCTTGAAGTCATCTTTGACTTTTTTAAAAAAGTAACTCTCTCTCTTCCCTGCCAAGTCCATGTAATTCAATCTTTGGCTCAATGTTTTATATCAGTTTTGGAAACCGTTTAGCCACGATCTCTCACAATATTACTTTTGCTCCATTCTCTCTATGTTCTTTTCAGGAATCCAGTTAAATGCTAGATGATGTGTAAAACGCTATTGCTTTTGTATTTTCCAGCCTTTTTCCTCTTTCTGTGTCATTCTGAATATCTTCTTCTGATTTGATTTTGAGTTCTTTTTTTCCTCTTCAGCAAATTCTAATCTGGTAAAAATTAATCCATTGTACTTAATTTTAGTTACTGTATTTTCAGTTTTAGAACTGTTATTGGTTCTTTTTCAATTCTGCTATGTCTTTTCAAAAATATTTCTAGTTCTCTGTTGACATCTTTAATCCTGTATTTCTTTCCCTGAAACATAGCAAACTAATTATTTTAAAGTCTGATTAGGGCCACCATCTGGAGACCATGTGATTGATTCTGTTTCTATCTTTTTATAAAAACCTTTCTTATGTAGGTCAATAGTCTGAAATGTCCAAATGTGATATATCTGAGTGCAGCACTTCACGGTCCCAGCCCACACCACTGTGTTTCTACTAGCATACAACTTTTGTATCCATACCAGGCCATTAAACTGCTCAGACACTTGCTTTGTTATTATTAACATACTCCCTGGAGAAAATTAGCCTCAAATGTCAAGCTCACTTCTCTGGATTTTTATCTTCTCCCAGATGGCCAGATGGTAGCCATGTACATTTTTACTACTATACTGGCTCTCCAACACTTTTGAGCATCATTAAAAAGATATGTATTGTCTAGTGTGAATGTTGGTCTGAATTACCTAGTCTGCCATTAGTGGATGGTCAAGTCCTTCTAATTTTATCTTCACAAGTTCTCTCAAACTGACTTATTTCCTCAGAGGTAGTGTGGTCATAAATTAAACCCCAAATCTTACTACAGCAAATGTTTGTTTCTCTTTTGGGTTATTAGTTGAGTATTGGCTGGATTGG
Organism: Furipterus horrens; assembly: GCF_987537825.1. Taxonomy (NCBI): domain Eukaryota; kingdom Metazoa; phylum Chordata; class Mammalia; order Chiroptera; family Furipteridae; genus Furipterus; species Furipterus horrens. Next base: position 16,720,029 of record NW_028327174.1, on the reverse strand, counting down.
GTGGACTGGAGGGTTGCTCCAGACAATCACTCAAGGATCCAGGATTAATTTTTTTCTCCACTCCCCATCTTGTAGTTCACCATTTGGAACATATAACCTTTCATGTCACCCTGAATGGGGGAGGGGAAAAGAGGCACTCTGGCTTTTCACTGCCTCACTTGGAAATGACACTGTCATTTCTGCTATACTAGCCTTATAGGCCCAACCTAACTTCAGAGGTGGTTAGGGATTAATGGGGAGCATGTGAATTACCGAGTCAGCACTACTTACATCTGCCACTCTACTCTAGCCTAGGTTCAGGGTCTTATGAGCTCTCACTTGACATGTTGAAATAGCCTCCAACTCCGATTGTTATAAGTGATGTGACTGCTCTGTGGCATGTTGAGACATCTGAACTAGGTTGTAGGGAGCAAATCTTGTATGGGAGGGAGCTTTGTGATTTTTCCCAGGAGAAATCACAAAGATACCAATCCATTAGAATAGAAAAGCATCTGATCTGATTCAAATGAGTTAATAACTTTATGGACCAATTAGAAGAGCCAGGAAAGCCGAACTTCTATTTAGGTTTCATGCATTACTGTATCCCAGACCTGAGCTCATTGAATTCTCTTGGCACCTCCATGAAGAAAGGGAGGTGCCACAGGATTTATTTTTTCCCAGCACCGCAGGTATGGAAATGCAAGTTCTGTCTAGATGCTCTGTACATGCCCTGCTCAGAATGGGTGTTCAATGAATACAGTCTTCAAAATCTGATGTGGTGTTTAAGGAAGATCATGCTGGAGATGACATTCAGATTGCTGGTTAAGCATGGCAGATCAGATGTAGGTAGTTATACCTACTTTCTAAAGTTATAATAAAGGAATATAGGAACACATCCACTTTCTAGGACAAAGAAAAAATAGCAAATCACCTTTAGAAAGCTAAATGGGGATACATCAATCTGAACTGACTTCAGCAGAACCGAGTGAGAAAAGAAGGGAACTGTTTTGCGTTATGCACCTGGAGAAGCTACAGAATTGAAGGCACCAGTGCCAGGTGCCTCTGGAGGACAGAGTGACAGGGTAGACTGAGGATAGAGGAAGGGAGCTGAAAACATAAGGACTGGCTGAAAGAGAGTTGTCAGATGTAACAACCCTGCTGAAAGTGCACATAAGGAGCAGTTATAACCCCAGGGTCTCTCCCCCTGCAGCTCAATTAAGAAACTGCCCCTCCCCATCGTCGTCGGCGGCGGCAGCAGCCGTCTGTCTCGAGAGACGATGGTGTAGCTTCTTAAGAGTCTTTCTGCACCGCCGAGAATGGCTGTGCAGTCCGACTTGGGAGTGACACGGTATCTGTCTCCTCCCGTGTTGAATCGACATCTTGCGATGACGCTGAAGCTACAGAGCCTGGGCAGGGTATTATGGAGGGTCTGCTGTTGCCCATGCAGCAGACCCCCCCTCTCTTCGCAGCTGAAGGGTCCAAGGGAAAGACGGAGTCGATACAGCTTGGGTTCAGGTGCGCCGCAGGAGTTGCCGGTGTTGACTACAACGTCAAACCGCCTTAGGGACTCCAGCTCCGGATTTTCTGTTGGGGTTTACTCCCTTAGCCTTTCCCCTGAAGAGGTATGCCGCAAGGCAGCGGAGGTTTTTTGGAGTCAGAGTTTTCCTTCTCTGATGTGCCCTGACTGGAAGATCGAACCAGCGACACTTAGCTCGCAGGCCGACGCTCAATCCACTGAGCTAAACCAGCCAGGGCAATGCCCCTCCCCATACCTTGTGGAAAACAGAAGGTTTATTTTCTGGACAGGATCTCTGGATTCAAAAACACCTGGGAATGCTGAATATAACCTCCAAAAGTTAGAGATTTTAGGCTACTTTGATCATTGATGTATCTCAAGTACCTAGAACAGTGCCTGGAATTTAATAGTCACTTGGTAAATATTTATAAAATGAACAAATAAGTGAATGCATGAACAAACCCCACTAAAGAGAGGGAATTTAAAAGTTTGTATACTCAACACTGAAAACTTTCACCTGCCTTCTGGGCTGATCTTCCAAAATACTGGCAGTCAGGCTCATATTCCCTTGGCCAGAGATTCAAAGATTCAGGGGGTGAGGGGTGGTAACTCATTAGGAGAAAGGCTTACGGCCATCGACATTTGGGGGTTTTCCCATCAAAGTAAGTGGATCCCTACCCGGTTGCTTCTTGCGCAGGCCTCTCACAAAGCCGTGCTCACGGGAATAGAAATTCCATCATTTATTCATCTATCCTTTCATTTATTCATTTTACAATCATTTAACAACTATAATGAAACCCTCAATGATTGAGCACCTATAATGGTCCAGGCACTAGGAATAGAACATAAGTGAATGAAATAAGTCTCTGCTCTTATGGAGCTTACATTCCAGAGGGCAGACACAAAAAATCAGCAGGTTGAGAAAATCCAGTACATAATGTGTCAGAGGCTAATAAGTGCTACGAACAAACATAAAACAGGGTAAGAGGGATAGAAATTGTGGGGGCAGGCCCTGGCTGCTGTGACTCAGTGGATTGAGCATTGGCCTGTGAGCCAAGTGTCGCTGGTTGAATTCCCAGTCAGGGCACATGACTAGGTTGCACCCAATTGGGGGTGTGAGTGAGAGGCAACCACACAGTGATGTTTCTCTCCCTCTCTTTCTCCTTTCCCCTCTGTCTAAAAATAAATAAATAAATAAACATTAAAAAAAGAAAATGTTGGGGCTGGTGTGCTGTGCTGAGTGTTTAGGGATAAAGTGAACTTTGACCAGAGAACTGAAGGCAGTGAGGGAGCAAGTCAGGAGCACATTAGGGCAAAGGGTTCCGGGAATAGGACAGTGTAACAATAATACAAAGACCCTGAAGTGGGAGCACACTTGGCGTGTTGAAAGAACACTGAGTCTCCTGAAGTGCTCAGGCCCTGAACCTGTTCTGAAGAAAGATGGAACATTTACTGAGTGGCAGAGACTGGGGAGGATCAGGATTGGTGGGGGAAAAAATCAGGAATTTTAAACATGTTTGATTTCCAAGTTTTTCTAGCCTGTTGATAGTTAAGTGACAATATCAGGTGGGCAGTGGAAATACAGTCTGGGATCAGGGCAGAGCTGGAGCGTTTGTGAGTTATCACATCATATAGATGGTAGTTAAAGTCATGAGACCAGATGAGATGATCAAGGTTTGAATGTGACTGAGCCCTGGGGGCATTCCAACATAGATCAGGAAGGAATCAGCAAAAGAGATAGAAGAGCGGAGCGGGTGGGGTAGGAAGAGGGTGAGGCTGAGGAAGGAACCTAGGCAGAACGGCAGCCTGTGGCCAAGTGAAGAATGAATGGCTTGGAGGAGGGTTAGGTTTAGGGTTAGGGCATGATCGGTTGTGTCAAAGAGGCCGCTAGGTCAAGCAAGATGGGAACTGAGAATGGACCTTGAATTTAGCAGCATGGAGGTCACTGGTGATTTTCACAAGAGTAGTTTTCCATGTAGGGGTGATGACAGAACTCTGAGTGGCATGTATTCAGTATAAGGTAGGCTTTTTCTTTTTAATTTTTATTTTTTTAATTTTTTCCCTCTTATTTTTTGGTTTTTCAGTTACAGTTGTCCCATTTTTTCCCCATTGCTCTCCCTCATCCCACCCACCTCTTCTCCCACAGTCATACCCCTCCCCGTTGTCCGTGTCCATGAGTCATTTATACCCATTCCTTGACTAATCCCTTCCCTTACTTATCCCCCTTCTCTCCCTCTCCCCTCCCCCCTATTGACTGCTATTCTGCTCCTTGTCCTATTTAGTTCATTTGTTTGTGTTGTTCTTTAGTTTTCTGTATTAGGTGATATCATATGGTATTTTGCTTTCTTTGCCTGGCTTATTTCACTAAGCATAATTCTCTCTAGTTCCATCCATGTTGTCGCAAATGGCAGGAGTTCCTTCTTTCTTTCTGCTGCATAGTATTCCACTGTGTAAATGTACCACAGTTTTTTGATCCACTCATCTACAGATGGGCACTTAGGTTGTTTCCAGAATGTAGCTATTGTAAACAGTGCTGCTATGAACATAGGGGTGCATAAGTTCTTTTGAATTAGGGTTTTAGGTAGGCTTTTAATTGTCTTGCTCTTACATGTCAATAATAAACAGCCAAGGATTGCCTAGAGTTTAGAAATTTTTCAACATAGACAGGAAGGAAGATGCTTGTTGGAAACCAGAGGATGCAGGAGTAGAATAAACCTTAATCTAAAAGAAGAAAAAATATTGCATGCATGACACACAAATATAATGCTATTTTTAGAAAAAGGAATAAATATCCATAGAAGTGGGCTGAGCTAGATAGGAAGAATCTTGAGTCTGGGGAGTCAGTTGCAGAGGCTAGGACCGAAGCAATGGAAATGAGGAAGAAAGGGAAGTTATGGCAAACTTAAATTTTTTTTTCTAAAAAGAAATGTAATATATACTCCTTGTAGAAATTTTAAATTTTAGAAAAATATAATGAACGGAATAAAAATTACCCTGATACCTTCAGTCTTTTTTCTGCACATAAGTATTTTTGAGAAATTTGGGATAATACTGCAATATTTAGTTTTCTATCTTGTTTCTTGCACTTAACCTTATATAATGAATTCCTATGTCTTTATTCTTTAAGAACATCATTTTAAAAGAATTACTGAGATATAATTTACAAACAATAAAAAGCACAAATCTTAGGTTTACAGATTAATTGATTTTTTTTTAAACAATGTATACATACACCTGCATGCCACTTCCTAGAGTAACCACCATTCTTATTTCTCTTATTTTTATTAAGTTTGCCTATTTTCAAGCTTTACATAAATGAAATTATACAGAATTTTCTCTTTTGAATTCTACTTCTTTCCCTCAGTATACTACATATAAGGCTGCTATAAGCATTCTTATCTTGAAAATGGGAAAATTAACCTGACTTTCCATTTCTGTAGTATTTATCATTCAATAAGTAGTTAGTTAAATGTATAATGCAAAAACATGTGTGCCTGAGAAACAATTTCAAGGTGGCTTTGAAATGCATTTCTTTAAAATTACATTTGAAGTAGAGTTGGCCTCTGAACAATGCATTGATTAGGGTGCTGACCACACACACAATGGAAGTATAACTTCTGATTCTCCAAAACTTAACTACATTCGGCCCTTTGCATCCTCAGGTTCAACCAACCACAGATCAAAACAGTATTTTCCATCTGGGTTGGGAATCCATGGCTGGGAATGTGAAAATACTGTCTTCAATCCGCTCTTTGTTGAATCTGTGGATGTGAAACCGTGGTTAGAAAGAGCCGGCTTTCCTGGGAAAAAAAAAACAAACCCGTGTGAAGGTGGACCTGCACAATTCAGACCTGTGTTGTTCAAAGGTCTAATATACGTCACACACAGGAACAGCACAAGGTACTAGTATCTCTCTCTCTTATTTCTCTTCTCTCCTCTGTCTCTGTGTCTCCTGTCAAATGACACAACCAAAACACTTTAGTTATTTAAAGGAAAACCATGGATGGTGGGGACAGAGTCTCACTAGCAGTGGCACACTCTTCCTGACGGGTTTTGGGCAAGGCCCAGTTTACAGAATATTAGGAGAGGCAACTCGGAAACAGGACATGATTGGCTAGGAGGTCAGGATTTCCTCATGAGGCAAGTAGGTCCTGTTATCAAGGGTAAGGTACCTGCATAAGGCTGAGTGGTTGGTTTGCGCTTGACGTTAGATTTCCTTGACAGGTGTTTCCAGTAAGTACGGGCTGACTTGTGTTTAGATTTACGATGTGGGCCGGGCCGGGCCACTGGGCCAGCCAACATTTTGTGGGTCCTGATATACGAGTTAACTTTATCACTCCACGCATACATATCCACTCATAATGTCTGGATTCTGAAATCAAGCTTGAGGTAAGTAAGATAAGGAGACATACGGCTAACTGGAGAGACATTGGACCCTTTCGGCCTAACATTAGTATGGTGGCATTTGTAGAAGCGTGGCAGACTTGTTTGAGAGTTGCTGCTGCCAGGTAGGTCTGCTTCCCATTCCTCCTCAGCCTTCATCAGTGGGGGCAGATGGAAGCACCTTTTAGCCAGGGCCTGGAGCAGAGCAGAACTGACTTCCATCATCTAAACTGGGAGAGGAGGCTGAGCTTTTTGTGGGTGAAGTTTTAACTTGCCATGAGTTTCCTGTGGAGAGGCTGTCACAGGGAAGGAGGGGCGGTTATCGTCAGATCCTGAAGCTGGGTGAAACCGCTGCTATTCTGGACAGTGCTGGGTGGGAGTAGCTACCCAAGTACCTTGAGTTGAGACCATGAGACGCCTCAGTTTGGAGGCCATGTAACACCTCGGAAAATATGAAGTAAACGGTAAGGGTATGTGTTGACTTTTACGTAGAGATGGAGGTGTATCTCTGTTGTTTCTGTCATATGCTCAAAGTTGTCCATGCTCTGAAAGAGGCTAAGGTTCCCCAGAATGAGCTGCAGACCTGTGTGCCAAGTGGAAGGAACCTAATAATTATGTGGTAGCTCTGTAGTCCCTGCCCGAGATGCCCCCTGTGGGAGCCTATTCGCCGGCTCAGGTGTCCGGCTTTCTCATCTCCCCTCTTTCTTACTCATCTAACTTCCTTTGTTTTTCTCTGCTGTATTGTCCCTGTCTCTTTCCTTCATTCGGATTCTTCTCTTTTCTTCTTGTCCTTTCCACCCGCCTTTCTTCTTCAGTACTGTAATAGACTGACTGGGGGACCTCAGCTTGGAGTGGCACCATGATCAGGTAGGCATGGACTTCTCCAATTTATTTCTTTGTCACCTTTCCCACTATTACTAGTAGTGACTACAAGATATTAGAATTATATAGATAAACTCATTTTGAAAGTACGTTCATAGTTTCCTTCCAAGTCATATACCATCTAACCGTCATATGTAATAAAACATGATGAGTAACACCCTGGGAAGATAATGTTAACATCCTTGAGAACTTAATGGAAAATACTATGAGGTACTGTGAATAAATAGCCATAAAGACTGGTTAGATATTATCACTTAAAGAACCATTTCAAAATAATGCTATTTATATAACCAAATGAATCTCATTTCTCTGCAGATCAAATAATTATGCACAGCAAGAGCAAGCATCTTGGCTTTTACTAATTACAAAATTTGTTCACAGAATAGTTTTTTATGTGTTAGGAATGCTGGTTGTTTTCAAGTTGTTTTAGAGATTGTGTTCAAAGATCATCTTTCAATCTTTCCCAGTTTAAAAAAAAAATAAAGAAGAATGATTTAATGCTTTCTTGATTATTTCAATATAATGTAGACTTGAAACTCCAGTTTAGAGTTCACAGATACTTCTTTTGTACTCTTCTTTAGAAACACATTTTAAAATGAGTTCTGGTCTAAAATTCCATCTTGATTTTTATGAGAATTTTTCTCATTCTAAGCAGAAATGTGGAAAAGGGTCAAATGACTTTCAGGTCTTTTTTGTCTAGTGTTTGTGGTTTTACACAGTTATAATATACTTGAGGATAAGATTTCCTTTTGAAGAGAAGCATTTGAGGTCCTAGTAGTCCAACATAGCCCTGGAATCTATTATTAGTATTATTATTGTGTGATAAGAACACTAAACATAAGATCTTTATGTCTTACAAATTTTAACTATAAAACACAGTATTGTTAACTATAAACAGTATGCTATATAGTAGATCTCCAGAACTTACTTATCTTGCATAACTGAAACTTTGCACCTCTGGTCAACACCTGCTTATTCCCCCCTCCTCCCACTAGCCTTTGGTAGTCATCATTTTACTCTTTGCTTCAGTGAGTTTGACTCTTTTAGATTTCACATGTAAGTGAGAACCCTCAGAATGTTTAAAGTTGCCTCCTCTACCCTGGCCAGTGTGGCTCAGTTGGTTGGAGCATCATCCCATAACCCAAAGTTTGAGGGTCCAATTCCTGGCCAGGCTGCATACCTGGGTTGCAGGTACAATCCCAGGTCCAGGTCCAGGAACATACGGAAGGCAACCAGTTGGTTTCTTTTATATCAATGTTTCTCTCTCTCCCTTCCTCGCTCTCTAAAAGCAATGGAAAAAAAAAAAAGTGTCCTCGGGTGAGGATAAAAAAAAAAAAAAATTAAAGTTGATGCTCCCACTTTCTTAGCTGCTCTTATTGCTATATTTGCTTTATCTATTTTATCTCTGAAATTACCTCAATTAAAAATATGCTTATTGCTTATTTTTCCACTGCAATATAAGTTCTATGACAGCTGGGCTTCTTATTTATTCTTATGTGTACGAGGAGGAAAATATGCCCACTCAACTATACTTTAAAACCACCCAGAGGGTGTGGAGTTGTGCCCAGACTGCACTCCAGACAACTTCATGTAAGCGCTGGAACCAGGCTGGGTCTTACAGAGAAGTGGAGGAAAGAAGAGACCAGAATTTCTGAGATGGCCTTTACCTGTCAGAGTGGACATAGAATGAGCAAGGTGAAAAAGAAGTGAGTGCTACAGAACGAGTAATGCTAGGAATTGGCTTGTAAACTTGATTTAATAAGCAGTTGGTATATTGACCATCCCTCCTGAATTTTCCAAGCTAGTTCTGATATGAAATATTTTATTTCATTTTCCACATAAACCAACATCTTTTAACATTTTAGCATCCAAATTCTTTTTTTAAGACAGAAGCAACATAAAATCATAGTTAAAGGATGGATCTTTTGCTCTTGTTGGTGTGGCTCAGTTTGTAGGAGCAATGTCTCATAAACCAAAAGGTTGTGGGTTCAATTCCCAGTCAGGGCACATACCTAGGTGGAGGGTCTGGTCCCTGGGTGGGGTTCGTATGAGAGGCAACAGATCTCTTACCTCTTGATGTTTCTCTCTCACATTGATGTTTCTTTCCCTTTCTCTCTCCCTCCCTTCCCATCTCTCTGTAATCAATAAGCTTATCCTTGGGTGAGGATTAAAAATGAATAAGTAAATAACTTTAAAAGGATAGATATTTTTTTTCTCCAGAAAATATTGTCTCTGATATGGGAAATGCCTCAAGGAATCCAGTTTAGATTCTCATGTGGGGTATAGGGGTGATGGAGGTGGTATCTTATGATCTGGGTGAGCACTGATACTGATCTATTTCACAGAATTAACATCACTCAGTGCAGTGTGTTTGTTACCTGAGGGCAGGAGAGAGACAAGGCAAATAGCAGACGGAAAAAGTCATTTTCCTGGCACTAGTTTCTAAAAGCCTAAGTCTTCTGTTTTTTAAATTGAGATAGAAGTCACATACCATAAAATACACTCTTTTAAAGTATACAGTTCAGTGGTTTTTAGTACAGGGTGGGGCAAGAGTAGGTTTACAGTTGTAATGCAACGAAGTAATACAATAATTGATAAGTAATAATATGAGAACAGAGAAGGAAAACTCTGACTCCAAAAAACCTCCGCTGCCTTGCGGCATACCTCTTCAGGGGAAAGGCTAAGGGAGTAAACCCCGACAGAAAATCCGGAGCCGGAGTCCCTAAGGCGGTTTGACGTTGTAGTCAACACCGGCAACTCCTGCGGCGCACCTGAAGCCAAGCTGTATTGACTCCGTCTTTCCCTTGGACCCTTCAGCTGCGAAGAGAGGGGGGGTCTGCTGCATGGGCAACAGCAGACCCTCCATATCACCCTGCCCAGGCTCTGTAGCTTCAGCTTCACTGGAGAGGACACTCCAGCGTCATCGCAAGATGTCGATTCAACACGGGAGGAGACAGATACCGTGTCACTCCCGAGTCGGACTGCACAGCCATTCTCGGCGGTGCAGATAGACTCTTAAGAAGCTACACCATCGTCTCTCGAGACGGACGGCTGCCGACCTAATAATATGAGAATAAATTCTCTGTTTTGCGTACTCACGACTATAAGTCTAGTATATTTACAAGGCTGTCCAACCAAAATCACTATCTAATCTGGAACATTTTTATCACCCCCAAAAGAACCCTGTACCCATTAATAGTTACTCCTCATTTCCCCCTCCCCATCTCTTGGAAACCACTAAGCAACTTTCTGTCTCTATGGGAACTGGCCTATTGTGAACATTTCATATAAATGAGATCATATAAGATATGACCTTTTGTAACTGGTTTCTTTCATTTAGCATAATGTTTTCAGGGTTCTTCCATGATGTAGTATCTGTCAGCACTTCATCTCTTTTTATGGCTGAATAGATTCCATTGTATGGAAATGCCACATCTTGTTTATATGTTCATCAGTTGATAGACATTTGGGATGTTTCTACGTTCTGGCTGTTATAAATAATGCTTAAGTCCTGAGTTTTTGAGATGACTTTTACTACTTTCATGAGCCGTTTTCAATGTTTCAAGGATATCACTGGCAAAATGCGATTGGCTCACAGAACTTTTAGAATGATGCCATTAAAATGGAAGCTCATGCAATTCCTTTCTTCAAAACCCTTCAATGGCTACCTTCTCACTAACAATGAAAGCCGGTCCTGAGCTCCAACTCCAAGACTCCCTTCCATCTGTCCTCCTAACTGTGTCCCCTGGTTTGATTCTCTGTCTCAGCTGCCATGACCTTCCAGCTGATCCTTAAAAAAAAGGCCATGCTTCTTCCTCAGAGCCTATCTTTCCCTCGTTTGCTCCCTTTTCTCCCAAATGTCCCAGGGGATCACTCTATCACCTTTTCCAGATCTTTGCTCAGATATCCCCTTTTCAGTCTGACCTTCTCTGCCCTCCCTCTTGAAAAAAAAAACACCCCTGGGTCCCTGCTGTGTTTCACACATTCCCCCTTACTTCCTGCTTTCTGTTTCCCTTAGAACTTCCTCCGTCTATATATTTTACTTATCTTGCTTTGTTTATATTCATTAGCATGCAAACCTCACAAAGGTAGGAATTTTTGTGTTTGGTCCACCACTGTATCTCTAGTACCTAGCGCCATATCTGGCAGATAAGAAGTGGTTCATTAAATACGTGTTGAATGAATAAATTAATATAATTCAAATTAGGCTGCTCAGGTTAGCATCTAAAACATCAGGTTTCTCTGTTTCTGGCTGGAAGGATCGCAGGCAGTGTGAGAGTATGTCCGCTCACACTGATTGCACATTCTAATGAGCCTAAGTCTTGGACTCTACTCATTAGTTCAATAATGTAAAAAATACAGAATTATCACTTAGTGCATGCAGTTTGTTTGGTGGAAAAAAACTTTGGAAATCTGGGTTTATGTGGGAGAGGTTGTGAGGGGAAAAATGGGGGCCTATGTAGTGGGACGAAGTTTGGGAATGACTACTCAGAACAGCTGTCTGAAAGGGTCTTGTTTAGTGCTGGTGGTTAATTACTGCAAAATTCCGGGAAAAGAAAGAGCTGCATTCTAAACAAACGTTTATCAGCACATACCATTTGACTGCTTCTGTTCAAAGGTTCCCGTTGCAACTCATTTTGGCAGAACTTGTATAAAACTGAGGCAGCAGTAAGTGACAAAGGTTTTATTTATCTCCTGTTATTATCTGTTGACTTTTAAAGAGCTCAGTAATGAACAGCACTGCGGCAGATTAGCTAACCCACCATTGGAAAGGGTGAAGCAATGTCTTGTGAGGCCCAGGGTTCCCGTCGGTCCCCCTGGAATGCTCCAAGTCATGGGGGTCATGGGCTTCTATGCGAGAGAACATCTCAACAAACCCTTCATGAGATAGCTGTGTGAACTGAGCCTCCAAAAGGGGAAATCATGTGTCCAGGGCCATATAGTTCAATAATAATTTGGCAAAACTAGCCCTGGCTGGTGTGGCTCAGTGGATTGAGTGCCAGCCTATGAACCAAAGGGTGCTGATTTGATTCCCAGTCAGGGCACATGCCTGGGTTGTGGACCAGGTCCCCAGCTGAGGGCATGCAAGAGGCAACCACATATTGACACATTAATGATGTTTTTCTTCCTCTCTTTCTCCCTGGTGAAACTAAAAGAAAACTAATTTGAGAGTTAGTACTAATTGTCCTCTGATGGTACCGTACCTTTCTATATATTTCAGCACTTTATCAGTGCTGCAACTTTGTGAGCTAAGTATTATTTTTCCCATTCTTACATTCAACAGATTTGAGACTCACAGAGGCTGAGTAACTTACAAAGGTCTCAAGTAAATGTCAGAGAAAAGATTAAGATCTAGTTATCTTGGACTATGAAATTCTTTGGTCTCTTCCTCTGAAGTCTGGTGTCTCTTGGCAAGAAACTCTCTTTCTCTAAAGGTCTCATAGTTTCTACCCCTTGACATTCACAAATAATAATGATAATATATATTTTCCAGGTGCCTACAGTAGACCAGGTATTCTAGCTTTTGGGAATATATAAGCAAATAAAAGAAGAGATATTTCTGCCCTTGTAGGGGAAGAAAGACAACATACTATAGAAACAATTTATATAGTTTTCTAGAAGGCTTTAAGTGTGATGAGAAAAATAAATAGAGCGAGGTAAGGGGAACTGGAAGTATCTGGGAGTATGCCAAGTTCAAATAGAGTAGTCAGGGCCTTCACTAAAAAGGTGATACTTGAGCAAAGACTTGAAGAAGTTAAAGATGAAGATACCTGGGATGAAGTTTTTGAGGCAGAGAGATGAGCTAGTGCAAAGGCCCTGAGGTAGAAACATACCCTATGGGTTTGAGATGTGGGAGAAGATCAAGGTAATTAGAATGGTGAAAGTGAAAGAGGAGAATGGAGGAGATGAGGTCTGGTAAAACGGGGGCCAGATCCTGCAGGGCCATCTAGGTCATTGTAAAGACATTGTTTGGCTTTTACTCTTAGTGAAATGGAGGAGACTTAGGGTTTGGGGCAGAGGAGTGCCAAAATCCAACTATTAAAAGGATCCCTCTGGCTGTTGTGTTGTGGAAAGTGAAGGGGTGAACAATGGCAATACCAGGCAGAAATTTAGTTGAGTAATCTATTCAAGAGATGATGCTGGTTTAGATCACACTGAAGGTAGCAGTGGAGGTCGAGGGAAGTTATTAGGTTCTGAATAAGATTTGCTGAGGATCTTGAGAGAAAGAGGGAAATCAATGCCCATAACTTTTCTACCAGGGATCTCCCCATCGAACCCTCTAAGCAGCTGCCACAGAGGGAACAGGGGGTTCAAGAGGCTTCACAATGTGTGTGTGACACATGGCAAAGTGCTTGACAGTGTGAGGAGAAACCAAAATGCTAAAAACTATTTCATCAGAACAATTACTCTATACAAGGTATAGTGTTTTAAATTCTAATATCAAAAAGCAGTGTCTAGTGCCCTTATCTCTCTGACATTAACCAGAGCCACTAAGCTTTGTGAACCCCGACTTCTTGTTCTATAAAATGGGGGTTACAATTTTGCTGTCTCCATTGTGATGTTGCGTGACATCTGTGGAGCCGTGACTTTGAATTACCACTGTATTCCAGGCACTCTGAGTGGTGCCTGGCACATAATAGGTGCTCAATAAATTCTTATCAAATGACTAAATGAAAGAGAATGAACTCAAAGACCTTTGGAGGAAAAAATATAAATCTATATAGTTTTATTTTTAGTTTATTATTTTTATTTTATGTTTATTATTAGTGAACTAAGACAGCTGCCAAGACAAGCGGCTTTTGAGGAAGCCTAAAATAACAGGATAATTATCTTCCTTTGAGTCAGCCTGTCAATGAAATATTGAGGACATCCCCTCAGAGTTTCTAGCCTCTGGTGCTCATACGTATTTTCATAAGCCAACAGCACCTGGACAACTTATATAAGAATGCCCTTGATGAGCATCCTATTTTTAATTAAGAACATTTTCTTCTTTTATTAATCTCATTAGAGAGCTTCTTGGCACCATAAATCTGGTCACTGGTGCAGATGATAATGAAAGTATACAAGGTACATAAAGCCAGAGAATTTAATTCTAATCTCAAGTCAATGAGTTAATAGATGAAAACACTTAAAACATTACTTGGTATGTAAATGCTTCAGAGGCACTAGCCATTCTTATTGTTATCTGCCAGTTCATTCATTCAGTCAGTCAGTCATTTTTTCTCCCTCCCTTCTTCCTTCCTAATTCACTAATTCACTCATTTTATGACTGTTTTCTTATACCTATTTTGTTCCTCTGTTCATGAGATATTCACATGAAGCCAATTAGAAAACAATGCGGAAATGGCATCTGTCCAACCCATATACCTGAGTGCATGTCCTTATATTCCCAAGACTTTTGGGGTCCCCCTTTCTCTTCATGTGGGAATAAAATGGCTCAAGCCTTCATCACAAGTACTGTGGGAAATTTAGCATCCCAACCTAAGCTTACTGAGCATTCCCATTGGTCACTGCTTACTCCAGTTTCTTTCCTGTTCTCTGCTTTGTCATCTTGTCTCCCTTCTCTGAGCTAGATCTGAATGGCTTTACCACAAACAACCCAAAGCACCATGAACTCAAGGTTACTGCATATAAAAGATCTTCTTTGTGTGTTTTGTCTGGATAATGGGAGATGAACAGGAACACAATTTCATGTGAATGTCGAACTTTGGGAGTCCTTGAAATGTATCATTTCCTTCAGTTCCCCACTGGAAATGCTCCTGTTTAGACTTTAGTTGGTTGCTCTCTAAATGGGGCTCTGTTTTATTCCCCATAATTTTCTCTTTAACCTCTCCTTCTGGTCCTTCTAGAGACTAGGGTGGGTATGGAAGGGCAAGTATGGAAACAGAAAGAACAAGAACAAAAGCTGTGGCAGATATCCAAGCAACTGATAAGGACTTGTACTATAATAAGAGGAGGTAGTAAGGAAGTGAATAGATTCTGGACTTTTGTGAAGTTAGAGTTGATAGGTTTGCCGATGGATTGGATACAGGATTTCAGACAAGTATGGTCAACATGGCTTCAAGATTATTGACTTGACCAATAAGGAAAGTAGAATTAGTAAAAGTAACTCATGTTTAATGCAGAATATTTGCAAAATACCTAAAATGTAAATAAGAAAACAACGATTATTCATTTTATTGCATTGTTAACATTTTGGTATGTTTCCATCTAGTCATTTTTTAAATCTTCCTTGTTAATTGTTCTAGGCTTTTTCCTGTGTGTGTTGTATAAATATGCACACAAATATATAAATGCACATATATGGCAATATATGTATATACACACACACATATATTGCTTTAGTTGTACATAATACAAGTTTATCCTGCTTTAAAAACAAACTTAACAAAATTTAAATGCCTCTAAGCTCGTCGGCCTGTGAGCCAAGTGTCACTGGTTCGATTCCCAGTCAGGGCACATTACTAGGTTGTATGTCAGGTCCCCAGTTGGGGGTGCGAGTGAGAGGCAACCACACAGTGATGTTTCTCTCCCTCTCTTTCTCCTTTCCCCTAAAAATAAAAAAATGAAATAAACAAACAAATTATTTTAAAAAATAAAAATAAAATGCCTCTAAGCTATAGCTACTCAACATTTTTCTGTAAGCAGGCAGCATAATATAGGCAGACTTCACTGTAGTATTATTTTCTAATATTCTGAGTATTTCTCTATATCATTAACTGGTTTTGGTAAACATTTTTAATAGATGCATTGTATACCACAGTATAGCTGTAACATAATGCCTTTAGCTGTTTCTCTATTGTAGACATGTAAGTACTTCCCATTTTTGTGCTTTGAAAAGTGATGCTGTATCTTTGTACATAAATGTTTGCATGTGTCTTTGATGATTTCCTCATGAGACATCACTAAACATGAAATCAGCAGGTCAATATTTTTAAAGATGAAAAATTACTTCCTGATACAATGATTATTTCTCAACATTATATTTAACACATCATGGTGATAAGCTGAGAGTTTAAGGTCCCCAACAGCGAGTCATTTAAGCACTCAGGCTTTTAAAACCAGTGCCTACTTCTCCAATTTTGATTAAACTGAAAAGGCTAACTATAATTAATTTGTGTTAATGAGCATGAAGAGCATTTGGAAGTTATGTAGAAGAAACTATGTGGATGAAATCTTTTCATCCAATATAGTGCACTGTATTTCACAAAAGAATGATTTCCTTTTCCACCCACTCTGTGACATTCTCTTGTCATTCTCTGCCCCCTGTTTGGCAGGGCACTGTCCTTGGCCCAAGAGAAGATATTTCTAAAACTAAGAATCAAATCTAGAAATTATATGTTTTCCTAAACTGACAGCTTCTCCAGCTGCTAACCAAAGATGTCACTTAGGATAATGACAAATGACTGCAACCCAGTAAAACAATTGGAGGGCTCCAGATGGGCAGGCAAGGAAAAGCATGAGAACAAAGCTAGGCATCTCGCTCTAAGGCAGCCATAGACTTGAACAGTGAGTTCTTGCTGTATGGTTTGGACTTCGATTTGGTTTTGCAGGGGTGCAGCAAGTATGGCTGTATTATTTACCTGTCATTCAGCTAGGTTCATTCGTTACTGTTGGTATTCCATTTTGGTTCCCCCCTTCCCCACCCCATGCATATACTCATCCTAATCGATGTTGGCTGATTATGTTTCGACATATGAAATATTACCATGATTCTAAGAGCCAAAGCTACCCAAATGACATATTCAAAGAAGTGTCACTGCTCGCCTTCTCCCGACTCCCTCATTCCTTTCTTTTTCCTTCGTTTCCACCAATACTTGCATATAATAATCTCATTGGTTTCTGGTTTATCTTTCTTGCATTTCTTTTGCACAAATGAGCAGAAACATGTACAATTATATTTTCTTATATATCCTTCTTTCTTTCAGGAAGGATAGCATACTGTATACACTCTTGAACTTTGCTTTTTTTTGATTGGCAATATATCCTGGAGACTACTCGCTATCAGCTCATAGAGATTTTCTGTATTTTGATTCTTTTTTTGCAGTAGCATAATACTCCGTTGTGTAGATGCATAATAGTTTAGCCAACCAGTCTCATATATTTGAGTATTTAGGTTGTTGATTATTTTACACTTGTAAACAATGATGCAATGAATAACCATATGAATATATGTCTGCATATTTTTTTATTGTTAAGGGTGTATGTATCTTCAAGGTAGATTTCTGAATGTGGGATTGCTGGTTCAAAAGTTAAATACATATACAGTTCTGTAACATATTGCCAAATTTCCTTCCTGAAGTTATACCAGTTTGCATTCCCATCAGCATGTATGTGGCTGCCTGTCTCCCCATAGTCTTATCAACAGTAAGTGTGGTCATAATGTTTAATTTTTGTCATTCTAATAGTGGAGCAATGATACCTTCCCAAGCTCTGACTTCTTTCTCTTCAACTCAGCAGGATTGCAAAGTTGTTTGTTTGACTGTATCCTTCCTCCACCGTGGCCTGGACATGGCCTTCCAGCAGATCAGCTGGGCTATCATGAGGTCCACCTCATTTGTTTCACTTTTCTCAGGGATAATAGTCCCAAATCTGATTATCTAATAACTAAACACCACTGTTTAATATAATTAGTCCAGGTTTTTAGTTGTTTAAGGCAAGAGCATAAATTCAGCCCCCGTTACTCCATCATTGGGTGGATGTGGAAGTTAGTCCAATATCTGACAAGATTTCCAGACACAGAGAGGAAATTATCAAAGATTATTAAAACAATAAGAAAAAATCCTAGAACTAGATAGATACTTGCTCTTACATTGAAAGGGCCCAGAGCAGAGTGAATGCTACAAAATCTACCCTGTAAAAATTCTTAACTCTAAAAGAATTTTTTAAAATAATAATTAGAAAACTTCTACAAAAGGAGAAAAAGGAAGAGGGAAAGGAAAGCTTTCTCTACAAAAGTAACAGAATGCTAAAAGACAGTGGGCCAGATTTTCAGAGGCCTGAAAGAATTTGATTTTTAATCTAAAAATTCTATAACCAGGAAAATTAGAATATGAGTGATAATAAAATATAAAGAGACTACTGTGAACAACTTAATAGGAAGAAATTTGAAAATAAAGTTGAAATGGATGACTTTCTTTGAAAATATAGAGTATCAAAATTGACTCAAGAAGATACAGAAAAATTGAATAGACATATATTTATAAAATAAATTGAAAATTAATTTCAAAGTATATGTATTAAAAGGCACCAGGCCCAGAAGTATCTATAGGAGAGTTTTATTGAACTTCAAGGAAAAGAAGAAAAAATATGGAAAGCTTTCTAACTCAGTTGAAGGGGCTGTTAGACCCTCTTACCAAAGCCAGACAAAAACAGTAAACCAGCGAAGGTCCTGTCAGGAGACAGAAACCTTGCCAGTTATTGAAAAATGATGAAATAATGGAAATAATTGATTAACTAGGTATAAAGTTGTTACCCAGATACCCCAAAAGAGAGCTCTAAGGAGTTACAATAGGAGTAGCTGCAGAAAGAAGCTTCTACCCCAGGGCATGAAGAAATAAAGCGAAGAAGTTGAATTCATTAAAATATAGAAGTTTGGAAGAGGGTCCTTCCCATGAACTGAAACAGATCTCTGAGGAGTGGCTGGTGTCTGGGAGGGTGAGGGTAAGTACGGAGCAGGCTGAGGCTGGTTCTCCAACTGCTGGAAAAACCACAAACTGGATGCCGCCGTTGCTATGGAAAGGAGCTGCTGCTGCCTGGGTGAAAAAGCGTTGCCAGGATACCATACACAGGAACAGGAAGCAGACAGGAAGATCTCAGCAAGCTGTCAGGAAGGAGCAAATCCCTTCTTCCTCCTCTAGCCATGTGGTCTCCTTTGTTAGCCAGAGAGTAAGGAGAAGCCAGCTGGCAAAAGGGAAGATGTGACTGGAGGGGTTCCAGCCCCAGCATCATAAATCAAAGTGTAGAGGGATGCTTGGAGCTGAGAGACAGTCACCTAAGAACTGGCACAGAGAGCACACACACATAAAGGGAAATTGATGTCCACCCCATTTGTAAATGGATGAAAAAATTTTTAAAAAAAACATTAGCATTTTAAATACAGCAATGTAGAAAAATAATATGTCACAGTATAGTAGGGTTTATTCCAGGACTGCAAGGATGCTTCAATATTCAGAAAGTTATTTATTAACAGATGGAAGTAGATAGATACTGAAAAGACATTTGATGAAATTTAAATTCTATTCCTTATAAAATCTCTTAGAAAACTAGAGTTAGAAAAAAATGTATTTAATGGTGAAACATCAGAAAAATTTCTACTAATGTCAGAAAAGAAGACAAGGAGGCCTTTTGTGTCTTCCACTACTCAACAATATACTGGAGGGCTTAAAAATACAGTTTAACAAGAAAAAATATATAAATATTTAAGGGGAAAAATAAAGTTGTCACTACTGGTAAAAACTTGATGTTTTATTTTCTAAAAATCCAGGGAAAACAATGGAGAAACTAGTAAGACTCATGGGAATTTAGAAGATTGCATACATGATTATACATAAAACCATAACTTTCCTATATATCTGTGTTGATCAATTAGAAAATATAAAACTCCTATTTGTTTTATCTTAGCAATAAAACTATAAAATATATAGCAAAAAATCTGTCAAGAATTGTACAGAGTGATAAAAACTATAAAATATATGTATGAGTAAAGCTAACATGAAATGAACAGAAAACTGTTTTAAAAGACACAAAAGAAGTTTTGAATTAATAGATCTGTATGAGAATACTGAATTTCATTAAAATATCAATTCAATCTAATTCCCAAAATGATTACAGATGGATTTTTCAAGAAAACTGAATAAACTGATTATAAAGTCAAACTTATTTTTAAAAACTGGACTAGAATAAAAACTATTTTAAGAAAGAAGAATAGTTAGGATCTTGCCTTACTAGATAACAAAAATTACTACGTTGGTAGTCATTACAACTATGTGGTACTTATGAGGAAATAAATAAATTGATCAATGAAACAGAGGACAAAGTTTAGAAAAAGAGGC
The DNA here is from genome assembly GCF_987537825.1 of Furipterus horrens. Taxonomy (NCBI): domain Eukaryota; kingdom Metazoa; phylum Chordata; class Mammalia; order Chiroptera; family Furipteridae; genus Furipterus; species Furipterus horrens. The sequence continues at coordinate 16,700,214 of NW_028327174.1, read as the reverse complement.
ATACAGTCATGGAATGGTGAAGCTGTCATTCCAATAGAGTGTTGGAAAAGAGAATATTGGATATCAATGTGGAAAAAATAGCTTTTGATCATAATCTAACACTGTCTCAAAATAATTGCTTGTACTTAACTAAGAAAGTATTACGAAAAAATACAGGACAACATATTTAAACCTTGAAAACGCCAAAGACTTTCCTAAACACAGTATTCATAAAGAGAAAAAAAGTGGACAGATGTGACTACATTAAATGAAAATCTTTTGCCAAAAAAAAGATACTTTATACAAAGTTAAGAACTGTATGACTACTTGGGAGAATGGTTTTTGCAACTTGCTTAACAGATATTTAGACTTAATAACCTTTTTAATATTAAAAAAAAAAATTTAGTCCTGGCTGGTGTGGCTCAGTGGATTGAGCACTGGCCTGCTAAACAAAGGGTCACAGGTTTGATTCCCAGCCAGGGCACATGCCTGGGTTGCGGGCCAGGTCCCTAGTTGGGGGAGCATGAGAGGCAACCATACATTGATGTTTCACTCCCTCTCTTTCTCTCTCCCTTCCCCTCTCTCTAAAAATAAATAAATAAGTCTTTAAAAAAGTAAATAAAAATAAAAATAAAAATAAAAATAAAAACAATCTATAAATGTACTGATGTAGAACTTCTAGTCATTTATCAAAAATGTACCATAAGCTAGGCACTGTGCTAGCTCTTTGGAGATGTAATTTAGTCCTCTGAAGGACTCTATAAAGTTTATATTATTATCCTTATCTGGCAGAGGGGAAACTGAGATTCAGAAAGTATAGCAACATGCTTAATTTCTCACAGTTTCTAAGTGGTGTGGCCAAAATTCAATACTAACTCTGTCTGACCTCAGAGCTCTTTCCCACGTCCTTTCTTTTTTCCTAGCACAAAATTAGTTTACCTTGAACATTTCTAAAATCGCACTATTATCTCACATGAACTATTGCTGACCTTGTCTTTTACAGTACGGTCCAGCAGAGTATTCTCCTCTTAAATCCCCAACAGCACAATGAAAGAGTCAAGGCATTATAGGGATAGTGTAATGTCAGTGAGCCTACAAATATTTATTCTAAGTGAAGGGAGAGGAGTAACCTTATCACATGCACTCACAATTAAAAACTTGGCAAAAACTGGAGGAGAAATTTGAAGTTGGCCAGTTCACTAATTTGGTGTGTGATGTTGTCAAAATTATTCATCAGCCTAGCTTCATGCTGACAAGCAATAATTTCTCATGGCCAAGGGAATTTCATGATACAGACTCATAGAAAACTCTTAAGCATGGAATTTGAAGATGTTCACTTTATCAATGAATGAATTCAAACCTATTCTTGATTGGAATAATGGGATGAAAAAAGAAATGAAGCTCCCATATTTTTTTAAAAAACCTTTATTTAGATTAAAATAAAAAAAAAAACAAAAAAAACAACTTGCATCTCCTGTTTTCTACCTTATCATTGGCCAAATGTTTGAACACATTTGTAATTAAAGAGATACAATAACAGTTTTCAGTTACATGTGCTTTAATCTATTTTTAATGGTGCTGCTAGATTATGACTATGGTTACATTTGTTATGTGGGATTGTTAACATCTCTTGGGCTAGTCCTTCTTATACCCATTGGCAGATTTCTCTCTTCACTGTCCTTTAAACATTGGTGTTTTTCAGACTTCTATCTGAGGCCTTTTCTACTGGTCTCATCCATTCCTATGGCTCCAATTATCAGGGGTGTACAGATGATATTTGTATTATTTAGGGAGATTGAGGCTGCAAATATCAGTGTACCCACTAATGGCTTAACAGTGATCTGACAGAACAAGAAATCTGGGTGTCGTGTGTTCCAGGGTTGGCTCAGGGGCTCAGAGATGTCATTAGGTACCATGGCTCCTTCTACCTTTCAGCTCTGCTGTTGGCAGAACCAATCGCCAGTTTCTATATGGCAGCTGAAGCTCCAAACCTCAGGTCCTCTCATGGCACACTGTGAGTGGGAAGGAACCGTGTTTTGAAGGCATAAAAGAGCTTTCTTCTTATGCTCTATTTTACCCGGGAGGAAAATCTCTCCTACACGTTCCTCAGTAGACTGTACTTGCCTTAGAAGTGGGTCATATATGCAACTTCCACCAATCAGTGACAAAGAGAAATACGGTTACCATGATTACATTAACCAATTTTTATTCATTTCCCTGAACTGGGTACATCACTGAAAAAGGTTGGAGTTCTGTTAGCAAGGGAGTTGGGAGGAATTGTGGATGACTGATCAGTAGTATCAGTTATAGCACTCAAAAATCAATGTCTTCAACCCAGGTCTATAGCATGAAGTTTAGATGCATTTATGCAGATGCCCACAAAACATTTCAAATGTTTTAGGTCTAGTGAACTCATAATTTTTCCTGATAGTCCTCGGCCTAAACGCTGGGGTCCTGCCGTGTTACACACAGAGACCTCTTTCTGCTTTAATGATATGAATGACACTGACTTTCATTCAGTTGCCCAAGACAGAAACCCAGGTTTCTTAATATCACCTGTCTCTTAACTCTCACATTTAGTCAATAACAAATTCCTATCCAGTGTGTCTTCTAAATGTGGCTCAGATCTTTGTACTCCTCCTTATTGTCCCTTAAATAGCAGCCAAATCACCAAATGATTGATCTGTCAATGAACAAACTCATTATACTGTATTTACAAAACTTACATACTATAGTTTTAGAATCTGTAACAGAAATTTTTACCAGTTTTAATAAAAATTTTGAATTTTAGTTACTGATGGGTAACACCTGTTTTAAAATTTTAAGCAGACTGTCTTAGCGTAGGATCCCTAGAAAAGAGAACATGAAGCCAACCTTCCATGTCAATGCTAATTGGAGAAGAGGATGCAATCCTGAGGGTGCAAGAGGGAGGGAAAAAAGAGAATAAGGCAGAGAAGGAGGGAAAGCAATACAAATTGGTGTTTCCAAGCTTTGACACACCTCAAGAAAATGTTCCTAGCTAACATGGGACATCTCCTGAGTGCTTCTCAGAACATTCCTCTGGGGAAGAAAAGTAAGGGCATGACTTTTATCCGTAAACTTGTTTCCATCTTCTGACTTTTATCCGTAAACTTGTTTCCATCTTCTGGCTCCTCAGTGAAAGTCTTTCCTGCAAGGCATTGAGTCTCACTCATTTGGCCCCTTTTACTAAACCCAACCTTTCTGGGCAACCACTGGTTGAGAAAACCAGTGTCGCCATGGGGTTCAGTCAGGTTGAGCCTGCACACAAGACATGCTGCAGCTCCCACACAACTGGCACAGAAAAGTCCATGCCTAAGCCCAGTCCTGGGCCCTGAGAAGGTGGAGGGAATTGGAGATGTCAGCATATGAGGCAATGGTGGCAGCAGCTGGGATGCGAGCCATGCCTGGGATTGATCCAGCCAGGGAGGGAAGGCAAAGGGCCAGTGCTGGAGTGTATGTGAGGGGGAGCAGATCTGTAGAGGCGCATAGACTGAGCTCAGTGCATAAACTAAGGATCATATGCTGCATGAGAAATGGATGAAAGGATCCTAAAAGTACTTACGTGACAGAGCAGAATGGAGTACATATGACAGAATTCTTTCAGCTACTGCTGATAGCTTTCTGGATGCTCTACTTTCTCAAATTGTGATCATATTTTTCTTTTTCTTTCACCAAATCCTTAAAGATTGTAATAGCCATAATTTGGTATTCTCAGAATTAAAACATTTAAATTTCTATTTACTTTTCCATGGGTTAAAAATCTATATGTGAAAAACAAAACTTTAAAAAATTATTAGAATAAAGTATTGAAGAATATTTTTTATGATTTCAGGTTAGGAAAGGATTTCTTTATCAGAAGACAAAAGCACAATTCAAAGGGAAGAATAAGTTACATTAAAATGTTTTAATTCTGTGCATGGAAGTGAAAAGACACCCCATAAACTGGGGGAATGTATTTTCAGTCCATATAAGTAGAAAGTTTAAGATCCCAAATATGTAAAGAATCGTCGTCGTCGTCGTCGGCAGCCGTCCGTCTCGAGAGACGATGGTGTAGCTTCTTAAGAGTCTATCTGCACCGCCGAGAATGGTTGTGCAGTCCGACTCGGGAGTGACACGGTATCTGTCTCCTCCCGTGTTGAATCGACATCTTGCGATGACGCTGGAGTGTCCTCTCCAGTGAAGCTGAAGCTACAGAGCCTGGGCAGGGTGATATGGAGGGTCTGCTGTTGCCCATGCAGCAGACCCCCCCTCTCTTCGCAGCTGAAGGGTCCAAGGGAAAGATGAAGTCAATACAGCTTGGCTTCAGGTGCGCCGCAGGAGTTGCCGGTGTTGACTACAACGTCAAACCGCCTTAGGGACTCCGGCTCCGGATTTTCTGTCGGGGTTTACTCCCTTAGCCTTTCCCCTGAAGAGGTATGCCGCAAGGCAGCGGAGGTTTTTTGGAGTCAGAGTTTTCCTTCTCTGATGTACCCTGACTGGAAGATCGAACCAGCGACACTTAGCTCGCAGGCTGACGCTCAATCCACTGAGCCAAACCAGCCAGGGCTCATGTAAAGAATAGCCACACAAAAAAAACCTAGATAATTCAATAGTAAAATAAGCAAATAATATAAAGAGGCAAGCCACAGAATAGGAAAACTGAAAGCAAATAAACCTAACTAGTAATTAAAGAATGCAAATTAAAATGAGTTATCATGGCCTATTCATCATATTAGCAAAAAGTAAAAAAACCTAATGAGTGAAGATACAGAGAAATGAGAATATAAATGGGTAGAGCAAGTTTGCAGAGCAATTCAGCAAAGTCTATTTAAGTTGGAAGTGTGCACAAACTGCTAAAACACCATAGTTTCATTTCTAGACACATATCCTTGAAAGCATGGAAGCCGTTGCCCTGGAGTTAGAATGGACACAGTGCAGAACAATTATAAAATAGAATGTAAGCAAATGACTAGAGCCTAATGTTGAACAAGAAAGCAAATTGCTGAATGATATGCATGAAGTTTAAATAAACCAAATACGACTGAATCTTAAGATTTCTTTAATGTAATTGATTAGTGATTTCTTCTTGTTTTTTTTAAAAGATATTCTGTTTTTCATATGGTTGAAGATTTTATACTAAAACCTATAAAAAGAAAAACCTGAAAGAAATAACAATGGTAAGCGTAACAAAATTAAAATAGAAAATTTAAATTTAAAAATGAAAACTAAAGTCAAATTCAGAAGCATGCAGTATGAACTGGAAATGGTTGGGAAAAAAATCACATTGCATATAAAATGCTAAAATTTTTATTTATAACCGAGAACAATAGAGGCCCACGGACTTGATAAGAGTCTGCAGCATGATTCTGTGTGAAAAGGGAGAACAAAAGAGCAATGGAGAGGAAATGGGCGGGGCTTACTCTAATTGGTAATCTGATTAGAACCCCCAATGCAGCATTTACTGATGCCATCGATGTTGGCCAATATCTGCGTAAAGATGTGGATTAGGCAGACTACCGGTTTAATGGCTGACACAAAGAACCAAAATGAAAGTAGCTATACGAGAAAAAAAGTCTATTTCTCTCACAGGCTAATCTGAGTGTCTGCAGTTCAGGACTGAAGCAGCAGCTCCCCAGGGGCCGGGACCCCTGACTCCTGCTATCTTGTTTCTCTGTCTCTCTCAACACGCAACCTCCTCTTATGGTCCAGGAGGCTGCCCCAGCTTTCACCATCACGCCCATGTTTCATCCTGTGTGAAGGCGGTACAAGGGAAGTGGAGGGCATGCCCCTTCCTTGGAAGGACCTGACTAGTAAATTGTTCACATCACTTTTGCTTACCTTCCACGGCTACACCAGGCAGCAACGAGGCTTAGCAGGATAGTCTTTATTCTGGACGTCCATGTGCACAGCTAAAGCGCAGGAGTTCCAATGCCAAGAGCAGAGAGGGAGAGGAGATACTGGGAATCTACTCAGGTGGCAAAAATCATTCTTTTTTTTTTTTTTTTATGATATGTTATTTACTTCAGTATTTTTTTCCTCTTGTTGATTTTTTTCTTTATTTTTATTATTGACACTATCACAGATGTCCCCATTTTCCCGCTTGAGGGGAGGCAAAAAAGATTCTTTAATTGTAGGTACAAGACTCTTCTTAGAGAGGGGAGTGCCTTGTTTAGGAAAATATCTTTATGGGTCATTTGGGTGTGGAAATATAAGCAACAGAGTGAACACTAGAAAGAGAAAGTAGAATAAAAGGAGTTTGGATGTTTCTCTGCATAGGTAAATAAAGGCATTTGGATTTTTTTCCTACAAAGAGGAACAGCAGAGGGGTACCAAGGTACTTGATGGAAGTCTGAACTCCCCAAACTTCTATCAAGTCTACCACGCCAAAGAAAGGCTCTGGAAGGCTGGGATTTATGTACGGGTGTGTGTGGAAATCCAGGACAGGGCTGTTTCATGTGTGAGCCATTATCTTGTCTGACAGGGAGAAAGACCACTTGAGAAAGAGAACAGTTCATGAATGAAAGTACTTGGAATCACCCCTCAGCATTCCACTGGCTTGTTGCCCTTGAACCCATTTTTGAGGAGTTATTTCCCAAGAGTGTCCTGGGTCTTGTCCACATCTTCCAGACATGAAATACACTCGAGTTCTAGGAAAAGCACAAGCCAGGCTCCGGCTGCAGGCCTTACTAAACTCAGTCTGATCTTTGAGGCATCCACTCACGCCTCTGTGCCCAAGCTTCCCGTCAGCGAGAGAGAAAGTGGAACACCATGCCCTGAACACTATGAGAACTTAAAAAGATTTGCTTGAGAATTTTGGTGAAAATAGACAAGGAAATCCAAACTTTTAAATATTGGGCATGGCTTTGAAAGTCCTCTAAAATTTGACTGGGATTTTAACAAATTATTGTTTTGTAGCTTAAGCTGAAAGAGTTATGTTTAAATTGTTACTATTGAAAAAGTTCTTTGTACCTCAAGTGGACTCAGCTAAATGATATTCATTCACTATAATAGGTGCTATGGGAAGATAACATAATACATTAAGTATGATCCTTGCCCTTATTAATTGATTGGTTCATCCATTGATTCAGCAAATGTTTACTGAGCACCTACTATATGCCTACCACTGGACTAGGAACAGGGGATGGATGGGGAATGCCAGCTCTGGAGAAGTTTACTATGGGAAGACAGACATGGGAAAAAAAAACCCAACTACATGACAGTGTGATGCATGCTATTAAGGAGGGGAGCTTAAGGTACTATACTTGTTAGCAAATACACAACTTTTAAAGCCAGTGTCATTTATGGGGTTTTTAAGATGAAAAAATCTGCAGACTGAAAGAGCCCTCCTAGTTTTCAAAGCATCTGTGATTTCTCTGGTATTGTTTATAGAACAGAGCCTGAGAAAATCTTTCCTGCTAACCAGCCAGAACTTAGTTTATCATTAGGCAACAGGGCTCAACAACCAGGACTAATGGAACATTGCCGAGAATCTTGGAGAGGACCAAAGTGAAATGGTTTAATTAATTAAAAATTTGAGATTAAAAATTGTCCTGCCCCTGCCCCCACCCATGGAAACCAAGCTCAACCCACCTTAGAGTCTAGGTATTTATGGGTGGAATTATTTGTTGTATATTTACCTGCTTTAATCACAGGTAGTGACTACTAATCACTTACTAGGTGCAAGGCAGTGCTAGATGCTTTATATACAGTTTTCATATTTAATTTTCATAATCATTTTATGTGGGAGTTCTTAGTCCCATTTACAGGTGGGGAAACTGAGGCTCAGAAAGTGTAATTTGTCTGTTTACACTGTGAGTGGGACACAATTGAGATATGAACCCAGAGTCTGAGATTCTAAGCCCTGTGCTCTTACTCCCTCAGCTACAGTATGTCCCAGGTTTACAGTAAAACTATTTTATTGTCTTCTCGTCATTTACATTTTATACTCTCCTGATTACTTCCAAAATACACATTTCCTAAGATGCATTGTAATAAACATGTAATAGAAAAGTAGGTACAATAAAGATAAAAAGGAAATCAAGAGGACTTTGAGGCAGGGATATGGCAATATAATAAAATAATCATTTCCTGTAAATGTTTGTTGAGTGCACAAATGAAGGAATTAAACTGAAATCAGAGATTTTAAATTGGAAGTTCCTAGAAGCTAGAGCAAAAGGAGAAACATGATGAGTTATATATCTAACATAGAAAAGCATATAGGCTTAGCAAAAAACAAGTTATTGTGTGGACTTGAAGAATAGGGATAATAAATGATATTATCTACTGCAGTAGTTCAGAAGAAACAGAACTGATATATGTATATATACTCACATATATATGACATATATATGTTATTTTTCAAATGCTTTTAAGATGAAGATGATATACCTTCATGAAGCATTTCTTTGAAGAGCTAAGCTACTATGCCCTAGACAGGTCTTTTTCTGTTATGCTAATATGATGATTCTGGTTCTTAGTTCGGGGAAAGGCCCTCTGCCCAGAGAAGAGTTCCTGTACAGGAAAAGAATGTGGCCTTGGAGGGCTAAGGGTCTTGGTTCAAACTCACTTCTTGGGCTTTCTAGCCCCTGACTTTAGGTGGCCCCACAGTTGCCTCCACTGTATAGAAGGGAACAGGATCTACTTTGGACAGTTTCTGTAAGTATTAGATTAATTACATGCAAATGGCAGGTCAGTACGTAACAGATATGATGAGGATTAATTTTCTTTGATTTCTCTATTTGTAGCAATGGAGGTCTAAGTTAAGATTTACTTCAATTCTCTTCAGTTGTCTTTTGCTTTTATAAATTATTTTTTAGGTGAAGTAGTCTTAGAATTTACTAGATAATATGCTTCACAAAGATAGAAAATGTGTGTTTTGTGCTTTGTTGTATACCCAGCAACCGGCACTAAATACACTGAATGCATGATTAAATACAGGAATAAATGAATGAATGAATTATTGAATGAGTGATTGCATGAATGAATGTGAAGTGAAGAGGGCTGGTGCCCATAACTACACTCTTCCTCATCACACCATGCATCAGGACTTCTGATTTGGAAATATTAAAAGGACTACATTGTACTCGAGATACAATATAATATTGCATTGTAATGTATTCTTCCACCATTACACTGTACCTGAGAATAAGGTCGTCTATTTTAAAAGAGGCTGAGGAGTATGGGCTCCCTCACTGATCTGCTGGATGTGCACAGGCTCTTTTTTTTTTCTGCTACTGCTGAAGATCTCTTTGAGTTTTGCAATTCCCTTTTCCATCTTACTTCCTTTTACATTTTAGTTCTAATTATAACCCTAGACTTCGCACGTGGTTTCTACAGACACATTTTATCAAGTAGCTAATAGCTTTGCTTTCTCAGTATAGTGCATGCAGCAATTAAGCTCAGGGAAGCCCAGATTTACTGATGGATAAATGGTTTAATATTACACTATAAGAGCAATACTTTAATAAACTATTCATTAATTAAAAAGCCCATGATTAGTTGTATTAATCATTGCTTATGGATTCACAGGGAAGATATTACCAAAGTGATTCATAGAGACTGGTGTCTAGAACTGAATTTTTAAAACCAATTAGGAAAAAAATGTTAATAAATTAGGTATTTAGTACTCAAAGATAGGGAATAATAAAATCAGAAAGAATGGGAGAAATTTCCAAGAATTTTCTTCAGAGAAAGAAAATGAAAAGAGGTGACATGGACAAAATTAAATCCAGTAATTAAAACCCAATGAGTAATGACCTGGCTTTCTCTATAAAATAATGCTGGGCCTGTTCTGATGATAATCTGATTCTTCCTGATAAATTGGTAGCAGGGAGGGACGGTGCTTTGAGATGGGCTTTGTTAAAATAACAAAGCATTCTTTCGCTTCTCCTCCTCGATATCTGATCCACCAATATGATAAGGATCCTTTGCCTGGAGCCAGGAAAGAGGGGGTGGGCGGGCAGACAACATCTGTCTGAAATGTTTCATCATTCTGCAGTGAGAGGTGTCTCCCCAAAGTGTCATTTCATCTTATATTGTCCCAATATAATGCATGATGATGAATCATTGTAATAGGAGCTTTAGTTCATTTCTGAAACGTCAAGCCCCAGAGATTGGTATGATATTCAGCTCATCTTTTGCCTATTGCTCAGGTCCTGCTTGTAAGACACCAACCTCACAGCTTCTGTCTAAGGGGTAGAGTGTGATTGGCTGGGCTGGAGAGAAAATTGCCTCTCACAGGCCATAGTCTACATGGTCCAGGAAGGAAGATTTCAGCCACGACTGCAAAGGTACCACTGAGGTGACGGGTCCAGGAATTAGAAGCTTTAAATATCAGGCCAGAAACTCAAGTGTGTAAAACAGAATCTTATATTTCATTCTGCTATGCTGGCAAGAACTTAAATCTTGGTCGATGTTGGGACTGCCCAGTGTCATATATCTTACATATAGTGTAAAAGCCAACCGTGGGACACCAACAAGTGTTCACCATTGAGTTGTCTGTTGTCCCAGTTTGCAAAGACCTCCCCTGCACACTTAGAGTGCCCGAATCTTTGGCAAGAAAACCCTGGGTCTGGAGCCCAAACTTTCTCGAAACCGTTTGAAGCCATTCTCTCAGAAATTCTCCCCACTGCCCACAGCAGAGCAGGTATGAGTTCTCGCTAACCTTCTTCCACTTCCCAGTCTGGGGAATATCTTCCCTCTTGAGGACTGTGAGCTAGATGAACCCAAAGGGAGAACAGACACTCAATGAGGATGCTGGCAGAGCGGAGGCACACATGTCTGTGCACATGCACAGAAAAACTTATAAAAGTTGATATTACAAAAAATCATTTTATTGATCAGAAGGAAAAAAAGTTTAAATTAAATTGGATTTCTTTTTATTGATGCTTTGGATAGTATAGTTTCTATTTTGAATTGTGTTTGGAGAACTGCCATATTTGTACCTTATTTCTCCCAGTCAGGGGCTCTTTCTTTCCCAGGAGGCATTTCTGCTCTCTTACCCTAAGAGTACCAGTGAAATCTCCTTGAAGAGGTCAATCTTTTGGTAGGTAGCTTCTGCTATCTTCTTTGTTGAGTGTGTGTGTGTGTGTGTGTGTGTGTGTTGTACAAAGAAAAGGAAATACATGAGGTTTATCTACCTGCTTGCAGTGGTGGCTTTTTAGGAGGGAGACTGAAGCGCACAGGGACAACACACACACACACACACACACACACACACACACACACACACTCATCCTATTAATGCCCTACTGCCCTAGTCATGGTTAGAAGAGGTAGATGCAAACTCTGAAAATGGCATTTAGTTTTTTCAGGACAAAGGCAAGGAATGATAACTGGTGGGTTGAAGGCAGCCCGCAGGACACATGCTTATGGATAAAACACCTGACTATGTTTCCTGCCGATTTGTTTCAAACTACAGTGATACCTCTCATGCATCTTAAGTGGAGAAAGAGCTCTTTCACAATGATTTTTTTTTTCAACATACAAAATGTATTCCTTTGAGAAACAAAATGTTTAGTTATTTTTTGTACTTTTTGCCACTTGGAATGAAATACTTTTCTACAATATGTTCTGTTGGAACTTGCCTTTTCAGTGCAGGATGCGGGACATAACTTATCTCTCTCTCTGCAGCTTTTGGTCCCTTATGTTGCTCCCCCACTCTTGGCTCTGAGGTTCTTTTCTGGTTTGCTGATGAGCACCTGCCATTAGTGGAGAAACCAAGCACCAGGGCTGGAGAAGATACCTGCAAAATCACAGTGAATAAGGAGGGCTCTGTCTGGGCTGGGACCTACACTCAGCTTCAATGCAAGGACTTTGTTGCAGCCATTTTAATGATATAACCAACTTTTTTGGAGGATGGTCTATTAAATAAATGTCAGGCAGTGTACTTGGTGTCCTAAATTAAAACTTCACGAGACACTATGATATAGATAATTTCTTCCCCTTGTACCAACGTGCGAGTAGGTTCCAGAGGAGTGAAGAAACTTGCCCATCGTTGTCCAATGTCATCAGGAGCCACAACTCTTAGACTTTACACAACTTTTTCAAACTATGAGTCACAATGCATGGGGGGGGGGTGTTATGAAATCAATCTAGTGGGTCACGGCCAGTGTTTTTTAAAATCAGAGTAAAATAAAATAGAAAATATTAGCATAGGTGACAAATAGAAAGCCTAAGCATTTTCTTGCAAACTTTCATTTCAGTTACATATATATTAGTATGTGTGTGCTTACTGTGTTGTGATATGGAATTTATTTATGACTATGGGTTACAAACCAAGAGATGTGAAAAACTGCTCTGCATAGCATTTCTCCAGAGGGCGAGACTGTTAGAAGTGGGACTTCTGAGAACATGACTAACACCAGAGAACTCTTTAGAACCAAAGCAGATGAAATGAATGGTCTAATATTTATTCCAGAAAACTTAAAATTTCATTATAAAACTATTGATGAAAGACTTGAGATATTTGCTTGAATCAAAGGACCTTTAGGGACCAACCCAAATAACCATCTAAATCACTTAAGACCTCAGTAGTTAATAGATATTGTCTATTTTACTCTCGTCGTCGTCGGCAGCCGTCCGTCTCGAGAGACGATGGCGTAGCTTCTTGAGAGTCTATCTGCACCGCCGAGAATGGCTGTGCAGTCCGATTCGGGAGTGACAATCCCTGCCGCACTTGGTACAGGTGAAGGCAGATGGCCGTTGTTGCTGCTGTTGACGCTGCTTCCGCCTCGATCTTTTCTGGACCGCCTCCTCGTTGCGCGCAGCCTCTGCACGTGACGTACCTTGCCTGACCGCGAGCCTCCAGGCTAGGCGGTCGTCTGCTTGAACTTCCCATGTGTTGAGATTGATGGAGCATTGTGTCATGTCCTTTTTGCAGATGTCTTTGAACCGCAGTTCTATTTTACTCTAAAGCTCAATAATTACCATTTATTCAGAATTCACTATATGTTAAGCCCCGTCCTAAATGCTTGACACACAGGGTTTCTTGAATTGTTATAACAACTTTATGAGGGAGGTTAATATTATTACTCACTATTTAAGATGAAGACACTGGGGTAGAGAAAAGACAACTAATTCAAATCCAGCTTCTTCGGCATCATCAGGTCTAATTTAGAGGGAGGGATAGCAACACCCTATCTTTCCTCAGAATCTGTTCCCTCAGTGATAAACAACTTTATTGTTTTTCTGATGGACAGATTTTTCTCTGAAACTAATTGAAATTGCTCCTGCTGCAGTGGAAGCCCTTTCCCTCGTTGCCTTTTGTGGCAGCAGAGAGCAGCTGGTCGCCATCCCACTGACACAGATGCCTGGTCAAGTAGGGGACAGTAGTTGTCCTCCTTCAGAGTCAACAATCTCAGCTCCTTGAACCATTTTCTCTGGGTTCTATTTTTCTTTAATTCCTTCTTTGTTTCTTGCCCAATCCTATGAGAATGGCTCTACAGCTTAACTCCTTACCTGCCCTGGACATGGGACAGGATGGGGTTGAGGCACTTCCAGTTTCTATTCCTCTGAATTTCCCTGAAATGGACACCGCTGGGCTGACTTCTAAACTGCATTGAGGCTCAGGGGTCCCTTACGGCCCCTTCCAGATGCCCTCACACCCAGATCTTAGCTTCTTGTGCTTCTACTAACAATGGTGGAGGGCACAGGAACCTCCGGTGACCTTAGCCTCATTTGGTGTTAAAATTTGTCATGGACTTCTTACTCCTTAAAATGCCCTTCCCCCACTCTCCAGATAGACTCACAACTTTCCCATTTTTCGAGGCTCTGTTCAAAGGCTTAGCAATCCTTGATGACCAGGAGGATAGACTCTCACCTATGTCTGGCCACCTGTACCTTTTCTATTTCTCTGTAAGCCCTTCTGGCTTTCCGCTTCCGAATCCTCATGTACATATCATTCATTTAAAAATTAATTTGCAGTTTAATTTTTAAAATAGGGACTTTATGCACATAGTGTATGTACATACACATATATAAATGCACACACACCACACGCATTTGTGTGTGTATCCACAAATTGGCTAACAACTACACATATTTTTCTGAACATTTTTTTTCAATTGGTAATATAGCTTGGATACCATTTCATTATGAGTTTGCAAAGAGCCTTCTCATCTTCTTTATGCGTGTATAACATTCCATTCCATGGAGATACCCTCATTGATTTCACCAATTCCCATTGAAGAACACTTGCTTTTAAGAGCAGAGGCTGTAGAATCAGACTACTTTGATAGAATTTTAGCTTATTGCTTATTAGCTATATGACCTTGGACAACTTACTTAAGTTCTCTGTGCCTTTGTTTTCTCATCTGAAAAATGGAAATTACAAGAGTACCTCCTTCCTAGGAGTGTTGTGAAGCATAAATATGTTATTTAATGTAAAGTACTTAGAACACTGCGTGGCTCATAGTAAGTTCTCAACAAATGTTAGTTTTTGATCAGGTTGTTTCCTAAGTTTTGCTTCTGCATTATATTCTGCAGTGAATAACCTTGAACACAGGGGTGATATCCAAATCTCTAACAACCCTTACAGCACAAGCACTGACCAATCAGAATGATGCTCTTCATAGTGCTGAAGCATGGTCCTTCTGTATCAGGCGTTACCTCTTGAATGGTTGGGTTGCACAAGATCTGGTAATTTGGGGAAAGGGACTGGATGACAGGGCACTGCGTGGGCTCAGGGGCAGAAGAATTTACCAATAAATAAGTAAGAATTTTAATATTTTAATAATCAGGATGGCAGTCTGGAGGATACCAGGTGGATTTATGCTTGTGTTCAAACATCAGTTCACACATCTGTGCATCTATCTTTTAGGAGAGACTTCTGGAAGTGGAATGGCTGGGTAAAAGGTTATGCACACTTGCAATCTGTCCTCCTTAGAGGTTGTACCAATTGATGTCCTCACCAGCAATACATGAAAGTGCTTGTTTCTTCACCCTCACTGGCACACCATGTTAGCAGAGTTAGTTTTGTTTGCCCTTCCGATCGGTGAAAAATGATATCCAAGTGTAGTTTTAATTGACATTTCTCTTACTTTAATGGAGTTTGCATATCTTTATGTTTAACAGTCATTTGTATTTCCTTTTCCGTGCACCATCTTTTCATATGCTTTATCCATTTTTATTTTGTGTGGTTGATCCTTTTCTTATTGATTTGTAGGAGCTCTTCATACATAATGTGTCATTCATTCATTTACTTAATTGTAGAGACTTACTAGGGATATAGAGATTAAAAACAACACCATAGTACTTACATTAAAGGAGCTCACAAACTAGTAAAGATAAGGAAATAAATAGTTGCAATAAAGAATGACAAGTGCTTTAAGAGCGCTGAATGTGGGGTGCTTTGGGGCACAGAGGAGAGATAACATCCATGTGGACCATGTCAGATTAGGTAATTCTGCAAAGACTATACAAACCTTTGAGTAGCGATGCTTAAGAATGCTTGTTCTGTGTATAAGGACTGATGTTTTAAGTTTCTAGTTGACTTCTCTATATCAGATACATTTCTTGGGAGACAAGCATTACGATTTTTAACATTTCTGATTCTGCTTTGTGGTCATAACCTATACCCAGCCCTTGAAGCACAAAGGGAATAGTGTAGGTGCTTCATTCTGACCACCGGAAAGCTCTAAAATATATACTTTCTTGATAATAAGTAGATTTGTCTCTATTGAAGACAGGTAGCTAACCATTGAGCTGCCAGCTAAATTTACCGAACAGATGGGGGCCTTTCCAAATATAAAATGGGCCATGTCCTCAAATGTGGTCTTTTGTTTAATCTATTAATAATCTTTTTGGCAGCCTCTAGGTTTAAAATGCATGTTGGTCATAAAGTGGCAGTCAGGTCCAACACTGACCTTCGTCTTCCTATTATATCTTTTATCGAGACCCTGCTGTGAGTTTTTCACATCCAATTAACCCAGGTAGCAGCACCTAGCATTAAGTGGGTCATCCTATTTTAAGACTGTTTTTTATAGGAGTCAAATGCAGTTTGGACAATCCATCCCAGCTGGGGGCTGGAACAATTGAACAGAAACCTTCAGCAGAACAAGAATTCTAAAGAGCTTCCATTGTGTGCTGTTCTAGTACACGGCAGACCTTTGAAATGGTGTCTATCATAAGCCCTCTGAGCATCATACTTTGTTCACCAAGGATGGGCATCACTCGTTCAGTTCTCAGCAGTGCCAAGGAAGAAAACTCCACTTTCCTATCAGGAAGACTTCATATTGAATAGGCTGTACCAGCTACATAATTTGTGGGGCTCAGTGAGCGGAAAATGAAAAAAGGAAGACCTTTGTTGAAAAATAAAGAGTTTCAAAAGGATGACAGCAGGATGTTAAATCAAACATAGGGTGTTCTATTGGGGGGCCCTGTGTGACTGACAGGTTACATGCTCATGAAGCAGCCCTATTAATGGACTGCTGGAAACTGTACTGCTGGAAACAGCACCGTGCAGCTGCTTCCTCCGTCAGATCCCTGAGATTGCGGATGTGGAAGGAACCTTGGTGGTCCTTTCGTTGAACATCGCCATCTTACAGGGGAGTCTGAGGTGTAGAGAGATTCAATGAGTTGGTTAAGTTCTAAAGCACAGCTGGGGAGAGGCAGAGCCAGACCTCTAGCCACAGGCATAACGTGAAGAAGAAATGTTTGGGGGTGAATGGTGGGGATTACTGTCACACCCAGAAATTTATAATTTCCTATGTTAGAGAACTATGATTTCACACTGTTTTTTTTAGCAGCTAATTTTGTACCTTAGAGAGGTCTATCACATTTCCATCACTACACAAAAGGCTCCACCAGCATTTTCTTCCTAAGAGCCTAAACAGGATGTGTGTCCTTTCTCTTTTCTGTTGGTTTCTTTCTCCCCCAAATTATGTCCAGAATTCAAGTCTCATGAGCCCCACCCAGTTCAATAATATTTTGACTGATCAGTGCTTGTCAAACCTTAGAAAGTGTGACCTTTCTAAACTGTGTTACATTGAAATCTAGGTCTCATCTACACACAAGTATGAGTGAAATATGAAACAAAAGCTTCATTAATCAGTACTCATCTTTCTACTTGTAATGCAAATATTTGCTTTGCTATTTTTAATATACTATTTCATTGAAAACAAAAAATATCACCATGACCTACTAAATTGATTTTAAGAACCACTAATGGTTCCTATCACACAATTTAAAAGACACTGGCTCAACATCTGTGGTATCTATTGGGAGGAGCAGGTAAGGACTGGAGGCATTTCACAGGAAAGCCCCTCTGAAAAGAGCAGAAAAGGGTCAAGAAATAGACATACTTGGATCCTAATAGGGGCATATAAATAGGCACAATCCTTCTGAAAGCAGTTTGCTAAGTTTACTGTAGAGTCTTAAAAATGTGTTCACTCTGACCCAGTAATTTCACCTCTAGAAAACCAGGCCAAGGAAATAAAGATAGATGTAGCCAAAGATTTATCTGCAAAGGATGACCATTGCAAAATCATTTACAATGGAAGAGAAGTAAAAACAATTCAAAGGTTCAACAGTAGGGTACTGGTCAATTGAAGGCATTTATCTCTGAGTTGGAATAGTATACCATCACTAAATTATTTATGTAACGAAATATTTAGTAATATGAAGATATTGGTGATTCATTAAATGAGAAAAACAGATTCAGAACAGTATTTACCATGTGATATTAATATCATTTTTCTAAAATCAAAAGACAGGACATGGTTGTGACTACTTAGCATTAAAAAATTTGGAAGAGCCCTGGCTGGTGTGGCTCAGTGGATTGAGTGCTGGCCTGTGAACCAAAGGGTCACTGCTTCAATTCCCAGTCAGGGCACAGGCCTGGGCTGCAGGCCAGGTCCCCAGTTGGGGGTGTGTGAGAGGCAACCACACAGTGATGTTTCTCTCCCTCTTTCTCCCTCCCTTCTCTGCCTCTCTAAAAATAAACAAAATATTTTTTTTAAGTTTGGGGAAATATATCAAAGTGTTAATAATGTATTTTTGAAATATATATGAATTTTATTTTCTTCTTTAAGATTATTTGTATTTTCAATTTTTCTACAGTGATCATGACTGCTTATGTAATTACAAAAACCATAACAACAAAGGACTCCTCCAAAAAAGAATGGGACAGGGACGGTACTGAAGCAGAGTACATTTGAGTTCGGATCAGTGGAGAAACTAATTTGAACTTCCTGAGTAATATATATATACATATATATATATAATTATTGTTTTTCAATTACAGTTGTCCCATTTTATTTTTAAGGTTCTGATCATTAGGAATGACCATCCAGATTCAGATGAATGTTAAGCTGCATTCTTCACCATTTGTAGGAGGGTTATCTTTCGTAGACCCAGTTTCAATTAAAAAAAGAAGAAATCCTGGAGAAGATGCCAAAGCCAAAGCACTAACCAAAACATAATAATTTCTATGAATGGAGATATGTTATTTATTTATTTTTTGGCAGAATGGTGTTTCTGCTACATACCTAATACTACACCAGAGGTGATCACTAACAATTTGTTAATGGTTTCCTCTTTCATCTCTATTCTATTCATCATCTATTAGTCCTCCGGTAATATTTAAAATATCTGAGGACTAATAAGCATTTCATAGGACAAATATTTTAAGTCCCCTCTGCCAGGGTTGATAATGGAATAAAGTAAAAGAGAAAGTATATCAACTTCAGAGAAAACAAACTGAAGTTTAAAGCCTAGCTTTGTTGCTTTGATGAGTCACTGAATGTCAAATCTTCATTTTCTCATTTATAAAGTAGAGATAATACTTCCAGTTCCTAACTTGTAAAGACTAAATGTAAAAAGCCCTCATCTACCCAACAATGTGCTTAGTAGACTTGCCCTGAGTCATGATAGCCAACTGTTAAATTTTCAGAAATTTTTGAGCTGGTTGTTAAACATAACACTGGCTGGTGTGGCTCAGTGGATTGAAGGCTGGCTTTAGAACTGAAAGGTCTCTGGTTCAATTACCATTTAGTGCACATGCCTGGGTTGTGTGCCAAGTCCCCAGTTGGGGGCCTCCGAGAAGCAACTAATAAATGTTTCTGTTGCACATTAATGTTTCTCTCCCTTTCTCTCTCTCTCTCTTTTCCTCTCTCTAAGAATAAATAAATAAAATCTTTTAAAAAATGGTTACTTATGTCTATTATATCTGTACGGTGGAAATACTACAAAATGAGGTGCACCTGTACATCTCTTCCCAGCTCCGTGTTAAGTGAATCACATTATAGTTAGAATTTGGCCACGAGAATTTTTATACCTTGGAAGTTAATTTTTTTTAAATCCTCACACAAGGACATTTTTCTTTTCTCATTGCTTTGAAAGAAAGAGATAGAAACATTGATGTGAGAGAGAAACATCGACTGGTTGCCTTCTTGCACGTGTCCCAGTTGAGGATCAGCTATGCAACCTGGGCATGTGCCATGACCTGGAATTGTACCCATGGTGTTTCAGTCTATGGGACGATTCTCCAACCAACTGAGCCATACCAGCCAGGACTACACATTGGACATGAGCACAATCTATAAATCAGGACTTGATTTATTGCTTTGTTGATTATCTAAAGCAGGGATTCTCAGCCTCAGTACGACTGACCTTTGGGGCTGGATGATCTTGTTGTGGAGGGGTATGTTGCGCATTGCAGGATGTTTAGCAGCATCCCTGGCCCCTACCGACTGGATCCCAGTTGCACTCCCTCCAAAGTTGCGACAACCACAATAGTTTCAAGATATTGTCAAATATTCTATGGGAGGCAAAACTGTCCTCTTTTCCTCATTTAGAGCCATTGGTCTAAGGGTTGGTAAACTTAGGTCAGCAGACAAAATTTGGCCATGGATGTTTTGTATAGCCTGTAGAGGTTTTAGATTTTTAAAAGGTTGTAAAATATGACAGAGATCACATATGGCCCTGAGATCACATATGGCCCTTTAAAGAAAAAGTTTGCTGACCTCTAAGTGATGGAGACATTAATAATGCTAATTAAACATAAAAGTATGTCATATTTGTAGCTCTTACATTGTGAAAGTCACACACACAAAAAATGATTAAAGAGCCTTGGTTGGCATGGCTCAGTTGTTTGGTCATCGTCTTGCAAAGTGAAAGTTCTATTCCCAGTCAGGGCACAAGCCTGGGTTGTGGGTTCCATCCAGATGGGGCACATACAAAAGACAACCAAGCGATGTTTCTCTCCCTCTCTTTCTCCTTTTTTTCCCCTCTCTCTGTAATTCGGCAAAAACTGCTCATGTCACTGATGAACAAGTAACTTTCCAACATATGTAGCATTGGAGCTGAAAAAGAGGGTAAGAATTTAATAAATATAATTTGTATGTCAGTAGCAGTTTAACAAGAGATCACACATGTGACTTCATGATAATAAAATATTGGGAAAAGAATTAGTGGACTGGGATGCAATTCCACTTGTTAAATCACGGTTGTACTGAAACCATAAGTCGGCTACCGATAGATACTAGACTTCAGCAAAACTCAATGAAAGAATTCTGTGAGAATTGGCTACATGGAATTTACAAAAATACACAAAAATTGTATATTGTGTATTTTATTTGTAAAACATAAGTTCCGCATCTATTGTATCAGAGAATTTTAAAATAAACATGTTTGTGTGTGTGTGCCATGCCCCTCGGATAGCGGGTTGTTAAACATTTCCCGGCATACCACTGCCCCTACCTATCCTACCCCTTTTTCTTCGTGCCTCCGCCGCACTATTAGTTGAAAAACTGTGACCTTCTCTTTACTTCGTGGGATTTTTCCAAACCACCTCCTGCCCCAGAGCCTTTGCTGCTGCCTTTTCCTTGCCCTGAAATACTCCCTTTCTTCCTCCTCATTCTCCTCACTCCCAGTACATCTGCGATTCTTCCAATCTAGTCCAGTTGGGCAAATATGATAGTCAGTGTGAAGTGCCAGACAAAACCAGCAATAGCTAGTGCTTATATCTCAATTCTGTGTATCAAATACTCTATAGGTATAGCACTTTGTATGTATGACTTTATTTAATCCTTACAATAGTATCACGAAATAGGTAGTATCACTATTTCGTAGGTGAGAAAACTAAGACATAGAGATGTTAACTAAAAGCCTAAAGTCACACACCTCATAAGTGGTAGAATTGGGATTTGAACTCAGGTGCTCAGCTCCAGAGTCTGTGTCCTCAACCATCACCTTCCACTGCTGCTGGAGAGAATGAAAGCATAACATAGGCCCTTGTCATCCAAGAGCAATTGCTCAGGGAGTCAGGCTGGAGTCCCTTGGGCAGCCCAGAGCTACAGAGAGCATGGTGTCATCACAAAGACACTTCACAGGTGTGAGGGAGAATTTACAGGACTAGGTCCCCTCTCCCTTGTGATGAAGGGTGCATGGGGGGGTGCCTTGGTATATTGGGAGTCCATGGGGGGAGGGGGTGTGAACCTATAAGACCTATGCATGCTATGTAATAAGAAGTAAAATATAGCTTCACTAACAGATTTGCGTGTAGCCTTCCACTAACTTACCTAACAATGGGGAACATTAGGTGCACACACAAACTCACACATGCACGCACACACATGGTACTTTGAAAAATTGTTATTTTCTCAGCTCACTCATTGATTCAGTTAACACATAGTTATGCAATACTTTTCCCATGAGAGACGCTATGCTAGGCCCAGGGATGGATACAAAGTAAAGTTTGCTACCTGTGTTTGTCCTCTAGAAATTTTATTGTAACGGAGATAAGGATAAGATAAGTAGGCAACTATCTTATCCACAAGGTCAGAGAAATTAAGGGAAGTGAAGGATGAAGGAAGTTTGCTGGGAAGGGTAGTGCAGGTGAGAGACGGAGTGGGCTTCAGGGAGAACTCAGCATTTGTAGTGGGCCTGGAAGCTGTGTGGCTGTGAGCAGAAGGTAATTCAGGCAAAAGGATGAGCCTGTGCAAAGGCCTGCAGGCAGGAGAGCTTGGCATCACTGGGCCAGAGGTTTGGGCCTCTGAAGAGTCAGGATGTGAGTACATGCTAGAAAGATAAATTAAGGATAGATCGTCAGGGTGAGGAGGGAGTTCTAAATATCAGGTCAAACATACCATTTTACATTTATCTTTTTAGGCAGTGGGAACCCCTTGGGGATCTTTGATTAACAGAACATCTAGCAGGGCACTGGGTACACAGTGTGCAATCAGTCAATATTTGTTCAAGGAAAGAAATAACAGCTAAAATGTATTGGGTGCTTGCTATATGCCAGGCAGTTCTGTAGATGTTTTACGTTGTTGGCTGTGCATATCATTCTCGCCATAGCCCACGAGATAGTTACTCCATGTCCGTTTTACAGACAAGGAAGCCGAACTCAGAGAGGCCAAGTGTCCTGCCCAAGGCTGTGCCAAATGAGTAGGCATTGCACCAGAGTTCATACTTTGTACTGCTGTGCAATTAGGAAAAGAAAAAAAAAAAAGAAAGAAAAGGAAGAGAGAAAAGAATTAAGTGGCCAATGTTTTTCTTGAGAAAGGAAGCTGTGATCAGCCCAAATTAGCAGAGGAAAAGGATGGGATGGAAATAAAAAACATTCCAAAGACAGAGTCCACAGGCATCTGTTATGACTTGACGTAGGATGCCTGGGAGAGGGAAGGGTCGAGAAGGTTCAGGGTTCCTAAGTTCAGTCCCTGGGAGGTGGTGAAACTATTAAAAGAAAGTGGCGAGCGACAGGGAAGATGACAGTTGGCGTTTAGATAAGGTGCACAGAAATCTGGGCCCTGGGGACCCCAAAAAGCAGCCTGAGGAGAAGCATTTCCAAACACTGGCTCTGTCCCATCCCCTGCCCAGAGGCGCTGGGAGTGGCTCCTGGGAATCTCGAGGCTCTCCCTTTCTGTGTTTATATCGTTTAGCAGGGACAGGATGGTTAATGACTAATCTGTGTCCATGAGGCAGGGAGCCAAGGAAGAGATGCTGCTGCTGGGCCGGAAGGCCGCCCGTGATCACCCATAGCTTTTGCTTGCACCCCCTCCTCCTCCTCGCTCTGCTGTCTCCTGGATTCACCCCAACAACGCAGACTTGGATTCTGAACATTTGTAGAAAAATTGCTGGGATTTGGAGAGGAAGACTGGACTCAGAATCCTCCCGGGTCTGGAAAGTTCATCTCCGACCTAAGACAACCCGAGTGAGTACCTAATTCCTCTGGGAGTGGGGATTATCTGTCTCAATGCGATGGAGGGGAGGTGGTCCTTTCCAGTTTCTCTTTAACGTCAGGAAGTTTAGTTGATAAATAAGGGGTTAGGTTAACAGATTTTGATATAAAATCCTGAAAACTAGAAAAAGAAAAACTCTTAAAAGCAAACAAAAAGGAGCAAAAGTTAATGGGTCTAACCTGACCTTATTGAAAAACAAGTTGTTGACTGTATCGAACAATTATTTAGAAATGTCTTTTTAACTTTCTGGTCACCCGGGAGTATCATTGGGGCAATACATTTTAGAAATGCCTCTGCTCTGATTCCATCGATAATTTGACTTGGACAGTGTTCTATATATTTGATGATCTATCGAATCCTGTTGTGGGTTTGGGAATATTGCTAATGTCAGGAGACTTGGAAACTAGGCATGGCACAATGTTTAAGCTATGCTTAATAGAAAGAAAAGTTCTTCCTAGAAGAGTAGGTTTAAAAATCTTTCTCTTTTGACTTCCATTGCAAACTCTTTTATTGCTTTTCATTGCTCATATTAATAGCAGATGGAAATGATTTTATAAGATGGAAAGTATTAAGAAGAACTTTATTATTAAAATTGCCCAAGGTCTGAACCTACAGATAAGGCATCTCCACTCATAGTGAATTAGCAACTATGGGATGAGCCTGGATCATTTCTCTTAGTTGAGGTTTAATTTAGAAGTGGGGGTCAGTGGAGGTATGCACACGACTCAGTTTGAATTCTTTCTCTGGGAAATGCACCTAGATTTAAAGGAATATGGTGTTGCCTTAGAGCCACCTCAGGAGTATCTACAAGTGGGATGCCCTGGTTGGTGGCTCGGTTGGTTGGAGCACCATCCCATATACCAAAAATTTGCAGGTTGGATCCCTGGTCAGGGCACGCACAGGAAGCAATAAATCTGCGTCTCTCTCTCTGTTTCTCTCTCTCTCTCCCTCAGCAATAAATATATCCTTGGGTGAGGACTTAAAAAAATATTACAAGATGGATAGAGAAAGAAGTTTCGGAGCCATCACTACGTTTCTAGCTGTCATAAACACCTTCTTCTTTGTCACCTCCCCCACCTTCAAATTCTGGCCCTGTGCCATTCGCACCGTGGACTTTTCTGTTTTGCTGAGAATGTGGCAATATGGCTGATGTAACTCCGAGGTGACTGATAAAGAGCAGGCCAGAGGCAGCACTCTCTCGTCCTGAGACCCTTCCTCAGGACTCGCATCCCTGTTTTCCACCACACACCTCCGCCCTCGCCCCCCAGCTGGAGAGGGAAAGTAGTGCAATCCTGGTTCTTCCTCTTAGATCTGCCAGTTGTAATGGGACACCCACTAGCTGTGAGCCCCTGAGAACTTGGGAAAAGAAAGAAATGGGGGTGCCCACGAGTGCGTGTAGCGGAGTGAACTCTGGTTGAATGATTACCGACAGGCCACAGGCTTTCCTTAGGTCTCCCGTTTTCTCCTCGCAAAAACCCTTCATGGAAGTTATTCTTATATTCGTTTTACACATGAGAAAACTGAGGCCCAAAGAGAACAAGTAACCTGTCCATGGTCACACATTTAGGACAAGCAGGATCTGAATACGAGGGCAGGTCTCTCGGGCTCCAAAGTCTCTTTGTTGCTACTCTGATGTTATTGGAGGCTGGGAAAACTTGAAGTCTGGAATGAGGGCAGGTGGCCCAGCCTGCCAACATTTCAGCATGACGGGGGTGAGTCGTTAAGCTCCAGTACCAATGTGAATATTTGTAGGTCATTTTCTAATGACTATACCATGAGCAGGGGAAGTGGAAAGTTTCAGCACTATTTGCTTTAACCCTGAGGTCAGTGTGAAAGAGCTGATTGGAGGCTTCAGTTATCAGCATCTTAATTAAAGACTGCACGAACCCACCATGGTGCTGTGATTAGGGATGTCTGAGACGAGCTCAGAACCACTGTGGTTCACAGAGGCTATGGATTATGAACGCCATGAGAATACAAAATGCTCACGTTGTCATCAGGTGGCTAGAGAAATGAAAGAATAAAGTCTATGCTCTTTCCTTGACAGGAAGTGTTTTCCCTTCATTCTGCTCGTGGTCTCATTTTTCTCTTAAATGCTAGCAACATAGATCACAAGGAAGTGAAAAGAAATAGGGACAATTTTCTTCTTCTCAGGTATTATTTATTGTCCCAATATTTTCTATAGGCAGAGATTTAGCTACAAGGCAATACTGTATGATTGTCCTGAGTCACCAAGCTGCATGGGGAGGCAAAAGTCACCTTCTATAAAAATATCCACCTTCCCCCCTCTCTTCTCTCCCACCCGCCTCTTCTCTCTGTTATCTCCTAACCCCTTTGCCCTCCACAGTGAGTTAGTTCCTCTCTAAGCTGACCCCTTTCTGATTTTGGCAATAAAGGAATGTCTGCTATTCTTTCTCCTCTTTATAAATTTGTGTCAGTACAATGCTAATGTAATGCAACATGATTGGGAAGTGAAATATTGCACAGGAAATAAAATATTGCCCAGGAAAAAATCTTCCTCAGCACAAGAGAGCATTGTCCCTAGTCAATATATTCTTAGGTCTAATAATTATAAAAGAGTTCTGGAGACTAAAGTTAATATGCATGAATAAAAAATAAATTTTTATTAATCTTCATTTTTTAAGATAAAATTTCTAATAGAACTTTGAGATTTTGGTCCCCATTTTAAATAGATTTAGAAGACCTTTCCTGGTCCCAGTGATCCTGGGATAAGTTGAATCGTTTATACTTTAATCAATGTCACTAGTTCGAAGCAAAAGAGAAACAGCATAGCTTTGCAGTTTTAAGTCCTGGCAGAATTGTTGAACATGGTCCTCTGGGAGACACTTGTCCATGGAGAAGATAGTCTTGCTGAGGGAGTTGCAGAGCAGAGAAAAGCCCACTGTTCTGGGGCTCAGATCTTCCCTGACCAAGCAAAGAGCTATCTTCCATTTCCTAGGGAGCTGCTGAAGTTCTTAGTATTGGTGCCATGTCTACACCAGCCGGTCACTTAGGGAACAAAAGCTGACTGTGGTCCAGTGTTAAGAGGACAGGACAGAGTAATGTCATTCCAAAGTGTTATGTGGGGGATCCTTATTCTTTTAGAGTCCAGACTCTGAGGCCATGATTGGACTTTAAGGGGTCAGGAACTCTTTAACACTGTATTAAAAAAATACATGTACTTTATAGAGGATTTTTAGGGCAGTGAAACTATTCTGTATGATACTATCATGGAAAGCACATAGAATACACAACACAGAGAGTGAGCCCTGATGTAAACTATAGGCCTTGGGTGATATGATGTATCAATACAGGTTCATCAGGTGTAACAAATGTGCAACTCCGGTGGAGTGGATAGAGGGAGAGGTTGTGCATTTGTGGGGATGGGGGTATAAACCGCAAGCCCCTCTCCCAGAGAATTTGAGTGTACCTGCTTATGACATCCAATTTTTTAATTGGCCAGATGGAGAATGGGGAATGGTAGCTTCAATGCCCTCATCTCATAAAGAAAACACAAATCACAACCTTATATCTAAGTCTAAAATCTCTCTTTACCTTCCCCAAAGCTATTTTCCTCTACTTGCCTCTTTCAATGTTAACACATATAAAACCACCCAGTCTCTTCAACTTTAGCCTGATATTGGCTACTATAGATTGAGCACAGTGTATTTAGCCATTTCAGTGCTGCAAAGAACACCCTTGTGCACATGTGCACAGGTTTTCCAGGGAAGATACTTAAGAATTAGAATTTAATTTTATCTTAATACACACTGCTAAAAACCCTGCAAAATATTAAAAAGTATGCTTCCCCTAGCAGTGTATAAAAACATGTATTTCTCTACCTTCATCCATCTCTTAATATTATCAAACTTGAAAGGGTTTCACAATCTGAAAATGGTATCTAGTTATATTAATTTGGATTTTTCTAATTATTAACCAGTTCTGGATGTTTTGTATAGTTTATTGGCCACTTGAATTTCCCTTTTGGTAAATTTCCTCTTTATATCCTTTGCCAGTTTCTTCCCTGGCTTGTTTATCCTTTCTGTTTTTATTTATATGAGTTATTTAAGTATTGTTTGTACTATTTTTTGCTGTTATTTATGTTGTAAACATTTCCTTCCAGTTTGTTTCATATTCTTAGCTTTGTTAATGGTGTCTTGATTGTGGTTGTCTTGATTTTAATATAGTCAAATTTATTCTTTTTCTATTTACTTCTTGTTTAGTAAGTCTGTCTCGATCCCTATGTTCATAAAGATCATAAATGCATTTCCCTATATTTCTCTCAATGATTCCATAATTTTAAAATCTTTAATTCACCCAAAACTTATTTTTCGAGAATGATGCAAGATAGAAATCTGTATTCTGCCTGCCTACTGCCAAAGGAATAGCCCATTTTCCTGACCCTATTCCCTGAAAAGTCCATCCTCCCTTCACTGATTGGAGCTGAATTCACTAGCTACAGCAAAGAGAATGACCTATGGCTGCTCAGAACACATCATGCTTTCTTCCCATCCTATGCCTTCCCCACTACATGACTTTTGTATAGTCTAATGCCTACTCCTTCAAGACGCAATTCAAGAATCAGCCTTCCACCCTTAGGGAGACTTTCCTCCTCCTCCTAGTCACACCCCTGCTTAAAACCTGCCAATGACTTCCATTTAGAATAAAGTCCAAACTGTTTACCATGGTTGACAGGCCATATGAAAGCTGTCTACTCTTAGACCTCATCTCCTGCACTCCCTCTTTGCTCTCTCATCTCCAGCCTCACTGGGCTTTGCTGTCCCTCCAGCACTCCAAGCCCTGGTTCTTAGTACTTGCTTACCACTCTGCCTGGACCTATTTTTCCTTGACGTGGCTGACTCCCTCTTATCATCCACATCTCAGTTCAAAAGTCCACTCTTCAGAGAGCTGTTCCCAGATCACACTCTCCGACCACATCATGCTGCTCCTTACCTTCTTTATTTTCTTATTATCATTGGAAATCTTATATGTTTACTTGCACATTATCCAACTCTCCCACTTGAGTGTAAGCTGCATGAAGACAAGGACGTTTTTTTCTGCCTCATCCACCACTCTGTTTTCAGGACCTTGATCAAAGCCTGTTACCCAGCAGAGAATTAATGAATGTTACGTAAATGACTATCCTTGCTGTGTCCCTGAAGGAATTTGTACTTGCCTCCTTCACAGCAATCCCCACACTATTGTAATTGGATTTTCCCTGCCTGACTTTTCCATTTAGGCTCTTGAAGGATCATGGCTTTTCTTTTCCCTTAAGAACATTCTTCTTGCCTTTGGGCTGAATCCAGGGCTTTTTCCTGGGCATGAAAAGTTGATGTCTAGACAAAGATCACTTTTTCCCCCCTACTCCTTAGGAATGGATTACATAGATGTTCAACAAAATGTATGCTCTGCCATCAGCAACTGGTTGCATCTGAGAAAAATGCCACCAAGGATGGTGTCTTCGGGTGTGAAGAGTTTATAGGTAATCAGCACTTGTAACTTTTTTATTTTTAACTTCTGAGAGCTGAGAGTCTTCCAAGTCAGAGTCAAAGCTATTTAACTGGAATGGGGTGTTTCCAAGGTCTCTGTTTGCAAGTGGTTTATGATAAATCAGAGAAGCTCCATACACCATGAACTTCCGGTGACACACAATGTCTAAACAAGTAAAAATTGATAACCAGGAAGTGGGAGTCTGAGCTACAGTCATTAAGTGTCTTATCACATTAAAAACAAACAGCACATACCATTTCTGAAATTATTCCTGGGTCCTTAAATGAAGACTTAGGTTACAGATCATACAAATAAACATAACATAAAATAAACATTTTGTCCCTGTTTCCACCAAGACTTAAGGCTTAAACTTTCTATCACCAGACTTCTTCCTTTCCTTTCTCCTTTCTGTGTGCTGGACTCAAGTTCCACCCTTTCCTTCTCTGCAGATACCACCATGGTATGCACCCGGTCATCCCACTTTAGCAATAAATTTCCTGAATTCTCCTCCTCCTTTTACTGTTTAGCCTCCCTGTCCCACTTTTTCATTAGAATAATCTTGAAGATATTGGGTTGGTCAAAAAATCCATACGGTTTTTTCCATAAAATAAAAGATATATTTTTTATTTTCACCAATAAGTTTATTGATATGGATATTTTGAGTATGTTGGCTCTCTCCTGCATGGTAGAACATTGCTTGTTCTCAATTAATGTCTTGATTTGATCTCTATCAACTTCAACTGGTCTACCCAACCGTGAAGCATTGTCCAGCAAGAAATCTCTAACATGGAACTTTGCAAATCACTTTGACACATTTGATCAGTCACAGCACCTTCTCCGTACACTGCACAAATCCTTTTTTGTGTTTCAGTTACATTTTTACCCCTCTTGAAATAATAAAGCACAATATGCTGAAAATGTTGATTGCCTTCTTCCATCTTCAATATTAAAACGGCTACACAAAAATTCACCAATTTTGATAAGTTTTTAAAATATGCATACTGACATGACAGCTGTAACAATACAATCTAAAGAAATGTTTCAAATGATGTTAAAGAGAACTAAGTGCTACAAGAGCCATCATGCGGAAAAAAACCAAATGAACTTTTTGGCCAACCAAATAGGTTTCATCATGCCACTCAAAATTTCCAGTAGTGCCTCACTGAACACAGGTGGGGCCTCCAAAAGCTTATGAAAAGAAATTACTTTCTCTTCCAAGTCTTAAAAATGTATGTGTATGTGTTTATGTGTGTGTTAGAGTGTATGAGAAAGAATCACAAATCTTCACTGATGAGTATATAAGAAACTTGCAGATCTTTACTGATAAGGAAGCTTTTCACATATATGATTCCATTCAATCTTTTTTCATTATGAAATATTTCCAATAGGCAAAAAATTAAGTAATATAATCAACTCCTTTGAACTTACCCCTCCCCTGCCCTGTCCTGGTTAAGAAGGAAGGCATTCCAGGTGCTCTGGAAATTCCCAATGTACCTGACCAGTTACACTGCACCACTATTTTGAATGCAAATGTGACGCTTCCTTGCACGCCTCTATGGAGTACAGCAGAGAGCACAAACTTTCTCCATAAAGGCCAGCTAGTGAGTATTTTAGTCTTTGCCGACCATGTGGACTATGTTGCAACTAGTTAACTCTGTCACTGTTGCGTGAAAGCAGCCATAGATGATGCATAAACAAAAGGGCAGATTCAGTCTCTGGCAGGCTGACCTTGACCTGTGAGTCATTGTTTGCTGACCCCTGCATTAGAGTATCAACTGTAATATGTAGCATTGTTTTGCATATCTTTAAACATATACATTTTAATCAAACTGTATGTATTATTCTGCAACCTCATTCATTTGCTTAATCTGATATTTCTCAATTTATCACTATGAATACATAGAGTCCTGGTTTATTCACCTAAAGTGCAGTATAGTATTTAATTTTCTATATACTATTTCTTTACTGTGTTCATTCTCTTGTTGATGGATATTTATGCTGTTTCCAATTTTTTACTATTGGAAACAATTCAGTGAGCTTTTTGTATGTTACCCTATACATATGTGTGAAAACTTATTAATGATTCACTTTTTAATCCTTATAGCAGCCATATTATTTAAATTTTTAAACCCTTAGTAAGCTGAGGCCCAGGGTGTAGCGTGGGGAGGGGGATGTTAAGTGAATAAAGCTCCAGGTCATCCATGAAGCTATGAAAGTTTAAAACAGGGTTTCCACCCTAATCTCATGCCCCATCATGGCACTTCTGCTAGGCCGCGGCTGTTATCTATGTGTGTGCACGATACTACTCGCTGTGGAAGGGGGATGCAAAAGAAATACAACTATGATTTCTGCCTCCTAGGAGTCTACAGCCTGGTGATAAAGTGGAGAAGACACGACGGATGAGGTCAAACCCTGAATTACCATGGGGGTGGAGGAGGTAGATAAATGGCAGGAGAAGCACCCATGGAGAAGTTGGGACATATATGGGAAAAAATGCTACAAAACTGAGAGATATGAGCACCTTTGAGTAACCTGAGAGACACCTTGCCCCTAAAAGGCAAAAAGTGAATATCATAAAGATGTATGTTTTCCTACCTAAATATATGTTTGGTGCCATCTCAAATTCCCAATGAAACTTTCTTTAAAAGATGTGATACAAGATGTGATTGTTTATCATGGAGAACAAGAAGGTGAGAATGTCTTAAGATATGTAGAAAAAGAATGAATAATAATAGGAAAGGGTGATATTGGTACAAGATGTAACAGCATGATCAATGAAAAACTAAATTCAGTTTTGATCAAAGAAGCCTCATAAATCAATGTGCAAGGGAAAAGTATTTAACAAGCAATTCTGAGAAAAATTTACCTTGTAACATAAACTAAAAGTAAAAAGCAATAAAAGAAATATTTAAAAATAGTTAATATATTTAACTATATACAATACAAAACTTTTCAGGTAAAGATAAGTAAAAGACAAATGAACATGTTTGTAGCAAATATACCAGAATGTTAATACATTGAAGATACAAATCTTGTAAATCAATAAAAAAGATGAACACTTCCATAGAAAAATGGTAAAGGATACAAACAGAAAATGGAAAGAAACTACCACATATAGACAATAAAGATGTAAATTTTTTTCAGTTTCACTAATAAAGAAATGCAGCTTCATATAGCGAGATAGAATTTGTCACCTAGTAAAATAGAAAAGATTGTTGCAAATGACAGTAAGTAATGCCAACAAAGGTTTGGTGAGAAAGGGACCCTTTTTCACTGCTGGTGGGACTGTAAATTAGAAAAATAAAAAGTTATAGAATGGAACTTGGCATCTAAAAAACACTTTTCTGTAGTGTCTGAACTTTCTGCAATAGCCCTTTTATTTTAAAAATACTTTCATTTAAAAATAAATTTTAATAACTTTTCAGGAAAACAGTGCAAATTCAGCTATTTTTCATTATCTGCTCTGATCCTTTAATCCTTTTTCATATTAACATGTACATGAATCCATCTAAATAGAAATGGTAGCTTCCTGTTATCTGGGCTTTTCTTAGTAAGGTCAGAGAATTCTTCGGCTCTCTGTCTGCAGTTTCTCAAGGTTCATTATTTAAACAGAAGCTTCAGCTGTATTTCTAAGGAGGCATTCTTCCACTAATGCACGCGCTGTGGCCGTTACGTGCCCACAGCTTCCTCCTTTCTTATCTGCACGCTCTCTTCCACGGAAGATCGCATTCCCTTGTTGTGCTCTTTGGCACGAGCAGAACTGAGCCATCCTATTTGCAAGGAAAGTCTCATAGGCACTAATCGTCCGTGGTAATAAACTCAATCCAGAAAATATTTTATTTACACATTTAAAATCATAAAGTCGCTAGAACTTATTTTAAGATACAAATTTATATGCATATTTTAGTTGCAAAAAAAATAGTAGATATTCAAGCATAAAAATGTGCTATGTTAGGATAAAATGCTGGAGGGAAGTGGAATCAAGTGTGATCTCAGGGAAGGACAGGAGTGATTAGACAATTTCCAAATGTTTAAGAACACCTTCTTGTATTTCTTAGAAGGGTGAGGGAGGATATTAAGTTGCTATGGTATTTAAATTTAAGAGTAAATTAAAAACATGTAAAAATATCAGATTTAGAATTTTTCGGAAAAAATTTTGCATCTATTTTATATTTTAGATGTCAATCCAAAAATGTGTTGAGGGAGCATATTGTTTTGCAGACTTCTTGTATGGGGGTAAATGAGCAAAACTGTTCAAAGGCCACTACTGTATAGAATTTCCATTGCTTATTCTCAGCCTGTAAAATGATTCTTTATATGGAAGGGAATATTTGAAGGGGGAAAAATGACTCTAGAGCTAAGGTCTGGTGTCTCCTTGGAGTTAGTCATCCTATTGCAATTCTTCCCCCAACAAGGGGGTAAAGAGTATGAGACAAAAAAAAGACACAGAAGTGACCCTAATTAAAGAAACAATGTGTGTGGAAACAGTTGCCATATGCTTGGGACATAATAGGTGCTCATTAAATGACAAGCCAATTATGGCTAAAGCTGCCAATCCTAAGGAGGAGTTGTTAAGAGGCAAAGAAGGCCCCACCATGATGAGATGTGTTCCAAGGTATTCATTACATGTATTCGTAGTTTACCTATGATATTACTAGATTTTTTGTGAATTTCTTCTGTTATTTGTTTATGGCAGAGATTAACACACTTTTCCTGCAAAGAGCTAGATAGTAAATGTTTCTGGCTCAGTGGGCCATAGGGTTGTGCTGTAACTATTTAACTTTGCCATTGTAGGGAGAAAGAAGCCTAGATAATCCATAAACCAATAGACATGGCTGTGTGCCAATACAACTTTATTTATGAACACTTAAATTGGAATTTTATGTAATTAGCATGTGCCATGAAATATCCTTCTTTTAATTTTTTCAGCTGTTTCAAAATGTAAAACCATTCTTAGCTCAGCTCATAGGCTGCACAAAAACAGGCAGTGGTCCAGCTTAGCCTATGGGCAATAGTTTGTCAAACCCCAGGTTAAGGTTCAATGTTTCAGGGCCCTTTAGCCTATGGGTGGGCATAGCACCTGGAAGGACACACAAGGAACTGGCCAATGCAGTGGTGCTTTGGAGAGGGAAATGGGTGACGGAGCTGGAAGAAGGATCTGTTTTTGATGTACTATTTGAATTGCTTACTGTGGGCTTCTGTTGCCATTTAAAAAATTCAAGTTTCCTTTTCAAGCCCCTTCAGGAATCAACCCCAACAAACCTGATTTGAGCAGACTGCCCCTGTCTGGATTCTGAAGGGCTCTGTTGTTAGCTCTTCAGGGGTACCCACATAGTGGGTCTCCAGCCAAGGGCAATAACTCAAATGTTACAGAAGTAGGGGAATTGGACTTTCATTTGGGTAAGAATGATAAATTCTGCCCTTTGTGCCGATAGGAGAATGAAATCGTTATCTTGTGCCATTCCTTCAGGAAGAACATGCCAAATGTCAGGGAATTTGGTGGAACTAAGCGAGAAAAACAATACAAATCATTTAATTGAGCCAACATTTCTCAAGGGCCTTTTGTGTGCTAGGCACTTGAGTTGAAGGTGCCAAGTTTATGTGAATGTATAGGGGAAAATACAGTATGAGAATCCAAAATGAAGATG
This sequence comes from Furipterus horrens, assembly GCF_987537825.1. Classification (NCBI taxonomy): domain Eukaryota; kingdom Metazoa; phylum Chordata; class Mammalia; order Chiroptera; family Furipteridae; genus Furipterus; species Furipterus horrens. Next base: position 16,665,917 of record NW_028327174.1, on the reverse strand, counting down.
AGTGTACCTGGAAAATATTAGAGAGCTGTGATGTGCTGCATAAGTATGGGGAGCTTGATGAACATGACTGGAAGTTAGAGAAGACAAATATGGGAAAAGGTTAGCATGGAGGGAAACCTAAGAGTCAGAGTGCTGAAATCTCTTTTCTAAAGACCAGGGCAATCAGGTCTTAATGGAAAACTGGAATTTTCTATCACAAAAATAAGAGGGACCTTAATCTAGAACAATAGTTGTGTAAATTTTGAGAGACTTTTCAATCTCTTTATTATACAATATGCAGACACATGTATAATTTTTATACATAATTCATGTATATAAAAATATACACATAAAAATTCATTATGCATATTAAAGATTCAATTTCCCATGTCCTCAAATAGCTTGTGAGCATGAATGAGGACCTATTAATGACAACTTTTACTGACTTATTCCTCAGGACCTTCAGCTCCCTACCAGAGTCCTCCTTCACCCAAGAAATTCAGGAGTGCTTAGGAGTTTCTTCATGTTTGTTCATGATCCAGTCTGCTCTGGCCACTTATTCTGCTACTCTCTGTGTGCATTGGAGGGAGCAGTACCCAACCAGTGGTTACAGCTCCTCTGTTGGACATTCTCATGGGTTATGGTGATTCTCAGCAGCCATGGCTATTTCACAATTGCCCCAGAATGGCCCTGAGTCCTGTTGGGGTCAAAGTTCCATTGTGACATGTGCAGAGTTGTTGGAGGGTGAGGGTGGAGTTGAAATGAGCTCTTTCTCCTACTTATTGTGTTCTGTTAGAAAGGTCTTTCTTATACTTCAGTGTTTCCAAGCTTCATTTTTATTTATAACTTTCTCCCTTTTCACACCAGTGTGGCAAGAAGGCCTCTGGAATCTAGTATAGGTTGGTTAACCCTGTGCTACACTGAGAATGACACGTTCCCCTGATAACTGTGGCTTTGCTTGGAAGTGGAGGTCATGGTCCCTGGCTCCCTCTGACTAGAGAATGAGTTTTCTTCCAGTAAGCACTTTGGCTTACTGGACAGTAGATCTTTGTAGGGCCGTGCCATGCCAGTGGTTCCCCATATGGGCCCAGATATGTCTGGATTCCCACAGTGGACACAGTTTGTATCCTTTCACAGGAGATGCTCACTTTTTATAAATTCTTCAATCTCTAGCTAGAGTCTTTTCATCAATTGAGAGGTGTCCTAGTATTGCCTATCAAAACAAGATGTCTACAGGTAGGGTAGATCTTACTATTGATTAGGCAGTTCAGTGTGTCACTAAGTATTATAATCTGGAAAGTTCACTTAAAACATTATGGCTCCTGCTAATAAAATGCACGATCCCTAAAAAGATATGGGTTCTTCAATATCAATGAACAAACAAAAGAGAAACAGACTCATAGACACAGAGAACAGACTCATGGTTGTCAGAGGGGAGGGGGGTTGAGGAACTGGGTGAAGAAGTTGAGGAGATTGAGAAGTACACATTGGTAGTTACAAAACAGCCATGGGAATTTAGAACACAGCATAGGGAGTATAGTCAATAATATTATAATAACTCTAGGTAGAGCCAGCTGGTACTGGAAATAGCAGGGGGAACAATTTGTAAAGTATATGATTGTCTAAATATACAGTTCCCCCTGGCTGGTTTGGCTCAGTGGATTGAGCGTCGGCCTGCGAGCTAAGTGTCGCTGGTTCGATCTTCCAGTCAGGGCACATCAGAGAAGGAAAACTCTGACTCCAAAAAACCTCCGCTGCCTTGCGGCATACCTCTTCAGGGGAAAGGCTAAGGGAGTAAACCCCGACAGAAAATCCGGAGCCGGAGTCCCTAAGGCGGTTTGACGTTGTAGTCAACACCGGCAACTCCTGCGGCGCACCTGAAGCCAAGCTGTATTGACTCCGTCTTTCCCTTGGATCCTTCAGCTGCGAAGAGAGGGGGGGTCTGCTGCTTGGGCAACAGCAGACCCTCCATATCACCCTGCCCAGGCTCTGTAGCTTCAGCTTCACTGGAGAGGACACTCCAGCGTCATCGCAAGATGACGATTCAACACGGGAGGAGACAGATACCGTGTCACTCCCGAGTCGGACTGCACAGCCATTCTTGGCGGTGCAGATAGACTCTTAAGAAGCTACACCATCGTCTCTCGAGACGGACGGCTGCCGACGACGACGAAATATACAGTATGGTCCTATGCTATACCACTGAAACTAAATCAGAATAATACTGAATGTAAACTATAGTTGAAAAAATTTATTTATTTATTTATTTTGGGGGGGACCCCTGCTCTGTAACAATTTCCCCCTCTCAGACTTAAGACCCTTTATAATCTTATAAAGGACAATGGGTGAAGGTCTCCTGCTCCTCTAGCTGCTTCAAGCTGGACATGGTCATCATTCTACCTACACTTGGGTCCAGAAATCCCTAATAAGAGGAAAAAAAATTTTTTTTTCATCATCATCAAACCATTTATTATATGAAATTTTTTTTTAACTTTTAATTTTTTGGTTTTTCAATTACAGTTGTCCCATTTTCCCCCATTGCTCTCCTCCACCCAGCCCACCTCTTCTCCCACAATCATATCCCTCCCCGTTGTCCATGTCCATGAGTCATTTATACACGTTCCTTGACTAAACCCTTCCCTTACTTATCCCCCTTCTCTCCCTCCCCCCTCCCCCCTATTGACTGCTATTCTGCTCCTTGTCCTATTTAGTTTGTTTGTTTATGTTGTTCTTTAGTTTCCTGTATTAGGTGATATCATACAGTATTTTTCTTTCTTTGCCTGGCTTATTTAAAAACTGTCCTTGAAACCACAGCCTCCCTCAGCTGCTTCCCTATCTTGACTCCTTTTCACACTTGACCTCTGTTAGAGCATCCTAATTTTTAACTTCATCAACAGCTTTGAGTACAGTATGTAATTATCTGTTTATTTGTGTGATTATTTCCTAATGTCTCCATTCCTCATTGAGCTTGATATCATAAACTGTGTGGGATTTTTCCTTTCATCATTTTATCTCCAAAGGTCCAGCACAAAGCTTAGTGCTGAATAAGGCCTCAGCAAATGTATTTTGAAAGCATGAATCAATGAATGAATGCAGCAGCCATTGTTTGGTGACTACCTTCCCAGCGGCCGCCTGCATCTGCTCCTCACTTCTGCTTGAATTTTGCTGAATGAGAGAGAGAGAGAGAGAGAGAGAGAGAGAGAGAGAGAGAGAGAGAGATGAATAGTATGAAAGTTCTAATGAAATAAACATTAGTTCAAAAAAAAACCCTATATTCTCTTCCTGCGTAGAAAATATAAATAGTTATATATTTGTAAACAAAGTAATTTCCTTGTGGAGAGAGGATAAAAAGTTTCAAAAATCACCCTCAGAAAACAGCCTTGGAAAGAGGTTCTGATAGCACACATTTTTATTATTTGACCTTTCAAATTACTTCTTCAGGGAGGTAGAAGACATATTGGAAGGAAGAAAGGAAGGAAAGAAGGAAAGAAGACCTAGGGATATAACTAAGAGTGAACACTACTTCTCTTGGGTTCTTGGATTAATTCTGGACATCTCCTCAGGATGAAACTTCAGACATTTGGGTGAGATTTTCCATTATTTTTCTATTTATCATAACTTTTTTTTATCCCAGATAAATAAATGGCCAAGGTAGGCCATGAGAATGAAAATGCAGATCTCTTAAATTTTATCTAAAATGCAAAGATAAAGATCTTTGGGAAATACCTTCTGAATTTTTGATTTGCTGACATAGTGCCTACTCAACTTAAGAAAATTCCAATAGAAAGTGATCTAAAATTAATTTTGTGTCTGTGCAAAGAACTCACTGTTCAACTTTAGAATAAAATTTAAGATATTAAGTCATTGATTCAAGGTCTTTATATTTGTTTCCGTTTTTCTTACATGTAAAAGAAATAAAGACAAGCAAAATGTCACCATGCTTTCCCCAAATCTCCCAAGTTGAAATTTAAATGAAAACATATGATATTTTCCTAGATAAATTAGAGAGTATCTATTCCAAAATCACATAGACTAGACATGTATAAATCCAAATTAGGTGTAAAAATGATAAATATTGAGAGCAAATACATACAGAAAGGCCATGGCAAATGTCAAAAGGGAGCTATTCACTGTTTTGTAAATTAGGTTGCACTTTCCCTCCGCCTGTCTCTCTCTATTTTTTTAAAGTATATTTTATTGATTATGTTGTTACAGTAGTTCCAATTTTTTTCCTCTTTGCTCCCCTCTGGCAAGTACTGCCCCCCCTTCTCTCCAGCAATCACACCCCCCCTTAGTTCATGTCCATGGGTCATGCATATAAGTTTTTTGGCTTCACCCTTTCCTATATTATTCTTAATATCCCCCTGTCTATTTTGTACCAACCATTTATGCTTCTTAGTCCCTGCACCATTTCCCCATTTCTCCCCCTCCCCCCTCCCAGCTGATAACCCTTCAAATGATTCCCATACCTATGATTCTGTTCCTATTCTGGTTTGCTTAGTTGGATTTTGTTTTTATTTTTGAGATTCAGTTGTTGATAGTTGTGAGTTTGTTGTCATTTTAATGTTCATAGTTTTGATCTTCTTTTTCTTAAGTAAGTCCTTTTGACATTTCATATAATAATGGCTTGGTGATGATGAACTCCTTTAGTTTCACCTTGTCTGGGAAGCACTTCATCTGCCCTTCCATTCTGAATGATAGCTTTGCTGGAGATAGTAATTTTGATTGTAGGTTGCTTTTCATCACATTGAATACTGCTTGCTAGTCCTTTCCTGCCTGCAAAGTGTCCTCTGAGAAATCAGCTGATAGTCCTATAGGCACCCCCCTATAGGCAACTCTCTGCCTCTCTCTTGCTGTCCCCAGGACTCTGTCTTTATCTTTCACCTTTGGCATCTCAGTCATGATGCGTCCTGGTGTGGTCCCCTCTGGGTCCAGCTCGCCCGGGACCCTCCGTGCTTCCCGGACCTGTATATCCATCTCCTTTGCAAAACTTGGAAAGTTTTCCTCACTTTTTTCAATTCTTGCTTCCTCACTCTGCACTGGTTGACTGTTTTTTTCTTTCTTATGTTCCAAATCATTGATTTGAACCCTGGTTTCCTTCCCTTCACCATTGGTTTTGTGTGGATTTTCCTTCGTTTCACTTAGCATAGCCTTTACTTCTTCTCTTATGCGTTTGCTGTACTCAAGCATATCTGTCAAGCCAGTGAGCATCTTTATCACCAGTGTTTTGAATTCTATATCTTTTAGGTTGTCTGTCTCCTCATCTGTGAGGTTGGCTATCTCCTCATCGCTTAATTCTCCCACTGGAACCTTGATCCGTTTCCCCTTTTGGGGCATACTTATCTGTCTCCTCATCTTGACAGGCTCTTGTGTTTGTTTGCCTCTGTGTCTTAGGTAGAGCTGTCGCTCCTGTTACATTGTAAGGCGCAGAGCCTTAGGTATTCATCAGTACAGGGCGACTCATTTCACAGTGTTGTGGCGCTGTATGTGGGGGAGGGGTCCGAGAGGGAACAATGCCACCAGCCCAGCACTCGCCCCTTTTCCAGGCACCTCTCCCACTTCCGCACCAGACTGGCAGCCCTGTAGCTACAGCCCTGGCTGTCATTCCCAGAGTGGGTGGATCTGCAGATGTTCTAGGAATGTGGGGGCCCTATAAACAAGTGGACTCTGCTGAGAGACTGGCAGTTTCTGCCTCCGCCCCAACTCCCACTGGTGTGCACAGTCAGAAGCAATGAGGCTTGATTTTCTCCGGTGCTGGGACCGTGAGCTGCAAGGTCTGGTGAGGAGCTGGGAATGCTGCCCAGGTGTCCCTCCTGACTTTTTAAAATGTGTAACTGTGCTTACTGCTGGCCTGCTGTTGCTGCTGCCACTGCCGCCGCTGCTGCCAGCACCACACCGCAACCTCTACACCCCAACTCCACCCCCCTGACCTGTCTGGATGAGTATTTCTTCTTTATATCTTCATTTGTTGGACTTCCATGCAGTTTGATTTTCTGGAACTTCTGGTTGTCTCTAGTTTTGAGGTAGTTGTATTTCTTAGTTGTGGAGGGAGACACAGCGTGTCTGTCTATGCCTCCACCTTGGCCAGTAATCCCTCTGCCACTCTCTTAACCATCTACCCACTCTTCTCTAAACTCCATATTTGTTTATTTGCCTTTCAGGGTGTTTTTTTGAAGACCACAATAACAAAGGTGCATTCTCAAATAGAAAAGTTTGGATGGGATCAAAAATGAATCTAATCCAACATTCTCACTTACCTGCCACGGATGAATTTTCTCTTTCTGACAATTTATTTGGTAAGTCATCAAGTTCATTTAAATCTATCAATAATACAACAAACCACAATCTGGAAATGCATGAAAAAAAAAATACTTAAATGATGAGTGCAACAGAGAGTCTAGAAAATGTTTTTGTTCCTTCTAAGACTTCAGTAAACGTTAGCTACTATGCAGGGAGAGAGGGAGATAGAACCTTGGATTCATTAAACCTAATGGTCCTCTCTTTTATAGATAGAACAGCAAGGCTTGTCCAAGGCCATGAGGCTAGATAATTAACAGAGCTGGAAGTAGAAACAAATTCCTGCTCTAGGGCTGAGTATAATCCTATTGCAGCATGTACTAAAGGATGAAATCATGATTCTTATGGTTTAATATTACACCTATTAAAGGCTGTGGTTACTTAGGTTATAGCTCTGCAGTAGGTTTTCTACCCACCCTCCTTCCCATGCTGGGGGATAGATGGCACAGTGCCAGGATTAGTCATTTAAACTGGCTTCAGGACAAATTGTACTAAGTTGTTTCCAGTAGATCTGTAACTAGATAGTGCCATAAAATGATATATTGCTCCACTTTATGCGTTTGTGAAAAAAAATCTCATTATAAAGAGTTTTAATTGGGAATATCAGCAGTCAACAGGGATAAATTTTGGGTGGGACAGGGAAGCTTTGTGCTACTCTTAAAATAATTCCCTTTTGCATAATAGCTCTGTTAGGAGAGATTGGTGTGGGTCAGTTGGTTGGGCTTCATTCTGCAAAACAAAAGGTCACCAGTTTGATTCCCAGCCAGGGCACATGCCTGCATTGCAGGCCCAGTCCCCAGTTAAAGGCAGGTGGGAGGCAGCCAATCAATGTCTCTCACATAGATGTTTCTCTCCCTTTCTTTCTCTCTCCCTTCCCCTTCTCTAACAAATGAATAAGTAAAATATTTTTTAAAAAAAGGGAGAGAGCTGGAATGCCCCCAGTTATTCACTCTATGTTAATATATGGGCCATGGTAGACAATGATAGTGAACGTGTAAATACTTGAAATTTCACGAAAGTCAGCGTTTGAAGCTATGATCCCCTATTTGATTGCAGACATCCCTGGGAGATGTTAATAGCTTATGCTATTACATACCAGTCATTAGCACCTTAGTGTATAATCGTTTATCAGGTACTTTCCAAAGACAGGTCATTATTTTTATTACCTGTTTACATGTCCACCTTACCCTAAACAGAGTAAGAGCATTTAAGGGCAGTGATGATATTGTATTAATCCTAGTATGCACGTGATAAATAAGAATCAAGTCATAAGTAATAGAAGGGAAGGAGAAAAAAGGGTAAGGAAAACAAGAAATGTTTATCAGTAACTCAGAGAGACTAAAGAGCTCAGTAATTATTTATGAAATGCCAGTTCTTGGACATACTTGCTGCATCTTGTTTCTTCCATTTGTCTCTTCTTCATCGTGTGGATGCATTCAAGGCCAGTGGGCACCTTACCTCCATGTCCAGCTACTTGGCCATTTGCTTCTGGCCTATCCTACAAATCCTCAAGTAATCAGTTTCTAGACATCTTCACAAGTTTTTAAAAAGAAATTCATGCTATGTTTTATTAAAAAAGATTTTATTTATTTTTAGACTGAGGGGAAGGGAGGGAGAAAGAGAGAGAAATATCAATGTGTGGTTGCCTCTCACATGCCCCCAACTAGGCACCTGGCCCACAATCCAGGTATGTGCCCTGACTGGGAATCAAACTGGTGACTCTTTGGTTCACAGGCTGGCACTCAGTCCACTGAGCCACACCAGCCAGGACTAGACATCTTATCATTTTTGCACTACCAGTCCAAATGCATAGGATAATTAAGACTATAGGTACGTATCAAAGACTAAAGAAAATTCCACTTAAAATTTTTTTCATATTATCGTAAAACTCCATTTTCTGCTCTGAAATTTTGTGATTCCATGTTAAGATCTACAAGCAAGCACATCAGGTTGAAGGCTGACCTCATCAGCCAGGAGGTGAAAAGATGTGAGTAGGTAGAGAAACAGTGGCAAAGGTGTTGTCAAGTGAGAAGCATCCGAAAGTGGTTGCTGAGGAAGCACTGTGACTCATGCCTTCAGTGTGGTTTTTCCCTCGTTTCACCTTTGCTGGACCACATTCTTGTCCAGTTTCCTAACACTTCATTTAAGGCTTCGGAGACTAGATAGCACAAGATGCATAAGCTATGACGCACAGCTGTTCTCGGCTAGAGCAACTTCTTCAAATCTTCATCTGGGTGCCTCTCCTGGTAGATTAATCTGAACCATGTGTAACCATGGGGACTCCTTTCCCTTTTCCCCATTAAGTTCTAGAGCCATGGCTAAGCATTTTTTCCCACATCTCTTTTCCTCAGGGCCACGGTCTCACTCCACTCTACGTACTTGAGCTGACATGTAGGGAGTGAAGACTTGCATTTTGATTTCTTTATGCCTCCTGTTCATCTTCTTCTGTGTTCTAGTGACACTGATGGGTTCTAGGGGCCTCCCACCCAGAGCTTAGGATACAGAGCACCAGGGAACAGACTGTGGCCATGGATAAGTAACCCGCAGTGCCTATCTCACCACTCTTGGATCTTGAAACATAGCAGAGAATCAGAAGTGTTAACTCGTGGGCTCAACTAGCCAGAGAGCTAAACTCTTTTCCAGTGGTCTAACTGTGTAATCAAAACCAATAGTCATGTGGTTGCAACAAGGGCAAGTGAAGTTTATGGTACAGCACGTGGATAACTATCATTTTTTCCATCTGAACGCTGAGCACTGGCTATACTGGGTGATGTAATAAAGCAGGAAATGAGACAGGCCAGCTCCTAGTGGAGGGCAGACTCATAGGAAGCATACAAATAAATAAACAAGATAACATCAGGTAGTGCTAAGAGCTATCAAAACAACAAACCAGGGTGATGTCATAATAACCCAAAGAATGAGGCTGATCTAAATGTATGGTCAGAAAAGTATTATGGGGAGTTAATGAGCTGAGCTGAGACTGAAAGACAAGCCAAGGAGAACATTCTAGGTGGAGGAAAGAGCAAATGCAAAGGCCCAAAGTTTAGAATGGACTTGGAAGGATCTGCTCACTTTTATTCACGACAGTTGAAGGGGTCTAGAGAACGGGCTCTGGACCCTGCATTTCCACTCACCAGCACTTGTCAGAGGAGATTATTAGACTTGGAATTCCAGGACCCTTGTCCATGAATGGTTACTCTGAAAAGCAGGGTCTGAAGCCAGGATCTGTGTGCAGGTAGTTTATGTGAGAAGTGTTGTCAGAGATCAGAAGCCAAAGACTGGGGCTATGAGCGAGGGAAGAAGGGAAAACCACCGTGAGATGAGTTATGAAGGTTATGAAGGTCACTGCTATGGGCAAGGGGAGCTTGATTCCGCTGGTATTTTTTTCTGCATCTCTTTTCCCTGGGGATTTAGTCTCACTCCACTCTACATACTTGAGCTAAGGTATGCCAAGTAGGGGGTGAAGATTTGCATTTTGATTTCTTTAGTCCTCCTGTTCATCTTCTTCTGTGTCCTATAACCTGGAGAATTGTCCACTGAGGGACTAGGGCACATACTAACTGACCTCTGGCTCCAGTTGGTGGAAGGCAGCCCCTGGGGGCATTAATTCCCAAGCACTTTTGGAATGTGCTTTTGCCACTTTCATTGGAACAAGGCCAGGTAGCCTCTGGAGGTATTAAAGGAGTTTGGGACAGAAAGCAAAGAGATGTGTGGCATGTTCTTGAAATGACAGCCCGTCAACATGATCATCTGCCGAAGCTCCACATTAAATGAGGACCTAAGCCAAAAGCATGTGGCACCAGATGGGTCTGTCACACAGTATAACAGGATTCCACACCACCCCCCACCTTTGCCCCAGTCAATTGAAATACTCAAAGGAAGGCTAAGATTGGGGGTGGGGTGCAGACTTGCTCTATAGTTCTGTTTTCTCAGGCTGGTCCTTGTAGAAAAGAAGGAAAGAGGCTTGGACTGAATGGAATTATGATAGTGGGGCCGGGATCACCTCATGAGGGCCTTTAATTTATCATGCTGCCACACATCTCTGACAAGTCCAGATGGGAATCTAGCTCACCGGTAACTCAATCCGTGCCCAGGTCTCAGAATGGAAGGACATGGTGACCTAAGGGAGTTAAGTCTCTTTTCCTTTGGGAGATCCTGCAAGCCAGGAAACTTGTTCAAAGGTTAATTCAGTGGATTAAGAAAGACTTTTCTGGTGAATGAAGAAGGCAGGATCTTAATGTAATTAGCGCACAACAAACGGTAATAATGACAAAGTCCATAGCTTCTCATGGTTTGACATAGTGAGTATTGTAGGAGGTAGCATGGTAGTTAAAATCCATGTATTCTTTTAGTAAACTGTGGTTTAAGAAATTAAAAAAAAATCACAGAATTTCAGACTAAGTAAGTAGAAAAGCATTCTAATAATAATATAGAATAAGCAATAGATGGTATAGTCTCTCCCCAGATGGCTTCAGTGCAATGAGTCCAGCTCTCTTAACTCACTGATATTGGGAGAAATCCACTGAATGTAAGTGAAAATAACAATGAAATTGAAAACAATAAAGTCTCAGAATTGACTAAGACTCTAAACTTCATTTTTTCTCCCCTATGAAGCGGGGATAATAATGACATCCACTCCCCAGCTTTCTGGAAGGACTGAATGGCTCTGTGGGAAAGTGTTTTTGAAATTTCAAGGCATCATAAAACAGTATAATTAGTCCAGGGCTTGATATGTAGTTGTTATTATTTAAATTGTTGAAACGATAAACACCACTCCACTCATTAAAGGGCGGAAGTTCTGTTTATTGTAACGCTGTTGAGTGCAAAGAATTTTCAAGGAGCCAACAAAAACCTGACAGTGTGGAAATACATTTCTGGGCGCTCTGTGGAAGGAAATAAATGTTCTCATTTTGGCATTACAACATTGCTAGCAACAGCTATGAAATCCATGTTTCTATATTAGTCTGTTGCTGTACCTAACATTCTTTGTGAAGCTTCATTCCAGATGAGGCCCAGCAAGTGGCAGGAGGCATGTCCTACATAATTCTGTTCACTCGGTTTCCATTTCCCTTAGCTGTTTTTCATGCTTTGTGCCTCTGTCAGCTCTTTATGCCTGTTTTCTCTGGGTAGCTTTATTGTTATTGGAGTATGGTTCTTGCCTGTCTTTTGCTTACATGAAAAGAATTATTTCTGGTGTACAGAATCAGCCAGATGTTTTAAAATACAACTAAAGACCCTGCGATGCTGGTCAGTGGAATATTCCTGACATTGGCGTTCAGGCATTTGTTCATCTTCTGAGTTTAACTCAAGTGAATGCAGTCCTGAGTTGATGGGTGAATCAAAGCTGAAAGTTTCCAGAAGATGGAAAGATACCATAAAAGATGGAATTTTGTTGGAGCATGATTTAAATATTGCTTATCCACATCTCTTCCACAAATTTAAGCAGTCTCTAAGATTTTTATTAATTCACCACAGCTTTGGGTTTTTTCTTCCAGGACTCTTAGATCTGGTACTTTTGTTAGTGAAGTTAAGAAATGGGTGAAAGAAAAAAAAAAAAAGAATGATCTAAAAAGGCTTTCTTTACTATGAAATATATTACTGTCTTTTTAAGGTAGGGCATGCATAGCTTATAAAAGGCATGCTGTAAGGCAAAGAATGATAGACAACTTGGTCAGCTAGTGGATGAATCTGTTGTCATCCAGGGTCTGGCCCTTGACTTTGCAGGCTAAGACATGTGTCTCAGAGGCACGCAGAAGAACTGAGCTGAGAAAAGTTGACTATAAAATCTGATTGCAAATTTATACCTTAACAGTGACAGAAAGAATTGTGGTAATGATAACAGCTACCAATTCTTGAGTACTTTCTACAAACCAGGCATCATGTTGAGTACATTTTAGATTTCTTAGCAGACAGACTTCCCATATTCAGTCCCATCTCTGCCATTTACTAGTATGTGGTTTTAGGCAAATTCCTTAACTTTGTTCAAGTACTTGCCTTATTTATTACAGATCTCAGAAGGATACCTGGCATATCGTAATTACTCTATATAACTATTTGCCATTAATATTAATTTTCACAACACTCCTATAAGGTAGATACCATTACTATTCTCCTTTTACGAATGAGAAAGTGGAGATTTAAATTTGTTAAATAATCTGCTTAAGGTCTCATAGATAGTAAGTAGGCAACTAAAATATGATCAGGAACAAAATCAGAATTGAACAGTTAAGGATCCGGGCTAAAAGAGTACTCCTGTTCACCTCAGTGAAGAAGGTCTTTCTAAGATTACAATAGTCCCTCTCTGTATCGTGGTTTGCTTACTGCGGCCTCACTGTATCGTGGGATTTTTAAAAATATTATATTTAATTATTTATCGCAGATTTCTCACTATATCATGGGATTTTGCGGTACTATATATGTATGTTGTTAAAGTTACATAGGTTTAAGAGTGTAGAATATGTTTAAGAACATAAGTAGTGTTTATAAAAGCATGGGAAAGGTTAATAAGAGGTTGGGAATGGTTTATAAGTGTGTGGGAAGGGTTTATAAAGCCTTAAAATATATATAAATACTAAAATAAATGTGAGGTTTCTACTTTGCGAATTTTCACCTATCACGGGGCGGGGTGTGTGTGTGTGTGTGTGTTTGTCTAGAATGTAATACCCACAATAAGTGAGGGAATACTATACATCACTCCAAGTCTGTTGGCCAAGTCTTACCTCAAGGATAGTTCTCAGAAAAGCATTGCCCACATATGCTCTGGGAGTCTCCTTTTTTTATAACTTCAAAGCTATGCTCCTACTGCCCTCAATGTCTATCATTCACATTGCTCCAGGTACCATCTACCACAGTGCCGTTTGGTAAAACTTTCTGTGATAATAAAAATGCTCTTAATCTACTTTGTTCAGTGCAGTAGCCACTATCCACATGTAGCTACAGAACACTTAAATATGACTAATGTAACCAAGGAATTGATTCTAATTAATTTAATTTAAATTAATTTAAGTAGCCATATATGGTTAGGGCGTACTCTTTCAGACAGTACAGAACTTCAGGGGGAAAATGAATTTCTATTTTTTTAACTTTTTATATTTATTCCTAGTTGTGGTATAAAACAGGTGCCTTCCAATAATGATATTCAGTGGCATTTTTAATTTTTAAATTGAATTTATTGGGGCAACACTGGTTAACAAAATTATACAGGTTTCAGGTGCATAGTTCTATAACACATCATCTGTATATCTTATTATATGTTCACCACCCCAAGTCAAGTCTCGGTTCAACATCATTTATTCCCCCATCCCCTCTTCCACCTCCCCCCATGAAAAAAATGTATTTTTAGAAAAAAAAAAAAGTGCAGTTGGTCATCACTGAGAGAAGCAAAGAAATGCAATTAGTCTTATTATAAGAACTTTTGTATGGATTTCATTCAGCAATGAAGTTTCCTTAGATCAGCTAAATTATCCCGCTCATTTTTTGTTTTTTTCAGTATACAAGTTTCTGAGGGAAAGAAACAGACCCATTTGTTTGACCAGTGAAAAACTGAGTACAGAACTCTTGAAACGGAAAATTCAGAAATAGTTTGCGCTGGTCCACATCCTTTGGGTAGCTCTTGTACCTTAGGTCCTCTCAAGGCAAGGATAACCCTTGAGTTGTGAGGAGAGGAGAAAGAGGTCAAGAGTCAACAGGGTTGAGAACAGGTTTGCAAGTGGTGACCCTGGATTGCACGATGCAGACTGGAGGACGCCCATGGCCATTGCTCAGCAATTAGCGCGATTGTGCTTTAGTTTTTCAGCCACAGGTTTTTGAGTCAGAAGACCTTAGTTAAAGTTTAAGTTTTATCCCTTAATAACTGGGTGCCTTTAGGCAGCTCATTGAATTTCACTGAGTTGCCTTTCTGAGTCTATAAAATAGGCTAGAGAGAGTGGGGATCATAAATAAGGCCTTCCTCAAAGGGTGCAGTGAGGACCAGGGGAGATAATACATGCGCAACCACACATGCATTGGAGCTTGTACAGGCTGTAGAAACATCTTAGCAATGATTATAACATTTATTTAGCTCGCATTTGCCTTTTAAAACTGCTTTTATGTTTATCCTGTCATTTTATCTTCATGATGGAAGTAGGGCAGGAATTATCTACGTTTTACCATCTGTTGATGTATATAAATGTGGCCCACAGAAGCTGAGAGGCTGGCCTAAGGTTACCCAGTGCATCTGCTTACATTATGCCTGAGCTCAACCCTGGGCCTCCTGAGTCTAAAGCCCTCTCTTCCAAAAATAACCCACAGTCACAAGCTTGAAATCTACCAGTTATGCTGCAGAAAGTATTCCTACTCAATATGCAAGCTCCCTTAAAACATGAGTCCAAAGCTAAGTAATCGTAGTATCCATCAAATGATGATGGGTAGCCACCCATTGTGCTGAGCATTTCATAAATATTATTTAATTTAATTTTCATAATAATTTTATGAGATTGTCTGATTATTAAGGAATTGAGGCAGAGGTGGTTTAGGAATTTGTCCATGGTCCACAGAGCTAGTGAATGCCAAGGAAGCCTGGATGCATTTATTAGTTTGTTGAAGCTGCTGCAGCCCTGGCCACGGTTGGTTGGAGCAGCATGACATAAACTGAAGGGTCCGGGTTCAACTGCCATCAGGACACATGCCTAGGTTGTGGGTTCAGTCCCCAGTCAGTGCGCGTACAAGAGACAACTTATTGATATATCTCTCTCACATTGACGTTTCTCTTCCCCTCTTCCCCCCTTCGCCTCTCTTTCTAAAATCAATATTGTGTCCTCGGGTGTGGATAAAAAAAAGGCTGCTGCAACGAAATACCACATATTGGGTGGCTTAGACAACAGAAATGTATTGTTTCATCGTACTGGAGGCCAGAAGTCCAAAATCAAGGTGCTGAAAGGGTTGGTTCTTTCTTAGGGCTCTGAGGGGAGAACCTGTTCCTGGCCTTTGACTTGTAGGTGATTGTTTTTATTTCTCTGTCTCTTCACAATGTCTTTTCTCCATGTGTGTCTGTCCCTGAGTCCAAAATTCCATTTAGTATAAGGACACCAGTTTATGGGATTAGGAACCAATCTAATGACCTCACTGTAATTTGATTATCTCTGTGAAGACCCTGTCTCCAAATAATGTCACCTACTGGGGTACTGGGGTTAGGGCTTCAACAAATTAATTTTGAGACAGTGCGATTCCACCATAACACTGGATGTAAACCCAGATCAATCAGCCTCATGATGTTAAGCATTATGCTTTAATGCTTCCTGATGTTACAAAACTATACCCTTCTGCAGGATAGGGACAAATTTCAAGACCTAGAGCTTGGCACTTGAGCCCCCCAATCCACTTGTAGAGCAACTGAACAGAAATATATTCTATAAAATTTCTTAAAGTGAAAAGTGCTCCCCCAAAATGTTTATCTAAGAGACTGGTTTCCAGCTTACTAGGCAATTTGGCATCGAGGACTTTTCTCATAAACATTTACAAATATTCTGCTCGGTAATGAAGTTAATCAGTAAGCCACCCAACCTCTGGCCTCTGTCACTCCTTACCTAGTCTCATTTTCAGTTACTGGGAATAAGGTAAGAATGGTAATGCAGTTTCAGGAGTTAGAAAACCCAGTTCACATTAGTCCTTGCCACGGCCATACGGCGTCGGGATTCATCATGGAAATGATGAGCATGAAGCCTGCTAAAGGTAGGACACTATTCCCAGCTGCTCGTGGTCGCGCTTCTGTGACTGGACTGAGAAAATGGGGGAGACTTTGGTTTGAGATGACAGTAACAGATCTCTGTCAAAGATGGCTCAGTCAGAACCAAAAGACTGGGGTGAGAAGCAGGGGTAGGGTAATTCTTATAGGACTCTGGGAAGGTATTTCATTGAGATTAAACCTAAGTATGTGTTGCCTGAAATTTTTTATTGGCTATTATATAAAATTAGCATCATGGTTTCAAGTGAAACACTAGGCAGTTCTAACGTGAATGCCTGGGGACTGTTGAAATAACATTGTAAAGTATATCATTTAATGCAGTGTTTTAAAAATGGCAAGTCTCAGATCTCAGAGTTTCATGAAATCTGTTTTGTGGCTTGGAACCAGAATTAAAAACTAGAATAGAATAGAATACAATGGAATAGAATACAGTAGAGTAAAAGTGTAGAATAGAAATGTCAGTGTGCTCCTCAAGAAGATAAGTGTTATTTCACAGAAATTTTATTTCAATTACTTACGTATAAATGTGCACGTGAGTCAAGATAAAAGATATATTTCAAACAGTGGGTTGTGGTGAGAAAAATAAAAAAAGATCGAGAAACACTTATTTTCTGAACTTGTTTCAGTCTTTCTCTCCTAATAGTCTATGAAAAATCAGATGAGTAAAGAGTTCAGCTTTAAGCCTAAGCTATTTATTCTCTTTGAAGCAAAATGTGGGTTATAATTAAAATACAGATTATAATAAAGACAGTATATTTTGCCTGTTTTAATATCCCTCTCAAAACAGCATCTTACCTTACAAATTTCCAACGAAACGAGAAACTCTAACCGTTGTAACAATAATTACAATATTGAACATATTGTGACCGCAGACTTGGCAGCGTACTAGTTTGTTTAAATGTGATGTTTAAAAGTGACTCGTGGACCTGGACAGCAGTGTGGTGATTGGTGGGAGGAGCGGAGTGTAAGGGGGCTAACTGGTAATGGAAAAAACACAATGAACATTAAATTGGAAAAAGTGACTGTATTTAGAAATAGAAATTAGTTGAAAGGCTGGGGAAATAAATTTTCTATTATTTCAGTTTAACATTTATTAAACATTTACACTGCGTTAAGCTTTGTGTAAGGTGCCAGGAATAAAAAAAAGGGGATATGATATGGCCTAATATGATGTGACACTGTGAAAAGTTCGCAGACTAACCACAACAATAACCAAAATGTATTGAGCATGATGCTGTGTCAGGCACTATGCAGTTTACATTTCTTGTCTGTCTTTGTCTTCACTACAACCTCTCACCTAGGTACCATATTATTCCAGCTTTGTAGTGGAAGGAAGAGAAGGTTACAAAAGTTCAATGTCTTTAGCAAGTTCATACATCTAGCAAATTGTGTGTGAATGGCATCCAGAGTTGTCCATGAGGCAGGACCCTTGTGACCAGTATGCCATTTCACATCAAGTTTAGTGTGGAAGATAAGCCTGTATACAGACAAAAATGATTGTAACCTGCTTCTAAGTGCTGTGGTAGAGGTGTGCACAGAGGGTCAGAGAGATTAGTTCTACCTGGGGGAGCCCAGACAGACCCCGCAGAGGAGGTGGTCAGCGACAAGCCAAGGAGAGGCACCGACATCAGAAAGGCCTGGCACCAGGCAAAGCAAACAACTCCACAAACGAAGCTGTATCTTTATGGTTAAGAAACTGTGAATTAGGAAATAAATGAGGCAGAGAAGGCAATTTTCCCATTCATGAGACATTTTAGCAAACATTCATGATATATTGACTGTGGTCGGCATTGTGCCAGAAATGAAAACCAGATGAAACCTGGACCCTTCATCAAGCTCCGAAGCTGTGAGGTCATGGGAAAGTGCCATTGTTATTACATGAACCTGATTCTTCTCTTCGAATGCACAGTGGTTCTGACCAAAAGCTCCTGAGAGCTGCACTAATGTGATATCATTAGCCACATGTAGCTATTTCATTTTAAATTTTAATTATTTAGAAGTCAAATGAAAAATTCATTTCTTCATTATCACTAACCATGTCTCAAATGCTCACTATTCCATATGGTTAGTGGCTAATGTGCTATAGAGCATTTTCATCATCTCAGAAAGCTCAATTAGAGGGCACTCCTCTAGAGAGAGTCTCTCTACCTAGAAGAGTTTTGTTTTCTTCTGCGTGGGGTCTCAGACTCCCCTGGAATCTATTCAAGTATTCCCATTTAAAAACTCTTTCCTCAACTCTCACTCTCATTTATATAGAATTTCCTATAGTAAGGAATCCAAATTTTCTAACTGCTTGATAAACTGATTCCAAAAAAAAAAAGAACCAAACCAAAAAAAAAAAACCCACTCACAAATCAAACATATGTATATCCCTTTAAATTACATTAAAGTAGAAATAAAATTACCTTTTCAGAAAGCATACTCTAAACTTGACCTTCCTCTGCTTATGCTCTATCAGAAAGTTCACTATGGTGTTTTTTTATTTTATTTTAAGTTGCTTGTATATGTATTTTCTCTACTCTGTAGAGATTTGGCGGGGAGAATGTGAAATACTAGAAGTATTCAATAGGTGTGCTTTGGAATAGAGGCATTATTTATTATGAACTGATCTCTAATTTTTACTATGTTTTGTCATTTTTATGTAATACAATTGATGTCTTTGTGAAAGCTTTTCATTTTAATTGAGATGATCCCAGAGATTAATGTGATATTCATACCATGATCTGACTTGAACTGGGAGTCCATTGTGTCTCTTGATTATTAAAAGGTTTGTTCTGTTGAAATAATGCTCAGAGATCTTGGAATTGCCATATAAGGAGAAAAACATACACATTTCCTTGGATTCTACAGAATCCAGAGTCTGTCATTAATTGATCAACCTCAGGCAAGTTGCTTAACCTTCCTGGAAGCATAGATGGAGAGAAACTAGGCTTGGGGGTGGGGATGCAGAGTTGATTAGGGCTAAGGTGTTTGGGAAAGTAAAATCTAGCTATAAGTGCAAGTGAAATTGTTTGTAATGCTAAGTTCTTTTTAATTCTATTCACTCCAGAAATTTTAGTCATTAAATTATTAAATAAATCAGGATTTTATTTATATCTTTTCTTCTTTCCTGTTATAATTACATATTTTTATGTTCTTCCGTTTTGTGGTTTTTAGGTAAATCTTTTTGGTTGTTAGATGTTCTGACTCAATGCTGGTTTTATATGAATAAGTCAAGCATGAAATAAGAAATTGATATCTGCACAGATATTGTATACTTGGTGCTCTGTCAATCATTTCCTGGGTCAATAAACATTAAATACGTATATACGCCACCATGACATTGTCAAAAAGCCCTGAATTCTAATGCCCATGGACCATTAGTCATACACTTATAGACATTTTGGTTATAAAGAAGAACTATAAGATTATCCAGCATGGAGTCTTCTCTTTACAGATGAGCAAAGGCTGGACCAGGCAGGGAAGGTAAGTACCATATAACTAGATTCAAAGCCAGGACGCCCAGGGACTTAGAGTCAGGGAAAACTTCCAAGAGAAACTGTACTTCAAGGGAAATTTAGAGTTAAGTGGATATTAGAGAGAGGAAGCTCTCAGAGGGGATGGCTGTTTTGAGGGCAGTCCCAGGCTCAGAAAACAGCACATGGGAAGGTTCCTGAGTCTGGAATCAGCAAGGAACATTTAAGGAATGGCTGGAAAAGAAAGAAAGGGTAGGATCATGCTGAGCCCTGCAGATCTGGTTAGAGGTTATCTGTGAGCAGAGCCTTGAAGAGACTAAAGAACTCAGAGGGAGGAAGAGAAAGGCTTTACTCTCATGATCTAAAGCACCACACATCTGAAGTTATCCTAGAGAGGAACAGTTCAGCACGTGGGCTTTGAAGTCAGACTCCCCAAGTTCAAAGCTCAGCTACTTAGGTAGATAGGAGTCAAGTGGCCTAAATTCTCTATGCCATGGGCTCCTTGTTTGTAAGTGGGGTAATAATGTTAATTACCTCATAGGATTTTGTGGAATATACAAGTACCTAGCACTAGGAAGAACTCTATAATAAAGTTTTCTAAAAGTTATAGCAGCAGCAGTCGTCGGCAGCCGTCCATCTTGAGAGATGATGGTGTAGCTTCTTAAGTGTCTATCTGCACCGCCGAGAATGGTTGTGCAGTCCGACTCGGGAGTGACACGGTATCTGTCTCCTCCCGTGTTGAATCGACATCTTGCGATGACGCTGGAGTGTCCTCTCCAGTGAAGCTGAAGCTACAGAGCCTGGGCAGGGTGATATGGAGGGTCTGCTGTTGCCCATGCAGCAGACCCCCCCTCTCTTCGCAGCTGAAGGATCCAAGGGAAAGACGGAGTCAATACAGCTTGGCTTCAGGTGCACCGCAGGAGTTGCCGGTGTTGACTACAACATCAAACCGCCGTAGGGACTCCGGCTCCGGATTTTCTGTCGGGGTTTACTCCCTTAGCCTTTCCCCTGAAGAGGTATGCCGCAAGGCAGCGGAGGTTTTTTGGAGTCAGAGTTTTCCTTCTCTGATGTGCCCTGACTGGAAGATCGAACCAGCGACACTTAGCTCGCAGGCCAACGCTCAATCCACTGAGCCAAACCAGCCTGGGCTAAGCAGCAGTAGTAGTAATAATAATAATAGTATGAACCGTCTTTTGAGCATTGTGAAGAGCATTCTACATGTATAGATGCATAGATTCACAATCCCTAACTGACAATTCCAAATCCCCAAAACTCTAAAAACTAAGCATTTTTTTCGAAGTGTGATACAAGCTCCTTTTGTGGCAAAACCTGACCTAAATGAATGTGAGGGCACTTATGGCCTTCATTTATTCCTCTTACTGTGAGTATTCATACATTGCATTGTGGAAACTATGGCTGCTTGATTCTGGAGTCTTCCCCAGACTATGCTGAGAAATAATAACAAATTTTATTCTAAAATCCAAACAACTCTGAATTTGAAAACACAGGTGACTCCAGAGATTTCACATGAGGAACTGTGGATCTGTATTATCTCAGTCTTCAGCAACCCTTGATATAGATATTTTCATCCCAAGCCTACTGCTGTAAAAACTGGGGTTATCAGTACTTTAATTTGCTCAGTCTCATTGTTCATAGAGGTGGAGTTGGAATTTTGGTCTAGGCTTTGAAGAATCAGACACATTGGTATAGTTTCCTATATCTTATTTATGTCTATGACATTTTGTAGTGTTTTGCATAATTTAAACACTGCTGTTTTCTAAAGAGCCATCGTTCATGTTTCTAGGAAATAGAAGCATTTTCACAACCTGATAGTTTGCTATTACCTGGAGGTTTTATAGATAAGGGGCTCATTTGATAACGGCTGTAGGAGTAATGATTATGACTATTTTGGCGGCGGCTAGAATTCATCTAGCACTTCACGTGTGCACACATTTAGCAAAGCACTTGCATGTTGGATGTATTATCTCATTTAATCCTTACATGAACCTAAGGAAGTAGGCATTACACCCTGTTTTATGAAGAGAAAACAGAGGCTTAAAGATGCTAAATAAATTGTCAACATGCACAGATAGTAAGTAATAAAATAAAGCTAGGATTTGAACCCAGGTAGACTAATTTCAGGCACTCCCCTCTTCTTTTGGGTGCAATTTTCCTCCCCAGAGAACAGCGTAGCAATCTTCTCACAGTCACCATCATTCTGCTCCCTCTGTACTGTGCAAAACATTGCCTCATACACACACACAGTGCTTTTAATATTCATGAAAATATACATAGTATTCTATAGCTTCATGTTTTCAAAAAGCACCATATTGTAGAACCCTTTCCATATCAGCACTTATAATGTCCATACATCTAGATAGTATTTCATTGTATGGACATAATATAATTTACTCACCTAGACTCCTATTGATGGATATTTAAGTCATTTTCAGCGTATGGTTCTTAAAAATGTTGCTGCAAATGAACACTTTACACAAATATTTTTTTTATTCAGATGTAAGCATATCTTTAAAATGAATTTTCTAGCAGTAGATTGCTGGGTTCAGAGCGTTTGAATTTTAAATGCTGAAAGATATTGACAAATTGCCCTCCAAGAATTTTACTTTCCCAAGAGTGTGTGTTGTGTCAAACTTTTTAAACCTTGATATATTTAAGGGTAAAAACTGTGATATTTTTCCTATTGTAGTGTCAATTTAAATGTAATTATTGGCAAGGATGTGCACATTTTTATATCTTTTTCACATACTTGTGTTTTTATTTCTAAAAACTGACCATTCGCATCTTTTATCATTTTCCATGGAACGTTAAATATTTACCATGTTGAATGCTTTTTCCTAACATTCTTTTTGCTTTTCTTTTTTCAAATGTTCCTGTTTGATTTCCTTTTTCCATGGTGAATGTTTTCTAACTGGTTTGTAAGAGCTTTTTACATATTAATGATATAACTATTTGGTCTGTCCCTTATATTCTGGATATTTTTCTGAGTTTGTAATTTAGTCCTTTAATTCTTTATGCAGACTTCTTTGATATAAAAAAAAGTTGTTAATTTTTATACAGTTAACTATTTCAGTCCTTTTATTAGGGCCCACACTGTTATACATACTGTACATTAAACTGTCTCTCTATAGAATGATGATGTTAATTCCAGTTTTATTGTCACTTTGTTCAGGTGTACTGACAGAACCAACAGTGGGTCCTCTGGGACAGAATCTAGAAGTGGAATCATACTCACAATACAACAGTATTCAGTTTCCCCAAGTTCAACCACAGATTTCCTCATCATCCTATTATTCCAACCTGGGTTTCTACCCCCAGCAGCCTGAAGAGTGGTACTCTCCTGGAATATATGAACTCAAGCCAATGCCAGCTGAGACTCTCTACCAGGGAGACACTGAGGCAGTAGAGGTTCCTGTAACCAAGAAGGCCCGAATGGGTGCTTCAGCAGGGAGAATCAAAGGAGATGAGCTATGTGTTGTTTGTGGAGACAGAGCATCTGGATACCATTACAATGCACTGACCTGTGAGGGGTGCAAAGGTAAGCATCTTTGGGTTGGCAATGCTCTGCTTGTTAAGGTTTTACTGTATTGGTTGTCGAAATCCCTCCAGCTGGATTCATCCCTTTTCCCAGATAACTTCCCGTTTTCTCCTACTTCTTCCTATCTCCTCACCTTTGGTTAAATGTTTTGGATCTCTAGGAAAAGCTTGTTAGAGTATTTCACATAGGTGTAAGTAACCACTTTCCTTTTCACAACCTTACACACAGTTAAGAAATTTATGATTGTGGATTTTTTTTTTTTTTGTTTTCTTTTTGTTGTTTTTTTTTTAAGAGAAACTTGAACTTACCTCTTAAAATTAAAAAAGAAGGAAGTAACAATAGCTTATTTCAATAGATACTTCATTTAGTAGGAATCATCTGTGAAATGCTGTGTGGGTGGGGGGTGGGGAGATCAATGAAATTACTATCCATTAAGAATGAATAAAATATAACACATGAAATAAGAAAATGACTCAATATAAAGTTCTATGTGATTACTCTCCCAAGAAGGACACAGGTAATAAGTTCATAAATTTTCAGAGGAAAGAACAGGGTGGACTAGTAGGTTAATCTGTTTATCTTTGCATTTCTTCATTTAACACATATTTATGGAATGCCTAACATGCATTAGGCACTTTGCTAGCTTCTGTGACATTGAGAGCTGAGTAAGAACTGCCCTTGAGCAGAATCTCTGAATGGTGTGCCAAATTCAGGTTCCCAGTTGGCCATGATTGCCATTAAAATAAACAGTCACATAAGAATGGCTCAAGGACATTTCAAATCTTCGAAAGTTCATATGATCAGATTGTGTAAAAAAAACTACATTAGTCACCGCTTAAAAACTTGGTGTGATGTCATTAGATTTTTTAAAACATAAATTAGTGTTTATGTCCCACATTTAAAAGTTAAAACAGGTGTATAAAGAAAATCTAAAAGATCTCATTTATGGCCATCAAAATACCCATATTCTTTTTGTGGAGAGTCCAGTTTGTATAGGTAAAAAGAGAACTTGTAAATTCTTTGAGGCACAGATTATGCCTCCAGTTCTACTACTTCGCATAGCACCCAACACGGTGCCCACCGTATAATAAATATGGTATAAATGTTATTTGAATGATGTATGAAAATCCATGTTCATCGCTGGTACTTAGTATATACGGCTCCACTTTGTAAAACTATATTCAAACTCTTTTATACTACTTAATTTTTTATTACTCCCAAATAATAAAATAAGTATTACCCTCCCACCCTCATATTTGGTGGCAATTTTTTCTTGAGCCAGCAGAGTTTTGGAGATGGAAATCTGTGTTTGTGACAGTTTTTTAAAAAGAGAGTTCAAAGATGCCAAGAGAGTAGATTTTAGATGTTCTAATCAAAAAAAAAAAAAAAAAAAAAAAAAGAAAGAAAGAAAGAAGGAAAGAATGGCAGAAAGAAAGAAAAGAAAGAAGTGGTGGTGATGTGTCCCGATGGAGGGGTAGCTAAGGCTGTGGTGGTCATCGTTTTGCAATATGTAAGTGTAACAAATCAACATGTTGTAACCTTAAGTTTACATAATGTTGCATGTCAATGATAACTCAATAAAGCTGGAAAAAATAAACAAGAATGCTGAAGTTGAAAAGAGGAAGAGTTGTAATAAAACAGGAAGGAATAGCTAACTGGTTAGGAAAAATGAAAGTTTCAAAATGACCAAAGTTGGATTAAAATGAAAATAAAATTTTACATGTACGTTTGAGAAGTCAATTGCCAATCTACATAAAAGAAAGAGATTTGTAGTAACTCTAGTCATAAAGGGACTGGGTCCTGGCTAGTTGGCTCAGTGGGTTCAAGCATCATCCTGATACACCAAGGCTGCAGGTTCAATCCCAGTCAGAGCACATACAAGAATCAACCAATGAATGTATTCATTAAGTGGAACAACAAATCAATGTGTCTCGCCCTCTTTCCCTTCTTTGGTCTCTCTAAAAATCAATTTTAAAAAGTAGCTGTGTCTGTTACTCTGGAGGGCAAAATGAGGACCAAAAGATAAAGCTCACAGAATGGTATATTTTGGGCATAATTCAAGAAATAATTTTCTAACACATCAAGAAGTCCTCCAACAATAAGATTGGCTTCTTGTCTCAGATGATAATGAATTCCTCATTATTACAAAAATTCAAAAAGTGATTAGGTGATTAGGCTTGAGTTCTCACAGAAGAAAGTTCTGCATTGTATGGGAAATTATCTTAGTTGTTTGTCTTTACACCTACTGAATTGATAGTACCACAGTTTATAAAGTTCTAATTATTTCCTGTTTTTTCTTGTCTTCTGACCTCATTTGTAAATTTTATAAGTCAGAAATATGTATAGTTCATATCACTCCTATTGCTGAATTGATGAAAGTTGATGTTAGTCCAGGGTTTCTGAAGCACAATGCTATCGGCATTTTGTTCTGGGGGCATGTCTTATATACATTGTGGGATGTTTAGCAGCATCCCTGGCTTCTTCCCACAAAATACCAGTAGCATTCCCCTAGTTGTGACAAGAAAAATGTCAGGAGATATGGTCAGATGTCCCCTGAGGAGCAAAATTGCCCCATTGGGAACCACTGGGATAGCCTATTCAGTTAAAAGTACTATTATAATGTGAAGTCATATATGAAGCTTTCTTGAAGTGAATCATGTTTCTCATCTTGATTCAAACTGCTTTTATTTAATTCCTTATGCTATTTTTTAATACAAAAATGTTTTATGCAACAAAAGAACAAAAAGAAATTCATAGAATTAAATACAAACAAAACTATAATATCAATAAAGTAAGAGACTGCTTATATTATGTGGTTTTGTTGCTCGAAGTGTTACTGAAGACCAGTTCTTTTGAGTTTGGTAGGCTTGGTATGAGGCCTCTGTTCCCTACTGCTTTTCTCTGTTCAAGCAACAGATTTGTCCAAACCTTGGTTCATCCAGGGTTCCATTTGGCCAACCTTGCGCTGAGGAAATCCCATGAACATTGAATTTACCTTTGCCACTTTTTCATAGCTCTTGAAAAATAAATTGTGCTTCTTGCTGTTAATGAGATCATGGATACAAATAAAAATGAAGGCATTTAGTTTGAATGGCAGCATAAGATGGTCACAGAGATGATCCACAGAATGCTGTTATTAATTTTTAAAGACATCCATAAAATAAAAATATAAAAACAATTTTAATATGTGCAAAGGACTTAGTAAAAGCCCTGGTACATAGCCAAGACTCAATAAATGCCTATCATTATTGTTATGGTCTTAGACCGTTATCATTTGATTGGGAAGACTTATTCTACTTGATGTTGCGTCATTACCCAAAGCCTCCCCACCTTGTCTACGGAGACCAGTGCTACTCAAAGTGTGGTCCTGATCCAGAAGTATCAGTTCGGCACCACTTGGGAAGTTGTGGGAAATGCAAATTTGAGGGCTCTTCCCCAGACCTACTAAATCAGAATTTCTGGGAATGGGGCCCAAGAAGCTGTGGTTTAACAAACCCTCCTTGCTAACGTTTGAGAACTACTGTTGTAAAGGCCCCTGAGTTGACTTATCTGGCCAGGCAGCCTGGTTGTGGATTGTGGTTGTGAAATTCTCAAAGGTGGAAGGGGCAGGTGCTGCTCTCCAGTCATCAAAAGAAAACTCAATAGATAAAAATCTTGACTGGAAACACACAAAATCTAACCAAGTCATGTGTTTCCTGCTTGGAGAGAAATAGAAAAGAATGTGCGTAGTTTATTCTGAAAATCTGATTCAAAAGGAAAATCCCATTATAAATTTGAACCTACAAATTTCAGTGCCAATGACATGCCAATGCTATAAACACTTTCTCAGGCTCTTACAGCAACTGTGGAAAGTAGGTACTATTGAGCTTATTTTTTTAAAATGAGGAATAAGCATATTGTTTCAAATAGAAGCTGAGATCTGGAGAGCAGTGCTAATAGCTTAAGTGGTGTGTTTACTATACTTTAGTAGTCAACTTGTTAAACCTCACACCTTATCCCCACTTTATAGATGAAGGAAGTGAGGCATAAAAGTTTAATCAACTTACTTAAGGCTTCTCAGCTAATAAGAGGTAGAGCTTCAAATCTCTAGCTTATAAATCTAACTCCAGAGCCTCTATTATTAACCACTAGGTTATGATGCCTTTTATTGCCCACTAAGTGACTGTTCTACACTTTGAGCTATCTGTTGAAGGATAATATGGACTAATTCAGTGACCAAAGGAAGTAAACCAAGAGTTCATCTAGGTGTTAAGGGATTGTCCAAGCCAAAGGCATAAATCCTTAAAGTCAGCAACCTGGGCCAGCTCACCTCCTTACAGGTGAAGGCTCCAGTGACACCTGGTCCTCCTGAGAAGAACTCAGGGGCATGGCAGAGTGACTAGAGTGAGACCAGTGTGCCGAGGACAACCCTAAGAAACTCTTCACTTCAGAATTGAGAAAACAAAAAAAAAAACCCAAACAAACAAACAGGAATACTGACTTTAAAGGCAGGCCAGAGGAGCAGCCCACCAAGGATATATGGAATAGAAATCAGAGATAGAAGGCTCCAGGGAAGGGCAGAGTCACAGGAGACAAGGAAGGGAACAGAAAAGTGGTCTAAAGAGAACCAATGTTGGGGGTGGTTCGGGAAGGAGAAGTTGGATCTGAAAGTAGATGCATTTTTGAGAGCAGAGAAAGGAGGCACAGCTTTTTCATTGATTCTGATTTGAGACTTTGCCCCCCTGGTGGCAGCAAAAGCACCGGAGCGCAAGGGAGGACATGACGTGGAGCCCGGCAGAGCCCCTGTTCTGTGCCAGCGGTTGGCGATTTTTTTCTGTAAAGAGACGGACAGTAAACGTTTTCGGCTTTGCACCATCGCGGTCTCTGTTGCAGTTGTGCAACTCTGCAAACACAGCCATGCAAAGAAGGGGCCTGGCGGTGGTTTTACTTAGCCTACAAAAATTAGGCAAAAAAAAAAAAAAAAAAGCAATGGGCTGAATTTGGCCCATGCACCTAGTTGTAGTTCGCTGACCCCTTTCGTATATTTGGATTTAATGCCATTTCAAGCCCTGGTGGAAACTTTATTTTGTTCAATTTAGGATTACTGTACGCACCATCCCCATCCCCACAAAAAGTCATTTTTCTGGGGTTTTGTCTAAGTGCCAGGATTTGGTAGCCGTGTGGAGGGATTGGGCACCAGTGGGAAAGGGGGGCCTCTGGTGCTCAGGGCTGTTAACACAGTCTGGTTTCCACTGGGGGTTGTTCTAGCTGGCCTTTAGTCACCAGTGGGAAGAGTCTCTGAGGCTCTACCCTGGGTCCTGGGCACACCCGTTCCCCCTCTCTGGCCCTCCTGCTTCCTCGCAGCTCAGGTGAGCAGGTCCCTGATGCTGCCCCAGGGGCGCTGGAATGCCTGGCTGCCCAGAGAACCCATGCAGCCATTTCACCTGCTCCTATGCCATGCTGGGTGCAGGACACTGGGGGCATCTCCAGACGATCCCCAGGCAAGGATACAAGAACCCCTCTGCCTCAGGATTCCCAGATGACGTGGAGTCTCTAAAATCTTTCATCACACCCATCCCAGGACTCAGCCTGGGTGTGGGGAGGGAGGGGAACAGAGCTCAGGACCTTCTCAGATATGACCTCTTTCATGTCCTCTTTGATTGACTGCCTCTCCCAACTGGGGAAATTCAGTGTCTGGGATCTTGAAGCATAGGCTTTGGTGACTGGAAACCAATAATTGGCTCCTTTGTGCTTTGTTTTCTCTGGAGAAAACAAGTGAAAATTGCCCTGGCTTAGGGATTAGGGAGGAGGGGCACTGAACAGGGCAACACACGAGTGAAAGAACTGGTGCCCCATGCCAGGCAGTCTGTCAGCTGAGCCAGCTTGGTCCCCATCCCCCACACCCCTCGGATACCTGCGCTTACGAGATACAAGATGAATTTCACTCCATAACTTTCCACCAAAGAGAGCACAGATTTTGGGGTTTGACAGGCATGCATTGAAACTAGGCTCTGTACTTCTTGACCGAATAAGCAAGGTACTTAATATGCAAGTCAGTGTTCAGGAAAATAAAACAGAACCCAAAAATGCACGTAGAAGGGACTTTAATACAGGAGAAGTTGGAAGGGCAGAGGAGCAGGCTCTACGCTGAGCATCCAGGACGATGTTCAGAGCCACCCTGAGGAACTGGCCTGCCAGGGCAGTTGCTATTCAAGGAGATGAGGGGTCAGGAAGCTAGCACAGAACGGTTGGCCTCCTTCGCTGCCATCTAGGGATCTGGAAGCTGCCTTCCCCGCGATGACTGGATCCAGAGCCACCGACTGCCTGCTAAATTTGTACATACAATGTATGCCCCTGTCTGGCCTCTCACACCTTCAAAGTTAGCAACTGGAAACCGAGATGCAGACACAGCAGAACGGCACGATCCCACTTTGCCGGCAAAGACCACAAAAGCGGCAGAAGCACAACTCTTGCTTCACTTCCCACTTCCAAATGCGTCACAAGGGCATCTGCTTGGCAGAGCTTCAATCGTATCCACATGTCAGCCACAAGGAAGCCTGGGAAAGAGTGGGTTCAGCTCTCCTTCTTTAACGTGGAGAGTGCACCCCAGAATACTAGGAGATACAGTGGATATCCAGCTAGTCAATCCTTAGTTTGCTGAAATTTTAACTTCTCTGAGACTCCAATCTGCAAAAATGGGATACTGTCCATATCACAGGGTCATTTGGAGAACTAAGTTAGGTTTTTATATGTGAAGATACTGGCAGCTCTCTTGCTATAAGTCTCCACTGCAGGTGTGTCTGACCTGTGATACTTAAACACAGACCACACACACAAATTTTTAAAAACTTAAAATAAAAAACAAAGATCATGGTTATACTTCCTGATTTCCTTGGTCCCTATATCTGTTTCTATTAGAACTACTTTAATTTTTCTAAGTATTTTATTTCTTGTAGACATAAATGGCATCAATGAGAGAAATTTTAATCTTTTTAAAAATGACTACGGCACACCAGCATTATGCAGAGTGACAATGACTACCGTTTTCTCAGCACCAGATTAAATCTAGAGCTTTCTTTCCCCCTCAGTTATCTGTGGAGCATATGGAAATATGCTAATATCTGATTAAATTTTGATTCAAACTTCAAACCTCAACTAACAAAACTGATCTGCAGCTGACTGGGACTTTCGAACAGTTGCATTTTCAAATAGGTCAGTGTCAGTCACATTTTTCTTGCCGAGAGAATGGTAGAATTCTTAAAAGGTATTTCATGAATAAATGGGTGACCTATTGTCCTTTTGAACATTTTTTATAGGAGATAGTGAACCAGCATTGGACTTAATTTTTTAAAGTATATTTTATTGATTATGCTGTTACAGTTGTCCCAATTTTTCCCCCTTTGCTCCCCTCTGCCCAGTACCCCCTTCCCGCCAGCAGTCCACTCACTCCCTTAGTTCATTTCCATAGGTTGTGCGTATAAGTTCTTTGGCTTCTCCATTTCCTATACTATTCTTAAAATCCCCCTGTTTACTTTGTACCTATTAGCTATGTTTCTTGATCCCTGCACCTTTTCCCCCATTCTCCCCTTCCCCTATCCCCGCTGATAACCCTCCATATGAGCTCCATATCTATGGTTCTGTTTATGTTCTAGTTGTTTGCTTAGTTCGTTTTTGTTTTTGATTTTAGATTCAGTTGTTAATAGTTGTGAGTTCGTTGTCATTTTAATGTTCATAGTTTTGATCTTCTTTTTCTTAAATAAATTCCTTTAATATATCATATAATAAGGGCTTGGTGATGATGAACTCCTTTAGCTTTACCTTGCCTGGGAAACACTTTATCTGCCCTTCCATTCTAAAGGATAGCTTTGCTGGATACAGTAATCTAGATTGTAGGTCCTTACTTTTCATCACTTTGAATACTTCTTGCCCATAAAGTTTCAAAAGAAGGTTTTATTTTAAGGTGGATTTGACTTAGAACAGGGCCAGTCCATCCTTAATAAAAGGAAGAAAGGAGGATTATGTGGTGCAGATACAGGTAGGCTAATAGATTTCATGCTGGTGCATGTGGGATTTCTCAATTGACAGGTTTGATATTCTCAGTCAGATAAGAAGCTGTCATCAACTGAGAGTCAGAGCTGTGGAAGTGGTGTTGGGAGACTAAAGAGAAGTTGTAACAAAGTCTAGGAGAGTGAAGTAAGGTCCTGACTTGAGATGTGACAGGATGCCTATTGCTTGGAGGGCTCACTCTAGACTTATTGTCAGGAGTAAACAAAGCTGTCCTGGTGGTTGTGCATTTCTTACTGACACATTGAGGCTACTCAAGTGGAGGCATGGAGTAGGTGGGGAGTTGAGTTTAATCTAATTCAACCCAGAATCAAAATAATTCAAGGAGCTAATTTCATAAGGTTGTGTGCACTCATGCACACAAAAATAAAAAGCAAATAAGATTGATTGTCTCTGGGAAGGACAGATATAGGAAGAAAATGTTATACTTTATATCCTTTCAGATCTATTGATTTTTGAACCACAGAAAATAATAACTTCTTCAAAAAATGATAAGATAATATTAAAAAGAGATAAGTGATGTGAAGTAAGTAAAAAAGACAATGGGAAAGGGATGGGTGACCTCATGAAAGATACAGCTGTAGATAAAGTGGTGATACTAGAGCTGACATAAAGGATGTGAAGGTTCTGTTACTATTATTATTTACAGCTAATTACAATGTTTTTTTATTCTCAGCTTGAGTGGGAGATGATTTATATTTTGGTCACCCAAAATCATGAGGCCAAATAATAACTTACCTTTTAAAAAATTAGGAAGATTTATTATGTTCATTTACAGTGCTAAAATGAGGTAAATTCAATTTTTTTCCTGGTTCAGTTCTGTGGTTGAGCTGAGGAATAAATTAAGCTTTAAAAATTCTTATATGAAAGATTTAAAAAAACATTTATTTACCTGTAGCTTGTGTCAGTCAACTTATCACTAGGATAACTTTCAGTGTCTTAGACTTGAATCCTTCACTTTCTACTTATACAATGGAGGACATCAAAAAAACCAGAATTATCTTCTTGAGGGCAAGCTCCTTGTAGTACAGGCTTCCCCTGCTAGGTAAGTGTTCTAGGAACCAATCTACAACAGTGTACGAGCTGGCGTTGTTGTGAGAGGCTGTGTTCGGCTTCAGTGAATGTGTTTTGAAGACCCTTTCAGTGCATTTGTCCATTTCATGATGGGTGATTTACAAATGCACCTGCCCACACTCCACTGAGTAGTCAGCAGTTTTTGACCAAAAATGGGATAACTCTCCATGCCCCACCCTCCCTATTCATCCAATCTTGCCCCAAGTGACCTTTTTTTTATCCCCTGGATGAAAAAAGTCCTCAACGGGAAACGTTCTGCCAGTGTGGTAGGGGTGAAACAAAAAACAGCAGAAGCACTAAAAGGCATCAAAACAGATGAATTCAAGTACTGTTTTGAGGAGTGGAAAACCATCTTGATAGCTGTATTGCATCAAATGGAGAGTACTTTGAAGGGGACTGAAGTTTAAACATGTAAGAATAAATACACAATTTTTAATAAGAAAATTCTGTTGTTTTTTGGGGGGGACCTCCTCATAGATGAAGGCAAAAGAAGAAACAGACTCAGAGCTGCCTGCAGGACAAACTCTCACAGAGGCAATTCCTACTTCACTCTAAAAGAAGAGTGATCTCATTAATTGAGTAACCTCTAAGATTCCCTGCTGAAGCTGCTGCTTGTGTTTGAGCAGCCTGCTTTTAGTGATCAGGATGGAGGACCAGATGTGTTTTTGGGTAGAATGTTCAGGTCCTTGTCTTCTGGGCAAGGGGACTCCCTCTTCCTGCTAATCATTGCCCCCACCCCACCCCCTACCCCGGCTCATAGTCATTGCTTGAGACTGCATGTGAATACTGCACAGGAGGTGGCAGACTTCTGTAAAGGGTCCATATTTTAGGCTTTGCGGGTATTAAGGTCTCTGTCATGACTATTTGACTCTACCATTATGTGCAAAAGCAGACATCATTAAATAAATGAGCTTGGCTGTGTTCTAATGGACTTTATTTGTGGCTATTGAAACTTGAATGTCATATAATTTTTAAATATAACAAAATTATTTTTTAAAGACTTTATTTACTTTTAGAGAGTGGAAGGAAGGGAGAAAGAGTGGGAGAAGAAACACTGATTGGTTGTTTCTCGTCTGCCCCGCAACCAGAGACTTGGCCCATAACCCAGGCGTGTGCTCTGACCAAAAATTGAGCTGGCGACCTTTTGGTTCACAGACCAGTGCTCAGTCCACTGAGACACACCAGCAGGGCATCACAAAATATTCTTAGTTTTTTCTTCAACCATTAAAATATAGAAACCATACTTAGGTTTAGGCCATACAAAAATAGACAAGGTGAGGTGAATTTGCCCTACATAGTTAGCCCACTACTGACTTAGTCCAGTTTCCCCTATAAATGCTTTCGGGTGTCTGCATCTCCTGGTATCTGAACTCGGACCTTCCCCCATTGGTCCCACTCTTGCATTCTTATGCACCTGTCTTAGACCACGTTTCTTCATAAATTTACTGTTTCTATCTTTCAGATATTCATCAACATTTCTGATACATTGATGGAGCTGTATTTGAACTCTTTTCTAAACTAATGAGTTTTTCTTGCATTTCATGGTATATATATATATTATTTTCATGGCACATTTTGACCAAGGGATTATAGAAGTTTGATGAATGGCCTTTGACTACCAAGTTGTTTATAGATTTGTCTGCTTATGAATGATATCAAGCAACTTCCAAAAATAATTCAAAGTCAGTCCTTTTAAAACTATTTAATTTAAAAAAATCAATAGAAATTGTAGTTGAGAAAAGTAAGTATTGGAAAAATCAGGTAGACATTTTTGTGGCTCTCAAAGATATTAAGGGGGAAAAAACAAGTTCAGTGATGAGCAGGAACAAAATTGTCTACAGTAACTTTTGTCAACTGCATCTCAAAAGTTTCAAGGTTTTCTCTTTCAGAAACAACAGGCTGAAACAGCTCTTGCCAGGTGATCAGGAGTCTATTATCAATTTCTAAAAATTTCAAAACAGAGCTCAAGGAGAAGAGCTGAGATCTTAATGATTCGTAAAGTGTGTGATGGGAACCAAAGCTTACTTTGTTAGCATTGGCAGCGAGAGCTAGTTTGTGCCTCTTTGCAGCTTCTTAACAGTGAGATAGAGGTGGGAAAGACAGCTGGGGTACAGGAGGAAGAGCAGGATGTTTCTGAAGAAGTGTTGGAGATGGGGAAGAAACCACGGAGCACTTAACAGCCCGTGTGGGATTTGAGAACATTGATGTCTAAAGTCAATTTTTTAGAATGTAAGCTCCTCACTAGAAAGACAGCATAAGGTAGTGGTTAAAAGCACAGTTTGAATCTTAGCTTAGTTGGGTTCAGATCTGAGCTCTACCATTTACCATCTGTAGGGTCTTGAGAGAATTACTTCATTTCTGTAACTCTGACTCCTTATCTGTAAGAGGGAGATAATAATAAACTCTACATCATAGGACTGTTATGAATATTAAATGAATCAGCATCTGCAAAGTGTTTAGAACAGTGTTTGATACAAAATAAGTGAGTAGGGGAGTTCTTTTTATATAAGTGAGTGGGGGAGTCCTTTTTATCCTACGGTGAGCTGAGACAGATCTAAAGGCTAATTCTATTCGGGCAATATTAGACATAAAGATCACTGGTTACTAAGCTTTGCATTTGTTGCTGTTTCAAAGCATGGAGACCCTTAAAGTTTTAAACAACCATGGTTTCAAAATGACGGGTAGCCTGCTGTCAGTTATTGGAGTCTGGCTTGTGCTTGTATATTTGCATGCACATGTATATGTACATGTACATGTATGTGTATGAGTTGGGTGTGGTATGTAAGTTCCATATGTATAAAGAAGCAGAAAAGCATGATATGAAATGTTCTGCATATTTGAGGGATCCATTTTACCATCCTGAAGCTGCTTTCCTGCCACCCCAGGAATACCTGTAGTGCAAAGCCAGCCCTGTCTACTCATCTTTTGTTACCAGGGAGCCTCAGTTCCTCAGTGAATATCCTTTTCATTTATTTTCAGATGATTTCTCTGATATGAACATTGTTAAATATGCACAAGATAGAGGCAGAGGTATGTCTATGGATATATTTGCATAATTATAAATACAGTATATGTACCCGTGTTTAAGTGATATAATGATAATATTGTGTTGCCACCTCAGAGTGAAAGCTAATTAATTCAGCTATTCAGATGATAATGATTTCTTTCTCAGTTAATATCAGAGGAAAAAACTGCAGATTTTTCCTACACCCTGTTCCTTTGAGTCATCTTGGAATAAGGAGCTTTATTTCTGTTAGCTATTAAGCTATCAGTATCTGACAGCATTAAAGGGAATTGTTCCTGGCAAGGGCTGAAGATTAATAGAAAGATTGATCAGTTAGGCTAAGGTGTCATTAATCTCAATAATTTGGTACCAGGAAAAAAAATATTTTTGCCTATAGTTTCTTTAAAATACATACTTTGGTATTTGTACTCCCAATATCAACTTTGATCTGAAGCACAGTCTTTTTTTAGACTTTGTATGGTTGAATTTGACACTTAGGAAAATGGTAAGATCTTTCCTGCTGCAAGATATGCCAAGTGGCAAATTCACAAGCAAGTCTATCCTTCTTTAGCCTTGACATCTCTAACTTTTCCTTCAGCCTTTGATTTCATATTTAGTTAGTTACCAAGTCCTGATTGTTCCTCTGTTTCCTCCTCTCCGTTCTTACTGCTCCCCTTCCCACCCCGTTAAGTCCAGACATTGATCATCTCTTGGCTGGTCACACTCTCCTGTCTCCAGTCTCCCTGTTCCTTCCACCTTCCTTCCCCTCGTACCAAGGATTCTTCCCAACATGCAGGTTAGGTCATGCCCTCCCCTGACAAAACCCAAAACCCTTTAATGGCTTTTCTTTCTACACAGTAAAGACTCAACTCCTTAGGTTGGCATTCAAGGGGACTTAACCATATTCTGTCCCACTACATTACCTCACCTATCTCCCACTAATTTAGCTGCTTATGCTAACCTCCCATCAATATAGATTATTCAGACTTCCTTGGAATTTCTGTAACTCTCTGCCTTTGCTCATTTCCCAGAATGTCCTTTCTTCTTCAATGACTATGTTTCAAAATCCTACTTATTCTCCAAGATTCAGCTCAAATTCTACTTCCCTCATGAATTCTTCCCTGATTCCCTCTACTTGAAGTTAATTAGGGTTATTCTCAGCCTATAAAATGCCTTTTTCTCAAGACACTCAATTTCTAGCTATTGGAAAATTGTCCTGTTATACTTAGTTTACTAGAATAATCTTTCATTGCCTTCTGCTGTAAAGATTGTCGTCACAGATATACAAATCTCCATGTCTGTGATGGAATTGCTACTAACCTCCTCTTAAATTTGACGCAGCGTGCACAAGCACATAGTGTGGCCCTGAAATGATCACTTTTCACTACATTCTAATAGTTCATTGTTTAATTAGCTATCCTATTATTCTATCTTGTATTATGCTGGGAATTTACTTCTTTGTCTTCCCATTAAGTTGGAAGCTCTGAGGACAAGAATGCCTTACTCATGTTGGTGTCTCCCAGGTCAGAGAATACGGCTTTCAGAGAGCACATATTTAAATTAAGTTATTCTACTGTCCTGTGACCCAAGGGAGGCAGTTATTACACACACAGTGCTTCAGAGTGTGAGCTTTGGTGCATGACCACCTAGGTTTAAATCTTCCTGGTCCATTGGTTAGCCATGTCATCATGACCCAGTTATTTAACCTTTCTGTGGCTTTTTTTCTTCATCTGTAATATGGGAACATATAATATTAGGTTCATCATAAAGTTGATGTGAGGATTAAATAATCAAATGCAGGTAAAGTAGTTAGAACAACAGATAATGAGTGCTTAATAAATGTTCATTATTATTCCAACAGGCTGTTAAAATAGAAAGGACTGTTGTTTTGATTTTGGCAGAGACATGAAGACACTAGCTGCTACATTCCAAAGTGAACCCATATTGCTGTAGATAGTAAAAAAAAAAAAAAAAATTAAATACCTCACCTACTTGGAGGATATGAAGTGGGCAGGAACTAGAAATTATAGAACAGTGCTGCTCCCAAGATTTTGGCACATGTGACTAGTGAGCTATGAATCCCACATCCCCACTAGAAAGAGGTGAATGTGGGGTGTGGGTATCTGCTGCTGGGGTCTATCACTGGAGTGTATGGTACTTTTGTGAGAATTAGGAAAGGGTTTCCTTCCTTCCCCAAAGAAAGGGCCTTTAACAGGATCACTTGAGGAGATTGACATATATCCCCTGAAGTTAAGGGAGTCTGGAAACTGGCATCTGAATTTCATCTGAGAAGTTGAAAGGGAAAAAAGAAAGGATGGCTGACTTCCGGCCAAGATGGAGGCCTAGATTGACACGCTCCATCTCTCTCCACAACTAAGAAGGAATACAACTACCCAAAACCAGAAATAACCAGAAGTTCCAGAAAATAAAGGTACATGGAAGTCCAATGTATGAAGTTATAAAGAAGTGGTGCTCATCCAGATGGGTAGGAGGGGCGAAGCTGGGGTGGAGAGGTCGAGCTGTGCTGGCGGTGGCAGCAGTGGTGATGGTGGCAGGATGGCGGTAAGCATAGACACCCATATTTAAGGGGAGGCAAGAAACACCTGGGGAGCACCCCTGGCTGCAGACCAGACTCATCAGCTCACGATTCCAATGCCGGAGAAGGCAGACCCCCATTGCGTCTGACTGTGAGGGCTGGAGGGGGTGGGGACAGAGGAAGAAGCTCCCGGTCTCTCAGCGGAGAGTAAACAGCAAGAATCCATCTTGGACTCTTGCCCCCACACATAAAACGCCACAGCGTGGTGAGAAGGGTCGCCGGGTAATGATGAGTGCACAGGGCTCCAGCCCCTATAGCATAGGAGGTGTGACAGCCCTGCCCAGGAAGCAAAGGTAAACACAGAACTGTCAGGATGGCAGAGATCATGATAGAGATTTCAGTCACGCAGCTAGCCAGCCAGCAAATATCTGCTCTAATGGATCAGCAGATAGGAAATCTTTCTGAGGCACAGTTCAGAGCTTTGGTTATAAGAATGCTTACAGACCTGACAGCAGATCTTAAACAAGATAGGGAAGGAATGAAGGCTATTCCTGCTAAAATGAACAAAATCACATATGAAACAAGTGGTGAGGGAAAGAAAACAAAGGATCAAATCAACAAATTGGAACATAGGGAAGGA
Source organism: Furipterus horrens (assembly GCF_987537825.1). Taxonomy (NCBI): domain Eukaryota; kingdom Metazoa; phylum Chordata; class Mammalia; order Chiroptera; family Furipteridae; genus Furipterus; species Furipterus horrens. Next base: position 16,627,612 of record NW_028327174.1, on the reverse strand, counting down.
ACAAACAGTCAACCAGTGGAGAAAGAGAAAACAAAAAATGAGGAATATGTGGAGAGGCTCAGAAACCTATGGGACAGCTATAAGTGGGCCAACATCTGAATCATAGAGTTGCCAGAAGGTGAAGAAGAAGAACTAGAAATTAAAAAATTATGTGGAAAAAATAATGAAGCAGAACTTCCCTAACTTGGGGAAGGAAATAGACTTACAGGACCAGGAAGCACAGAGAGTTCCTAAAAAACTGGACCCAGGGAGAACCACACCAAGACACATTATAATCAAAAGTTCAAAAATTAAGGATAAAGAGAGAATCTTAAAAGCAACAAGACAGAAGAAGAGAATTACATACAAAGGGGTTCCAATAAGACTCTCGGCTGATTTCTCAAAAGAAACTCTGCAGGCAAGAAGGGACTGGCATGAAGTATTCAAAGCAATGAAAAGCAAAAACATACAGCCAAGATTACTCTATCCAGCGAAGCTGTCATTCAGAATAGAAGGGCAGAGAAAGTGCTTCCAGAACAAAGTAAAAATGAAGGAGTTCATCAGATCCAAACCACTGTTATATGAAATGTTAAAGGAACTTGTTTAGGAGAAAGAGGATCAAAACTATGAACATTAAAATGAAAACTGTATCACAACCACCAGCAACAGAAGCTACGGAACCAAAACAAAGGCAAACTAAGTAGGCAATGAGAGTGGGAAAAGAATTATAGGTATGGGGAACATTTTGGGGGGAGGTCAGCAAGGAGGGGGAAGGGGGAAAGGGAGGGAGATGGTAAAGGAATTAAGAAGCATAGTAGGAGGGAGTGGAGTAGACAGGAAGATGTTGAGAAGAACTATATGCACAACCAATGGGCATGGACTAAGGCGCGGGGGACAACTGGAGGGAGGGGGGGCACTGCGTAGAGGGGAACAAAGGGAAAAGAAATTGGGACAACTGTAACAGCATAATCAATAAGCATATTTTTTTTAAAAAGAGTGGGGATCAGGTGAACACAGCCCCCCACCACCACCACACACACAAAAAGAATAGTATAGGAAAGGGTGAAGCCAAAGAACTTATATGCACGACGCATGGACATGAACTAAGAAGGGTGGAATTGCTGGAGGGAAGGAGAGTACTGGGAAGAGGGGAGCAAAGGGAAAAGAAACTGGGACAAATGTAACAACATAATCAATAAAATATACTTTAAAAAATGAAAAGAAAGGATGGCTAACTGTTTATGGATAAGTGGGAGGGATTTCTGTGCCCCATCGAGTTTGTTAGACCAGAGAAAGTCGGCATGGAGTTATCTTACGTCCATGGCAAGAGGGCCATGTGGAGGGATGCCAGAGTCAATGGTGGTGGAGGTGAATTGCCAGATTCCTAGATACTGAAGGAGATAGAAGCCATGGGCTAGAATAGAGATGCACTTGCCCTCGTGAAGGGCTTGCAGAGGAGAGTGTCCCAGTGATGGAAGGTGTTCTCTAAAGACCCCCAACCCCCAAAAGAAAGTCAATTTCAGAGACGTGCTATCTTTCCAAGCCTGCTTCTAAGAATACAGGCGAGTGCTGTAAGTACCTTTCCTGATGCTTCCTACCTGGCCTCCTTATTTGCCACTCCGCCTTGACTCTGGAATTATCAGGAGCTATGGTTAGCCAGATGGAGGAGAAAAAGTAGAAGTGGGAATTGGAGGAAAGCAGAAGCAGAAAGAAAGCCCGTCATTTCCCCTCCCCGACTCTAGACAGATTAACTGTAGCAGGCTGCAGCTGTGGCCACACCTTTTCAGGGGAGATGTTTACTTTTAAGTCAAGGTTGGCATCTTTATTATTACACCAAGCTGGGCATATGAAGGACTGCTCTGCAACCTTGAATCTGACCTCTCCCTGTCTGCCTGGCAAAGAGCAACTCATTTTCCAAGACTTATCTCAATGCCCGTTTCCGAGTCTGACCTCTTCCTCCAGAACTGACCATTCTCCCCGCCTCCCCTGCCCCAGCACCACCCAGGAATGCTGAATTTTTCTTGTTCAGTTGCTTGCACGGCTTTGCCCTCAACCTACTTGTACCGTCTAAGAGGGCAGGGATGACTTCTTTGCCTCTGTACCACTAACACCTAGAATAAGTACACTGGCACATACCCCCAATGAAGAAATAATAAACATAATTCATCTTAAAGAAACTAAGATTTTTTTTTTTTCCTAAGAGAGGTTATAATTGAAACATGCCTTTATTTTTGAGAACAGCATCTTTCTGGATGAGACGGTGCAGTTGGAAGTACTTCTGTCAACATTACACTTGAGGATTGCCTGGATGCTGCGCCCCAGGGGTTCATGAGAAAATGCCTGGGCATCTCAATCCTAATGCATTTTTCTGAGTAGGAGGTGTTGGACCCTTTTTACTCCTTTCTGTGTTTCTTCCACAGGTTTCTTCAGGAGAAGCATAACCAAAAATGCCGTGTACAAGTGTAAAAACGGGGGCAACTGTGTGATGGACATGTACATGCGAAGAAAGTGCCAAGAGTGCCGACTAAGGAAATGCAAAGAGATGGGAATGTTGGCTGAATGTATGTATAGAGGTATTTGCATCAAGCAATTAAATTCCACTAAATATCTCTTAAGGAGGCAGATGTCAGGTAACTCATCTAATTAGAATGGTACTGCACGTATTAAGGAATTTATTAAGCCGTATAAGTTCTTGAAAACGATAATGGACCCCTGGAATTGTCCAAACTGTCAGCTAAAGAGCATTCTATTCACCTGAAGGAAACAGCTGTGTTTTGCTAGTCACCGTTGCATTAAATTAGGCATGGAGTAAAATGGCATTATTTGTATAAACTATAAAGAATGGCAGTCTACAAGTTTCCTCCAAATTAGACTTAAAATCTTTTAAATTTGTTGTTTAATTAGCATAAAAATTCACAGTTGTGGTAAGAATTAAGAATAAGGTATAACTGCCTCTGTATTGTCCAAATAGAGTTTTAAGCTAAGTCATTTTATTAAGAATCCTTCTTTTTGGGTACAGCTCTGAACCAATTTGTATAGATTTACACAGGAAATTAACTACCCTGAGTTTAATATCATTTGGTTCTTCAATCTGATAAAAACCAACAAAAAAAGATACTGTATTAACTGCTGGCTTTGTGAGAAAGCGTAATCTTCATCAACATTGGGAATGCATACTAGTATATAACATATTAAGTTTTCATTCTGCAAATTCTACAGAGCACTGAGATTCTAAGATATGTCCTCTTCCCCCTCAGAACACAAATAGATAAACAAATGTCACCAAGGGGATATAACAGTCAGGGAGGGAATGCCGCATGAAATAAAAGCCTTTGGAAGGTGATTCCAGTTCTATTGTTTCCAAACTGTGAAGGAACTGGGTTGGACCCAGAAAAATAATGCACATAGGAGGGAAAGAAACAGGTCAGTGTAAATAATCCAGCTCTGGAAGGATGAAAGTTTTATAGTGGTCGATCACAATCTCCTCTCAGCATATATGAAACAAGAGACTGCAGTAGGCCCTGCTTCTGGAATCCGATGTTGCAGTGGAAACATTTACTTGGATACTGGGCGGTTCATGTTGCTCATCACTTAAACATGAACTTGTCCCAACTGAAGCACCGAGGACATTTCTCATGACTCCACCTCTAAGAGTCTATAATATTATTTATGAACATGGACTTGGACTTGTCTAGTAACAGATGCAAAGCTTTCATATGATCCTATAAACTAAATTCCCTGGACAAATAAGTTCCTGGAATTTAGTTTCATTGACATTGATAGGATGAGGAAGTTAAATGGGAATGTGGAAGATAATTCTATATTATTTTTTAGCTATATTAAATGTAAATTAATGATGATATTATATGATTATTCAAAAGAAAATTTCTAAGTCCCCTTGAATTATTTATATCTTTAATTATGTTCTCCATAATTTATATGGTTCTGAAAATTAACAGGATTTGAAGTATTTTCCTGAAAGAGCTCAGCATTTGTTTTATTCAACATGTTTACTTAAGTACTTAATGTGAAATTGAATATATGTCTTACGGTACAATTATGTAAACATGGATAAAAAAATGATATTAATACTATGTTTTGAAACAATAACTTCCAAAGTTTCCTAGGACAGGAATAAGGAGTATCATTCTTCAATTTACTTATTGAATATCTTGCATTTGTACAATGCTTTGGCATTACATCCTTTATATAAAACTCAAAAAATGACATGACAACATTCAGTCTACACAAAACACTACAAGGTAGATATTATTCCCATTTTTTTGAATGAAGAAACCAGGACTCACAGAAGATAGATTTCTTGTTCAAGGCCAAGTCTTAAAACATCAGAAGGGCTAGAATCAGCTCTGGGTCAAATTGCATAGAAAATCTTATTAGCCGACTACATATCTGCTGCCTCGGGACCACACACCAAACAGTACTTTCCTGTGGTTGATAAAGTCTCTATGTTTATTTTTTTTTTCAGGCTTGTTAACTGAAATTCAGTGTAAATCTAAACGACTGAGAAAAAATGTGAAGCAGCATGCAGATCAGATAATTAATGAAGACAGCAAAGGACGTGACTTGCGACAAGTGACTTCGACCACTAAGTCATGCAGGGTAATAACATGCAACGGTGTCTGCCAGAGCCAGAAGCAGCTGGGCTTCTAGGCATGTAGTGATCTGGCTGGGAGGCTCTCAAATTAGAGCCAGAGCTATGAGCAGAAATTCATCTCAGTTGTGCATTAAATGGGCTTCTTTTTAATCAAGAAAATAGTACATCCTTCTTTGTAAATTTCAAATAATAACAGTGTATAAAGTAAAAAAGTGACAGTTCTCTTTCTCCTTGGCCCATTTTCATTACTCCTCCCCAAAAGTTGCCAGTAAAAAATGGTTTGGTGTATAAAATGGATTTTTCAAACTGATTTTTGATGACCTGACAGTAAGAAGGGAGGTTCAGACTGGGAAGGGTGCAGACTCAGTAGAGGCTTGTGAGTTAGTCTTTATTCATGGGTAAAACAGGTTGAATACCCATCTGTGGACTGAAAGAGAAAATCCTTTCTCAGTGAGGTCAAAAAGTGCTTCAGAAATCCTTTGAGCAACTTGCGACAAATAGAAGAACAGCATCTTGTGTGATTAGCTAAGCAAATTGATAATGCACAGAGCACTTCAAGGAATTTTAAATGGCCAATAGCTGAAAATCTAATAATTATTTTTGTTCATCTCGCACCCTTCTTAATATTTGCACTACTGACAAAGAAAATTTCATCCACGTGTAGTTTTTTGAATATATTATTTTATATTTATTTCAGAAAAATTATTTGATATAAATTTATTATTTTACCATAGTGCTTTGTCAGTAACACTTTGATATAAGAAAGCAAAGAGTTGACACAATTATCCACCCTCTTCAAAAGGTGTTAGTAAGGGAGAAAGAAATGTTTAATGTTGGAATTATCCAGATTAATGACTCTACTTCAGAGGTCAGTAACTTTTTTTTCTGTAAAGGGCCAAATATTTTAGGCTTCAGCCACATGGTCTCCATCTCAACTACTCAACGTAGAATAGCATTGACAATACATGAACAAATGAGTACAGTTGTCTTCCAGTGGATTTACAAAATCAGGTAGATTTGGTCCATGGGCCGTAGTTTGTCAGCCCCTGCTCTAAATAAATACCCTCAAATGGATTCTTTGTTTTATATTTGGGAACTTCTCCTTAGTTATGATTAAATATTGAACTTCCACTGAACTTCTCTATGAATGGGCTCAATAGGCTTCATATCCAGACTGTTATCTATTCCTAAGAAATACATGAAAGAAATATTTTGTTTTCCCTGTTTTACAGAGAGAAAAATGAGGAACTTGCGACAAATTTAGTGAAATGTGATATGGACTCCAAAAAAAAGCGATGACACATTGTATCAGAACATATTCCCAACAATTTCTGATATTAGTTTGCTCCATATGAGTGGATGTGTATATTTATATATATACACACACACATACACACATATATGAAAAATGCGTTAAACCCCCCTCCCTAACACCTTTTATTTTTCTGCCAGTGTAGGAGAAGACTGAGCTTACCCCGGATCAACAGAATCTTCTACATTATATTATGGATTCATACAGCAAACAGAGGATGCCTCAGGAAATCACAAATAAAATAGTATGTACCATATATAAAAATGCATGGGTTTAAAGTTAATATTTTCTGGGGCTTTTACTACATTGCAGGTGAAATTAATATATATGTTACTTTGAAATGATTAGAGCAGAAAATTTGTTATACATTTAAACTTTTAGCTGTGTTACCTAACTAATGAGTAAGAAGTCTCATATCTATCTTGGTAACAGTAATTGTTCTCCAAGGATCTGAAAAATCTGAGCCAAGTCTTTAAATGTTATTATCTAAATTTGATTCTAGAGCCTAATGATTTTATATTGCTTTATCCTTTATACTTATTAATCATTTGCTTTTTTCTTAAAATTTAGTTAAAAGAAGAATTCAGTGCAGAAGAAAATTTTCTCATTTTAACTGAAATGGCTACCAGTCATGTACAGATTCTCGTAGAATTCACAAAAAAACTGCCAGGTATCTACATGTAGTTACTTCTCTGCTACACTATGCAACATTCTTGTGACATTAAGAGAAGTGGGTCTGTCCATTGAAAAATGAGAATTATCTCACATTTGATTTAATGTGACTAATATAGACATACAAATGTTAGAGCCAGATAGGATATTTAAAATCACTTATAATTCCAAATTGATGAATTAAGATATCGAGACTTTGCATAGTTGTTATTATTCCATTTATTCATTTAAAAATAAGTGTTTGTTGATACCTACTCTATATTAAGTATGTAGCTATTGCCTTCAAGGAGAGTGATTAAAGGCTATAATAAAAAAAGTCTATGCAAAATGCTGCTTAAATAGAGAGGAAGTAATTGATAATTGTAGCTGAGAAAGATAGGAAAGCTTCTGAGTGAATCATATTTGAGGTGCGTCTAAAACAAAAAGGAGTTTTTCAGGTGGCATGAAGGAGGAGGCTTATTTGAAGTCAAGAAATTTGCTTGTGAAAAGTACAAGAAACTATAGCGCAAGATTCTTATCTCCCAGCCTCCAATTCTTTCAGACCCAATTTCAATGAAATCTAAGTCAATAAGTTTAAGTTGTTTCAGTGTTTAAAAAAAAAAAATTATTACATTAAAATTTAATGGTCTAGAAGAGATAATAAATACCTTGTATAGCTGCATAACACTGTTATATCAAATTACAGAAGGTAACTTCTGTCATTGGATTTTAATTAAACATGTTAATTTGCCTTCTTTTGTCAGCATTATGCTATTTTATTAAATGTGTCATGGGTAAACATAAGCTATGTAAAACTCATAAAATGTGGGGAGAAATTTCTTTTTATCTTTGAAACATTAATATGCTCTCGTTTCTTTACTAACAATGAAAGAGGAACTTAATTTGTTATATGCTAATTAAGCTGAAGGCAATCTTGATGTTTTAGAAAAAGGTTATTCAAGAGTAAAAACTGTGGGAGAAGACATTGGAAAGGTAGCAATATGATCTTTTTTGTTGTTTATCGAAAAAGATTTTTCAGTTCAAATGGTCAGTTGGTCTTGAACCAGGATACAACTGAAGACAAAAAAAAAAAAATCTTACTCATAAGCAGGTAGCTTATCTGAGAGCAATGGCAATATCTTACATACCTCTTCAATCATGTGCCTGGGCTGGTTCCTGAGGGAGAAGAAGAATACAATTAATATGTGTTTAATGAGTAAAGCAGAAGGAAAATAATTAAAAATACAGAAGGAAAGAAAAGGCAAAAACAAAATCCTTGAGAAAGAAAAAAATGTTTTAACAGTAATTATAGAAATGCCATTATTACAAATAGTAATAATGGTGATGCAATACTAATAAGGAGAGTGTTTTGTGCAGGCCCAATCTGAGTCATTTCATTCTTCAGTTCATTGAGTATAACCTGTGCTAGGCCCTGTCCAGGGTCCTAGAGCCTTGACACATCTCCTGCCCTCAAAGGAGCCTTAAAACTGTGACATTAATCCACTCATCTACTGATGGGCACTTACACTGTTTCCAAATCTTGGCTATCATAAATGTTACTATGTGTGAAGAATGACTATGGAAGTGAGGGGTAGGCTGAATGGAGAGGGGCAACAGGGGGTGGTGGGGGATTGGGACAACTGTAATAGCATAAACAATTAAAAAAACTGTGATGTTACTTCTTGATCCTTAGCATCACCCTCTTCTCTAAACTTCCAAACTCCCATTGCTATTTCATACTTTCCTAAGACATTTAGATCCTGAAGACATTGTTTTATCTCTATTCATGAGGCATGTGTGTACACATGTGCACATGAGCTTGTGTTCCTTTCCCATTCGTGCCTTCAGTTATTTATTACTTCAGTCATTTTCCCCACCCTGCAGAGTGCAGCACTGACCTTAGAGAAGATACCTCAACATGACCTTGATTAGATTTTATATTGGAAATACTTCCCATTCTCCAGATTGAGTAAAGATTCAAGAGCTGGCCAAATATTTCTTTAAACTTCTGTATGCACATAAAGATTCTTCTGGCTTGTGGGTACTTCCATTCTGCAGAGTTGACCTCTGATACCAGATGTAACTAAAATAACTGCTCAAAAAGATTCTGCTTGCCTTTAATTTTTGAGGGTTGCTTCATCTGTATCAGCCTGTCTCTGCCATTATGTATATTTGATGTAGATTTGACATTCTCTTTTGCCCAACTTGTTTATCAAATCCTACTTGATGAGGATATAAGTCACCTTCTTTTTGAGGGAGATCAATAGATACTTACTGACTCAACTTGAATGTCCAATCTTAAAACATCTATAAAATGATTTTATGAAAATGGTTTATCAATGGCGATGATGGGGCTGATGAAATACTGTTTTACAGCATTCACAACACCTTGATACTGATCTTATTATCATCTTCACCCAGGATTTCAGACATTGGACCATGAAGATCAGATTGCTTTGCTGAAAGGGTCTGCAGTTGAAGCTATGTTCCTCCGTTCTGCTGAGATTTTCAATAAGAAACTTCCAGCTGGACATGCCGACTTATTGGAAGAGAGAATTCGAAAGAGTGGTAAGTGACTGGGTTAATGGTAAAAAGAGTTTGTTTCTGCAAGAAGGAATTTGTACAACCCATGAAGGCAAGGCTCCTGCTTATCTTCAGCAATGTTACGTGCCCATTATGACTAACAAGGAGAATGGCTCTATAAAGATATGTGTCATGTAGATGGGACTTTTAGAGTCTCTTGCTTAAAAATCCTTGTTGTAATAGCAAAATGCGAACAATGCTCTTTTCACTGCACTGGGGTGAAGGGTCACAGTAGGGATTTTAAAAAGTTTGGAAAATTAGTCTGGTAAAAAAATATAGCATAAAGGAGCTGTGGTTATTCAGTCTAGAAAAAGATTCATTTATTCAAAGCCTTCAGGTCTGAATGCCTATGTATCAAACTATTATCAATCTTTACTCAAAGAAAAATAAGAAGAAATAATAATAACAACCTTTATGTATAATTTACTAGGTTTCAGACACTGTTCTAAATACTTTACATATATAATTCCAGCAAATCCTTGAAAATATCCTATGAAATACATACCATTATTGTCCCTATTTTCCCATTTTGTAAATGTGAAAGCCGTGTGTCTTAGACACGTATGTCTTGCAGTGCCTCTCAAGAGATAAATGAAATAATATCAATAGTATGAGTAACTCAGTTTAACTTATTATGGAGTAATTTTAATACAGAGGGTCAAACGACATCAGAAGGTCTCAACAAAACAGAACATAAACAGCCTTGATGGGTGTGGCTCAGTTGGTTGAGTGTCATCCTGCAAAGCAAAAGGTCATTGGTTCGATTCCCTGTCAGGGCATATGTCTAGGTTGTGGGTTCTGTCCCGATCTGGGTGAGTCCGAGAGGCAACCAATGGATGTTTCTCTCTCACATCAATGTTTCTCTCCCTCTCTTTCTCCTTCCCTTCCCTTCTCTCTAAAAATAAATAAATGAAATCCTAAAAACTACAACAACAACAACAAAAGAAACAGAACCCAGAGATAAGCTGATGGTTACCAAAGGGGAGGGGGGTGGGGGAGGGGGGAAATTGTGAAATAATAATAATAGATATCAGAATGGCTTACCAGGAATTCTATGCAATTTATCTTAAATAGTATGGATAAGTTGTTATTTTCCTTAGAGATTTTATTTATGGTTTGGGGGTATAAATATGATGAGATGACTTTTGAAGATTTTTTCCCCCTAAAGTTTTATTATTCTATAATTGACTGGAACAAGTTTAGATACTCATAAACCAGTATTATAAACTAGAGGCCAGAAGAAAGGTTTTCAGGCAGCCCTGCATCTGTAATATAAGTAAAATAATTGAAAATTAAAAATTATTTTTAAACGTAGCCTTGCCATAGGCATTATGTTTTCTCTTCTTAGTTTAAAACTGAAAACAAAGTTAGCATCATTGGTAGATATAAGAAACATTTTTAAAAGATGCATTATTTTTATTTATTCATGATTTTTTTTAAGTTTAACAACTTCATAAGAGCCAAGTACTATGATGGGAGTGAAGAGAGGAATCAGGCATGTTCCCTCCCTTCAGAAACTTACAGTCTAGTGGGAAGATACAAACTGTACAGAGATAGTTAAAATTAAATGTGGAAGAGAAGAGCAGAGAGAGATGACTTGTAGTTGGGAGGGGTCGGGAAAAGTTTCATTGGCATTTTTGCAGGACCATGAATGATATTTGATGTGATACTCAGTGTGGAGATGCAGGAGCTAAGGACTGGCAGGAACAAAGGACTGAGGCTAGAAAGCTCAGGTTATGCACACAAAGAAGACTGAATCATTGATTTTGGTTGGATTGAGAACTATATTAAAAAGAGATAAATCTGGCTGCTGTGGCTCAGTGGATTGAGTGTCAGCCTGCGAGCCAAGTGTCGCTGGTTCGATTCCCAGTCAGGGCACATGACTAGGTTGCACGTCAAGTCCCCCGTTGGGGCGCAAGTGAGAGGCAACCACACAGTGATGTTTCTCTCCCTCTCTTTCTCTTTTCCCCTCTCTCTAAAAATAAATAAATAAGTAAACAAACAAATTATTTAAAAAATAATAATAATTTAAAAATAAAAGGAAACATTCTAGCAGCTAAGCAGTCCTCCACCCCCCCGCAAAAAAAAAAAAAAAAAAAAGACAAAAAAACCCCAAATATATCTCTAACTATCAAAGGATCTTCCTCAAGAGACAGTGGTGATTAAGGATCTGGCTTGAATCTAGGCTCTACTGCTGATCATCTATATGGCTCATTTTTTTTTTTTTTTGTTTAAAACTATAGAAATAGACCCCATAACTAGTTTGATCTCTTTGAAATCATGTCTAACTTTAATACTTGTTCTATAGTCTCACCTGGACTTTGATATTAAATACTCTGTAGGCAGGGGATGACTCTCTTTGAGTTAGTACGTTATCCCAAGTACCTAGCATATGCCTGGTTTGGAGTGGGTGCTCAACAAACATCTGTGAAATTAATAAATGGATGGATCAATGGATTATTATCTGAAGCTATGAGTCTGGTTATTTATTTTCTTTTCAGATGATTCTTTCCTTGTATAGAACCACTGCATTCACCCGAACAGGTCCAGCAAACTCTGGGAGCCCTATATTATATCTTATTCTAGGAACTTGGCTCAGCCTTGTTCCTTGTGACAGTCCCTGCCTTCTGGTGTGAGTCTGTTTGGTGAGTCAGAAAGGCTTGAAAGTTGACAATTGATCATGGAAGAGGATTCAGAATGCATCAAGCCACAAAAGTCTGAGAAAGGCGATCTAAGATAAAGAGCCATTATAATATAATAATATAGAACATGCAGAGATGTGAAATGAATGAGTAATCATGTATAGAACTCACAAGTACTTTAATATTATTAAAAAATAATATTTATGAAGCTGAAATTGTAGTAAGTGCTAGATTATTAAGGATATTGAATGCCACAAAAGTAGTATAATTTATTCCTTATGTAATGGGTGCCTTTGTAATATTCTGAGTAGATGTGCCATGACCATAGAGGTACTGTAGAAAGATCTTTACAGCAGTAATATACGAAGGAGGATTTAGAGGATTAACATAGGAAGCAAAGAGACTAGGTGAGAAATGATGAGGGTCTTGCAGCTTAAAAATATGTAATCAGAAAGAAAAATCTTGCTTCATAACAAATTTTAGAACTTGATTCTGCGAGTTTCAGGAAAGTTCAAAATCAAAGTTTCCAGCATGTGATCTCCATAAATAAATACACATGCCTCTATTTCATAATCTAATACTTTACCCAAACATCAACCCCATATTGTGAAAATAAAAAGCATCCAAATTCACATGCTGTTTAATCTTTTATTATCTATAATTATGATTTACTTATTAATATTTATGAAGTTGCTTCTCCCAGTGGACTTTCAGAACACTACCTCTTCCACACACCACATAAAACCTGATCTTGCAAGATGACCTTTCAGAATAACTTTTCATTTTTATGAAAACATAACACATTCTTACTTCTATTGTACCTTTAATTCCACAGTAACAATGTCTCAGTTACCCTGTTTATGCCTACACAGCTCTTTAAAGAATATAATGTTAAATTTCTTTTCTTGCTCTCCAAATTCATACTCCTTTGTTTGCTGTTATTAAATCCAAGTTACATGCACAAAGATACTGTCTCCTGAGATACATTTACTTAATGAAGGTTACAGTATTTATTTATGTTAATTGAGGCTTCAGAACATATATCTGACACAACCTATGGTTATGTTATTTCTACATAATTCTAGTACATCCTTTTCTTTATTCCTAATGTAGTTTTATGAAAAATTGATTTTTAAGATGGTATTTTTATTAAAAATAAGAATAATCATATAATACCATAAAATATGATAGGACTGAAATAGACTTACTAACTCTGAAAAGTTTACATTTTAACCTTTAAAAAAATGAGCAATAACGTCTTACAAACCAAGGAAACTTGTTCTGTTATTTAAAATATAAACAAAATTCATAGCATTTTTGTGGCCTTTTTGATCCCTATAACAGACAGAAATGAAACATTTAGTTTCGGACCTGTTTATCAGAATGACAGTATATCTTGTGATTTTGCAACAGTTTGCTTTTACGTGTACCATCTTGTTAGTATTCCCAATGGCCCCTGAAGGTGGATGGATGCTGCTATTTTATAGATGGGAGAAAAAGCTTAGAGAGGCTAAGATGACGTGCCCAAGGTCATATAGTTAATCAAATCAGCAGAGTGCCAGAGATGAACACAGCTGTTCTACTCCAAGCCCTGCACTCTTTCTCTGCGTTGCACCTGTCACTCACCAAGATCTAATACTTGCCCAAAGTCAGCTGGTAGGGAATATAAAGGCAGTAAGACATGGTTCCTGCCCTTTGGTTGAGAGATAAAGTATAAGCACAGTTAGCAATTTACAGTGGTTTTTAAGTAAATGATAAAATGAATAGGGACAGTGAGGTCAGAGAAAGGAGAAATTCTTATTAGAATGATAAAGTCATTTGTAGAAGCATAGTCAAGTATACAGTATGTAGTATACTATGTTTATTTTTCTGCTTTTTAAATATTATACACTTACTGCTTTACTTGGAAACAAATGAAAAACACGAATACAAACTAACTTTTCTGAAGAAGCAGATGTAAGCTGTGGTTCCAATACAGTCTTTGAAAGGTTAGAAATGTGAACAAATGACAGAAAAACAGGTAAACGCTTACGTTAGAGTTTAGAACTCTTAACACCTCTCTTTGCTTTTCAAAGTGGTCATGGAATAACTTTGGCTTGGACAAATTTGGGGCTCAAACTGCAAGAAGAACGTTTTTTCAAAATAAGAGAAAGTATTAAAGTAATACAAGAGTCTATATTCCCACTGGCCCTCAGCTGCATTCCCTAAGCCTTTTCTATGTGTCCATTTGGCACATTATGCATTTATTTATGTACTTCTCCCATTCATCTGTTAACTGCTTGAGACCTATCCCCAGCACTGTCATATTAGATGTGCACATATTAGATGTGCAAAAATTGGTGACTTTTGTTGAGAAGAATCTCGAATTGGGCAGTCCAAATGCTGTCAGCTCCTAAGCACTGCTGATGTCTAATGTGGTCAGATAATTTTAAGCCACTAGGACTAATGAAAAGTATGTTATTTATTAATTTTTTCTAATAAATATTTTATATTTGTAAGTAGGTTTTTTTTTTTTTTAAGTTGCCTTTTACTGAAGGCATCCCTATGCCATAAATGACTCCGAGTACGATAGCAGTTGATATGGAGGCCAGGGTCCAATCTGTTAGCACCAGGAGAATGTTTCCAATGTCTTAATGGCATCCTTTCCCCCATAACATCTCATAAGTATGTCACCTTCATCACACACAAAAAAACTAGCAAAATGTAATATTGCTTAATTTATTATACATTTATTCATCTCCTACCATGTCTCCAACATGATACTAGTTACTGAGGAGACAGAGACAAATATCAAACATCCATGGAGCACACTTTATTGGCCAGGCAGCGTTCCAGGCACTGGAAATATAGCAGTTGGTTCCTACTGTCATAAAATTTTTATGGTATTTCACGTTCTGATAGGACGGAAGAAATGAATTGTGACAGGTGCAATAGAATTGAACATACAGAAGGAAGCAACTAATTCTGCTCCACTGTGACAGGGAAAGCTCCAGAGAGAAAACAAAATTTCAACTTGACCTTAACGGGGTGTCCTAGCCTAACAAGGATCCCTTGTATAAAATGCACAGTTATATGTAATACACACACACACACACCCCTACCACTCCTCTATTTTCGTCTCTGATTAAAACTAGAAAGTTAATTAGGAAATAAAAAAAATTTAAAATAACAACTTAGAACAGCATAGTGTTAATCCTATCAAATGGTTATTGAACAATTAATTTATCAATCACAGACCTCTTTTTAAAAAATATATAAAGAAAATTTTTAAAAAAACAAAAGAAAAGAAGAAACAGAGGAATAGAAACATAAATGGTTTTTCACAACTTTTAACGTTTTCATAGTAGTCTTTGTGATTAAGTTAGAAAATAGCCCCACCTTGTGACCAAAAATCAACTAATTGGGCATAAAGAGCCCAACTGTAACAAGTCTTAACCAGTCTCCAGAAAGGAAGCAGGAAAATGGGGAAAGACTGCCCTTCAGGTTGATGTTATTGTTACATTTCTCATGCTAGAAATTGCTGATCATTATAGAGACATAAAACACCACTTTGTTTATGCTGTTGTGGTTAATTCTGATTATTGATTCTAATTCAAAAGCAGATTTATATTTGATTCATCTTGTAGGAAAATTGTTTTCCTAAACCCTCCTATTATTTGTTTTCTATATTTTCTCTATGTTCACTTTTGTTCTGTACAACATGCACAAGATGGAAAATTTTAATAAACATGTTAACCTATTTTTTTCCAAAATTGTCAACTTCCATTAGATAGCCACTAGAGGTAACATCTTTAGAAGATGATCTGGGATTTAGGAAGGCAAATAAAATAGAAAATTAGGTATCAAAGATGATTTCTAAAAATTAAATATTTTAAAATCAGCTGCCTTTAATATTATTCCCAAATCCTCACATACTGTTTAAAATAATAGCACAGTCATGTGTTATTATTTTAGATAACCACAACTGATGTGAAGTCCCCAAATGTCAAAGGCTGCCATTGTTTGAAGGTGTAAAAGAACAACCTTACCAAGAAAATACAGATCTTAGCTTAGCTTTACTACCTAGGAAAATACTGAGGCAAATCACTGATCAGCCAATTTGTATTCATCCCTAGTAAGCAGCAGAATGTAAAACCAAAACAAAACATAGCCTTGCAAAGACAAAAGTATATGAGCTTAATCTAACAAAGAGTAAGATAAATTTAGACTAAAATGGAACTAGCGTGTTAATCCAATTCTTCTGAATAACAATAATAATAGATCTTATTGTAATTATTTGCTCTAATATTTATGGAGGATTTACTTTTAGCCAGGCACTCTGCATATATTATCTCATATGATACCATTGTTTTAATTTCCATTTCATAGGTGAGGAAACTGAGGCTTAAAGAGTCTAAACAATGTGCCCAAGATCAAGTCATAAGTCAGAATTCAAACTCAGAGCTGGCTCACTACCTCTTAACCAGTATGTTTATTGGAAGCCAGGATTGGTGCTCCCAGACTCACACTCCAACCCTCTACATTTTAAGTTGTATCTAGTTTGGTCATGGGTATTCAGTTCAATCTGAAACAGCTGGATAGAGGACAGTCTTCCACATGATGTAATCCCCAAGGGGTTCAACAAAGACACTGTTGTTAAGAGAGCCCACTGGAGTTGCTTAAAGAATCAAAAGTCAAAGGGGAGAAAAGTGTGGTATTTTGACTAAAGAGAGAAAGGCCAAGGGTTCAGTATGGGACGCTTCTTTAGGTTCTTCCAAAGGTGAGAATTAAAAAGAGATAAAACTCATGAATGCGGACAATAGTGTGGGGATTGCTTGGGACAGAAGTAGTGGGGGGGGGGGTAGAGGAGGATAAAGGAGGGATAAATGGTGATGGAAGAAGACTTGACTGGGGTGGTGAACACAATACAATATACAGATGATGTTGTGGAATTGTGCACCTGAAACCTGTATAATTTTGTTAACCAGCGTCACCCCAATAAATTCAATAAAAAGGAAATAAATAAAGGTGAGGATTTAGACTTTCCGATTCTGTGAAGTATATTATTAGATAATAATTCTACCTTCTAGAACATGGAATCCAATTTTATCCTGGTTTGGCTCACCAAAGCTCTATGGCTCTAGGTCTGGTTTGGGATGGAGGAGAGCAGTCTAGTCTGGCCCAACCCTGGGAACTCATGCTCATTTTAATTCATCCGTAGGTCACATCGTAGGCTCTCTTTTGCTGTCTCCACATTCCCCAGTCAAAGCTCTTCTGGAGTGGATCCATGCACAGAACAGGCACCAAACTAATATTTGTTGAATGAGGGGAGGACGTGACATAAGGAAGTGGGATAAGCTAGGTAAAGAAGGAGGGAGGAGATTCCAAGTAGAGAGAACAACAGGTACAAAAACTGGGCAATGTGCCTTGATTAGGGAGCAGCAGTGACTGAACACAGCTGGGCTAAAGGTTGTGGGATTTGATGAACAGGTGAAGCAACTTAGTCACAGCTAAGAGCCAGGACTCTGGAGCCTGCTACTTTTGGTTTGAATCCTGGTTCCACCTCTCACCAGCTGTGTGTCATTGGACAAACCATATAACCTCTCTGTACCTATCTCATGGGCTGTTACAAAGATTAATGCGCTATACTATAAGAAGTGTTTGAAACATGGCCCAATATATAATGAGTACTCAATAATTGTGAACTCCTATGATTATCATGTAGGTGAGTAGTGGATGGTGGGATAGGCAGGGGACAGGTCCTGGAGTTTCCTATGTAAAAAGGAAGATCGTTTATGCCAAAGCCAAGGAGAGTCTTTGAAGGCTTATAGGAATTGGGGAGTCAGGGTGAGATATGAATTATATAGAAAGGTAGTTCTGGGATGTGTGGAAGGGGACTAAATTGCAGACAAGAAGACCAGTGAGGAAACAATTGCAGTATTCTGGATGAAAAGAATTAAGACTTAAACTAAGTTAATTCTAGGGGCAGCGAAGAGGAAAGGGAGCCCCTAAGTGAGAGTTAGCAGGTCTCATGACAGGAGTCAACACCTGACCAAGTGAGAGGGAGGCTGAATCTCAGCTGTCAGGTGGGGGCAGTTGGGTGGTGGAGCATACCAATCAGATGAACACTAGGAATGAAATGGATTTGGAGGAAGATGAAAAGTTTAGTTCTGTACATGGTGTCCTTAATTTTGAACATGTTGAGTTTGAAGAGAAGCCAAGTACCTATGCCTAGTAGGCGATGGATAAACAGGTTTGGTACTTCAGAGAAAGATCAGAACTCTGATAAGAACTCTGACCCTTATTAACTGGAGTTGTTTATACTTCTGAACTGAAGAACAATAATTTTTTGGCAAGGTATTTAAGATGCTATCTACACCCTAATTAGAGATATTACTATTTAAAAGATTAGCAAATCCAATGTAGAAAACAGTGGAGTTGTAGGATTCTTTTGGCAATTCAGGAACAGTGTCATTTATTGTCAGACAGTAGTGACGAAAAGAAAGTCACTGTCAAAATTAAAGGCATACAAATAATTAATTTAGTTATGTTTTAAGGATTTTGTTGTCTGACCTTCTTTGCCCTGCTTTTGGCTGGGACATATACTCTATAGTCATTTTCAAATGTGTGCATATGGGTGCAAATATTAACGTGTGTATATATGCAGTGTGTTTGTAATGTTATACTTTTCAGTTATTCAACAGCTTTACCTCTGCAATTTTTAAATTTCCCACACAGGTATCTCTGATGAATATATAACACCAATGTTTAGTTTTTATAAAAGTGTGGCAGAATTAAAAATGACTCAAGAAGAGTATGCTCTGCTTACAGCAATTGTTATCCTCTCTCCAGGTAATTTCAATGTGAGATTTTTATTTTTATGCTATTTTTTTTTCAGTATAATCATAATAATGTTTATTAAAGAAAATCTGGAAAACACAGAAACATAAAAAAGTGAAATGGCCTATAACCCCACTGCTTCAAACTGAACCATATTAACATTTCAGTGTATTTCTTCTCAGCCTTTTTTCTAAACCTCACATTCATTCCATAAATGTATTTTTAATACCTGTGCACTATGGTTCTAGACTTTGGGGGATATAGCAGTAAAGAAACAGGCAGGATACAGCTACATGGAACTTTCTACATTCTAGTGGGGTAAGAGAGACAATACATGAAGAAACAAAAAAAAATTTGCAGTAATTATTGAGGTGGTAAATGCTAAAGATGAGAATATAAGAGAAGAATGTGGCAGTAGAATGTTATTTAACTAGTGGTCAGGGAAGGATTTTCTATGGCATTATATGAGCAGGGACCTAACTGAAATTATATGTACTTCTTTTCATGGCTTAGTATTTATTTGTTTGTTTATAATTTTTATTAAACTTATTGTGGTAAACATATTTTTAACATATTATAAAACATATAATCATTTTTAAAAAGTGTACTTTTATTTAAAAGTCTTTCCCCGTGTCATTAAAAAATTGTACTGGTAAAAGTTTATTCTAATGCATGCATCATATTCCATTGTATTGGTGACCAACCACTTACTTAATTTTTACCATGTTTGGATATTTAGAATATTTTCATTTTTCTGTTGTTTTAAACAATGTTGAAATGAATACCTCTTTACGTATCTTTTCTCTGTTTTTTTCTTAATTATTTGTGGTTTTATGCCATTTTACACATGATATTAAGTCAGAAGCTAGTTGTTAATTTGTTTTACCATAAAAATTATCATTAAAAAGAAGAAAAACATTTTGGCAGTGCCTACTAAAATTACACATGTATAAACCCCATGACCCAGCAATTCCAGTCCTTGGGATATACCCACCAGAAATGACACTTATGTCACTATACAGCTTACTTTGGGGGCATTGATTGGAAGGGGAATTTAGGAGGGCGTCTGAGGGCATAACATTTTCTATATTTTGATCTAGTTATGATTAAATGTCTGTGATTAAGTGATCTAGTTGTGATTTAATGCGTGTGTAAAAATTCATCAAGTTGGACACTTCATTTGTACATTTCAACTGTACGCATGTCTAAGTTCTATAATACTTCAAAAACGCTTAACATTACTATATAATTATGCCAAATCTTCCACTTTTAATTTTGTGGTTTTATTTTAAACCCCAAAACAGACAGGCAATATATAAAGGACAGAGAAGCTGTAGAGAAGCTGCAGGAACCTCTGCTCGACGTGCTACAGAAGTTGTGCAAGATCCATCAGCCGGAGAACCCTCAGCATTTTGCCTGTCTCCTGGGCCGCCTGACTGAGTTGAGGACATTCAATCATCACCATGCAGAGATGCTGATGTCATGGAGAGTCAATGACCACAAGTTCACCCCGCTTCTCTGTGAAATCTGGGATGTGCAGTGATGGGCATCGTAGGGGCAGGGTCTCCCTCTCCATTTTCCTCATAAACCTGATGTGTAACTTGCCTTTATTTCATTTGTACCTGGTTTCACACAAGAATTTTGATGAATATTTATGCAGTAATTATATAACTTCCACAACTGTAAATAGGGGGGCTAGGTAGAATTACTTTCTCTACTTTGTGTTTTACACGGCTTCAGGGAATCTTTTATTCTAATTGGCACACCCTGTTTGCCTAAGAAAATTGATCATTACTTCAATTCTACCTGTTGAAATAGGGAAAATCTCATTTTGCTCTTCATCTTCCCTTATTGCATATATTTTATTAAACAGCTGTGTGCACTTTTGGCAATAAACTGAACATAATGGCAACAGGCTTTCATTTGGGAACAGAATTTGAAAAAATATACAAACTCTTCTTTCTTTAAATGATGAATGGCATCCTATTGAGCCTGAGGAGATAATTTACAAAAAGATAAACTTTCACAACACAAATGGTACATTTTTTTACCCCTGGAGAAGCCCTGGTGAGTATTCATTCATTTGTAGAAGCCCTCTGATCATTTCATTTTCTTTGAAGTTCAAAGAGAATAGCGTACAGAAAAGCCAATGATTGTCACATAAAATATTCCCCAAGCATATTAGTTATACTTTTAGGGGGAATAGTTCCCATAGTCAACATCTTGAGGCAGCATTTACAAATTCAGTGTATGCAGATAACTCCTGTGATGGGACATTCCCTTTTCTGTCTTAAAAGTGCTGACTGTTGACTTTAGTGCATATAATTAATCATTTTTCCTTTTGTTTTGTTTTGCTTCTGGAAAACACTCCATTAACCAGGTGCACAGCTGTTGTATACTTCCCCCAAAGCAGAAATTAGTTCATTTCCTTCCTTCATTGTTATACTGTTGCATTCTTCTCCCCGTTATTCTTTGGTGAATACAATAAAACACCTTCTATAAGCAATGGGCTTATATCTCCCTTTCTCCTGAAGTCAGCCAAAATGGAGCTTGCTTAGCAAGCAAAGGGTTTTTTTTTTTTTTTTTTTTGTTCGTTTCTTTCTTTCTTTTTTTTTCCTTTTTTCTTTTTTGTATTAAAATACTGGGGCAACTCTAACGCCCTGAAATTAGCTAGTTAGTGGAAAAGTGAGTTGGGGCTGCATCAGTTGGATTACATCTGCTCCAACATCAAAGACTTGAATCTCCATTACGTACAATTCTTTTGCTAAACGCTACAGGAGAATACAAAGACGACTCAGATACAGACTTGGCTCATATCAGGGGCGGGGCTACTTGCATTTTATAGGTTCCCCTGTCAACTAGCTGTGGCTAGGTTCAATCAATGGAAGGCATTGATGGAAGATTGAAGGACAGAAAGGAAAAATTCCAGGGCATTTTTCCCTCATTCTCTGTCCCACATGGCATCTCTAGTAATGATTGAAGCCCCTCTTGTACAAACCCTACCTTATTATTGATGGCCCCACTTTCTGGATTCCTCTTTTGAACTTCCAAGCCTTAGAGTGTAATGGCTTCCTAGGATTGCTCATCTCTGGGTTGTCTCACCTGCTCCTGTTTACTGTCTCAGTTCTTTCCTCTCTCCTGAAACCAAGTCCCTGTGTTAAATTTCCTCTTTGAAGTACCTACAGTGGTTCATGTTTTCTGACTTGAGCCTGACTATACAGTTGTTTAAGTTTTTTTGGTTAGAATTGAGTCTAAGACAATGTAGAACTTGAACTGCTGGAAGCCATCTTGTAACCAGAGGAAATCTGAGTATCAAGCCAATATAAACAGCAGAGCCATTTGTGACTGGATTCTGGTTACATTATTGAAAATTTTAGATTGAGCTTTGCTTAAAACTAGAGAATTCTATCAAACGATTTTGATTACATGAGCCAATTATTTTCTTTTTTTGTCAGTGAATTTGAGAAACTTTTCCTATGATACATAACTAAAAAATCTTATCTCTTATAGGAATACTCAATGGCTTTAGGGCCCACCCTAGTCCAATATGATCTCATCTAGAACCTTCACCTTAATTATAGCTGCAAAGATCTTATCTCTTATTTCCCAATAAGGTTACATTCTGAGATTTCAGGTGGACATGAATTTCAGAAGTGATACTATTCAACCCACCACATAGTTAATATTTTAGTATTAATAATAATGGTTATCATAAAACTTTATACAGTATTCCCTCACTTATCGCGGGTATTACGTTCTAGACCCACCCGCGATAGGTGAAAATCCACACAGTAGGAACCTTATATTTATTTTAGTATTTATATATTTTTAAGGCTTTATAAACCTTTCCCACACACTTATAAACTGTTCCCAGTCCCTTATTAACCTTTCCCACACTTTTATAAACACTACTTAAGTTCTTAAACATATTCTACACTCTTAAACCTACGTAACTTTAACAACATATGTATACAGTACCACAAAATCCTACGATATAGCAAAAAATCCACCATAAATAATTAAATATATTTTTAAAAATCCTACGATACAGTGAGGCAGCGATAAGTGAACCACAATATAGAGAGGGGCTACTGTATCATTGAGTTATACATTATAATTGTTAGATGAATGATTACTCCTAATGCAATAACTTAAAATTTAGGTTTCTAAGCTCGATACTTATTAAAATGGGGTACATCTTCACAACTCTGGGAAAGACAGAACTATTCGACTCTGTCATCTGATGGAAGCAAATGCATGAGGTTTGCTCTGCACGTTACAATCATGTCAGTTTCAAGTACAGCGAGACTCTAAAATATGGCTATTAACTCAACCACCAATTCAAAAATGTGCACATAAAAGTAGATTGCAGCTCATTAGGTGCAACCCCCAATTACTAATTGCAGTGTTAAAACCAAGGTAGGTAAGATGATGAGTGTACTTATCAAGTGGGGTTCTAACTGACAATTAAGGTAAAGTGAGGTTGGGAAAGCAACAAGGAGAACTGTTTTCTTCTTTATATGGAAGGGAAAAGCAGCAAGAATCCAAGAATCTAGAAGAGTACTCTTCACCCAATCCCCACATTTAACTAGTGAAGAATATGGCCTTAGAGAAGCGATTTGCACAGACGAGCTGTGGATTCATTTTTCAAAATACTGTCTTGTATCTGTATAAGGAAGAAAAATTACCAAAACAAGCCAAATAGTCAATGAAAATAAAATCTAAGCAACCATAAAATACCCTGCTGCCAAAGTTTCAATAGTTAGAAATATTAACTGGTGTGTGTGTGTGTGTGTGTGTGTGTGAGAGAGAGAGAGAGACACACACACGATGTGTATATACTTCATATCGCAGTTTCAATTTTTAATCAGAGGTACTCAAATGTTGAGGCACATTGTATGCATGTAAGAAAAAAAAAACCATTAACTAATGACATCAAACGAGATCTATGTAACAACTTATTTTTAAGGTTCTGTAGAGAAGTGTACATATTTTGATATTAAATTGGATCAACAAATCCAATTTAAAGCCACAACACCACTGGATATTTTGCTAAATGAAGTGGTATGACAGTTGCCTCTAGTTCTAAGTTGAATCACTATAAAACAGAGGGTTGATTTGAACAACAAGTCCTGTGAAAATGGGTCTATTGCAATCATGGCAATAGTGTTCTGGGATCAGTGCTTGGGCATCAGGTTCTATTACCACTTATATGTCAACCTTTTGATAACCATCTTCACCCACCCACCCCAAAAGATAAGCTCTGTGAGAGCAGGACCCATGGGCTTAGGGTAGAATCTGGTGAAGAGCTAGTCCTCAATAGTACTTGTATTGACTTCTCAAATCTAATTTAATCACCTTCAGACCTAACTTTCCAACACATCACAAACCAAAATACACGATTCTTCCCCCAAAGTTGTTTTTCCTGTATTTATTAGATCGGTATCACTGTCACATGATGACTAGGTCCCAATATGTCAGCCTCTTAGGTATTTCCAGACACTTCTTCCTCACCATTCCTTCTGAGCTAGTAAATTTCAACTTCTTTCAAACCTCTATCCCCTTCCAAGACTGTTAGGGGTTCCATCTTCCACAAACCTCCATTGATTGAGCCTTTACTATGCTGCTGAGCACTTTGAAAACAGAACTGTCTTCTTCATTTTAGTCTCTTCAACAAGCAATAGCACTCCTTCCTTGTTTTTGATGAGTGAATGAAGGAATAAATGCTAGAGACGGGGTGGGAGGCGGGGGGAGGGAGAGGAGAGAGAGAGAGAGAGACAGAGAGAGAAGGAATATGAATGGGAATGAATAATTACTATTCCAGGTCAATCCCCACACTTCGCAGACAGGGAAACGGAGTCCCACAGAGGTGACTTGATTTGACAGAAATAAACTAACAAGAGGAGAAGGACCTGGAACTCCAAGTTTTTGGCTATTGATTTTCTTTTTCCCCAATGTACCACATTTACAGCTATTACAGACCCATCTGTTGTTCGACTTAAGTCCAGTCTCTGTTTTATGTCAACCCTCAGAGATAGTAAGCATAGCTCATTGCCCTGAGGTTAATTTTTCTTCCTGGCTCTTGTGTTTTCTGAAGGAAGTGGCAACACCCACTTTTTGATTTCGGTTCTGGCCCACAGTTACAGGATTCCTTCCTTCCTCTGTCGCCCTGACCTCCTTCTGAGAAGAGGGGCCTCTTGCTGAAAGGTTTCTACCTATGACTCCCATTCCTGCTTGGTGACAGTTTGCCTCCGGAAACGAAGGCGCCTTCAGCACAGCCAGTTCGCGAGTGGATTTAAGGTTGGGAGGGGCTCTTAACTGATCCGGATGAAACTCACGACAACGCCCTTACACTCCACCAGGCGACATTCCAGGATGAAAGGCCGATTCAAGTCTTTTGCCTATCGGGACTAGTAGGAGATACTGCTGTCGCTGCGGGGCCAGACAGCAGGGCTTGATCACTAACCGAGAGAGGCGTGGACCTAGGCCGGGCGCTGGAGGCTGACTAAGGCGCGCGCGCCGGTCTCGTGCTCCCCAGCGGCCCAGGGGCGGGGCCTCCAGCCACGCCCCCCCTCCGCCCTCTGATTGGTCCCTTCGAAACAGGCGGTGGCAATTCGCGGCAAACAAATTGCCAAGCCCTAAGGCTGAGGCAGCGGCGGTTGGTCAGGGACGTGGAGGCATCTCACAGATTGAGCCGAGATGTCGCCCCACAGGGTGAAGTGACCCTTCTGCGGCAGCGCTGGTGAGTATTCCCCTGTATGCTTGCTTTCTCTTTTTCTTGCGAACTTCTACTCGCCTTCTTGGGGCTGCCGCGCCTCAGCCTACTGGCTCGAGGAATTCCCGGCGCTCGGAGGAGTCGAAGAGGCGGGAGGTTGGGACCCTAAGCTCGGATCCAAGACGTTCTGCGATTGGCCCGCTGCGGGAGTCGCGTGCTCTGATTGGTTCCTGGCGATGTCAAGGAGAAGTTAGGCCTGCCTTCAGCTGCCCACCCTGGTGCGGTGCAAGGGGCAACAGGTGTGCTGGGGCGGCGTACGCCAGGTGCGGGCGTGCTAGTCTGGGGAAGAGGTATCTAGCCGCTCCCACTCTTAGAATCCAAACGGGGATCAGAGCCTGAAGCTAGTGTGGGGCCTCCCGGGGCACACTTTCCCAAGCGCTTAGTATATTTAGGGCCGCTTGATTCCTCCACAGCACCCTCGGGAAGAACTGATGAAATCACAGACCTTGGAAAGAGCGCGACACAGTCATTTCCCCTACACTCTCTTCCCTATTTGTCCTCTTCAGGCCAGGCAAAGCCGAGATCGCTCAGATGGGCGGAACGAGGAGATCCGCGCGATGCTTTTCCTACGCACACCCCTCGGGTTGCAG
This sequence comes from Furipterus horrens, assembly GCF_987537825.1. Lineage (NCBI taxonomy): Eukaryota > Metazoa > Chordata > Mammalia > Chiroptera > Furipteridae > Furipterus > Furipterus horrens. Next base: position 16,601,646 of record NW_028327174.1, on the reverse strand, counting down.
GGCCGCGTGGGTGGGGTGCGCTTACAGATTGCCTTGTGAACGCGAGGGAAGTGGTGGAGGGCATACTTGCCCATGCAGTCACCCCGGGTTCCTCACTCATCTTTTCAAACCAAGGGATTGAGTCATGGATTTAGAGTGCTCATGGTATATGTATCGTGGAGAAGCTCGTTACTAAATGAAGAGATGGCTTTTGCAGGCCCAGTCTAGGTCAGAGTTTGGGTTTTGCTTCGTTTATGGGGAGAGTGCTAACAATTTACTGTCTCGAGACAAGTGGCTTGTTGAACTGCTCTCTGATCATGTCTCTTGACATTTACATGATTAGGAATTGGAATTCTCGCCAGCTCGGATTTCCTCTGGGAGGAGATTGGAATGGATTTGAATGAAGGGAAATCTGGTGTAGAAATTGATTCATGTTGTCTGTGATTTGTTTCAAAAACTTATTAAAAGCCAACGTGCAATGAATAGTAGGTGTCTGCTATTTTGAGATTATTAAATAAAAGTAATGTATCTTTTTTGAAGTAGCAGAGTTGCGTGCAGGCTCTGAAATCAGACTACTATGTGTGGGAATTTAGGCAAGTTATTTAATCGTTCTACGCCTGAATTCCCTACTCTGTAAAAGTAGGTTAATAATAGTTCCTACCTTACTGATGCAAGGGTTGTTGTGAGGATAAATGAAATAGTCCGTGTAACTAGTTTAGTACGATGCCTGGCACATAGCTATTATTTCTGTGCTTTCTAATTTGGCTGAGAGGGGCAGAGATGAAAGCAGTGCCAGAGAAGTGATATTTATCATTCACTGGATTAACACATGCAAGGTACTTACGATAGTATCTGGCTCTTACTAAACACTCATTTATCAAATACTTTATTACCTAGAATGTGCCAGGTACTGTATTCTCTATGCTCTACTATTGTTAAACCTCTTAGTAATCCTGCGCCATAGCTGGTGTTATCTCCCATGTTATAGATGAGGAAACTGAAGCTCAGAGAAAGGACATAACCTACTAAGGTCCATCAGAATTCAGCCCAGACTGACTCACTCCAACACCCAGCTTCTTTTTGTATCACACACTGCCCTTGCATTTAGTTCCCCAGGATTAAGCAACTTCTCTGCACAGAGTTGTTTGTCCGGCCCAGGTTCATTTCTGATGTGGGTATGGGTTTGTTTTGATACTTCATTAATTAAAAAAATAATAAGAAATAACTTGTGATGGTGAAGCAACGTGTGTGATAAAAGAGTAATGTCAACAATATATGTGCTATTACTAAAAAACGGAGTCCAATGATGTTTGGAGAATTGGTCAGTTCAGAAATGTTTCCTAATTTATATTTTTGCAAAAACATTTAGTTTTTGCTTATTCCCTGTGTTTTTACTAAACAGCACTCTTCTAGTATCTTTTTTTCCTATAAGTCCTTTTTATTCTTCATTATTCTATTACAGTTGTCCCAATTTTTTCCCCTTTGCCCTCCTCCATCCTGCCCCACCCCCACTCCCACCATCCATCATCCCCACACCTTGTCCATGTCCATGGGTCATTCATACATGTTCTTTAACTACTCCCTTCCCCTTCCTTCCACCGTTTCCCCTCTTCCTCTTCCTCTCTTACTGCTGTCAGTCTGTTCCCTGTTTCCATGTCTCTGGTTCTGTTTTGCTCATTAGTTTATTTTTTTCATTAAATTCCTCTTATAAAGTGAGATCATATGGCATTTGTCTTTAACTAACTGGCTCATTTCTCTTAGCATGATAGTCTCCAGTTTCATCCATACTGTCACTTTTTCCTGTAAATCTTAATTTAAGTTTGAAGATATGAGAAGGAAGTTCAGTGATTCAATGATTTTTCTTCTAGCCAACTGTTGATGAGGAAAGTAGAGGATTAAGGTTATTATGTATCATGATATTTTACTTTGTTAAAGTAATATGTCTGTATGTATGTCTGTCTCTCTGTGTGTTCTACTTCTTATTGTTGCTATCTACGCTTCGATATCAGATATACCTTTACATACCTAATGAACCACGTGATGTATGTAGGATTTGAGAAAATAGGAAATGAGTCTGTGTTGTCTCACTTCGAGTTTCCCTATTTTTAACTGAAATTTAACTGCCATAGATTAATGCCTCAGAAGTAATTTATAAGATACAGGCTATGGTTATAATTGTATTTATTTAGTGTTTCTCCTTCTAAAAAGTCAAAACGTTTTTTTATATTATTACATTATTACAGAGCAGGTTGTTTTAACAGAAAGTTACCGTGTATTTTTTAAATGAATTACTGATTTCTAAAAGAATTAGAATGTAATAAAACATAGCAGATATGCTGAATGTAACTTCATCTTTAATGCTGTAAGTATCTTAGGAATTTACAGTAATATGACCATTACATGCTGGATACTGCTGAAGTGCTGACTGATAGAGACTTCTGCCTACTGTCACACAACATAAACTTTCTGTAAGAAAGTATAGTACTAGCTATGGTGAAGGGCTTACTTTTTATAGTTTTAAACATAATGACTTTAGTTTTCCCTTGATGGATGGATGACTTGTTAATATTTTTGATTCCCAAAATAAAGTTGTTTTTTTTACACACATACAGGGTCTAAAAAATGTTCAATATGGCTGAAGTGGTAGGTTCAAGAGGTGAAGCTGGAAGGGATTCCTGTAAAGCGTTATTTCGCTTGGTTAAGAAGTTTGGGCTTTACCCTAAAGATGGTTAAGAGCCATTAGGGATTTTAAGCCTGTCCTCAGATGGGACTTTGTAAAGATCTCCCTGGCTCCAGTACACGAAGAAAGGTTGGAGGCCTACAGGGCTGAAGAAGGGGTGACTAGTTGGTGGCTTGAACTAGAGGAGTGGCTATAGGTATTGAAGAGCAAGTTTAGGTGCAGAAGCAACAAGACATGGTCATTGATTGTTTTGGCTGAGGAAAAGTAGGGACCCAGGAATGAGGAGGTAGAAGTGTGAGCGAGGAAGGAATCGAGGATGACACCTTCGTGAATCTTGGTGTCATTTCCTGAGATACTAAACACAGGAAACCTTTGTAAATACTTAAATGAGTGAATGAATATGTAAATGATTTTAAACATACAAAGGCAGGAGCATTTGATGGTGATGTTGGTGGTGACAAAAGCAAACACATAGATAGCACTATAAATTTTACACCTTTTTTTAAAAAAGCATGCCGTATAAAAGTGGTGCTCTTTTCCTATCATTTCAATATGCTGGGCTCACTTATACATATTGCTTTCTCTAGGTTGGGTCTAATATCCTGACCCTCTGGGTAAATCTCCCTTTCTTCACTTAGGCATATTAGTTTCCTTTTACCGCTAAAACAGATAAGCACAAACTTAGTGGTCTGAAACAACACAAATTTATTATTTTACAGTTTGTGAAAACAAAAGCCTGGAATGAGCTAAAAAAGAGATGTCGGTCAGGCTGTGTCGCTTCTGGAGGCTCAGGAGTGGGAAGTCCATTTCTTTGCCCACCTTCTAGAGGGCACCTGCGTTCCTTGGCTCTTCCTGCAGCTCCCAAGCCAGCAGTGTAACCACTCAGCTATGTTTCTTTGCCTCTCTTTCATCATGGTATCACCTTCTCTCTGCTTTTGGTCGCCCATTGCCTTCTGTGCCTCTGACCTTCCTGCATCCCTGTTATACTCATTTGGTTACATTGGGCCACCAGGATAATCTCCCATTTTAGGGTCCTGAATTTACTCAATCTGCAAAATCCATTTTGCCTAGGAAGATGGTATATTCACAGGTTGTGGGGAATAGGGCCAAGGCATCTTTGGAGACCATTATTCTGTCTACCATAAATGGTGTTTCAGTGTAATAAAAATGTACTGCTCAGTGGAGCAGCCATGAGTTCCTGAGTAGCACATTGCCCCAGAATCCCTGCCCCTTGGCACAGCTATTCCATCCTGTTCACATGGACCCTCTGCTTATACACCAGTCTTAGTAATATTTTTCTTAGTGATTCCTCTGTTATATCAGGCAACTCACTTGAATTGCTGGTACCTTGACTAGTAACCACTCTACATATTTCCCCTTGGACATCATGGGCGAGAGGCAAAACAAAATATCAATTCAGGTAACATAATAAATAAAAATTAAAAATAATAATACAAAGAAAGGTCTCCCTTCAGACCCTTGTCCACTCTGTGGCTGCTCTGAAGCATTGCTGTCACCTTTCTTCTACAGCAAAAACATCGTGGAGAAGGGAGCAATCCCGTTTTTCCTAGAGATTTTCACATTTCCCCTAACAACAGTGTTTCCTAAACTTTAGGCTTGAATAGTTCTATCAACACTTGCTAAGAGCAGTCCAGAACCTTAGAATATACTTGGACAAGCAATGTATAGGACTAACTCAAAACATGTAGTATAAAACACAGTAAAGGCAAGTGATTGGGAGGAGTGCTGTGTGACTTCAAAAGCTAAAGATCTAATTAATTCAGGCTGATCAGAAAGGGCTACTGGGAAGGGGTAAATCAAAACAGTTGTAATCCTGAATTAGTCAAGAAGATGAGAAAGCTCTTCAGCTGCTCCTTCTCTATTCCCTTTGCTGATTCTTTCTGCCATGTCTAAATTTTGGATTTTCACAGGACTTGTTCTTAGACCCTTATCACTCATTGCTTCCTCTGTTTCTCTCTCAATTATCTCATTCTTTCCAGTGGGTTTACCTCCCAAGTATTTGCTGACAATTTCTGTCTCCTGGACTTTAGCTTGTTGTATTTAAAGGCTTCTTACATTAAACATGACCAAATCAGTACTTTTGACCTCTCTGTGCTGCGTTCCCTGCTCCAGTCTGTTCAGTCTCCACCTCCCTCATCTCAATAAATGCTACCACTATCTATTTGCTCCGTTGCTTAAGCCAAAACCCTGGGAGTCATTCCTGGCACTTCACTATGCCCATATGTCTGTCTTCTTCACCCCTCCATCTCTAACCATGATCAAGTCTTGCTTCTAACTCCAAAATAGATATCAACTCCACTCCCTCCTCTCCAATGAAGACACTGTCAGCATTCTAGCTCAGGCTCCATCATCTGTCACTGAACTACTGCAGTGAATTCCCAACTCTTCCCCTTCGAGGCTTCTGCCCATCTCATTTCTTGTATGCTCCGTTTCCCTGGCGCTCTCTGTTTGTACCCCTCTCTTTCTCCTCTCATTGTTTCCCCTAGTTCTTTTCCCCCATCTCCATTCACCCCTTCTCCAGTTTCCTCCCCACTTTAACTGTTAAACCTATCACTTTCCCTCCCGTGTCCCCCACCCCCACCCCCCCCATGGCTTCCCATGGCACTTAGAATAAAATCTACTTTCTTCAACATGGCCTTGTGTGATGGGGATACTGCCTAACTTCCAACCCTGTCCCAAGCCACACATTCTCTATGCTTTAGCCATACTGGCCTCTTTTAGTTCTTGGCATACACCAAACTCTTTCTTTGTTGAGAGTCTTTGCAAAAATGATGCTCTATGCATAAAACTCTTCCTTCTTCCCTCTCTGGCTAATTCCTACCATTCTTCAAATTCATGTTTTTCCTCCAGCAAAACCATTTTTTACCACTCAATCTAAGTCTAACGCAGGCCCCTGATGTTTCTCTCTTAGCTCTTCCCTTCAAAAAAATGATCATGGTTTAACATTGCTTCTTCATTTGTGTATTCACGACGCACACAAATGAATTATTAGCTCTGAAAGGGCCGTCTCCTGTCTGGTTTGTACATCACTGTGTCTCTTTCCTGTTTTATATAAAAGGTGTGAGTAAATACTTGTTGAATAAATGAATGAGTGTACCCCATGTGAAAAAGCATACATTCTGAACAGTGGTAGAGCCACAAGAATGAGCAAAACTGACAGGGATGGAGGACAGGAAGGAGACAGGCTGAACGGAGCAAAGCACCTATGTTAGATGAACTACTGAAGACTTTTATTCTAGCAAGAGAATTATAAGTCACAAATCCATATCTCAGTGTACTCCCAATTATGATGTGGATATTTTGAAGCTTTTACTTTGATTCGTAACCATATTAATTTTTTATGTTAGTAAAAGAAGATTTCCAAATTCCATTTAATGATTTCTGAGCATTATTTGCCTTGTTTTCTTATCTCTTTAATTTGATAAATTATAATAAGTATACTCTAATTATGTCTCATCATAGTATTAATCACTACAACTCACTTGTAAAGTGCTAGCTATGTGTCATGTACTTTATTTGTATCATTTCATTTAATCATTACAACAGCCATATGAAGGAGAAGGTGGTATCCCATTTTACAGAAGAGCGCACTGAGGCTCAGAGAAGTTACTATCCCAAGGTCATAGAGCTAATATTTCCCAGAGTGGAATTCATACCAGATGTTTCTGCTGTTTTCTACTACTGCAGTAGCGTCTTTATTGTGAGTTATTTTAGTATACATAAAATACATGAAATATGTTCGGTATGAATATAGCATTTCTATTTTCTCTATTAAGCAATTAGGAAATATTTAACTGTTTAATGTTGACGTTGTTGGTTTTTTTTTCCCCCTGAACAAATCAGGGAGGCTATCTTCTTCAATTATTTTTCTAAATAAAGCATTTAAAAAATGATAAAATATTTTTTGACATTCAGAAAGGCACATAATGACATCTGTGTTCTTACCACTTATCTTGAAGTAAAATCTTACCAGCACTGATGAAGGGCCTCTGGGCACTCCCCCCTGATCTCATCTTCCTCCTCCTCCTCAGTAGTAACTGCTCTCCCAGCATTGGCATTACCATATCCTTGCAGCTTACGTGTCTTGGCAATAGTCTGCCCGCTAAGTTCTGAATGTATGCATTGCAGTGGTGTTTATGTTATAATTTTTTGAAGTAACTTAGCTTATGTCTGCTGTTCTTTGTTTTTTGTTTTTTTTTTTTCCCAATTAAAAAAAAAAATTCACCCCCTATTTGTACCAGGATCAAGTCATGGCACCTCGTGCTCTCCCTACCATACTTATATGTGGGTGAGGAATAAAAATGTACTCAGTTTCAGAGCCTACAGCTATGAGACAAAGGATCAGTTGGCATTTTCTTCCATCATCATCTGAAGTCAAATTGGTATAAAGAACCTACTATAAATAATCTTGAGGATCTCATGACTGAAACTTCATGAGATGAGTAGGTTAGGTCCAAAGCCAGTCTACGTTTCAGGTGGATGAGCACATTCTGTGTTTCTAATTTTCCCCACGTTTAAAAATTAAGTGTAGTAGTCTTCATTTATGTGGTCTGTGGACGCTCCTTGTCTTGTGAAAGAGTCCCAGCTGGGTCAGAATATATTCATAGTTTGGACTTGGTCACGTGAGAGGGCTTTTTTTTTCCCCACCCAAATCTAAGGGAAAAGACTTCCTCAAATTGGCAAAGACTTGAAGGCAGCTTCTCCAAAAAGACAGAGACAAAAACAGAAACAAAATAAAACCAGTAAATTGCTAATTATGATGTAGCTTCAGAAATGAAGTTTTGTGATTGGTTTATGGGAGGAAGTAGAGATCAAGACTTTCAAGGAAGATAGGAAAGAGGAAAACAGGTAATAAAATGAGTGAGAAGCAATCAAGAATTGGGATTGTGATGCAGATTAAGGACGGGTGGGGGGGTGGAGGGTGGGGGGATGGGGTGGCTAACTATGGAAAAGATGCTACTCTTGGGATTAAATGCCTGAGACACAAAAAGTGTTTATAAAGAGAATAGTGCATGACTAGAAAATATCAATAACTGGCTCTTAGTACTGGGGACAAAATGAGTACTCATAAATTAATTAATGATTCACTGATTAAATCTCATCAGTTTGTAAAAGTTTTTTTTAAGCATATATTTGTGTATGTGATAGTTTTTTTTTTTTTTTTTAATATATGAGGGTACATTATAACTTACTGAGTACTTGTCTAAGTATTTTATTAAAGAATTTCTTTTTAGCCCTGGCTGCTGTGGCTCAGTGGATTGAGTGTCGGCCTGCGAACCAAGTGTCGCTGGTTCGATTCCCAGTCAGGGCACATGACAAGGTTGCACGTCAGGTCCCCAGTTGGGGGCACGAGTGAGAGGCAACCACACAGTGATGTTTCTCTCCCTCTCTTCCTCTTTTTTTCCCTCTCTCTAAAAATAAATAAATAAACAAATAAATAATAATTTTTAAAAAATTTTCTTTTTAAAGGTAGCCCAGATGGTTTTCTCTTTGTCGTCACAAAAGTAGTTTTTCCATTATACAAAAAGTGTGATTCAAAAACTTTCTGCTAAAGTTCAAGTGACTGAAGGTTGTGCACAAATTCTTTGTTTCTTTCATAAAACCTATATTGTTGAATTTTCCATTAAAAATGCTACTACTAAACATTCCTGTGATAGTTTCTTTGTGAAAGTGTCACTGTTCTTGATTTGCACATGGCGTGTAATTTAGGCCTTCTTTTGTTCTGGGTTGGAAGTTTCAACTGTTCAAGCTCTTGTCTGATTATGTGGAACTCCTTATGTCAATGGGAGCAATTTCTTTGCTGCATTTTTTAAAAAATGAACTTGGAAGCTTCTTACTGTGGATCTTTGTTGGGGACAAAGGATTATTTATGCTAAAGGAAAATGTATTCCCCACTGACTTAGCTCGTGGGAAGCATAACAAGCTCATTAGTAATGCTCAGTTTTACTTTGCCCTTTTGCTACGGTAGAGAGAGGAAAAATGACATCAAAAAGGACATTCTGCTATCCTTTGCCTTCCCGCAAAGAAAACCTGATGTAATATTAGACTTTTCAGTTAGGTTTAGCTTAAGTTCAGTTTTAGTACCAGAAGAAATGTTCCTTGAAGGAAGGAGGTATGTGTAGTTGGCCACTGTGCACGAGGTATGTCTGGTGTAACTCAGAGGAGAAAATAACTTTTCCTTGGTAGTTGATAGCATTGTAGCCTTATAAACTGGTGTAGATTTTTTTCTTAGAATTTTTAAAGGGTGGTTTACAAAATAAATAAATAAATAACTAATGTATTATGCTGCTGTAAACAATTTAAAATCCTAGGTTTTATATAGTTTAATTATTCTGAGTGTTTTTAAACTTTACTCTTTTTCCTTCTGAAAATACACTAGAGAATTATATTAACCTAACTTAATTAAAGTTGTGGTTGTCTTTCTTGTAGCTTTCTAGAAGAGTACTTTGGAGCTAAATTATGCTGCTTCTCATTTTGTATTTAGCACCTCGTGGAGAAAATAACAAGAAAAATTATTATAGAAGGGCACTGAGTGTTGTTTCATAGTTAAAATTGATGTTATGTCTATTACTTTGTTATCTGGCAAAAGAAGCTCATGGTTAAGCTTGTGAATTTATACAAAGTCCAGGTGAACTTTTATGATCTCCATGTAAAGATCAGATGAGAGATACTTGACTTTTAGTATCAGTTGTTGTGACATATGTATTTACATTATTTTTACAGAGGGAAATTCTGGGAGACTTTTACTTGGCTAAGTTTTATTGTTAATTTTATTTTATTACCCAGGAGCTTCAAGAATTACTTTGAAGCCAGATGTTTCAAGAATTGGCTGGCTTGCAATCATATAGTCAGCGAGAGCTCCCACCACACAGCGTTTTCTTGTTTGGTAGATTACAAAATTCAAAAACAGAGAAAGAGAGAAAGAGAGAGCGCACACTAGGACTTTTGAGCCACGGCACCCCATTTTCTCCATTGGATCATATATCCCAGGGGAAAAAATCACTTTGATACTAGTGCCAGAAACTAGATAGTAAAATGAATTTCAGGTTTTCCTGTTTCAAAGGAAGAGTACTTTTATGAAGAAGCTAGGAGCGATTATTGAATTTTCATATAGTCAAATGATTCCAGTTAGAAGAAAAAGTTTTAGGTTTTCAGTCACATAGAGTAAAACAGTTTCCTTGTAATTTGAGGGTTTGGGGGAGTAAGAAAGCTGCCATTGTCCACATATTAATGTTTTGTTCTATTTTCAGAAAAGCAGTTTCATTTCAATATTGATGACCATGCAGCCTGCAATTCAAGTAAGTGTTTTCTTGGAAAAATATTTTTATGAGATTAGTATAATAAAATTATAATAATTAGTAAAATACTAAAATTATCAAAAAGTTTTATCTTACTAGTTTTTTAAGCATCAAATTTTGATTATAGCAGTACTATATTTGGGCTTTTTATTTCTGAAAGGATTTTAGTTCTAGGCTTATATTGAATATTTATAAGAATGAAAAACACCTCAGGATTGGTGGGTCCATTTTATTTATACTTCTCTGGGAAAAGAATTGAATATTTTGTAGTTTTCCTCTCATTACAATTTTTTATATATTTGTAGTTTAAAAGTTTTCAGCGAAAAAAATATAAACTTTTTATTTTAGGTAATTGTACCTGTGCCTTATAATGCCTGTAAATAACCATTTATTAAAATTTGAAGGGTGTGTTTTTTGTTTGTTTGTTTGTTTTTGTTGGGGGGAGGGAGGATGAAGATAAGGAGACAAACTTTACATTTGAATAATTTCCAGAGTTGGTAGAGTATTTGCTATATTATTCTGGTGTCCTTTGCTATAAATAGAATGTGATTGACTATTCACTTAAAGACCAAATCTCATTTAAGGTCTACCTAGAAAGATGCAAGTAACTAATAAAATATGCTTGAAAAGTGAGAACTTTAGAGTCCATCAGATTTCATTTCTGATCCTAGTTCTGCAACTCTGATTGTGAGATTCTGGCAAGTTATTTTACTTTGAATGCCTGCCTCTATATCTCTAAAGTGAGGGTAGTAACACTTATTTTGTAGGCTAGTTGTGAGGAATTGATGAGATAACTAAGACAAAGTGCCGACTAAAATGTATATTGCATAATAGGCACTTCAGAAGTTTGGTTGTAGCATTTGTACAACAAAATTATCAAGATGTATAACTGGAGTTTTATACCTGTGTCATGCAGGTATCTTTCTCCTTCCTTCCATCTTCCCTCCTTCCCCTCCTTCTTTTCTCTCTTTCTCTCTCTCTCTTTCTCATCGGGAAAGGAGGCTTATCAAGCTACCACTGGGTGATAGCCCAGAGAAGAGAATTTATCAAATCGTTAAGAACAACTCTGAATGTGATCCTGCTCCTACTCTTTCCTAGGCTATGCAGCTGTATCCTTCTTCTCTGCTAATAAAGCGTTCTATCACTCTGTTTCTCTTCTGGTATTCCGGAGTCCCTGGCAGTCTCCCAAAAGGTCTTGTTCTTCCCCTTTGGGTCTTCTCAAATCCGTAATGACTATGATCAGAACTTCTTTATTACTTAAAATCATTATTATCTTATTATTCTTGTGTTCTATTTTTATCCAACTCTCATAAATGTCATCAGGTTCATGTTGATTGTATATTTTTTGGTTCCTTACAGTGTGCTTTTTATCATTGCCACATTAACCATGTTTTTTTCTCATTTCTACACTAATGGCCACTAATATTTTCTTAACTTGGTGAATATTTTTGTAGTTTTGTCTTATAATTCTATGAAACCTCTAATCTGGATTCGGCAAATCCATCTTTATTGATTCTTCTCTAATAACATCCTTGACAGCTCTCATGGAAATTTCTGCTTCTCTCCCTGATGAATGTGTGAACTTCCCAGGATTTTTCCCTCTTTCTTTACTAACTGTATTAGATAGTCATCTAGTTATTCATAAATGTTATTCATAAATGCCTTACAGAGAGGAGATACCCACTAATCCAGTAAATAGCTATTATCAGCTGGTTTCTGATTAATTTAATGCATTGAGGTCTTACTTGCGCTTATGTATTTATTTATTTTTTTTGGTCTTTCATTCTGATGAGTATATAATCATGCAATCAAAAAACAATGCACAATAGTCCCTGAACTCTTTTGGGTCATAGTTCTCTTTTGAGAATTGCAATGAACTCTCTTTCTAAGAAAAAGGGCTATTTGTACATACATAGAAAATTTTGTCTAATTGTAAGAAAATTTATGTCCCTACTCAGGTTCATCTATAGACCGCCTATGAAATTTCTGCAATATGACAGCTTTCTGAATGTTTGAGCACAACCTTTGTAAATGAAGTTTTTGTTATTAACACCTTACTTTTAACAACATTAATATGCTACTGACTAGCCCAGGTTATTATAGAAGATTCTGCTTGCAATAATAGGAAAATGGAAATACTCTTCTTCCTAATGTGGGGAGAAATTAGAATGAGCTTTGTTAATGTTAGCTTCTTTATTTTCACACATAATTGTTCAAAAGCACCCTTCTAACTAATGCACATCTAGCCTTGACCAGTATTTGTATCTGTTCTGCCTATTTTCAGCTCAACCAAGTAGTTTAAGGACAAATAACATATTCCATTGACTATAAGATACTATTGATTATAAGATGCATCTTGATTTTGATATCGATTTTCTGATATCTATTCCTTAATTATACTGACAACTGTTTGGCTGAGTACCATGTGCCAGGTATTATACTGAGTTCTGGTATTAAAAACAGAATTAAGACATGCTCATGAAGGGCAGATTTAGATAGTAAATCTTTGCTGTACTGTCTTTGAAATAATTTTAAAAGAATTCAGGTAAATAACATCTTGTCTTTTTCCTAAAACTTTATAGGATCCTTAAATATTTAGGAGATCGTTCCCCAAACCCTACCCTCAATTCCTGAAATAATGTTCCTCAACTATTTCCCTTATTCTTTGGGTAGTTTTATTGAGTTTTACTATTCCTGCTTGCCTCATATGATATATATTCATGTTCTTTCTTTGCCCTTGGGATTCTTTTTTTCTGAAGCCTGTTTGTTTCTCCTCATGGGAGGTTAGAAACAGCTGCTGTTGTTTTCTCCACGATTAGTCTGGATTAACTATGCTATTATGGCCTTTGATTTGGTGTAGTAAGACTTGCCTCACATAAACCTTAGTAAATTTAATATATTTCAGAGGAAAATAAACTATGTTTAAAAATCAAGAAAGTATATTGATATTGCTTTACTTATACTTAAAAAAAATTTTATGTTGAAGCAGTCACAAGCCTACAAAGTAATTGTCAAGTGTAGTGTAGAGATATTTATTTGTCTGAACCATTACGTGATAAGTTGCCAATGTAATGCCCCATCACCTCTGACTACCTTAGTGTGTAGTCCTCACAAACAAGGACATCTGACTATACAACCACAACGCAATAATGAGAATCAGGATATTAACGTTGGTACAGTTACTACCATCTAATACTCAGACCACATTCAGATAATGCCAGTAATGTTCAGTTCAGAATCATGGGTTTCATTTAGTTGTCATGTCCCTTTAGTCTTTTTCACTCTGAAACAGCATTGCAGCCTTTGCTTGCCTGTAATGACCTTGACCCTTTTTGAATATTACCCATCAGTTATTTTGCAGAATGTCCCTCAGTTTGGATTTTCCCAATGTTTTCTCATGATTAAATTTAGGTTATGTATCTTTGGCAGGAATATCACAGAGGGATGCTGTTCTCTCACTGCATCCTATCAGGTAGCATATGATTTGATTTGTCCCATTATTGATGGTGTTCAGTTTTGTCACTTGGTTAAGATGCTGTCTGTCAGGTTTCTCTACTATAAAATTACTCCTTTTTTTCTTTTGTTGTAAATATCTTAGGGGCAAGTACTCTGAAACTCTATAAAAGTCTCATTCCTCATCAAAATTCTAGTTTATTCATTTATTCATATCTATAGACTTACAGTCATCTATTTTATTCAGTATGTTATCCTTTTATATCATTATTTTGATGTTTAAATTGCTCTTGATTTAGGCAATAGAAGCCTCTTCAGGCTTGCTTCTATGTCCTTTTGGCATGTCCTCATCATTCTTTGAGCACTTCTTTGCTTTCTGGTAAAAGAAATTCCATCTAAACAACGTAGGATTCATTCTAGCTTTCTCTCATTCCGTTTTCATATCTTTCTTCTTTGGCAGTGAGAAAACTGGCGCCCTTTGATAAATCTCTGTGTATGTAATCATGTATGATGTCCTTCTCAGCTCACCTGAACTTTGACACCCTCCACTGGGACCTTCCCCATTTGTCCCCAATGGACAACCTCCTTATAGCGTTCTCGGGGTCTGACACTGTGCACAGGACTGTCCCCGTGGATGGACACCATCTCACTTCATTCAAGCTCTGGTTCCTCATTTCAAGCTACCCTCCTGCAAGAACCCCCCTCTCACTTCACTTGGGCTGTATACCCTTTTCTGCACTGAGAATTGATGTCTTTTCTCCAGATGATCTTGTAATAAAGCTTTTGTAAAATTTCAAAATTTTGTGAGTGTTGGTTTAATAGTATGCTTCTGTCAATTTTTATTCTAAAACAGGGATTGATCAGGTAGTAAATATTGTTTGCTCTGCAAGTCAGTGGGCAAAATCAAGGCAATTATGTAGGTACTTATATAACAAGCCATTTTATAATGTAAAAACCATACTTAGCTTATGGGCCATGCAAAACTAAATGCCAGACCAGATTATTTAGAATTTTTCTAAGATACCACTCTTATTATGATTTAAAGTTTACAAAATGCCATTTATACATTCATTCATTTATCTATTATTCAACAAATATTGCCAAGTCTAATGCTGGATCTACAAAGATTCATCTTGTAAGGCAGCATTCATTAACCCATTTTACATCCAAGATGCTGAGACTCTGGTTAAGTAACCTGTTAAACTTACTTATCTAATAAGTTATCAAATATAACTTGTTGGTTTTTATCCTCTTGGCTTGATAGTACGATCTGTTCATTAATTAGGGGTTCACTTACATTTACCAAGATATGGAATATTGAAAATGATTCAAGTATCTCGACTACTAGTTTGCTTCTAGATTATATACTTTCTGTGAGCTGCTACAGTTTTGTGTTATGTTGTGCTAGACTCGTCGTATATGTTCTGTAATGCATCATTTGAATATAGATGTGGATTATGCAGACTTAATAAGGTCGCATCCATTCGTTTGGTTGGTGTTTTCTCTAGGTATGGTTTGGAGAAGACCTGCCTCTAAGTCCACGGAGTCCTCTGACCCCCAGGCATGGGCCGGGTTTGGCTGATGTGTGTCAGTACGAAGAGTGGATAGCTGTGAGGCACAAAGCCACCCTGCTGCCCATGCAAGAAGATCTGTCAATCTGGTTATCTGGTTTATTAGGTAAGACTTGAAGAAATACTTACTCAAAATTGTATTCTCTTATTCAGTAAATATTTATTCAGAATCTCTTCTTTGTCAAGGAGTGATTGTTCTAGAGGCTGGGGGATACTCCAGTGAATGAAGTATTCAATGTCCTTGAATATCCTAGTTGGGGAGATATTTGGTTTCACCCTGACCCTTAGGGCTTAAATAGTAATGAAGTTTGAGATTTAACAGAAGAGGTCAGTAAGCTTTGAATAATCAAAATTTTCCCTGTTAATGTTAAAATCTTTTTTTTTTTTTTTTAAGTATAGAGGTCTAATCTGGGGATCTATATTTTACTGATTTTTCCCACTTCATCTTATATTAGACATGAGATTCTGAGTGGAATTCATATTGCAATTAAAATGATTATTCTTTCTCAGGCATTGAGAGGTAGAGGCATATGAAACCTAAGAGAAAATGTTAGGTTGGAGAATGTCTGGTATCATATTGCTTTATTCAGTTAAAGAATATGATAAGCTCCCTGGGAGGTGTGGCCCAGTTGGCTGGGCATCGTCCCACAAAGCAAAATCGATTCCCCGTCAGGGCACATGACTGGGTTACAGGTTCTGTCCCCAGTTGGAGTATAGACAAGAGCCAGTCGATTAATGTTTCTCTCCCTCTCTTTCTCCCTCCCTTCCCCTCTCTCTAAAAACAAATAAGTAAAATAAAAAATAAGAATAGGATATGTGCTCTGAACTTTCTCTGCAGAAAAAAATTCTTTTAATACACAATTTCATGTAACATTGCAAGGTTTTTATGAAAAGGAATATATAAAGCTCATCTACGGCCTTCCCATGGTAATTAAAAACACAGCAAACAGCTCAGATATCTGGTATCTGTTTGACTTAGAAATTTTTAAAAAAGTTTATTAAGTAATAAAGCTTCTAAAGAAGGTATTTTAGAAGTGAAAAGTTAGTATTCCCTGGGTGTTCATTATGTTATTGTCTTTAATTTTTAAGTTACAACAAAGTCCATCTTATTTATAGAGAATTTTTCTTTTTCTTGTGTAAGCAGTAGCAATCAATGTGCAGTGAATCCAAGCTTAACCTTAATAGTGAATATTGAAATATAAAACACTTTGGTCTTTTTAAAATAAAATAATAGAGATGGCAATTTTCTTTATTTTTTTCTATACTTCTACATCACAGACATTTTGGTTTCCATTGTTATTTTTTAATTTGACATTTTCTACTGTTTTAACTGTACCTTCTAAGAGTGAATTATTGTAGTCTGATCTAATATTTGTCTAGTATGTCAGCCCTAATCTAATCACATTTAATTAAATTTTAACCATGCTGTTTGAATTTACTGTTTCTAGAAAAACATTAACTTTGAAATATGTTTTTAGGTATTGAAGTTAAGGCAGAAAGATTATTGGAAGAACTTGATAATGGAGTACTATTATGCCAGCTGATTAATGTTCTTCAAAACATGGTGAAAACATGCAACTCTGAAGAACCAGAAGTAAGTAGACGTCTGACAGTGGTGATTTTATACCTTGGTACATACTAATTTGTTTATGTACATTTCTTATTATCTCTACAAGATTGTAAATTCCACCCCAACTATCTATAAGACCTTGGATAATTTGTTTAATCTTTCTGAGAAGCTATAAAACTGTTCATGTAAAGCAGAGGAATTAACATTTACCTTGTAAAATTTATTTGCAGGGATTCAGCAAAATTAAATGAGATCATCTTTAGATTGTGTTTAGTTTAGTGTCTAGTGCCTAGTAAATATCCAGTAGTTAGCTCTTTTTCAGAACAATATAGTTAAAGGAGAAAAGAGCTTGTGATGTTCCTGTTACACATTTAGGAGCTATTATAATCTTTTCATTCTTCATATATCATATTGATGAGTAAATTCTATAAATATTGGTTGAATGAATAATAATTTTTTTAGCCAGCTTTTCTCTGTTGACCCTCAAGTTATGATTTGAAGTAGATAAGGTTTTCTCTCTTTTCATCAAACTTGGGTGTTTTTACAAAGGGTGTGGACATTCATACAGTGTTGGTGAAGCATAAAGTGATATCATCTCTCTGGGGGACAGAGGGTGATACATATAACACATTGAAAATAAAGCACATCCTAAAAAAAGGTGAAGGAATTAGGAAGTACAAATTGGTAGGTACAAAGAGGTCATGGGACTGTAAGGTACAGCATAAGAAATATAGTCAATCAGATCGTAATAGCTGTGGATAGTGTCAGTCTGGTGTTGGAAATAGGAGGGAGAACCCTGTCAAGTATGTGATTGTCTAACATGATGCTGTACACCTGAAACCAATATAAAAAAATATTGAATGTAACATGTCATTGAAAAATAATAAGAAGAAAATAAATCACAATTACCTGTGATACATAGGTAATTCAGGAATTTGTTCTAAGGAAATAATCACAAAGTCATAAAAATAACTGCAAAAAATTAGAAACAACCTAAATGCTCATCAATAGAAAGAAATTGTTAACTATTAATTATGGTACCCAAACACACTGGAATATTATCCATTCATTCATGGGAAATGACTCTTTTAATCTGTTTTTTTTACCCTGAAAGATGCCTCCAACCTACTGTTAAGTGTGTATGAACACAACTTGCGGTGGTGAGCACACAATACGGTGTACGGATGATGTGTTACAGAATTGTGCACTTGATACCTGTAGAATTTTGTTAACCAGTGTCACCACAATAAATTCAATAAAAAAGGGAAAAAACAGTGTGCATAAGCGTATACACACATAAATCAGATTGCAGACTAGTGTGTTTGTTTAACATTCTGTAGGTACACAGGTATCTTTCAAGTGTATATTGGTGCCCAGAGGTGTCTTGCTAAAATATGGTGAGAGGATTTCAATTAATACCAGCTGTCTTTGTATTTGGCTGTATTGTTTAATTTTTTTGGGGGGGGGCGGTCAATGGTCATATAATGTATACATTAGAAAAACTCACAAGACTATTTTAATTCTGGAAAATAATGGCAACAGGAAGGATATATAAGGAACTGGTAATAGTGGTTATCTCTAGGGAAAGGAACTGAGGGGTAGAGGTAGGAGAGATTCATATTGCATTTACTATGCCTATTGCATTTAAAAAATTTATATGCATGAATTGCTTATTCAAGTAAAAATTAAAACTAAAAGAAATTTTAAAAAACCTTCCAACCTCAGCAGTATTATCTAAATACTTTTGGTTCAGAAAATCAAAAAGTTAGGGTTCTGTAAAACTTATATCATCAGTTTTCAAATAATTTGAATTAAGATTGGGCTCCTACTTCCTAATTTGATAGTCTCTTTAGGAAACTCAGTACCATATTTATGAATATACAAATATAGAAGTAAGCAGACATAAATATGTCTATTACTCTTTAACAGGGCAGTAATTTTGTGTTTGTATTGAAATACGTATGGAGAGACATACCATAGAGATATACCTTGGAAGTATTAGACTATAATTTTTTAATTTAATTTATTTTAAATTTAAATGATTCTTGTGTCATTTCAAAAAGGAAAAGGTTAGAAATGCTTGACCTTACTGCTAATTTTAACCAGATTGTTTCTGAAATATACTTTAAGGGGAGTAAAATAAAATAATTAAAAATAAAATAATTTTGATGGTATCTGTTCGGTCTAATGTTATACTCTTTTTACTTACTTTCAATGCACTGAACATTCAAATGGGTGTCTAATGAAAATATCCTTGATGCAGTTTTGAAGTTATTCTTCTGTCTTTTCCAGAATTTTCCAATGAGAAGAGTGCCCTGTAAGAAAGATGCTGCCTCGGGTTCATTCTTTGCGAGAGACAATACTGCGAACTTCCTTCACTGGTGTAGGCACATTGGGGTTGATGAGACTTATCTCTTCGAATCTGAAGGTTTAGGTAAGTGTTATCATCATTGTTGGGTTGAATGTTTATTATAGTACTTTTTTTATACCTCGGTCTTAATTTTTCTTTCCAGTAAGGACTCAAATGCCACATCTCAGTCTTCTAGAAAAATTTATATTTTAAATATATGTCAAACAATTAGAGAATCTGATTATAAATCAGGTATATTAAGCTTTTCATTTATAGTTAAAGATCTTATATATCTAGAATGCTGTAGAAATCTTTTATTTTCTAAATGAGTTGACTACAGAAGTTTCTGGATGAATACTTTACTAATTCATGTTTTCATCAAGAATTACTCTACTTAACTAGATAATTGTAGACATAACAGAAGGCTAAATGATGTATGTTCATGATTTTAGTTTTACCTTGTAAATAACAGATGCCAACTTGATTATCTAGATGGGTTAATGTTTTGATAATTCATTTGAAAAAGTCATGTTCTACTGAAGAACTATTGACTTCCTCTCTGTGCATTGACTAAAGTGGAAGCTATCTAAGTTTAGGACTATATTATAAATATTTCCTGAGAAAGCACTTATTTATGTGTATACATATTTATTTATATTATACTACACACACACAGAGTTTATATTGTTTTGATAGGAGCGGTTGTATCCCAAGGCGGGTAGTGGGAGTAGTAGGCTGCCCTGGTAGAGAGAAGTATCTTATCACTGACATTGTGTAGAATTGCTGATTCATGGAGATAATAAAAAGCAAACTGCTTTTAGTTGTTTTTTTTACTGTTTTAACATTCTTGACTGATGTTGCATACCCTTGTTGACTGTACCCAGGGTAGGCTGCCCCCACTGCTGCCCATTTAGTATGCCTCTGGATGTTCCTATCCACTACAGAATAAAAAACAAAATGCAATTGATTGATGTTTTGCCTCCAATTTGCACCCTGCTTTAATCCAAGTGTGCTGATTATTATTGACAAGTGGTTGATTTAATGACATATACAACTTCTAGAGATCAAAGGAGAATGGAAATGCTTTGACTTCTCTAGTTTTCAGTTTATTATTTCTGAAAGGATGTAGGATTGTTGTATATTTCTCATTCTCAATAGGAGGCATTTTCTAACTGACAGTCAGTTTAGGATTAAATAAAGCACTGCCAATAACATTAATTCATTTCTAGACATTGAGCTGATGAGCTAATGTTTTCACTTTCTGAAGGTCTCAGAGATGAGCTCTTCATTTTTTACACTGTACTAGGAACTCAAAGCAATTCAAAAAAGTAAATACTCTTATTTAAAGGTATGTCTCAGTGTTCAGAGAAATAAGTTTAATAAAAATTACAGTATAAACTTGTTTTGTTACGAATTTTAAAGTCAAACAGGCTTTGTGCTTTGAGGTATATAATAGATGTTATTCATAAATCAAAAAACAACTGTCATTTCCATTCAGGGAGTCAGTATATATGTAATTTATTGCACATAACCATTATTATATTAAATTTCGGGAGTTTAACCTAGAGCTTTTAACTCTAAGGACAGGGAAAGAAAGTTAGATGAACACAAACAACTACCATATTGGTGCATTTAGCACGAGTTCTAATGATCAGGTCTTTTTTGTTTTGCTTCGTTTTTAATTGTAGTAAAATATGCAAAACAAAATGTACCATTATAACCATTTTTAAGCATATGAGGTTTTTTTTTCTTAGTATTAAAAATATTAAGATATACTTTATGTAACTTAAATTCATCATTTCAAAATGTACCCTTTAGTGGTTTTTTATATTTTTCCTATGTCATACAACATTGCCACTAATTAATTTTGTCACTCTCAAAAGAAAGCTCATACCTATTAGCATTTAGGCACTCTGTACCTTCTTCCTCTGGCGACTTACTACTCTATTTTTTCTCTATGGATTTGTATATTCTGAATATTTTATATACATGGAATCACACAATACGTGGCCTTTTATGTCTGGCTTTATTTAGCATAATGGTTTATTTATGTTGTAGCATGTAACAGCACATACTTCATTTCTTTTTATGGCTGAAAAATATTCTATTGCATGGATAGACCACATTTAAAAAAATTTTGTTATCAGCTAATGGACAGTTTGATTGTTTCTACTAATACTTTTTGTTTGTTTCTCCTTTTTTGGTTATGAATATTGCTGCTATGAATATTTATGTACAAGTTTTTGGGTAAACATTTGTTTTAAATCCTCTCAGTCAGGGACCTACCTAGGAGTTGGGTCATATGATAACTCTATGTTTATCTTTTTGAGGAACTACGAGATTGTTCACAGTGGCCATACCATTTTATATTCCCAGTAGCAATACACAAGGGTTCCAATTTCTCCAACACTTGTTATTTTTCTTTTCCTCCTCCTGCCTTGTTGTACTTCTTTTCCTTCTTCCTCTTCCTCTTCCTCTTTCTCTTTCCTCTTCTTCTTCCTCTTTCACCCCTTCCCCCATCCCCTCCTTCTCCTTCTTTTCCTTCTTACATCCTAGGGGGTATGAAGTGGTATCTCATTGTTGTTTTGATTTGCATTTCCCTAATGGCTAATGATACTGAACATCTTTTCATGGACTTATTGGCTATTTGTATATATTCTTTGGAGAAATGTCTACTCACATCTTGCTTATTTCTCAGAGTCATTTATCTTGTTTTGTTGACTTGTAAGAATTCTTTATTGTAGATACCAGTCCTTGGGTTGTCTTTTCACTTTCTTGATAGTGTCCTTTGTTGCATAAGTTTTTCATTTTGATGAAGTTCAATTGATCTTTTCTTTGATTGTTTATGCTTTTGGTGCCATATCTAAAAAACCACTACTTAATCCAAGGTCACACAGATTTTCACCTATGTTTCATTCAAAGAGTTTTATAGTTTTAGCTCTTACCTTTAGGTCTTTGATCCATTTTGAGTTATTTTTTGTATATGGTGTGAAGTAGGGGTCTAAATTCATTATTTTGTATGTAGATATCCAGCTTTCCTTGCACCATTTGTTTTAAAACCATTTTTCCCTTTTTGAGGTCTGTTGGCATCCTTGGTTGAAAATCAACTAAACATAAACATATAAGTTTATTCTGGATGTTCAATTCCATTCCATTGGTCTGTATCTCTCTTTTTATGCCAGTAACAGACTGTCTTGATTAGTGTAGCTTTGTAGTAAGTTTTGAAATTGAAAAGTCTGACTATTCCAACTTTGTTCTTTTTCAAGATTGTTTTGGCAACTTCATGTCTCTTACAATTCCATGTGAATTTTGTCATTAGCTCATCCACTTGTGGAAGAAAAGGAATTGATACATATTGTATTGAATCTGTAGGTCAGTTTGGAGGGCACTGCCATCTTAATTTAACAGTATTGTGTCTTCCAATCCATGAATACAGGACGTCTTTCCATTTATTTATATCTTTAATTTCTTTCAACAATGTTTTGTAGTTTTCAGTGTACAAGTCTTACACATCTTTGGTTAAATTTATTCTTTAGTAGTTTATTCTTCTTGAACCTATTGTAAATGGAATTGTTTTCTTAATTGT
The DNA here is from genome assembly GCF_987537825.1 of Furipterus horrens. Taxonomy (NCBI): domain Eukaryota; kingdom Metazoa; phylum Chordata; class Mammalia; order Chiroptera; family Furipteridae; genus Furipterus; species Furipterus horrens. The sequence continues at coordinate 16,579,138 of NW_028327174.1, read as the reverse complement.
ATTTTCAAATTCTTGCTAGTGTTTAAAGTGAAGTGATTTTTATATATTGATCTTGTAACCTGTAACTTTGCTGACGTTGCTTGTTAGCTCTAAAAGTTATTTTTTGTGGATTACTTAGTTTTTTTTGTTGTTGTTTGTTTGTTTTTATACTAAGGACCATGTAATCAGTGAGTAGAGATAACTTCCTTTCTTTTGCAAATAGGATGCCTTTTATTTATTTGTCTTGTCTAAATTCCCTGGCTAGAACCTGTATTACAATGTCGAATAGAAATGGTGAAAATGGACATTTTTATCTTTTCCCTGGTTTTAGAAGAAAGACTTTCAGTCTTTTACCATTAGAATGATAATAGCCGTGGGTTTTATATGTATGTCCATTCTTATATTTATAAAGTTCCATCTATTCCTACTTTGTTTAGTCTTTTATTATGAAAGGGTCTTTGATTTTGTCAAATGTTTCTTCTATGTCTGATGAAATAATTGTGTATTTCTTTTCCTTTATTAATATGGTGTATATTGATTGATTTTCATATGTTGAACCAACCTTGCATTCTGCGATAAATACCACTTGCTTCTGGATTCAGTTTGCCAATATTGCATTGAGGATTTTTATATCTATATTCATAAAGGAGATGGGCCTTTAGTTTTATTGTAATTACTTTTTCTTTTATTTTTCGCTTTGGTGTCAGGGTAATATTTGCCTCATAGAATGAGTTAGGAAATTCTCCCTCATCTGTTTTTTTGGAAGAGTTTAAGAAAGCTATTAACACAATGTCCTATGCTAAAGATAGTTCAGAATAAAATGGAGATGATGTATCTCTTCAAATAATATCTCCTGAATTATAAATAATTTAATGTTACTTAAGCCCTTAGTTTTTTTAGAATTAAAAGGCTATACAAGTAAGGGAGCATGTAAGTTTTCATCCTCCTCTTGTTAGCCATTTTTTTTTTTTAATTTATGGATGACAATAATGTGTGGAGAAAACAAAAATGTCTTTTCTAAGTTTCCAAAGAAGAACTATCTTCATCATTCTGTTATTTTACTTCTTTCATGACAGCAATATATTTTTCTATTTAATTTCTACCCTTAAAATGTGTTTGTTTGTTTGCTTTCACAGTTTTGCACAAAGATCCAAGACAGGTGTATCTTTGCCTTCTTGAAATTGGTCGAATTGTGTCAAGGTATGTATTCCACAGTTTTAGAATTTCAATATCGTAAATATTTTTAAGCTATTTTATTTCAGCTAGAACACTGTTTCCTATAAGTAAAAATATAATAATTTTATTGAAATAAAGTAACTTAAGTTTTTCTATTTTTTCTTTCTGTTTCTTCATTAACTTTGTTCTGTTTGTGTGAGCCAAGTCATGTGTCAACATCTGCTTGCTCATATAACTTGCCTTCATTTAATATTAAACTGTAAAATTGGTAACTTAACCTTTTTAGATTAGGAATAAAGTAAGAGCATGCAGTCTTTTAGCAGTTTGAGACAAGTCCTCTAGACACAAAGAGGAACTGATATGAAGGCCACATCTTGTGTCCTCCCTGCCCAGCTCAGCCCCATCTTCACTTACAAGCTGATTTTTAAGGTGTCTTTCAAAATCCTTGGTTGAATATTGAGAGCATCTAGTAACCCAAATATATGCTCTGATGTGAAGTTTATAATCTGAATTTTTGGCAATCTGTGGGACATTAAAAAGCATTCTAGATATCCCAGTGAAACAATTGGGAGAAGAGAATTATAAAACAACCTGTTGTGATATGCAAGGAAGTGCTTGGGTCAGACTTTGCTTAAATGATGAGATCTCCTAATTGGTTTCAGATATGGGGTTGAGCCACCAGTATTAGTAAAACTTGAGAAAGAAATTGAGCTAGAAGAGACCTTACTTAATACTTCAGGGCCTGAAGATTCCATCAACATCCCAAAATCATGCTGTCAACATGAAGAGCTGCATGAAGCTGTAAGTAATTGCCACACTTTGGATCATGATGTGTTAGCCTCCTAGTCTGCCACAGGTGATGCTATGTTTAAAAGAAAATGCTCCTTCTTTAAAATATACACTAGTACTAATTTTCACTCCTTAGTAAGATCAAGGCACTATATGATAACTGTGACTTTTTGTTGCTTGTGTATGATGAGGAATGGAGTTGAGGAATGTTGGGGCAGAAAAAGCTCACTCCATCATGAACGGTACTATGGGCCACGAGAATTCAATGATTCCCTTATTTTTTTATTATAACATAGAAGTTATAAGGATACTCTCATAGTCATATAGAGGGTATATATGGTTTCATTGTGAGAATGCAGGCATAAGATGATGAGAATTTGAACTCAAGCAGTAATAGTGGGAATAAAACAAAAGGAAAAAATGTAAGACATTTTTAGAAGGTGGAACTGAAAGGAATGCTAATTCTGATAGGCAGGAAGAAAATCTGGGGTGATTACTAAGCTAAGTAAAGGGTACAATGATACTTGGGGAACATTGGTGGTGGAAAATCGAGAGAGCAGATTGGTGGGGTTTTTCTGAACATTCCCCCCAACAGGATATAGGAAGATTTAGGTCTTACCTGGAAAGTCTCCTTCGCTTGAACTGATTATCATTATGTAGAAGTTAATGGGATTGCAGTTGGTTAGGCCATGTGGTGTAACAAGTGATGGAGGTGAACTGAGTTTCAAACCTTTTTCTGCTTAGGCTGTTGCTTAGAGTTCATGGTCTCTTTTGAGTCATAATATTTTATGAAAGTGCTTAATGTGCAGAATTATTTATGAAGTGACAAATAAGTCGTTACTAATAAACATGTAGAAAATATTGCTTTGGTTGTTTTGTTTAATGCAATAAAAGTCTATAGTAAACCATTTGGATAGCCTTAAAAGACAGATTAAGAAAATGTCAGTCTAAATAACTTTATCAGGCCAAAATATATTTACATATATTATATTATTGATTTGTGATAACTATGAATATCAATATGTGATGTAGTGATAATGTAGAAGGTAAAAATAAAACTTATTATAAATCTCATATAACCTAAAATAATGATAATTAAATAAAAAGGAAACATTTATAAAATATTTTTTATTAAGTAGAAAATATGATGTGTTAATTTTCCTATTTTAAAAGGGCCATATACAGTTAGTTAAGAAAACTATTTCAAGTAGATAAATGGGCAAGGACTGTTGTTCACACAAGAAGAAAATATAGTGTTGAAACTTGCTGATAATCAAGGAAATCGGATATATAATTTGCCCATTAGCAGAATTTTTTGAAATTATGAAACCTAGTACGGGTAAATTCTGGTAAAACTATTCTTAAGGGGTGCTATTGGCAATGGAAAATGATGTAAACTTGAAAAAAAATTGACAAATGGATATCAAGAGCCACAAAAATTTTGCTCCTTCATTTTTATTGTAGTTGAAGAAGGGAGGCAAAAGCATGAATGGAAGTATGTATTGCACTGTTATGTATAATGGTGAGAAATGGGAAGCAATGTAGATACTCTTGTATAGGGCGATGACTAGTCAAGCTAGGATTCTTTATCTTAACAGAGTAATCATTTTATGTGATAATTTTAAAGACTACGTAGCAATAAGAAAATTGTTTATTTTGTGTAAAGCATGTATATGTAGATAAACTGTAAGAATAAGAATGAAAGTAATTGACATTAGGGTAGTGCCTTTGCAGATATCTTCATTTATTTAGCCAGTTCCTTTAGTGTTACAATGTTAAGCATGCGATAGGTAAAACCAGAAGAGAACATTTCTTTTCTATAGCACTTATCACTTTCAGGCTCACCTCCCTTATTTAGATGGTGGGTTGGTGCTAAATTGTACTGTTGAATATAAATGATATTTGGATTTATTAAAGAGAATAAGTGACTTCTCCTGTCTGCATTCTTGTTATGAAAACTAAAAAGGAACACATTTCTCTAAATGTAAATGTACTGTAAGAGTACATCAGTGTTCACCTATGCATATGTGATCTACAGCGAACTTGGGGTCATGTTTAAAATAAGGAACAATTATTCTCTGATTCATTATTTAGAATAATGTTAAGAAGTAGTATACCACTGCATTTCTGTGTACATGAAACTTTTGTGAATGGAGGGTAGTGATTGAAATAAATACCTCTCTTCAAATTACTTTAGTTAACTCGTGTGTATATGGTTCTCATAACTGTAAATTCTTTACCCAAGTTTAATTTATTCCTAAGCCTCTTATGGATGTGTATATGAATATGTGTGCACATGTACACATATACCCAGGCAGTGAATTAGATAAACTTGATTCAGTGGCTTATGAGAAAATCAGTTCTATTTAAGATCATGTTAGTTTGTTAAATGAATGATGTAGGCAGATAAATTCTGGACCCTTCTGACAGGCCCTGGTGAATCCACATGTGTTCATTCATTTTGGGTAGATAATTAAGACAGTCATTAATTTCTATTGGTGGTCAGCTAACTTGAGACTTTCTTTAATGTAATGCACAAGTTCAACTAAATTAATTTGTTTTGATACTCCATGTAACAGGTAATTGAGAAAAATATTTATGGCTTTTTAAAAAAGATAATTTTAGGAAAACAATATTTTTCCTGGTGGCTGATATGTGACATTTTTCAGTCAAACATATCTCATAGATATTTTCATTTAACCAATGTTTTTTAATTTCCATGTTTTAAACATAGAGTTTCTGAATTTCTATTTTATATTTATTCTAGTTTTTACATTTTATAGAGATTTGCTGCAATTAAAAATTCTGTAAGCTTCTTGATGGATATAAGTAGGTTTTCTTCCCAACTTACATCTCTTTAGCAGACTATTGAAACAAAGTGACCATGTCTAGGAAAATGCCTCTTGAATTGAAATTTTTAGCATTTTACCCAGTCTTGGGTGAACAGATATAAATGTCTGTGTATTTTAACATTGACTTTGGAATAAACCTAGATATTCCCTCACAATATCAAGTTAGGAACAAATAAGAGTTTTTAACATAAGCTTTAACTAGCCCTATCTTTTTTTATTTAAATATTTTAATCGCCATCTGAGGATATGTTTATTGATTTTGGAGGGAAAGAGAGGGAGGTAGGGAGGGGGAGAGAGAAAATAAGAAACATGGATGTGAGAGAATCATTGATCGGTTGCCTCCCGTACGAGCCCCCAGCAGGGATCCAACCTGCAAGTCAGGTTTTGTCCCTGATCAGGAATCGAACCCACAACCGTTTTTGGTGTATGGAATGATGCTCTAACCAACTGAACCACTCGGCCAGGGCTGACTGGCTCTATCTTTGATTTGACATAGATACCTTAACCTAGGGCTCAAAATCCAAGCTTAGTGAATTAATCTGGCTTAATGAATGTTTTGAAATGACTTACTGTTGTACACATTCACAGACTTCTCCAGTGGTCAGTGAATGCGCTACAAGCCTGATGGCACTGGGGAGAGAAGCAGGAGACTGAAGACTGTCATTGCTAGTTAAGAGTTTTAATGCATTAGCTGATGTTTAGTCTCAATATTTGTCAACAAGTGAAGGAGAAGAGATCATTAAAAGCTCAACTGTCTTTAAATTTTTATCTCTGAGTTTGATTTTCCCAGCTATCAGATAACCTTGCATTTTAATGTTAAACAAAATACTTTTTGTCACAAGCACTAATTATTATTTATGTTTAATCATAGGTTACACATATTGCTGAAGACCCCCCTTGTAGTTGTTCTCATCGATTTTCCATTGAATACTTATCTGAAGGACGGTACCGACTAGGGGATAAAATACTCTTTATAAGAGTAAGTCTGTCATTTACATCCTATTTACATACGGATCTTGTTTTGAAATTAGATGTATTGCTTTACCAACCTCCTTTTATTCCCCTTTTACTTTTTTAAAAATGGTGTTATTAATGAAAGAATTTCACTGTACAGAAAAAATACAGAATTCTTGCTTTCATGAATATGTAACAAATTTAGGTAAACACCTTTAGCACAACAAACTAACTACAGAATAGCTAAGACTATTTTGGGGTTTTATTTGGTTTTTAAATTTTTTAAATTTGTTTTTTATTTTTTTATTTAATCTTTATTGTATTTTTTCCATTGCCATTTAGTTCCCTTATATCCCCCTCCCTCTAGCAGTCACCACACTGTTGTCCACGAGTCCTGTTTCCTTTTTGCTCAATCCCTCCACCCCCCAACCTCCCCCCTTTCACTTGCTGTCATCTGCTCTCTATCTATGAGTTTGTCTTTGTTTTGCTTGTTAGTTCAGTTTGTCCATTAAATTCCACATATGTGTGAAATCATATGGTACTTGTCTCTCTCTGACTGGCTTACTTCACTTAGCATAATGTTGTCCAGGTCCATCGATACTGTTGCAAATGGTAAAACTGTCTTAGTTTTTATGGCCGAGTAGTATTCCATTGTGTAAATGTCACATAGTTGTTTTATCTGCTCACCTACTGATGGGCACTTGGGGTGCTTCCATATGTTGGTGACTGTAAATAACGCTGCAATGAACATAGGGGTGCTTATGTTCTTTCAAATTAGTGTTTTCGGTTCCTTTGTATGTGTTGCCAGAAGTGGGATTGCTGGGTCGAAAGGCAGATCCATCTTAATTTTTTGAGGTATCTCTATACTGCTTTCCACAGTGGCTGCACCAGTCTGCATTCCCACCAACAGTGCAAAAGGGTTCCCCTTTCCCCATATCCTTGCCAGCACTTGTTGTTTGTTGATTTATTGATGATGGCCATTCTCACAGGTGAGATGATACCTCCTTGTGGTTTTAATTTGCACTTCTTTGATGATTAGGGATGTTGAGCATATTTTTTGTATGTCTATTGGCCATCTGTATGTCTTCTTTGGACAAGTGTCTATTCATGTCCTTTGCCCAATTTTTAATTGGGTTGTTTGGTTTTCTGGTGTTTAGTTTTGTAAGTTCTTTATAAATTTTGGATATTAACCCTTTATCAGATATATCAGAAAATATGTTCTCCCATTCTGTGGGTTGCCTTTTAATTTTGTTGATGATTTCCTTTGCTGTGCAAAAACTTTTTAGTTTGATGTACTATAGTCCTATCTGTTTATTTTTTCTTTATTTCCCTTGGCTGGGTAGATATATCAGATAAAAATTTCTAAGCAGTGTCCAAGATTTTGATGCCTATGTTTTCTTCTAGGATTTTTATGGTTTCTGGTCTAACATTTAAGTCTTTGATCCATTTTTAATTTATTCTCATGTGTGGTGTAAGAAGGAGGTCTAGTTTCATTTTTCTGCACGTATCTGTCCAATTTTCCCCAACACTATGTATTGAATAAACTATCTGTAGCCCATTGTATGTGCTTGCTTTTTCTGTCTAATATTGCCCATCAAGGTGTTGGTTTATTTCTGGGCTCTCTGTTCTGTTTCATTGATCTATATGTCTTTTTATGTCATTACTATGCTGTTTTTATTACTATGGCCTTGTAATATAGTTTGATATTAGGTAGCATGATTCCTCCAACTTGCTAAGACTATTTTGAAATCAAATATAATTGGGGGAAAAAATCTTTTTGTATCTCAGGTAACTTATTCCATTTTTCAAATTTTCTAAAAATTTTCAAATTTTCTTAATGAGAAAAACCCAAAACAATACATCTAATAAGATTAAATGTCATGATAAGAAAGGAAATAGAAACATTGCAGTTTATAGTAATATATACATTGTGTCTTAATTATAAACCTTTTTACAATAACACAGCATCAGTATATATACAATATGCTGATATACGTGTTCATTTCCTTTCTTCCTACCTGCATTCTGCAACTGATTATCTTCTTTGCTGATAAGAAGATATAAGTTTCACCTGTTCAGCATTCTGCCTACTTGATACAAGAGCTGTTTTATTTCTAATTTAGGAATATAATACATAAGTATTTAGAAATAAAATTTTAACATCTATATTTTCTTTTGTTTCATATATTGTCATTACCTTCCCACACCCCACCTAACTCATACAGAAACATCTATGTGTACTTTTTAAAAATTTGCTCTCTTTTTTAAGGCAATATGATGTAGTGATAGTCCACAGAGCATGGGATTTAGAGTTAAAATTTTCAGGGCAATCTCATACAATTGTGCAGATTTTCCTGTTTAATGAGTGGGGTGCGGCTGAAATCCAGCTTGGTCTGTGCCGACAGAGTCATGATGTGTCTTATCCACACAAAAGCACCATTTGGGTTGGCGCGGCCTGGTGTGTTTGAGGCAAGGCCAAGCTTTGTGATTTGGGACCATTTCCTTAATCTCGCAGAGCTATAATTTTCTCATCTGCAAAGAACTAGTAACAAATTTTATCAGAGTTTTTGAATGATGAAACTGGTATGATACATATGAAAGTAATTTATTAAATTATAAACTACATGTATTAGTCATTTTTATCTTTCATAATATTTTATTTTTATAAGACATTTTTTTCTGTAATTCTCCATTTCTCCTTCTCTTTCATTCCTTCATATTGACGTCTTTATTGAACAACATATTGTATATTAGTAAGTTGCATTTTTTAGAATGCAAATTGTGTGTAAATATCTTCCTTACAAATTGAAGAATACTGTTTTGTTACTTGCATGATTCAATATGGATTAAATTTATTATTTTAATAACACAAGGAAGAGACTGTCAATTTATAATAAACCTATTGGCAAATACTCTGAATTTCATAGATCACAGACATTACAAATTGTGACTGCTAATGAATTGTAACTGTGAAGCTTACAGTTTTATAGCTTTGTTTTTTACTTTCTTTTGTGGGGAAGATGCTTCATGGAAAACATGTCATGGTCCGTGTTGGTGGAGGCTGGGACACTCTTCAAGGATTTTTGCTAAAATATGACCCCTGTCGAATATTACAGTTTGCTACACTAGAACAAAAAATTCTAGCATTTCAGAAAGGAGTTTCTAATGAAAGTGTACCTGATTCGCCGGCCAGAACACCTCAGCCTCCTGAAATGAATCCTATGTCAGCAGTTAGCATGTTTCAGAAAGAAAAATCAAAACCTGGCACTCCAGGTGGGATTCCACGGAGCAAAGAAAAGCAGGTCCGTGCACCTGGTGTGAAGCTGCCGGCATCGTCCCTGAAAGGAGGTAACCTGGGCTCTGCGTCAGTCCGTTCTAAGGTGCCGAGTTCCCCAGCATTATCTTCTCATCTCAAACTCAAATCTTCAAAAGGCATAGCAAAGAAACCACAGGCTCCTTCAAATAGAGTGTCCCCTTCACTTGCTTCTTTAAATACAGGAGGTAAGAGCACTTCTTCACCAGCCTTATCAAGAACTACACCTGGTGTATCTGAATCATTGAGAAAATGTATCTCATCACCCAATACTCCTAAGGCCAAGTTGATTCCAGCCCAGAAATCAAGAGATGTGCCCGAGTCTACATGTTTGCCAAATAAGTGTTCTGGAAAAACCGAACCAAAGCATTTGAAACACAATCATGTATCTTTAAGGGACAATGCAGTATATCACTCAACTGCGCATTTAAGTTCATCATCAAAGTGTCCAAAGCTACCTACACCTTCTCCTGCAAAAATGACTAAATCCAGTTCCAAAGCCATAACCATAGGTCTAGGAGCACGGTCTCAGCCCTCTGAAGGAGCCCCGCAAGCAGAAGTAATGCAGGCACAGAAACTTAAGTCTACCTTGAACTTAAACCAACCGCTTTCTGTATCCTCAGTTGCTCCTGCAAAAGCACGGGAATTGAAAGATAAGAATATAGTTTCAGTTACTAAAAAGCAGCCTCAGAACATAAGTACATCTCAGAAGACAGGATTCAGCTCCTCAAATTCCCCTGGTCGTACGCCACTGTCCATCATGAGTCTTCCCCAGTCTTCTGCCAAAACACACAGTGTATCAAAGGCAGCACAGACTGCCGCTAAGAGCCAGGATTCAGCCAGAGGACCTCCAAAAAGTGGCAAAGCCCTGGCTTCAACCAGGAAACCCCCCTCATCTGGTAAGGAAGCAGTTAGTGGAGATAAAAAACCTACTGCAAAGAAAAAGGAAGACGATGACCATTATTTCGTTATGACTGGGAGTAAGAAACCTAGAAAATAAATTAAAATGTGTCATTTTAAGAAAACGGAAAGGGAAGAGAGCTAGCTTCACATCTTAAACGGTTCTATTTGCGTTTGTCCAAATGGGTGCAGAGGTTGAGTACAGTAGCATGGGGGTTGGAGGTTGGGATGGAGGTGGGGGTGAGAGGAAGGGGCCCATCAGAGTTTCAGCTCTGAATTCACCAGAAGGTACCCTTTGGAGGAAGGCAGTAGTAGTCACCACAAGGTTCTTATGAATAATAGACATTTATCTGATTTTCAGTCCGTAGAATCTTTAATAATGTCTGCCCTTGAAGGGAAATGTAAAGTAAAATTACACTACTAGAGCTTTAACTATAGTTGCTATATTTTGACTATGTATTAAGTATAGGTTTATATTTATATGGGGATGTTACATACCTGCTAGTAGCAGCAATGGTGTTCTTGATATTAGTTACTGACTTTAGTAAAAAACAAACACACACACACACACACACACACACACAATGGTTTGGCACCTAATTTAATTTTTGGATCAGGATTGTCTGGTCAACAATACTAAGTATGAGTGGCTGCTGCTGATTTTTGTTAAAATTATTACTTTTTAAAAAAAACTTTCCTATCAGAGAGGACTGGTTTTTTAACTGGCTTATTAACATTGGTGATACTATGTTACCAATATTTTTGGGAAAATAAAATAAAGCAAATTAAGGTTTTGAAATGTCAACTGAAATTTGGTAAAATCCAAGGTCTTTCATATTACTTATAAAAATTTGCAGCTTGTACTTTAGATAGATGTTGTGCATTGTGAGAGGGGAAACCAATTTAGCAGCTTTTAGGATATTAAAAATATTTTTAATAATGTTATTTCTTACAAGAGCAGATATGAATTTTTCATTAATATAATATTTTAACATCAGAATTACATTTTAATAATACTGAAATTAAAGTGATAAAGAATCTTAGAATGGTGCTATATAAAATTCTATCATGTGGTTATTTTCTTTAGATGACACAATACCAATTTTTATTTGCTTCTTCCAAATACATTAATTTTCTTTTATAAAATCATGCTGGCTTCAGTTTTGCAATGGCAGGTAACAGTACATATATGGAGCACTTTCTGCTCTGTAGTCAGATTCTCCAAGGAGCATATCCAGATCATGTATGACTGCATAGACACCATCATTCTAAGATGGTGTTTGTAAATTGACTTTTAAGAGATTGTGAATATTTAAAAAATTATTAATGTACTTTCAGAAGTTTTGGGTTATGTCTAATAACTGTACAGTATTACCAATTATCACAGGTTATTCAATATTGGGGTTTGTGTTTCTCTTTTTTAAACTGTAATGTGTTTTCTAATGAAAAATAATGGTTTAAACAAATGTGCAATCAGAATAAGCATCTTAAGCTAAGAATGTTCTATAGATTATAAAGTAAGAGAACTGGGTAAAACTAAATGATCTTTTGTCTGAGACATCTAGTTAAAATCAAAGATATATGCAAGCTAGTTTTTGGAATAACTGATGCTTTTCTTTTTAAAAGAGATATGAACTATTTGGTTTACTTCTACTGTTGATCTGAGCATTGAAAGAGATAATGTTCAACTTTGGAAAGTGAAGTCAATGTTCAAGAAATGCTAAAAGCTTCACATTTTTAGTGATCAGAAATATTTAATGCATCTTTCAAAGAGGAAGAATTTTACCTTTAAGAAGGAGTTTATTTCTTTGTAAGAAGAAGCGCTACTTTTGTATCAGTAACTTCTAGAACTTACAAAACAAGTAAGTGGTATTATTTCCAATTATGGCTCCAAGTACATTTTACAATATGTGAACTTTGTGTTGAGAGCCATCAGGAATAAAAGTATCACACACATATCTGGCAAACATTCCAAGAATTTTTTTTTAATTGGAAATTCATTTATAAATAGCCTTATTCTTCATCAGTAGCAAATTTCTTCCCTTGTATTCATGTTGAATAAATTTTTATTTATGTATGGTTTACCCTTCCAAGATTTATTTTTTAAATAAACAATGCCTGACAGATACATTTTCCGAATATATTTTCAGATGAAAAAATATATTGTTGAAGTTGGAAAAAAGTTTTATTTCTCTTAATAGTGCAGGACTATAAAGATTTTTGTGTTTAACAAGTTAATATTAAGCTTAAATTACTGAAGTAACCAGAAGAAGAAATAATGTGTATTTTCAAAAACAGTGAAATTAGGGTTTTTCTTTTTGTTATAATTTGTTAACACAACTAATATATCAAATTAATCTTCAGACGAACATGGAATTCTGATTATTTTTATATTAGGTGTTTAAGGCTTAAATCTTCAAAATGCCATAATAAATTAGATCTAACTTTCCTCCCCACAGTGAGTTTACAATTCTTAATGGAAGCAGGAAATATTTTGAGAAATAAATTACTGTTCCTGCTGCAGTCTATTTATCTGGTTTAAAAATCTATTACTTCTTTAAAAAGCTTCCATAACAAGCTGTTATGATGTTGTGCTACATTCTTACATTCAGGTTCACATACTGACTATTTGAATACAATTTTGTGTAATTCTTCCTTGTACCAGCAGTGTTTGTATCATATTTTCTTGAGTATTAAAATGTAAACATGTACACCAAGTTCTCAGCTTACTCTTTTTGTGTGTTCTGAATATATTCTGACCATTTGGTTCATATGAGATATTGCATATATGAAGCATTTATAATTTGAGAATAGTTTTAATTTTTTGCTACTTAAGATACCCTCCTTATGCTTGTGGAATTTACTTAACTGCACCAGGAGATTATAAGGTTTTGCCATTAAGTTAACAGTATTTGATCTCCAAGTATTTGCTAGAACTTTGTCTTAGTTTGGCTAGACTCATGTTTATTAATTTCTGAGATAATAGGCATAATTTACCAGTTATTAAAGCAGAATTCTATAGCTTATACAAGTACTGTGTTCATAGAAAGATACTAATAGTAGAAATTTTCAGTTCCTATTATTCCATTTTAATGCAAGTTGAATACAGTGAGAATAGTCTTGAAATATTATTTTTTCTATATCCATGATCAGAGCAATTATAAAAAGCAGTTAATTCAATATGTACTTCCTGAGATGTTTCCAAAAAGAAAACATAAAAACACCATTTAAAGTTATTAAACTTTCCTAACCATTTGTGAATGTAAAATTTTTAAAACTTATTTTATTAAATTTTGGGGAATATTAGGAAAATATTAACAAACCTTTTGCTAGTTAATCCTACAAATATACTGTTTTGTTCTTGGTATGATTGCAAAATAAAAGACCACGCAGCCATTAAAAACGATGTAGACGTTGATTTATCTTAAAAGAATCATGTGTGGTGCTGAAGTTGTTTGTTTTGAAAGGCTGCAGTGATAAAACATTAACATATGAGATTCCTTAATTTTCTGTATTCAGCCAAGAACAGCACACTATTTATTGCATGATTCGTGGGCACATGGCATGTGTTATCTATTCTAATTAACCCCTTGTGGCTAGTCTTTCATATAATACAGTTTATTTAATATGGCTAACTTTCTTAAATGTCTTTTGCTAAACTATCCTCCCAAGTTATCATATTGGAATGAACGGATATGTTAAATAGAATAGATTAATGTTGGGTATGACTTTTGAGGCCCTCTAGTGGTCAGATGTGGCAGTGTTGAAACACTACTTAATCACCTTTTACTAAAACCTACGAGGTATGGAGATAGAGGAATAAGACAGTCATCACATTCAAGAACCTTGGGTTTGTATAGCACTTTGCAACTTACAAAATACTTAATTACAATAACATCCAGTCTTCTGAACAATTCCATGTGATAGTAAGTATTATGATCTTCATAAGAATACAAGCACCATAAAAACAGGAATGGCAGCTGTTTTGTTGACCACTGTGTTTCCAAAGCCTAAACCAATGCCTGGCATGTAATAGGCATTCAGTAAATATTCGTTAACAAATGAATGAACTCTTTGTAGATGAGGAAACTAGGCTCAAGAAAGTTGAAGTAAATAAAAGTATCTATAGTATTCCCTCACATCGCGGGTATTACGTTCTAGACCACCACCCCGCCCCTGCGATAGGTGAAAATCCGCGAAGTAGAAACCTTACATTTATTTTAGTATTTATATATATATTAAGGCTTTATAAACCCTTCCCACACATTTATAAACCGTTCCCAGTCCCTTATTAACCTTTCCCACACTTTTATAAACACTACTTATGTTCTTAAACATATTCTACACTCTTAAACCTATGTAACATTAACAACATACGTATGCAGTACGGCAAAAAACCGCGATATAGCAAAAAGTTGGTGATAAATAATTAAATATAATATTTTTAAAAATCCCGTGATACAGTGAGGCTGCGATATAGAGAGGGACTACTGTACTGTACTAGGATTGACTACCTGAATTTTATTTAAAGGAAAAATTTATTTTTACCTATTTATATTTTTCCACAAACTTGATTTACTTTTTATGTTGATGTGATAAAGAAAATAGCATCTTGGCATCTTTTTAAAAATCCATTGGAATATTACATCCAGCCTTGTGTTCTGAGAAAAATCTTGAGTTGTTTTAAAATTACCTTTTATTTGAAATATTCTTTGCTTGAATATATTTAGAGATTAGTGCATCCTTATGTTTTTAGTTTAACATTTATAAAGCACTTAACTATATTCAAAGCATTATTCTTGAAATAATGAATTATAAGCTTCCAACCCTCAGGACAGTGCTCTTAAATTTGCTGTATAAATGATAGAAAAATAAGTTCAATCAAGCACAGAATATTTATTTTAGAAATTAAGATCAATTTCCTGACAGTGCAATGGAAATAAATATTGGTAAAGATATGACTGTAGGTGGCCCTAGGACCTCCATTTAAAAAACCCCCAAAACAACACTTATAAATGAATGATCAGGTTTCATAAGCTTGTAAAAGGAATAAATAAACTTCTCTCACACTGAAAAACGAAATAAAAGCTGTGTTATGTAGATCCCTCCAATAATTCATTACACTGTGCTAGGTGCTCAGGAGCCCAATACACAGCTGTGGAAGTATAGGCCAAACCGGTGTGTATTGGAAGAGTGAAACATGACATTTTAAAGGTTGATCCTAGGCACAGAAGTAAAATGAAGGTGTGTGCCTTTAGACAGAAATTTGTAATAGTTTCCATTTACCTTAAGCATCAGCAAAAAACATTTTGGAGGTTCATGAAGTCCCAGGTATCCTTACAGGTTAAAGAAAAGTAGAGCCTTTGAAATCAATGAAGCTGAAAGTGCTAGTTAAGAAGGGAGAATAGTTTGGAGCCTTCAGACGATATTCTAGCAGGAGAGGCACAATTTTTTTACTTCAGCCTCAAACCACCCCACCCCGCCACCCCCCAACATCCCTGCACCTGGTTCACTATTGAAACTTCCAATTCCTCCAGCCTGGGCTGGGTGCCTCCAGTGTCCTTTCTTCCCGTCTGACATTATTCCTGTCACTGAATTGCACCTAAGACTATTTCCCATTTCCTTATCTAAGTCCCTCACCAAACCTAGGGTGAGAACTCCGTGTCTCACCCGTTCACAATTGCATCTCCTGTCTTTAATGTCTAAATGTTTGTAGAGGAAAGGAAATAGCTTTTTCTTGGTGGAAATAAGCATCAGTATGTGTCAAGTGAAGCGCTAGTTTAATATTGTTGATCCACCTACTGTGGAAGGACTTCTCCTGAGAAAACGGCATGGTAGAGTTCGAAGAAGCCTGCAAACACGACTTTATTTTGGAGAGGAAAGAGGAGGGAGGTAATAAGAGTGGCTTTAAAGATACGACTTTCTTTTGTTACATTAACACAACAGAGAATATGCTGCCGTTGTACAGAGAAAATGTTAGAAACGTCCCAGCTTACTCTCCAGGCTTTTGCTTTAAAATATTTGTTTTCAGGGTTGTGAGAGCATACTTGGAGCATAACACAGAGGCGTAGATTAGCAAGGGTCCTGATGTTACCTTTTTCAGTCCTCACATTGGACATGTGAGGAAACGCAGGCCAGGGAGTTTGTTGATAGAGCTTGTTAGCTACAGTTAAAACCAACCGCTGAGGGGCAGCGTGAAGTAGATGGTAGAGGTAATTGTCCCTGTGGTCATGTGAATTGTCCCAGGTGCTGGCCCCTTCAGTAGGTCCTATTTGCACTGGGTCCAGCCCAGCATATTCTTTGCATTGCCTGCATTTGTGATTGGTTCGATTCAACCACAATGCAGTGAAACACCAATTCATTCATTTGCTCATCTAGTAAACAGATTTTCTGGGTACCTACTCTGTACCAGACACTACGCTATATTCTAGGGATATAGTGATACGACCGGTCACTGCTCTTCAGGAGATTCAATCTTCATTCAAGTGTTTTTTATTTTATTTTATTTTATTTTCATCATCCTGTATGTATTTATTGAACACCTTTTACACATACTGCAGTATGGGGCATACAGATTTAGTGTAAGACATTGCCCAGTTCTGACTAGCTTGTCTTTTCGCTTTTTTTTTTTTTTAATTGAATTTTGGGGTTGGGGGGTCATTGGTTAATGAAATTATGTAGGTTTAAGGTGTACACTTGTATAATACATCATTTGTACATTGTATCATGTGTTCACCACCCCAAGTCAAGTCTCCTTCCATCACCATCATTCCCTCCTTTACCCTCTTCTACCCCCCCCCCCTCAACTGCCCTTTCCCTCTGGTGACCACCATACCGTTGTCTGTGCCTATGAGTTCTTTTCTTAATCCCTTCACCTTTTTCCCAGTCCCCCTCTCCCCTCCCCTCTGACAGCTGTCATTCTGTTCTCTGTTTTATGAGTCCGTTTCTATTTTGTTAGTTTATTTTTGTTCATTAGATTCTGTATGTAAGTGAAATGGTATGGTACTTGTCTTTATCTGATTTGCTTATTTCACTGAGTATAATACTGTCCTGGTCCATCATGCTGTCACAAAGGGTAAGATTTCCTTCTTTTCTATGGCTGAGTAGTATTCCATTGTGTACATATACCATAGCTGTTTGATCCACTCATCTATTGATGAGCATTTTGGCTGTTTTCAAATCTTGGCTATTGTAAATAACACTGAAGTAAACATAGGGGTTTCTTTGGATATAGTCCCAGAAATGGAATTGGTGGGTCATAAGGCAGTTCCATTTTTTTGATTAAAAAAACAACAACAGTATGATGTTCTTTTTGGCTGTAGCCCCATTCAATTATTTCTTTGTGATTTATTTTACCCTTAAGATAAAATACCTTGGTAAGAACAGCTTGTATTTTCTCATATTGCTTCAGATCAGGAGTCCATCAAAGAAAATGAAAAACTGGCATTTGTTTTGAGTCTCAAGAACAAGAGCCATTGTCCAGACTTTGGTTGAATTTGTTCTGAGCTACCTAGGGAGATCTCTTGCATCAAGGAGTCATTGATTTCCAGTATTGACCTGTTATTTCCAGGTCATAGAGATAACTATGACGTGAATGTGTCCCCTGGGTCCTTCCAAATCCAAATTTGTAATTTTGGTGGCTGGAAATGTTCAATTACTGAGTACTGAGGATGAGTATCAGTAATGTCTAACTCAGCGAGGTTGTTGTATCCCTGGATCCTGGCGACTCACCAACCTTCCCTGAACTGGCCCACTTGAGACTTTCTAAAGCCCTTTTCTGAAAGAGAGATAAAATGTTCTAGACCCCCACTCCCCAGCTTCTAGAGAAGCCACTCTAACCCTTGCACTACAGCGTCAATACGAGCTCTTGATTTAACCAGCTCATTAAAACTGTTAGTCAAACCAGTGCTTCGTAATCATGTAAATAGGACTATGGACTGATTGACTTTTTCTGTTGGTGGTTTTGGTGTTTGTAGGCACAGTGAGATGCCCAGGGTTTATTTTATCATCCACAATTATTCCTATCCCTGAGATTCTGTCCCAATGACTTTCAATGACTCCTTGAAAGTGTTCAAGGGCTTTTACCTGTCCTCTTTGTTTCTTCCTCCTAAGAAATTCCTGTTAAATGAAATTGCACAACTGTGTACAAGATAAATTCAGATTGTTTTTATTTAACACACTAGCTTTGAAACTGGTAGAGATGTTAAATATACTTATTGTTTACCATGCCTGTTTGCCTCCTAGAACAGCAGAATTTTGCTGTTCCTTTCGATTCTTTCTTACTGCTTAAATGGTTGCATGAAGAAAAAGGATAAGAAGGATAAGAGGGGGTGGGGTGGGGGGGGTGGAGGTGAAGGAAGAGGAGGAGAAGGAGGAGAAAGAAGATGAGAAGAAGAAAGAAGAAGCTGTTAGCAGATTTCATCGCCATATTTGGATCTTTTTCCATAAATGTGAAGGGATTCTGAGATCACACTTAAACAGAACTCATTTTGTGCCAGATACTGTTCTGAGTGCTTTACATGTAATAACTCATTATTTTTTACAACTCTATGAGATATATTCTATTATCCCTATTCTACAGATGACAAAACTGAGGCACTGAAGTGTTTCTTCCATGCCTCTACTTGTTAGAGAAGGTCTGACAATAAATCATATCAGATAAATACTTGATCATCAGCTCTGTAGCTTTCTCTAGAAGTGATTCATTGGGCAGAAAAATGTGTTGGGGGTGCCTGTCACTCATGTCTCATAGTTAGGAGTGCTGGCCACATATCCAGTGGACCTGGGCTGTGGTGTGCTGGTGTGCCTGCACAGGGGTAACGCAGCCATTGGTGTCCCCCAGAGCCAAGGTCAACAACTATGCAGCCTATCTTACACCTCCACTTTCTCTCTCTGCCCAGCTTTCCTCTTTAATCCTACATACACACTCACGTCTCTTCTTTTTCTCCCAACTCTCTCATCCCAAGTGGCCAGGATGGGCCAGGCTTTGCTGCAGAAAAATAAATCACTCGGTGGCTTATGGCAACAAAGGCAGATCTCTTTCATGCTAGATGTCCATCAGAGCCACCTGGGGTTCTGCTCACTGTAGGAGGACCCAGGCAGGTGGAAGTTTTGTCTTGACCAATGCTTCAGTGATTGCTGTGGAGGGAGAAGAGGGTGCGGGAATGGCCAGTCCTTCCTTTTTTAATCCTCCCTCAGTCCTCCTGACACACTTCTGATTTTTCTCATGTCTGATCTCTCACTCCTTACTCCTGTTTTCTGACTTGTGCTCCTTCTCCGCCCCTTCCATGTAGCTACTCCCTAAAAACCACTCCTTGGCCTGCTTTTAACAAATATTTTCTCTGTTGGCAATTTATTCCAAACTGTCGTTTCCAGTATAATTTCTCTGTGAATGCTTTCCAGATCTTTATTTTCAGCTCGATTATCTTGAGCCCCGGTTCCATTGTCAGCAGCGATCAGCCTTCTTCCTTTACTAACTCAAAATCTCTGACCTGTAAAGGAAGTTTCCACCTTCACCAAATCTACGCTTCCTCCTGACTCCCTTATTTCTGTTGATGTTCCTTCCTTTTCTGATGTTGAAACTTCCAAGTTATTTTAGACTATGTCTCAAATCCATCCCTCTTCCTCTGTTACTGCCCAAGTTCATGGCCTTCTCATCACTTTCTTGGAAGACAATGGCCTCTAATAACTCTTTGACCACATTTTCAGCTTCTGTCCATGGTTCAAGGCTGCACATTGTACAACTCTAGGGAGCACCATTCACTACGTATTCTAGGTAAATGGCGCCTCCTGGAGCTGTATAGTGCAGTGGCCCTGCAGGCCCACACTCTGCCCATAATAATCTGCCTAGAGCTCAACTTGAATCCTGACAAACCGCTGCTCAAGAAACTTCCTTAGCTTCCCACATGAATAAAGGCCACATGAATAAAGGCCAAATGTGTTGGCTCGATCCCCCCCAGGCCTTGATGGAAGTTACCGTCCCTCTTCTACGTCTCCTACTCCAAGTAGAATTTTCAACCCTGCATTATAGTGATTTCAGAACAGATTTTCTCTTACCTACATGATAAGTGAGATGTTACTTCTTAATTGGGGGATTAAACCAATGGAGACCATTTGCTGCTAATGGTGAAAAAACCCAAGCCAAATAGCTTAAGTTTCAAAAGAAAAAGTATTGGCTCACATAAATGAGAACTGCAGAGGGTAGATCCTACTGCTGCAGGGAGAACGGAATGCAGGGCTTAACCAAGTGAGACCCTTGGGACCCCTTCCCCCCTCTTCCCAACCCAGGAAGTTGAAACCACAGCAGGCCTGTCTGGTGGGAGCTGGAGTCAAGGAGGAGATGCAGCTGCTGCCAGAGATGCTACCCAAGGTGGAGAGAGAGGAGACACACTCTGCCTCCTCCCTTTTCCTGTCCTCTAATGGCCCACTGGTGCCTGCCACTGGCTGGCCCCAGACTCTGGAAAACACAGCTTATAGGGCTCAGGGGAAAGAAACAGAAGGGGGAGAGGTGCATCTGAGAGCAAACAGGCTAACCACCAACACAAGAAACTCAAAGTCAACAATAGTAAGTGGTGGAGCCTGTCCTGAACTGTGGCTGAAGCTCTGGATCCTTCCACCTCATGCTGTAGCCAGCACAAAGGAACAAAGGAACCAAAGTGCAAGCTCTCTTCAGTGTGAGCAAAGACACAGGTGGGACGTTCTGGAACATGTGTGAGAACAGTGGAGCATTCCCTTGGGCCGCACTGAAAGGTTCTTGCAGAGTGGGAAAAAGGATTCTCTCTGTGTAAAACCCAGAGCCCTGGTTCAAGAATTCCTCCTTTGTTCAGGAAGCAAAAGGGATGTTATAAAAGGAAAAGAAAGAGTTAAAGTATTTATTGATAGCTATAAAAATGTCAGGAGCAGGCAGGAAATGCTTGGACTCCTTTCAAACAAAATGAAGATACAAAGTGAAATAATTCTCAAGAACGAAAGCCACAATTTTTTTTCTTAATTTTTGTATGGTTGCCATCTTCGATACTTATAACAAAAATCAGGAATGAACATTCATTCATTCATGCTTGCATTAATTAATTCATTTCAGCAAGGACCCACTACAGGCTGGTCACTGTGTGGGGTTTTAGAGCATGCTGATACATATCATTTGCTGGGCTATTCTAATGTTTCCCCTTTCTTTTGAAGTTGGAGGAGAGCATCCCCCATAATGACCTTTGGTCTGAGAAAAGGTCTGTGGTGTCCAGAAAGTACATGAAATGGTTGTTCACTTTGTACTCACTGTGTGGTTTTAAATCTCAAGGTCGTATACTCTGGCTGGGTTTATCTGCACATGATGTCGATGAAATTTGTGCAAAAAAGAAGTATTGGCAAAGAAGGAAAATGGCTCTGGGTGAGGGCAGTAAACCTAACCTGGAAGATTTTATGTCTTTTGTGGGTGGGGGCAGGGGTGAGATAGAGTTAGTTACCAAGTCCCTTGAGGCTTCCAGTTCTTTAATCACAAACTGGATATTTGTCACTTACTAAGTGATACCATCATCACCTTACAGCACAGGTGCACCAACTAAAGACCTGACTGTGAGCCATACAACCTTAGGCATGTCACAGAAAAAGGCCTGTCCAGAAAAAGTCCAGCCATTGTTAATATCACGTGAACAGTTCGTGTAACATCAATGTAGCCTGGCAGCCGAGGAGAGTGGACTGGAATGTGCATGTGTGAACAATGACGACTTCACTGTACTAGTCAGCGGGGGCAGTAGACACCACTGAGTGAGCATGTGTACTGTGCATTCAAAATGAGTGAGTGAGTAGAGCAAAGAATCTGCATCAAATTTTGCATTAAGCTTGAACATTCCTCTGTGGAAACTATTTGGATGATTCAGAAGGCCACAGCTATGGGCAACTGGTAATTGGCAGCTTCATCACGACAATGTGCCCACTCAGGCATTACATTTTATGCAGAATTTTTTTTGGTGAAATATCAAATCACCCAGGTGGCTCAGCCCCACTACAGTCCAGATTTGGTGCCCTGCAACTTCTGGCTTTTCCCAAAACTAAAAGGAGGAGATTTCAGTCATTGATGAGATTCAAGAAAATGGGATAGGGCAACTGATGACAATTGGGAGAACTGTGTGAGGTCCCAAGGTGCCTACTTTGAAGAGGACTGAGGTATCATTGTCCTCTGTACAATGTTTCTTGTGTCTTGTATCATCTTCAATAAATATCTCTATTTTTCATATTACATGGCTGGATACCTTCTGGACAGACCTCGTATAAACTGAGTTCCTGCAGATGGCTAGTTTCAAGTTTTTAAAAAAAATCAAGAGTCAGTGAGTCAAAAATTTTGAATCTCTAGGTAGTTGGATATTTCAGTGTATCTCCACTTCCATGACCCAACATTTGAATGAACTTCATTCATTCATTCATTCATTTATTCATCCATCCATCCATCTAATATTTATTAAGTATTTGCTATTTTCACCAAAAATTTATTAATTGCCTACATGCGTTCTACTTTGGGTAATGGTGAACAAATAGTATGGGTCAAGTTTTATGGAGCTTACAGTCTAATGAAAGTGCTATCTGTGCACATGGTTTGACCTAGATGGTGCTGTCAAAAAGCCTACTCTTTAGTAGGGAAGACAAATTTGTAAGCAAAACTACAAGTGCAGTGTGATAAATATATGAAAGTGTCCAGAAAAGGGTTCTCTAGGAAGCTAATGCAGTAGCTGGACCTTGAAGAAACAAGTTTCCAGACATTCGGGGAAACATGCTTTGAGCAGAAAGACTGGCAGAAGCCGAGATATGGGAATATGAAACCTCATTCATAGTTTGGAATGCAGAGTCTGAGGGTGTGGGAACAGGTGGGCAAAACCAGGACATGTGAGGCCTGGTGAACCATGTTTTAGAGCTTGGATTTTATTATGAGGTGCATGGAGGTGGTTGATGGATGGAAACCAGAGGAAGGATGTGATTGGATTTGCCTTTTAGAAAAACCATTCCCCCAGCATTGTGACTCCAGGAGCACCTAAGGGCACAGGATTGATGTAAATTGGCCACTCCCTGGATGTAGGGGTGTGTGTGTGTGCGTGTGCGTGTGCGTGTGCGTGTGTGTGTGTGCGTGTGTGTGTAAGGGGAGTCAGTGAGGCTCCCAGGCTTCCGGCTTTTTGCAGCAGCCTCTGCTTGACCCCAGACTCCAGACTTTTTACACTGCACACATTCTGCGGGCCACAAACAGACCTACCTTCCTTGAACAGATTTTTCTTCTGTCTCCCCCCACCCCTCGTAACCCATTTTATTTTAAAATCTTAAGCCTATATGCTATACAGAATTCTAGGCATAGCTAAACAAGGTCTGGCTATGTAAAAGGAAAAAGAGTTACTGATTAATCTTTAATGAAGAGTAACAAAATGATACAGTTTTTATTTTCCACTGAGGGATTTTGTGGGTTAGAAAACATTCTGGCGCAGGGCTTTGTTGTTCCTGCCAAATAAGTCATTTGAGGACAGGAGATTCTATCAGAACAGAGGTGTGTTATTCCGAAAACAAATAAACAGAGTCTAAAAAAATGTATAATGCATCCCTGACTTGTATAATGTGGATAACAGAGAGGAGAGAGAAAATAGAAAAATAAAAGAGAGGAGAGGAAAATCCGTGAGGTAATGCAATGTGGCCATGCTCTGAACACAGACACAGAAGAAGAAAAATAAATTAGAATAAGAAGGAGCATCGCAAAGCAGTCATCTGTCCATAAGCTTACAGATCTTACAGAAAGCTCAATCACTTGATCTTGGACCATGACCTAAAAACTGCCAAGAGCATGGGGCCAGCTTGTCTGAGATGTGTTTTTGCTGTCACCACCATCCCAGTCCTCTCTCTCTCTCTCTCTCTCTCTTACACACACACACACACGCACACACACACACACACAGCCAAAATTCCCACAGTGGCTTAGCCAAGTTTCCGGGGGGGCAGGCGCCATTTGCTTTCTAAATTATGCTGGCAGGAAAGGGTTCTGGAGGTGGGATAGGTTTAAATCATGGCTCCACCACTTACTGGGTGCATGACCTTGTCCAAGTAAGCACACCTCAGTTTCCTGAGCTATGAAATGAGAATAGCAGTTCTCATAAAGCAGTTATAAGCATTAAGCAAGAAAATGTTTCCAAAGCATTAAGGGAAATGCTTGGAAAATATACAGGGGTGGGAAAAGTAGGCTTACAATTGTAATACAAATAAATATAATAATACAATAATAAATAAATAATACTACAAAAATAAACTCTGTGTTTCATGTGCTCACAATTGTAAAGCCCACTTTTTGCCACCCCTATATATAGGGTTTAATAAATGGCTACTTGGTAGAATTTTAAGAATTAAGAAACTGTGATTCTTTTGGGGTGGTGAACACGCAATACTATATACAGGTGATATATTCTAGAATTATACACCTGAAATCCATATAATTTTATTAACCAATATCACCCCAATAAATTAAAAAAAAAAACCTAAAAGCTGTACAGAAGCATACATATTTCAATACTATGCAAATTATTTGAAACAGTGATGCAGGATTAAAATAAAACTAGTGAGGAAAGAAGGGAGGAATAAACTTCACATTCTTACCAAACCATCTGTAGAAATGTTAAAATTAGAACATTCTTATGATAGAGAATTGTCATGTTCATTAAACTGAATTGTGAGAAAAAAAATGGTCAGGTTCTGTTTAATGTAACAATTCCTATGAGAGTAATTAAAATCTGAAGCTCTGTTCCTTTTTTTAGAAGTAATGACGGCTTAAAATGAGCTCTCATTGTGCCTATTTACACACTGACTGCCTAATGCCCATTCTGCTGCAGACAACTCTGTAATTAGCTCCATTCAAGAACAAAGCAGTGACCATTTTTCAGCTGGTTTCTGGCTTTTGAGCTTAGGAAGCGAAGGACAGTTTTTGGCTCTCTTGCAAAATGGAATTTAAATCTGCCACAAGCAGTCAGTTGCAAGAACGATAATTGCAGTTTGTTACAATTGATTTATACAAGCCCCAGAAAAGAATGATGATCTTCTGGCTAAAATTATCAAACAAATAATCAGTGATATGTGAAATTTTCCCTCCTTGGAATGTTAATGGCTACATATTAAGTAAAATGGTAATGTTGACCTATTTATCATAATAAACCAGCTGATATTTGGGGGTATGTCTTTAATTGTTCTCATAGATATCATCCTTCTGAATATACACTATGATCCGCTTAGTATTCAGTATTCTGTACTTTGCAGATGAACTTTCAATGAAAAAACTTTAATTGAATTATACCATTTTAAAAAATGTATGCAAAAGCTACAATTGTGGTATTGGGCCCCCAAATTCTTAAGTGCCACCAAAATCTTTTACAAGGAGCACATACACTGAATTAGCCCTCCCTCACCCAAACACACACACCATGCATTCACACATATACACACTCAGCTCAGATAAAATGGAGTGATTCCACTTAAGTGTTTCATATGCAAGTATCTTATTTTACTTGTTTCATTTAATTGGAAGTCTCTCTATTATATAAATTTAATCCATGTACATTTAATGTGATTTCTGATGTGTTTGGACTATCTCTGCTATTTTACTCTCAGTTTCTGTTTCCATACATTCTCGTTTTTTCTTTTTTCTCCTTTCCTGACTTCTGTTCTTTTCCCTCTTCTTTTTACCAGTTTGCAAGCATTCTATTGTTCTTCTTTTACTAATTACATTAAAATTTTAGTACACATTCAAAATACAACTCTTAAAGTAAACAAGGAATTCAGCATGTTTCCTCTGAATCTGACCTATCTCCATCTTTCATATTATTATCAAGAATTTTAGGTCCATCTTGTCTCTAAATAGGAAAAAAATTATTATTATTTCTCATTTTGTAGGTAGTAATTATTCCTATTTTACAGTCCCTCACTTTCCTCATGGATTTATTTTTCCTCTTCCTTTAGTAATTTTGCAGGGAAGATTTTTGGATAATAAGTTATTTTAGTTTTTACCTGGAAATATCTATCTCATTTTTTTCTTTCTTGCTCCCTCCTTTTAAAAATTATACTTACTTTTGGGGAAAAGGAACACTTTCACATCATACAAAATTCAAGTAAGTTAAGTGTTATTTTAGTTGGGTATAGAATTCTAGATTGAATATAACTTTTCCGTGGCATTTTAGAAATTTAACTGTTTATTCTGGAATCTGTTTTTGCTGCTTAGAGGTTTTACATGAGTCTGATTGACATTCTTTATATTTTCTCTTTAGTGGCATTTAAGAACTTTCTCTTTCTTGATATTCTGCAGTTCTGCTTTTACCAGTATTTAAGAATGGAAAAATATTTTAAGTTGTCCTGCTTGATATACCTTTTTATTCTGAAGACTTACCTCAGAGCATTACAACCTGTTTTTCATGTCTCTTAACTTTATACTTATTTTTTCTTTCACTTACTCTGTGCTGTATTATGGACAATGTCCTCACTTTCAATCAAGGATTCTTTAACTGAATTCAGTCAACTGTTTATACCATTTTTATGTCAATTATTATTTTTTATTTTCCAGAAATGTTTTATTGGTAATTTTTATAATTCTTTGTTCTTGATTATAACCTTGTTTCTTTCAAGAGTTTAAACATATTTAAAAGACACTTGGAGATTGCTACATTTCTATTTATTTGAGTATAAATTTTCCTATTTACTTGGTTTGTTAGATGTCTTTTATGAGTTTGGATTACTTTTTGAATTTGTAAGTTTGTGGCCTCAGTCCTCACTCATAACTATGTATGACTCTTTTTCATGTTCAATATAAACTAAAAAAAATTGTGATTATAAATTTTAAATATATAAGCTATCACTTTGATGTATCTTGGCTGGAAAGAAAAATTCCATGTGCTCTTACTTTTCTACTGTGACTGAAAATCATTTTTAAAAAAATCAAATACTGAAAGAAAAAAGTAAAGCAGAAAAATATATCAGATGTGTTTAGGTAGAGTTTAATATGACACAATGAAAAAATTTATAGCTCTAAAACATTTTCATATGAACTTGTTCTGTTTGGATTATATGTGTTTAATTGTAATATTTTCCAAAGGTAAATAATAGAGGATTATGAAGTCATTTATTTATTTTTCTGAATTCAGCAAACGATCATTAAATGTGTCTGTCCAAAGTTTCCTAAGTATAGTTATACAAAGACCAGTAAGTCTCAGTGTTTCCATCTGTAAAATGGGATCATAGTATATATACCATGTGAGGTAGTTGTAAAGGGTAGAGATGAAGATTATAAGTGCCCAGAAGAGTCCGTTACATGGCAAACAGCTAATAAATGGGAACTTTTGTTATGACTATTATTATTATCAGTTGTCTCTAGCACAGAGATTGTGTCAATTTGGGAAGACAAAAAAATAAACAAATACTTAAATACACAAATACTTATAAAAAGTGAAGAAGGACTGATTAACCATGCTTGGGATGGCAGGAAAGTCTTTGTAGAGAATATACTTGATCTGGGTCTTAATGATTGAGTAGAAGTTTGCCAAGTAGAAATATTTTAAGAAGTGAAAAAAACATGTTCAAGGACATGGAAACTTAAAATGACAAATAATATTCTGGGCACTGCAAACACTGGGGCTGAGCAGAGGATGGGGAGTGAGCAGAGCTGGAGAAGATGTATTCCGAGAGGTAGGCAGAGGCCAAGGAAAGAGAGAAGGGCATTTCAGTTATAAGCTGCAACCGTCCAAAGGGGAGACAATGAAGGCCTCAGCTAGACAACGATGGTGAGAGTGAGAGAATAGCTTTGAAACACAGGAAATCAGATACACAGGACTTGGCCGCTGTTCGAATGTAGAAGTTCAAGTGACAGTAAGACCACTTGCCAGATGTGGGAGCTCCTCATCAGTGAAATCAAACTGGGAATAGAAACAGAGCCTATCCCATGAGATTGTCGCCAGGATTTAAAAAGACAAGATATGGAAAGCATTTTAAAACCCACCTAAAGAAAGCATACAGTGTCTCAGGAAATGATAACTGCTATTTTCACCCGGGACGTGGAGGCTGCGGGAGGAACCGGCAACAGAGCTCCAATCTCGGGGTTAGCGACTGACTATTGCCGCCGCTGCTGCTGCTGCTGCTCATGGAGACAGGGGCTTGGGAGAGGAGCGGTTTGCCTCAGATTTCCTGCCCATCAGTTAGGAAGGATCAGGCTACTGGGAGGGATCGGATATAACAGGCCTTTTGGGAGCTAGTCAGCTGTTTCGTTAGACAATTATTTCAGAGTTTTTTTTCTGTATGCGGAAGCTGAGTGTTAGCACAGCACAGGAAATGAAATGTGGGGCCGGAGTCCAAAATGTCCAGGAGGGCCCTGGGGAATCTCTTGTCACCTTAGAGTCATAATAAGAAGTACATGGAAGGAAGGTGAAGGAAAATAGGAGAATTTTAAGAAACAAGTTTAAAAATAGCCACACTCCCCGGTCAGGGCAGATACCTAGGTTGCAGGACTGGGACCCTCTTGAGGAACGTAGGAGAAGCAGCTGATTGATGTTTCTCTCTTGCATTAATGCTTCTCTCCCTCTCTCTCCCTTTCTTCCCCTTTCTCTAAAATCAATAAGCATGTCCTTGGGTGATGATTAAAAAAAATAAAAAGTGAAAAAATAAAAATAAAAATAGCCACACTCTACTTAAAAGCTGGGAGAAAGAAACGATCCATTAAGAGATCAAACTCTTCATCCTGTGATAATCACTTAGGACCTCATGTAAGCTTTTCTCTGCTAATATGCCCTCATACTCAACAGTGCTTTGCGTTGCATTTTTTATGTCATCTTGAAAAACTTTGGAGGATAAGAACAGATATTTTCTCCATTTTTACAGATGAGAAAACTGAGGCTTGGGGAGATGCTATTATTTGCTCAAGTCGTCATAGCTAGGAAATATTGCAAAATCAGGATGAATGTCAAAAATAGTAACTTACCTGACTGGTGAATTTAGGAATAATTCTCCCCTTATTCCTTTTGGGAAGGAGTCTGTCTGCCCAGAGCAAAATCCTACTCCACTCTGCGATTCAGGGGGCATAGGGTAGGCAGGTGGGTGGGTAAGTGACAGTGAGGGAGCTTTTCTGGTTCATTTCTGCCTGGAATTTGGTGCCTCAGTTTGCCTAATCCAGTCAGCAGACCCATTTGGATAATACCCTACACTTTACCTTCCCATCTAGCTTTTATTATGAATGACATTAATATTTTCATTTATATCTTTACTCATTATTTTATTTCTCAACTTGCTCAGAGCCCGGACAAAGAATAGGGCTACTGTTTACTGGAGGGTCCCCTGGAGACCTCCTGCACACCTAGAATGAAATGTGAGACCAAGTAATTGCGACCAAACTCTACAGTGACCACAGGAATATTGCGTGACTCAGAAAGTATACTCGACATCAACAGAGGTTAGCTTGGAGAATCCATTTATAGTATGAGTAGCAATTAACAGATGGAAGTGCTGAAAATGAAACCCATTCTTTACAAAACAAATCAATGGACCAGATAACAGATTAACCACTATTTACTGTTTAAGTCTCTAGGAGCAAAAATAAAATCAATATATCACAAGTATGCAGTTGTTCTAAGGAATAGCATCAGAAATGAAAACTAAGATGAAGCACTAAGCTTTTGGGGAAACCAGCTTTTAGAAAGTGGCCCTGTACATGAGCTTCTTTCCTTAAATTATCTTAAGCTTCACTTCCTCAGTGCAGCCTGCCCAGATGAACCTTACTCAGTTTTAAAAAATTGTTTACTATATGCTAGACACCTTCTTAAACATAAAAATGTGCATAAATACACAGGTAAAAACAGAATGTGGTTTCTTACTGAAGAAAGAAGCTTAGCAAACTTCTCAGTTGGGACTAAAGATAAATTTACAGTTAGAAAGCAGATCCTCCACTTTGGACTAGAACCGGTGAGCCTGTGAACGTGTATTTGCAGACCCTGATTCTTGCAGACTGCTGATTCAGATGTTAGAATACCAAGTGCTCAGGTCAGAACAGACACCACATAGTGAATCCCCAAGGGAAAGTTGCAGCTGTGTGTCTCTCTGGATCTTCCCGGTTCTGCTTCTCTCCTTGAACTGCCAGAGTGCATGGGCAATGACTCAGTTTTGCTCATGATATCTGAGTCTCTGACAGGGATGTTCAGGTCGGGATGCCTGTTTGCAAAGAATCTCTACTGAGTGTCCGTTGCTTTTACATTTCCTTATTAAGTAACAGGAGACCAGCACTGTATAACAATCTAGAAACTTGCATTGAAGAGGGTATGCTGTGCATAGATAGATATTTCAAAATAGAAGTGTTTACAAAGCAGTTGGTATTTCTAATAGTGACTTTTTCTTTTCTACTTTGTAATTTTTTTGAATGCCCCTCAACATGACGTATAAACAATTCTACCAGGATCTAAAACTTTCTGCAGGCATAGATTAGGTCTTATTAATCTATGTATCCCTCCCAGTGGTGTGCATACAAATCGTGCTCAGTAAATATTATACTTGCTAGATGAAAGACTGGTCACATTACCGAGGGAAGAAAAAAACTCAAAAAAAAAAAAAAAAAAAAAAAAAAGCCCGAGATTTACTTGTCACTCTAACTTACCATCACTAACGCATTCAAATGAAGAACGAAGATGGAATTTGTTTCCAGATAGCTAAAAAGTTTACAAGTATGCGCTTGTGGTGGCAAACAAGTGAAGAATCCTTTAGTGCAACTAATCTAAAAATATCCTCACTTGTCAGAAATTTTATTAGAACTAACAAATGTTTTTGTAGTTCTTAATAAATATTGCAGCTGCTTTTCAGATATGTTTTCCTGGTTTCCAATGCCACCAGAGGGGCAAAAGCATACTTCTCACAGCACTTCTCCCTCTTCTCTGCCTCTGAGTAGTAATCTTTGTTGTTTTTCCTTTCTCAAATCTAGGTAGTGTTTTTTTAGCTTAATAAGTAGAAAATGTTACCTCACTGTTATTATTCTCATTTCTTTGACCACTACTGGGACTGAACAATTTCTTCTGTTAATGTCCCTTTGCTCATTTTTATTCCTAGCAGTCTTAGTGGTCTCCTGACTAATTTGCATAACTGTTATTACATAAGGTAAAAACATTGAACTCTGACCTTTGCTGTTTTTAATGTATTTTTCCAGTTCATTTGTCTCTTGTTTGGTTATATAGATTTTTTTTTTATATGGAGAGGTTTTAAATTGTGTGCAGTGAAATCTCACTTTTGTGATTTCTTCAATCACCCCCAATTTTGGAAAGCTGCATTTCCCCCACAAGTTTGGTATTTATTTTATTTTCTTCTACTTTTTTATGGTTTGATTTTTTATAAATAAGGACCTATGCCATTTGACACTTATTGGGTTGCATGTGTGTGATAAAGATCTACAATTTTTTCCTGCCAAAATGCTAACCAAGTATCCTAATACCATTAATTAAATTATTCTTCTCTTCTACCATATTTGGTGCTGCCTTTGTGAAAAATTATGTATTCAACTCTTATATGTAATAGGATCAACATCTTTTATATTCATTCTGTGTGTTCTTAAAAGTTTCCCACACTATGAATATGTTGCTCTACAGTCTTCTATGTAGAATTCTTCACCACTATTTGTCTACCTCACTGACAACATTACTCCTGCTTTTTGAGTTATTTTATAGTCAGCTTTGTTTGTTGCTTCACATGAACTTTAAAATATTTTCCCTTTTTCCTGTAAAAACAGTTCTAATGGAATTCTGTTTGGATGTCATTCATCTGTAAATGAATTCGCAAAGAATTGCCATCTCGTGCTATTTATTTTTCCAATATGGTAAGCCTTTCCATTAATCAAGTATTTTAACTCTCAGTAAATTGTGGATTTTCTTCATAGAAGGCATACACATTTCTCAGAAAAATGTCTCCTAAGTACCTTATCTTTTTTTTTTTTGCAACTGCAACTGGAATCTTTTTCTCATTATGTAATGTAGCTTCTTATGTAGAAATGTTATTGATTTTCACAAAATGCATTTAGCTCTTAGTCATCCCTCTGCTTTTTAAACCATGGGTCTTATCTTTTGTAGAGCAGTATTAGCAGAAGCATTCATGAAAAGAATGCTTCTGCATCATTTACAAAATCCAGAATCATAATGTGACAGGGTGCCCATTATAGAAAAGATAAACATAGGTTTCTCTTATGGGGCAAAGAGATATATCTATGTCCTCTACATCCCTCCCTGGTCCTCAAAATAGTGTTCCCTTTCACCCCATGGCTGTCTCTGCAATTCCAGCTGTGGCCAACAGCTGTTACTCAGGAATGCTCTTCCTGTCCCATTGGTGTTCCCATTCCCGCTGGGGGCCCCTTGGCTTGGCCGCCCACTCAGAGTGCTCCCGTGGCTCTCAGAGTCTGGCCTCTCACCCATGTCCTCATCATGCCACTCTTCTTGTTTTGGTGTCATCGGCTGCTACCGCTGAGCCACTCCTCATCTCCATTTGTCCTGCTCACTGGGGAATCCTTTCAGCCAGACTAGACCCTGGTGAGGATCCAGAAGCAAAGCTCCTTTTGTTTTCCATACGTCCCCCAAGAAATCTAAAGCTGCACTTGTAACTGTGTAGTTTATTCCATGCGCATTTCTTCTCTTGATGGTTTTTCAATCTTATAAGTATTTGTCATTCTCTTGTTTTATATATGATTTAGTATCATAAGCCACATCAAATCTTTTCTTAAAACAGGGAAGGTATACATCATTAGCAAAGATTATTATTAAATCATACAATGTACACTATTTGGATAAATAGCATAAAAAAAAGAGGATGAAGCGGTGGGGATAGGGCACATGAAAAGCTTATTACATGACCAATTTTTCATTCAGAAAACAAGCTAGAATAACTTCCATATGTCTATAAAAGTATATGTGTATGTGTGTGTGTATTTGTATATATGCCCATGTCCTAGGTGTATGTGTACAGGTTGGTATTCAAAACCTACAAGTGTGCACAGGTGATATTAAAAGAGATTTTAAAAATATGGTCATCTAAATTCACATATAATTCAAATTTAAAAAATAAATTCCCTCCTATTCTCTAATAAAACTCCTTTAAATGATATGTTCTAGTGTAAAGAATGAATCAAATATTATCTATATTGTTGGTTGATTTTTAGAAATTGCTGGTGTGACCATTCATGTGACTGGTTCCATGCCATGTTCTGAGCTATGATTTGATACCTTGAACTGCCTCAAACTCTCCAACTACTTCTCCAGTCAATTGATGGACATTGGGGTCCCATAGCCTGTGACTTTGCTACAGGCACAGAGCAGCTAAGCCTGCTGCCCACTGTCACAGCCAAGCAGCATCAGGATGCCAGTGCTTCCCCAAAGGGTGCACCCAGTTACCGTCACCTCCACCCTTGCCCATGACATGCAGGTCAGCTTCAGAAGTCAGAAAAGGGAAGGTGGGTCTCTCTGTTTCTAGAATGCTCGCGGCTGAACTCCCAGATGGAATCAAAGATATGGGCTCTGCTACCTAGATATTTTTTAGAATCACTACTGATAGGACCCAAAACTATCTCCATCCTCGTTTAAACTGACGGAGGCCACTGCCGCCAGGTGGCACCAACCACAGCAGCTGGGATGTGAATAGATTTGGATCTTGCAGGTCTGGTTGTTAAAACTTGCCTGTCATTTGACTGACTTATTTCACTGAACATCATGCTCTCCAGGTCCATCCATGCTGTTGCAAAAGGTAAGATTTCCTTCCTTTTTTATGATTGAATAGTATTCCATTGTGTAAATGTACCATAGCTTTTTTTATCCACTTATCTACTGATGGGCACTTAGGCTGCTTCCAGATCTTGGCTATTGTAAGTAATACTACAATGAACATAGGGATGCATATATTCTTTCAAATTAGTACTTTGAGTTTTTTTAAATATATTCCCAGAAGTGGAAATACTGGATCATAAGGCAGTTCCATTTTTAGTTTTTTGAGGAAGTTCCCTACTGCTTTCCACAGTGGCTGCACCAGTCTGCATTCCCACCAACAGTGCAGTAGGGTTCCCCTTTCTCCACGTCCTCGTCAGCAATTGTTGTTTGCTGATTTATTGATGATGGCCATTCTGACCGGTGTGAGGTGGTATCTCATTGAGGTACCATATGATTTCACTTATATGCGGAATCCAACAAACAAAAGAAATTAACAGAAAATATAAATAGACTCATAGACACAGAGAACAGACTGACAGCTGTTAGAGGGAAGCGGGGTTGGAGAGCTGGGTAAAAACGGTGGAGGGACTAAGCAAAAAACTCATAGACACAGATGGCAATATGGTGGTTACCAGAGGGGAATGGTAGGGGGGTAAGTAGAAGAGGGTATAGGAGGGATAGATGATGATGGAAAAAGACTTTATTTGAGTGGCAAACACACAATGCAATATACGAATGATGTGTTATAGAATTATGCACCTGAAACCCATATAATTTTATTAATGCCCCCCCATAAATTGAATAAAAATTAAAATAAAAAACAAACAACTGGCCTGTCATTTAATTAACCTGGCAATAATGGACTTATACTTACATGGTTGAGGTTTTTGGGTTTCATTTTATAATGGGTGGGGTGTTTAATTTTAGATTGTTATAAGGCTGTACCTTAATGTTTTCCTTCCCATCTATATTTTATTTGGAAATACTTGAAATATAAAGAAAAGTTATCAGAATAGTACAATATATAATGAACACCCATATACCTTTCACTAAGATTCACCAATTCTTAACATTTGGCCACATTTCCCCTATCTCTCTAGCTCTTCCCGTGTATTGTATACATTTTCCCCTGAATCATTTTAAAATTAGTTGCATCATCCTGACTCTTCGTTCCTAAGCACTTCAACATTTGTCTCCTAAGAGCAAGGCCATTCATCTGCATAACCATAGTGACACTCAGAAAGTGTAACTTCAGTATGATATCATTACCTAATAGATAGATCTTAGTATTGCATTCCTTAAGTTGTCCTGATAATGCCATTTACAATTCTTTTTAATAAATCCAGGATTGAATCAAAGATCACACACTGCATTTATTTGTCATGACTCTTGAGTCTCTTTCATCTGGAGTGTTTTTCAGTCTTTTTTTTTTTTTTTAATTGTTTGTGAAATTGACATTTTTTAGAGGGTCCAGGCCAGTTTTTTACATTGGTCTGATTCTTTTTCATGATTAGATTTGTGTTAAACATTTTGGCAAGAACACCAGAAGGTGATGTTTCATTCTCTTAAAAACAGCTTTAAAAAGATTCTGGCAACTCTATTTTAACAATGTACTTTTGTTGAGAAAGATATTGCTAATTACTTGCCCTTAGTGTATAATACACACATACACAGACCTTACTGGTGCATCCCATTTGTCATTCTGATCCCACTTTTATGAGTATATAACAGATAATGGAGAGCATGTAAAACAAAAGAAATTAGCCCCATGAAAACTGGTAGACTCAAGTTCACAAGGATTACATCTAAGTTAGTCCCAACTAGTTCTCTTAAATTCTGTCTCTGATGGACTCCTGTGTCATTGGTCCAGCAATCATCCTTTCAAAGAGCCACCATATGGCCTTGGTCAGCTGTCAGTCATAGGATTTAACCTCTCCACCTCCTCTGGTGACTGGTTAAAGGATAAAAGGAATGAATGTGAATCTTCCCTGAGAGGGTACACACGGATTCTGAAAGAGAAGGCCCCCTCTTCCTCTGGGATCAGAAGATAAATGATAATGCTGGGTGCAGCCATTCGCAGTCATCTTCCTGCTTTCATGGGGGAAACTCTTCAGGAGAAGAGTATAATTCATATACAAAGTGAAGCAGGGCAAGCTGAGATGAAAACGTTGGTGAAGAGAGATATGGTTAGCCCATGTAACTGTTTTTAGTCCATGGATCTAGCCATGCCTGAAGTTAGTTAGATCATCTGTAAATCACACCTTCCTCCCTTTAAGCAAGTTGGAATTAAGTTTCTGTCTCTTGCAACTGAGTTTTGACTAATACAGTCAGAATTTAAAAACTTGGTCAGAATCTCTTGGGGATCTTTTTCTTTGCCATTGTGGAAGCCGTGGCAAGTCACCAAAGAGCCCCGGGTGATGGTAGGGAAAATACCCACTTCAAGGGTACCTGCTTTGCAGATTAAGGAGGGAACTAGGTACATACTTCACAGTGCTTGCCTCTTATTAGAGAAGCCATGAGCACTAGAGATGTATATACAGAAGTCTAGGACATCTGCCGGCTTCTGCCATTTGCTCTGCGCCCTTGAGGTTTCCTTCTCTCTGCCCAGACTAAATGAGACTTTGCTGAGAACAGTGCTTGGTCAGGAAGTATTCATTGCTCACTGTCAACATCTTGGTTATATCCTCGCCATTTGTCCTATAAGCACAGCAACATGAACAGAGTGTTGAATATGTCTTGAGGGTATTCAGTTTGTCTAGTTATTATTTTTCCAGGTGAGAGAGGAGCCATGGGTGAGGCTAAGCAGAACTTAACTGCATTGACATTTTTGGCAGCAGGCATTCCTGGATCCCTTGAAGTCCCTACATAAGCTCAAGTTGAAGTTCAAGGGGCAGAGGTGGTGGTGGGGGTTGGAAGAAAGACAGGTTGGGTGGGTAGGTTTTTGTTACCATTTGTATTTGTTTTGGCCTCATTTGCCCTCTTTCTGCAATGGTTTCCAGAAGAAAAATTGTTCTTTCAGAACCCACAACATTCTCATATTTGTTCCTGTCGAAGGGGCAAATAGTCTTTCAGAAAAGCAAAAATCCAAGAAAGGTTATGTAAGCAACTCCACAACTCAGGCATGGAACAGGGGTTCCAGAATTGCAAAGACTCTCACAATTGCTGTTCTTTTAAGAAGGGGCCGCCCCAGGTGGGAGCAAATGAATGTCCTGACCTCAGGCCTGGAAGGTCAGTGGAGGTGCCGCAGAGCTGCGGGCTGGGGCAGGCTATCCCACTGCAAGAGTCTGTGGCTGGACTGGACTTTCTCCCCAG
Source organism: Furipterus horrens (assembly GCF_987537825.1). Taxonomy (NCBI): domain Eukaryota; kingdom Metazoa; phylum Chordata; class Mammalia; order Chiroptera; family Furipteridae; genus Furipterus; species Furipterus horrens. Next base: position 16,542,158 of record NW_028327174.1, on the reverse strand, counting down.
CCTGTGGAGTGTCTGCAGCAGGGAGTGGGGGTGCAGGAGTAACATCTTGTGCCGGAACAATCTGCCTCACATGGGGGGAATCTGCTGGGCTTGCGTTGTGGAAGTCAGTTGACCCGGTTTCCCAACAACTTCCTGTATATTTTGGGGTGGAGTGAGGGGAACAGGTAGATCTGAGCATACACCTCAGTTCCAAGGGGCTGACTACCTGAATTTGTTTGCATAGGGAAAGGACTGGTGGGGCAGGCTGGCAGGAGCCTCTTCAGCGGATGTTAGATCCTCCTGGTAAAGAACTGGAGATCCAGGCACACAGATTTCAATGTCCCAGTGGTCTGAGGCAGGAGTGGTTTCAGTGTAGAGCAGTCACCTCCCAGATGCTCCCGTCAGAGTCGCAGAGGGAAGGTATGAGTGAAAACCTAAGAAACTTATATAACCTTATTAACCAATGCGCCACCCCCCATAAATGTATTTATTTATTTTCATTAAAAAAACTCCACAAGCTGCTCTCACATATCCTGTGAGCATCTGGAACACATGGCCTTGGGCCATGCTTGCAGGAGAGCCCAGAAGACACACAAAGTATTTCCTCCTTCTAGCAGAGCAGCTGTGGGCATCACAGTGAGGCTTGAGGGGTCAATACAGGGAGTATGAAGGATGGTGGTAGCTGTGGTGGCCACAGGAGGGGCCCGGGTACAGCTCTTGTGGGAGCCAAGGACTCAACAGCAAAGGCAGGCAGTGAGGGTGGTGGGGGAGAGTGCCCCCTGGTGGGCTGATGAGGGAGTACTGAACTGGCCCTCCGCGCGTTGAAACCTGTGCAGAGACTTCAAGGATGGGGGCTGAAGTGGTGCTGGTTGGAGGAAACCCAGAACCCTGTGTCGGTGAGCTCATGAGCTCCCCCGCCCAGGCTTTCCAGAAATAATCGGGGGAATCCAGACGTGACAGGAACAGGGGATGAGCCAGATGTAGAGAAATATAATTATTACTGTAAATATAACTCTTTACTCCCAAGAAGTATGGCCTGGGGTGAAGGGGAGAGAGGGGACATGGGTCCCACATGTTATTTCAAGCCTACTCGTTCAGATGATAGACAACTTGTGCCACAAAAGAGGAGAAATGAGACATGATACAGGGGCATTTCGCTTAACTGGCTGAGAAGCAAAAGTTGGAGGAAGCCCAACTTGGTACCCTGGTACTCCAACAGCATCAAGAAGCCACAAAGGGACTCGATGAGACCAACTCCTAGCTTGCCTTTGGTCCACCCCAAGGAACAAAGTCTAGAGTTAGCTTTAGAAATGTCTAGGGATTTGCAAACAAAGATTCTGGGGAGAAAGTTTGAGCTGAAGTATTAAGAGGGATGGTCATATCTAAATCAACACAAGATTTCAACACATTGTCTGCTCAGCTCCCTGACAATAAAGTGAAATAAAGTGGAAGACATAATATTAGCTCCAATAAGGCTCTCAGGAAACACCACTTGCAGAAATAGTGACTCTATTGGATTGTCCGTGTCCAGTCTATAATATTATCCTCTAGTGAGACTAATGTGTATCGTCGTCGTCGGCAGCCGTCCGTCTCGAGAGACGATGGCGTAGCTTCTTGAGAGTCTATCTGCACCGCCGAGAATGACTGTGCAGTCCGATTCGGGAGTGACAATCCCTGCCGCACTTGGTACAGGTGAAGGCAGATGGCCGTTGTTGCTGCTGTTGACGCTGCTTCCGCCTCGATCTTTTCTGGACCGCCTCCTCGTTGCGCGCAGCCTCTGCACGTGATGTACCTTGCCTGACCGCGAGCCTCCAGGCTAGGCGGTCGTCTGCTTGAACTTCCCATGTGTTGAGATTGATGGAGCATTGTGTCATGTCCTTTTTGCAGATGTCTTTGAACCGCAGTTTTGGGCGCCCTGTCATCCTCTTGCCTTCTGCTAGCTCGCCGTAGAGGAGGTCTTTGGGGATACGGCCTGCATCCATTCTTTTGACATGGCCGAGCCACCTGAGGCGTCTCTCGCTAAGAACTGCATGCAAACTGCTCATATTGGCTCGCTTCAGCACCTCGGTGTTGGGGACCTTATCCTGCCAGGCGACATGCAGGACGCGTCGCAGGCACCTCATGTGGAAGCTGTTGAGTTTCCTTTCGTGCCTTGCGTAGGTGGTCCACGTCTCGCTGCCATAGAGGAGAGTGCTGAGTACGCAGGCTTGGTAGATGCGCAGTCTGGTTTTCTCAGTGAGGCTGGAATTGTTCCACGCTCGCTGGTTCAGTCTGGCCATAACTGTGGCTGCCCTGGCGATTCTCTGGTTGACCTCCAAGTCGACTGACAGAGAGCTCGAGATGGTGGACCCGAGGTAAGTGAAGTCGTTGACAACCTCCAGGGTGTATCCGTCGATGGTGATGCATGGGGGAGTCCCCATGCCTTGAGCCATAACATTCGTCTTCGTCAGGCTGATGGCTAGTCCGAACTCCTTGCATGCGTGGGAAAGGCAAGTGACTAGCTGCTGGAGTCCCTCTTCGGAGTGTGATGTCAAAGCTGCGTCGTCGGCGAAGAGCATCTCACGGATGAGCACCTCTTTGACTTTGGTCTTGGCTCGTAGACGGGCCAGGTTGTAGAGCTTGCCATCGGATCTGGTGTGAATGAAGACACCCTCGCTGCAGTCCTTAAAGGCGTATTGGAGGAGCATGGAGAAGAAGATTCCGAACAGCGTAGGTGCGAGGACGCAGCCCTGCTTTACTCCGCTGCTGACTGGGAAGGCCTCAGAGGTTGCGCCGTTGTAGGACACCGTGCTGTGCATGTTGTCGTGAAAGGACATGACCACAGCAAGCAGATGTGGTGGACAGCCAATCTTCCGTAGCAAGCTGAAGAGTCCGCTTCGACTGACCAGATCAAACGCCTTCGTGAGGTCAATAAAGGCGAGGTAGAGTGGTTTATGCTGCTCGTGACACTTCTCCTGCAGCTGGCGTAGGGAGAAGATCATGTCCACTGTTGATCGGCCAGCTCTGAAGCCACACTGGGACTCTGGGTAGACGCGGGAAGCAAGGGTCTGCAGGCGGGCAAGAGCGACCCGGGCGAATACTTTGCCGACGACGCTGAGGAGAGAGATGCCCCAGTAGTTGTTGCAGTCGCTGCGGTCTCCTTTGTTCTTGTACATGGTGATAATGTTGGCGTCTCTCATATCCTGGGGGATGTAACCCTCCTTCCAGCAGAGACAGAGTAGATGGTGGAGCGGCTGTAGCAGGACTGGTTTCCCGCTCTTTAGGATTTCTGGAGGGATTCCGTCACTTCCTGGTGCTTTCCCGCAAGCGAGGCGGTCGATGGCTTTGCCGAGCTCTGCCGCAGTAGGTGGGGTGTCTAGCTCCTCCATGACTGGTAGGTCTGGGATGGCGTTAAGAGCAGCGTCTGTTACGGTGTTCTTCGTTGCGTAAGACTAATGTGTATATGGAAGTGTAAATCTATAACATGATTGCTGAAGCCATAAAGTCTAGTTTTGTAGTCTGGTTCCTGTGAGATTCAGTGTGGCAAGTACAAGGGACACTTATATAGTAATCATAACCTGGTTTGCTCTACTTTTTTCTAGTTTGTGTGACCTTAAGGAAATGGATTTGCACCTCTCAAGATTCAGTTGCCATACTGGTAACATGTGGTTAATAACATTGGCCAAGGTCCTGTCATTGTGCCCAAGATAGAAACATCTCTAAGTTTCAGCATGGGTGATTATTACAGTGTAATATTTATTGTCAACCAATTTTCACGAAGTCTGTATAAACAAAAATAACTCTAATAAACCCACATTCTGAATGAAGCTGACCACAGAAACAACGAGGACAGGTGATGGCATCTAGAGCCTCAGGTAAGGCCAGCACTGTTTGCTCCTCATTTTTTTATTGGCTACAACTTTGGGGGATGCTGAATATACAGATCAGCAACTCCAATCTGAATTTCAGAAATTATAGTTTAAAAATAATTTTAACCTTGATCTACCTATCGAGGTGAGATGGTTCAATACCTTAGAGAAATAAAACTCACATACTTGAATTTAACATTGAGCCTAAAGGGATGTGATTATTGCTGCATCCAGCATCCAGGGAAACCAAAATCTGAGGAGGAAGTGAAGGTTAAATTCTAGTTTGCCTTGTTTAATTTGAGTTTCTACCCTCTATTGCCTTTTAAGTAACTCTCCATGACTATCCCTTGTGTCTCAGGCAGTGCAAAATCTGGATCTGCCCCTGAGTAGGATATGCAAGGCACCACAGGGACACAGGGACAGGATGCCCTGTCAGGCCATGAAGGTTTCCAGGAGGAGGTGAAACATAAAATGAGGTGTAAAGGGTAAAAAGGAGGTTTGCTCCACATGTAGGGAGAGCAGAGCAACATTTCAGGCAAAGGAAACAGTCTGTGTGAGTGAGTGGATGAATGGATGGAGGGATGGATAAGCTTTGCCGAGAAATAAAGGTATCTCCTAAATATGGCTAGAGCCTATGCTAGTTCGTGGCTAATACTGACTCTTCTCCCCCTGAATGTATCATGGTGTGTAAGGACATGCATTATATCATTGGTGAGACCCCCCCATGGGAATCCTGGCTGTGCCAGTTACTTTACTGTGTGCCCTAGAACTAGGCATTCCTTGCAATTTCTTAGGCCTCCAGTGTCTCAGTTAAAAAATGGGGACATTAATATCCACCTCAAAGAGTTGTTCTAAGAATTAGATGAAAGTTTGTAAAGCTGTTAGCACAGTACTTGACATGTAGGAAGAACCAAATAAATGACAGCTTAAACCATCATCCTCACATCATCATCACTGTCCTCATCATCAACAGGTGGTTTCCATCCAAGAAAAAAGAGTGACTCACCGTCACAACCACTTGAACAACTTCGCAAACACCAAGGTGAACTAGGCCATCTCAAAAAGCAGAGATCGACAGAAGAAATGCACAGGGATGTCACCTGAAGGTCATTATTGGTCCAAACACACAACCCAGCCTGAGAGACCAGAGACTGGTTCGGGATGTCAGCCACTGAACTGGCGCAGGAAACGAGACACGATGCGCAGCACAGCCAATGCTGAGCACAGGGGAGCAGAAGGGTTCACCTGAAAAGGAGTTTTCAGGATCATTGTCCTTTGTGAGAACTGACACCGTGGACTGTAATTTCCCCCTGCAGAGAGGGTTACTGGTGTGCTGGAAGAAGCCCAGTTAGAATACTCTCGTCTGAACATACTCGCTCTGTAACCATATTTAATGTCTTGTTTTTCACCTTTAAAATAGAGACGTTCTTCCTAACTCCCAAGGTTGTTGTGGGTATCAGACCAATGACTGAAAGCAACAGACAGAGTTGCTGTAAGTAGTGGCAATGCCACTATCCAAAGGCACCAATTCTTAGACAACTTGCTTTTCTCAGGGAGCAGAATGCCACCTGCCTGTAATTAATATTTCAGGGATGCTGAATTATTTACTTATTATACACTTGGGTTTACAAGGAAGGAAATTGGTTCCTTTAAAACAGTATCATTGATTGGCTTAAATAGCTGGAACAGCACTCTCTCGTCCTTATTTACAGACCCTGGATTGAGTTCAAGTGCACAATGGCACAATATAGATGTACCTTCTGACCTGCAGACAAATACGAGTCAAAAGATCAATGAAATAATCTTAACTCATGAGCGCCAGGGAAAATATTCCAGCGAAAACACTGGTCTTGGTTCTGAAATGTGATGCTGGAACCGAACATGTTCATGTACTCGCAGACAGCAGGTAGCAGCGTCTTTCCCAGCTTGTGCCCCAGCCCTGGGGGTCATGCGACTGGCAGAAGGCAAACCGAACCCAAGGACGGGAAAAGAGGAGAAACAAATATTTATCAAGCACCTCTTCTAGCCAGGCACCCTACCTGGCTGCTTCACACAAGTAGCTCACCTGGTGTCTTTTCATCCATGGAAAGTTCCTTGTTCCTTGTCTTCAGGTAATACACTGGTCAGTGGCAGGTGTCACTAAAACTGGGATCTGACTCAAAGACCAGTGTTCTTTGTTCCTCCGCAGCCTGACCATTCGTTTAGTCAGTCAGCACCCATCACTGATCTGCTTCTATGACCCAGGCACCTGGTGTGCAAGGACACCTCAGGTACATTCTCTGCCCCAAAGGAGCTCACAGTCTGAGGAGTGAGACAGACAAGTAAACCTATGATTTCTACCTGAGGTGGCCAGGATGGGATCAAAGGGAGATTTACTGTAATTCTTCAGCTTCAGGATTCCTCACTGGTATATGTCCTTTCTAGATAAATGTCTGCTTTTATACCTCAGTCTGTATTTTTAATTTTGGATTCTTTTTCTTAAAGAGTGGCCCTCAGATTGTATAAACTTCAGGACCCAGCAAGCCTGGATTCAGCCCTCAGCAGGACTCATGGACTGTGGATGTGCAGATGAATCATCTGTATCAGCCAGGAAGCCTTCCTGTAAGTGACACTTGAAACGAGACTCAAGCAAGAGAAGGATTTTAGCCTCACAAAGAAGTGGAGGGTGAGGGATGGAGTGGGCTGAGCGAACAGGACGTGTGAAGGCTGAGGTAGAGGAGCATCGAAATATCTCAACTTATTTGGGAAGCTCCATGATGCTGTGGAGCTGGATGGTTGTCCAAAGACATGTGTTGGCCGTGGGGGCAGCCACAAGGAGATGGGCCGCTGGTGAGGGAGGGGCAGGAGGGGTGCTAGAGCCAGAGTAGGAAGACACCTTTGCCCTGAGCTCTACAGAACTTTAACTTTTATCTTTCATGCTAGAAGGACTAGTTGGAGTATTTTTAGGATCCATTTTTTGGGATTATATTTTAGAAGGATCCCCCTGGCTGCAGGGAGGAGGATAACCTGGAATCAGGGTGACCCACTGTCTGGTTTACCCAGGACTGTCCTGTTTTTAGCACTGAAAGTTCTGTGTCCTAGAAAACTCCCCAGGCCCATGGGAACCAGGAGAAGTGGTCACCCTACCTGTAGGGAGGGGGACCCAAAGCCAAGAGAGCCACCTCAGAGTTTGTCTCAGTCATCTCCCCTGAACCTCAGACTCTATGACCCAGCTTTCTGCTTGACAGCTCTACTTTGATGTTGAATCATCATCTTAGAATCAACGTATTTAAAACATCGGGGCCTTTGCACTTGCTATTCCCTCTGTTCTAAATGCTGTTCCCCAGGACAGCCTCCTGGTTTAACTCCTTCACCTCCTTCAGCTCTTTACTCCAGTCTTACCTTCTCAGCAAGGTTTTCCCTGCATCCCCTCCTCCTGACGTTCCTTATCCCTGTCCTTACTTTGGTTTCGTTCTTAGTGCTTACCACCATCCAACATACTTAATATTTATATTTTTTATGTTCAGTTTTCCCCACTTAGAAAGAAACTTCACGAGAGCAGGGATTCCGGTTTGTTTCTTTCACTGGGTCTCGGACAGCATCTGGCATGTATAGCATATTACCCATTGTTTTACTGAGTGAATTGAGTCATCCTTGATTCCTCTTTATTTTCTCAGACCCTACATCTGATTCATCCGCAAATTCTGTTGGTTCTCTGTAAAAGACGTATTCAAAATATGGCCAGTTCCTACCACCTCCACCAGCAGCACCTGCTCTAAGCCCCACCACTGCTCACGGGATTGTCACAACAGCATCTCTACCTGGGCTTTCTGTTTCTTCTCTTGCCTCTGGACAGTCTGTTCTCAAACAGCACCCAGGGAATCCTGTTAAAATATCACTCAGATCATGTCACTCTTCTGCTCACCATTCTCCACTGACTTTCTGTCTCACGCACAGTAATAGCCCAGGTTCTTAGAAGTCCTATTCTGATCCCCCCCCCCTTCACTTCCCTTCTCTCCCCTCTCCTCCCCTTCCTTCTCTCCTTTCCCCTATGTGCTCTTTTCAGCCTCTGTGATAGCATCTTCAGCTGCTTCCAGGCTCTCATGTGCTCCTTCCATCGCAGCCACACAGGCTTCCTTTGTGTGCTTGAAGCAAGTGAGGCTCCTTCCTGCCTCAGGGCCTTTGGACTTGCCATTTCCCTCTGCCCATAACACCCGTCTGTGGGCAATTACATGACTGTCCTGCTCCCTTCAGGTCTCAGCTCCAGTGTCCTCACCAGAGAGCCTTCTCTCCTGCACCCAAAGGAAAGAACAAACCCACCTTCATACAAATGAAGGTCCTTTTTTTCTCCCTAGTGCTTGATACCTCCTGAGTCACATGTGGTGAGTTTTCTATTGTTTCTCTTCTACCCACCCCACCCATGCCCACAACACACACTTGAGTGTAAACTCCATCAGAGCAGGGACTTTGTTGGTGATGTACTGAAGCGCCTGGAACAGAATGCCTGGAACAGTATCTGGCTCAATATTGGTGTGCAATAAATATTTGTGGAATGAATCAACATTGAATGAAGCACCCACCATCTGTGCAAGAAATGATGAGAACTAGGAAGGGAGCAGAAATAAGGCCAAATAAGGAGGTGCAAGCTTCAGGGCTTGTGGAAAAGAAAAAAAAAATCGGAGCCCAGGTGAATTATGAATAAATTAATTAAAATAATTTAAAATTAATAAAAAAGCTTCATTTTACCTTTTTAAAAATAGAGCTAATGGTTCTATTTTATGAACCAAATTCCTTTCCCTCTTAGAAAAGGCAGAAACTTGCATGCTTGTCATATTGAAAGACCTAATTACCCTCATCACTGGTAAAGGCGGGTAGAAGCATAATTTCGGAAAAAGAGATCCTTTCACCTCTCTCCTCTTCGGTGCTGCGGTATTCGGAAATTATTCTCCTTTGTGGGGTGGAGGGTTTTGCTGCTCAAACCTTCTTCCTGACCTCAAGAAGCAAGTCTCTTGAAAGTTCTTTGTGGGAAACCTGTGGGCTGCTGGAATGTGCTGAAGGACATTGCTTCTTTTGCAACATTGGTTTTGTATTTGTAATTCATAAAAGTTATTTTTTTGTATTCACCACCTCCCACTCCTCATTCACCTCAAGCTTTCCCTGTGCTTTCCCCTTTGCCTCTTTCCCCTGCTCACATGGACCACATATATGCACCTAATGCCCCGCACGCCCGTCATCTCCTGATCCTCGCAGCTGCCCCGTGATGTGCCATTATTATTCCCATTGTACACATGGGGGAGCAGATGTTTACAGACTAAGTGGTGCAGTGGGATCTGTCAGCGCCCCCTCCCATGGCCCTCAGGGCCTCCCTGCCCCAGTGGGCCCTGGCTGACTTCCCACTGCCAGGGTCTGCATCCGTCCATCTTAGGGCTGTCCCTGGCCACTGGAAATAGCCAGAAGGGATGGGGAATTATGCCTATTCCTATCCCAACACCCCCTGGCAGAAGTCCTTAACTAGTGATTAATGGAGTTTAACCAGCTTGCTAGTTCCTTGGATGGGAGAGAACTGAGGTGGATTTTCTATGCTGGCTCCCAGAGGCTCCCAGAGGCTCCCAGTAGGATTTGCTCCAGCGGCCCACAGGTATCTGGCTTGAAAATGTACTTTTTATTGGCTGCCTCCACTTCCCTGTCTCACTTTCCCTACTGATGTTCCTTGACATTACTTCCCATAGAAATACTTGTTCTGGAACCCTCATCTGAGGGTCTGCTTGTGGGGGAACCAGACAAATCCTTGCCTAAGACTGTGTAGCCTCCAGGGGGCAGAGCTGAGCTGCAGACTCAAACTGTGTGATTCCAAAGCCTGTGCGCTTACTCATAATGTTCTAATCTCCTCCTTGTCTTTATTAATAATTTTTTCTTTATTCTATTCGATGTAATGGTGATATCTTTTTCTTCTAATGTGTCAAAGCAAAGCAAACCATGGGTTTGCTTAAATAAAAAACTATCCCGATAAACCAATTGAATAATGCTAGAAATTTCTTCATATTGAAATTTTAGTTTATAATGACACATTTATTCTAGTTATGAAAGGACAGATTCCCACAAGTCCTCCACCTAGCATTAATGGGGACATCCTAGGATGTCAGTGATGGTAGGAAGAAGAGCCAGACAAATTGGTAATAAGTTAGGGTTCCTTTGTAAAGTTAAAAATAAATTCACTGGAAGGTCTTGGTTAGATTATGGGATTGAGGGAAAATCTGGACAGTCAAGTCCCAGAAAAGACAGAAACCAGGGTGGCTTTGGGGAAACAGGGATGAGAAGCTAGTGGACAGTCTTTCCAGCGGAACATACTTGAGTTCATTAAGCTTCAATCCTCCTCCATCTTGGTGACGCATCTAATTCCACGCACAGACAGTGTGACTAGCTGAGCTGAAAGATGGGGTGCAGGAGCACTTTGATTGATGCAAGTAATGGGGGAGATGCTGTCCCCTCACAAAATTACCTTGCTGATTCTAGAAGAGAAGGAGTGGGATTCTTGGTAGTCAAAATAACAAATGTTCTCAGAAAGAGAAAGGGAGATGTCTGCTGAGTAAAGAGAGGCTGGAGAAGGGGAAATGACAGCACATGGAGACAAATGGACAGATAAGGGATCTCTCTATAAAGAGAATCAATGGGGGACACGGCAGCAGCCTCCGGGGGCCGTGCAGTGTGTCCGTTCCCTTCGGATGCGGTCTCTGACTTGCCTCCCTTTCGTTCGTTCTGCTGCAGACGCACTGGCTTTCTGGTGTTCCTCCATCATTCCAGAAAAGTTCCTGCCTCAGTGCACTTGTACTCGCTGTTCGCTTTCCCAGAACACCCTTCCCTGGACTATCAGCATGGCTGCTCCCCTCAAGTTTGTGTTCAAATTCCACCTTCCAAGAGATGCCTTCCCTGATTACCCAGTCCTCCCACTTCCTGCCTCCTTTCTTGGCCTTACTTACGCCCATTTATAACGGATGTTACCACCATCTAACATGTATTTATTTGCTTAATATCTGTCTCCTTTCATGGTCATAGGAACCCCATGAGGGCAGAGATCCTGTAACCCAAGTTTCTACAACTGTTCCTGACATGTAGAAGGTGCTTGATAAATATTCACCGAATGAACAATGAATGGTTTCTTCCTTCTCCCTCCCAGTAAGGCTATCCACTGTCAATATCAGGCCTCAAGACAACTCATAGAGACAAGCTCACTGCTGAGGTCCTAGTGCAGGCAAGAGGGGACCAGAGGACAGCCAGTGGAGGCCTCTGTGGGAAATACCCGCACAGGGTTCTCTCCAGTCAGGATGGGGAAACCAGAAGCAGATGGGATTCTGACTTGGGATGGAATTCTAGTTTCTGTATGGCTTTGGATATCACTGTGATCACGGCTTTCCAGAGAGAGAAGAAGAACACTCGGTGAACCATGATGTTGGACATGAAGTCCAACCTGACTATGGCCTATGAGGGATATTCATGGAGCTACCTAGGAAGGGTCATGGCTTCCCTGTGCCTCTCTGGTGGGCTATCCACCTTCAGAGAGATCACAAGTAGCAGGTGACTTTTCTGGCCAGAAAGGCTTTTTCTTTAATTAAATTTATTGGGGTGACATTGGTTAATAAAATTACATAGGTTTTGAGTGGACCATTCTGTTGTATCGTACATCATCTGTATATTGCATTATGTGTTCAGCACCCTAAGTCAAATCTTCTGTCACCATATATCTGACCCCCTTTACCCTTTACTATCTCCTCCCCACCCCACTTTCTGGCAACCACCATACCGTTGTCTGTGTCTATTTTGTTTGTTCATTTGTGGCTTTGAGTTTTATATCCCACCCATGAGTTAAATCATATGGTTTTATGAAAGCGAAAATAAATAAATGGGACTACATCAAACTAAGAAGCTTCTGCACAGCAAAGGAAGCCATCAACAAAACAAAAGGTCAACAGACCAAACAAGAGAAGGTATTTGCCAACAACACCTCTGATAAGGGGTTAATGGTCAAAAAATATAAAAAAAAAACTCATACAACTTAACAACAACAAAAAAACCAATCCAGTTAAAAATGGGCAGAGGATCTAACAGACAATTCTCCTAGGAAGACAAGCAAATGGCCAACAGGTATTTGAAAAGATGCTCAATTTTTTTTTTTAATGCAAATCAAAACCATAATGAGATACCATCTCATACCTGTTAGAATGACGGTTATGAACAAAACAAGTAATAACCAGTGGTGGAGAGGTTATGGGGAAAAAGGAAGAAAGAATCCTCATTCACTGCTGGTAGGAATGTAAACTGGTACAGCCACCGCGGAAAACAGCATGGGGGGTCCCCAAAACAACTTTCCAATGCTCCTGCTGAAGAAACTCTGAGAACGCCGTCACTGGAGCTGAGAAGGGCAGTTATGCAGAGAAGCAGGACCGGAGCGCTTGGGTTCACAAGAGAGAGAAAGCTTTAAGTCACAAAACCACAGGCAGCAACTTGTAGGGTCTGTCGGAGGGAGGCAGTGCTTCCTTTGGTACAAATGGATAAAGACCCAGAACTTAGTGTAGGCGTAACTGGAGCGCGGGCTGGCGGAAAGACAAAGACTCTTTATTAAAATGTCTGTGGTGACAAGGGCAATGCAGGGCGCACAGATGAGGACTTGGGCAAAACCTGCCCCGAGAAAGTTCTCTTACTTAACCACATCCTGGAACCCACAGCACCTCCTCCGTGGTGTGGTCCGTGAGTGTGTGCCACAGCTATAAATGACACATAGTTCTCCTAACAGAGCGGGCTCGGTCGCACTCAATACATCATTTTGTGAGCCGCGCAAATTCCTGAGCTTTAGAAGCTGTTCGTCTTTGTTGAACGCAGATTCCTGACCTAGAGGACCCTGAGTGAGGATGAGAGTCAAGGTTCTACCAGTGAGAACAAGGCCATCAGCCCCTCTCAGGATGCTGGCCCAGCCAAGGCCTATTCCTGTCTGCGTTACATAAGCGGGACACTGGCCATTTTCCTTCACGTCTCTCTGCACCTAAGAAATTCTGTTGCAAGGTCTTAATGTTTCTGATCCAGCTCACATATTTTTTTACACCCAAGGTTAGATCACAAAACCCACACTCCCCTGTGCAGGTTCTCTTTTTCTGCTTGTAGTCCAATGCTTCTCCGGCTGCTGTAGACATCTGCATGTAGGGATCGGAGAGGGCGGGGGTTGCCCTGTGCTTCCCACGTGCCGCTACGTACAAGGCAGTGACGCTTGCCTATTGGTTCAGAAGCAAGCCTCAGGGGATCCATGAGCTCCTCGTTTGCGCGGATTGTATCACTGTGTCCGTTTTTCTGAGTAGTGGGTCTGTCAGGTTCTAAAAGGATTCTACGACCCCTCCAAAATGGAGATCTGCAGAAATTTCCCTATCTTTTGGAAATTTTGAGCATTGGACTTCAATGTATGTTGTCTCTTTATCTCCCCTTCCCATTGCTGCTTCCTCCAACTTGGAAACGTGGTCATCTTTTCTTCTGTCTTCTCTCTACAACATCTCTTATCAGTATCATTATTATCATTATTATTTTAAATTTAGGACTTGTCAGAGAAAACTCCTGAAAAATAGGTAAACAGATAAATAGAGAGTATTAAAACTGCTGAAACCAGTATTTCTAATCTGGGTCATAAGGCATGGAGCATAAAAATGTTAGTGTTAACGAGATGCCACTAAGATGAATTTTATTAAAAATATGTAAAACCAGGGAATCCAAACATTAATATGTAAATAAGAGGGAGTAATTTTCACCAAAAAGAGGGTAAAAGGTGCTTAGGAACAAAGCAGAAAACAACTAGGAATCAAGGAAGCCCCTCTTATCCCTCGCTACTTCTAGTACGTGCTGGGCCCAGCAGTGTGGACATCAGCTGGAAGCTTGTCCAAAAGGTAGTGTCTGGCCCCACCCAGGCCTGGGGAGCCAGAATCTGCATTTTAACAAGTTGACCCCTAGGGGATTGGTATGAAGTTCAAGTTTGAGAAGCCCTGCTATCATCCATCTCCCCAAGCAAATGCCAGGCCACACCTAAAACCTCACACTCTGAAAATCAGAGCTAACTTCTGCAAGTAGGGACCACATGCTGGGTGGCTTTCATGCTAACAGTGGCCTGGACCACCTCATTCATCCCACCACCCTTTGAGGTGAGTGCTCTCATTAACCTCATTTTATAATTGAGGAAAGTGAAGCTTACAGAGTTGAGTAACTTGCATAGGTCCGCTGCCCAGGGTCTGTCTGTCTCCAAAGCCCAGGCATTTAACTCTGCCTCAGTTAGAGCTTTTTCTGCATCCGAGAGGATCCTCCCCACACCCCCTTTTTTTCTAACCTTAGGCTATGAAACTGTGGATCACACATTCCAATCTGCAATACAAAGAAGAACCAGGAATCTTGTCAGGTTCCTAACAGGTAGGATTTTTCCTTGCCAACTTTTTCTTTTGAAATATTTCAGACTACAGAAAAGTTTTCAGAATCATACAATGAAAACCCACATGTCCTTTGTCTAAGTTCACCAGTAGTCAGCATTCTGCCACATTTGCACTTCCTCTATACAGATAGATAGATCTGTTCTAAATATAAAAATATGAAAATAAGTTGCAGACATTATGGCCTCTCACTCTTAAATTCTTCAGCATGCATGTCTAAGAAAAAGGACTTTATTCTGCATTAACAATACTATTATCACATGTAAGAAATGCACAATTCTCTAATATACTCTAATACACCGTCTATTTAAATTTAAACCAGTTTTTCCCTAAGAGTGTTTTTTGTCCCTGTTTTCATTTTTTGATGCAAGAGTCAATTGAAGTTTATGCATCACATTCCCTTATTATGCCTCTTCGGTTTGTTTAAGTCAGAACAGAACCTCTGGTTTCCCTGCTCTCTCCCATGACATTGACATTTCAAGACTCTGAGCCATTGTCTTGTAGACTGTACCACATTCTGGATTTGTTGTTTCCTCGTGACTAGACTCTGCTGAAACATCTCTGGCTGGAATGTGCTGTAGGTGATGCCCTATCACGTTGCATCAGGAGTTACATAATGTCAGGTCGTCCCACTCTGGTATGAAGTTTGATCAGTTGGTCACTGTGATGACCATAGCTCTCTTTAGTGTTAAGATTACTTTTCCTTTGTATTTAATAACCTGTGATTATTTGAGGTTTTGTGAATATCCTGCTTCCCCAAAATCTTTCATCCTATGTTTTCGGCATCTACTGATGATACTTGCCTTAGTCAATGAATATATCGAAGGTGGAAAATTGTAGGCTTTTTATTCTATTATTTCTTTCACTTTTTCTTTATTTGCTGGCAGTCTTCCTAAAGAAGAGATTTCCCCCTCCTTCTTTTTTGAGTATTAAAGTGGATTCATAATTTTAAAAAATATTTTATTTATTTATTTTTAGAGAGAGGGGAATGGAGGGAGAAAGAGAGGGAGAGAAACATTGATGTGCAAGAGAAACATCAATCAGTTGCCTCTCACATGTGCCCTGACCGGGACTGAACCTGCAACCCAGCATATGCTGTGACTGGGACGCGAACTGGCCACCCTTCACTTTGCAGGAGGATACCCAACCAACTGAGCCACACTGGTCAGGGCTGGACTCACACTTTTTAAAAATTCGGTGTTTTTCGGTCTTTTTGCCATAGCCCCATTAACCTTTGAGCATGTCCTTGCTATCTGGCACAGATGTTTCAATGTCACCTTCTGCTCTTCCTGCCCCTGACGTGGAACCAGCCATGCCCATGGGAAGTCCTGGTTTCTTTGAGTGAGAAATGCTGTTTAGGAAAAAAGAACCGAGTGTGAGGTATGCTGGTTACTTCTGGAGTATCGTTGCTTCCAGTCCTTTTTCTATACAGAGCTAGAGAAAAAATTCAGTGATGAATTCATAATGACTCCTCAATTTAATTTTTTTAAAAACCCAAAACCTTAATTTTCCCGTTCTATATGAATATTTTCCTTATCCCACAGTGAATGCCTTGATTTTTAACATTAATATGTTTAGTGTTCATGCTGTTGTACAGTAATCACAAAATAGCTTCAGAAACAAAACAACCAGTAACACTGCCATCAATAAACCTATTAAGTAAAGGTCAAGACGTCTTTGCAATCTTGTGATCCTAAGATATAATCTATTAATAATATACAGTCTTTATCCTTCTGTGTGGTCATATTATCTATCTAGTATATAGTAAGATTCACTTCTTTCTGTATTCAATATTAAGGTTTTCTTTTATATTTCATTTTATTTAATTTTAAGTTTTTAATATATAAACTATTTACATTGCTTAAAAGTTAAAACTATTAAAAAAAATTCTAATCAGAGAAGTCCTACTTGTGTATCTATTTCTTACACCCTGCCTACCTACTCCCTATAGGCAGCTATATTCATTAGTTTTTTATTTAGCCTTTTTGACTTCCTTTTTACAAAAATAGGGATATAGACACATATATGTCCTTATTTCCTCTTCTTATAGAAAAGAGCATACTCTGAACATTCCTTTGCACTTTGTTTTTTATTACTTGACAGCATATCCTGCAAATTACTTCATGCCAGTTAATAGGGAGCCTTTCTCTTTCTTTTTGATGGCTGTATATTATTCCTTCATTGGCTGTATCATAATTTATCAATACTGCCCTATGAATGGGCATTGGGTTGTTACTAATATATTGTTAGTATAAACAATGTAATGAATAACTAGTACATATTTTTGTATTGTGAAGGTGTATTTTAAGGGTAAATTTCTAGAAGTAGGAATGATAGCTCAAAGGGTTAAGGCATATATAATTTTGCTAGAAAATGCCAAATTCCCCTCCATGTAGGTTGTACCATTTTTCTTTCCCACCAACAACATACAAAAGTGCTTTCTTCCCCACAGTCTTGCCATAGAGGGTACTGTGAAACTCTTGACTGTTTTGTCGATGAGATAGTTGAGAAATGGTTATCTGAGTGTAATTTTAATGTGCATTTCTCTTATTATGAGTGAAATTGAGCATTATTAATATATGCATTTAAAGGCCACTAGTGTGTCTTTTTTCTATGAACTGCCTGGAGCAGGAGACTATCTTTCTCTGTCAAGTAGATTTTTAGTGCATATTCTAAAAATCATCAGATTCTATTTATAACATTGAAGTTTACAAAAGACTTCCACAAGTTACCTCATTTGATCCCCAACGATTTGGAAAACCTCAGGAAGAATAAGGACAGCACTATTGAAATAAAAGAGTTTCAAAGACAGACTTATTAACCCAGAAAATATGGGAGTACCTGCAATTATGTGCATGAATTCCCTTGTCTGATGCTGTTAGAGACCTTGAGCAGAATATTGCATGTAGAAGATGATTAACATGCTGAGAACAGCTTGGAACAGCTTAATAATCATTTAATGAACATTCTAAGAAATCCAAAGTCATCACATACAGCTTATAGTATGCCCCCCTAAAATGTTGGGGTGGACATGCGGGTTGGCAAAGCTGCAACTATACCCACAAAACATTATAGTCCGATGGGTCTGTCCACTTGGCTACTTCTGTGGTTTATTTTGAAATTTTCCTTTTCTTTCTTTTTTTATTCAGCAAGTAAATCAACCTCCCCCAAATATCTGTAATGGTTATTTAAGTCCAGCAATTTTCCTTAAGAGGTTTTCTGTTAAGAACCTCCCGTTTAGCGAGCTAAATCGTGAAATGCAAGAGGGGTTGAATTATTGTAGTTATTGCTTGGCAAACACAGGGTGGTCAACCCTGCCACACTGTGACCCAGAGCAGGATTTCTGAAAAATAAACATCATTCTCCTCAGCTGGAATAAAACTGCTCTGTAAGGAATCGGATGGGCCCTCTGTCAGCATGATCTTTTGAAGTAAAGAGAAAAGGCAGATGCGCTCTGTCCGCAGATGAATGTGGTCAAGCAAGAAAAAAAGAAAGGAAGAAAAGCCTCACCAGTTTCACTATTGATCTGAAAATCACCTTCTTCAAGAAGTAAGGTGAGAGAGAGCACACCCCTCTAGCCCACAAACCACTTTCAGTGATGGGCAGGAAGAAAGAAAGAATATAGTGTCTCTGTTAAGCTTAGACAAGCCTTGGAAATCATGCCAAAAATGCACGCGGGGTTGGAAATGGAGAATAGATGACTCAGGACGTCTCTTGAAGGGTGCAAAACAGCTACGCTCTAGGCCATTCCCCTGACTAAAGCTGGGTCAAAAGTGACTAAACACAACCAGCATGTGGTGGTAATTGGTGACCGTAAGGAATGAAAGACTTGAGGTCTCAAAGTTTCTATAACATAGGTTTGAAAGTTCTAAGGGTAATCCTGAGGATCTATAATAAATAAGAGAGAGAAGACATAAAGTGTAGGCAGATTACACGAGTTTAAGAGTCCGGTGCAGGAGAATTCATATATTTTCAAATCACCTTGATTGAGGTATAATTTATAAACAATAAAGTGAAGATATTTTAAGTGTACAGTTTGAAGAGTGTTAACAAATGTATATACCCATGCCACTGTCAAGATATAGGACAGTTCTATTGTCCCCAAATTTTCCTTTTTTTGAGGTTCCCCGTGGGGGAGCTACTCAAAGGCAGAAAAAGATGACCCAACCCTAGATCAGTTCTTTTCTTCCTCACACACAAAGCTCCAATCCAGGCTGATTATATCCAGGTATGAATATGATTCAATTAATTGGTACATACTAATATTTGAATCAGTAGTAAATATATCCCTCCAAAGGGATATCTGAAACTCAAAATAATGATTTGCTCACCAAATTTCCTTCAATCCACCCCCTCCATAAATTGGCAATTTACAAAATTATAGGGGAGGTACTTCCTGGGTTGGACACCTCTGGTTTTGTCTATAAATGGAATTCACAGAATATGCCAAGAGAGCACTTAAGCCATTTGTGTTGACCTCTTTCATTGTCATGTAAGCAGTGAAACAGTCATCCTCTGTAAATAGTCACTGTCAATGTGCCTGCGAGTCAGCTGGACAGATCATGGCCTTGAGGCACAGTTGCCTCGTTCTCTTTTATGTAGTAGCAGCCGGGAATATTATGAAGTAAAGGAAGTCACTAGTTCATGGTCACAGAAGCTAGGCGATGATAGTGATTCTTCCCTTGGGGAGTTGTTTTTCCGGTGGTGTTCCCAGGAAGTTAGCCTGTTCCTTCTGAAATGGTGGGGATTCCTCAGTTAGATATGGGTAGATAGATGGGTGAATGAGTGGAAAGAAGGAAGGAAGGAAGGAAATAATGGGTAGATGGGTGAATGAGTGGATGGAAGGAAGGAAGGAAATAATTGGCAGATAGATAGATGGGTGAATGAATGAGAGGGTGAAAGGAAGAAAGAAAGGAAAGAAGGGAATAATGGGTAGATGGATAGATTTGTGAATGAGTGGATGGAAGGAAGAAAGGAAGGAAATAATTGGTAGATGGATAGATGGATGAATGAGTAGAAGAATGAAGGAAGGAAGGAAATAATGGGTAAATGGATAGATGGATAGATTAGTGAAAGAGTGGATGGAAGGAAGGAAGGAAGGTAGGAATGAAGGAAGGAAGGAAGGTAGGAATGAAGGAAGGAAGGAAGGGAGGGAAGGAGAGAGGGAAGGAAGGAGGGAAGGTGGATAACCAGCCAGCAGAGGGCTCTTATTGCTATCTGTTAGAACAATCCATGCAGGAGAAGCAATAAACAGTGCAGTAGAAAGAGCTCATGCATTGAATGGGAAGGACTGAAAGAGAAATCAAGGGATAACAGATAACTGTAGTTAGCAGATAAATTAAGAAAAGGGGAAATAAAAGCACACAGAAGAAGCTATTTGCAGCAGAGGACCACACACCACTTTCAACACAACCACGGGGACTAAGCACAAGAGAGTGAGAGCTGGCTTAGCAGCCAGCATTGCTGCACAGTTCATCACAGGGCGATGGGGACGGTCCCAAGGCAGGAGAGCGCGATGCCTTTGCTGGTTCCTTTCCCTCTACACTCCCCTCTCCTGGATGGCATTCCACTGTCCACTGGTCAAATGAAAAAAAGATGTGATCTTCATTTCACCCAGTACACTGTTTTATTTAAAAAAAAAAAAATATTGAGATATAATTCACATAATATAAAACCAGCCCTTGTCATGTGTACAAGTCCATGGTTTTTACTATGGTTACAGATGTGCAAACATCCCCACTATCTAATTCCAGCATATTTTCATCACCCCAATAGCCGTTAGCAGTCACTCCCCATTTCTTCCTGTCTCCAATCTCCTGGCAACCACTATCTACTTATTTTTAAACTTTATTTTTTAAAAGTAGTTTAAGGTTTACAACGAAATTCAGAGGATGATCTCCCATACACCCCCCTGCACCCACCTGGGCAGAGGTTCCCCCGTTATAGGCACCACTCACCAGAATGGTACATTTTTAGCAAGGACCAACCCGAGCCCCCTAGTTCACTTTAAGGCTAACTCCGAGTGGTGTACGTTCTTTGCATTTGCACAAGTCTTTAATAACATATATCCATCATGATAATATCATAGAGTGTTTTTACTGCCCTAAACAGCCTCCGTGCCCTGCCAATTCATCTCTCCCTACCCCCCCATCACCACCGCACTAACTACTTTCTGTCTCTATAGATTTGCCCATGCTAGATATCTCATATAAATGAAAGCAAACATATTGCCTTTCGTCTGGCTTTTTTCACTTAGCATAATATTTCTTTAACAAACACATTTTATTTTTTAGAGCAGCCTTAGTTTACAGAAAAATGCAGCAGTAAGTAGAGTTCCTATGCCTCCCTTCCCCACCCCTTACACAGAGTTCCACATTGCTTTTTTTTTTTTTTTTTTTTACCAGTTTAACCATTTGTTAATGTGCAGGTCAACAGTGTCAGCTACATTCACATCGTTGTGCCAGGATACTGGGTTTTTTAAAAAGGTCGGGTAGAGTGTAGGCTTCAAACCCAAAAGGGAAAGGTTCTGCCCTCCCGGCAACCGAGAGCTCCTGGCCTTTAATAAGGCTCTCATTTGTCATCACGGTAACCGCCTTGGAGGCAGCTCGGCCGGCTGGCTGGCTGGCTCGCTCCCCTTTGCCTTTCAGGAAGCTTCCTGAAAGGCCAGAGATGAGAGATGCGCTCTTGGGAGCAACTGTGACTCTCCAAGAATCCTCACCGCCCTCTCTGCCCTTGTGGTATTGATTTGTTCCCCTCGACTTCAGTAAATATTTTAAGGCACTAAATTGCATTTATAGATCAGAGGCTTATTTTATCTTGAATAAAACTCAACTGAATTAATATTGAAAGCACCGATTCAACTCAAAATGCTTGTTAAGTCTTCCTGGAACTATTTCCGTTGTTTATTTGTAATATGTTTGTCTCTATTGAGCACAAAGACCACCTGACTTAAAGATTTGGAATATTGAGAGTATTCTTAAACATTGGAGATTTTTGCAAAGATCAGGGTAATTTAAGAATAATTTTCATGGGACTGGATTACTTTTTGTGAGTACAGAAGATAAGTTGGGAAGTATAAAGACATAAGGATATGTTCTCTGCATTTTTAGTTCATCTGTATCTAGTAGAAAAAGCATTGGATTGGAAATAATAATTGCTCCCCTTTGTTGAGCGATTAGTATATACCAAGTATGGTGCTAAGCATTTTCACGTGTGTTTTCTTTTTTAAAACTCACAGTAGTCTTATGAGACTCCCGTCGTATGGTTAAGACTTCCACAGAACTGCACTGAGGTTTCTCCTTCCCAGTCCTGCCTTTCGTCTCTCCTTCCCAGCAGTGGGACCTGCCTTGTGATTTGAAGGCTCAACTGGCTTGGTTCTGCCCCCTTCCCATTCGTGTTCTTCACGGAAATTTCCCTCCGTAAACCTTCTGAACATCTAATCCTGTTTTAGCTTCTGCTCTTCAGAGAACTAGCACTGACACAACTTCCAGCCTCAGCGGGAGGGTCAGGAAAATACTTCAAAGGTCCCGAAATTCCATGTGCAACATGCAGGGCCTTCAGACACTATGACTCCTAGGTCTGAACTGCTACTTCTGCTACTTTGCAAATGGATTTGACTAATAAATATAATGTAGAGTCATTTAAGAGTGTTATTGAATTTATAGCTATTTTTGTCATTATGTATGTTTTCAGCTAGGGATCTTTTAAAAAATGATGAATAAAATGGGTCTTCGTACTTGAAAATATTGGGAGCCATGGGACTAGATGCTTGCTCAGGGTCTCCAGGTCTGACAGTGGTTACAGAGCAGGGTTGGGAGCATGAGCTTTGACATTGGGTGGGCATGGGTTCGAGTCCTTACTCTACTTCTTACTAGCTACATACACTCAGGCAAGTTGAATAACTTATCTGGGTCTCTGTTTCCTTCTCTATAAAATGGATATACTAATAGTGACTTCCTTCTGGTATGGTTGAGTGGGTTAAAGGAGAAAAATAAATGTGAAGTACATTGCCTAACTCAGAGCAATTGCTAATAAAAGTTCATTGGAATTGTTATAATTGGTTATTCTTAGTTACACTTGGCATATTCATCTTCAGTTTTAACCAAAAGGTTGTTTATAGTGTGTTTCAAAGTTTTGAACTCTTATTAAATGAGAATACTTCTTACAAGCAGTACTTATTTTCCTAAATTACATGGTTCATCCTTCCATAGAAATTGCATCTCTTGTTGAATACACTCCTGATCCTTTGAGCTTAGACCTTTGAAACCAACTGAGATTTCATTTAATCATCTGGAATAATCTTGCCCTCAGTGTTTTTTCCATTTGTGTGCTTTTCTTTCACAGCCTGTCTGTAATGCTCAAACTATGGCTCTAATAGTAACACAAAGAATTGAAACCTATCATTCACACAATCCAATCTCAAATACATGACTATTTCAGGCAGATGTAGAGGTTTGAGGTTTGGAAGTGGTGAAGTTTTTGGAATAATACTGTATAAATAATTGCTTACTTAAATGCTGATTTTACAGATGACAGCAAAAAGTCTTTTGGTGTGGCTCATTAGAGGGACAGGTGCAAGGGCAGCTGTTCTAATTAATGTTAGGAATCCCCATTCTTGATTTATATGGAGAATTAGAGAAAAGCTTTGTTGTCTACACGATTACACAAGAAAGACTGGACTGCTAGGGGTAACCAATAGGAATGTTGTTAGCTGAAGGTAATAAAATACATGACTTTAGTGGCTTGAGCAAATTACTGTTCTTATATAAAATGAAGTCAAGAAGCACATGGTTGCTAGTGCTGGTTTATGAGCTCAGTGATGCCCATGTTTATATATATCCCTGAGATTCTTTTTGCCTTTCCTTCATTGTCCCAAAATAGTTACAGGAATTCCTATCCTGATGCTCACAGTCAAGGAAAGAAAAAGGAAGCAAGAATAGGGAATAAGCAGTTCCAGCAGATACTCAGCAGACCATCAGCATGAGCAACCCTGTCCTTATATCTCATTGGCTAAGACTGCGCATGTGGCCCCACCTAGCTGCAAAGGAAGCTGGGAAATTGTGTATTTATCTGGACACCTTCCAATGCAGGACACACTCAGGATTCTATTAGTAAGAGAAAGTGGAGAAAGTATATTGGGAAGGCAACCAATACAATCTGCTCTCAGAGGCAAACCTAGGAATGTTATCCATGCTTATGTCTTAGATCCACTCACATTTTCTTCATGGGAAGAACGAGAGGAGTAATGGTGTAGTGAATTTACTGGAAAGCAAAACATATCACAGCAAACTTCAAAGAGGTGTCCACAATGTTCTCTCTAGGCTTCCACTATACTGAGAAATATCTGTGGTAAAATTTATGAATCATATATTCAGTCATAATTTTTTCTGTAACAATGTCATGGTAATATGATTTATCCACAATTACAGGATTATAGACTGTAACAGAACTTCTTATGAGACTATTTTGATTTCTCTGAAACAACATGTTTTTTAGGGGAAAAAACATCCTGGAAGCTGTTTGAGAGATAAGTTGCAATTCACTGAAATTGGCTGTCCTCAAATTTATAATTTAATTTTAAGTTTTAAAAAGATTCAAACTAGCTCTGGCTGGGTGGCTAAGCTGGTTGGAGAATTGTTCCATACACCAAAAGTCTGTAGGTTCGATCCCCGATCAGGGCAGACACCTAGATTGCAGGTTCACTCCTGGTTGGGGCATATATGGGAGGCAACTATTCAATATTTCTCTCTCACATCCATGTTCCTCTCTCTTTCTCTCTTTCTCCCTTCCCCTCTCTCTAAAAAACAAAATATCCTCAGGTGAGGAGTAATGAAGCCATAGCTTTTAAATTAAAAAAAAAAAAAAAAAAGATTCAAACTACACCAGGAGCTTAAGCAGAATATAAATAGATCTTAGAGTCCTGAGGTGTGCAATATAAAATAGGCCATGCCTCAGGAGTTTCTCATGACGGTGCCTGCAACGTGAACTTTTGGACCCTGATTCTGCAAAAACTATCCATCTTCAGAACTGGGTAAAATTGTGAAAGCTGGGCAAGAATCGTCCAAGCTTTTCCTCATCTGTGTGGTATTTACTTTCCTCTATTGGAAATGACAATGGAAATATATAGTCTTTATTTCATTTTTAAGTTTTGCTTAAAATTATGGTAATTAATTATATGTTTATCATGGGTAAAATAAGTATAATTCTCTGGTTTGTAGCACATATTTACATTACATATAATTCTCTTATTCCCTAATATCATCATTCTCATATGTTTAAATTGTTTAGCCCTCATACTTTCCTTTTAAAAAATTGGTGATATTTTCAAATTATGTTCTTCATGGAAAACTTGACAACTTCAGAAAAGTAAGAAAAGAAAACCTAATGTAATTTAAGACGCAGTTATGTGTGTTTATTTTTTATCCCCAAGGACCATTTGGTACAATGTCCAAAATGGGTTTATACATAGATACACAGTGATGGTATGTGCCTGGCATGAACTAGCACTCCCCTAAATCTGAACAAATAAAATCACGTTCAACTTCAGTTGATGCGTTTTGGTGAGAACAGTCAATTTACAGGCCGCTCTGAAAATGAGAATGAGGTTAGGAGGGGTAGACAAGGAGAGGCAGCTAGAAGAGGCAGCTTATAGTTGATCACACTCTGAGTAGACCTGGTACCTCATTAATTTAAAAATATATGCAAATACATATTGTAACCGGAGAAGTTAGATGACACAACAGGACACTGAAATAGAGAATCAGAACTAGAATTGGGCTCTCTTATCCTTACACCAATGAGTGGGAGCACTAAAAAATGGGTGCCTGGGTCATGTGAGGGAACTGTAAACTCATTCAGCTCACTATATTTTCATATATTGTATATATGTACTTGAAATTAGGTTGAAGAGATAAAGCTATTTAAAAATAATGCCCTCTTTCTTGCTTTGTTATCCTTTATACCTTCTTCCATTCTTCACCCTTCCTTCCTCCTTTCCTTCCTTCCTCCTTTCCGTCCTTCCTCCTTTCCTTCCTTCCTTCCTTCCTCCCTCCCTCCCTCCCTCCCTTCCCTCCTTCCTTCCTTCCTTCCTTCCTTCCTTCCTTCCTTCCTTCCTTCCTTCTTTCCTTTGTTCCCTCCTTCCTTCCTTCCTTCCTTCCTCCCTCCCTTCCCTCCTTCCTTCCTCCTTCCCTTCCCCCTCCCTTCCTTTCATCCTTGGTGGTTAGAGGTAAGAAGATTCAGTGCATGGACTTTGGAATCAGACAGACCTGGATTTGAATCTTGGGTCTGTCCCTCCCTAGATATGGGGACTCTAGGCAGTTTGTTTAAACTTTCTATGTCTCAGTTTCTTCATCTATAAAATTAAATATGTTTATCTCATAGTATTATTTAGTATGTAAGTCCAGTTAGTCTTGATTCTACTGCAGTAACAAAACCTCCAAGAATTTCAGTGGCCTCCCTAACACGTGTATTTCTCACTCAAGCAAAGCCTGCTATGGGTCTAGGTGACTTGCCTGGTCTCAACATTTCGTGTTGCCTCAGTTTTATGGCACCTGCATATTAAAATGTTCTTGTATGATCACCACGGCAATTTAGTACTTCAGCCTAGAAGTGACACATATAATTTCTGCTCACAATTTTTTGACTAATAAACAGTTTCATGGAAGTGCCTAACTTCAACAAGCTGGGAAAATGCAATGTTTCTATGTACCCAGAATGGAAGAACTGGAGATGTTGGTAACTGGTATCCCAGTCTACCTCCCTCATTACCAAGTTTCTAATGTGCTCTTCCCTGTACACAGACTCTATTACCCTTCCCCAGGAGAACATGCAATAGTTCCATTTTTTTTTAGAGTCCAGGATGAAGCAAACTTCAGATCTAAATTTTGCTTCTCTTGATCAGAGCACTACCATGTAAAATTCATGAAGAGCTTGGCACAGAGCAAATTCATTATGGCTAGTATTCTGTAATAGTTAAGTTAATAGCAGGAACAATGGAATCTTGCCAATTATGTTATAACATAACATCTTCTTCATCAGGACATTTTTATAGCTCAAGACACACATTGTTTTGTTAGTGGAGCATCCAGTCCCCACCCACCTTCTTAGGGAATTCACCTCTTCTCACCTCAGTCCATGTGATTTACTTGGGACTACTCCTGCCTTCCTGTCACTAAGGGTATACAGTAGTCCCTCTCTATATTGAGGTTCACTTATCGCAGCCTCACTGTATCACGGGATTTTAAAAAATATTATATTTAATTACTTATCGCGAATTTTTCACTTTAAGGTTAATAAGGGACTGGGAACGGTTTATAAGTGTGTGGGAAAGGTTTATAAAGCCTTAAAAAATACATAAATACTAAAATAAATGTAAGGTTCCTACTTTGCGGATTTTCACCTACCGCGGCGGGTCTAGAACATAATACCCGTGATAAGTGAGGGAATACTGTATGGCCAAACCTGAAAGAACCAATTTATTCCATCTTACTGGCCACTGAGATAGGTTCAGAGATGGGTGCTTTACTTAAGTTGGTCCAGGAAGATTCAATCCTAGGACTCCCACTGGAAGTGGAGGGGGAGGTGCCACTTTTTCTTGGTTATGTTTGTTGATAGGATAGGATGAAAGTCTATATCTCCTGAAGGTCATCTTGTGACCAAAGTGAGAACTTACCAGGAATGAAATGAAAAAAAAAAAAAAAAAAAGTGGTGAGAATGAGGTTGAGTTCTGCTGGTAGCATTGGACACATTGGATTCACCCATGATTGCTTCTCTGCTACGTTCAAGAACTTGAACCAATAATCACTTACCTTGGGTTGATTTGGGTAATGTACTTGGAGTAGTAGATTGCAAAAATGGCCACAAATTCTTCCCCTCCGTATTCGTACCCACTTGCTCTATAACTTCAAGGACCTTTTCACATCAACTCTGGCCCTAGTCATATGATTTGCTTTGGACAAAAGATGCCCACAAGCATGACACTAAAGAGGTTTGAAAACCATGTGCTCAGCAAAAGTTGTCCTTTTTTTATGCTCTTTGGACCCCTCATCACTTCTGACATGAGAACAAATTCAGGTCACCTCCTTGCTGAATAATGAGAGAAATAAAAGAAGCAGAGAAAGGTGGTCTCAGCTGAGTCATCTTAGATTACCCAGCCCCAGCCAATCCACTCAGTGACCACAGGCACACGAAAAATCCCAGGAAAGATTAGCCAAGCTTTGTCCAGACCTGAGAAACTTCCCAGCAGGCTCATGGATCAAACAAATCATTGCTCTTTTAAATTAATAATATTTGGAGTAGTATGTTATGCAGCAAAAGCTAACTGATACATTTGTCAACAAAAGAGTGCTGCACCCATGCTATGGTGGTTACTTTACATTATCTTTAGCCTTCTTGAAAACACAGCAATTTTGTGATAGTTTAATGAGCATGTAAGTAGGTACTCAATGGCTAACTCCTAAATAAATGCTTAAAATGAATGGGGGAACTTGAGAGACAATGTCTTAGTTCATTGAATTGATTACAGTACTGAATATTTTAGACACCAGGTAAGAATTATGGAGAAACTGAGTATCTTTCTATCTACTCATTGGCCATTAGCAATTTTCTTTTAGGAAGTGTCTGTTCAAATTTTTTGCCTTTTTTATTTTTATTTTTTGACACAATTGTTTGTCTTATTATTGAGTCGTGAGATTTTAAAAATATATTCTAGATGTAAGTTCTATGTCAGATATATAAGTTATTGTGAATATTTTACTCTAGGGCTTTTTGAATTTCTTAATGGTGTCTTTTGAATAGCAAATTTCATAATTTTGATGAAATCCAACTTAATACTTTAAATGGTTCATAATTTTTATGTTTCATTTTAGAATGAAAGATCATAAAGATTTTAACTCAAGATCACAAATATTTTCTCTTACACTTTTACTAAAAATTTTATTGCTTTAGCCCTTACTTTTAATGGTGTAAATTAAATTTTGTATATAGTCTGAGATAAGGGTCAGGTTTAATCTTTCTCCCTTCCTCTTTCCTTCCTCTTTCCTTCCTTTCTTTCATCCTTCTTTCCTTGCTGTTTTTGCAAAAATATGTCCTATTGTTCTATCACCATTTGTTAGTAAGACTATCCTTACCTCATTGGACCTTGGCATCTTTGTTGAAAATCAATTGACCCTATAAGTGTTGGCCTATTTCCGGATTCTCTATTCTGTCCCATTGATCTATATGTCTATGCTTATGCCAGTACCACACTGTCTGGATTCTGTAGCTTTAGAGTAAGTCTTGAACCAGGTAGTGTAAATCTTCTGAGATGATTTTTCTCATTTAAAATTGTTTTAGTTGTTCTAGGTCCTTTGTACTTCCATATAATTTTAAGAAATTGCTTGCTATTTCTAAAAAGGCCTGCTGAGATTTTCATATGGATTACATCTAATCTAGGTCAATTTGGGGAGAATTGACATCTCAGCAATACTGAGTCTTTCAATCCACAAACATGATATACCCTACCACTCATTTAGGATTTCTTTACTTTATTTCATCAATGTTTTCTAATTTTAAGAATACAGATTTTACACAACTTTTATTAAGTTTGTTCTTAATTATTTTTATGCTCTTGTAAATGGAACTTTAAACATGGCTGCTGGCATATAAAAATAGAATTAATTTTTGTTCAGTTTTGGTGATTTGTATATTTCATTTAAGTCGAAGTCATTGTTCCTTTACTATCATTTCAGTATATGTAAGACCTACAGTAATGTCCCTATTTTTATTTCTAATATTGATAACTTGTGCCTTCTCCCATTATTTTTTTTATCAGTTTAGCTAGATGGCTTCAATTATATTCATCTTTTCAAATAAATAGCTTTTGGTTTTATTGACTTTCTTTATAGCTTTTATGGTTTCAAGTGTTATCTTTATTATTTACTTCTTTCTACTTGCTTTGGGTTTAATTTATTCTTCTTCTATGGTCTCTTAAGGTGAAAACTTAGATTATTGATTTGAGACCTTTCTTGTTTTTGAATATAATCAGTTAAAGATAAAGATTCCTTTTAAGCTCTGATTTGGCTGCATTCTACACATTTTTTGTCATTTAATTAAAAAGAACTTTAGATTGAATTTATTGGGGTGACATTGGTTAATAAAATTATATAGGTTCCAGATATACAATTCTATAATACAACATCTATATATTGTATTATGTTTACTACCCAAGTCAAAAGTCTCCTTCCATTACCATTTATCCCACCTTTACTTACTTCTATCCACCCCCCCCCCATCTCCTTCCATTCTGGTAATCACCATACTGGTGTCTGTGTCCATGAGTTTTTTTTTTTCTTTGCTTAATCCCTTCACCCTTCTTACCCAGCCCCTAACCCCCTCTCCTCTGACAGCTGTCAGTCTCTTCCCTGTATCCACGAGACTGTCTCCATTTTTTTGTTGTTGTTGTTAGTTTATTTTGTTCATTAGATTCCACATAGAAGTGAAATCATATGGTGCTTGTCTTTCTCTGACTGGCTTATTTCACTTAGTATAATACTCTCCAGGTACTCTACACATTTTATTTTTATTTTTTCATTTTATTAAGTTAATAATTTTTATAATTTTTTTTGTTATTTGTATTTGAGTCATGGATTATTTAGAAGTTTATGTTTCATTTCCATTTTGGAGGGGATTTTCAAGGCATCTAACTAGTAATGCTTTATAATTTAATTCTATTATGATTGAGGCATATACTCTGCAGAATCCAATTCTTTAAAGTTTGTTGAGATTTGTTTATAGCACAAGTATGGTCTATCTCAATGATTGTTCCATAGGCAACTGAAAAAGATATGCATTCTGTTATTGTTTGGTGAAATATTTCATAAATGTCACTTAGGTCAAAGTGATTTATTGTGGGAGACCACTTTGTGTGTTATCAGGAACCGTAGCCTCGCTACAAGCCAGGTCTTGAAGGAGGCCTGTAAGTCTTGACCGGAAAATCGGGAAGGCTAGAAGGCAGGCATGACCCAAATAACTACTCCAGGGGTTCCCATGGGAATTGGACTTAAAGAATGTGTACTATGCTTTGAAGCTTGCTCTGCTTTTCTTATCAGTTGCTTAACATAAATAGAATGTCTGAGATCAAAGCCTGGAAAACATATGAAATTCTGCACCTGGTAGTCATCTGATGCCAGAATGTTCACTGAACCTGATCTAGAATGTTCACTATGTTCCTTGCATTGTTATCTACAATCAGTAGTTGTTGATAGTAATCCAAGCACTTGAAGCTGATGGGTAATTTTTGTATCCTGAATGTATGCTCCCATATATACCTTTCTCAATAAAAGTCATGAGGAAAGAGAGTTCAGGGCTTTTCTCCTCCCCAGAGAACTGCCACCTCTCTTCCTCCCAGACAGAAATCAGTGTCTGGGTGAGCTCATTTCTCCTCATCCGCGACCCCAAAACCTCTGTTGGACAGAGAGTTTCCACCGCGCTGGGGCGTGCACCCACAATTTATAGTGTTTTTCAAATATGTAGTATTAGCAATTTTTTTTTGTCTATTTGTTCTATTAATTACCAAGAAATTGTTAGTCAGTTGTGGATAGGTTCATTTACATTTTTAGTTTTGTCAGTTTTTGCTTTATATACTTTAGTTTTCTTATTAGGTGCATAAGCATTTAGGATTGCCATGTTCTTTTGATGAATTAATGCTTTGAAGAGGAAGTGTCCATGTTCGTTTTGGCAACATTCCTTGTTTTGAACTTTATCTGTTGTTAATATACCTTCTCTAGCTTTTTTATTAGTAGCGTTTCCATGTTATATTTTCTTCATCCTTTTACTTGTAACCTGTCTATGTTTTTGTAGTTAAAGCACACTTCACATAAACAGCATATAACTGGACTTTGCTTTTTTGTTAAGTCTAAAAATCTTCTCCCTTTAATTAGCATGTGTAACTAATTTATATTTAATATAATTATTTATAGTGCTATGTTTAATTTTACTTTCTTGTTGTTTCTTTTCTATTTGTTCCACCAGTTTTACTGTTTTCCTTTTTATCTTTTCCTGCCTTCTCTTGGATTGAGTATATATATACATATATATATATATATACATATATATATATATATATATATATATATATTTGTATTTCATTTTATCTCCACTAGTGGTTTGATTTGTTAGCTATAATTCTTTGTTGCACTCTTTCTAGTTGTTTAAGGATTAGAGCATGCTCCTTTAATTCATCACATACCAGTATTAATTAATAATATCCCTCTTCACTATATTTTAAGGACCTTTTAACACTATATGTTTTACTTATCTCCTTCTGTCCTCTCTTCTATTACTGCTATATATTTTACATTTATACATTTTATAAATCCTACAATACTTTGCTATTATTTTTACTTTAAATAGTTATATTTTAAAGAAATATAGAAACTATATTCTCATTTTTCAACAAATTAGCTCATGATTAGTTTAATGCCATGAGTTGATTGGCTTAAATCTGAATATCTGAATCAATCATCCAAGGAGGATGGATTTATCCTCAGATTATTCTGACCTATAGAAGCACTAAGCTTGGCAGTTTCCCTGAAGCACATAGGGTTTGTAGGGAGAAAATATAAATATGAAGAAAAAAAATGCTGTGTTTTGATGGGGAAAGGAGGTAATTGATATTGTCTAGGCCACTAGCAATAGCTACTGGCTTAAGTTAGCCCCTTACTGATTTCTAATGAGTCTGGCTCCACTACTTTATTTATTTATTTTGGTGTTTTTTTTTTTTTTTCTTGTTGTTCTATTACAGTTGTCCCATTTCCCCCCCTTTGCTCTCTCCTGCCCCACCCATCTTCCCCCTCTCCCACAGTCAGTGCCTGCCCTGTTGTCCATGCCCATGGGTCATTTCCATTAGTTCCTTGACTAGACCCTTCCCCTTCTTTTCCTCCTTCACCCCCTTCGCCCTCCCCTCTGGTCACTGTTAGTTTGTTCCTTGTTTCCGTGCCTCTGGTTCTGATTTTCTCATTTGTTTGTTCTGTTCATTAGGTTCCTGTATCAGGTGAGGTCATATGGTATTTTTCTTTTGCTGCCTGGCTTAATGCACTAAACATAATACTTTCCAGTTCCATCCATGTTGTTGCAAATGGCAGGAGTTCCTTCTTTCTTTCTGCTGCATAGTATTCCATTGTGTAAATGTACCACAGTCTTTTGATCCACTCATCCACTGGCGAGCACTTGGGCTGTTTCCAGCACTTGGCTGTTGTAAACAGCGCTGCTAGGAACATAGGGGTGCATAAGTTCTTCTGAATTGGTGTTTCAGGATTCTTTGAGCATAATCCTAGCACTGGAATTGCTGGATCAAAAGGCAGTTCCATTTTTAGTTTTTTGAGGAAATTCTGTACTGTTTTCCATAGTGGCTGCACCAATCTGCATTCCCAGGAACAGTGCAAAAGGATTCCCCTTTCTCCACATCTTTGCCAGCACTCATTGTTTATTGATTTATTGATGATAGTCATTCTGACAAGTGTGAGATGGTATCTCATCATGGTTTTAATTTGCTGTCATCCACTAGAAACTTACATAGACATTCTCTAAGTAGGGCAGTTTCCATATAATTTGATTGATCAGAATTTTATGTGGATTGATAGGTAAATAATGTTATGGAATGTCAGGTAGAATTTCTATGCTTTTTATAGCACTCCTGGAAATCTAAGAACTATAGGACAAGTATCTTATCACAAAGTTATATTAAGAAGCTTGATTAACAAATGATATTAAAATGGATTACTTGCAAATTAATTAATGTAATTTATCACATCAACAAACTAAAAAAGTCATGTGATCATATTGAGATGGAGAAAAAGTCTTTGATAAAATCTATTACCTATTTATGATATAATCTCTCAATAAACTAGTAATAGAGGGGAACTTCCTCAACTTGATAAAAAATACCTAAAAAAAAAACCTGTAGCTAATAATAGTTAATGGTGAAAAAACTTGAAGTTTTCTCACTAAAAGCAGGTACAAGGGAAGGATGTCTCCCCTCAACATTTCTTTTTAACACCATACTATGCATTCTAGCTAATGCAATAAGACAAGGAAAAGAAACAAAAAGTGTTACAGACTGGGAAGAAAAAAACTCTCATTGTTTGCAAATGACAAGATTGTTTATGTAGAGGAACCGAAAGAATCAACAACAATAAAAACCTTCCTGGAATTTATAAGTGATTATAGGAATGTTGCAGGATACAAGGTTAATATACAAAATCAATTGGTTTTCTATATACCAACAATGAACAAGTAAAATTTGAAATTAGAAGCACAATACCATTTATATTAATTAGCAGCCACCAAAATGAAATATTTAGGTATAAATATAATAAAATATGTACAAGATCTATAGTAGGAAAACTACAGGACTCTAATGAAAAAATAAAATAAATAAATAAATGGAGAGGTATTTCATATTTATAGATAGGAAGATTCAACATTGTTAAGATGTTAGTTTTTCCCAACTTGATCTAAAGATTCAGTGCAATCCCACTCAAAATCCCAGCATGTTATTTTGTGGATATCAAAAAACTGATTCTGAGTTTATATGGAGAGGCCAAAGACCTAGAACAGTCAACACAATATTGAAGGAGAAGAACAAAATTGGAGGAATAATGCTACCTGATTTAATGACTTACTATGAAGCTACAGTAATCAAGACAATGTGGTATTGGCAAAAGAATAGAAAGATTAATCAAATAGAATTGAGAGCCCAGAAATAGACTCACATAAATATCGCCTACTGATCTTTGAGAAAAGAGCAAAGGCAATACAGTAAAGCAAAGACAGCCTCTTCAACAAATGGTGCTGGAACAACTGAATATCCACGTGCAAAAAAAGCAAAACAAAACAAAACAAAAAACAACAAATCTAAACACAGGCCTATACCCTTCACAAAATTAACTCAAAGTGGATCACAGACCTAAGTGTAAATAAAACTCAGAACTATGAAACTCCCAGAAGATAACAAGGAGAAAACCTAGATAACCTTGGGCATGCTGATGACTTTTTATATATAATACCAAAGGCATGGTTTATGAAAGAAATCATTGGTAAGCTAAATGTTATGAAAATTAAAAACTTCTGTTCTGTAAAAGACAATGTCAAGAGAATGGGATGACAAGCCACAGCCTGGAAGAAAATATTTGCAAAAGACACACTGATAAAGGGCTGTTACCCAAAATTTACAAAGAACTCTTAGAACTCAACAATGAGAAAACAAACAATCCAATTAAAATTTGGGCCAAGGACTTAACAGACACCTCACCAAAGAGGATAACCAGATGACAAAGAGGCATATGAAAAGATGTTCCACATACATCATTAGGGAAATGCAAATTAAGAAACAATGAGATACCACTACATGCTTACTAGCATGGCCACAATCTAGAACACTGACAACACCAAATGCTGGTGAGGATGTGGAGCAAGAGGAACTTTTATTCACTGATGATGAAAGTGAAAAATGGTAGAACCACTTTGAAAGACAATTTGGCTGTTTCTTATGAAACTGAACATACTCTTATCAAATGATCCAGCAATTTTGCTTCTCGTTATTTACCCAAAGGAGTTGAAAACATCTCCACACAAAAATATTCACAGAGTTGTTTACAGCAGCTTTATTTATAATTGCCAAAACTTGGAAGCAACCAAGATGTCTTTCAGTAGCTGAATCAATAAACTGTAGTATATGTAAACAATGGGATATTTGTGTGTGCTAAAAAGGAAATGAGCTATGGAAGAAATATAAATACATTTTACTAAGCGTAAGAAGCCAATCTGAAAGGGCTACACAAACTGTGTGATTCCAACTACTGTATAATATCCTGGAAAAGGCAAAATTATGGAGCCAATAAAAAGACCAGTGGTTTCAAGGGTTGGGGGTAGAGAGGGAAAAGATGAATCAGCAGAGCCCAGAGGATTTTTAGGCAGTAACAATAAAGATGAATACCTGCATTATACATTTGTCCAAACTCATAGAATGTACAATCCCAAGACTGGACCCTACTGTGAACTGTGGACTTTGAGTAATTATTGTGTCTCATTATTGCAACAGCTGTACTACTCTGGTAGGGGATGTTGATTATGGGGGAGGCTTGGGTGGGCTGAGGGGTAAATGGGAAATCTCTGCACTTTCCCTTCAGTTTTGCTGTAACCTTCTCTAAAAATAAATTCTTAATTTAAAAAATGAAATTCTTTTTTACTTCTTTTTTTTTTTCCTTCACTTTTTTTGGCTGATGCCCCAAAAGGTCAAAAGCAAAACAAGACAAGTATCCCATTCCAAAATAAGAGGTTACCTTCCTCATCCAGACCATGCAGATGAGGTAATCAAACCTGGTTTTGCAATGCCCAGCCTCCCCCTACCCCATCACTTGCCTTAAGAATATCGCCTTGAAAATGAGCAGAGTTTATTACCAGACTCCTGTGGACTGAGAGAAGAATCACTAACATCTAGTCAGACGGATTTCCTGTGTCATGGGAAGTTCAGATGAATCAGAGAATAAATCTCTGAGGAGCCTACAAAGGGGCTCCGTGAGAGAGAAAGATCTAACCAGATGTGAAGGCCAAATTTGTTGTGATCCAGTGTTAACTCTTTTGGTCTTTGGGTTGTTTCACCAACTGGAGAAACCTCAGTTCAAGTCAATAAATGGAGAACTGGAGCAGCATTCTTTCATTCAACACATTCTTTTTACTTCAGGACTCTGCTGCCACTGGTTTTTAAATTTCCTCTAGGTTTTGTTTTTTATTTCTTAGTATGCTTTTCTGCAGTGGAGGCAAATATGCGCCTTCCTAATGACCATATTCTTCTCCCACGAAATTTCTTCTCAGCAGGCAGCTAGCAAAATTCATTCAGCATTTTTCTCAGTCATTAATTAATTTATTTTGGATGATTTGGTTGATGTTATTTTGGTCCCTTGGAGTTTACCCTTCATTTCCCATACATGTTCTATTCAACAAATATTTAAAATATCTGTTATTAAGATGTGCTCATAAATTCAGTATTTATATGTCAAATACTGCGATGTGCATTATAATAATGCTATTATGTTTGCTTTTACTTTTCTCTGTAGAGATTTAGAACTAAAATACGTTTTGGATGAGAAGGTCTAGTTTTCTGTGCAGTGGTTTGTATTTGTAGGCTGGGAAGGCGTGAAGCAGAACTGATAGACCCAGGACACATTGGCCCGGGCGCGTCTTAAGCTATTGAAAAACCTCAGTACTGGTTGGTACTAAACAGACACTGTCCCAAGAACCCTATTGCTTGGCACCTTAGTTACCTTGGACTTCGGCACAATCCAGCCACTAAAGGGTTAACTCTGGCATGCTGGAGTTCCCCCTGATTGACTGCTAGTGCCTGGCTCCCTCTTTGGTGAAAGGAATGGAAAAGAATTACTACTTGACTGGCATTTCTGAGGGAATGCTGAAAAAGTGGAAATAATAATAATAGAGGTTAACATCTACTAAGAAGTTCTAAGAGCTGTATACATATTTACTCATTCAACACCCTCAACTATCCTGTGCTGTAGCTATTATTATTCATGCCTATTTTGCAGATGCGAAACTGAGGCCCAGGTGAACTTATTTGTTCAAGGTTGCACAACTAATATTTGGTAGAGCTTAAATTTGAACTCAGGTTGGCCCCCGAACCAATGCTCTTTTCTAAGTCTCCTCATGCCTCTGACCTGCCATGAGTCTCTAATCAATAAACATGTAGGGGGCTCCTGCCATGGAGAGCACTGTGCCGAGCTCTGTGCGCGAAATACAGGAAAGTAAGACCTGAACCCTGTCTTTGTGTAGTTCATCATCTAGTGAATTCAGCGAAGCGCCTCCTCTCCTGCTCTGGACTGTACAGGTCCCACTCAATCCCTTTCGATGTCAGAGAAACCATTTGATGGGCAAATTCTGGAGGAAATAGTTGGTATAAAGGACTCTTATTTGATGGTGTTCATTGCAGACCAGAAGGGCAATATTTTCATAGGTTGCTTTCTAGGAAATGAGTGATTGTTTTTTAATAGAGAAACTTTTGCCTTTCACATCGAGATGGAAGTTTGTGGTAGTGTTTTACATCAATATGACTTCAGAGGAAGGGGGGTCAACTTGAACTTCATACAAATGAACATGAATATAAAACATTTTCACCTGTACAGTCATAGCAACACTCAGAATTTTAGAATGAGATACACATGTCATTTTGGAAAAGAATCATGTCACTTATATAACAACATAAAGCTTATTTAAGGTACATATGATCGGATCCTAGAATAAATTTCTTTGTGTGAACGCCTCACATTTGATAACAAGGCAATGCCTCCCAAAGCAAGTTCTATTTTATCATAAATTCCATTAAGATGTCATGACAATAATTGGTGCGGTATGTTGTAAAATGCATCCGTACAAGGACAGAATGCACGAAGCAGTTTCCAAACACATCTGACATGCAGAAAGCTTTTCTGTTGTAAATTGGAGATTTCATGACACTTGAGAAAATGGAGACCACGAAGCCAGAACTAAAATAACCCCCTCTCCTCCTTGAGATAAGAACTCACTGTGCATGTTTACTTTTGCAGTCTGCTTTGACTAGCTGATCTTTATGGACTTGGGAAAACCTCACTTCATCTCTTCTCTACCATCACGCCTTACTGCCTTTCAGTATAATTTACCTCATTTTTTCTTAAGGAAGAAGTATAAATGAAATGGTATTTTAAATACAAGATTTAGAAGGCTAAACAATCAGATGGTTTATGTATACCCAACAACATTTGCAAATATATTATGAGCTCTGGAATCTGGTTTCAAATCTTGGATCCATCCTTTACTAACAGTTAATTAGCCACCCTGTGACTCAGTTTCCCTCGTTGTCAAATGGTGATAACAATAGTATCTATTTCATTGGTCTTAATAGTGATTGAGTGTATATACATAAAATATATATACTTAATATAAATATATATTAAGAATGAATATGAGTATTATATATATAAACAGTTCATGGTACAAATAAACTTCAGCTACATTTATTGTTACAAATCTGCCAAATTTTATAGGAATGTGTCATAAACATTTATTTAAAATCTTAAAATATGAATTTGATATATCTGCTTCTTTGACATTTTAAATTTTTTTTCTAGAAAAATAGTTTGAGGGTTGTACATTTCCACTTAAAAACCCCAAACTTAACTGTGAGGGCTAACAGTTTTATGTAATTCAAATTTATTTATTTTGGAATTTTTAAAAACAAAGGTTGTCACTTCATTGTAGTTATATGTATTTTCCAGGTGTAGCAAATTATAGCATGGTTCTAAGGGTACCATTATTGTAATAGCAAAAGGATCAACTACATAGCTATAATGGTCCATCATTGTAATTAGTCTTCTTTAAAGGTTATATTTGGGCTATGAATGATTTGCTATGCCATTAATTTTTTATCTCTGTTGGATCAGGCTTACCATTAAAATCTGATAAAAAGTATGGGTCCCCTCCCCACCTCAGAGAAAATATGCATACACACCTAGTTTTGAATATCATTTTCAGGGGACTCATGAACCCCATGAAACCCACCCTCAGACCCTTCCCCAAACACTACATTTCCAGGGGGAGTTTCATAGATCCTGGAATAAGAACTGCATTTTTTGTGCCTCAACGGAACAGACATTGCAGTTTTGACACAGTTCTCTGGCCTGGCCAAAGTGGGTTTTCATGCAGTAGTCTTTCTTATGTGAGGAAGATGACTGAGATTTATAAAATAAAGTCACCCATGGCTCAGGTCTCCTAAGCACTGATCCCTTCCCAAGCCCTCCTCCCCATAATCACACTTATTCATTGGACTAATATTTACTGTGTAATCAATATGGGCCAAGTAATGGTTAAGTGTTGGGATACAGTGATATACAAGACATGGTCCCTGTTTTCCAGAAGAGAGACCGATTGGGTGAATAGAAAAATTATAATATGATGTGACCCATGATGTGATAAAGATATTAAACATTATGGGAAAACAGAGGAGATAGGAACATAAAAGCCAAAGGCAGCGATGTTTTTAAATGTTCAATTTGTTAAACCTTTAATAATGGGTCAAATTCTAAGTCAAGTTGACTGTGGGCAAATGGAAGCTATCATATATTACTTTTCAGATGCAACTAGTTTTATGGAATGAGTATTTGTAGAATAGTTACTAAACCACAAAATTAAAGTAAGTTATTAAAAATGCTAATCACAGAGAGTTGGTGTCTTCCACTGGCAAATGCAACGTAATCACATTCAGGGCAGTGGATAGTCAAATAGTTCAAATGCAGAGCATGCTGAAAAGAAAAGTATTTTTCTTAAATCTATCATCGGAACAAAGTATTTACCTGGGAAGATTTAGAACACAGCTTTCATCCAGGTTGTGGCAGTTCACATTTTAGTCCTGAGAACATGGAGAATGAACAAAATGAGAACTTTTGAATGACAAGCTTGTTTTTAAGAAATTTTTTACAGGCAACAACACAAATCCTGGGCCTCATCTTTCAGCTGTGAATGCTGCAAAGACAGAATCACTTGTGCACTACATGGTTTCTTTAACACCCTCTCATCATCACAGTATCTTAATTCTTTGTTGGCCTTAATCCCCTTGAAGAATGGGCGGTAGCGAGACCACCAGCTCCTGCTGCAGACCAGGAGACAGGAAGGCTGCTTACTGATAGATCTGTATCACCTGCAGCACAGACCTGTGAAGAGCAGGAAGGCTCCTAGCAAGCCTCACAATGAAGATAGATGAGGTGTATTTATCCATCAGTTCCTCAGCAAAGAAACCCGGTGTTCTTAATCTTAATTCGATTGCGGGACTGAATATCTCAAGGATCTGGGATGGTGTTGTGTGGGCAGCAGTTCAGGTGGCCTTAAGCGAAGTTAATTAATTAGACACTACATTTTAGTTCCTCTTAATTAGAAAGAGCTGCCAAGAAGAATTAAAGTGCAATTTGTAACTCATTTTGATTGCCTTTCCTCTTGACCCCTACCTGAGCTGAAACGTGGAGGTAAAGAGAGGAGAAAGAGCTGGAGGTCAGAAGACAAATGACTTCGGATCCCAGCAGAGGCACAGACAGGACTCCAGGGAGCAGCTCCAGGCTCGGACCCTGGGGCGGCGCGGTGGGGGACTCGAGGTAGAACAGGCTGATGCCAGCGCAGCCCCCAGCGTTGAGGAGCTGGAGGGTGAGTGGGGCTTGCGGGCAGGCGCACTGCGGGGGCCAGACCTCCTTCGAAGACCGCGCTGGAGCCGACCTCAGCCCGCCACACCCGGAGCTGAGGGCAGGCCTCCAAATCGCTCTAGACTTGGGCACATCAATTTAGCGAGGGATCGGGAAGAGTGATGGGTTGAAGGGACCCAGGCGGAGAGGCGGGTGGGGGCCCGTCTGGGGCAAGCTCCAGGCACAGAGCAGCGTTCGAGATAAAGTCTCAGAGATAATGACGATACTGTCCGCATCCCACGTGATCCCTGTCACCGTCCTGTGCGATGGACATGGCAGTAGGAACAATTACCGCCACTTTACCTATAGGGGAAGTAAAGGCTCAGTGGGACGCGAAGATCGCAAGAGCAAAAACCTACCAACTGGGTTAGGCCAGCGAGCGCCCAAGGCGGCGGAGGCGAGAGCAGAAGCGCGCGGGAAGCTTGCGAAAGAAACCCCGGGTTTTGCCTCCGCCAAATTTCTCTGCCCTCTCTGTGCTTCCACCCGAATTGGCACAACTCCAAAGGCAATTAAATGCCCTTGATGGCCCAGTCTACCAATTCCTTGGGCGCTGTTTTTTTTCATGGCCGCGATGCCCCAGTGATCGCGTCAGTCCGAGCCAGGAAGTCCCGGGTGCGCTCACGGTGTGGCGGTGTCCTTACGCTTGGGAATTGCAAAGCCTCTGGTGCACCTGACTCCAAGGGGACGTTAGGTGGCCTCTCCTTTTCTCTTGTTCTCCCCACTCCCCCAGTCCTCTTACTCTGGTTACCACTGGCTTCTCGGGTCTCTCTCCCTCTCCCACACCCCCTATTCCAAACGGAGAGCCCCCACAATAGGATGGGTGGGC
Organism: Furipterus horrens; assembly: GCF_987537825.1. NCBI lineage: Eukaryota > Metazoa > Chordata > Mammalia > Chiroptera > Furipteridae > Furipterus > Furipterus horrens. The sequence goes on along the minus strand of NW_028327174.1, from coordinate 16,500,829 downwards.
TCCCAGGAGAGCGAGCTGAGAGGGGCTCGGACACGGATTCATTCAACAAATCTTACTTGAGTTCGCTCCCTGATGGAGGCGGGGGCAGAGCGGAATAGGACGCTGAGACATTCTCGTGGAGAGAGAGAGAGAGATACGCACGAATGAAAGGGTGAGGAGCGGGGACTGTCTGAACTCTTGGTGTGAGAACTCGGTACTCAGCGGTTTACGACTTCATTAGTGCGTCCGCAGGACAGAGTTGCCACTTTCCCATGGACATGAGCCTCGGGGGCAAGCGCTTCTCCAGACTGTCCCCTAGGGTGGGAATCGCGCACAAGCCACAGGCGACCGGGCCCACTGCCATGCGTCCCCAGGCGTGCTCTCCACGGGCAAGTCCCTAGGCAGGGCGCTGAAGGCTCGAGGTCCGGGAGGCAGTTGCTCGCTCCGGAATCCCAGATTCCACATTTGCCCTCCCACCTCTCCCTGCCGCCGTGTCTGCCAGCGGCACCCTGTTGGCATTGACCTAGCAGGGGTCCTGCCGGACGCCCGCCCAGCGGGACCGTGACAGTCGCGTGTGTTCGCCCGGCACCTCCCACCGCCTGCTTCGCCCCTCCTCTTTCCTGACCCCGAGTCCTCCGCAGCAGGTTCAATCCCCGCGAGCACCGGGAGGGCGGTGGCCCGTCTGCGTCCACGCTCCCTACGTCCTTGCAGCGGAGACCCGGCCCCTGGCACCTCTCCGAGGCGACCGCGGCGGGCTAACTGGGCATGCTCAGGAGCGGGGCGCCGGGGCGCCGAGGGAGCCAAACCCATGCAATCGCCGGGCGGAGCGCCGGCCGTCCAGGGGTGCGGCGCGCAAGCGGCCGCTCTGGCGGACGCACTGGCCAGCCTGGACAGGACGACGGCCAGGATGGCTTCACTCGCGGCGTACGGTAAAGGCGGCGGGCGCGGGCTCCCGGGGCGGCTGGGGCGGGCAGGCCCTGGGAGCCATCCTATAACCCCGGGAAACTTCGGGGTTCGGCTCTGGGAAGGTGGAGAAGAGAGGGAATCGGCTGCAGCGCGCGCCGGCTTAGGGGGCCGATGCTTTCCGTGGTTGGAGGCTGCCTGGAACCTGAAAAAGGGGGTGTTTGCAGAAGGAGTCAGTGGAGTAAAAACGCCTAAAATTTATAAGGCATCTGGGAGCTTTGGGACTCCAGAAATACCCAACTCGCTTCAGAGCACCAAGGGGAAGGGATACCATACTAAGATCTTCTTAACGGTGCGAGGCTGGGAGTTTTCGTATCTACGTTCAGTCAGCGCTTATCTTGTCCCTGACTGACCTTGGGGAAGTTACTGAAACTTTTCTGTTCTTGCATTTTTTCATCTGTCAATTAGAGATGAGGATATCTCCCTGACAGATGCTATGGGATTAAATAATGTACATAAAATATGTTTTTCATGCAAAAAAAAAATCAGCTTGGAAAGATAAAGTCCATGGAAATACGAGGCATTATCCCTCTCTTTTTTATTTTTGGGTAAAGAAATATATTATAAAGGAAAACAAAATCACAACGTGAAGGTTTCAGAGTTAGAAATCCCAGTGCCCTGCGGAAGCCGATGAGGCTTTTTATCAATATTCCTGCTTGCGTGGAAAAAGCGATCCTCTGTAGTCCTTTATCAGAGAAGCTACCGAGACTGGATTATAGCAGGCATAAACTCAAGTACGTAGATTCCTTTCCTTCCCCTGCTTGCAATCAGTTGCTGTGATAACATCGAGTTTTGGCTTTTTAAAGGTCAAGGTAGTGAGCAATTGTTGGGTAATGTTCTGAAAGGACATCTTCAAGCCTGGAGTTGGTGGGAGGAAAATTTCTGCTCTTTGGCCTGGAGGCTTCTTTCTCCAGGCCAGTGATGTCCCCTGCTCATTTTCCCAAGGTTAAAGAGGTCAGTCTCTTTTAGGATTTAACCTGCTTCAAGTGATCACTCAGGTGGCCCTGAGGGTTTGCAATTGATGCTTAGAAACTGCTAACAAATTATGAGCTGGTTACAGATTGCATGATAGTAGCTTTTTTTGTTCGTTTGTTTTTTCTTTTTCTTAGAGCATTTTCTGCTGGGTTGGGAGTTGTTCTTGCCCCTGCTGCTCAGGTAACACATGCCATTGTCAGTCTTGGGTTACCATCTGGGGATAATTTAACTGTCACTAATAGGTTTACATAATAATCAGTTCTATACATTTCTAGAAGCTTTAAAAGCTTAACTGGGCAACCAGGTGGAGTAAATGAAGCCAGAAGTAGTGGAACTGTTTTTGAAAAGCAAGTATGTTTCAGTTAAAGGGAAATGGTGGCAGATCTTTTTTTCTTTTTTCTTCTTTTTTTGGCAATTAAGAATTACATGTTTTTTTTTTTCTTTAAAACCTTAGAGAGAACTGAAACTGATTTGAATACATATATCATATAGAATTTATGCTATTTAAATATGTTCTTGACACACTCTGCTCCCTCCTCCACCCCTAAAGTGGTGAATACACTTGACCACCAAGTGCCCATCAGTTCTTTGGTCTGTAGCAATGTGACCCCCGATGAGACAAGATAAGTTAGTCCATCAGGGTTTTCAACCGAATGAACAGGCTAAGGACAAACAAAGCTGAGCACATTGAATATATTCCTCACCTGCGGGGTGCTGTCAAGATCATTATCTGATGAGAACTTGGCCCAGACCTGTACCTTCCACAACTCATCTCTCTGAAAGTCTAAGTGCTTAAAAAAAAAAAAAAAACAAGTTCCTTTCACTTCTCTTGGATTTAGGTTTAGATATCATGATGGGGATAATCTTAAGTTTCTTGCCTGGAATTTACAGGGTTTAATTTTTATGTTCACTTGCCTGATTTAATAAATGCCTTGGGTCCCAGCTTTAGCACAGGGGCTGCCAAGAGAATGAGCAGTTTCGCTGTGGGTTGTGTGCTTTAGATTCCTAAGAAGAGAGAAAAATTTGGCTTATGTGTGCATTTCATTAAGAGCAGCTTCCAGTAAACCTCATTAGCTTCCCATCTAAGTATGCATTTTTGATCCTATATTGGAACCCACTCTTTCTGTATTTTAGCATGAATTTTTACATTCAGGAAGCTACCTAGACTCATATATTCTAGAAATGAGGAATGAGATTAGGGAAATCAATAACTAAATACGCCCTCTAAAAATATATGTTCAATGTTTTTTGAATTCTGAATTTTTAATGCTTTGACCTTTTGTACTCAACACTGGTAATTTTTCTTTCGTTGTCCTTTAAATGGTTTGGTTCTTAACTGTTTTTAGCTCATTATATAACCATGTGCATGAGACCAAGGTTGGGTGACAACTTGCTTTTTGAGAGAAATGTCTGGGACTTGATTTGTTCTTGGCCATGCAAAAGAAGACACAGGGCCATGTCCCAGGCTGAACCAGGAAGGGACTTGTGGTTGCACCTACCAGCCTGGCATTGAGCTTTTAGTTTCAGATCTGAGGAGGCTTAATAAGGGGCCCAATGCACTATTTGAACATAGTGGTGCTATTTCAGATAGGGAAGGCCTCTCTGAGGAGATATTTAAGCAGAGAACTAAATGAAAGAAAGGAACAAGCCATTCTATTATGTGGGGAAAGAGCATTCCTGGCAAAGGGAACAGTGAGTGCAAAGGCCCTGGGGCAAGAACAAGTTTGTCATATTCAAGGCTAGCTGGAAGGTTAGTGTGGCTAGAGCAGAGAGTACAAGTAAAGGACAAGAAGAAAATAAAGTTAGAGCAAGTATTGTTGTTACAGCTATTCTCTCTCATTTCCTTCTATGTCTTAAGTCCATCTTTTATGGACTCTACCTTCTGTTTATGTTGGTGTTTGCCTGGGTTCTGTCCTTGACTTTATAATCTCACTCTCATCCATGAGTATGACATTGATCAGAAATCTATCAAATGTAAGACAGTGGCCCCAATGGTAGACTCAATCTCTTAGCTGGAGGCCTGTAAACTGGACCCCCAAAATTTTCTGCATTGTAAGTTGAAGTGTGGGGTGTGCTGGGACACAGACAATAATAATGGCACTTGATGTGAATTATCTAATTTCAATCACACAACAACCTTTTAAAAATCAGTCCAATGTTAGCCCATATTCATGTGAAGAAACTGAGGCACAGAGAGATTGAAGAGTTTATTTAGCTTCACATAATGAGTGTAGAGTCCCAACACAGGTCTCAAGAGTTTGGCTGTAGAGCCTGGGGCATGGGGTAGTTAGGAAGAGGCAGAAAATAAAAGAATGTGTGTGGGTAATTCCAGGCAGGAGGCGTGGCTTGAGCAAAGGCAAAAAGGCAGTGGACGACCAGAAGCTCAGGACCTGTGATTGGAAGAGTGTACAGGAGAGGAATGTAGTGAGGGCTAAGCATAACCATGCCACATGGGATGGAGAGAGGCAAAGAGATGAGACCCTAGGTCACAATTTCTGCCCCTATGACTCCTAGATTGAAATTGCCAACTCAGAACTGCACTCCAGTGTGTGCTGTGCTCGTATACCCAGCTGTCTGCTAGACTTTTGTGCCCGTATGCCACTCTGACATCTCAGACTCGAGTGTGTACAGAACAGTAGTCCTCTCCCACACTGTTTCCTGTAGAATAACTACAATGACTGAGCTCAAACAACGTCCCAGGCTCTAGCCTGGATCCAGGGTACCAGGATAAATGAGATCTCACCGTTTCTGTCACAGACGGCATGGTCAGCTGGAGAAGACAGGTTCCTAAACTGAGAATTACAATGCACTGTTGTAGGGGAAGGGCTGGGAGGAGTGACGGACAGATCAGGAGCAGTTACCCGGAGGAGGCATGTTATAAGGCCAGCGGGGAGAAGGAAGGCATTCCAGGGAGGGGCAGCAGCATGAGCAAAGATGAAAGGAAGAGATGGCAGGGGGCTTAGAGGCAGCCGCTAGCAACATGCTGTTGGTGAAGCGTGACATCGAAGCTGGGACAGGTTGGCAGGGGCCACTGTGCTCTCTTCAGTCACCCAGGCCAGAATTCTGGAGTCCTCTTTGAGTCCTCTCTTTCCATTATGTACTCTTAGGGACCTTGGGAAAATTAATTTACATCCTGTGTCTCAGTTTTCTTATCTGTAAAATGGGGTCACTATGAGGTTTAAATGCAAAAGTACCTGTAAATGCTTATGACTGGTGTTCAGTAAACATTCGCTATTCCTGTCAACTGCCTCCCCCAGCCAAGTTCTGCTGATTCTTTCTCCTTAAAGTCTTTCTCTGTTTTCTTCTCTCCCTGCCCACTGCTCTTATGCAAGGCCGGGCCACCGCCAGGGTTCACTCTGACTGCAGTAGCACCCTCCGCAGCTGGTCCCCTGCCCCTAGTCCTGGCCCCTTCAGATCCCACTTGCAAACCTGATCCCGTTACTCCTCTGCTTCAGATTCTTCAGTGGCTCCTCTCTGCTTACAGGTCAAAGTCTATCCTCCCTAGTTTAGCAAACAAGGCTCTCCAGGGGCTGACCACCCCTCTCTCTGGCTTCCCTGGACCCCAGCATCCCACCTGTTAGGGTGGGTGGGAGATGGTTTTAGTGTGGCTGGTTTCACCAGGTTTTCTCAGGTGTCTGGACCTTGCTCACTCCCCCTCCATCTTGACCCTTCCCATCTGACTTGGTTCCTCTCTTGGGACCTCTCAGAGTAAATCCTCTCCCTAACAGTCTTCATTTCGAACTATAAGGAGTACTCCCTCCTATGGGTTGTAAAATCCCACATAGTAGGTGATCCACACTTGGCTGTCTGACCGACTGAAGGACAGAATGAAGGATAATAGGGGGCAGTATACCATGCACAAGTTTTTAAAACCCCATTTTCCTGTTGCAAATTAGCAAAATAACTTTTATCACTGAACGAACAAGTGCAAATGTGTCCATACTATGTGGTAAAACCAGATGCATGCCAGCTGATGGGAGGTCATGGTTTAGCTACAAGAACAATCCAAAGAGCTAGTTGATGACTTCTCTTGTTTTTGCCTCCACGACCTGGCTGCCTGTTACTATGCAATCCAGATGTTCATGGTCAACACCCCTTAGGATCCTTTTGATTAAGAAGCTGCAGCAAAGCATGTACAGGTTATCACATTTTAGCAGTTTCGTTCTGGGGTAAGATTAAATTTTATTTTGATCTTCTGAAGAAGCATTTTAATCTTTTTCTTTAAGACATTATGTTCTTGTAACAGGCATATGGATTTTCTATTAGAACATAGACCTAGACTACGCAGTCCAGAGCTACCAAGAAGTTTCTAGAACAAACAATTCAATGTATGTTTTGTGAGTGTAGGCACTGTTGTACTTGTAGAAGTAAAAACAGAAACATGTTTTCATGAATCTTACATTGTTCCAGAAAAACTGGGAGTAGAATACAGGATTTCCAACCCTGAATGGAGTAGGTACAAGTAGGTAAGAAAGGAAAGGCTTCTCTTTCATCAGGGTTCGAGTCTGGGAGAGTTAGAGTCAAAGGGAAGCTGAGATAATGAGTGCCAGGCACAGTGTTTGAAGTGCAGGAAGAGTGACTAAAGTCTTTGAAAGCTTACTAGCGGCTTTGGCAAACATTTATGGTGCTGTCTGTACCTTAGGCAGAGCCAGGAACTGCAGTCAGAAGACCAACAGGGGATGGCCTTGCTCTCCCGGAGTCTGAGTCTAGCTCGGGCCCAGTGGGAGGTGCAGAGGGCGGTCCTGTTACTACTAGTACCTGCCCTGTTTGATACCTCGTGCCATTGCAAAAATCACATGAAAGAGCAAATGGGAAAGTTTTGTGAAAACCTAGAAGGCCCTCTAGCAATGTTGTGCTTACCTTCTTTACTGTACCCACTAGTATTAAAGAGATCTGTTTTTATAGGAAAAGCTCTCGTGAGTAGAAAAACACTTCCTAGACTTTGATGCATCAGCACCTTAGAGAGACCTCCCAAGGCACCAGTTCCTACCTGGGACCAGCCCATGTCTACCGTATGCGGAAGGCAGTCAATAATTTTTGAATGAATGAATTTCAGTCACGAAATAAAGGAGAAAGTCGAGGTCCATTTAAAAAATATCTTTCTGAAGAATTTAACTTGAACTTTTAATCATTATTTATTAATGATATTAATGATCTTTATCTTTAATAATGCTTTTTGTCTTAAAGTCTTTTTAGTCTAAAATTTATAAGACTTCGCCACCATTATTTTAGTTAGTATTTGTTGTATTTTTTTTATATGTTTTACAGTAAACATTTCTGTGTTCTTTCAGGTGTTTTTCTTATAAGCCACATTTAGTTGATTTTTTTTTTTAGAAATCCATGTCATAATCTCTTAAATAGCAAATTTATGCCATTTACATGTATTGTTATTACATATGTATTTGAACTTAATTCTACCATTTTACTTTGTATTTTCTTTTTGTCTTTTTTCTCCTATGCCTGATTCTTATTTAGTTCCTTTTTCTAAGTTGAGTTTCCTTGTTGCATCTTCTCTCCCATTCTTCCCTCCATCTGTTCCCCACCCCTCCAACACAACACACGAGTTGGGAAATATTGCCTATTTCTGTTGTTCTACTAATTGTCCATCTACTTTTACTTAAATTTTAACAAACTCCACACTCATTCATTACATTTTGTTTAACTAATTCTAAATTTAATCTGTCAGCCTCCCTCTGGAATAATTGCTTGACTTTGAACACCCAGCTCCTGGCTCGTATGCTACTATTATTTAGTGTTTTAATTCTATCCCTTTTTAAAAATAAATTCCCACATTAGACATTATAATCATTTTATGTTGACAGTGTTTGTTCAGATTTGCCTATATATTTACCAGAAATCCACATTCAGTGGCATGTTGTAAATAGGCATGGAACTGGCTTTTTCTCTGTGGTAAGGATGGAAGGTAAAATAGTTTGAATGTTGAAATGGGCCCGATTTTTGTGGTTGCTGTCAGGTCATACAGTTTATGAGTACACGCAAAATAATTTGGGACAGAATGTGTTAATTTTGCCACACATTTCTGTTAAGTAGGCCTCTGGAAACAGCACCCACGAGATGATGTCTGTCTGGTTCCCCACAGAACCTCAACGCTTAGCACATCAGATAAATGACCATCAACCGTGCAGTGCTGGGTACAGTGGGAATCCACCCAGCCCAGCTTGTGATATTAATCTGCCCTCCTTCTGTCTTTGCCTCTCTTCTCAAATATTTGCCTCGGATAAGACAAACCTGGGTTTTAATTCCCTCTTTGTGACTTTTCAGAAGTGTGACTCAGAGCCAATTCCTTCATTTTGTGAGCTTCCAGTTGCTCGTCTGGAAGTTGGGATAATCATAGCAACCTTAACTGGGTTGTTTTGAAGCTTAAATGAAATAATGGATGCAAGCAAATTAATGAATGTTTAGCACGGTGCCTGGCAAAGAGAAAGTAACCTAATTCTACCACCATCTCGTTTTTTCAGTTGTTTTTTTTTTCAGAATTTACTTTTCTAGTTTGCCCTGCCATGATTTCTGCCTCTCTTTATTTCTTAAACAAAAAATTATTGTGGGTTCTAACTTATAGTTGGGTAAGACAGATTTATAGTACAACAAGTAATTATACAGTGAATACCATGTGACCACCACGTAGGCCAAGAAATGAAGCATCCTAGCAGCACCGAGCCGACCCTGGCCTCTTCGGCCCTTCCTCAGTTCTAGCTGCCTTCTTCCCAACCAGGTGGAACCCCTCTTCGGACTCCTGTGCTGGCTGTTGGGATGTTTTTTCTTTACCTTTTTACACTGCTTGTATGCACCTGTAAAGAACAGAATTTAGTTCGTTGTGAAATTTTCACAAATAGAATCACGTATGGTTTTGTGTGGCCGCTTTCATTTCACTTTGTGATTATGAGCTCCATCCATAATCTTTGGTGCAGCTTCACTTCATTTTCTTTGCTGCAGGGTATTCCATTTTATGGTTGGCCTTGGCCTTTTTAAGTATAAAATAAAAATAATAGCTAGTAGTAAATGAACACTTTCTTTGTGCTGCCTTTTAAGATAGGTGCCTTTATTATTTCTATTGCAATGTGAGGAAATGGAGCCACATAGAGATGAAATAATGTGCCCAAGGGCCTAATCTAAATACTCCAGAATTTACCAAGTTTATTAATCTCATTCAGAGTCTCAAGGTTTTCCATTAGTTACCTGATTTTTCACACTTTAACTTCTGCTCGTTCCTAAAGGGTTAAAGATATCCAAGCTCTCCCATAAAATCTAACATTTTTGTTTAATTCCTACAGAGAGGAGACACCCTCCTTTATTCAGAGTCACCTTGTACCTTAACTGCCACCTGTCTTTGTACTTTTGCTCTTTGAGTCTTTTTGAAATCATGCCACCCAAATTATGCCCTAGTTTTACCAGTCAGATATAATTCATATTTCAATAGTTTTACCATCAAATTTATCCACTGCCTCTTCCCAGGCATTTGTTCTGAATTTAAGCATTCTGCCTCTCTGTTGATTACTAATTTCTCAGTATGTTTTTCTCCTTCATTTGTTTTTTTCTTCTCCCCATCCGCAGGCATTTCTATACTTGTAAATCTCAATCAATCTTCTTTGCTTTTTTTCTCTCCGTCCCTGCTTTCTCTCTCTCTTCACCTTTGATGCTATTGACCTTGTTTCCTCACTTCCAAAATCTTTTAAGGACAGATTATGAGTAAAGTATTTAAAAAGAATTAGGAATGACAACTTGGGAGTGGAGTAGTTTGATATGTTTTAGGTCTGGATTTTGTTGATTCAGCTCATTCCACAAATATGTACTGAATTATTTGCTAACTATGCATTTGTGTAGCTGAATTATTTTTATTAACCATACCTCATTCCCTCCCCCATCCCCCCAGAAAGGGCAGATAAGCATTACTGTCACTGTTTTCAGGTGGAAAAAACAATACTAAAAGAAGCCAAAATGGAATAAAGCGAAGAAACAATTACCATTCATTTAAAAGCAAATATCCTCTTGGGGTTTCTTTTAGGTAGTGAAAGCAGGTACTAATGCAAGTCTTTCATAAAAGCAAAGTAGTGTTGGACCAAGTTCAAAGAGCTTATGTGCAGCAGAGCTGGGCTTCAGACCCACCGCTGCTGACTCCCAGCCCCGTGCTTTTCATCTTTGATCAGAGCAACCTGTAGTGAAATTATAACTAAGAGGAAGGGGGAACGGTAGTTTCAGGCACTTCTTTTTTCTTTCAACCAATGAATAGGTGTTGAGGATATGCCTTAGACCAGGGACAGTGCTAGGCTCTGGAAATTCCAACTGCGAATAACCCCTGAGTCTGTCCTTGACAAGCACATGGTTTAGGATACATACATGTAAACCAGTACAGGTAGTCCCCGCTTTTCAAAAGTTCCTGGGTTATATCACTTTGCTTTTCTGAAAGACCTACCTTGGTACCTGTTTCTGCTAACTGAAAGAAACCTGAAGAGGATTTTTGCTTTTAAGTGAATGGTTATTGTTTCTTTGCTTTTAGTCCATTTTGGCTTACAAAGGTTTCCTAGGAATGCTCTACTCTTGGGTAGTGGGGGAAACTGAACAGACACACCTCGTTTTATTTTGCTTCTCTTCACAGATACCATAAAAATAAATAGAAGGTTTGTGGCAACCCCGCAAAGTCTATCAGCACCTTTATTCCAACAGGCGCAGATGATGGTTATCATTTTTTAGCAATAAAATATTTTATTACAAGTGATCCACCTTTTTTAGACATAATGGTATTGCACACTTAGTAGACTGCAGTCTACTGGGAGATGAAAACATTTGTGTGACTCACTTTATTGTGATACCGGCTTTATTGCTGTGGTCTGGAACCAGACTTGCATTATAGCCTGTACTTCTAACCTGCTGCGCACTGCTGGGGGCAGGGAGTGGACCCATTAATCAGGATGCACCGTAGAGAGTGGAGATGGCCTGGGAATGTTCGTTCCTTAGAGGAGGAGTTGACCACATGCATTTGCTAGCATTATTTTTCTTATGTTAAAATACTTAGCATTTTCCCTCCTTGTTTGTGGATCTGCAGTGCGTGGCCTTGTTGTGGCCACCGAGGGCCACCACTGTTTCTCTGCCCCCTGGCTCACCATCTGCTTTTGTTAGTACTTTCCAAGCCCGGGCACATACAGCCGCCCCTGCAGATGACTCCCCCTTCCTGCCTTCCCTGACCACAGGCCTGCAATTCACTCTTCCTAACCACGTTCAACTACAAAACCATCTTCTCCACCAACTTCACAACACTCTCTCTTTAAAATCTCATTATGTTTCTAGAGACCCTTTCTCTTTGAATGCATTTGACTGATTCTATATAATTATCTTTTTCCCTCTGACTTATACTTCTCACCATTATAGATCAGAGTTTCAAAGTTTTCCTACTATCACAACAAAATATTCAGATATTTCCTTCAGGTGAGTTTTACAAGGATTACTCTAATGATTCTTTGTCTCTGACCAGTGGTATTTTATATCAGATGACAGTATGCGTTTATTTTGATATTTCCAAATCAGTTATTGATGTCCCACCATGTTTCATAAACTATTTGAAGCAGTTCGCATCTCGATTTGAGCTCTGTTCTGCCACGCGCTGTGATGTGACCTCCAGCCAGGCTCTCGGCTTTCCCTCACAGCCCTGGGGGGCAGTCTGCCCTCTTGTACCTGGTGCGGGAAATGAGAGTAAAATGCAAAGATGGTATGTCAACGGGAGATTTGCATTGCTTTTGCCTCTTCTGTCTAGAACATTTCCTGTTCACCATCGTGAGGCATCCGGTGCCGCGTGGTAAACTTTTAGCCTCGCAGGGAGTCACATCCACTTCTCTCTGTGTCCGCTTCACGTCTCTCATGGTTTGGCCGCCGTCCCCACTGCCGTCCCTCCTCAGTTTATTGCAGCTGCCCCCCTCCCCTACTTTCCACGCCCCTCCCCCAGTACTCTTCAGCCTCCACTATAATAACGGTGATGTCGAACTGAACTTGCCCGTGTGGGGTAGCCTGGGGTGTTTGTTGAAATGTTCCGAGTGCCCGGCAACCTAGCGCCCCCTAAGCAAGATGACTAGTTAGTATGAGACGCACAGGGCTGGTGCATTTACCAGCGGTCATGTAGTCACACTGTGGTCGTGGTGTCTCCCAGAATATGACTGACCTCCTTTTTTATTTCCTTAACAGACAAAGATGTGAGCAGCGGGAGTTATAACTTCTCCACCGCCACGACGGGCAGTTACTACAGCTGTGTCAGCCAGGTCACCATAGGTGAGAAATGGTGTTATTTTGTTTTATTGCATTTATGACTGCCTGGGAGGGCATGGGGTTTGAGCGCGAAAGGAGGAGTTAGTGGAAACGGCGTTCACATGAGCGTTTATTCTCAGACTCAGAGCAATTGCTTGTGGATGCACCTTCCTGGGCGCCCTCTTGTGGACGCTTATTGCATTTACATCCAAATGGGCAAAGGAGGCAGGGTCGTCCAGAGGGATTTTCAAAATCCGGGTTTGCGCCACTTTTCATCATTTGCTTTAACTTGTTTGTGGATCACCTGGGTGACTATGTGCTTAGTAATAAAACTAGCTTGCTTTTTAAGATTTATGTTCATCAAATTTAAAAAGAAATTTTCTATGACCACTGTAAGTAGAAAACGTACATTAGTTCCCGTGTGTATGAGATGTATGCATATGATACCATACAATACATGAGTAGCGTGGGTGCATACAATAACAACAAACCAGCGCTGCTGAATGCTAGCTGCGCTGTGTGTACCAGCTGCCCTGTCCCCTGACTTCTCAGAAAGTTGGTCTGCAGCTTGGGGTGCGTTGCTTTCTATCCCTCTCCTTCAGATAAGTGACCCTTCCAGGAGATGGTGGGAGGCTGTGTGCTCACCAAATGCTCCTTCCCAGCTGCCTTCCTTCTCAGCCTTTAAAAACAAGTTTATTTTATTGTTTATGCTGTTACAGTTGTCCCAATTTTTTTCCCTTTGCCCTCCTCTGCCCAGTACCTCTCTTCCCGCCAGCAGCCCCCTTACCTACACTTTAGTTCATGTTCATGGGTCGTGCATATAAGTTCTTTGGCTACTCCATTTACTTTACTATTCTTAACATCCCCCTGTCTATTTGGTCCCTACCAATTATGCTTTTTGATCCCAGAACCTTTCCCCACATTCTCTCCTTTCCCCCTTCCCACTGACAACCCTCCAAATGATCCTCATACCTATGGTTCTGTTTCTGTTCTGGTTGTTTGCTTAGTATGTTTTTGTTTTGTTTTTTAGATTCAGTTGTTGATAGTTGTGAGTTGTTGTCATTTTGCTGTTCATAGTTTTGATCTTCTTTTTCTTAAATAAGTCCCTTTAATATTTCATATAATAAGAGCTTGGTGATGATGGACTCCTTTAGCTTTACCTTGTCAGGGAAGTACTTTATCTGCCCTTCCATTCTAAATACCTTAAATATGTTTTCAAAAAGGGAAGAGTGACTTTGAGTACTTTTCTGTTTGCTGAATCCATTCTCTCCCTTCTTCATCCTTTCAAAATTTTCTTGATTCCAGAATCTTGGCCACCGCCTTAGGAAAAAAAAAACAAAACAACTGATGATAATTGTTCTTCTTTGTGTCAGCTGCTCTTGGCCCTTGAAATATATTATTTTACTTAATCAGGACTCTCTGAGGAAGGTACTATTACTTCCCCATTTTACAGATGAGGAAACTTGCTTTTTGCCACCCAGCCAGAAACAAATGTGCCCAAGGTTTGACTCTGGGTCTGCTTGACACGAAAGCTCATGCTCTTAAACACTAGATCATGGCTTCTCAAATTCCAGCAATGCAAAAAGAAATAATAATTATGAACCTTTCAAATGGATTCAAATTATTTTTATTATAAGAATACTTAAGTATGTTCAGACATGAAACTAAGTTTATTCCTGTATTCCAAATAGCCATAAAAATCAAGTCAAATTTACCAATACATTTTAAAACACCATAAAGCAAAACAAACAAACAAACAAAAAAACCCCAAAAGACACTTACCACATTAATTTAATATGATGGATTTGTTATTTTGCTAGAATGCGGTCACTGTCTGTAAGGCACTGTGATACTGGCTGCGGAGGTATGGGTTCACTTTACTGCTGGGTATTGTATGATGACTCTGCTTTGCCACCACATTTCTCTGTTTGTCCCACTGTGAAATCTGTGTTAATCTCACTTAGGTGAGGTTATTGGCTCTTCATTGACAAAAATATACCTTGATGTATCCCTCTCCCCTTTTCTCATCAAGTGTACCCATTGGTCCCAACTTGATGGAAGCCCAAAAGCAAACCTAGGCACTAAAATTAAGTGGCATAACTTGGTTCACAATTGGCATCATTTAATTTTTAGGTGATTAAATTAAATTAAAAATTAAAAAATAAGTTCTTGTGGAATGCCCCTGGATGCTGGTTCGGAAGCACTAAATAACCTAAAATGTCATTCCTAAAGGCAATTAAGCACTGGGAGGTCATTTTGGGTTCATAGTAGGAGTGTGAGATCATGGATGAGTTCATCTAATCTGTCTCCCATTGGACAAGACTTTTGTCACCTGTCATCTTGCAGACTGGCTGGCAGTTTTCCTAGAATGAACAGAATGGATCTCATGTGAGAGAATGCGGTGTCATAACAGAGAAAGTGGCTATGACTGTAGTCTTGACACCAGACAGTAATGAACTTGCAAGGTGGGATAAAAGGCAGGTCTGGAGGGGAAGACATGGAAGAGTTGGCAGGACTAGTCGTTGACTGGATATGGGGAAAGACAAGTGTGTCCTGTGATTCTGAGTTAGGGTGACAGGGAGTCTAAACCCTTCCTAGAAATACAGAAGTCAGGAAGACGATATGATGGCCAGATTAAACGTGTTGGGTTTGAGGCGCCAATGAAACTGCCCCCACCTTGAAATTCCCCACCGGAAACTGGAAATGTGGAGAGGGCCGGAGCTGAAGACGACATTGAGTGTGTCGAGGGCCAAGTGCTAGTCTTTGGGGGAAGCACAATTAGGGTAGAAATAATGACAAAAATGAGCACATTTCTTGGAAAGCCCAGAGAATTTCTAGAAGGGGAGACTGTGGAGAGTTCCTATTGAGGCTTGCTATGGTGATGTCCCTGAGAGCCATGTCAGTGGATCATGAAACAGGAGCCAGCTTGCAGAGCTCTGAATAAGGAGTGATGAACTGTGACTGGAGACCTCTCTTTTAAGACATGTATCAGTGACTGTGGAGGTGTTGATAGTGAGGACCATCTGGTAGATAATACTCCTTGGGAGCTTTCTCTGTGCCAAGCACTATTCTAAGTACTTTTTCTCTGTTTACTCATTTTATCCTCACAACAGCCCTAAGGTAGATACTAATATTTTCCCCATTTTAAACAGATGAGGAAACTAAGTTCTCTAGAGATTAAGAAATTTACCTAAGAGACATGGGTAGTAAGAGCTGGGATTAGAACCCAGCTAATCTGTCTCCCATTGGACAAGAATTTTGTCATTTGTCATCTTGCAGACTGGCTGGCCAAGGGCCAAGTGCCCTTCCCTGGTCTAGTTAACTGTGAACTGTGGCTATCATGTCAAGATGATGAGGGTTTAATTGTCTTCCCCCCAAAAAGATAAGTTGAAGTCCTAACACCTGCCACCTGTGAATGTGACCTAATTTGGAAATAGGGTCTTTGCAGATGTAATCAAGTTCAGATGAAGTCACACTCCATTAGGGTGGGTGCTAGTCCAATATGACAGATGTCCTTACAAGAAGATCTATTCTCTTTAGATCTTCCCCAGGCGGAGGGACGTGAGGGTGAGGCCCGCTAGCCCTGAGTCACATGGCTGAGCAGGGTCGGGGTGACTCTCCCAAACAAAATAGGACTCTGTTGGGATGAAGAAGAGCTGATGCGTTTCTGTGCAGGCAATGCACAGTGTCCAGTGCCCACAGCCTGTTTAGCACAAAGCATTTTTGCAATGTTTATAGTAAAAGAAGAAAATAATCAACAACCTCAGACTCGAAATACGGGAGGGAAGACATTGCTGGCTCATCCAAGGAGTCCTCTTTTAAAAGCTCCTTTTGTTTTCCTTTATCTTCGGCACTTCCGTCCTTCTAACGGAAGAGTTGTCTCACACAGAAGTGTCACATTTGTGAGGGAATTTCATTTAAAAAAAGAGCACACTTGTGGATTCCCTATAGGAACCCATGTCCTGCCCAAAGCAGAAGTGCCAAAAAATTTCAAGAAACAGAAAAATTACTCCTCTAAAAAAAATCTATTTATCCTTGAGACCCTTAGATAATTCCTTATTTTCTGGTAGTAAACTCCCATTTTACCCATGTATGAAATTTTAAAACTTTATAATTAATTAACATCATTCTTTCTCAAGCCAGCCTGCCATTTTTGACTGTTGCCTGCATATCTCTCTTCATGATTCAGGGTCTAGGGGGTGACAGGACTCAAAGAGAGCTGAGTCCCCACTCCCATCCCTGTGGATGGGATGGTGGGTGAGGGAGAATGGACAGGCCACCAATGCAACGTTCCTGTAACTTGCCTCGTAGGTACTTGGACTCCAACTGTTCCTATGGATGGTTGGTTATCTTCTCCAAATACTTTGACCTCATTGCTGTTTTTAAATTTAGGCTGGTTTATTTATTTTCCAATATACTTATGCAGATCTTATCAGAGCTCATTTTTATCAATAACATAGGTTAAAATGAAGTAAATGGTGTAATTTCTTAAACAAAAAACAAACCAAAAAAACACAACAACTTGTCAGCTATGTGAACAATATCTCCTCAAAATTAAGTATATGCTATAAATCAGCTATAATTTTATTTAAAAACAAGGTAAAACCTGAAATTGTGGCTATTCCTTGGGACTGTTACACAAAACGCTTCATACTGTGCTCTAGTCTGTAATAATGAGTCCCCAGGAGCTTGGGACTATAGAAAGAGAAGAGGGATTTAAGCCAGTTTCTGAATAGAGTGCCCAGGCAAGGGAAAACCTGGTCCTGTAATTATTCTTCTTGAAAAGAATTCTCTGGTGTAAATAGAAAGTAATATGTTTTCAAATTTTTAATAAGGATGCATTGGAACATCAATTTAAAGGGAGTATTCTGGAACTTCATTTCTATGGCCCAGTACACTCTTAGAGCAGATGTGGGAGATCCAAGAATACTGATCACAAAAGATAAATTTGCACCAGAATTTTAGTCCAGCAAACACACCCAGAGCTAGTCCTGGGTCAGTAGTATTCACTCCAGTCTTCTCCTGTGGCCCTAGCTCCTTGCAATTCAAAACGCTGAGAATTTGTGTTCTTGTTGAATATCTCCAGAGACCCCAGAGCCCTTGCTCAAGAAAGATTTACTCACCTTCACTACATTCTAATCAGTCACCTTTTAGGAGGGTGACCAGCTAAGAAGAGGTCAAACAATCCATTTGGCCTGTTCTAAAGTTTCACGTTCCTTGGACACTCTGGTCTACCAAGATTCATTTATGAAAAATTATTCAGAAAAGAATAACCTAAGAGCAAATTGTGGGGAAGCAGGCCCATTTCCAGCTCCCAGAATCCCTCTTGCTGCCCACTCTCAGCAAGGCAGGATGGCCCAGTGGTACAGAGCACCTGTGTTACAGTCAGTGAGCCTGGCCTTCAGTCTTGACTGTTATTTCTGTGTAGCTGTTGACCTTGGGGGAAGTCGCAAGGTCCCTTAGCCTCATTTTCCTTATCTGTCAATGGGAATAGTAGTCCCTGCCTGATAGGGTTATGATGAGGTTTCAGATCAGGTGGTGTTGGTATAGCCCTTAGCACAGTGGCAGGAAGTATGGTTTTTTTTTTTTAGTGGATTAGTTATTTTATGACAGCGAAGTCGATTGTTCATTCCCAGGCTTCAGCCATGTCTTCTATGTGAATGAATACTAGATTTATGACCCTGGTCGCATTTTTTCTGATCTTCATTTCCACTTGTTTCCCTAGCCTCCTGCCAGACATTTCCACTAAAGCTCCAATTCTTCATGTCTAAAAACACACCCAACCTTCCCCAGTCCTTGCGAAGCCAGTCCTGATTGGCACAGTTAGGATGAGGAAATCTGCCATTTTGTTGGCCCGATGTCTTCTCTGCCATCCTGCCAGTGAGAGACAAAGTGACCTGACAGTCCCAGACTTCTTTCTCTCCAAGTCCACGTGGCCTATGTCTCTGAATCTGTTTTCCTTCTTTGCTGCCCACACTTAAATTTGGCCGCCTAATAACGCTCACCGGGCCTCTGCGTCGCAGCCTCTTGCCTCACCGTCTTGCCGCTGGCATCCAGGAAGAATTCAGTGAACAGCGGGGATCCACTGAGTGCCAGCGCGGAGCCTTGCCTCCTGTGCTAGGTGCTCACGGGGCCAGGGGAGAGGAGTGAGGGAGAGTCAAATAGAACAGCCCTCGGAGGGAGTCTCAGAGTTGACGGAGACAGCCACTGACCTTCAGGGTTGCTCAGTCCCTGAGGGAGACACACCCGGAAAGGAAAACACTTGCCTGAAGTGTGCGGGCAAGGACCGCCTGACACCTGTCCCCATTCTAGTGGTTTCCAGCACAGTGTGGGAGGGCTGCCTCGGACACCATTGTTCAGCCTCCTCCCTTGTTACCCTTTTGGGCTTTCTTGGTTCCTCACCCGTCCCCCTGCCCCCGTTTGGGCATCTCCTCACCCATCTCCAATGCCTGCCCTTCGGCATCTTTTACTGGGCCTCCCTCCACTATGATGAAGACAGCTTGGGGGGGTCACAGGAAGCTTCCTCAAAGAGGTTGCCACCGGAGGAAGAAGGCACGGACTCTGGCTACTTTTGCAGCTGTGAATGTGATCATTTCAGTCTCCACTTCACAAACTTTCGGGAATGTTGTTTTGTGTGTCAAGTAAAATCTCGTTTCTTACCTTGGTATTTAAGATTATCGACTGTTTTGTGTCAACCTACCTTTCCATTCAGTTTTCTTTTTCTTTTTTTCCTGACTATAATTAGATTGTAAACTAAATTCTGTATCTTGGTTGCAAGTGAAAAGGACTGGAGAGTTCAGACATATAAGACAAATGGGTGAAGCAGGCTGGGAGGAATATTAGGGAATGGTGGGGTCTGTGGCAGAGTAGAAGTTCTTTATTCCATCTCAAGAAGTTTACTGCTGCTGTTCCTCTAGCTGACAGCTGCCACATGGGAATGTGGTCTGGGGTGGCTTGATCTGTAGGAGAACGTCAAAAGATTTTTCAGAAGAAGCTAAAGAGCTGGATTTATTTCCAAATTCTTGCTGTGAATTTTGATTTGAATTGTGTTTTGAATTAAGAAAAGTGTGAGCTAACCAAAGCACACCTACAGAGCTCTCTGGCCTCTAGGTTGTCGTTGGCAGCCGTCCGTCTCGAGAGACGATGGTGTAGCTTCTTAAGAGTCTATCTGCACCGCCGAGAATGGCTGTGCAGTACGACTCGGGAGTGACACGGTATCTGTCTCCTCCCGTGTTGAATCGACATCTTGCGATGACGCTGGAGTGTCCTCTCCAGTGAAGCTGAAGCTACAGAGCCTGGGCAGGGTGATATGGAGGGTCTGCTGTTGCCCATGCAGCAGGCCCCCCCTCTCTTCGCAGCTGAAGGGTCCAAGGGAAAGACGGAGTCAATACAGCTTGGCTTCAGGTGCGCCGCAGGAGTTGCCGGTGTTGACTACAACGTCAAACCGCCTTAGGGACTCCGGCTCCGGATTTTCTGTCGGGGTTTACTCCCTTAGCCTTTCCCCTGAAGAGGTATGCTGCAAGGCAGCGGAGGTTTTTTGGAATCAGAGTTTTCCTTCTCTGTCTTGCCTACATACTTGGAAGAGTAAATAATAAATAAGTGTTATAAAAAACCGAGAAAGCACTGAGGAAGAAGGGATTGATCAGACTGTAAAAGTGACGGAAGCTTCTGCAGGAAATGGCATAACAGAAAACTGGAAGGATGAGTCAGGCAGGTTTCATTCTGCAAAAGGTATTCCCTGACAATATTTGCATAGTTCATTTTGTTCACACATGCCTCTCCGACGTCCCCTCCCACTACCCATACAACCTGCTTTGTAAACAAGGGTTACGACACGAAAAAACATCAATGTGAAGAATGAAATGTGGCCCTGACTGGCGTGTACTGAACGTCCCTCCCATCACCCGGAAAGGTTGCTCTTTCCATTCCCAGTCGGGGAGCGTGCCAGGTGGTAACCTTTGCCTATAAGGTCAAGCGCATGTCACCTCTCCATGACCTGGTCCTTCCACCTAAAAGGGCTCTCTCCCCTTCTTCCCTACTTCTAAACTATTTCTTTCATTTTGCTTTGTATTAAGGTTAGTTGTAGTTTCGGAGGAAAACACAGATTTTTGAGTCAGACAGCTCTGAGCTCCAGTTCTGTTTCTGGCCCTTACTGGCTGCTTGACCTGGGGCTGGTTGAAATCCAGTTTCCTCATCTGTAAAACTGAAATAGTGATAGCTAGTCCCCTTGTACGATTACTGTAAGGATTAGAATCACTTATGCAAAGCGTCTAGCATGTAGTATTTCTTCAGGTATTTCTTTTTTCTTTATAAACAAATCTTGATCTTCTTTACTAGACTCTGAGCTCCTCAAGATGGAACAGACTGGGAAACTAGCACATAGTATGTGCTTAATAAACATATGTTGAATAAGTGAACAAGACCTATCAAGTGTGATGATCTTAGCCTGTGCATTTGTAAAGTAACCTGTATTCTTATCTCAAATGGTGTTTGATTTGACTCACAGATGAAAAGCACTACAGTATAAGGCTTCTATTGCTGCTCCTAACCTAATGTGTTTGTCTCTCTAGGTTATGACATTTCCGGGCCTGTTGCCATTGGTCTTACCCACTGGAAAAATCCGTATGCTCAAGGCAGACCTACCCTCCCGTCAGATCTGCCTCTCTTTGTCTCCAAAGATGCAGGCATCCCTGTGTATCACCAGACCCTCACCCGCAGGGCAGAGCTGGCCACGCCTTTGTCCTGCCCAGCGTCACTGTCCATCACTCCAGTGCCTTCTTACAGTAGCAGCAGCCAGGAAACCCTGAGTCAAGACACGACAGGTAAGAGTAGTGGGCTTCCTGTTGGAGACCAGGACTCAGCCTATTTAAGGTTCACGCATTTGCCTAACAACCAAACTATGTCTGTGTTTCTGCTTGTGAGCTGTCATCCACTCCCACAATTCCCCCCATCCTTTCCCATATTAATAGTCTGGCTGCACTAGGAGGAAGGTTGGATGTGTTTGCAAATATTTGACCTAAGTCTGTATTTGACCTAGTTCTATTTGGTAAAATGACCATCTGGAAATCAACCCTGAATCGGAATTCCAAGTTATGTCATATGATTTTGTATCAGTTTGTTTAATTTTTTAAATCCTCTATTTAGTGACAAGGCATCTATCTTGTACTAAACTCTTGTATGCAAAACAGTCATCAAAAAATAATTTTTGACTGCCTCAGTTACTACCGATTCATGTTGCTCCACCAGTTTGACCTAGGTCAGGGGCCTGCAAATCAATGCCAATGGGCCAGGTCTGGCCTGCTTAGTTTAGCCCAAGAACTAAGAATAGTTTTTACTTTTTAGAAATGATTGATGTCTCAGTCTATTCAGATTGCTACAACAAAATACCACAGACTGGGTAGTTTATAAACAATAGAAATTTATTTTCACAGTTCTGCAGTTCAAGATCATGGGGCTAACATAGCTGGATGAGGTCCTTTCTCTGGGTTTCAGACTTCTCACTGTGTCCTCATGTGGTGAAAGGGGTGAGGGGTCTCAATGGGGTCTTGTTAGTAAGAAGACTAATCCCATGCAGGAGGGCCCCACCTTTACGACCTAAGCACCTCCCAAGGGCCCTACAGTCATCACATCCAGCATTAGGATGTCAAGATATGAATTTTGGGGGGAGACACATTTAGTCCATACAGTGAAAAAAAATTAAGAGAGTAATAATATTTTGAGACACATGAAAGTTATATGAAATTCAACTTTTAGTATTCATATATAAACTTCTATTGCAACACATCCACACTCATTCATATGTGTGTGTGTTGTCTGTGGTTGCTCTCATGAGACAACAGCAGAATTGAATGATTGTGATAGAGACCTTCTGGCCTGCAGTGCCTTAAATATTTACTATTAGGCCCTTTGCAAAAAGTATTTGCTGACTGCTAACCTATGTGATCCTTGGGAAGTATGACTTAAACAATCAAGGCAAGAAAACTGCTTATAACATCTTGCCTTAAAACTTGTAATTTACCTTAAATTTAAATGAGTTACAGAAAGTTTTACCTATCTCTACAAGGATAGCCTGTCAATTGTGTTCATAATAAAACGTCTGAGTTGGAGGTTTATATTATGTAAAATATATTCTGCCACGTTTTTCTTATATAGCTATAGCACTTAGAGTTATGGTTTAGTTGTCCATATCCAACGTGTAATCCCTGTTCTGGAAATCAATCTTTGAATATCAACACTCAACATTACGGTGCCGCTCAACAATTCACAGATGCTGCCACCTAGAGGTGAGGTGCTGATATTGCAGAAGTTTCAGGTTAAGAAAAGCAACCTAAAACAGCAGATTGCAGACTCCGCTTGAACTTGCTAACAATGAAGATTCCTGGGCTCTACCCCAGGGGATGCTGTGCCCATGGCACGGAGTGAGCATCAGCAGTCTGCATGCTGCAGGCTCTCCCTTCACGAATTTTGATTTCTGACCCATACACACCTTGAAGGACCCCCCTCCAAAGTGTCTTTGGTTAAATGGCTAGGTAGAAATGCCAAAGATTGATATTGTAGAGCACTGCGGGACATTTGCATACCACAGCTCTGCCATGGCAAAACTTCCCACCTTTCTGGTTGTCCCCGTTGAGGATTAGTTTGAGAGTAGAAACATCATCATAATTACCTGGCAGCGGAGATACCAGATGATCACAAGAATAGAAACATCATGATCGTGATCGAGGGTGTGAATACTTTTCCACGCGTAAGTTTGAAATCTGGGTTTTGATATTATCACGAAGGAAAATCGACTCTGCTTACTTTAAAGGTTTCATAAAATTTCAAGTTAAGAAAGTGCTGCCTTTGGCCAGGGTAGCTGAAAGGTTATGACATTTCTTGACAAAGAAGTGTGTGGAATGGCAGCTGTCAGATTAACATTTTACCACCTTTCCCATTGAGTTGGCTTTTTTCTTTGTGTAGATCCCTGTGCTCTGACTTTTGGAAGAGGTGTCTATTTTTAACTTACAGGTTTCCCAAAACAAAAGTCCATAATTCCCTTCATTCCTTGGAACTTTCCATTGGCAATACAATATTGAATTTTTCCAAGCAAGTGGCATTATTATTATTATTTGTATACTTACAGGATAAGCCTGAACATTAAAGATGTATTACACAAGCATGTGATATTTTATTATAGAAAAATTTAGATGCTAGGATAGCTCCTCTAAGTCTCAGTTATGATTATATGTAGGTCAATTATTACATTTATTTGATTTCTTACAGAAGTTTATTGATTTTAATATACATTTTTCTGTGAAGTCTTCCAGTTTCATTTCTTTTTTCTTTTTGTTTTTTAAAACAATAAATTTTATTATTTCCCCATGTATATTTCTGTTGCTAGTTTGAAGAAAACTCTGTGCAAGTGTATCAGAATGTCTTACAAATTCCAAACTTTGCGAGACATACGTCACTTCATGTTTCTAAGCTGTCTTTCTTCTGCATAAACTTCAGGCCTGATGTGGAAGAGCTGACAAGTTGTAAGCACAAAATAACTAGACAATTATTTATTGATTGTTTGAGTTTTCTTATGTTTAAGAATTTATCCAATGTTTTAGTTAGTATATAAATTGTAGCAGGTTAGATAGGAAAAACAGTTTCCAGTTTTGAGCTTGCTCAGTTCATCTACTCATATTCATCCATGCATCACCCCTGCATCACCCGTGCATTACCCATGCATCACCCATGCATCACCCGTGTATCACCCACGCAGAACCTGTGTGTCATCCATGCATCACCCATCCATCCATCCAGTACATACAAAGTTCTCACTCTGTGCCATGCATGTCCTGTGATAAATCCCTGGAATAGAAATTTGAGTAAGGCATCACCCCTGTCTAAGGTGGTCAAAGTCTACAGGAGGAGACAGAGAAGCAAATCAAGTATTTTAATTCAGTGTTATAAGTATTTAGATTCATGTTAGGATGTCATACACATGTTTTTGTTATTAAATTAGTATACTATTACAATACTAATAACATAATATTAAATATATTATTATCAAATTATAACAGTAAAATATTTGGATGCAAAATATATTACTAAATTATTTTTTCAATTAAAAGAAGATACATTTGAAAGACCCATGGGGGAAAGTTCAGAAACTGTCTTCGTCTCAGATATTCTGTGTAGGTTGACACAATTTCTGATGACCGAGCTTTACAACTCACACCATTACCGTGAGAGAACTTACATTTTTGGTCACGCCCCACCCCCAGCTGATTCTCAATCACTCCCTTCCATTGTGCTCAGTTACTAGCTGCACCTGATGTCTCCGGAGCAGTATTTCCCTGCCTGACAAGCTCTGCAGATGTATTTACAACTGCCTACCAGGCTTTTCAGATTTCAAAAGTTATGTTCCTCGAATGGAACTTTTTTCTGATTGCTTTAAAATTTCAGTTTCTTACTTTGTTTAATGGTCTCACTGTCCACTCAGATTCCAAATCCAAACACTGGTGTCCTGTTGCCTAACCCTCTGCAGGCCATCTGCCTCTTCTGCCAGCTGGCTGACACATTCATATGTCTACCTTAGAAATATCGCTGATTCAGACCCCCCTCTCCATCCCTACTGATACTACCTCAGCTCAAGTTCTCATTACCTCTACCTAGATTAGTGCAGTCATCTTGTAACCAGCCTCCCTACATCTTAATTCTTCAATGTCCACAGGGTTAGCTTTCTCAAGTTCATGTCTATCTCTCTCCCTCCCTCCCTCCCCTTCCTCCATGCCTCCTTTTCCTTCTACCTACACCTCCTAGACCACTTCTGTTGCTTCCCCATTGCCTGTAAGATGCAGTGTAAACACTTCATACGTGGTACACGGGGGCCTTCCTCACGGGCTTTAAGTGCCCCTCTAGCATCTCTCACCGCTCTCTGCAGATGTAGCCATGCAATAGTTACAGTTAATTCTTTACTGTTCACTAAAGATTCATGATTTGGCACATGCTGTGCCATCCACTTGGATGTCCTTCCTTATATCTCCTCCTAGAAAGTTTATTCTTCAAACCTAGTTAAGAAGGGACTTCCTCTATGAGTTTTTTCCTTTCTCCCTCAGCATATTTAGTTAGTCCTTCTTTCTGTTCCATTGGTCATTCCTATAGACATCTTGAATTCTGCTTTTATTACACTGCAATATAATATTCTTTTCATATGTCTGGTTAGTCTACTAGAAGTATACAGTAGTTCTTGAGTTGAGAATTAGTGTCTTAATTTTGTATTTGGTCAGTGTATAGACAAACATTAGAAAGTATGTTTTCTATGACTATTTAAACTGCAGATTAGACAGAACTGAGGAGAGATTTAGCCATGGAAGATACATTTGAAGAAATTATGCCAAATGCACTACAGAGATAGGAGCTAGAAAAATAAGGAGGAAGAGATTGAAATATAGAAGACAGAATGAGAAATTCCAACATACACTGAATAGAAATCCTGTTCTGGATTATGAAAATAGAAGGGGGGGGGGGAGGGGAGGGAGAGAGAGACAGAGAGAGAGAGAGAGAGAGAGAGAGAGAAACTAAAAAATGAAAAAGGCCAATGTCTGAAAATTTTCCAGAATTGAAGAGAAATGCAAATCCTTTGATTCATGAAACAATGACTGCCAAGAATAATAAATAAAAATAAATTCACATATAAACACATTATGGTGAGTAATCAAAACAAAAACAAAAACAAAAAACAAAAAAAAAAACAGAGAGGAAAAAATCTTAGAAACAACCTGAGGGGCAAAGATTGCCTGCAAATGAGAAACAAACTGAGGACAGAGTTTCCAATAGTAATGATAAAAGCCTGAAGATAGTGCATTGATATCTTCAATGTACTGAAGGAAAAACAGTCAATGCAGAATTCCAAATCCAGCTCAATGATCATTGAAGAGGGAGGTCAGCATAAAAATACTTTTGGAAAAAGACTGGGAAAGTATACCCAATGCACATCTACTTAAAAAATGGTAAAAACACCTTTTTTAGAAAAGAAACCTGTTTTAGACAAGTAGGGATTGGAACCTAGAAGAAAGGACTAAGATTAAGAAAAAGAGAAAATATGTATATATACTTGATTCAAAAAGATCTGTCTAGAAGAATTGTTTCCAAACTGGAATGATTTTGTTTCTCTGGGAACATCTGGCAATGGTGGGAGATATTTTTGATTGTCACAACTGGGCAGGAAGTATTACAGGCATCTTACTGGGTAGAGGCCAGAAAGGCTGCTAACGTCCTGCAATGCATGTGACACGGTGCCTAACTCATTGTCCCACTGTTCATCATTAGTTCTTCTTTTTTAAAAAATATATTTTATTGATTATATTGTTATAATAGTTCCAATTTTTTCCCCTTCGCTCTCCTCTGCCCAGCACCACCCCTCCCCCAGCAATCCCCCACACACAAGTCCATGCCCATGGGTCGTACATACAAGTTCTCTGGCTTCACCCTTTCATATATTTTTCCTCTTCTTTTTTAAAAGAGAATTAATTAATTAGTTATTTTAACAATAAAAAAGTAACAATCCCTCCCTCTCAGACTTAAGACCCTTTATAATTTCATAATGGACAATGGGTGAAGGTCTCGAGCTCCTCTAGCTGCTTCAAGCTGGGCATGGTCATTGTCCTACCTACCCTTGGGTCCAGAAATCCCTAATAAGAGTGGGGGTGTGGAGGGGAGGGTGGCCTTTCCACATGGGGAAGGATTGTGCAGACTCCAGGTCAGCTGGCTGTCCCCGGACAATGGCATGCTCGGTTTAACAGGCTGGCATCCTTGCTGTATTCTGGGGGCAACAGATTTGGCAACAGGGTTAAAGGCATCATTCAATCCATAACCACTAGATGACAAAAGGCAGGGATTAATTTTTCAATATCCCACATTAGGGAAAAAAAGGGCTTCTTTGGAGGAAGGTGTGCCAGACACATCTCACCTGTCCAAAGCCTTTTTGCCCATTATAGTTAGTTTGGGCTGAGGGGAATATTTTAGGTTTCTCCCCTCTCAGACCTCTGGGTCCTTTCTGTCATTAGGATAGAAAAGAGAAACCAGTTTTAAAGTGAAGCCCACAGACCACCCCATACTTCACCAACCCAGCCACTTAGTTCAGCCAAACCATTGAGTCTCAGGAGGCAACAATGCAGACAGGATTAAGTGACGCTCATCATTAGTTCTTAATGCTGCTGCTTCCCTTTGAGTTTCTCTTCCTATGTATCATACCTTGACCCTGCCTTTCTGGCATTCCCAGGGCTCTGCTGTCCCCCCTGGGCCTGTCCTTCGTAAAGCATGTCCTTAGCACTTTTGAATTTCCCTTTTTCATGTTTCTTCATGTCCTTTAACTCTCCCTATATTGTATCTCATTCTGTACCTAGGCCTTTTTTAAAGTTATACCAGTTTCTCAGCCCTGGCACTGTTAACATTTGGGGCTGAGTAATTTTTTTTCATGGGGCTGTCCTGTGCATCATAGCATCTCTGGCCTCTACCCAACTGATGCCAGTTGTGAGTAACAAAAACATCTCCCAACATTGCCAGATGTCCAAGAGTGGGGGGAGGGGGAATCACACCCTGCTGAGAACCACTGATGAACACCAGTCAAGTCTGTTCTCTGGAGCTCTGTTTAGTGCAAATAATCTGGTAGTCTATCCATTGAGAATGCATTCATGTGTTATAATGAGTTTTACCCTATATTTAACAAGGGCCTTTTGCAAATAGTGCCTTAACCAAAATCCTGAAGGGGATTTCTTTCCAAAGAGAGGTTTTCTCTCTGAGGATACAGGTGATACACATCAAATTTGCCCACCAGCCCCCAGTGTACAGTCCTCCGAAACTCTGTAGTAAATCAGAGCTTCTTCATTTGTGTTCAAGACCAGTGCTCATCTCTCTGCTTCTCCACACTCAGGAATAAGTGAGAACTCATCCCTTTTGCCTTGTGCCCTCCTTTCCCAGTCTCCTGTGTCTCCCCACTTTCTCTCTGATGATCTCTTAGTAGAATTGAGTTTTAGAAAGAGAACGTTAATGGATTCTAAACATTCCTTATGGATTTTCAATACGTTCCTCATTTGTGAAAGGGAAGGGAGATGTGAAATGACTGTTCTCTATTCCAGATCAGTGATCATTTCCCAAGAATCTGGGTTTTACCTGTGTGCCAACAGTCTGAGGACAGCCCCACATCTTGTCCTGAGATGGGATATGTGACATTTACCTTTCCTAGTGACTTCATTGGCCTTACTGGTGCTTCTAAGTGTGCAAGCTCTGAAAAGTCAAGGTGTGTGTAATTGTGGTGATGCTACTAATTTAGGTGTCGAGGACCTTGGAAGAGGTACCCATTCAATAGCGCAAGTTTCTTTCAGCAAATTGTGATCAGTTACATTCAGAATTGATGCCGAAAGAAACAGGGAGGTTTTCAATTTCAGAGGGAGGGTGCCACCAAAAGTGACCCTGCAATTTGAGCTACTGATGTGACCAGGAGATGAGAGCAATCTGACCCAGCTGGGAGACGGCGTGCTCAGAGATGCTCATTGACCAGCTCCCACCGGCATACCATGTTCCCGGTCAGCCTAAAGATGAAATTTCTGCGTGAGTGTTAGCCCCGTGAAGTTCACAGTACATAGTAATGGGAGAGCAGCTACACTCTATACGAAGCAGGACATGTGTAAATTAGACACAGTTTCTAAACCATTGTAGCTAACGCAGGTTTCTTGTAGACAATATGAACTTCTGCATTGTGTTTTTGTCCTCTTGGACAGCCTTTTATTGATGGAGTTAAACCATTTACATTTACACTTAAAATGATTATTGCTGTAGTTGGATTAATGTCTACCATGTTTGTCATTGCTTTCTAGTCATGGCATTGGTTTGCTCTTTGTTTTTTTCCTTCCTCGTTTTCTGACTTCTCTGATTTTAATTGAACATTTTCTTTTTTTTTTCTTTTTTTTTTAAATGTATTTTATTGATTATAGTGTTACATTTGTCCCAATTTCCCTTCCCTCTGCTCCCCTCCACCCGGTGGCCCCCCCTCCCTCCAGTTGTCCCCCCCTTTTAGTCCATGTCCATTGTTTGTGCATATAGTTCTTCTCAACCTCTCTCTGTCTATTCCATTCTTTCTTACTATGCTTCTTAATTCCTATACCATCTCCCTCCCTCTCCCCCTTCCCCCTCCCTGCTGACCTCCCCCCAATATGCTCCCCATACCTATAGTTCTTTTCCACTCTTGTTGCCTATTTAGTTTGCCTTTGTTTCAATTCCCTAGCTTCTGTTGTTGTTTCTTGTGATTCAGTTCTCATTTTAGTATTCATAGTTTTGATCCTCCTTTTTCTAAACCAGTCCCTTTAACATCTCATATAACAGTGGTTTGGATCTGATGAACTCTTTCAGTTTTATTTTGTCTTGGAAACACTTTCTCTGCCCTTCTATTCTGAATGACAGTTTCGCTGGGTAGAGTATTCGTGGCTGTAGGTTTTGGATTTTCATTACTTTGCATATTTCTTGCCAGTCCCTTCTTGCCTGCAGGGTCTCCCTTGAGAAGTCTGCTGATAGTCTAATTGGGACCCCTTTGTACATGATTCTTTTCTTCTCTCTTGCTGCTTTTAAGATTCTCTCTTTATCTTTAACTTTTGACATTTTGATTATAATGTGTCTTGGAGTGGTTCTCCCTGGGTCCAGTTTTTTTGGAATTCTCTGTGCTTCCTGGACATGTAAGTCTATTTCCTTCCCCAAGTTTGGGAAGTTCTGCTTTATTATATTTTCACTTAATTTTTCAATTTCTAGTTCATCTTCTTCGCCTTCTGGTAAACCAATGATTCTTATATTGGGTCTCTTATAGCTGTCCCAGAGGTTTCTGATCCTCTCTTCATTTTCTTTGCTTTCTGTTTCCTCTCTCTGCACTGGTTGTTTGCTCCTTCTCTATGTTCTGGTTTGTTGATTTGAACTCTGGATTTTATTTCCTCACCATCTGTCTCGTATGTGGTATTGTTCCTTTCAGTATGAGTGTTTTTCAATTCTTTCTCATCTTTTTCCAGATCTTTTGTTAATTCTGTAAGCCACCTGATAACAATGGCCCTGAACTGAGCCTCTGACAGGTTTCTTATTTGTTCATCTGTCAGATTCTTCATCTGTTGCCTGGTGAGCTGCGCCACCGGGATTTCTATAGTTGTCTGCCTCATTTTGACGGATGCGTTTTGTTTCCTTGGGCCGGCTATAGCGGGCAGTGCCTGTGTACTCGTCACAACCCAGCGACCGGTGGCAATCCGCAACCTTTTTCGCCGCGCTGTGGCACTTTGTCGTCACTGCCCAGCGACCAGTGGCGATCCGCAACCTATTTCGCAGCGCTGTGGCGCTTTGTGTGGGGCGGGGGTCCAAGATGGATTCCTGCAGTTATTCCGCTAGGAGACCAGGATCCGTCCTCCCGCCCTCTGGGCCTCACTGTTCGAGGTGATGCGGTGGCTGCTTTTCCCAGTGTTGGGGTCGCGAGCTGCCGGGGGTTCGACTGCAGCTGGGATTGTCCTCCCTGCCGCTGTCCCTGGTGCTACCGCAAACAGCACCGCCCCCTTTCGCTCTTACCTGCCCAAAGAGCGCCGCTGGTCTATAACTTTGTATGTTTCGCTTCCGTGTAGTTTTATTTTCTGGAATTTCTAGTTATCTTTTGTTTTGAAGTAGTTGTATTCCTCTCTAGTTGTAGAGGGAGACCGAGCGTGTCCGTCTAAGCCTCCATCTTGGCCGGAAGTGACTGAACATTTTCTATGATTTTTAAAATGCCATGGGCTATCCACTTCTCTCTGCTTTTTGTCAAAATATCCCTGAAACAGTATTTCAATATTAATCTTAGAATAAAGTTCCTAAGGTTTATATGGTGGTTAACCTATTTAAGTTAGGAAGTTATAACAAGTAAACCACTTGTCCTGGCATTTCGGAAGGGAATTTGTGGTTTTCTAGAATACTGACTGGGAGAAGATGTCACATTAGAAGGGTGGGCTTTTGAGGAGAGGTTGGTCAGGTGAGGGACCGGTGTTCCAAGCAACAGGGTGGTGGATGAAGGCTGATTGATTCCAGGGTAGCTGGGGGTAAATGTGTCTTTCACATTCAAGGTCGAACACTGAATGCATTATCCATAGAGATATTATTGCATAGGATGGTTGGGTTCTCTGGGACTATTGCTCCAGTATTCTATTTATTTTTGGCATTCCATGATTAACTGAAATTTGAAAGCAGGCCCAGAATCTTAACCACCACGCTATGCCACTTCTCTGAGAAAATCTGACATTCACTGGGATCACTTATACTTTAGAACTAAGAGGATCATTGGAAATGCTCACTCAATGAGAGAAATTGACTAAGACAAGTAAGTCACTGAGCTTTATTCAAGTTTCCTATATTCCTCTTGTTCCAGATTTGGCTATATCGTCCTTTTCAGAATTCAAGGCTATGTCCTGTCATTTAATGCTGATTCTAGCACAATTCTGTTCACTTCTTCTTCATGCGTGGTGGTTATTTAGTTTTAGGAGATTGAAAACAGTGAATCACGGAATGATTAATGGCACATGAGGACAAAGTCAATTAAATGATGCAGTATGAAGGATTGAGGATTTCTGATATAAGAAACTGAAGAACTTGATTTAAAGGTATATTAAATCTGATTTGCAAGAATGATATATTTTAGAATCAAAAAGCATTTACGATGCTCCAATAAAGTTGTCCACTTACCTGGTCACCTAAACTCTTGCTACTCAAACTGTGCTCCTCAAGAGATAAGAGGGTCTGAGCTGGGATTGAGCAGTACAGTCCCAAGGGGGCATTTGAGAGATAGCTTCATTAGGCCTTGGTAATTAGTGGATGTGGTATGTGAGTGAGTGGATATCCCAACTATTTCCAAGGTAAAATATGATACAGAAGCTTTGTAGTTTAGACCAATGCTTCTCAAACTTTATTTTATTTTGGTAATATTTTACTTCATTTTATTATTTTTTAAATCTTTATTGTATTTTTTCCATTACCCTTTAGTTGCCTTGTACCCCCTCTCCCCAGCAATCACCACACTGTTGTCCACGTCTGTGAGCCCTTTTTCCTTTTTGCTCAATCCCTTCACCCCCTAACCCCCCACCCTCATTAGCTGTCATCCTGCTCTCCATCTATGAGTCTGTCCCCATTTTCCTTTTCAGTTCAGTTTGTTCATTAGATTCCACATGTGAGTGGAATCATATGGTATTTTTTTCCTTTCTCTGACTGGCTTATTTCACTTAGCATAATGTTCTCCCAGTCCAGCCATACTGTTGCAAAGGGTAAAATTTTCTTCTTTTTTGTGACCGAGTAGCATTCCATTGGGTAAATGTCCCAAAATTGTTTTATCCACTCATCAATTTTATTTTACTTTTATAAAGGGAAGTGCAGAGAAAGGACTGTGCAGACAGTGGTGGCGGCATGTAAAGGACCTCTGGTAGCAAGGGGAGATGAGTATAAGAAATTCAGATACAGCCAGTGTAGCTGAAAGCGTGTGAATGAGGTGGGGTGGGACTGTTGCAGGCATTCTGGGGGGTTGAGAACCCAAGTATCTGCAGCCTATTGTGGGTTCTTGGCTTTGCACGGAAAAGAATTCAAATGTGAACCAGCATAGAGTTTAAAAGTGAAAGTGAGTTTATTAGTGAAGCAATGAGACAGAGAATGGGCTACGCCCCAGACAGAGCACCCCCTCTTTTGATGGAATTTGCTTCCTTTATTGGGGTTCATTTAATCCCGAACTTGTGCTTCTCAAATTTTAATGTGAGTGCAAATTACCCAGAGATCTTGTTCAATGGCAGCTTGTCATTCAGTAGCAGGGATGGGGGGCAGGTAGGTGAGATTCTGCATTTTTAAAAAGCTCCCTATACCAGAGAATATTTGGTTACCGACAGGCAGGTGCTATGAAGGGATCTTCTTAAAGCTCCTTGGCAATACTGTTCTTTATCAAAACATGCTCTGAGTTCCCAAAACATGCTCCATAAAGACATTTGCATTATGAACACTTGTAAGTAGAAGGGATACTTTTATTTTGTTATGGAAAAATTATTGACCTATGAAGTATAAGGGTTCTAACTTTTTCATATACATTGTTTAGATACAAAAAAAATCAAACAAAAAGTCCTAACAACCATGGTTTCTGACTTCAGAGGGAGCTTAGTTTTCTTAGTTTGGGTTCCTTGGGAAACATTTTGAGCAGAGCTAGACATGTAAGAAGTTTATTGGGGAGAGGCCTTGGGATCAGTGTGTATGGTGGGGGATGGGGGGCGCGGTGGGAGGGAGAAGGAAGCAGGATTGGCCAGATAGAGGATTTGGGCAGTGATTATGCACAGAGGCCTCAGCCAATCACATAGGGAGATCTGGAACTGGGACAGCCCTTCAAAATTGTGGCAAAGAACCCTATATTAGTTAACCATTGCTATAATGATATTGCATACTGAACAACCCTCCGAACTCAGTGTACAACAGTGAGCATTTACTAATGCATCTGGGATTAGATGGCTCTGCTGATCTTGGCTGGGCTCACTCAGTGTCTTGGAGTTGGCTGGCTGTTGTCTGATCTAGGCCGTCCTCAGCTGGAGCAAGTGGTGTGACTTGGCTCTGCTCCATAAATCTTTCCTCCACCAGTAGGCTAGCCTTCGCATGTTCTCATGCAAAAGAAAGCTTTTCAGGCTTCTTTTGGGAATACGTTAGGCAATATTCCATTGACCAAACCATGTCACATGGCTGAGCTCAATGTTAAAGAAGGGAAAGAATGTCTGTTAGTAGGAGGGCATTGCAGAGTTACGTGGCAAAAGGATGTGGAATTAGGGCAGAGTGAAGGATTGGAACCAATGGTACAATTTTTCACAACCTATCTTACACATACATGGTCTCCTTGCCTCAAAAGTGGCGCTTTTCTCAAGTAGGTTTTAGATCTGAGCCATTGAGTCTGTTTGCCTGAAGGGAGGCACCATGCTGTTCTCCTCATACCCCAGTTAGTCTGACCTCCTTTTACCTCAACTGCCTTGTAAAAGGCTCTTCTCTTTAGAACAGCTCATCTTAGGAAAGTAAATGTTTGAGGACTGACTGCCCTTCCTGAATCCTACTAGATGTGGGCATAATTTAGATTAAATCAGAACCCACACCATAGTTTTTACTCTTCCAGTTCTTCCTAGGAAGATATTTATACCATGGTATTATGGAATTTCAAGTTGATTTATGAAGTTGGAAATTTAAATGAGAGATTTTTAATGATGAAAGTTACAAATAGTCTATGTCAAAATATATTCTTGTGTCCCTATTTCCCCCCTAAGATTTAGCTCCGAATTTCTAGTTATCTGTTGGACATCCCTACCCTCATGTTTCCACAAGCACCTATCTGTCTACCACTCTGCATTCCCTGTTTCAACAAACTGATCACCATCGTTTTCTCTCTCAAACAGTGAAGAGTCATCTTATAGCCATTGTCTATCAGTTTTTTTCACTTATGAATAACGGCTGACATCATTAATTCAGCTAGACACTGGAATTGTTCTTTGTTTATTGAGCCAGGCTCTTTGCTAAGCACTGGGGATGTGAGGGTGACTAAGACATGACACCTTCTTTTTGGAGCTCAGTATCTAATTCATTATAATGTGGAGCCATGCATAGTGTTTTCTTCAATCCTCTCTTATAATTGCTCATTAATTATTGCTCATTCTCCCTCAGAAATGTACTTAGAATCTATCCTCTTCTCTTCATTTTCATGGTCACTTCCATGGATTAAAGCTTTCTACTGTCTTATCTGGGCTGGGGCGATAGCTCCCGCATGACCTTCCTGCCTTCATTCTTTTCTCTCCTTCTCAGCCACTTGATATCATTGTCTAAAAAATTGATCCAACGTGCCATTCCTTGGCTGAGGAACCATCAGTGGCTTTGGTAGTTTCATAATAAGTGGAACAAAGAATTACCATATGAGCCAGCAACTTCACTCCAGGGTATATACACAAAAGCATTGATAACAGGTGTTCAAAAAGACTTGTACACCAACGTTCATAGCAGCACTAGTCACAATAGTCAAAAGAAGGAGACACCCAAGTGTCCATCAACTGATAAACAAATGGATAAACAAAATATGATATATCTATGCAGTGGAATATTATTCAGCTGTTAAACGGAATTGAGTACTGATATATACTACACCATGGATGAATCTTAAAAATATTGTGTTAAGTGAAAGAAACCAAACAAAGAAGGTCATATATTGTACTATTCCATTTATATGAAATATTCAGAATTTACAAATCTATAGATACACAAAGCAGAATAGTGGTTGCCAGGAGATGAGGGGAAAGGAGGAGGAATGATCACTAAATGTTTATAGAATTATTTTGTTTTTTGTTTTTTGGAGTATGAAAGATTCTGGAACTGGATAGTGGCATAGTTGCACAACATTACTGAACATACAGGGATGGGCAAAAGTAGGTTTACAATCGTTCATATGGAATAAACTGTTTTGCATATTCACAACTGTAAACCTACTTTTGCCATATCCATACTCATGGTAACTTTTGTTATATGTATTTTAACATAGTAACATAAATACAAAACGATATAGTTTTATAGTTTATAGTTGGTCCCTGGCCAACGATAATCTGAGTTCCAACTTCATAGCATGGTGCTCAAGACCCTTATGGTCCGACCTGACCTGTCTTATTAGCTTTGTTGCCCCAAGCATCCTGTATTCTGGCTCTACCTGATGTACTGTGATGTCTTCCTGCCTTTGCTTATGCTGAACCATCACCCGGGAATGTCTGGTCCTCATCCTCTTCTGCCTGATGAAATTTAAGATCCTGCTCAAATGCCATTCTCTGAGGGCTTTCCAATGCTCTTTCCTCTGTGTTCCCAGAGCATCTTAAGCAGATAATTACCCACAGTGAGTCATAGCCAAATGTGTATCTTCTCTGTGCCAAATGGGGAGTGTCATACAGGCAGGGAAATTGTGTGATTTGAATTTGGATCCCTACGGCCTTGAACAATATGTGATGCAAAACGGTGATCAATGCTTAGTGAATCGAATGGCTTGGTTATTAAGTATTCACTCTGTCCTTAAACTAATGTTTGTCTCTAATTCTTAATGTAAAACTCTTTGTAACAGTCACTGTACTTCGATTACAATCAACCATGGTTATCTTCTTCTAATTATCATTAACTGACTTAACAAATTTCCCCTTGGTTTACTACCACCTGCTCAACTCAAATATTTGTTCTCTTAACAGTTTGGGCACTCACTTGGCTCTCACCTGCTGTCCAGTTTGCTGATATTGCAGCTAATGTTCTCTCACCTCCCTTTCCTATACAGAGAAATCCTTTCCCACCTTACCATTTAACCATTTTCACTATTCTAGGGAAAGGACAAGTGACAAAGGTGAACTCTTACTATTTTATCAGAGTATCATTGGTCTTAACATAGCATAGTTTGCAAAGAGCGTCTGAGAGATAAAGCACTAGGATAAATAGGGTATTTTCTTCTACTTAGCCTAAGTCAGGGCTTCATGTGTCATTATTAATTACTATTACTGTTATTATTTTCTCAGGCATTAGATAGTGCTTCCTTATTGAATAAAATGTAACCACAAAAATTTTTAAGTTGTAGCTAAGTGACTTTTGGATGTTTTACATTATCCATCTAAACTGCTAGCCCCCCCTTTATTGGGTTATAATCTACAGAAACAACATTATGTAAGTTTAAGGTGTAGTACATAATGATTTGATATACGTATATATTGCAAAAATGATTACCACAGTAATTTTAATTAACATCCATCACCTCACATAGGTACAATTTTCTTTTTTGTGATGAGACCTTTTCAGATCTCTCTTAGCAAATTTCAAATATACAATACAATATTAACTATAGTCACCATGCTGTGCATTACATCCTTAGGACTTATTTATCTTTAACTGGAAATTAGTACCTTTAGATTAACATCATTTCTCCCAACCCACCCCTACCTCTGGCAGCTACCAGTTTGTTCTCTGTTTCTGTGAGTTTGGTTTTTAAAAATTTCATGTTAGATGTATTGTATAGTAATTTGCTTTTCTCTATCTTATTTCACTTAGTGTATTGTCTTCTCCATCCATGTTGTTACAAATGGCAGGATTCCCTTCTTTCTTACGGCTAATATTCCTGTGTGTGTGTGTGTGTGTGTGTGCTTGTGTGTGTGTGTGTTTGTGTGTGTGTGTGTGCATGTGTGTGATGTTTTCTTTACCCATTCATCTGTCGATGGACACTTAAGATGTTTCCATGTCCTGGCTATTATAAATAATGCTGTAGTGAACATGGGAGTGCAGATATCTCTTCAAGATGTATGCCCAGAATTGGGATTGCTGGATCATACACTAGTTCTATTTGTAATTTTTTGAGAAACCTCCATACTGTTTTCCATTGTGGGTGCACGAATTTATATTCCTACCAACAGTGCATGTGGATTCCCTTTTCTCCACATCCCCATCAACACTTGTTATGGCCTGTCTTTTTGATAACAGCCATTCTAAGAGGTGTGAGGCAATATCTCATTGTGGTTTTGACTTGCATTTCCCTTATGACTAGTGATGTTGAGTATCTTCTCAGGTATTTGTTGGTCATTTGTATGTCATTTTTTTTCCTTAATTTTATTTTTTGGTTTTTCAATTACAGTTGTCCCATTTTTCCCCCATTGCTCCCCCCACTACCCAGCCCACCCCTTCTCCCATAATCATATCCCTCCCCATTGTCCATGTCAATGAGTCATTTATACATGTTCCTTGACTAAACCCTTCCCTTACTTATCCCCCTTCTCTCTCTCCCCCCTCCCCCTATTGACTGTTATTCTGCTCCTTGTCCTATTTAGTTCATTTGTTTATGTTGTTCTTTAGTTTCCTGTATTAGGTGATATCATATGGTATTTTTCTTTCTTTGCCTGGCTTATTTCACTAAGCAAAATTCTCTCTAGTTCCATCCATGTTGTCGCAAATGGCAGGAGTTCCTTATTTCTTTCTGCTGCATAGTATTCCATTGTGTAGATGTACCACAGTTTTTTGATCCACTCATCTACAGATGGGCACTTAGGTTGTTTCCAGCACTTGGCTATTGTAAACAGGGCTGCTATGAACATAGGGATGCATAGGTTCTTTTGAATTAGGGTTTTAGGATTTTTTTGGTATAATCCTAGCAGTGGAATTGCTGGTTCAAAAGGCAGTTCCATTTTTAGTTTTTTGAGGAAATTCCATACTGTTCTCCACAGTGGCTGCACCAGTCTGCATTCCCACCAACAGTGCGCTAGGGTTTCCATTTCACCACATCCTCACCAGCACTTGTTGTTTGTAGATTTGTTGATGATGGCCATTCTGACAGGTGTAAAGTGGTATCTCATTGTGGTTTTTATTTGCATCTCCCTGATGGCTAATGATGTTGAGCATTTTTTCATGTGTCTATGGACCTTCTGTATGTCCTCTTCAGAGAAGTGTTTGTTCAGTTCCTTTGCCCATTTTTTAATTGGGTTGTCTGTTTTCTTGATGTTGAGTTGTATAAGCTCTTTATATATTTTGGAGATCAGTCCCCTGTCTGAGATATCATTGGCAAATATGTTTTTCATATGGTTGGTTTCCTTTTCATCTTGCTGATGTTTTCTTTTGCTCAGCAGAAACTCTTTAGTTTGATGTAGTCCCACTTGTTTATTTTTTCTTTTATTTCTCTTGCCTTAGGAGATGTATCCATGAAGATGTTGTTACATGAGATATCTAAAATTTTCCTGCCTATATTTCCCTCTAGGACTTTTATGGTGTCACGGCTTACATTTAAGTCTTTGATCCATCTTGAGTTTATTCTTGTGTGTGGTGTAAGTTGGCGGTCTAGTTTCATTTTTTTTTTGCACGTCCCCGTCCAGTTCTCCCAGCACCATTTGTTGAAGAGACTCTTCTCACTCCATTTTATGTTCCTTCCTCCTTTATCAAATATTAGGTGACCGTATAGTCCTGGATTTATTTCTGGACTCTCTATTCTGTTCCATTGATCTATATGTCTGTTCTTATGCCAGTACCAGACTGTTTTGATCACAGTGGCTTTGTGGTATTGTTTGATGTCTGGTGTTGTGATTCCTCCTGCTGTGTTCTTCTGTCTCAAGATTGCTTTTGGTATTTGGGGTCTTTTTTGGTTCCATATGAATTTTTGGAGTATTTGTTCTAGGTCTGTGAAATATGTCGTTGTATGTCATTTTTAAAGAAAAATGTCTCTTTAGTTCCTCTGCCCATTTTTGTTTTCTTTTACAGTTGAGTTGTGTGAGTTCTTTATATACTGCTCTAGATATTAATGCCTTATCAGATATGTGATTTGTAAATATTTCCTCCCATTCCCTAGGTTGTCTTTTCATTTTATTCATGGTTTCCTGTAGCTACCTACAGAAGCTTTTTAGTTTTCTATAGTCCCACTTGTTTGTTTTGTTTTGTTTTTGTTGCCTTTGCTTTTGGTGTCAAGTCCAAAATAATTGCCCAGACTGATGTCAAGGAGTATACTCCCCTCTCTATTTTTTTCAAGAGTTTTTATGGATTGCACTGCTAGCCTTGAATTTCAACATTATAAATCCTGTTGAATAGAATATTTTTAAGCTTATTTCCTCATTTAATTTTAGAACAGCCAAGATTTCAATATTATGTGTTATAAAATACACTTTACTTTGGAGCCTTCCTATATAAAGAGCAGATTAGTGAAGATTTAGGATGAAACTAAAGGTGTCACTTTAATTTGTGCACAGAAAGATTTTTAATGTTCTTTAATGATGGAATAAGTGTTGACCAGGAAGCCCAAGATGTAACATGGGGCATGAGAACATGAAGTTAGGCAAAGCCTCTTCTTTCTTCACCACACCCCACATTTGAGTTTTAAAAAATCTACCTTGCCCTGGCTTGTGTGGCTCAGTGGACTGAGCACCAGCCTGTGGTCAAAGGGTCACTGGTCCAATTCCCGGTCAGGGCACATGCCTGGGTTGTGGGCCAGGTCCCCAGTTGGGGGTGCATGAGAGACAACTGCATACTGATGTTTTTCTCCCTCTATTTCTCCCTCCTCTCCCCTCTCTCTAAAAATAAATAAATAAAATCTTAAAAAAAAAAACATCTAACTTGCATCTTGAGGGAAAATTTGCCATACAAATTTAGTTGTGCCACTTATTGAGAAAGACTTTTATCCTGTGGCTAAAGCACAGGATCGTAGCCAGAAAACCCGAGTTTTCAATTTAATCTTATCATTTATTGGCTCTGAATATATTTACATAAATAAATATGGATGATAATAATACCCACATCTTTGTGTTTTTGTGGGAATTCAGAGTCAGTCAACTTAAAACTCCGCAGCCACGACCCGGTTTCGCTTGCAATTCGTATTCTGTATTCTTGGCTCAAATCGCCCACCTGCCCTTTTCTGACTTCTTTCTAGACCTTTCCATATAGGTATCCCACAATTATCTCAACTCAGGTTACCCAAAAACCTTTTCTTTTTTTGCACCAATTTCTTCTCTGTCCCTTCTGTTTTTTACTGTCTTGGTGAATGTACCTAGTTGTTCCAGCCACAAACCTAGACTATTCTTAGACCTCCCCCTCTGCCCTGCTCCCCATGTGCAAAGGGTGAGCCTTCTTGAGTCAGTCGGTCTCCTCCTTCCCACCCCACGCCCCCTGCCTTGGTTTACACCTCATCGCCTTTGTCTAAACCATTATTTTGTCACAAGTCTTTCCTGAAGCCTCCATTCTCAGGGAGGCTGTCGGCTTCATCTCTTGAAAGTGCACATCTGGTTATGTCACTTCCCTTTGTAGAACTTGAGTGGTTCCCAGGTGTCTAGAGAATGAAATTCAGTCTCTCGAGCACTTGACGACTGGGCCCCTGCCTGCCTCCTGTCAGTCTCGTATCTGATGACTCCCGTACACTCTCCTTTCCCTGGCTTTGCTCCGATGGTAGGCCTGATTGTGAGGGCCTGGAGTGGTGAGTGCTACATGCCAGGAACCCTGACCTTGTGCAAACTTGGCATTTGAGGAGGGTGAATTTCAGACTTGGAAGGAACCTTTGAAGGCCACGGAGTCCACTCACCTCGTTAATTCCTGATGAGTAGATGTTCGTTCCCTAACACAGATTGCCAACCTGCCTCTGTTTGTTCTGATTTCTAACGTGGGAAGAGTGCCAATTTCATACAAGCATATTGTGAAGTCTGAAGTCACCATCGAATCCAACAACAATTATCATCCCAACTTTCTCTTACATCCCCCCCCCCTTTTTTAATGGTTTCTGCAGCCTTTGTTCCTTCTCTGTGTCTGTATCTACCTATGCACAGGACCCTTTTTGTGCTTTTTGCTGACCTTCTTTGATCCATTTATATTTATTCCCCATTCCCTCAAGGACTATGGATTTTAATATAACGGAAAAAGTTAAAATCAATACTCAAGTGTCTGGAAAGCATTGTGACAGTTACAGCCTACCTGGAAATGTCCTAAGTGAGGCTTTAGATGGGAAATTGACAGGGCTTTGCCCTAGGCCCTTTCTTCTCAGCCTGGAGCTCATCTGTTCTGAACTGCTTGACCCAGGATGTCACTGTTCATGGAAAGACTCTGACCCGAGAGTCACCTGCCCTTGGTCCTCCTGGCTCAGTCAGGATTAGAGTAAGGCTGACATGCATTGAACTGCACTTGGATGTGAGTTGATGGTGCCAGTGGTGGCCCAGCGTGTGATAAGTGCCATGTGACCAGTGTCTGAAGGCAGAGGGGCCCCCTCTTTCTGCACCAACTCCTCTGGAATCCCCCTAAAAGCACTACGTGTGAATGGAGTGAGGTGGTCTGGATCTGGCAAAAAGCCAGATGCCAGCATCCTAACTGGTCTCTTAAGGAGAGAGATGCTAGGGATGTGTCCTCAGGTCTGGAATTTGGTTCCTCACAGATAACATTTTACTCTCACAAATTTGGTGATTTTTTTTTCTTTTTTTTGGCATTTTTCCCCATTACCATTTATCTCCCTTATAGCCACCTGCCCCCTGCAGTCACCACACTGTTGTCCCTACCCATGAGCCCTTTTGCCTTTTTGCTCTCTCTCTCTCTACCCCCATAAATCCCCCCCCCCCCCCCAGAGTTCTGTTCTCATCCTGCTCTCTACCATCTATGGGTCTGTCTCTGTTTTGCCTGTTAGTTCAGTTTGTTCATTAGATTCCACGTATGAGTGAAGCCATTACTAATGACAGCTACCCCTTATATCCCTCTAAATAGTTCACAGCGTGCGTTCACACGCAACATCTTATTTGATGCTCACACTGGCCCTGAAAGGTAGGGTAGTAGTTTCCCAGGACTGCTGCAGCGAACTGCCACCGACTTAGTGGCACAAGACAACAGAATTTTATTCCCCCTCAGAGTTCTGGAGGCTAGAAGTTTGAAATAAAAATGCCAGCAGGACTATGCTTTCTGCAGAAGCTCCAGGGAAGAACCTTCCCGTTCCTCTTCCAGCTGTTGGTAGCTCCTGGACGTCTTTGTTTGTGCCGGAATAACTCCAGTCCCTGCCTCCACACCTCTGTCTGTACCCAGCCTTCGATGCGCATGTCTGCCTTCCCCTTTTCTGTCTTTTACAAGGATACCTGACTTTAGGGCCCATTTTAATCCAGGAAGATCTTATCTTGAGGTCCTTAGTTATATGAGGAAAGAGACTAATTCCAAATAAGGTCACATTCTGAGCTTCCAGGTGGGCGTCTATTTGAGGGGCACTGTTCAGCCCACCACAGGGAGGTGTTAGAATGCTAGTGTGAGGATGTGGAGACTTAGATATGGTACGTGTTTTGCTCACAGACACACTGGAGCATGGACTTAAGCTCCGGTCTTTGGACATCAAATCTCGTATCTTCCAGCTGGCTTATGTTGGTCCCCGGTCTCTCTATGTGTGTATAGTCGCAGCATTGCTTTTATTCCATGAATTTATTTAGCACCAACTGCATGCATTGTGAAATGCATTGCATTCATCTTTTCAAATTAAGAACAGAATAGATTGGAGCTTTCTTAACATGACGGAGAGCAGAATCGGGAGAGAGTTAATGACAGATTCCTCTCTCTTGGCTCAGCCATTTCTCTCTCCTTACCCTTCTCGGCCCCACATCTGTAGGGCTGTGAGGAAAGCCTGGGCGTAGTTTAGCTGCTAGCGTTCTGGGCTCAGTGTGGCACAGCTAACAAGAACACAAGACACCCTCAACGGGGCTCCTTCCTTCCTTACCTGGACAAAAGGCATCCACACCCCAAACCTGAAGCTTGGAAGGGGATGTAGATACAAACATTTTCGATTTCTCTGTACATTGCATAGGATGGCGAGGCAAAGCTGATAGAGGTCAAGGTTGTGACGCGCTGCCCTTAGTCCGTTTCCTCATAGGACATGCCAGCACCCTGCCGCTGTCTGGGACCCCTTTGCTGGACCTGTCTTTGTGGGATAGTTCTCATCCTCTCAGAGTTTTCATTTTCTGACCCCATGTAAAAACTTCCTGCCCTCATGCTCTGTTTTTTCAAGGATTTTTAATTTTATTTCTTTTCACTTAAACATTTTATTATGAAATAGATACATGAACAGGCATAAAAATATGAAAACACACATACCCACACTCACCTGAAGATGTCACACATTACGGATACATTTGAAGCCCCTGCGCGACCCTTCTCTCCCCACGGATGTAACTGTTGTTCTGAATTTTGGGTTCACAGCCCCATACATTTTTTACATGGTTACTTCTTTGTCACTGTCCCTGGGTATCACAAAAACCTTGATCCCAAAGGGATGATGGCCTTTTTCAGGCTTTGGAGAAGGCCATTTGGGGGAAAGAGATGGGGCTAAGATGGGCTGAGCACCTGTTACGTAATGGTTCAATGTCAGGGGTTTTCCATGCACTCACTGACAGCAGCCATCTGCATTTGGAAATAAGGAGCCGAGATGGTAACTGCCTGGAGCCTAACAGCTGATACCTGTTGACTGCACCACGCTGTTTCTCCTCGGCTTGCAACTCATCTCTCTCTCTCAGTACAGGGGGGCGAGCAGGGGGCTGATGGGCCGTGATCTTGCTGTGTGACTCTGAATGAGTTTCCTGACCTCTCTGATCATTGCTCATCTCTAAAGTGAAGAATATTGAGTCAATCTCTAAGGTTACCCCTGTTTTAAAATTCCATGACTCTCTTAAATAAATACAGATATAAATGCTTTCATGCTATGGAGTTTTATCTAAGGCCCTTCCCCTCCCGTCTCACTCTGAGACATTCAGATGCACACTTTTCTGTCACTTTGAAGTTCTTTTGGTTACACTCACACCAGCTTGCGGGGCAAGGATGAGGACCTGTCTATGCCACAACGGGCCAGTCCCTGAGGGGAGGGGTGAAGAATGCGAAGTACTCAGCCTGGCTCCTCCTCTTCTCCTCCATTCAGGTTCTCTCTGACTTACTAAGAGTTTACAGTGTAAAGGCAGGTTAGCCATAATAAGTAAAGAGGCGTATTTCCACCAGGGAATAAGGCTAAACAAACAGGCTGATTCACACTAAGGGAGAAGTGCCCCTGAGGGCATTTGTTACCCAGGTGAGTGTTCCCATGCCAGGCTCTCCATCCACGGTCACAAAGCGCAGCTC
The DNA here is from genome assembly GCF_987537825.1 of Furipterus horrens. Taxonomy (NCBI): domain Eukaryota; kingdom Metazoa; phylum Chordata; class Mammalia; order Chiroptera; family Furipteridae; genus Furipterus; species Furipterus horrens. The sequence goes on along the minus strand of NW_028327174.1, from coordinate 16,456,054 downwards.
CGGCTGAGGTCCCTGCTCCCCTCCAGTCCTGCTGGGGGAGCAGGTGCCGGTGTCCAGCATGCTCCACTCTCAGTTCACGTGGTCTGGGTGCATTAGTACAGCCATGGGGGCTTGTGTGAACTGGCCTTGAATTTTACCGTGACTTACAACCCCATTTCTTCCATTCATTCATTAATGCACCTCTCATGTATTAAGCATATGCCAGGCTTGGTGCTATATCCTGACATATAAGAGGAATACACACTCCCTAGTCCCTTGGCGAGGTTATTTTCTGAATTCCAAGCAAAAGGCCTAGTACACTTGGTTCCTAAACTGAAGACCTCCTGTGATGCTTCCCAAGGAGAAACAGCAAGGATTGGGGCCATATTTGGTTAAGAGAGGCCTCTGCAGAGACATAACACGTTCAGCTGCAGGCTGCTTTTAAACTGTGGAAAACCTCCCGACACCCATGGACGGCTGGGGTAATTACCAGATGATCATTTTTGTTGCTGTACTTCCTCGGGGCATCATTCAATCACATGTGTTCCAGAAGGAATAGTGCTGATTAGGGTAAAGTGAGAACTAATGGTATTGGTCACACCGTTATTGAGGATCACGAGAAGTGAGTCCATCAGCCATTGCTGGTTATAGGTGAGTTCATGGTGCCTCTCGCTCGATTATACTGTCGTTATAGCTATTAGGGTTTGCAAGGAGAAAGTGTTCTACCCAAGAAGGACATAGCTTAAAGTGAGTAAAACTGTCAAATTGCTTTATTTAAGAAATATATCAAAAGTGGATAAAAATTATACAAAACCTTAATTTTTTTTTTTTAACTGAGAGGAATGAAACACTTGACTGATATTCTGGGGGAACAGCCAAGGAAATCTCTCATGGAGAAGGGCTGTTAGCAAATCTGGATTTTGAGATGGGCCCCAAGTCATTACATTCCAGCTCTACAACCGACTTGCCAGAGAATCTTAGACAAATCCAAGTTCCTGTCTGATAATGCCACATCGGATTGTACATTAAGCTGCTGTGGAGTGCCATTTTTATGCTGAAAGTGTTAAGTATAATTAATGTAATGAGGTATTAATGAACAACAGTGAGAGACAGTCAAGCTATGGTTTGAGGAATACCGAAATGCATGCTACTTGAGATCTTGTGGAATTGTAGTGATGAAAAAATATGAATCTTAGTACAGTGCTCATCTAAGTGTCTTTCTCTTCTCCACCTTCAGGAAACAAGGTCAAAAACAGTGTCTATGGAGGGACCGTAGACACGTGCTCAGCAGTTGGTATCACATGTGTTTCTTAATGACGGTGGGTGAAATGAAGGTGATGCAGGTGACAGAGTCTTTGCAACCCATGGGAAAAGTTCTGCCTCTGACCTTGCGCCTTTGGCATTTATTCCTGCCCTCATCCCACTGCATTTTAATTTACATGCTCCCATAGCCAGCTCTCTTGAGCCTCTGAGTGCTGCTGGGTCAAGAACCTTGTATTGTGTCTGTGTTTTCTATGTGTTTTCAGCCCAGGGCCTGTGTGTTACAGGTCCTCAATGCGTTTGTTGAATCGAATTGCTTTATTTGGTTTGTTGTAGCTTTGGGTTGTAACTGGCATACTTTCATGCTAATGTTTTTTTTTTTTTTTAGTAATATTTTTGAATGACAGAAGATACTTTATTTCTTGTAACTTAAAATGCTACAATTTCCCCAGGTTTTCAGATTTCTCCATTGTGAGTTCCCGACACACTCAGACATTTCTAGAAGAGTGGGAGTCGCATTAATTTTAGTAGTGTGGTTCTGTTTTTATAAAATCTCAAAGAGACTTTGACTCCCTTAAATCTGAGTAATTAACAGATATCAAAAATGTCATGCCATGAATCTCTCTGTGCCCGTGGCAGCGTCTAATGTGTGAAGAACCATCTGTTTAGGTAGCTATTTATGACGTGTCAACAGCTTCTCTGAAACCAAAGAAGGACTAAAATACAAAGACAGAAAACCTATTCACACAGTCATTTTCAACCTACAAAACTTCATGCTTTTTTCACAGACTTCTGAAGTCAATTTTTGGGGGTGGCATTCATTAAACTAAAAAAACTATGCATCCCTGTCCATCTCACTTCCCTCACCAAGAGTGCAAGGCTATCCCGAGAGGTATGCATTTGCGATTTTAATACAAAGAAAAGGTGCAAGGGATGTATGGCTCCTGCAATTGATCTGACCTCTTCATAAATAATGCAAAAAGAGGGATAGAATATTCATGAAGATAAAAATGTAATTGTTACTCTGGTGTTATGATAACAATGAGAGTTTATTGTGGAGTGGAAGAGGCCACCTTGGGTTTCATTCTCACCTCTGCCCTTACCAGCTGTTGTCCAGGGCAACTGCTTAGCATCTCTGAGCCTAGTTTCTCTAACTGTGGTATGAGGCTTTTAGACATTTGCATATAGGATTGTTGTGGTGCTTAAATGAATATGGAAAATCTTCATATGAATTGTGAGAGGATATACAACTATAAAGAATTAAAGTCATGGAAGAGAAGGCCATCTGTATTGTAGATTACTCCTCGGAAATCTGTGTCAGTTCACATTCATTTAGAAAAATACACTTTCATTCCCATGTCTAATAGGACCTCTTTGCTTCCCACCCCATTGTTCGATGGTAGGGATCCCTTAAGTCATTTGGACTTAAACAATTATCATGAAAGCTTTCTTTTGTGGAGGCGTAGGAGTCAGAGGCACAATTGTAAGTTGGCTGTAAGATATTGACTTAACACCTACTGCAAGGAGTAAAATGAATTTAGAATTACATTGAGTACTATTTGATGGATTTCTGTATAATTTTTTTCATCCAAGTTATCTAAACTTTCAGGAGATAACATTTCCAAGTTTCAGGTAACTCAGCCCAGAGGTTGTTTTTTTTGTAGATAGTAATAAAAACACGTTATATCACTTTTAGAATTTATAAAATGTTTGTCTCTCTGGATGTAGTCATGATTATATATTATACCACGTTTCTCTTTTTTGCTTTGGTTACTAGGAAACTCAAGCTCTACATTTATTTATTTATTTTTCATTCACTCATTCATTCCTCACCCAAGTATATGTTTATTAATTTTAGAGAGAGAGGAAGGGAGAGGGAGAGGGAAGTAGGGGGAGGGAAGAGAGAAGAAAAGAGAAACGAAACATCGATGTGAGAGAGAAACCTTGATTAGTTTCCTCCCGTACACACCCTGACCCAGGGATTGAACCCCAAAACTTTTTGGTGTATGGAATAACACTCCAACCAACTGAACCACTGGCATGGCTCAAGGTCTACTTTTATTAAAATGAGTATTTTAGCCAATGTCAGTGGTATTTAAAAGGGCTTTCTTTAGACTACTATTGTCAGAATCACCTGGAATGCTGTTTATATGGACTCTTGACCTCACCCCAGATTTACTGATGTAGATTTCTTGGATTCTGGGTCTGGAAATGTGCATTTTAGGCGGAACACAAGCTTTTCTTAGGCACACTACAGTTTTAAAATTACTGGCTTAGGGTTTCAGATTCTTGCTTCTTCCCATTACATGAGTCCTGATTTTATATTTTCATCTTGAAAGCCTTATTATCTATCTAATAATCACCCACAACCTTCTTGGAAATCGGCAGGGAAAAGTTACTAAAAACCTAAGCGTTCATTTGGAAAAGATAATAATAAAGAAAATACTTTCTGCCAGTTGCCTTGAATTCTCTTTCCTTAGGTGTAAGTAAGGACTTCCCGTGAGCTCTTGCATTGGAGGAGGTGAGAAGAGAACCTGTGGCTGGAGCCTGCCGGCTGGTATTTCACCCCTTCTCTCTGGCAGGAGTGATGGGTTAGGAGATAGAGGAAGGCACTGGAGAGTCCTAGATCTTATAGTTAACAGACCGTAAGAGGCCCTGTCTTGGTGTGTTATTGTTCCTGTGTTGTTGTTTTTTTTTACATTTACCTATTTCTCTCTTGTTTGATGCTAAGCTCCTTGAAAACGGGGACTCTGTTTGTTTTATATCTCTTGGGCATAGCACAGTGCCTGGCATTTAGAACACAGTGGAAGGGAGGGAAGGAGGTCGGGAGGGAGGATTAGTGGTGTTGATGGGTGTCCAGAATCTAAACTTAACCTATTAAGTTGCTGAGAAGTTTTATATAATTGAATATATCTATCTTTTAAAATCTATGTTTTAGAGCCAAATCTAAGTGATTTTAAAATATATAATACTCCCCATACCACTGATTCTATTGAAAAGAAATGTGTTAAATTAGAACAAGCAGACTTTGGCTGGGACCTAAAATGCTCTTTGGTTTTCTTTGACTGCTCATACTGTTCTTGCTCCTCTGCCTGGCACGCTGGATTCCCTCATCCCGATTGCCACATCTCTTTCAACACCCAACACAGATGACATTTGGTTCACTTGGAGACATGTGGGATAATGGAATGACTATGAGCAAGGAAAACCTCAACCCAGGACTGCCAAAACCTCAGGGAGTTAGTGACACTTTCAAAATCAGTGACCAGGGCAGACACTGAGAATTGGTTGTAGATTTTTCCTCCCTGGAGCCTGATTCAGCTGTAGAATCCCAGGCAGTGTTTCAGTAAACTGCCGCCAACCAGTTAAACCAACACAAAAAGGAATCCAGTTTTCCGTGGTGACATATCTGTCCACTTTCTCCCAGGTGGAAGTGACCGCTCTTCTTTAATTCTTTAAAAAATAGGTTTTTATTTATTATTGAATAGATGTAAAATAGTTATAAAGTGTACATAAGCTATAAAGGGCCCCATGACCTCCAACACCTGTTTATCTACCATTCAGTTTAAACAAAAGAACATAAGCATTGCCTTTGAAGGCTCCTGTGGCCTCTCCCTGATCCTATTCCTTCTCCCCCCAATATTAGAGGCAAGCACTCTTAAATTGGGGTTTTTTAAATTTATTTTTATGGCTTTACTATATATTGCTATCATTAAACAATACATAGCTTAGTCTTATTTTTGAATTTTATATATCAACAGCATCATACAGTATATTATCTTTTAGTTGCTTTTTAATTCAAGATAAATTTGGTGAGACGTATCCATGTTGTTGACAAGTGTAATTCATTCATTTCTGCTACTGAGTAGTATCCCAGTATATTAATATACTCTATGTATTTATTGATTCTACAATTTATGGACACTTGCGTGATTCCAGTTTGGGGGAATTAAGAACAATTTTTCTTTGAACTGTCTTGCACATGTCTTCAGGTGCAAGAGTTTCTCTAGAGCTATACACAGGAGTAGAATTGCTGGGCCATGGGGTATGAACCTGCTCAGCTGTATTACAGGCCTAATTGATTTCCAAATTAGTTATATCAATTTATACTTCCACCATGAGTACATAATAATAACTCAGTGACAGTCATGATGATGATGACTGATGATCGCTAACGTACATAGTGTTTCCTGTGTGCCCGGTGATACAGCAAGTCCTTACTTACCATTATTGATAGGTTCTTGGAAACTGTCAGCTTTAAACAGAAGGACTTTTCCAAACTGCTTATTCCAGTTCAGGGTCACAGGTGGCCTGAGCCTGTCCCAGCAGTTCAGGTCACAAGGCGGGGACCCACCCTGGACAGGACACCCTTCTATCACAGGGCCAGTCACACACCCCACACCCACTCAGACTGGGACCATGTAGATATGCCAGTGTACCTGACATGCACAGCTTTGGGATGTGGGAGGAAACCCACACAGACTTGGGGAGAATGCGCAAATTCCCTGGAGACTGTGGCCCTGGCAGGGCACCATTTCTTTATTTATTTTTATCAATGTTAAACTAAGTGATGTTATTCAAGGACCTGCTCTACTGGAAACACTCTACATACGGAATTCCCACAATAACCCTGAGTGTTCTAATTGCTCTGCATCCTCGCCAGCATCTGAAACCATCTGAATTTTACATTTTGCCTATCCGGTGGATGTGAAATGGTGCCTTATTGTGGTTCTACTTTCTATTTTTCTGGTAACTAATGAGGTTGAGCTGCTCTTCATATGCCTGTGGAGTGCTGGAGTGCCTGTTCAAGTCCTTCCCCTATTTTTTAATTAGATTATTTGTATTTCATCTTATTCGTTAAGATGTAATAAGTTTCTACTATTTTTTCTCCTTTCTGTTATAATTATTTGTATCCTGTCATTTCTTCCATTAGACTGTCACCTCCCTAAGGGACAGAAAGTGTCTTAGGTGTTTGTGTTCTCACAGAGCCGAGCATTATAAGTTGAACCTGGTTATTGCCAGGAGTAGTTATCTATTTTTGAAAGCTTATGCCTTTTTACCAACCTCTTCCTATTTTCCCCACCCTACAGCCCCCAGAAACCACTTTTCTGCTCTCGTTCTATGAATTTTACTTTAAAAAAATTTCTTATACTAATAAGCAGTAGTTATTTTTGTCTGGCTTATTTCATTCACTTAGCATAATGTCCTCAAGGCCCGTCCATGTTGCAGATGGCAGGATTTCCTTCTTTGTCATGACTGAATAATAGTCCCTTGTGTATATATGCACCACATCTTCTTTATTCATTCATCCTTTCATGGACACTTAGGTTGTTTTCATCTTGGTGTGATATTGGGATTTATAATAAGAAATATATATTTAGTCTTGATTTCCATTTCTGGCACAGAACTCCCCTAAGATTTTCCCCAAGTAATAAGAATGATTAAGGTGGCTTTTATTATGTTAATGATGTGACTTTTGGACTGCACCTGAGGATAGGGGCTGGTTGCCAGGAGACCTGACTCTGTCATTAGAGGGTTGGAACTTCATTCCCACATCTAGACATCCAGGAGGAAAGATGAGCTGGAGGGTGAATCATTGCCAATGGCCAATGATTTAATCAATCATGACTACCATTAAAAAACAGAAGGACAGGATTCGGACATTGTTGAATACGTGGAGGTCCTGGGAGAGTGGGGTCCCTGGAGAGGGCATGGGAATTCTGTGCCCTTTCCCTATTCCTTGTCCTATGTATCTCCTCAATCTTGGCTGTTCCTGAGTCATACCCTTCTATAATAAACAGGTGATTTAGTAAGTAAAATGTTTCTCTGAGTTCTGTAAGCCATTCTAGCAAAGTAATCAAACTCAAGGATGGAGTCATGGGAACCTCTGATTTATAGCCATTTGGTTAGAGGTACAGTTGACAGTCTGGACTTACACTTGGCATTCTGAGTTGGAGAGGGTCATGGGAACCTCCAACTTGTAGCCAGTCAGTCAGAAGCACAGATAACAAGCTGTGGAAGGTGGTCTTGTAGGACTGAGTCCTTTACCTGTGGAATCTGATTCTATCTCCCAGTAGATAACGTTGGTATTGAGTTGAATTCTTGGACATCCTACTTGTGTCGAAATACTGCTTGTTGGTGTGGGGAAGCCTCCACACACATAATGAAATTGGGTGTAGGAACCTGTTTCTTGACTATTATGAATAATGCTGCAATGAACACGAAAGTGCAGATATCTCTTCATTATCCTATTTCCGTTTCCTTTGAATAAACACCCAGAAGTGGGATTGCTGGAGCATATGGTAGCTTCAATTTTCTGAGGAACCTCCAAACTTTTCCATAGCGGCTGCACCGATTTATGTTCCCACCAATAGTGAACTGAGGGTTCTCTTTTCTCCAAGTCCTCACCAACACTTGCCATTTTTTACCTTTTTGATAATAATTATTCTAAAAGATGTGAGGTGATATCTCATGGTGCTTTTGATTTGCATTTCAATGATTAGTGATGTTGAATACCTCTTCATGTACCTGTTGGCCACCTGTAAGACTTCTTTGGAGAAATGTCAGTTCAGTTCCTCTCCCTATTTTATAATCATATATTTCTCTGTTGAATTCTATGAATTCCTTATATTTTGTGGATGTAAACCTCTTATCAGATACATGATTTACAAATATTTTCTCCCATTTTTTCAGTTACCTTTCATTTTGTTGATGGTTTCCTTTGGCTATGAAGAACCTTTTAATTTGATGTAGTTCCACTTATTTTTGTTTTGTTGTCTTTTCCTTTGGTGTCCACAGGAATATTAATTGAATGAAATAATCACAGAGGGCTGGTTTTCTTTATAAAATGGTACTTCTTCCACCACACCAGTCATAGACAGCTTCCTTCAGAGGTTAATGGAACACCTGCCAGAGATGTTGCAAAAACATCCATCGAGAAGGATGCAGGACTACATAACATTAAGTTTCTTCCAACTCCAAAATTTCTCTATCTCTGTAAAAACCTTTGACCTATCCAGAAAAGTTCCTTTTGTATCTTGCCTCTAAGTCTTGACCATTCAGAATCCCTGGATCACTTTGTCACTTGCTCAAAGTTTTTTGTTTTGTTTTTTTAATCATGAAATAGAACACATACCTAGTAGAGTGCATAAAACACAGATGCACACAATAAAGGATTATTATATAGTACTCAAGTTGCTCAGTTTTTAAATAATCTCTATTGTGATGCCAAGTAGAAAATCAGCCACCCTTAGAAATTCAGCCTCTTGAGATGGCCTAGGGAGGTTTGGCAAATTATGGCCCTTGGGCCACATATGGCCCATTGCTTGGTTTTGTAAATAGAGTTTTATGGGTACACAGTCCTGTTCATTTGTCTTCATAGTGTCTAAGGCTGCTTTTAAGCTATATCAGCAGTGTTAAGTAGTTGCAGCAGAGATAGCATGGCCTGCAAAGTTGAAAATATTTATTTCCTATATGGTCTTCTGTAGAAAAAGTTTGCCAACCCTTGTTATAAAGTCTGACTTGGAAAAACATAACCACCTCTATGCCCTGTATGGTTTTATCCTCTCAATAAAAGTAGTCTAGAAAATCTTTATTTGAGAAAAGGAAGTTAAATAATTATAACATTCAAAAATATTAAGTTCTATGACCAATTTTAATGAAATCTTGTGAATAGCCAGGAAGTAAACCCAAAGCAAATTATCTGTGAATGCTGACCTCCTTAAGGGTATGCTGAATTATATCAACAGCAATTTTTATTGCTAGAAGACTAGAGCATCCCAATACTTTTTTAGGTCACAGGGTGTAACTAATTGAATAGAAAAAGGGACTAACATCTTGAGGTTATATCCCTGAAGAAGGTAATTCCTGAAGCATATTGAGTTTTTGATTAACTTATTCCTTAGCGAGAACTTAAAAATCCAAATAGATGAAGAGACTTAGTAGCCAATAGAGCTAGTGCATATGTTGTGCTGTAACTGACATTTGGGAGGTGCATGTGCCCACTGCATTGTGGCCCCCGCCCCAGGTGCCTGGAATGAGGCTTAGTCAGACAAACCACGATGGGATGGCCATTGTCCGTCTTGCTGTTTCTTCTTCAACACAGAGTTTCAGCTTTAATTCTTTTCTATGACCATCAGTTTCCTAACAGCAAGACCAATTTAGTTTTCTATAGAGAATCTCATAAATGAAAATAAAATTAGGGAATAGCTACCTAAAGGGGAAGTATAGTTGAAGACAAATGATTGTATAAAGTTAATTTTTAAAAAAATCCAGTGTAATCTCTCCTCCAAGTTATATTTCAATCTAAAGATCTCTCATGCTTAGGCAGAGAATGAGTTATAATCTGAGAAAGCGAGGCGCAATTCAAAGCCTCCAATATCACCTTTCTCCTTCCCCCTCCAATTAAAATCAATTCTTATATATAAAACCCCCTGCTTTTCAATGCGATTTAAAGAATGCTTGTTTGGGGCTGTCTGAGTGAAAAACTGAGCACATTAAAATACAGCAGTCTTTCAAGTATACAGAGAATTAATTTTCCTTCCCCAATGGAGTAACTGCTGGAAGTGTAGGTCTTTGGAAATGTATTTCTTAAAAATGATGTGTAGAACGTGGGCAAATTTGAGATCAGGAAGAGACCTTAGATCCAAACCAAAACCCTCTCATCCAAAATAAGACTGACCCATGGGCTTGTGAGTGCACACTTTATTATTAGTTCCTTTATCAAAGCAGGGCGTGATAGTCGGCAGTGGGGTACAGGGTCCGGAGCTCAGCGTTTGTCATTGAATAGACCTGAGTCCTAGATCCAACGATTCAGAATTGTGTGACCTTGTGTTGGTGTTCTCAGAATCTTAGACGCCAGGCCTGAAAAATGAAAGTAATGCTGGTCCCCTACGTAAGTGTTGTTTTAAGTAGTAAATGAAATAATCCATATAAAAGTGTAAAGAAGCACCTGGAATGCAACAAAATACTGAGAGAAAACTGAGCACAACCTGCTCATACTTGGTAGTGGCCACTCCAGGGAGGAAGCTATGAACAACTAGTACAGACTTTTTTTTTCCCAATTGCCATTCTGACATTTTGCAGATAAGAGCTTTTTCCTTGTTAAGAGGAAAATAAATTGAGTGGCTTTCTCCCAGCTGTGTGTCTTTAAACAACTATGATTTTTTAAAAAGATTGGTCTGTACTATAACCACAGACTTTAATTGCCAATTGATTAATATGGGAAGAACTGAGACAAGGGGCCAAATGTTAACTGACAATAATAGTTAACACTTAATGAGTGCTTACTATGTGCCGGGGGCTCTTCCTTCATGAATTTGTGCCCTTAATCCTCATAACACCTTAGAAAGTAGCAGTATTATTTCCATTTTCCAAGAGGGGACGTGGAGGCACTGAGAGGTAAAGGAACCTGTCCGGGTTACGCAGCCAGGAACAGGTAAACCTGGGACTCCAGGCCCTGCAGTGTGGCTCCCAAGCCTGTTCTGGGCATGTCCCTGGGTCCCAGAGGCTCAGACTGCCCCGGCCTGCTCTGGGTGGTGAGTGCAGTGGTTGCTGGAAGTGACGCAGTCAGAACCGACTGCTGACAGCCCCCCTGCAGTGATCTGGACCCAAGCCAGAGCTCAGGGAAGTTACTGGTTTGGTTCAAAACCACCCCGGGGATTCAACACCAGAAATGCCCCAGGGCCTGGGAAGATGTCTTTTCTTTCTACAGCTCTCATTGCAAGAGCCAAGGGGTACAGGCTCTGGTATAATTGCTGGAATCTATTGATGAAATACTTTTTTGTGTTCCTTGTTTGAACAAGAGTTAGTTTTTTAATGTGAAGGGGCTACATGACTTTGTTGTAAAAAAAGAATAGTAGCCTTTAAGAGCTGGGTTTAAGGATTAATTCAATTAAATTAAGATTTAAAAAATCCCCCTCATTGTTGCCCCCCACGCCCCACTGCTCATTGGACTTTTGCTTCTATTTCTTTTACAGAGATCAAAAAAGAAAAGTAGATACCTTCCAGATAATCCTTGACCTTCTCTTTTTCTTTGAAGGTAACTTTCTCTTGCAGATAACATATTGAAGGACTGCCTGGGGATGAGAGGCCAGTGAGAAAGAAGGATATGTATGAGGGAAAATAGGCAGGTATTGGTATTTAACTTGTAGGGGCATGTTTCCCACAGGTTTTAGGTAGGGCACATAGGTATTCAATCCGGTTTTAGTTATAAGGCACCTGTAAAACAAGCCAGTCTTCATTTTTACAGGTAAGGGCGATGAGAAAGCAATTTAGTGACAAAGTGAGGACTAGAAACCAGGTCTCCAGATTCCTATGGCCCTATTAAAATTCTGAACCAGCTGCTGGGAAGAGCAAAATGCCACAAGAAAGAGGGGTTGTCCCTAGACTGGCAGATGCAGCCCTAACATTCAGTTTCCCTAATTTGGGGGTTTTCCTTAAAGAGATTCCATAAATTGGAAGACTCTTTCTAAGTTCTATGTGGGGAAAAGAAAAAGTTGCCTCTCTTGCATATACAATTTGGCAATAATTGGTGCCATTATTTTGTAATATTATTGGAATTTAGATTTATAAATGTAATCCCTATCTTTCCACTCCCTTCCACAAAAATGACTCTTAATATCTATAAAGATTCTTTTCCAACCTTTTATCTATACTAATATTCCCTGTCCAGCAATTGTGATTTACTTCCTTAATATTCACTTCTGATCAGAAATATTCTCACACTGGCATTGCATTGTGAGTTTCTCTCATTGGCTTCAGAAGACAATGCTTAAAATTTTTGAAAATGCCCTTTGGAGAGCTTTTATTTCCTGGAAATTTTATTATAAAAGTTTAAAAACAATGTAGGGATGTAGGAAGATTTTTACAGTGAACAGCCACCACCCAGATCTTCCACTAGCACATATCTAGTTGGGTTGGCCAAAAAGTTTGTTTTTTTCCGTAAAATAAAAGACATTTTTCATTTCCACCAATAACTTTATTGATTTGGGTATTCTAAGGATGTTGGCTATCTCCTGCATGGTAGAATGTTGATGGTTCTCAAGTAATGTCTCGATTTGACCATTATCAGCGTCAGCTGGTCTACCTGACCATGGAGCATTGTCCAGTGAGAAATCTCCTGCATACAACTTCACAAACCACTTCTGACATATTTGATTGGTCACAGCATCTCCTCCATACACTGCACAAATCTTTTTTTGTGGTTTCAGTCCCATTTTTACCCTTCTTGAGATAATAAAGCATAATATGCCAGAAATGTTGCTTATTTTCTTCCATCTTCACTATTAAAATGGCTACACAATTTTGATAAGTTTTTTTAAATGCATGCTGATATGACAGCTGTCATAATACAATCTAACAAAACTGTTTTGAATGAAATTAAAGACAACTAAGAGCTACCAGAGCCATCTTAGGGAAAAAACAAACAAACTTTTTGGCCCACCCAATAGTTACCTATCCATCAGTTGGGAAGCCTTTAAAAATACACACATATCCTTGTTGGGACTTTTGTGCTTGCAAAAGACTATTTGTCTTTGCCATTCACTACACATTAATATTTAGTATATTAAAATTATAAATTCAAAAACCTACTTTTTCCTTAAGTTTTTAGGTTTAATCCCCAAACAGTGTTCAGTTCTAAACTTATCAGTGTTAACAGTCACAAGGAATCTGGTGACTGTCTGGCCTCATTTAATTAATCCTCCTAAACATTTTAATGCATTAATAATTGTAATACCCTGTTATCTTTTTAAGACTTAATTTGCTTATCTAACAAACATTTCCTAATTTTTATAAATCTAATAAAGTAAGTACATAAATGTGGTGAAACTTAAGTTCTCCTAAGCATTCAAATATTGTGACAAACCTAGCAAAGTCCTACTGTAACTTTTAACTTGAAATCACAAGTCTGTTACTCAATCACCTAAGTTGCATGGGAATCACAACAATCATCTGCTAGCTAATCCACTGCACCAATTTCTCTTAAATATTATGAACTCTTTAAATACCAAACACAAAGCTATTGATGTGACAGATATGATTTATAACGTTATTTCCAGGTATAATATATCTTAAGTTCTCTCTGGCTTAACAGGTATTTTTACCCACCAAGAAAGGAATTCTGCCATCAACCATGTTGCTAGTACTTGAGGCTGGAGGTGCAGATGTCCAGGTGGATTTTTCTTACCTCGTGAGGGACACATAGATTTCTCTTCCATAGTTGTTGTATCAGTGAGGTCTCCAAATCCGCATGGAATGGTTTTATGGTCCTCACCTTTTGGATTCTGTTTATATCTTCTGTCGTCTGATTAGGTCTCTAATCATCCACCGGGGTTGCTTCATTGCTCGACTAGATTTAACTAATCTATTTATTTCCTGATAGTATTCTGTTTTTTTCCTGATCACAACATTTGTAGCTATTTAAATAATATCTGATTGTATTCTATGCATTTTTATAGTTCTGCTGACATAGTCTCTAATTCTACTGACAGTGGATTATTGTTTTGCTATGAAGGATCCTTTTATGACTTTTGGAAGACTGTGAAAAAAGCAGTATTTAATAAACAATAATCAGTGGTGACTTTCTTTTGGCTAACCAAAGACCAATTTGACTTCTTATTAGAGCTTCCACTCTGCATGAAATCAATCAGTGCTATAAAATGGGTTGATAGATATTCCAACCAAAGCAAAGAAATCATTTCTGTTTGAGTGCAGGCTGATCAGTGCAAACACATACTCTCTGTTAGGCTAATTAGCAAACTGGAAGTAGTTCCTGAGACCCTCGGTGTTTCTTCTGTAGATATCAGATGGGAGACCACAACTCAATCTTATCATTCATCTGTCTTCCCTCCTTTCTCAATGGCTGGGCTGTACACTCTTTCCATCTTTTGGGGATATTTTAAAGGAGGACTCTACTTTCTCTGTCTCTGATTTCCACCTTTCACTATTCTCTTTGGCTCCACAAGCATCTTGCTTAGGTTAAAGAAACTCATGATTGACTTTGTTTTCCCATCTTATAATAGTCTGACTTCCATCCTTCCAGTTACCATTAAACTTTTTGAATGTAGCCCATAGAAAGTACCTATTCTTTCTCCTTTTACTACCAAAAGGTGTAGCTTCTACACCTCTTCCCAATTTGCCCTATTCAAGGTCACCTGCTTATAGTTCAACACCATGGATTCCTCTGGGCATTTTCTAGTCTACCCTTATTTTTTTGATCCACTTATTTGGCTTTTGTGTCATCGGCTTCTTTTCTGTTTTATCTGACCAGTCCTTATTCATGTTCTCTAACTCCTTTTTCCATAGAAGCTATAGGGGCATAATGAGGAGCACAGATTTTGGAGTTAGGTAGGCTTGGCTTTGAACCTCAACTCTGTCATCATCAGCTAAGTGACCTTGGGCAGTGCTTAACTTTGAGCTTCAGTTTCTTCATCTGTAAAATGGGGGTAATAATACCTCTCTTCTAAGTTGTATGGATTAAAAGCACATGTGTTTATTAGATTCCAGGTATAAGTGAGGTTCTATGTTATTTTTCTTTTGCTGACTGGCTTATTTCACTTAGCATGATAGTCTCCAGTTCTATCCATGCTGTCACAAAGGGTATCACAAAATATACTAATGAGAAAAATAGAACCAGAGGCATGGAATCACAGAACAGACAGCTGTAGGGGGGCGGGGAGGAGAGGGCGGGGGGAATGCTGGAAGAAAGGGAAAGGGATTAGTCAAAGAACATGTATGAATAACTCATGGACATGGACAATGGAGAGGGGATTGACTGTGGGCTAGAGGGGTGGGCTGGGTGGAGGGGGGCAAAAGGGAAAAAAGTAGGACAGCTGTAATAGAATAAACAATAAAGAATAAAGTAGAAAAAATGTAGAACCTAACAAAATGCACATTAAAGTTTTTTTTTTTAAGTACATGTGTGTATAGTGTCTGATATGGTGGCTGGCATTTTATTGACTCTTGTCTTTGTAGTTGTGGTAATATGGCTATTATGCAAGGTTTACTGAGGCATCCTGTTTTCCTCTGAAGCAGCCAGCTTTCATTCTGTGCGGTGATTCCACAATTTGTGTCAAGTCCCTATTTTCCAACCTCCAGAGTCATGTTTTTACCAATGTGCTAATTTTCTTCAGCCGGATGCCCCATGTAATCCAAGATTCAACATTAGTCAAGCAGTACTCAGCCAGGGATTACTTCTTTGGTTAACAGAATGTCAATCTTCACAGCAGCTCTGAGGTTGCGGGTTCCCTCCCTCCCTCCTTCCTTCTCTCCCTCCTTCCCTCTCTCCCTTGTTTCCATCAGCCTGGTGTGCACTGAGCACTCTGTTATGGGCTGTTCACTGCTCTCTGCACTGAGGGTGCAACAGACAGCAAAGTAAGCCAGCGTGAAGCCTGAAGAGAGGGTCAGTTTTTTTAAAAAAAATTATTTACTTGTTTGTTTATTTACTTTTAGAGAGAGGGGAAAGGAGAAAGAGAGGGAGAGAAACATCACTGTGTGGTTGCCTCTCACTCGCGGCCCCAACTGGGGACCTGACGTGCAACCTAGTCATGTGTCCTTACTGGGAATCGAACCAGCGACACTTGGCTCACAGGCCGATGCTCAATCCACTGAGCCACAGCAGCCAGGGTTGAGAGGGTCACTTTTAAATAAGTGTGATGGGTTTTGTGATGGCGGAGGGAGCGTTTCAGAGCGCGCCAGCAGAAGTGGGATGGAGTAGTAGGCCAAGTTTAAGTTTCTTTCACCCCATCCCGTTTCCAATAGATCATGTAAATTCTACTTATGAAATAACTTATTTCCTTCTCTTCTTCTTATTCCCATGACACATGTTTCATTCAGTCCAACTATTCCAGGCACACTAGCTTTGTCTGGGAGTTTTCCAGATCTGTTTCTGGTTCACCTGTCTCCTCTCCCATCTTCTAAGCAGCTGCCAAGGTCACTTCCTGAAGCACACATCTCTCTCCCTGCTTAAAATTCTTTATTGCCTATACCAGTCAGCGTTCTGTGGAGGTAACAGAGGCCACTCTTAAGTATTTTAATCAGGAAAGGATCTAACCTGGGCGGGGGGTTTGGGGATTCAACAATCAGAGGAGGGGTGGAAAAGCAGGCACAAGAAAAAGGGTCTATCTCTTAGGTCTCTATTAGAAGTCTGGAGTTCAAGAACTTCCAGTCAGACCTGTGATTCATGAATCAGGAAGCCAATGATGCTCCTCAACTGCTTGTTCTCACCCAGAACCTTGGTGCTGCAGAGAAACCTCACACCTCTGTGACCTTGCTTGTCAGAGCGGAAAGCAGCCAGAAGAGGTCAGGAATATGGTCTCTGTCACTTTCCCTTTCTGAATCTCATGCAAATGCATCAAATCAGTGGGACCAAATTCTCCTTCTGAGTCCTGGCTTCAAGGAGCCTGGGAAAGAGAGATGTTCGTTTGCTGGCCCGTGTATGGGAAGGGAGATTAAAATGGACGAGGAATCAGGGGTCAGCTCCGCTGGCATCCAAGTCACCTGGCTCTCTGCTGTGTGTGACTTTGTTACTGTTCATCGCATTTTGCTGAACTCCGTATCTTCCACCATCTATAACATCTGGCACTGGCAGGTGCTGAACATATTTGTTGAATGTATGACCGAATAAGTGAATGCACGCCTGACCCAGTTCTCTCTCACCTCCTGGCCATAACTTCAGCAGCAATGACCTTCCTGGCTGGCCCTAACTTCCTCCACCTGCTGGAACACTGCCCTTTCTCAGAGAGGCTCAGCCAAGTTGTCCCTCCTTAGACAGGAGGGTTCTCTAGAAACCCCCCACCCCATTAGTGATAGCCCCTTGTGCGTCTGTGCTAGAGCATCTCATCATCTGCCTACATTGAGTGTAGCTGTGTACTCATGTATTTTTTACCTGCCATCTTGTGAACTTCAGGGAAACAGTGACTATTTTCCTCACTAATGTGACCCCCTTTCTCAGCCCAGTTTCTCCTTTTCCCCAGACACACAACTCCAATTCTCTTCTTCTATAAAGACATTCCTTTCACTTACTCGTCTTTTCTTGCAATTGCCATTGAAATGTGATAATTTATAGGTGTACTTAAATCTTTTATGGCTGCGTTTGTCCTGTCATTATTCATGCATAGAGACAGGCACGCTTTTTAATTTTATTTTATACACACACATTTTTCTTGCTTTAGTGCTAGGTAGTTATACAACATAAGCATAAAAGGGGAGGAGCTTTAAAAGGAAAGAAGAGATTTTTTGTGTCTTTATAATTTTTTGGTGGAATTCACAATATCTTCGCAGTGCTCTGGTTTGCTAGATCCTGACAGTGGAAATGATAGCAGCAAAGTTTCAGCCACCATAAAACTCATAGTTTGAGTTCTGAGAGGTAAAAATGACCATATGATTTGTTTGTGTGTTTGTCACAGTGAATTTCTTAGACCTTTGCTTCGTGCAGGGTATAGGGAGTCCTTTCACTACTTTTTTAAAAAGCCCCTTGTTTTACAGAAGTATCTGTTTCATATGACAACTGAAACTTGTAAAAAAAAACCTACCTAGTCTACAGTGAAATTTAGATTGTTTTTTGTATTTAAATAAACTTTATTTTTAAAAATATTTTTAATTTTATTGTTGTTCAATTGCAATTGTCCCAATTTTTCCTCCATTGCTCTCCCCTGCCCGCCCCGTCCCCCGACTCCCACCATCAATCCCCACTCTGTTGTCCTTGCCCGTGGGTCCTTTATACTTGTTCCTTCCCCTTCTTTCCCTCCTTCTCCCCCTCCTCTCTCCCCTCTAATCACTGTCAGTTTGTTCCTTATTTTCATGTCTCTGGTTTTATTATGCTTCTTTGTTTGTTTTTGCTCATTAGGTTCCTGTATTAGGTGAGATCATGTGGTATTTGTCTTTTGCTGCCTGGCTTATTTCACTAAGTATAATTCTTTCTAGTTCCATCCATGTTGTCGCAAATGGCAGGAGTTCCTTCTTTCTTTCTGCTACACAGTATTCCATTGTGTAACTGTACCACAGGTTTTTGATAGACTTGATTTTTTTAGAGTAGTTTGAGGTTCTGAGCAAAAAGCACAGAGAATTCCCATACACCTCTACCCCATTATCAACATCCCCCACCAGAGTGGTACATTTGTTTTAATTGATAAACCTACATTGTCACATTTTCACTCAAAGTCCATAGTTTACATGTGGGATTACTTTTGGTGGTGTACGTTCTGTGGGTTTGGACATATGTAAAATATCATGTATCTGCCATGATAAAATCATAGAAAGTACTATAGTTTCACTGCTGTAAAATTTCCGTGTTCTTCCTGTTTATCCTTCCCTCCTCTCCCATCACCAGGCAACTGTTGATCTGTCTCCATAGTTTTGCCTTTTCTAGAATGTCATATAGTTGGAATTGTATGTATGTGGCCATTTCAAGCTGGCTTATTTCAGTTAGTAATGTACATTTGGGGTCCCCCATGTCTTTTCAGGGTTTTGATAGCTCTCCTTTCTTTTCAGCACTGAATAATATTCCATTGTCTAGATGTCCCACAGTTTATTTATCCCTTCACTTACTGAAGGACATCTTGGTTGCTTCCAAGTTTGGGCATTTATGACTAAAACTCCTATAAACATCCATGAGCAGGTTTTTGGATGGACATGAGTTCTCAGCTCCTTTGAATAAATACCAAGGAGTGCAGCTGCTGGACTGCATGGTAGGAGCCTGAGTGTATTTCACTTTGTAAGAAACTGAACTGTCTCCTAAAGTAGCTGTATGATTTTTACATTTCCACCAGTGATATAGATCTAGTTTTGTTAGAGGTCCAAGGGACTTCTTAAAAATTCATAAAGGAAAAATCCATCCTTCACAAAGGTATAGAATGGTCAGTGTATGGCCTAGTTTCATTTGACCAAAATAAAAGCATGTCACAGTCCTTTAAAAGGCTCATTCTGCTTTCTCCTCTAAGCTCAAAAAATAAAACTAAAATTTGGTTGCAGAGAAACAAGACAAAATTGTATTTTAAAAAGGAAGACTAGATCATCACGTCTGTAGCGCTGGTCTATAGTTCATCCTCCATGTGCTGCTTGGGGGTCAGCAGCTCTGGGAGAATGAGGGATGCGGGCGGATTCTGCCCTCTAGCTGACTTGGCCAGGTGTCTGCAGTCACTTGGGTGGGCTTCCAATCAATTAGGTATCCCCCATTTAGCCACACCAGGGGAGATTAGTTCTTTAGGTGCTGATGGCCATCGCATCTATGGACAGAGAAGTTTTATTCCAGTTCTTTGGATGCATCGTAGCTAATTTCCTGTGAGATGGGGGAGTGGGTGGGGAAATGGAATAATCCTCTGACTGGTGTGGAGGGTCCATTGTAAGCCCTAGGTCTTGCCAGCGGTCCTCAAGCCACACCCCTTATAATGAGCCTGTGGTGGGGGAGGGGCCCTGGGCTCCTAAGGAACACCCACAGCCCCCTGGTAGCCCCACTCTTAAGGGTGAAATTCTGCACTCAGAAAGACAGGGCTCTTCCCCCTCCACACAAATGCTGGTGAAGCGTCTCCAGGAAACCCCTTCTGCCTGAGAAAATCGATATCCTTTCCTCTGCCAGGCAATTCAAAATAGAAAGTATGTTTGGAATACTTTATTTTCCCTAAGTTGTCTCAATTAGCTGGGTTACCATTTAAAAGCTGGTAGTTTCAGAGGATGAATCTTTGTGGAGCAAATTAATACTTGTGGTGTTTTATAATCTCAAGGAGAAAGAGAATTTTTAGATATTGCTTTTTAAAAAATGAGCTAATTAGAAATCAGTTCAGGTGAATTTCTAAATTCCTTGAACTGAAGGAATTTTTTGCCAGTCCTATTAAAAACAATTCCAAAATTATGCACTGAGCACCCATATGTGCCAGGTGTTGTGATAAGCTGAGAAGTTAGAAAGACAGGTAAGGTACTCTACCATCCCTCAGGGAATAAGGTCTTGTATGAGAGCCAGATACACAGGGAAGCCTAGACTTGCTATAACCACTTATTTGAGTGTCTCCAGGGAGAGTTTGTTTCTGGGGATACAATGATGAATAAAACTCAGGACTAGAACTTTCCACATAATAAGACAGTTATAATACGGGGTGATCAGTGCCATACCTTGGAGGTGGTTAGCTCTGTCAGAGTGTAGAGTGTGAGAGTCAAGGAATGCTTCCAAGGGGATGGAGCTGCTTGAATTGAGTCTTGGAGAATAAGAGTTCAGAGGAAGAAGGCAGGGATAAGAAATTCTAAGTAATGGAAAAGCTTAGGCCAGGACCCTGAAATTAGTGAGTTCTGAGTATTAGGACATGCATGAATGGGAGGATCCAAGCAGGGTGTAATGGAGACCAGTCACAGGGACTGTCATGATAGGTTAAGGGGTACCCTTCCTCCTGCACATGGTAAGGAGCAGAAGAGAGTTGCCAATGGGAGAGGACATGATGGTGCTTTCATTTAAAAATCCTTGGCTCTCTGGGAAAGATGGATCGGACAGAGTGAGTTTCGAGGTACGGAGTTGGCCTCTGGGACTGTCTCATTATTAGCCCAGGGAGAATTGGTGGCTAGACTGAGGCAGTGGCAGTGGGGAGCTGATGGAAGGAAGAAAGAAATGTTCAGGAGGTAACATTGACAGGATGCGTTAAAGTAAGGAGGACGCTGACATTTCTAGGTATCTGATACAGTGGCCCAAAAGTCTTTTATGTAAGAGTTCAAGAAATGTCATTTTCCTTGGGCAACAGAGTAGATGGTGATGCTCCTAAACAGAAAAAAAAGGAAGCCAGAGGAAGAGCAGACTTGGGAGAAAAAGATGTGTCTGATGCTAGGTCTAGGATGTTTATTCTTTCTTTAAAAAACTAACCTGTTTGTTTTTTCCTGCCAATGACAAATTCCTAGGCCTATTTGATAGACTGGCATGCTATTGCTAATTGAAAATACTCTAATTGAAAACTGTGTCCTTCCAGATGACCATTGGAAAGTAACCTTCATACATTATAAAGGATTGCCATGGTTATTTATTTATCAGGCCCCCTCCCAGCTGGGCTAATCAGAAAACAGGGTTACTATGGTCAGGCTTGGGAGGATTTCTGGGTCTCACCTTCAAGACAGCTCCCTGGGGGGAAATTGTGTAGATTCCTGGGCTCTTGATCTTCTGAAACCATTTGTTCGAGTTGATGCTTCAGAGATCAAGGATCTTGTCAGTTTCTTCTCAGGATTAGCTTGGTACAGAGCAATTTTAACTCAAAACGTGAAATAAAGCTCAAGTAAACTTCTTGATTTATTAAATAAGCATAATTTACCATATTGCTCAGTACTTCAGTTCCACAGGGAGGGTCAGCGTGCCATTCTTGGTAATTTCTGTTTCTAACGGGGGCAGGAGTTTGCGATTACTTGTAGGTACTCCTTGTCCCTGGATAACATTTTTAATGTCTGTTAATGAGTGTTACACATTATCAAATATCTATATAAACCTGAACATTGATATAAATGACTTCCAAGCTTTCATTCCCTCTCAGTAGTCAAGGATAATTGGGACTTCGTGCAAATTAAAGAACACAGTAACAACTGTTAAAACTTTGATCATTCTATAAATAGTCATGAAATGTCTATCAATAATATATTATGTTCTGGACACTATTTTAGTTGCTAGGCACACATTAAGAAGCACACACACACACAAAGAGTCATGACTGACAGGAGCATACATTGTACTGCAAAGGACAAATGTTAAACAGACAAAGAAATAAAATGGTTACAGAGATCAATGTTATAAGAAGAATGAAGAAAGTAGTAGTGTGCTGGAAAATGACCGATGGGGTCTAGGAAGCCTTCCTGACATGGCCATGCCAGGATCTAAGGAAAAGCGTAGGGCAGAGGACACACAGACACAGACCTGGGGTGGCCATGAGCTCTTTGAGTTCAAGAGACAGAAGGAGGCCCATGGTTGGAGGGTATTGTAGATATTGGTGAGTTAGGGAGAGATGGCTACCTAAATGGAAAATGGAAGTAACCAGGTCTCAGAGACTAGGTCTCTATAGCTAGGAAGCAGCAGAGCTAGGACCTAAGTCAGGGTCTTCCGACTTTTCCACCCCCTCTAACTGCAGACAGCAGAACTGAAGCAAGGTGATTGGAACGACTAAAAGCTGAGGCATGGAACACCTAGGCTGGCTTTAACAAGTTGTGTGGTGGCTTTGATGGGACGTTACCAATGATAATTATCAAACAATTACAACAGTGGCAGTAACTATGCCAACACCACATACTTTTATAGTTTGTAAGTTATTTTACCTTGCAGTTCTTCATTTGTAGCACAGAAGAGCCCTCAAATGTAAGCAGGACAGGTTTTATTCTTCTCACTTAGGTTGAGAGAGGACCTGAGGTGACACGGGGAACAGGGCTGGAACGTGGCTCTCCTGGTTCTAACCCAGGCTCTCTCTTTAAACCACAGAAACTCCTGATTGAAGGAGGAGATACATATGGCTCATAAGCTGGTAGTCCTCCTGACTTCCAGAGACAAATTTGTAGTTTTCTCAAAGTGCTTTTGACTGAAGAAGAGGCATAAAAAATGGACTCACTCATCATGTATTTACTAAGCAACTACTGAGTGCTAGACACCTGGAATATCAAAGGATCCCAATTAAATAGATTGAAAGGTACTCACTTAGCGTAGTGTTATTTGTCCTATAATACAAGACAAGAAAAATGCTATAGGAATACAGAGGAAGACGTGATTAAGTACCTTGGGGAATTGGGGGAAGGCCTCACCGAGAAGATGACAGCAAAACTGGGCCTTGAAGGATGAGTAGTAGGATTTCTCCAAGGAGAAAAGTGAGGAAGGTTATTCTAGGAAAAAGAGATTATGACAATAAAAGAATAATGTTGTCTGTGGGGAATAGTAAGTAATTGTGTGTTTGGAGAGCATGGGGCGTATAGGAAGTAATGGTGGGAAATGCGGGGGTTTGAGGGGGTAGGCTGAAGTCTCATTGTGGGGCGCCTTGAATGCCAGGCTCAGGAGGTTCTGTGCTTGGCCTTACCCTGCCTGGTTTGTTAGCAAGGGATTGGCATCATTATGTTTGCTGTGTTTTAGAAAGCAGATGCTGTCGGAAAGGGGAGGCTGGATTGAAACAGGGGAAAGGATAGAAGCTGCTGTAATAGTTTAGGAGAAAAAAACAAGGCCCTGAATTGATTCTAATACCCAATTACGTCTTGAGGAGAAATGCGGTGAGAACACTGATGAAACTTAAGGACCAGCTGAATGTAGAGACATACTAGCTGGATTTTGGGTGTACCGTACACACTCGTTTTCCATTTATACACACGCACATACACATGGGTGCCTGCTCCTTATTGTGGCTTCCCCAGACTCAGCCCAATTTCTCCCTGACTCTTCAAGCCAGTGATTGATTTACTTTTCTATCCTCAAAACAGCAGAAGAAAAAGTTACAGGTCTGTGTTCTTATGGATTCTTTCTGTATGATTTGATCTTTGCTGGTCCCATAGGAATCTTTGGGCTGAGAAATGCTGAGAGCAAACGAATTTTTGAAGACGTGAACGCTATGACTCTATTCATGTGCTACAGGTTATTTACCTTTTATGTATTTGGAACTGTTGTTGCATATTTCAGATCCTGCCTACTAAGCATTCTAGGGAAATCATTCTCAGCAAGCGACCTCTGGTAGAGAAACAGTACTCTCTCCATTTTAGTCCTGCTGAAGACTGAAGGAGAATTCATGTGTTAAATAAGGGACTACAATACTTACATCAGATCCCACACTTTTCTGGGATATTCTTTTATTCTGCTTTTCTAGTAATTGAGGACCTCTCATCCTGGCTTTAAAATGTCACGTAAGGTCAGAATTGGGACAAAACAAGTCAACAAATACAAATTGCTTTCTTTCTGTGAGCATTAAGAATTAATTTCTATTGCATAAAAGGGTTTACATTTAATCTGTGAGGTGAAATGCGGTTTTCTGCCTTCATATGGACTTGTCTCATTTCTACATTACCCAAATTCATGTATGCTGTGGGAATGGCCCCCAAATCATCTCGTATGTTTAGACAAAAACATTTTGGGAATCTTCTGTGGTTTAATCAATGTGTTTCCATGGAGAAGAAGAAGCATTCTGAGGCTGTTCTGGTTGTTCATACACTGGTGTTGCCCCCTGGGTAAGCTCCTTTAGCTCCCAGCCCCCAGTTACCCCAGTGTACCTAATGATACAAGTCCTAGGAGTGAGCGCTCTGAAGACTAAAAGAAATAGTGAAGCCACTAGAATCAAGTCTGGCACAAATTAAGTTTCAGTAAATAGTTGTCCTTTGGACACTGGTTTATAGAAGGCAAAAGAGAACAGCTTTCCTTTAAGGAGATTATCACTTAGTTTTGTAACCTTTGATGGCAGAATGCTGTTTAGACTTCATCGATCCTCCTACCTCCATTAACAGGTTCTGATGTCAAAAATGGCATTGCATGGCCATTTACCTGCTTGGTGATCTGGAAAATAGGTGTGTCTTTACATTTTCTCTTCAGCCTGGTTACAGAAAGTAGGCACCAGTTTAGCGTTTAAAGTCTGAGCTTGAAGAGTCCTTGACTTTCAGCCCTGGCTGGTGAGGCTCAGTTAAAGCGTCATCCCATAGACCCAGAAAGGTCACGAGTTTGATTCCCCATCAGGGCGTATGCCTGGGTAGCGGCTTCGTCCCGATAGGTGGTCGGAGCGCCTAGAATAGTCCCCGGTCGGGGCATGTATGAGAGGCAGGCGATGAATGTTTCTCTCCCTCTCTACCTCCCTTTTCCTCTAGCATGTCCTCGGGTGAGGATTAAAAAAAAGAATCCTTGTCTTTCAGCAAGCTGCTCTGAAGCACATATCCTGAAAAAAACTATCTTTTTTTCTTTTTAAGTAAATGGTAGGTATAGCTGCATAATTCAGAGAGCCTTGTAGTCTTAAAAGGCATTAAATCATGCTGCTGTAGAGTTATCGTCGGATTCACTTTTCTCCCGTTCACAGGGCCATCTAACAGTTGTTCAGAACCCATTATACACTAGGTACTGGGGTTACACCAGGGAGCAAGAGGCAGTCCCCCAAATCGTCCCAAGTTTAATTGACTCGGATAAATATTTTGTACCCTACAAAGATTAATTGGTATTTGTTGCCATCTGAAACAGAAGAGGTGCTTCTATCACCTATGGAGGAGGGAGGAATGGAGAAGTAGCCAGACTTTAAAAATTAATTACAGTTGAGTAAGTGACTGGAATGCCTCTTTTCATTGACCAGTTGTTATATAATTTAATTATTTCATCTACTGAGTAATTTGTACTTCTGCAGGTTTATCACTTTCATGCTTCATTATCACCCTGTGTATTCAAGGTATTGAATCTGTTCCATAAACAGTATTAATCTCAATTACTTTGAGAGCTTTAGATAATATTCCCTTATTAAATATATTCTTTGTTATGCTAACCATGTTTTTGCAGTGTCAAAAACTGATGATGCTGATAAAGGCAAACATTGAGTTATAAACCCTTTCCGTGTTTTAATTAGATTTAAAAACTAACTTGTGCATTTATATTCTCAAGTGGTTTTGATCATGGAAAACACCTTATTAGGCTAAATTGAAACTTTGAGTCCAAAGTCCAACCTCATGCTTTGTTTTTATCTGAGAGACATTAAAATAGCAGAACATTTTCTGTCTTGGCAAGAATCACAGTGTTGAAATTTTGAAAAAAAAAAAATCTCAATTTGTCCCTAAGACTATAAACTTCTTGAGGGAAGGGCCTGACAACTTTCACCTCTGTACCCAGACACGTAGTTGGTGCCCTTTCAATGTTTGCTCATTGAAGTTGAACTGGAATGAATACAAAGCAGAAGTTGAGACTGAGGTCCCCAGGTTTTCCTATTTAACATATATAGGGCTACTCTAACAAAGCATCCTTTCTTCATTTCAAAAATTTAATTTTATTACATGTATCTTTGATGTGGAACGTTTTTATGGCCTCCTGCTGTGACTCATTTGGGTGATGAGTTAACTGCTTCCCTGGAGCCCAGTCCTTCCTTTTAAGCTGTGACACCAGGCTCCCCAAAGTTAGCTTGCGTCTGGGTAGAGATCACAGCAAAATGTCCAAATGGTACTACATGTGGGAGGTAAAAACAGAACTAAAATTAAAAATTCCGTATCATGGAAGTCACCTGCAAAACAAACTCAGGGACATTTGTGTTTTCTTATTAACTCTTGGCTAGCACCAGGGAATTAATCTTTTCTGCAAAGAGAAAAAAGGTGACCCAGGACAATCTCTCTAAGTTTAAAAAAAAAAAAAAAGTTCTGATCTTTTTCTGTGGAGTCCAATGCGACTGACATTTAACTTTAGAACCTACTTCCCTATCTAATTTAATCGTCACCTAACTCTAAGTAATTAACATGGGCACTAAGTTTATAGGTTTAATATTAAAAATAGAACAGGGGGGGGGAATGCAAGCAGGAAGAGTGTAAAATCCTTCCTTCATCCTTTGGTCACTGCTAAGGGATTTCTTCTTTGCCTCTTCCACGAGTCTCGCTCAGAGCTTCTCAACCTTCAGTGTGCCCGTAAATCATGCTTCAGGCTTATGAACCCCAAACCACACATTCTGTGTCTTACGGATGATTTAAGAGACCTCAGAGGGAAACGTTCTCTCTTTATAAACTCATCCTGCCCAAGTATTGCCATACCCATATTATGTAAGAAAATGAATGAAACCAAGAGGCACATTTCTGGAGACCTCTGACCCCTTTTCTGTCTTCAATTTCTCATTTGTGAAACAGGGAGCCTGGTCCCTGGTCATTTCATCCGGCGCCCTGGCCATAAAGAAGCTTATGCCAACGTGCCATTGGTGTCCTCATGGAAGCGTCTCGGGGCACAGGAACACAGCTGTCTGGTCTGTGAGAGGCTGTCAGACATTATTTAGAGTGGGTTTCAAGTTGGCTTCTTGCAAGGATGCTGTGGGAAGTATAGAAAGTGTCCTGAGTGGCTGGTGTAACTAGGGGGCTTTGGCTCTTGCTTTTAACAACAAGCACCTGAGTGGAGGGCATAATGCCAGCCTTTGCAAACTTCTGTGGAGGCAGGGGGCCGTTCCGCCTCTCTCAGAACCGGCTGTCATCCGCTGCTCTCTGGTTACGCTGACACGGCCCCCTGGCTGGGCTGATTGGTCGCTGGCAGTCACTGATGTGGAATACTGATATTCCTGCTGGCAGTTCCTTCTACTCCAAAGAGGCTCCTCTGCTTCTCGCCGTCCTGACCCCAGCCTGGTGCTCAGCCTCCACAGACCTTGCCGCCCCTGCACCCGGGGGAGGACGCGTCCTGGGCGTGATGCTCAGAGGCTGGTGAAAGGCATCAGGCTGCTCTCGCTCCCGCTCGCTCTCCGGAGAGTCCTGTTGCAGACTTCGCAGGGTTTCTACAGCACAGCACAGACAAGTGAAAAGGACTTGGGTGTGCTGGTTAGATCGCCTTTCATCACTTTGCTGGCTGCATCCCCAGCCCTGCCAGGAGCTTCAGGGTGGATTGCTTCCTGCCTAAGACGCTGAGGAAGGATCCCTTCTCCTTCTGTTGACTTTCTATTTTTATGGTAAGTGCTTGCCTTGAATGAGCCGGTCTGCTGCAGTGAGCTGAGGGCTCTTGCTGGCTTCCTCTTCCTGGCTCAGCGTAGTGACCTTCTCTCTCTACGGTTCTCCTGTTTTCATGCATCCGTATCTGAGGAGCTCACTAAAATGCCAGGGATCGTTCAGCCGGATTGCTTGTGTCTTTATTTTTATTTCTGCCATAAACCCAAGCTTCTCGGCTGCGATGGAAATATAAGCACTCTCTCTTTGTCCTTGAAGCAGCAGCCGGGGGAAATGTGTTCAGGATGGTGAGCTGCAGCAGTGTGCAGGGGATCTGTGGAGGGTGACTGACAAATGTGGGCAAGATGAATTCTTGGGGTGCTGAGGGGCACTCTCTCCGAATCCAGAAGGCTTGGGGCTGTTCCACCCACGTAGTGAACTACTGCATCTTTCCGGGTAAAGAGCACATGCATGAGTTAGGTCGGAGTACGCTGTGGGCAGTGGTGCTTTATACACCTGCCCGCGGGTCCAGAATGGCCCTGGATCTTGTGGGTTTAACAACTTGGGCAGTCACATTGGCCGCGGGAGGAATCCTGCACTGGCCGACGGGGTAGACTGCATGACCTCATTGCTTCTTTCCCTGGAGTCTCAGGATGCCTGTTCTGCAAACCATTTTTTATATTCTCTTCAGAGGCTGGTGGGTCTTTGACGATAGGAACATTTTTGAGTTGACAACATAGTTTCATCCTCCCACTGGGAGATAAAATGCTTTGAGGCTGTTAGAATGGTTTGACTCTTTTTAAGAGAAAATAAGCAGGTTTCTAAGAAAGAACACAAGTGTTGCAGCATCCAGAGGCAGATCGTTTATTCCAGGGCATTACTCTTAGAATAGTGTTCTAATTATTTCACCTGGTCTCCTAAGGCTTGCTGCAGAAAGCACCAGAACTCCAAGTCCATTTCTGGCTGCCTCTTGAAGCCCAAAAGAAACCAAGAACGTTTTGGTATAGTTCTTACCTTGTGGAACAGAACCTGTGATTGAAGGAGTCTCTCTTCACAGGGACATTTTCATCTTCCTCATGTTATTTATTTATTTTTTGGTAGCAGGTGTGTTGAACTATTTTGGTCAATGCAGCATCCCGAAGAATAAACGTCACAGTTGTAATTCTGCTTAGTTCTTTTGTAGTCTTGGCCTGGAGATGGGTTACCTTTTCTGATTTTATGTGGGTTTTCTAATTCTGGTCCGTTTCACTCTAGGGAAGGTTTCCTTTCAATGCGATTCAGACTCTGGTCTATAAGATACTGTACAATACATGTGATTTATGGTGTAAGAAATGAGGAAAAAATGTGGAGTGAAATTTCTGGTCTCTCCCCCTGTTGACTAGGAGTTTGGAATGCAAAGTTCCTTAATGTCCTGCTCATTCTCACCACTTTTGTTTCCACTGTCTGTGTGGATTCTTCTTAAAATAGTGGTGATGACATCAGGCGTATGCCTTGATCCTGTTCCCTGAGTCCTAAGTAAAAACATCTGGTGTTTTATTTTTGGTGGAGGGTTCTTTGCATATATGAAAACATACACATAAAAATTTACAAATTCCTTGCTCTTTATTTAAGTGATTGTCCAGTTACAAGTAAAACTGCAATGGTTTCACAGTAACAGCAACAAATGAAGATCCTTGCAGACTGTAGTCTCTGAATTCTTAATGAATGTTTGAATTACTTTCAGCATTGTTTAGATGAACTGTTCAAATATCCACTCTTTTTTACCTGGATTATGGTTCCTAGCAAGAAAGTGCTTTGACTGGCAGACTTCTCTGTTCCTCTGATGATTTTTTTAATGTTTAGTTCTTTACTTTCATCCTTGATGGTGTTTTCTTACTTTGCCTAATTTTTTTTTTTTTAATGTCCAGTCGCAAGGATTTTTATCAGGTGCCTGGCAACTCAACTTGAAATATTCATCAACTTGGATGCCATGGAACTAGAGGCTGTATTTGCAGGCAATTTCAGATGCATTTAGAAAAGACTTTGTTTCAGTTAGTGCACCTTTAGCTTTGAGATTAATTCCTAGGCTTTCTTTATTTTGCTGAACAATGTTTATGCAATCAGAATTGCATACACATATACGCAAGCATATACACAAATGTACTGTTTACTTCTGACTGTTACGTGTTCATATTTTTAATAGTTGTAACATGCCCATTTAGAGAATGGAAGAATCCCTCAGATACTGAGATATTGCTTAGTATCTTCTATTCTTTATCTAGCTAGCTTTTTAAAAAAATGTTTTAGGGGTTTCCCCACTTACTCCCTCCCCCACACATAACACCTTTGGGACTTACTTTGAATTGGTAAGAGTTCATCCTTCAGCCTTTCCTCATCTCACAGCATGGTGTCACAGTAATTCCTTTGCAGGGTCTCCAAAGGCAGCATAGAAAACTACTGCAGGAAAAATGGATAAAAGCAGTACCAAGTAGAACTGTTAGCCTCTTGGTGTGATGAAGTCACCACAACATTTTTATTTGTGTGTGCTCATTTAACTGCTGTGCCTTGCAACTGATTTTGCTTGCAACCCTAGCCAACTGAAAAATTTGAAATGGATCTGGAATCAACTAGGCTGGCGTCAATGCAATTATTTATTTTTCCATCTCTTAATTACAATCATCAGTGAAACAGTGCTCTTACTCTGTTTCTTTTTGTTGTTGTTTTAATTGGAAACCTGCACCTTATATTGCAAGTCAGTGCTTTCTGTTTTTATCCTCTTGCCTTCTGCATTCTCTTTCCCACTTTTGCTTTATCTATGTTTCCATATGTAAATACACATATGGGTACATATAAAAACTCAGTGAAAATTGTTTGGTGATTAATGAAGGGTTGGTTTTAGCTTCTCTTTTAGTAACCAAACTTCAGTGTTCAACCTGTATTCATGTAACTGAAAGAAGAAATCACTTCCATTAATGTAAATATAACATCATGCTTCTGCAGACCTTCTCGTTATTGAAACTATTTTCCATAGTTGATTACCAGGACCAGAAATAGTATCAGTTTTGCATTTTAATCAATGACATTCTGGCTCTATCTAGGTTGAACTGCCCTTAAACCTTGACATGCTTACTATCTAAATGGTCTTTGTGTTAAGAGGGGGAATTTATGGGTGATATCAAGTAAAATCATTTGATTATGGGATACAACCCCTGTCTGGGAATTGAATGAACAGTATCATTAAGGATGCTGGCTCAATTTTTCTGTTGCTTTTCCCAATGTAATTAACTCAATATATTACCTCTACCATTTCTCCATGAGCTCTTTTTTTACAGAGTAAAATGAGTAATACACAGCACTCACATAAATCTGCTTAGAGGGAGGACCATTTTTTAACAGATTAAAAACCACTTCTAACACCAACTCTGGTGATCTACTTCAAAAGGAACCTGCCATTCAACTGGCAACCCAGACAGATTGTATAAGATAGGAGACATGCTTCATGAACTGTGTTTAGTACTGCATTTTGATCCATGTCTCCTTACTGAATTCATTTAGGACTGTAGTCACTAGATCAGCTTTGCAAAAAAGAACTCATGTCCTCACTTGTACAATAACCTAGCCAGGCTGTCATAAATGTTTATGTTGCAAATTATATCTCTTGGGTGGTAGAGGGAGATGGCAGAATTTTGGAGGAGAACCAAATCATAGCCCCAAAATAATGCAAGATGAAAGGGGAAAGTTCTTTTCTGCATTTAGCATTTAATTCTCCAAAAATACCATTAGCTCTTAAGTCTGAAGAGCCAAGGGATCGTTAAAAACACATAATGACAGGTTTTTGAGGGCTTTTTCTCTAATAGAAATCTTTGACCGTTAATTAGGCATCTGCTAAGTGACCTTTTGACTTGTGTGAGCCAACAGCCATTCTTATAGAAAGCAGACATATTGTAATACAGCAAGAATTCACTTCAATTTGTCCAGTTGGTTTCCCACTGTGAGTGTCAGAGAGTGAATGAGTGTCTGGAGATCATCAGAGACCACAGCCAGTCACAGCAGGATGCCTTCAGGACCCCAGGTTCCTGTACATCTCTAGCCACTAACTAGCTGTGAGACTCTAACTCATATCTTGTACGTTGGGCCTGCGCCAGATCATCTCAGAGGGCTCCCCCAACCACGAAAAAGTGTGAACTATTATTTTTACTTCTGGTTTTTGCGAGGTGGATGGTAATTCCTAAGGCAATTGACTCATCCTGGAGGGGATGGGCTCCCCCTTCCCTTGAGCCTACAAAGCCCACAGAACTATGAAGTGACTGGAGTATCCGAGTTACTCAGCAGAGCGTGGTAATGGTGAACCTTTGAGGACAGGGCTCATGTGTATGTGATGATCACCTGCTTACCTGGGACATCTTAAAATGCCTCTCTCTACCATCAGAAGGAACCTTGAGCAATATCTTACCTACCCTCTTACTTTCTAGATAAGGAAGCTGAGGCCCAGGGAAGTTAAGTGCCTTCCTCAGGGTTGGAGACCTGGTTAGCACTTGGGCAAGACAGTTTAGTGTAGTGTTCATGGACTTACTTAGACCTCTGTTTCTTTCCTGGTGTGGGGCCCTTCCATGAAACACAGCTGACACTTGCTGTGCCATTCATTGCTCACAAAACTGCTTTGTGGCATCTGACTCACTGGGGTCCATTATTTCTGGGTTCATTTCATGCAGATTATGTGGCTGTACCAGTCAGAGTGAGTTACGTCAAGCTAATGTTTATGGTAATTTTTTCATGCTGGTGTTGAAATGCATTTTTTTTTATATTAAAATTCTGCCTTTCTTAGGAACATTTCAAGAATTTTACAAACATTTTGCTTAATTTTCCCCTGTGCTTCAAGTATGTAGCTGATCATTTATTTGTTTTGTGGAGGGGATGATACTTATGGATTCATTCCTTCATCTATTCATTTGCATAAATCTTGTTGAGCAACTATTGTGTGCACCCTAATGCCTAGCAGTTGCAATCAGTGGTGAGACAGCTGGACGCAGCCACTGCTCTGAAGAAGTTCAGAATCTAGTTACACTTCTTGGAGTTGATCATCTTTTGACTCTCAGCCAGTGATGTGCCTACTCTTTCATGTGGTTTCTCAAAGAATCCAGTTGAAAAACTGTTTGCTTGGGCAGTTCTTGCCCATGATTATTCCATGGAGAAGTTCCTTTGATAAAAATGCACCTTTGCCTGTCATTGGGACATTCATCTTAGTTTTCCAACACAGTATTTTTAGCTTCTGATTTTGTTACCTGACTGAACAAAAGAGATTAATTAGCTAGCTTGTTTGTACTGTTGTTGTGATTTAAGAAGTGACAATTCCATTCTTTGGCCAAACTAGCTTGTTCCTGGAATCCTCAGTTGATAGTCTGGATAACACAATGTCCATGGAATAAATTGCAGGTGAAAGACCAAACTCCTTGGCCATGTATACCAGGTCCATCATAATGTAAAGCCCTTGCTTTCTTGTTCTGTCTCTTGTCCTACAACTCCACTGGAATGTACCAGAAGAACCAAAACATTTGCAGTGCTCAGAAATTCACAGCTTTCACTTTCCTTAGTGTCTTTGCACATACCATGTTCTCTGTCTGAAATGCTTCTCCTCTTTCTTCAGACTAATTCCAGAGCAAGTTCATGTATCATCTCCCATGGAAGCTTTTTGACATTTATCGCTTTTATGTGACCCTTATTGTGCAAAACTGAGCCAGGTAGACCCCGTCTGTCCCCTTACATTTCTTAGTACAAAGATCTCATAGGACATTATAGATTGCATTGTAATTATCTATCTACTTGGCTCTCTCTTCCAAATAGACAATTGGTTTATTGAAGTCAGGGA
Source organism: Furipterus horrens (assembly GCF_987537825.1). NCBI lineage: Eukaryota > Metazoa > Chordata > Mammalia > Chiroptera > Furipteridae > Furipterus > Furipterus horrens. The sequence goes on along the minus strand of NW_028327174.1, from coordinate 16,422,429 downwards.
TTTTATTTCTATCTCTGTACCACAATGTCTAGTCAGTGACTGCAATAGTAGATGCCCAATAATTCTTGAACACGTGGATTAGAATGACTATATAAAACCAGTAGTGCTGGTATTGGTCACTACTGCTCTATGTAGATGACTGAATTTTTCAAAACAATGTGACTATATGGATTGTAAGAAGGATGAAGATATTGGCAGTCATCAGAAATTCTATGCAAAACCTCTAAAAATGTCTCTGTCTCCAAATGAGTTTCAACAAACTAAACAATAAGAATTTATTAAGCAAAGCATTGTGTCAGGTCCTCAGAAATGAAAGGTTTTTATAAAAAGGAGATTCTGGGCAAGATGGCAGTGGAGGTAAAGTTAGCCATCTTATCCGCTCACAACCACATCAGAATTACAACTAAACTATGGAACAACCATCATTCAAAGCCACCTGAAATCTAGCTGTATGGAAAGCCTACAGCTAGGGGTTTAAAGAAGAAGCCACATAGAAACCAGTAGGAGGGGTGGAGATGTGAAATGGGCTCGTCCCACATTCACATGTGACCAATAAAAATTGGGAGAGATGTCTTAGCTGCCTAGGTTGCCCCTGAAAAGTGAGGGGAGTCAGCCTCACACCAGGCCCCCCGGCCCAGGGTTCCAGTGCCTGGAAGAGAAGTCCTCATAACTTCGGGCTGTGAAACCCAGCAGGGGTTGTGGTTGAGTGGGACAGAGGGCTGTTGAGTCCCAGGCAGTTTTTCTTAAAGGGCCTGCATGTGGACTTACTTGGACTCTCTCTGTCTGAGTTCTATCACTGGGGCAGCAGCTTGAAAGGCACCAGGAACATATGGGGAGGAACTGAAGTGTCTGGCATCAGGGTGAGAGCTCGGGTGGGCAGCTTTCTGCCAGACAGAAGTGCTGGCAGAGGCCGTTTTCCTTTCCTTTCCTGTCCTTTCCTTTCCCAGAGTTGGCAGGTAAATACTGTATCTGAGTCTTCATCACCCTGACTCACACTCTTTACCCTGCCCTGGTGATTCTCTGAGACCCTACCCTTCCCAACTTGTGGGCCCACCCAAGCTGTTTCCAGTGGCATTCCCATGAGAATGGTCTGTCTTGGCTTATGCTTCAGACTTTCCTTAAATCTCTCAAGCAAGCAGCATCTGGCCTCAGCATGCCTTATACCACTCGCTAAGCAGCCCCAGTCCTGGCACTAGCAGACACTGGACTTTGTTAGCTGCTTGGCATCACCTAGGCACCTCCAAGCCCAGCACAAGTAACAGCCATCTGCAGGTCGCTTTGTAGCTCATGCCAGCTGGCCCCAGGCAGAACACAGGTGGTGACTGACCTTGGTCTGCACCTCCCAAGAGGGCCCAGAGCCAGCATACGTAGTAGACAGCTTCAGACCACGTCAAAACACCACCCAAACACCTACACAGGCAGCACACTCAAAGGGTGGACTCAGCGGGCACCAGAGCCCTGATGAAGTAAGCCCTGCTCTGTGTGTTGGGCCCCTGCACAACTTATGCTCCACGGTGGTCAGTTGTCACAGCCAGTCCTTGCAGCAGTTCAGCCTGGGGATAAATCCCTCCCACTGATGTGCCAAGAGCAATCAAGGCTCAATTACAACAGGAAGGTGTATAGAGCCCACAAGGTGGGGGTGTGGGCAACTGGAGTGCCCAGCTCCGGTGATTGGGAAGGCTATCCCACTGGACCCTATAGAATACCCACTGTAATGTCACTCTACCAAGCTCATGAGATGTAGCAGCTCTACCTAATACATAGAAACAAACACAGAGAGGCTGGCAAAATGAGGAGACAAAGAAACATGGCCCAAATGAAAGAACAGAACAACACTCCAGGAAAAGAACTAAACTGAATAGAGACAAGCAATCTTCTAGGTGCAGAGTTCAAAACATTGGTTTTAAGGATGCTTAATAAACTTAGTAAGAACTTCAACATCATTTAAAAAAGACATGGAAATCATAAAAAAGAACCAGTCAGAAAAGAAGGATACACTAACTGAAATGAAGAATAGTTTACAGAGAATCAACAGTAGAGTAGATGAAGCCAAGAATCAAATTAGAGATTTTGAATATAAGAACAGCCAAAAGAAAAAAGAATAAAAATAAGTTAAAAAGGGAATAGTGTAAGGAGCGTCTGGGACAACTTCAAGTGTACCAACATTTGCATCATGGGGTGCTGGGAGAAGAAAAGAGAACAAGAATTTGAAAACCTATTTGAATAAAATAATGACAGAAAACTTCCCTAACCTGGTGAAGGAGATATATGTATAAGTCTAGGAAGCACAGAGAGTCTCAAAAAAGATGAAGCCAAAGAGGCCCCCACCAAGATGCATCATAATTAAAATTCAAAGGTTATAGACAGAGTCTTAAAAGCAGCAAGAGAAAAGCAATTAGTTGCCTACAAGGGAGTTCCCACAAAACTGTCAGCTGACTTCTCAACAGAAACTTTGCAGACCATAAGGGATTGGCAAGCCATACTCAAAGTGATGAAAAGCAACCAAGATTACTCTGCCCAGCAAAGCTATCATTTGAAACTGAAAAGACATATAAACAGTTTCCCAGATGAAAAAGCTAAAGGAGTTTATCACTACCAAACCAGTATGACTAGAAATGTTAAAGGATCTTCTTTAAGAAGAAGGAGAAAAGATAAAAACATGAAGGATAAAATGGCAATGAATATATATTTACAAACAATTGAATATAAAAAACAAAATAAACACACAAGCAGAACAGAAATGGGCTCAGAGGTACAGAGGACATTTTGATGGTTGCCAGATTGGAGCGGGGTGTGGGGGAATGGGTGGAAAAAGGTGAAGGGGTTAAGAAGCACAAATTGGTTGTTACAGAGTAGTCATGGGGATATAAGGTACAGCATAAGGAATACAGTAAATAATAGTCTAATAACTATGTATGGTGTCAGATGGGTATGAGATTTATTGGGATGATAACGTAGTAAGTTATGTAATGTCTAATTCCTGGGGTGTTCACCTGAAACTCCTATATAATATTGTAGGCTAGCTGTAATTGGAAAATAAAAAATTAGTTAAATTAAAAAAAAAAAAAAAGTAGTAGCATAATTTCTATCCTCCAAAAGGTCAAATAGGAGTAAAGATTTGTTTCATGTGTAGATGACCTGGTTACAAGGCATACTCTTAATAAATAGAGATTCTAGTAGGCTGAAGACTTACAGTAAGGCAGTGGGTAGAAAGGGCATTCCAGAAAGAGGGGCTGGCTTGAGCAAGACTCTAGATATTTGATAAGGTGTCAATAATGAGGTGGCTTTGGTGGGGAAGCTGGGAGACTGGAAGGCTGAGGGAAGGGGCGTGGAAAATGCAGGGGAATGTGAGGCATCTTTGGTGGCAGAGGTGGGAATGGTATGTAAATGGCTATTTGTTTCTGAAAGTTGGAGGATGATTAACATGATTTAGAAAAAGCCAAATGGAAATTTAGAATCTCTCCTCAGGTTTAATTAAATCGTAAGTCTACATTCAGCATGGAAGAAGGGCAGTTGCTCAGTACAGAATTGTATAAGATTCTCAACCATCCCTTTTGCCCTTGAGGGTACACTTTGACATTCAAAGTCATCACAAGGAAATGAAGCCAGGAAATCCAACCTAAATCAATCCATTTGGACTTAGAGAGATATTGAGGTCACTGAAGTGCCTGTTAATATACTGTCCAGAGTATAAAAAAGCCTGTGGCCCTTTGGTGCTTTATTACTTATAACTTAGTTATGTTTCTTTTAATTTGTCAATTAACTTTGTGGTATTTACAAGAAATACAATAATTTTCCAAACCAATGAGGATAATCATGCATAAGCTAGTTTCATGTGGAAGAAAAGTGGCTTAGGATTTTCTATCTGTAATGATTCAGTTCATTCCTAACGTATGATTTCTGCTGTGTCTTTTCTCTCCTTTTAGTTTTTTTTAAATTATTTGTTTATTTGTTTTTTTATTTTTATTTTTTAGAGAGAGGGGAAAGGAGAAAGAGAGGGAGAGAAACATCACTGTGTGGTTGCCTCTCACACGCCCCCAGCTGGGGATCTGACATGCAACCTAGTAATGTGCCCTGACTGGGAATTGAACCAGCAACACTTGGCTCGCAGGCCGATGCTCAATCCACTGAGCCAAGCAGCCAGGGCAATCTCGTTTTAGTTTTTGAAAGAATCAGACCATATGTTTAGGGAGTGGTAAGTTAAGTTTTGTGCACCTTAGAATTGGTTCTGATCAGATGACCCTTCAGCCTGAAAGTAACCTCAAAAAATTGAGGAGTTACAAGGAAACTCTCAAGGTATCTTGGCCAGAGCATGAAAGCAAATGTTTTGTTTATGGAGTAAGAAATGATGAGATAGAAAAGAAGCTTCATTCATTCACTCACTCATTGAACAAGTACTTAACGAGAACTTACTCCCCTCTAGGCACAGTTCTAGGCACTGGAGATCCAACAAAGTGAACAAAACAATTAACCTCTTGCCTTCATGGAGCTATCGGGAGACACAGACACCCAGCATATGCAGAACCTATCAGGTGGTGATGAGCACCATGGAAAAAAAGAAAATAAAAAATGTCTTTGCTGCTGTTATCTTCACATTTGGGCTTTCTTTCTATTTCTTTGATTTACACATTATGTTTAAATTATCTTCTCTCCACTCACTGTTTTTAGCTCACTGTTTTTATATTTTCTTTCTGTCTAGTCTATCATTAGCCACAGTCTTGAGGGGTTCTTTCCCCTACATAAGTTTAGCTGTTGAAACAATTGGGAGTTCTAGGAACAAAAATGGTAATCAGGCATTTAGTTCTTGAATTGATGTAAAGGAAAAGTACCATGGACTTCAAGGCTCATGGGTATTTTTCTCAAGGATAAAGCTGTCAGAATTTAGATGAAGAATATGGGAAAGAAAAGGACCAGTTTCTTGCTTGAGTTTGAGGAGCAAATCTGTGAGCCTGGTAGCTTGAGTGCAGGGACATCTGCCCCTGAGAGGGACAGAGGCATGGCTGACATCACTAGCGAGAACAGCTCATTGGGAGAGAGGGGTGGATATGAGCTAGAATGAACACACAAGAAATTTAGCAAGGAATTTCAATTTGGGAGGGAGGGAAGGAGAGAGGAGAAAACCAGAGAGACACATGTATATCAATGAGCAACATTTACAGAAACTGGTTCTGCCTAATATAGAACATCTGTGTGAGCTGTATAATGGAAATGGTGCCTGGAAACAAAGAGCAATATTTATGTATTTCTGCAAATTCCCACTCTCTATTCTGTGTGATCTTTAATTCAGTATCAGTGTTTCACTCTACTTCAAGCAATATGTTCTACCTTGCTTGTAAAATTATTAGGATTTACAGGAAAATCTCTCCTGGTGTTGGTTTGAGCTTGGGCTCTAGGGCAGACAGTCCAGTGCCCATCCTGCCTTTGCCACTTACTCACCTTTGGACCTAGGGAATATAATTGTCCTCAAGTATAAAAATGGAGGTGACTAACAGTCCCTACCTTATAGAGTTGCTGTGAATGTTAAATATGATAGTATTGGGTTGGTCAAAAAGTTAATTGGTTGTTTTCCATAAGATGGTTCTAGTAGCACTTAGTTGTCTTTAACTTCATTCAAAACAATTTTGTTAGATTGTATTGTGACAGCTGTCATGTCAGTGTGCATGTAAAAAATACTCATCAGAATTGGTGAATTTTGTGCAGCCTTTTTAATACTGAAGATTGGAGGAAGATATGCAACATTTTCAACATATTATGCTTTGTTATTTCAAGAAAGGTAAAAATGCAACTGAAATGCAAAAAGATATATGTACATTTGTGCAGTGCTGTGACTGATTGAATGTGTCAAAAGTGGTTTACGAAGTTTTGTGTTGGAGATATTTTTTCTCACTGGATGATGCTCCACGGTCGGGTAGACCAGCTGACATTGATAGAGATCAAATGGAGACATTAATTGAAAACAATCAATATTATACCGTGTGGGAGATAGCTGACATACTCAAAATATCCAAATCAATAAAGTTATTGGTGAAAATGAAAAATGTGTCTTTTATTTTATGGAAAAAATTAGGAGTTTGGAGAAGTTCTCATATGTATGTGTATATTTACCAGCTTAGCAGAACTTTTCTTTAATAATTATGATCATATTTTTTTCTTCTTCGTGTTCCCGACTAATGATTTTATGATGAAGCTTTTTAGAGGGATCTCACAGTTTTTGTTATCAGTCTCTTAAATGCGTGTTGTAATTTGGAAAAGTGGCTTTCTGGCAGAAAAAGGGAAAACTGGGCAAAGATGGCAGCAAATAAGATTAACTTCTTATTTTTAAATTTATTTCTATAATTTTTTGATATTTGAGAGGGGTTAGGGATGGCTGCTCCTCAGGTGGTGTGTGGTCTAGGCAGGCCACAGCCGCGCGGTACCTGCAGTTTCCTGGAGAGAATAGCGGAGGAGATGGGACTGGTGAAGACGAGGAAGGTGATTGAGGAGAAGGGGTAATGTGCCAATAAACGTGGACGAAAGATTTCTAAAAGCAGGATGGCCGGGTCCCAGAGCATGTGAGGTTAAAATCTTGACAGCACTTACCAAATCGATGGAAGTGGGCTTATTCACACTCCCACCGGCAATGGGGAATGCCTCCTTTCTAAAGCCATCATCATTTTGATGTTTGCTAATCTGCTAGGTGAAAAGTTTAATTCGAGCATCTTTTCATATGTTTATTTTGTATTTTCCTCTTCCCTGAACAATCTGTTCATGCCCTTTTGTGAGCTCACTTATAAAATTTGAGTGTTGGCCCTTTTGATTTTTAGCAGCTGTTTATATGTGAAAGAAATGAATATTCTTATGATTTTCCCCGTATATTTTCCCCTAATCTCACCTTTGTCTTTTGATATTATATATGAGCATAAGATTTTTTAAATTATTTTCATGTAGTTAAAAGAGTAGCGTGTTTCCTTTGTAATTTCCCAGTTTGGGGTAATTAAAAAAGTCTAACTCACTCTGGCAACATAAAACTAGTTCTTTCACAGTTTCTTTTTGTATTTTTCTGATTTTATTTTTGTCTGTGCCTTTGGTTCACACTTATTTTGGTATAGTAATTAAATACAAATCCAGTTTTATTTTCCCCCAATAACTACTGTGTTTCCTCCAAACATTTCTTGAACAATGTATCTTTCTCTTGCCTGCAATGTGGTAATTCTTGAGAAAGATGATGTTTGCTTGGACCAGGGTGAAGTTTGCCCAAACGTGTAGCATCATCTAGTAAACCCCCTTACGCAGTTAGAACTATTTTTGGAGCTTCTGCTCTGTTTTGTTGACCATCAGTTTGTTGACTAGCGCCACAGTGTGGTAACTTCCCTTGTGTTATGTGTTGCGATATCTGGTATGGCTAGTCTTCTCTTGCTCTTTTTTTGTCCCAGGATTTTTCTGGATCTTCTTACATGCTTTCTTTCTCTGTATGAACTTTAGAAATTATCTAGTTCTTAAAAAAAATTTTTTTAGGGGAAGGGTTAAATTAAATTTATAGATTAATTTAGGGAGAATTTTTTAATGACACTTGTTTCAACCTGTTTTTAAACAGGATATATGTTCCTATTTATTAAGACACTCTGTTATGAATCTTGGTAATGTTTTTAAGTAGTCCTTTATATATCTTGATAGTGTTTTTCTTTAAATAAATTATTCAAAATGGTCGTATGGAAGGTCCTTGTCTAGTCTTCACACATTCCCACGAGTATCGAGGGATGAGAAGAGAATGGGAGTGTGTGTCAGGCACTGTAGAATGAATAAATTACCTGGGGAAAGAGATTGAAAATTTATACAGGTAGATGTGATTGACTCATTTGTTTCTTTTATTGCTCCCTTAAAAGCCCATATTTTGAACTGCCCATCTAACTATAAAAAACATTTGTTTTAAATTTACAATTGAATTTAATAAATATTTTCCACATTCCCAAATTCAGAGCACCAGTTGCTCAGATCCTTTTGCAAGTGTTCTGTAACATTGTCTTATCATTAATTAATTTGTCTATTATTAATGAACTCAGGAGACATTTAATGAGCACTTACTACAGGCCAAGCATTAGGCATATGAATACTAATAAGATATAGTCCCTTTCATTAATGGGTTTGCTGCTCACTGGAAAGCTGGCCTGAAAATAAATAATTATAATAAAATAAGGTGCTTTCTTGAAAATATGTTCAAGATGGAGTTGGAGCATGGAAGGGGAGGGCTTATGGCTGGCCGGGGGCAGAGACAGCTTCACTGAGGAGTTAGTGTCTGAACTGAGACCATTTGCAAAGCAGAGGATGCTGCTCCAGACTGAGGAAAAGCTATCACATGCAAAGACACTGATACATAGCGAGCTGCAAGTAATGTAGTCTATGGGGCTATGAAGTAGATGAGGCTTAGCATGTAGGCACATGTGAGATATCAAAAAGCTTAGTATTAGAGGCAATGGGGGTTTTGCTATATTCTGTAGGCACTGGAGAAAATTTTGAGTAGGAGAAAGACAAGGTCAGATTGTGGATGACATTGCTCTGGTAGCCAAATGCAGTCCAAATTAGAAAGACATGTATACAACAAGGAATATTGGTGTGGCGATTATACTAAAGGACCCAGTAAGAGATTATTTTCATTAGGCATTAGGAATGACAAAGGGACCTTATGTAAGATTCATTCATTCAACAATTACTTCTTTTAATCACCCAAAAGGCCAGACTCTAGTCTAGGCTCTAGGGATGCAGCAGTCGTCGGCAGCCGTCAGTCTCGAGAGACGATGGTGTAGCTTCTTAAGAGTCTATCTGCACTGCCGAGAATGGTTGTGCAGTCCGACTCGGGAGTGACACGGTATCTGTCTCCTCCCGTGTTGAATCGACATCTTGTGATGACGCTGGAGTGTCCTCTCCAGTGAAACTGAAGCTACAGAGCCTGGGCAGGGTGATATGGAGGGTCTGCTATTGCCCATGCAGCAGACCCCCCCTCTCTTCGCAGCTGAAGGGTCCAAGGGAAAGACGGAGTCAATACAGCTTGGCTTCAGGTGCGCCGCAGGAGTTGCCGGTGTTGACTACAACGTCAAACCGCCTTAGGGACTCCGGCTCCGGATTTTCTGTCAGGGTTTACTCCCTTAGCCTGTCCCCTGAAGAGGTATGCCGCAAGGCAGCGGAGGTTTTTTGGAGTCAAGAGTTTTCCTTCTCTGATGTGCCCTGACTGGAAGATCGAACCAGCGACACTTAGCTCGCAGGCCGACGCTCAATCCACTGAGCCAAACCAGCCAGGGTAGGATGCAGCAGTATATATAAGATAAATATGCTCCCTGCTTCCAACGAGATTGTATTCAATTAGGAAGAGGCTTACAAAGGAGTTGATGAATAAACTGATATGTCAGGCAATTTTAAATGCAACGAAGCTGAATGAAAGGGAAAGGGAGCGTGGCCTGGACTATGCTGGCCAGGGCAGGCCTCTCAGCAAGGTGATACCTGATGGGGGAGTGAGGGAGGGTGTGAGCCAGGCCATATATGCGAAAGGGTGCTGAGCAGAGGGAACAGCCCGGCAAAGGCCTTGGGAAGATACTGTGCTTGGCAGATTAAGGAATAGCGAGGGAGCCAGGAGGGCTAGAGCAGAGTGACAGGAGGATGCTGGGAGCCAGAGGTCCTGGTAGAAATTAGCATTTGCTTCGAGTGAGATGGGAAGCCAGTGTCTTTGGCACAGTGGTTTCATGATTTGACTGCCAGCCTTGACAGGACCTCACTTGCTGCTGTATGGAGAATAGACCGTGGGGAGTCAGGGTGTAAGCAGAAATTCAGAAGAGAGGTGATGTTGGCCCAGGGTGGTAGGATTATGCATCTGCCTCCAAGCTGGAGCTGAGAGGATGCAGGAAGATGTACCTAGGAAGTAGAATGGGCAGGCACAGATTAGATAACTGCTGCTAAGGAAATAATGTCTTCAGGTGAGATGAGAAACGGTAGCTAGGGAGGGCCACTTTAGGGTCAGCAGTCAATGCAGTTAGTATGGTGAGTGGGCCATCGTGAACTTGTGCAGGGTTAACTTTTATGCATCAATGTACTTGTACACCACTCTGAAATGTGTGAAATGATTCAGTAGAGAATTCTGGGAACTTGTTTATGCTGGGAGACTGTGTTAAATAGGGGCAATTGGAAATATGTAAATGGCGTCTACATTTCTGAGCAATAAAATTGATAAACAGACTATACTTAAATTTAATTTTAGACCATTTCACGTCCAGAGAATTTTCAGCAAATAGTCATTAGGGCTCTGGTAATAAAAGAAGTTGGCAGCCCATTTGAAATGACGTGGGGGAAGAACAATGCGGGGGACACAGGAAAGAACCCACAAATCATGGATCTTGAGAGTATGGGAAAATGGAAAAATGTGGTTGAAATTTATAAATTGCCTAACATTTTACCCAAGTGCTTTTAGCTGAAAGAGTTGTTTCTAAAGCCGAGGTACTTTATTCCTTTAGCAAAAGGTATAAAATGTTTCAGAGTTGAGTCAAGGCTAGTTCCCCCATCTCTGGAAGTTACCTTTGAGTGACAGCAGTGCCCTCCGTCCCAAACAGTGAGTGCGTTTTTATAAATCATGCAGTGTGTTATGTCATGGAACTGAAAATACATTCATGAAAGATTTTATGGATCCCAGCCAGATACCCTTTTTGTCAGACCCTGCCTTTTGAAAGATTTTAGGCTGCTTAAGATTTCCCATGGAAAATTGAGGATGAAAACCATGCCCCAAACTGCCCTAGTCACTGGGGACTGAGTAAGTTTCCACAGGGTAGGACAAGTAGAGATCAACACTGGACAGGAATGGAGACTGTTCTCTTGGCCACACTGATAATGTGATATAGTTTGACATGTTATTTTCCAGTTTACTGTACTTACAGTAAATCTAGAGTCATCTTCATTGGACTGGATGGGTTCATTTTTTCTTGAATTAATCTGTTGTCATCATAATCACAAAATTAAAGTACTCTTCACTTATTATCACTCTTCGGAGTGATGTATGAAAAGGAGTCCCTTAAACCAGGACAGTCTGTAAAAAACCTTTCTTCTGTTATCCCCATAGGTGGCATTAACTGACCCCTGTTTTTATAACCTTATACAGATTTATGTTGTAGCATTCATGATATACCGTATATGTGTGTGAATGTGTCCATATATGCAGACACACACACGTACATACATATATGCATATGTACCTCCTCTCCTCTCTTCCCACCCCAGGCTGTAGTAGTCTTTTTGAATCGTGAACTATTCTTATCTTCCTTTTAATTTTTTATAGCTAGCTGAGTGTCTGGCACAAAGTAGGAGCCCCCAAAATGGTTGTTGAGCAAAACCTAGAAACAGATTGTTTTTTTGTTATTGTTCCCTTGATTAAATACTCTTGTACTCTGTTCAGTTTTGAATTTCTTTTGGCGACCCTAAACAGTGTACCTTGTGTTCTAACTTGGTCTGTAGCATATTTATGACTGCAACCATTTAAAAATAGGCAATATTTTGAAGGACAGTAGCTCTGTAGATGGATGTGGATGGAGCATGAGATCACAGCATCAAAGTATGTATATGGGTATTCATATGTATATAACCTCATACCAGAGGAATTTAGGGTGCTCACACGAATACATACTATTTGACATAGTAAAAATAGATCCAAAAGTAAGGAAGAAATGGTGGAAGCAAAGTGGAACCAGGAATGCAATTAAACTGCATGCCACAATGACCTAAGTGTAAGGTACAGGGACAACTTTAGGCGTCATCGTTCAGCTTTCCATCAGCCAGTGGAAGAGGAACCACTTGCAAGAGTAAAGGGAAACCAGTAGCCCAGGATGAGTATAACGACTCTTGTCCCCAACTTCAGACAAGAATTTCTGCCAGGAATCTCTATAAAGAGGACGCTGAACTATTTTATGAAAATCATCAAGTTTTATAAGGCTGATCCTCCTAAAAACACTTTATGTTAATAGCATCGCTTCAAAGGAAAATTTTGTATCAGGCTCTTTTACAATTGCAATGTTCTGGTTAGGTAGCCCGCTCCCTGCTGATCCGATTTGTCACAGCTATATGAAGAGTAGATGGAAAACTTGTCCTTCAAGCAATCTTCCCTGTGTTGTTTCTCTCAGCTGAGGTTTTCAGAATTATTCATTGACATTGAACTTGAGGTGGCATTACTCCCAGACTCAGAAAGCCTGGAGTGCAGCTATTCTGTGGGGCCAGTTAAGGAGAGACTTGGTGCCTTAGCTGAGTGTCACATCAAAGCTGGGGTTAGCATCCTTTAGAGTGAGCTGGGTTGCTAGCAACCACGTTCGCCTGAATGGCAAGCTGCCCTCCTTATTGGCAGCATTGGGGGAACGAAGGAGCTACGCCATGATGGCGCACAGAAGATTCTGTAGTACACAAATAGGTGGTCCTGCACTGGGACTTAAAAGAAGTATTCCTGGGATATATCCAGACACTTAGCAAAGTATGGAAGGTTTTGAAGGCATCAGTTCCCAAAGTCTGGACTACATCCTCAGTCTCATTTCTTACCTCCCCCTTCACAATTACTCTTTCCCATTTTAGCAAAGAAAAGAATCTCTCTTATCCTTTCAAAATATTACTGTAGTGTATTGTGTAGTGGTATAAAATGCACTGGGCACTGAACGGAGCAGCAATTTGAAATATTTCTTGCCAAAAAAGTATGGTAGTGTGAGCAATAAAAGACTTGCCAACATAAACATATACTATGTTGGGATAAAGTTCTGTGGGAAGTGATCTGAGTATAAGAATTAAGGAAAAAAACTAACCATATAAATTTTTCAAATGGTAAGTAGGAGCTTGAACTTGGTCAGTGATTTTAAAAATAGATAATGGTATTTGTATTAGGTATGGTTCTCTAGAGAAACGGAACTAATACCATACACATGCACATATTTCACACACACATATGCACACACACAGGTGGAGGGAGGGGGAGAGATACTAAGAGATGATAAGGAATTGAATCATGTGATTATGAAGGCAGAAAAGTCCCAAGATCTGCAGTCAGTAAGCTAGAGACCTAGGAGAGCCAATGGCGTAAGTCCCAGTCCAAAAGTTGGCAGGAAAGGATCGATGTCCCCACTCAAGGTAGTCAGGAAGGATGAGTTCCGTTCTCAGCATATTGTTCTTTTCAGGACTGCAGCTGACTGAATGGGGCCCACCCACATTAGGGAAGGCAGATTGCTTTTCTCATTCAGATGTCCATCTCATCCAGAAACACCCTCACAGACACATCCAGAATAATGTTTGACCAAAATCTGGGCACCCAGTCAGATTGAAACACAATATTAACTGTCAAGGTGGGAGACTAAAGCTCTGTTTTAAAACTTATATGCCAGGAATTATATTCTTTGTAATCCTGTGTCAGTTTATGATGATTTCAACTTAACTTCATGGGGGGGAGTAAAAAATTCAGGAGGGAATGCATAGGTTTTTGTTTTATGTTTAATCTTTAGGACTTGCGTGAGCAAAGAAGTTTGAAGATCACAAATATATTTCATGTAGCATGACCAGAATAATATTAGCCTTCTATTTGCTTTGCCCAAAAGAAAACGTCAAAGATAGAAGGTTAGTCCTTTCTTTAGATGAAGAACAGAGGTTCAGAAGACAAGCCGTACCGTAATACAGAGCTTCTCACTCCTTCCTCCACACCGCCCTGGTCAATGTCGTCTCCCGACTGGGTCAACTGCGGCAGCCTCCCTGCTTTGAACTTGGCCCTCACTCTGTGTTCTCGACATGGACGCTCAGAGTTATCTGGTCAAAACCGAGGTCGCTTCATTTTAGTCCTCTGCTCAAAATCCTATTTTGACTTTTCCATGGACCTAAACGATGTCCTCATTCCAACTTAAACTACTTTTCCCCAACTCAGCCAGTTCCCTCTGCTCCAGTCCTTCAGCTATCACCATGCGGTTTCCAGCCCCACATCTCTGCACTGTTATTCCTTGTGCCTGAAACTGCTCTTCTCTGTGATCTTCCTGGCTGACCCTTCCCTTCAACTCTTTGCTCAAATCCACCGTGGAATCTTCCTTAACCACCCTATTTGTGATTGCACCACTTCCCACCTCTTGATATTCTCTGTCTTCCATGCAGCTTAATTTTTCTCCATAGTATTTACCATCTTCCAACATACTGTATAATACTCACTTGTTTTCATATTATCTGTTTTCTTTTTTTTTTTATTTTTATTTTTATTTTTCATATTATCTGTTTTCATTGACTAGAGAGCAAGGATTTTGTGTGTAGGTCATTGGTATTCCCCATGCCTGGAACAGTACACAGTATCGTATATCGGTATCGGTATCGGCAGCCGTCCGTCTCGAGAGACGATGGTGTAGCTTCTTAAGAGTCTATCTGCACCGCCGAGAATGGCTGTGCAGTCCGACTCGGGAGTGACACGGTATCTGTCTCCTCCCGTGTTGAATCGACATCTTGCGATGATGCTAGAGTGTCCTCTCCAGTGAAGCTGAAGCTACAGAGCCTGGGCAGGGTGATATGGAGGGTCTGCTGTTGCCCATGCAGCAGACCCCCCCCCCTCTCTTCGCAGCTGAAGGGTCCAAGGGAAAGACGGAGTCAATACAGCTTGGCTTCAGGTGCGCCGCAGGAGTTGCCGGTGTTGACTACAACGTCAAACCGCCTTAGGGACTCCGGCTCCGGATTTTCTGTCGGGGTTTACTCCCTTAGCCTTTCCCCTGAAGAGGTATGCCGCAAGGCAGCGGAGGTTTTTTGGAGTCAGAGTTTTCCTTCTCTGATGTGCCCTGACTGGAAGATCGAACCAGCGACACTTAGCTCGCAGGCCGACGCTCAATCCACTGAGCCAAACCAGCCAGGGTAAAGTACACAGTAGGCACTTAGTAAATATTTATTCAGTGAGTGGGACTGCATTTCATGTAGTTTTCATAGATCTAGTTCAGTATTTTATCTACATTTTATCAATGAACAAGGCAGGTAGTAAAGAATAAATAATGAATCTTAGCATAAAATCTTGAGAACATACATTTGTTGTTTAATGTTTTAATGAATTTGAGTTAAAAATTTTCTTTCCCCTTTCCCCTTTTTCCTTGATATTGATTTTGTTTAATTTAAATTTTATTTTTTTCATGTGTTTATCTTGTTTGTATTTTTTATTAAAATGCTCATCTTAAAATTTTGTTTGAATACTTGTATGTCTTAAACTGTGTCAAATTCATTTTAGAACGTGTTGAGGTAGACGTAGCCACGCACAGCTGGGCTTCTGGGTGACTGCAAGCACCAGGGGAGGAGACGTTGCTCGGGATGCTTGGTGTTGATTCTGCTTCCCAGCTCTTCCCCATCTCCCTGTCTTGGGAATATAACCTTGCTCATTTCAAGTTGGCTTCAATGATCAGAAGATGTCCATAGCACCACTTTCAAGGAAAAACATGGTCATTAGCATAAATTCTTCTGGAGTGGTGCACTAAAACTGAGAAGGCAAGGAGAGAAATCTGGTGAGAATTAGGTTTCTCTCTTAATTCTGGCAGTACCCTACGCATGTGGAGAGGGAGGGTCATTGGCAGTACCAACAAGCCCCATCAGGAACCAAGAAAGAGGGGAAAATCTATGCAAAGATATGCTGCACCTCCTATTTTGTGTAGCTGCCTTTTTTTTTACTGTTAATGTCTCTGTTCTTGACTAAGTAAATTAGGGATTTATAGCAGAGGCACACGTGTGAGTGTGTGTGCTGCTGGTGGTGTTGGGGTTGTTGATGGTGTTGGAGTTGAAGTTCTGGGTAGTGGTGTTGACAGTTGTTTTGATGGTGCTGGTTACGGTGGTGAATGAGGAGCAGGGGCTGCTGGGAGTGTACACATTTCTTTCCACTGAGCCACGGTAAGACCTACTGAGCTGCATGTACTAAACACATTTGTTTTTATTTACATAAGTGATTATTTTGATATATAAATATTTTAGATAGACAATTAATATCCATGATTTAGCTAGAGATCTCAAATGGTCATTAAAAGGTGCCATGAGCATTTGGTATATAACATTTAATTTAGTGAAACCCATGGTGTTTCACTACTATACTGCTACTTGTGTGCCAGTTTGCCTTTGGATCCTTATTTTGTAGGAATCTGGGAAAATATGAAGTTCAATTAATGAGCATAATTGGGAATTTCTCAAGTTGCTTAAATGTATGCTGTAGAGACCTTTCAAAATACATCTTAACAAGGTAAAAAGTACTTGATTATCTGACTCTAGGGTACACTTGTAAAACTTGCCTACTTAGTAAGATTCTAACAGGCAGTTTACATTCTAGCTGTGATTGTGGTATCTCAGTAATTTAGCTGATCCCCAAGGAACAGAACCAAGGGCAATCCCTGCCTAGGCAGAGTCTAGTTAGAGCCTGGTTATACCTTGGTTTGGATATGATTTTAGATTTTGAAAACAAAACAATTGAGAAGAATCAAAATAGTTCTGATAATGAAGCTATAAGCAGATTTACTAAAGAGCTAACTTAACTGTGTATCTAAGTATAATCTATGCAAAACGAAATGAGGTTTTACTGTAATATAATCACATCTCCTTATTAAAGGATGGACAAAGTTTATAGCCGTGAGTGACAATAGGAAACTTTGTTGTTCAGTTTTTGGATTCCATACTTGTATCTGCTAGACTGGCGTTGGCTTTCATACCGCGGGTGTTATTATTTTTTAAAAATTAAGACTTTATTTTTTAGAGTAGTTTTAGATTCACAGCAAAATTGAGGGTAAGGTACAGATATTTCATATATTTATAGCCTCCCCCCATCATCAACATTTGCTACAGACTGTTACATTTGTTACAATTGATGAACCTACACTCAGACTTCATAGTTTACATTGTGGTTCTTTCTTGGTTTTGTGCATTCTATGGATTTGGACAAATGTATAACGGTGTGTGTCCATCATTATGGTTTCAGCTGTGAATTTTCACTAAAAATCCTCTGTGCTCTCCTTATTCATCCCTCCTCCATCCAACCCCTAGCAACCACTAATCTTTTTACTGTTTTCATAGTTTTGCTGTTTCCAGAATGTCATGTAATTGGAATTATACATATCTGAGCCTTTTCATATTGGCTTCTTTCACGTGGTAATATGCATTTAGCGTTCCTCCATGTCTTTTCAGGGCTTGATTGCTCATTTCTTTTTAGCATGGAATAATATTCTACTGTCTGGATATATTAGAGTTTATTTATTTACTCAACTACTGACGGACATTTTAGTTGCTCCCAATTTTGGCAATTATGAATAGAACCGCTGTAAACATCTGTGTGTAGGTTTTTGTATGGACACATAAGTTTTCAACTCCTTTGGGAAAATACCAACGAGCAAGATTGCTGTATCATATAAGAGTGTGTATGTTCAATTTTATAAGAAACTGCTGAGCTGTCTTCTTAAGTGTCTGTATTAATTTGCATTCCCACCAACAATGAATGAGAAATGCTGTTCCTCCATACCCTAACCAGTCAGTGCTCTGGATTTTGGCCTAGAGGTGGGTAGTAGTATCTGATTGTTTTAATTTGCACTTCCCTGCTAACAGATGATGTGCAGCGGACTTTCCTAATGTCACCAAAAACAGAGTTAGAAGCCTTTTTACTCTAAATGCTTAGGACAGATTTGGGGGGTCAAGGGAAAGGGAGAAAGATGTTTAAATCATAATCATTAAAACAATGTGATATATACATTTTTTTGAACATTTTATTTTAACCAACAACTTAAATTGAGCCAATTTGCTAATCTTTTGGTGTGGGTATAAGACCTATTCTTCAAATAAGAATCCATAAATTTAAGCCCTGGCTGCTGTGGCTCAGTGGATTGAGCTTCGGCCTGCAAGTCAGTGTCGCTGGTTTGATCCCCAGTCAGAGCACATGACTAGGTTGCACGTCAGGTCCCAAGTTGAAGGCGCAAGTGAGAGGCAACCACACAGTGATGTTTCTCTCCCTCTCTTCCTCCTTTCCCCTCTCTCTAAAAATGAAAATAAACAAACAAATAAATTTTTAAAAAAATCCATAAATTTGTGTTCCACATTATCTTTCTTGTGTATCTCATGCCTGTAATTCATCACTTAGGAGGATTTAGACACATGAAAACAACCTAAGTGTGGAATTCACTTAGTGTTTTATGATTTCCCTCACTACTACAGTTGTTTATTCTATAGAATTTTTTTATATATGTGAAATATTTTTATATATATAGGAAGTGTTTCCAGAGCTTTCAACTTATTTTTCATAGAAACACCAACTCTCTTTTTTACACTCACATTCATTGGTTTACATGCTATTTAATTAAAATCACATAATTACAATAATAAGTATATATGGCATAACATGGTTTGGGGACAAAGCACAACTAATTCTTGAAAACCAGACAACTTAAATAAAGAGATGAGAAATGGATGAATGTGCTAAAGATTAGCCAATTTCAGCAATGAGTCTTGTGGAGAAACTAAAGATTGTTGATTGACAATAAGTTGGTTAAGTTGGTGACATCTATAAATTATGACCTTGTGGATTGTGATGGGAATGATTCATTTGTGGGAAACTGTGATAGAAAAACCCATTTGCCTAGAATGCAATAGATTATCCACATTATTTTCTGGCTGCTTCTTCACAGAGAGCTGTGTCATAACTCAGCAGTCATAACATGTGATTATGCCCCATATGAAAAACATAACTTTTACTTTACAGCCATGTGTAGGCTTTATTAATAATATATTGGGTTGGCCAAAATTTTTTTCCCATAAAATGGCTCTTGTAGCACTTAGTTGTCTTTAACTTCATTGAAAACAATTTTGTTAGATTGTATTGTGACAGCTGTCATGTCAGCGTGCATTAAAAAAACTTAGCAAACTTGGTGAATTTTTGTGCAGCCATTTTAATATTGAAGATGAAAGAAAATGCACAACACATTTGGTGTATTATGCTTTATTGTTTAAAAAAGGTAAAAATGCAATTGAAAGGCAAAAAAAATTGTACAGTATATGGAGAAGGTGCTATGACTGATCAAACATGTCGCAAGTGCTTTACAAAGTTTCTTGGTACTATTGACCTTTTGGCCAAATAATTCTTTGCTGTGGGGCTGTTTTATGCATTGGAAGATGTTTAGCAACACTACCCACTAGAAGCCAATGGTGGGAGACAGCCGACATACTCAAAATATTTAAATCAATAGTTATTGGTGAAAATGAAAAATGTGTCTTTTATTTTATGGAAAAAACCATACAGACTTTTTTGGCCAACCCAATACTTAACATAAATATTTATATATAATTCATATATGCTAGAATATATCCTATTTTTATGAAGAAACATATGCTTTGAAACATGTTAATGAATAATTAGTTTTTGGAAAACCCTTACCTGCTGTCCTCTTCTTAGATCTCCAGCCTCATCTCTGATCATTCCTTTCATAGTCTGAGAAGTTGAATAACAGATTGCAGTTCCCGCTGTCTCATTGCTCCTTACCTTTGATTTTGCCGTAATCTTTGTCGATATGCTCTTGTCATTTTTGATTGATTGACTGGCTGGCACTCTAATACAACATCCTTCAAAACTTGGCTATAATGCAGCCATCTTTAGGAAACTTTTGCCAGCACCTAGTTTGGAAACATTGCCCCTGATTTTTGCTATCATGGCACCCTTTATAGAATTATTTAAAAATTAACTGCATATGTTAAACACTGGATTATAAGTGTTTCAAAGGTAAGCATTGTGTGTCATTTGCCTTTATGCACAGGACTTAGCAAAGTGAACAAGCTAGGCATTCAGTATTTGTTTTACTGAAGAACAATGTGCTGAAGTTTATGTTTTGCAAAGTTCAAAACCATTCAGGTATAGAATTATACCTTAATGACAGGCCTTTATGATGTTTGGATATAAAGAACAGAAACTTGGCAGAGGCCTAAAGAGATTAATGTAAAAATTGCATTTTTAAATTATTGGAGGTATAATAGATATGTATTTTGGCTACATATGAGTATTATTATCAAACCTGAAAAATTTTGGTCAGCTATAGTAGTAGATATATTAGCAGTGGAAGCCTAAATATGTTTATCTAAAGTTGGGCTTCTTAAATTATTCCAGGTTCATTTTCTGTAATGGTAGATATCCTTCAACTAGCTGAAGGAAATAGAGGGTGAGGAAGACTTCATGAAGTGCAAATAGAGTTAACTAATTTTTAAGGTTTAAAAAAATTGTTTATTATTACTGAGCTTCATCATATAAAAATATGATCATTAAAATGACCATTTTGCTACCTAATATGGTAACAAGGAACATTAGTCTAAGATTCAGATAATTTGGGTTTATTCCCAGTGATGCCTTACTCAAGATTTGCAGCTTTGAGTAAATTCCTAAACCTCTCTGTCATTCACTTCCAAATCTCCAGGCTGGTGTTTCTCAACTGGAGGTGATTTTGCCTCCCAGAAGATATTTGGTAATGTCTGGAGACAATTTTTGATTGTCACAATTTAGGGGATGTTACTGGCATTTAGTGGACAGGAGCCAGAGCTACTGCTAAGCATTCTGTAGGACAGCTGCCAACAGCAAAGAGCCATCCACCCAGAATTTCCCAGCAGCGCCAAGACTGAGAAATTCTGAGCTAGACGAGGGGCTTTTCCATTCTTAAGTATTGCTCATTCTCAAACATAGGCTGGTCATGTATTTTTTAAAAATGACCTGAATAATATAAGGCTGAGGACATTCAATGACTTCAGTTGTGTAGTAGGTATGTAAGTGGCAGCCTAGTAATTGTCAAGGAACTAAGCAACATAGTAACATAACTCTGCTCTTTTTCTGATTCAGCATTCTCAAGTGTAAGTTAAATACAGTTGTAGAAAATCCAGGGTAGATGAAGATGTTAATTTTTTCAGCAGTGTGACGGTTTCGCATTCTGTCAGAGAGGTGCTAGCAGTATTTATAGGGAAGGGTGAAAACTATTTAGTGTTAGAGCGTAAACATTATAATTTAGTTGCAAACTATATTTCAGCAAATAGCAACTTTCAAAGGTGGATATTCATCCCTATAATTTAAAGTAAGATTTATCAGTGCTATTAAAATGATTCTTTAGAAAACTTAATTTCATGGCTTAGGATCACTTACGAATGAGCATCAGTGCTAAAAAAATCCAAAGTGATTTTGGAACAAATGTGTATCTTTAAATTCTTGGTATTAATGGTTACGGCCTATATCTGCTTCATATTTTTATGAAATAAAGGCTGATGTAGAAAACCTGAACATAGATTTCAAAAGCAATGACACAGTTGCCAACTACATTTTTTCTAAGTATAAGGTATATTTTTCATTTGTTGTCTAAAATGTTTTCTGAAGACTGATCCTCGTCTTGGCTAGTCACCTCCCCCCTATTCACCTTCTCTGCCCGCCTGCCCCCAAAACCATGCACACTTGACTTACCGTCCATAGATGGCAAGTTGGAGCCCACATCGGCCTCCTGAGATGGTGGGCTGTGTCTTATTTGTCTTTTTATTCTTAACATCTGACATGCAGTGGCTCTTAAATCACCTCTCTGTCCTCAGGCTTCAGGCTCTTCTCTGAAGGAAGCCCTGGCATAGTTTCTGCTTGTTGCTCTTAACCTTTGAATTCCTCCCTCTTGCCTTCCCTCCATGTCCCTGCCTCCTGCCCTTCCACTCCTTTCCTTCCAGCTTGACTTGACACTTACAGCTTTGGTGGTGGTGTAGCTACATTTTATCTAGCAAGTTTAGATATTTAGGATTGAGTGGGAACTCTTCCATCTGACCTCAGCCTGCACATTGCTGGAACCCATTCATTCTTCAGTCTATTAAGATCTCACTCCTTAATTTGACTACCTAAGAAACTCTTTCAAACAGTTAATTGATGGGTCACCTGGTTTTCTTTCACCTCCAGGGAGAAAATCGGTTTCTCAAAACCAATTCCCCCTTTCCTTCCTCTGATTATTATGTAGCATGAGAATTGACAGAGCGAAGATGGGATGATTACAAAACAATTTTTTCCCCCTGTGTTGAAATACATTTGTGGCATTTGTGTTTCAAGGCAAATCAAACACTTGGCTCAAAATAGGGAGAAATGGGAGTTAGCAAGCTTATCTGTAACTCCTCATGATAAAAGAAATTGGGTGTTTTACAGCCGTCAGCGGTGTCGGGACAGTTTTTTCTCTACTGCTATGTCAGTCACTTCTCGCCTCCCCCTCCAAATAGAACTGGTGTATATGCAAAATGTAAGGCGGCAGTTGAGATTCTGGCCTACCTGCATCATTGGGTTTTATTCCAAAGGGTTTCCCAAAGGCCTATTCATCCCTGGTTTGCAACGCAGAGTTGTATTCTTAATCATTTTTTCACGTGCTGATGAGGAAAATGATAAAGGAACAGATGCTTCTCTTTCTTCCTCTGCCTTGTCATCCCGACGCTGGTTGTACTGGCTGATTTTTTCACTTACGATGCAAGGTCCAGTTGTCTGCCCTGTGCTCAGCTGGGCATCGTTTCTCATATTTTATTTTTTACTGGTCAGCACTAATGAATAGCCTTGGCATTGATTTACTTAGCATTGTCTAACTATGCCACAGCCAGCACACTTTTGATAAAATGTGCTTATGGTTGTTAGAACTGAAGAGACATTCCTGTATTTCTGATTGGCTCCCAAATCCCTCTATTGATGGCCCGAAGGTAATTGTCAACTGTTTTATTTATAGCAATGGTTTATGCAGTGTAGCCATGTCTAGAAGGCTGCCATATGGTACCTTAATATGCCATCATATGGGTAATGAAAGCTTAGGAGCAAATTTCCAAGAACTAATAAAACAAATGCGATGCATACAATGAGCTTCATCTAGGACAGTAGACTTCAGTGGCAGGATCACTAAGAAGGGCCTTGCCTTTCTCTCGGCTGTTTGGGAGACAGGACTTTTTAAACAGATATTCCCAGCATAGTACTTACATTTATTTTAAATTATGAAATCAGTACATGTTTATTATTAAAAAATCAGTACATCATGGAAGAATAAAGAGGAAGGGACTCAGTTTATCCCCTTGCTACCCTAACACCACTCTTGGGGAATATGTGTTCAGATACTCATAGAGATAGAAAAGGAAATAGAAGTGGAGCAAGAGTCATATATATGAATTTCAAAATGTATAAATGGATCATAATATATTTAGTTATCCAACTTTTTTTTTTTTCAATAAATTTGTCTTGGAAGAGTTACAGCCAGGATACGTAGGTCCATCTCATTATATACAGCAGTGTAGTACTCTACACCACAAATGCAACATGCTGTAATTTAGGTAAGTCTTCCACTATTGATAAACATGAGGTTATTGCCAATCTTTTTTTTTACTGTTATAGATAGCGACTCAGTGAACATCATTTATGGGTGAAGTCTGTTAAGAAAAGTCCAGCCAATGTTAATATAATGGGAATGGTTTGCATGACATCGATGTAACCTGGCAGCCAAAGAGAGTGGCCTGTGCTGACTTCACTGTACTAGTCACTGGGAGCAGTAGATGCCAGTTGAGTGAGCTTGTGTACTGTGTGGTTGTCACATACAGAATGACTGAGCAAGTAGGGCAATGAACCTGCGTCGCGTTTTGCATTAAGCTTGAACAGTCCTCTAAGAAAACTATTGGGACGATTTAGAAGGCTCCAGCTATGGGCAACTGGTGACTGGCAGCTTCATCACAACAATGCGCCCACTCATGCATCACGTCTCATGCAGAATATTTTGGAAAGATATCAAATCACCCATGTGATTCAGCCCCCCCTGTAGCACAGATTTGGTGCCTGCAACTTCTGGCTTTCCCCCAAACTAAAATTACCTTTGAGAGGGAAGAGATTTCAGACCATCAGTGAGATTCAGGAAAATAGGATGGGGCAGCTGATGGCGACTGGGAGAACGGTGTGAGGTCCCAAGGTGAGGGGGACTGAGGTGTCACTGTCCTATGTCCAATGTTTCTTGTATCTTGTATCTTCATCAATAAATGTCTCCATTTTTCATATTAAATGGCTGGGTACTTCTTGACAGACCTCATATATCTTGGGTACATAAGCTGTTATTTCTCTAGGATAATACCTAGAAATAGAATTGATCACTCAATAGTTATATGTATTTTAAATTCTGATAGATATTCTCAAACTGCTTCTCCTTAAAGACCTTTTTTAATTGCCATGTTCAACAGCATTAAATGAAAGTGTTTTTTCCCCCATCTCCCCCCCCTCCCCACCCTACTTGGTACCCAGTGCTTTTCTTGATTGGAAAAAGTTTTGGGGTTCTTGAGAATTATTTTAAGTGTGAGTGGGTAGATAAATAATTGATAAACAACATCAGTATAAAATTAAACTAAGGATTCTTGAGCTTATTTTTCACAACTGAGAGCCTTGGAAGCTCTGTAAGAGTTTCAGAACAGAGATGCCCAGTGTATCATCTATGCCCATGATATTCCCAGCATATTGTGCTGTGGAAAGAACATTCGATTAGGAGCAGAAAGATATGGTTTTGGATTTGGATTTGACTTCTCTTTAAATCAATCATGTCACTCATTCCTACAAGTCTCAAATTCCTCAATTTAACAAGAAGAACTCTACTACAGAGTACGGGCTTAATAAATACCTGTTGAATGAATAAAAGAATGAATGAAGCTTTTAAAAATTCCTTTTCAAGATTAGGAAATTTCTCTAGGCATAAAAGTAAAAGAATAAAAATAAAAAGACAACAGCACAGATTTCAAAAATTCCAGCTAAACATTTTTTTTTTTCTATTTAGTTTGAATTTGTTTTGTAGACTTGACAGATTTTCTAAAAAAAACACATTTTCTCAGAAGGGCATACATGACTTCTGGTCCTAGAGTATGATTCCACACTTAACTGGTTTGGAGAGAGTTTTCTATTCTACAGAAATGTGACTCTGGATAATGCCAGTTCATCAGAGACGGGAATGAATTAGTTGTCCAAAACATTCAAATGTGTGATGCATAGAGCAACATTGGCAGCCAGTGGGGAAGATCTTACTAATGAATTATACAAAACTCTGAATGTTTACTTCAAGAGGAAACAGCTTCACAAACCAGAAAAGGAAGTTGTCATAGAAACCCCCATGCCAGATACTCTGTTTTAATTCTAGTATTGACTATTAAGTAGATTCAGCATCAAAGGAGGTATAATATGACTATTAAACTCGGGTTTTTTGGTTTTATTTTTAACTTGCTTAAGTGATGTCCATTTTCAAAAAGATTTTTAATATCTAGATGGGAGTAAAGTATATTTGTGTAAATTATCCGTAGATTTATGTTGGAAAACTGTATGAAGTCAAATTTATGTGTTATAAAATGGTGAGCTTTCTCATGTTTATTTCTCTTAGTAAAGTATCTTTTTACCTCTAATCAAAATAATTTAACTGGTATCAGTTAGTAACATAGGAAAATATATGTGCCAACTGTATGCATTTTCGTACACAGAATACTAAATATCTTATTTAAGGAATCAGGTTGTAGCTGCTATTGATGTAGCAATGAAAGTAATTAGTATTCTAATCTAGTGAATAGTAAACCATTTAAGAAAAATAACTGATATTGAATAACTCGATTATCTGGAGGGCTAGTATTTGAGGGCCTACTATGGGCCTGGCTATGCTACACTCTATGTATATGATCTCAGTTAATTTTCCAGCTACTCTGAAACACGGCTTTTAATTTATGATGTATAAGCTGAGGCTAAGAGATGTTATGATGTGCCCCAACTCATACACACATCAATTGGCTGAGCTGGAAACCCATTAAACTTCTCCATAAGAACTAGATCAAATATCTTAAGAAGCAGAGTGGACATTTTATGATGAATAAGATATCGCTGAGGTATGGTAGAGACTCTGTAGTAGGAAGTATTGGAGAATGTGAAAGTCCATACTGGACCAAGTTAGACATTGAATTAGACTTCAACAGCCAGCCTTTCGGTTTGGCATGAAAATTTGAACATTTAATTATAGGTTTGAACATATTTTCATTTAATTCACACTAATGCCACTTTGATAAATGGTCTGAACTATGCCTGCATGTGTGCTTAGCTTTTAAAAGGGAAGATTTGATTCTCGGTTGTTGATTATGCACAGCCAGTAACTGGACCTTTTCACATGTTCCCCTGGAACATTAATGGGTTATTTTTTATAACATGTTAGCTATTATTTATTAAATACAAAGTTTAAATTGTATGAAATTACTTTCTCATGGGCCTTGTTAACAAAAGCAACCATCTTGGGAATATGCATCACTGAGGAATTTGGACCAAGGAGATCATTAGGCAGAGAAATGTAATCATCCATAATCCAACCAGCCTCCGAAGATGGGCAGGTTTGTTGCACCTATTATCAGCTCCACTGTGGTTGATGTGATATTTTATAAGAAGCATAGATTCGTTGAAAATGAGTAATGTTTACAAACAAATGACAATATAGAATAAAATTTTAAATTGAAATATGAAAATTACTGGAGAGGGGAACACTGGAAAATGCATAAGCAGGCTTCCAGAAATATGTGTTTACAGACAGAAAAACAAATATGTCTGAAGATTCAGCTGAGAAAGAAAAGTATTTGGAAAATAGTGGTTGGCCACAGAAAAAGATTCACAGAACTCATCCATTGAGCATAATAACTTGATGGATGCAACTAATAAAATTGCTACAGAAAATCAGTGATATCCGTCAACATCGATGCACTGAGTTTCATTAATCTTCTTCATAGATGTATTATGACTTCCTCTTTTTTTTCTTTTTTGTAGTCAGTCCCTACCAATTTGTCAAGCACTGTCCATGGTGCTGAACCAGTGCCGGCAGGAAGTTGTAGAAATCTTTTCCTTCTCCCAAACAGCAGGGTCTGGTCTCTTTACCCTAGCTGTGCTTGGGTCGCAAATTCAACATATAAATCTTTCAGTAATATTTTTGTTATTTTCATTTCCAATGTGGGATCTCAGTAGAGGTCCCAAACGTAACATGAGTAAAGCTGAGTTCCTGACTGAATTCCTCCTTCCCCGTCTCACTTTATGACAACTCTGTTCCTTATTACTCAAGCTGAAACTTTGGCATTATCCTTTACTGCACTCTTTCCTACAGCCCTCATCTGTCTGGTCTGCCTTCAGAATGCATTCAGAATCTAGCCAGTTTTCACCACCCCACTGGGATCGTTCAAACCACCATCTCTTACCGTTATAGGCTTCTCACTGGTCTTTCTGCTTATGTCCTGCTCCTCCTGTCCCCACTTTTGAAGTTTGTTCTCAAGTAACCTTGTAAAATGTTAAGTCAGATCACATCACTTCTTGCTGAAAATCCCATGATGACTTCCTGCTTCAGAGTAAAGCCAAAGTCCTTATAATGACCCTTACATGACATGGGTTTCTTTTTTAAAAAATCATTGGATATACACTTTTTTTTTTTGTAATTTTAATGTCTGTAATACAGTTTTGTTGTCTGAAAATCTCTGCATGGTAAGTTCTCAAATAACCTTGTTTCCTTCAATGTTGTTTCATTATAATGTTGATGAAAAATAAAATGGATTCCTGGTTCTAGGCTCACTGTATGGAGTTTGCATCTTCTCCCCATGTATGTGTGTGTTTTCTCCCACATCCCAAAGATGTGCATACTGGGAAAATAGTATATCTAAATGGTGCCAGTGTGATTAACTGTGGGGTGTGTGTTGTGTGCACCTTGCAATGGAAGGGTGTCCTATTCAGGGTGGGTTCCTGCTTTGTACCCTGAGCTGCTGAGATAGGCTTTGACCATACAAAACTCTGAACTGGAATAAACAGGTTGGAAAATCATTATCTTACTTGTTTGTACAAGTCTTTCTTAAGTGTATGTATAGCTCACATTTATTTCACTGTTTAGTCTTAGAAGTCTTTGGATCTATATTCAGAAGTTTGATGTGTGTATGTGTGTGTGTGTGTGTGTGTGTGTGTGTGTGTGTGTTTAGCAAAAATGTGCTGTTGAAACTTAACTGTTCTTTATATCAGTTGGCCTATGATAAAAAATTGGTTTTGTTGTGCATTGTTTTGCTTCAAGTCGTAGTTCCAAGAACCTGTCCTTGACATTGAAGACTTATTATACTCTGTATTAGGTCTCCAGGGCTAGTTATCTATTACTGGTTATCTATTGTAAGTATGTCCCCTTAAACAACACCTCTCCAATTCCCCCAACTTCAGGCCCTGGTAAAGACCCTTTTAGTCTGTGCTTTCATGGTTTTATTTTTCTTAGATCCTTCATGTGAGATATCACACAGTATTTGTCTTATCTCACTAAGCATAATGTCCTCAAGGTCCATCTGTGTGTTTGCAATGGGAAGGTTTTTTTTTTTCTTTTTCCTCCTGGCTATTGTGAATAATGCTGCAATATGTCTCTTTCATAAAATGTGTTTATTCTCTTTGTTTATTCCACCAATGGGATGGCTGGATTGTATGGCAGTCTTATTAATGTTTTGATGAACCTCCACACTGTTCTACATAGTGGCTGAAGCAGTTTACATAATCCCACCAACAGTGCACAAGAGCTCATTTTGCTCTCCGTCCTTAACCAGCATTTAAGAGGCATGGTAATATCTAGTAGTGGTTTTGATTTGAATTTTCCTGATGGTTAGTGATGTTGAGAATCTTTTCATGTCAATTCAGTATCTCTACCAACTTTTATATTGGATTGTTTGGGGGCATTTTTGGTTATTGAGTTGTCTGAATTTTTAAGAAATTTTGGATATTAACCCCTTATCTGATATATGGTTTGCAAAACTTTTCTCCCTTTGTGTAGGTTGCCTTTTCATTTTGTTGATTGTTTCCTTTGCTGAGCAGAAACTTTTAAGTTTGATCAATCCTATTTGTTGATTTTTTTTCCATTTGTTGTTTGTGCTTTTGGTGTTATATTGATATAGCTTTCTTGACTGTGTCTTGAATCATGTACTTCTCTTCCTCTGTGCACCCCATTTTAGCCATTCGCAGGCCCTTGTGGTGATCTTGAATCCACACAATTAGGTTTTGCTTTAGGGGCCTTTACACTTGCTGTTCCCCAAGCTGCTGGGATGTTTCTTCCACCATCATATGCATGGCTCACTTCCTCACTTTCTTCGGGTCTTCTTTCAAAGTCTCTTCTTTGTTAAGTTCTCTCAGCCTTCCTACCTAAACTGTAAGAGGCCAAAAGCAAAAAAGAAACCCCTCCCACATAACAGTTTATGTCTCCTCTTTCCTTGATATCCCTCCCTTAGCATATCTATAATCTAACAAATGCTATCTTTTAATGAAACATGTTGTTGCTTGTTTCTCCCTCTAAAATGTAAACTCAAGGAAAGTAGCCTTTTTCTGTAATTTTCTGTTTAAGTTACCACTCTGCCTAGCATAATGCCTGCCACATGGTAGGATCTCAATAAATATTTGTTAAGAATGGGATTATATTCACAAATGAATGATTTGGGGTAAAATAAAATGTCAATATTTGCTTATGTAAATAAACCCATCTCATTCTATCAGATTATTATTTTAAGTAACAGAAAAATTTTTTTAGTATTGGTTACTTTATGTTTTTAATTCTGGTGTTGGGAGGTGCCACATGGTTCTGGAGTCCAGCTATTTAAGATGCAGAGGACTTCACAGAAGCTGCAGAGTTGGTGAGACCCCAGGAGAACGCTAACATGAAGCTGAGTCCCTCCATCCTATAGTTCTTGCCTTCAATATTTACCCCCACTTCTAACACATATATGTCCTAGAAAAACTGAAGATTTCTTGAAAGGTGTTTCCTCAACCCATTTCATATGGAAAAAGGTAAGTTGTTTCTAGAGTCTATTTCTGGAAACAAGGTTTGATACGTGCTCCCAATTTTTTTAAAAAATAGATTTTATAAATGTGCACCAGCCACTAGGGGGTGCTGGGTGTTCATATTCAGAGTAGGGTGCGCAGTCTTAGTGGGCTTGGCAAGTGAGGATGTCTAGCCTCCAAGGCCCAAATCATTTTCGTATTGCTATGCTTTTTAGCATTTTATATAAACTTGCATTTAATATTTCCCCAATTCTCCCTCCCCACCCCAATATTTTCTCCAATTGGAGAAGGCAATGATGAGAGCCTTTGGTGTCTCACCTGTAGGGACTGTGTTCAGTCATTGAAAACCTTCTTCTCAGTTGCCGTGTGGCCATGAGTCCTGTGAGGACGGTCCTGGCTGGTTCCTGCCCATCTTTCAGCATTTCCTCACTTTTCTAAAAAGCCCACAGGTCTTCTAAGTGATTTTACCTGTGTGTAGGGGACAGATTTTTAAGAAAAACAACGTGCAAAATGACTCGTATTTGTTCTTACGAGTCCCGATTCTTTCAAGTTTTTGCTTCTCATGCTCTTTTAGTTTAGGGAAATAACAGCACATGAAGCATCCCCACTCTTTATAACTTTGACATGTGATGTATTGCAAAGGTAATGGGGACACCAGCATCCTATTGCCAAGAGTTACAGGAATCCCATCAGAGCAAGGGGTGAGAGGAGGAGATAGAAATACATATGCAATTTTCTTCTTCTCTCCAATCTAACATACTTGTAGCTTACCACATGATTAATGTAAACTTCAATTACCCTAATAGAGTATTCTGCTGATAGAGAGCCATGTGGGAAAAACCTATATTTTGATTTCTTTAAATAAATCAGTGGATGGAAAAGCTGAGTCAATATATGTTTTCATAGTCTAGTGGTTAAAATCAAGTTCTTTGGTGTTATAGACCTTGGTTTAAAACTAAACTCTGCTGGTTACTTGGTGAGTAATTTCAGGCAAGTTACCTTTGCAATCTCTCTTGACTCTCCATTTCCTCATTTGTGCAATAAGTTTAATAATCCCTATAAAGTTACTGTGAGGATTCCCAGAAAGTGCTCTTCAACTGTGAGATAGTTTCTCATTGTCAGACTGGTGGCTGACCCATGGGCTCTTAAAGTCAACAGTATGTTAGGGGCTCAGGATGATGCGGGGAGACCATCTTTCTCTTCTAAAGAGCCCTGGTAAGAAGACTGTGAGGTGGAAAGACCGGGTGGTATTGAGGGGATGATTCTGCCTTTGCCCAGGAAGATGATGTTTTTAGCGTGCTTTGGAAGTTAGACCATGTTTAGGAGTCAGCTGCATTTCTTTTTCTACTTGAGTCTTTTATCGTTTCCATTCAGTAGGACCCCAGCATGTTTTCCTACCTGATCTCAAAAGGCCTTTTCCTTTACTTGGCGTAACATCACAGTTGGCTGTGAATCTCCCCATGTCTTCAGGCCTCTGCCCTTACAGCAGATGAACAGCCCCCTGGGGAAGCTTCCTGGGCAACAGTGAACATCACATGGGCCTCTCTGCCAGGGCTCTTAGGTCCTCCTCTTGCTCAGGCAAGGGTTTCACACAAGACCCTTCTCCTGCCATCAGCTGTGACCTGGCTACTGAGAGAGGCTTCTCCCTTTTTGTTTCATTACTCTTGCATGTTTATCCTGAGATGTGGTTCATTTGACTTGCATTTGTTGATGGCTCTGCTGGGACTTCTCTTTTAGCTTATGCATCTCCTTTGAGCCCCAAAGTCTGGATTCCCAAAACCAAAAACGAGTTGATTTTAATTTTGTTGTTTCCATGAGTATAACAGAAGGCTCTTATAAATCATATACAGAAACCTGGCTCTTGTGCAAAGTAAGCTAGACTTGCATCTCAGCGAGTAGCATAAAAATGTATTTCCCTCTGACTAAGAGTTTAACATGTGTACTGTGCATTTAAAAATTTTACTGTGTTTGTAACTTGTTTTGGTACAATGCCTTTTGTAATGCATTATAACTTGGTTAAATAGGCCATTTTAAACTGATGATTAAAAGTTTATAGAGATCCTGTGGTTATTGATAAAAGCACTTCAGTAGAAAACACGGTGACATTTACAACATTGCCAAGTTACAATGGGTGGCCTTTCCTTGAGGTCGTGGCAAACATCCCACAGCTGACATTTAGCCGCTTTTCCCGATGTCTGGTGGCTTGCATAATGCCTTCTGCATATGCGGAAGCTTGTACGTTGTACCTTTTAGACATACCTAGAGATGGTCCCTCCCCCCAAAAATGTTTAATTCATGAGTTTCCTGATGGAGATGTCCTAAAATTTCATATTGATTCCTTTTGATATTTTCTGTTTTTCAATATGTAGCTTCATAAGTGAAGTCACTTAAAGAGTATTTCCTGGGTGCCTAATGTGTGATAGACCCAGGGCAGGTCCTAGAGTCAGTCTTTCCCACCTGTGGAGAAATGAGGAGCTGGTTTTGATGGGGTGGGGGAGAAAGAAACCAATTTCAGCACTGCCTCCAGAGTGTGGTAAGAAAGGGCTGACAGAGAGGAAAGGGGTGTGCAAAAGTTTGACCATCGGAGATGTTTAATAAATGGTTATTAAATAAAATGTAGTTAATAAAGTAAATCTCTGATCCTGACTCATCAGGCTGTGATATAGTGAAATGCCCACTGGCCAGAATATAGGGACACATGGGTTTGAATGAATGGCTTTCTCTGCCACTAAGCCGCTCAGCTGTGACCCCCTGATCAAGACATTTCACTTCTCTGGGCTGCACATTCCTTATTAGGGGGTGATAAAGGGACAAAATAATTTCTAAAATTTATTGAGCCTTTGTACCCTGAAGCATGTCCAGCTGAATTTTTATGGGAATATTGTTAATGTTTATTGGGAAATAAAATGTGGTAGTCACCGTCTTTATTCCCATCTTATGGATGAAGCCATTTGTCAGTTAACAATCCTAAAATCTGCTCACATGTCAGAGCCATGGTTTGAACTGAGACCCACATGTTTCAGTCATCCCTGTGCTTAACCACTCTGCTACACAGCCTGCAGGGGGAAGAAGGCAGGGAAGTTCATTCTCTCCTGATCCTCTGGGTAAGTTTTTAAGATCACTCTGAACAATGTCATTTATGAAAGAACACAGATGACCTTTCGAGGAGAATTATGTAGCCTTATGTTTTAGGGTGCCAGAGAAGCCCTATAAGGTCCTAACTGATTATTTTTCCAATGCAGGGATCCTTTCTATAGCATCCATGACTAAATTCTTTCCTAAATGATGGGTGGGGGCAAGCATTGGGGTCCATTGGTAAAGAAGTAAGACACATAGTTTCTTTTAAACACCTTGTAGAGAGAACTGGCATTGAGTGAAATGTCTCTTTAAGCACACCCCCCTCACCCCCTTCATGTAGAACTCATGACATTTGCCAACTTGTACTCATCATCTCAGGAGTCATTCTGGTTTCTCAGAAACCTTTGTCAAGTGTTCACTTACGTAAACGTTATTTTATGTTGCTGATGTTGGAGCATCTGCTTCAGTCAGCTAATAGTTCTTTGCTTGCTGTGCTTTTTGCTTATGTATTTGTTCAGACCTACTCCTTAATGATTTCAGCTAGCCACCTGCCAAGTCAGAAACACAAGATGTGCTGAGCCATTTTATCGTACCACAACAGGAAGGAATTCATTGGACTATTTTGGGCTACATGGTCTTAAAGATACTATTTAAGATAAGGAGAAGGTAAAGGAAACAAGATTTTAATCATTGCTTTCTTTCCCAGATCCATTTTATTACTTCTAATGTATTGAGTTGTATTTTTTTTTTTTTTTTTTTTGGCTAATGCTTTAAACACTGAAGCTCAATAAATATTTAAATTTTTGTGTAGGCAACTGGCTTTAGACTTTCCAGCAGACTAATTGCCTGGGACTGCTACTTCTAAGCAAGTATTATTTTTTCCAAAACATTTTATTTTTCTCTGTTTATTCATGAACACTAAAACTAAGCCCATGTGAAGGGTATGGGGGAGGGGATACATAGTTTCAAAAAAGTATTGAGGACTGGACAGAGTAATGAAAATGGAATATGTAATTTATGGTGCCCACATTATGTATTTTTTTAAATGAGAGATGAAAAGCAAAGAATAATTATTTCTTCCATTTAACCCCTTTGTTCCAATATGTGGGGTTTAATGCAGCTCAAAAAAAAAAAAAAAAAAAACCATTGAAAGAGTAATAAACAAATGGGAGATATCGTCATTAATATGCATAAATACATTAGTTGACTATTTCAGAGAACTCATTCACTATGACATATTCAGATCTGTTCTTACCAAGCTTATTTCTAGCTTTCTTTCATTCCTGAATCAGAGATGAATAGTCATAGCCTGGGGATATAAATTTAGCTCTCCTTAATCTCAAGTCTTTTTCAGATCCCCTCTAATTAAGTGGCTCTTCTGTTAGTCACTGAAACTTATATCCCCTTGAAACCTCACTTGATCTTGCCTCTAATCTAAGCTTCACTCCTTTCTTACTAGTTGCAGATTCTTGAGTAAGGTGTGTGGCAGACGCCTTAAAATACCGATCTTGTTCCCCTTGCCTCAGAGCCTCATCCTTCTCCTCCCTTCTAGATCTTGTCCATTATTCCAAGACAAGGTCTGGTCACATCTCTTACCTGGAGGTTGTGGGATCACATCCTCTTTGGAGCCAAATAGGGAAACTTACTTATCACTTAACAGATACTGCCCTAGATTATTTTCTTTTTTCATGTCGTATCAGTTGGGGTTCTTTGGATAAAGGCATTAGAAATGGATTTGGCTAACTTGCGTGAAGGGAGAAGAAGTTGGGGAAGGCAATGCGTAGCCCACCAGGCTCACCAGAGCCTGGGGAACCAGGGCTGGAAATGGATGGGAACAAGGCATTAAGATGTGGATGGGGAGCGGGGAATGTGGTGAGTGGTCCCAGAGCAGGACGCAATCTGATTGGCAAAACACTGCTGAGATGAATGAGCTCCAGCCACTTTACCCACTGTTGTATCACTTACTCAGGGTGCAAATAGGAAGAGGCTGTGTAATGGGCTCAGTCCAGCCATACCAGGGCAGTGAGTGGGAGGCTCTGCCCTTCTGATTGCCTTAGTGGGAGGTCTGGCACCTGGATTTCCCCTTCCCCAAAGACTGCACATAGCAGGAGACAGATGAGCCCTTAAAAGGAAACTGGGGTGCTGTTAAGAGGTAGAAATAGATGATTAGTGGCCAAACAAAGTGATTTTTACTAGTTTTGCCCTTCGAGCTCCAGAAGTTTTAATTTCCTTGAGAGCACAGGTTGTATCATGCTGTTTTTATAGTTAATCTACTTTATTTATTGCCTGTTTAAAAATGCTTTGCACATAACTGCACTGCTCTTCTTCATAGATCCCACGGTAGTTTCCCATAATACTTTTGGTCATTTTGAATTTTCTTAGGCAGGCGCTCCTGAAGACATGGTCTCTCTCCCTCTCCTTGCATCCCACCTGCTATATATATGTGAGGGATGCAGATAGTTAGTCTACATTTTTCTGTTTGCTTTTGGTAGATGATAATGAATAACTAAAAGTTGGATGGTTGTGCATCTTCTATGACATTTTTGTCCATGTGTTTTAAGGAAGGTACATTGCTTCTTTGTGGGTGTCAGCTCTTTCTGATAGCTGAGTCAACCAGAGTAGTGGACCCAGCACTGGCGTATACCTCAGCCAGACATCCTCGATAGCTTCGGACAAATGCTAATACTGCAATGTCCACCCCTCACCCAAAGCCAAGGACATACTATTCTTTATTTATTTTCTGGCTCTGACTGTTCTTTTTTGTTTATTTTTGCAGCCTCACCTTTTTGTCATCTTTGGCATTTTTCACAAGCTCCAGCTCTTTCCTGGCTTTAGTTAAACTTTTCTGACATTCTTCTTATAGGTCAGTGCTACTTGTCTGTTCCATTTTTTGTTATGCGTTTCCCCTTCCATCTTCTAAGTGGTTGTTTTAAAGCCTGGAATCCACAAAAAGTTCCCTCTGTAGCCATACATTATTTTCTCAAGAAGCCTGATATTTTGTCTTTTCTTTAGAGCTGTTTGCAAGAGTGTGTGTGAGTATTAAGATCTTATTGTTTAGTCTCTGGATCCTTTTGAGGTAGGTAGGTTTCTATGTAGAACTTCTGAGCATTGTTATGATGTTTCATGATATTTTACTTCTAAATTGAATAAGCACTTCCGTTACAATCCTAAGTTCATATCTTAGCCCAGCCTTTCTCTTCTTTCATGGACTGACTTCAAGATGACACAATTTCTTTCCCCTAAAGTTTCTGTCACACCAGCATCACCAGCCAGTGGTTCCTTGTTGTTAGAACTGTGATCAAGAGCATGAGCAAATCTGGGTTCAAATCCAACTCAGTCCTTTACTCTCCAGGTGACTCTAGGCAAACTGTAAAGAAGACTGAAATAATGCACTCTAGGTGCTTAGGATGGTGTTTGGGATCTTGTCAGTCCTTAATAATTGTAAGTGGCCACCATTACCATCATCATCATCATCATCATCATCATCATCATCATCATCATCAAAGTCATGATTCTGAGAGAAGAAATTGTTGTCAAGGCAAGTCAGGACTGAACACATTCTCTGAAGAAGTGTCTGGATGGTTGACAATCTCTATTACTGTGATTTTGTAACTCTGTAAAACTGTTTCTAATCTATATTTAAGGAAATATCCTTTACACCATCTTTTCCTGAGAACTTCAATTTCTTTTGATAGAGCAGCTTAACTCCCCAACTTCTGGCCCCAAGCTTATATATCCAAACCCTTATCAAGGTGTTCACCAAAATAAAAAGCCTTGCCAGAGGTAAAAAAAAAAAAAAAAAAAAAAAAAGTACCCTATAATTTAGAAGGCTGGTGGACCGTTAGATGGCAACAGAAAATTCTTTTATTAAGAATGACTTCTATTCCTCCAATACACACAAAATCACATTTAACTTGGTTAGAATTTCGAACAAGGAAAAAGAAATGGTTCCATCAGTCATTGTAGAGTAAGTAATTACACCATGCTGATAGAGTGGCATAGAATAATCTGAGTGGGCTTGTGGGGATTTGGACTTCAACCTGAGCTCTGTAATGAGTTGTTCATATTAAAAAACTGGCCAAAAGGAAAGAATAGTGGAATTATTAGAAACTTCTCTTCATACAGAAGTGAAAGTAAAAATAAACCCACCAATCACTTTATTTCTCTTCCTTTCACTTAAAGTCAAAGGCAAGACAAGGCATATTGATGATATCTATGCCACATCCATTCATTCATTCATTTATTCAGCATTTATTTAGTGCGTGTCCCCCATATGTCAGATATTGCTTGGACATTAGGGTTACAGAGGTGAATGAGATCAGCAAGGCACCTGCCTTCATGGACTTTACATTTTAGAGGAAGGAATTAGATATTAAACAAGGGAATCAACCAGGAAGATTTTAGCTAAGGGCTATGAGGAAAACAAAACAGAATGATGGAATGGGGTAGTGCCATAAGGGAAGACGCGAGATACTTAGGGCAGAGACAGGAATGACGAGAAGTTGCAGATCTGAGGGAAACTGGGTTTACATTTTATCCTGTATGGGTTAGGAAGCCATTTACGGGTTCCAAGCAGGAAAGGGATAAGGTCTGAATGTCATTTCACACCAATTCCTCTGTAGTTTTCCATCATGTCAGATCCTCCTGGAAGATTAAGAAGCTGAGAGAAAACAATGACCATCATGTTGGCCAGCTGGAAGTCATGGCTCCCCAATAAAAGTGGTTTTGGTGGGATTTGGAGTCAGAGAGAGAGGGAGAGATTGAAGAGCACAAAGCAGGTGACAAGGCAGATGGAGACAGTGAGCGCGTAGTGCTTTTAAGAGGCTGTGAAGCCGCCAGATTAAATGAATAGGAGAATTGAAAAAATGGAAGAACATAATATGTATTATTATAGAGTTGTTTTTAGATAGCATATTACAAGGTCAGTCCAGAATGTATCTAGTCATGTAATATGAAAAATTGAGACATTTCTTGAAGAAGATACATTGCACATAGGACAATGATGCCTCAGTCCCTTTCAAAGTAGACTCCTTGGGACTTCACACAGTTCTCCCAATTGCCATCAGCTGCTCCATCCATGGGGAAACTCTCTATGACCTGTAGGCTGGATTAAGTCCCCATATTATATGTTCCCTTTGTATCCTGTGCCCCCCCCCCCCTTTACAGTACTTAACGCCATCTTCCTGTGCTTTTGCCTGGATATCTGTTTTTCCCAGTATGTGAAGTGAGGGCAGGAGGAGTACTGTCTTGATCACCACTTGATGGCATTTATCCCAGTGCCTGCCACAGAGTGGGTGCTCAATAAACACCATGGAAATGAGGGAATGAATATATTTAACAAATGTATGCTTAGCTCTCTGGAAGAAAACATGATGCAGGTCAGAATTGTGGGTGGTATTTCTACTTAGTATGTGACTCATCTAGATTTAAGACTGTTAGATGTTTAAAAATAGTTCTTTGTGGGGTGGTTTGGTTTTCCTTATTTTTTTTGTTCCTTTTCTTTTGTTTTCATTTCAGAGTGCTGTGTAATTATGTCTTGTAAAATACCTCAAACCGTGGCCAAGCCAAATTTTAGAAAGGAAGACAGCCCAAAATAGAAATGTGCATTAAAGAGTTGTGAAAGGGAAGCTCTTGCCAGTCCTCAGTAAAGCATTATGTTGTCCTGGTACAGTAGGGAGTTGCTGCTTCTCATTTTATCTCACGTAATGAAAAAAAAAGTTTCCCAGTTTTCAGGTCATTTGAGTTTGTATGTGCCGCTTATATCTCAGTGCCTAATATGAGTCTGCAATTCCAAATTTGTGGCTGAGAAAAAAATAATGTTAAATTATACTCTCTTCTCTGGTGTCTTGTGCTGACTTGTAAACAGATCTAAGTAAGAAGAATTCTTCGTATCCACTGTATAGCAACTGGGCTCCCATTTGCTTTTTCCCCTTGTCAGATGAGCCTTGTAATGCTCCCCTTTAGGCGACTGGCCTTGGGTTAGCCTCTTGTTCTTGCTTTCCATTTTCTCTGGTCTCAGGTATTGGGAACAGCCCAGTGAAGCCAGCTTTCTGCTTCCTCACCACTTCCATTGGGAGGGAGGAGCTGAGACCTGCTCTCCCATCTCTTTATCAGTCATCAACAAGGTCATTTGAACCTCTGTGTCAGGAGATCCTACATACCAGTGGTTCCAATACTTTGTTTAGTATCAGAATCACCAGACAAACTTAAAACCCTAAAAAAATTTCAAAGACCCATGCCCTAAAATTCTCATCCAGTATGTCTTGGGTGGTACCTGGAAACCAAACTCTGTTGGTGATGCTGATATAGGACCACGTTTGACAACTACTATTTGGGACTACACGCTTCAAAGCATTTGTGTTTCTTTGACACTTTTGGGCTAAAATCCCAATCCATGAATATGGTCCTTCGTGAGCTCACTTCTCTTGGCCCATTGCATTACCTTATTTCTGCTCATGACCCCCTCACATTCTCAAGCCAAGACAACTGCTTGCAGGTTCCTGAATATACCATGGGTCTTTTTAGCTTTTGGGCATGGTAGAGCCTTCTTACCCCTTCCATGCCCTGCATAATTTCTCTTGGACTTCTCTCACCTCTTTTGACTGAGCTGGGCTCCCCTCATTTGGGCTCCTTTCAGGACTGCGCTCTTCCTTTTCCTTTCATAGTTATTGTATTGATTTACCTTGCTCATAGTGAGTGTCCATTCAGTAGGTGTGGACTGAATGAGTAACTTCTCTATCTCCCCTACTGTATTGTGAGCTCCTTACAATAAGACCTTTGTCTTTTCAACTTTGTAGTCCCTGTGACCATGTTGGCACATGGAGAGCACTCAGCTAATACATAGTTAAATGAATGAATGTGTGAATTAAGTGATAGTGAAAATAAAAGAGTTCAATCCTTTGGGTAGAAAGATATGGTATTTGCCACTGTTCTGAGTCAGAGAATGTGTGCCTATTACAGTAGAGAGACATATTTTAGTAGAACAAAGAAAGAACTTGGGCCATTAGCAGTCATTGTTATTGTGAATATTAGGTAAACAGAAAAGCATATAATTGAATTATGCTGTACATATTTTTTATTAAAAAATATTTTTATTATTTTATTTATTTGGGGGGAACCCCCGCTCTGTAACAATTCTCACCTCTCATACTTAAGACCCTATATAATCTTATAAAGGACAATGGGCGAAGGTCTCGTGCTCCTCTAGCTGCTTCAGGCTAAACATGGTCGTTGCCCTACCTACCCTTGGGTCCAGAAATCCCTAATAAGAGTTGGGGTGTGGAGGGGAGAGTGGCCTTCCCACATGGGGAAGGATCGTGCAGACTCCAGGTCAGTTGGCTGTCTCCAGACAACAGCGTGCTTGGTTTAACAGGCTGGCATCCTTGTTGTATTCTGGGGGCAACAGATTTGGCAACAGGTTAAAAGGCATCATTAAAACCATAGCCACTAGATGACAAAAGGCAGGGATTAATTTTTCAGTGTCCCACATTAGGGAAAAGAAGGCTTCTTTGAAGGAAGGTGTGCAAGGCACATAACACCTGTCCAAAGCCCTTTTGCCCACTATACTTAGTTTGGGCTGAGGGGAATATTTTAGGTTTTCCCCCTTTCAGAACTCTGATCCCTTTCCATCCAAGCCATTAGGACAGAAAAGAGAAATCAGTTTTAAAGGGAAGCCCACAGACCACCCCATACTTCACCATCCCAACCACTTAGTTCAGCGAAACCATTGAATCTCAGGAGGCAGCGACACAGATAGGATTAAGTGAGGCCTATACATACAGACAATCACTTGGGTAATGAGATCATAGGCTTATGCTCTGTGAAAACAGAACACTCATGTTAATTTACACAACATAACCCACAAACCAGTCTCCAGCTCTGCCAGACTGTCTTATTGGGAAGACATCCAGTTGCAAGGCATTTGATATTCTTCTTGCCTGTAAAGTAAGGATCTTTGTGGATGTCACAGACCTAGTTTAACTTTCAAATGAAAACAAACTTTAAATGAAAATAAACTTTAAAGAATCCTGTACATATTCTTTAAGTGTTTTGTTTTATCTTCATATAGTTAATACAGCCACCTGTTACAGATTCTAAATGTACAGGAAGGTATGCAGGGAAAAGTTCTTTTCCTGCCCCTGTGTGTCCCCCAGCACCAATTTCTGTAACCCAGAGGCAATCAGTGTTTCAGTTTTAAGACTTTAAAAAGACAAGTGCTAACACATGCTGTGCACTGTTCTACTCTGTGCTTTTTCTTGCTGCTGTATCTTGGTAAACATCTGATGTAAACAAGTGCATAAAAGCCTTCATTTTATCTCTTTTACAGCTTCAAAGTATTCTACATATGAGTGTATCCCAAGTCATTTTGCTAATCGCTTATTGATGGATATTCAGGTTCCTATTTCCAGCTCTATATATCTATGAATTAGTTTCCTTGTACATGTCATTTTGCATGTATATATGTAATGTAGGGAAATTCTAACTCATTAGATCATTGGATACGTGTCTTGCAATATTACCAAATTACCAAAAATAGGGATTATATGAATTGTCCTACTAACTGTGATCAGAACAATGCAGTGGTACCTTGACTATCCAGGGCCTCCGGGCTCTGACCAGCAAGCACATGGTCTTTCCAGTTGTGTAAGATGTCCTTAATATGTACAGTTTGTTGAAGTGAGTTGA
Source organism: Furipterus horrens (assembly GCF_987537825.1). Taxonomy (NCBI): domain Eukaryota; kingdom Metazoa; phylum Chordata; class Mammalia; order Chiroptera; family Furipteridae; genus Furipterus; species Furipterus horrens. The sequence goes on along the minus strand of NW_028327174.1, from coordinate 16,380,881 downwards.
ACATATTTGAGGGCAACTGGAAGAAGGCAAGTTCAAGGAATTTTATTTAAATCTAAATCTATTGCTCTTTTTCTTTGTGAGTGCTTTCCTAGATTTTGTGTTTCAAAATCCTTTTCCACATTCACCATGCAGATAGATGTTTACTTATATTTTCTCCTACATATTTTAATAATTTTCTTAAAAACTAACATTTCTTAAAAGAGTAATTCTATAACACATCAGATGCTATTAAATGCAAAGAAGCCAAGTAAATCAACCAAGAGGGGTATTTGAAGTGAGGGAAAACCTCATTGATCAGGAGACATGTGAGCAAAGACTTGAGGGGGTGAGGGAGCGAGCTAAGTGGACGGACGGATGTGTTCCAGGAGGAAGGGTCTGCCAGTGCAAAGGCTCTTAATGGGAGCATGCTCCGCATACTGAAGGAATGTCAAGAAGGCCTCAGTGGATGGGGCAGAGTGAGTGGGTGGGAGAGAGCAGGAAATGAGGTCCAAAAGAGAATGCCCCAGGGGCAGGAGGATGCCAGCTCTCTTAAATCATTTTGAGTACTTGGGTTTTTACTCTTAATGACATGGGAGCCATCACAAGGGTTTATATAGAAGAGTGATCTGATGTTTAAAAATCGCTCTAGCTGTTGGACAAACTGTTAACTGTCTAAAGGAAAACCTCCAGGCAGAGGGGAAACCAGGGAAGGGAACCTGATGTGGGCGTAACCTGGCATGTGGGAGGAATGGCTACAAAGCTAAGGTGCCCATTAGGGGTGGGAGGTGGAGCTGAGGTCAGAAAATGTGGGAGGGGGCAGAGACTTCGAGGAAAGTGATATGATTCCAATTTCTTTCTTAGTTATCTAGTTTTTACTCCTTAAGTTAATTTTTCTAGTTTATCGTTCATCAGAAAATTGTCCACTTCCATTTATGCTTTTTATTATTCAGTTGTGTTTAATTTTCTCCTAGAACTTTTCATCCGTATGTATCTATCATGAATATCATTTGTCTTTTGAAGTTTGTGTTTTCTTGCTAATAAATTTGCTCTAATATATTTAAAACAGTAATTAATAAAAAGAGTAATATATTAAAAAACTTGCATTCATTCCTTTCTCATTTATTTGTAGTTTCAGTTAGATTGCATTTATATTATGTGACAAATCCTAATGCAGAGGCTCAACCAAGTTAAAAAATCATTTAAGTCAAACTGTTGTTGAGTTAACCCAACAATACTTTTATAGTTTTATGTAGCTTTAGCAACACAATAACCGCCTTATTTGCTTATTAGTGCTTTTGACTTCCACTCATCCCTTATGTTCTGTTTGATTCTTAACAAGGAGCATCTTTATGGCTCCGTGGGTGGTAAAATGTCTTTGTTTTGCTTCATTCATGAATGAATTCATGAATTCATGTTACTGACTGTAGAATTCTAATGTAGGTTATTCTCCCTTCATTCTTAGAAGATAATTTTTTAGAGGTTCTTAGAAGATAATTTTTCATTGCTTTCTGAATCTGTTGTAGCTGATGAAAAATCCGTCCCTAATTACTCTTTCCTTGTTGGTGATTGTTCTCTATTTGCTTTAGCTATTTCCTCTTTTTTTTTTTTTTTGAAAGGAGTGCAGTGTGGAGTTGTGATCGCTGTGGTTAGGTTGAAAGTGTTAGAGACCCATGTTCTGGACTCTTCTTTCATTTTAGAACTTGTATATGTACAAGGTTGAGCATGTTTCTTAATGGATCATTTATATCTTTCATTTCTTCATTTCTCTGTGCTGCATTCTGCATGATTCTTCCTGGTTTAATTAGTTAACCAATTAATTTTGTTAGCTTCTTTTTAATAATATTTTGTTTTCATAGAGCTCTGTCCTAGTACTTTGAACTCATTCAATGTAGTTAACATATTTATTTTACAGTCTTTAATTTTTTTTTCTATTTATTCTGTGGTTGGAGTGCAGATTATTTTATTTTTATCTATCAAATCTTTCTCATCATGTTCCATTTCCTCGCCTGATTTTTAGCTTTCCTTTGTAGTTTACTTTCAGTGGAAGTTTTGATTGTTGTGATTGTTCATGTGTGCATTGGTGGGGAGGAGTTCCTGTTTCCTGTATGGGTCGTTTCAGGGCCAATTCATGTTTGTCTCGAACTAACCTAGATCTTGAACTGGTTTCTATTTTAATTTCTCAGATCAGGACTCTCCCTGTGTGCAGATGTGAATTTGAATTTTATACCCACCCACAGTCAAGCCTGGGGTTTGGATATCTCCCCGGTGACTTCTCTTTTTCCGTCCTTCATGGCATATGCCACGAACAAGATTCCTTCTACTTTCTTAGGTGAGTGGGCAGAGTTTACCTAATGCCCTTTTCATGGACTGGGTGACCTTTGCATTCCTGGCCTTCATGTACGGAGACTTAATACCAGCTTTCACCTCACTTGTAACCAAGTCCATTTATTTTATCTCTTCATATGCTTTATCCCAAGCTCCTAGGTTCATATTTCATAATCTGAAACCCATTTGGACCACATGTGTATTAATTCCTGCTCAGGAATTGATTCCCTCCTTTGTTTCTGCAGTGGTGGTAGTCCACTTCTTATTTTCAGACTTGGTCCTGTATTACTTTATTGTATCTGTATGTGTCATTTCCATGTGTTAGTAATGTCAGCTTGACTCAGCACATTACTCTTTTTCTCTATTTCTTTTACTTTTATTAACTTCTACTTTCTGTCTTTAAGATTTTATCATTATTACTATAATTATTATTTACTAGAAACAACTTTATCCTAGTATTGGAGGAGGTTCCTAAAACAATAGAAAAATTTCCCCATTACCCCATAACTGGGGCAGAATGGTCTATTTCTTTGTCTCTAGATAGCATTGAAATCTTTATACACAATGCTCTGTTGTTACAATAATAGCGTATATTTAATTTTGTGTTCTAACTCTCTTCTGATTTACATTTTTCTGTATTTTAAAGTAATCTTCCTATTTCCATTTTATTTTATTTTTTAATATGATTTATTGATTTTGCTGTTACAGTTGTCCCAATTTCTTTTCCCTTTGTTCCCTTCCACCCATCAGTTGTGCATATAGTTCTTCTCAGCATCTTCCTGTCTACTCCACTCCCTCCTACTATGCTTCTTAATTCCTGTACCATCTCCCTCCCTTTCCCCGCTTCCCCTTCCCCGCTGACCTCCCCCCAATATGTTCCCCATACCTATAAGTCTTTTCCCACTCTCATTGCCTACTTAGTTTGCCTTTGTTTCAGTTCCCTAGCTTCTGTTGTTGGTTGTTGTGATACAGTTCTCATTTTTAATGTTCATAGTTTTGATCTTCTATCTCCTAAACAAGTCCCTTTAGCATTTCATAATACAGTGGTTTGGATCTGATGAACTCCTTTAGTTTTACTTTGTCCTGGAAATACTTTCTCTGCCCTTCTATTATGAATGACAGCTTCACTGGATACTGTAATTGTGGTTGTGGGTTTTTGCTTTTCATTAATTTGAATATTTCTTGCCAGTCCCTTTTTGCCTACAGAGTTTCTTTTGAGAAATCAACTGGTAGTCTTATTGGGACCCCTTTGTATGTAATTCTCTTCTTCTTTCTTGCTGCTCTTAAGATTCTCTCTTTATCCTTAATTTTTGACCTTTTGATTATAATGTGTCTTGGTGTGGTTCTCCCTGGGTCCAGTTTTTTTGGAACTCTCTGTGCTTCCTGGACCTGTACATCTATTTCCTTCTCCAAGTTAGGGAAGTTCTGCTTCATTATTTTTTCACATACTTTTTCAATTTCTAGTTCTTGTTCTTCACCTTCTGGCAACCCTATGATTTGGATGTTGGCCCACTTATAGCTGTCCCATAGGTTTCTGAGCTCCTCCTCATTTTCCTCACTTTTCATTTCCTCTTTCTGCACTGGTTGACTGTTTTTTCCTTCCCTATGTTCCGATTTGTTGATTTGATCATGGTTTTCTCTCCCTCATCACTTGTTTCATATGTGTTTTTGTTTATTTCAGCAGGACTAGCCTTCATTCCTTCCCTGTCTTGTTTAAGATCTGCTGTTAGGTCTGTAAGCATTCTTATAACCAAAGCTCTTAACTGTGCCTCAGAAAGATTTCCTATCTGCTGCTTCTTTAGATTAGATATTTGCTGTCTGGTCAGCTGTGTCACCGGGATCTCTATCGTGATCTGTGCCATCCTGACAGTTTTGTGTTTACCTTTTCTTCCTGGGAAGGGCTGTCACACCTCCTATGCTATAGGGGGTGGAGCCCCCTGCACTCATAACAACTGGGCAACCTGTCTCACCACGCTGTGGCATTTTATGTGGGGGTAGGGGTCCATGATGGATTCCTGCCATTCGCTCTCCAGTGAGAGACCAGGAGCCTCCTCCTCTGTCACCACCCCCTCTGGGCCTCACAGTCCAAGGCAATGTGTATCCGCCTTCCCTGGTATTGGAATCACAAGCTGACAGGTCTGATCTGCAGTTGGGGGTGCTCCCTGGGTGCTTCTCGCCTCCCCTTAAATACGGCTGTCTGTGCTTACCACTGTCCTGCCGCCATCGCCATAGCTGCTGCCACTAGCACAGCTTGATCTCTCCGCCCTGGCTTCGCCTCTCCTATCCGTCTGGACAAGCACCACTTCTTTATAACTTCATATGTTAGACTTCCATTTATTTTCTGGAACTTCTGGTTATTTCTGGTTTTGCAGTAGTTGTATTCCTTCTTAGTTGTGGAGGGAGATGGACCGTGTCAGTCTAGGCCTCCATCTTGGCCGGAAGTCTCCTGTGTGTTCCTATTTTCATTTTTAATGGCTCCCCAATAGTCTCTTGAATTGCTGTACTCTATAATGCTTAGAGAGTTTCTTGTTTTAGTTTTTCATTATTATAAATAATTTCTCTCAGAGTATTTATATGTATACTGTTCTTACATTATTTTTATTTATGGCGAAAATATCAGAAAGTAGAATGTTATTACAAATTCTTTTCCAGGCATTGCCAATTTGTCTTTTGAATGGACTTTCTCATTTTATAGTGACATCAGGAATTGTTCACATGGAACAAAAAGCATTTATTTAACACCTACTGTGTGGAAATCTCTGTACATTTTGAATGCCATAGTGATGAATAGGGCCTAATTCAAGTTTCAAGGAACTCACAGGGAAGTCAGTCAAGCATGAAGATGTGGTAACAACTTTTATAATATTAGGGCAAAAGGAATAAGTGCTGTGCTCAAAATCTAACCAAGGAAGAAATTCTACAGAAGAGCCTGCATTACAATTGCAGGAGAGGAAAGAGTGGACTTTCCCGGGGCAAGGAAGACTGGGCAATGTTCTTCCATGCTGAGAAAACTTAATGGACAAAGAACCACAGTCATGAACAAGTCTACATTGCATTTGGAGAACATTGAAATTGATGGTGTGGCTGGAGTAATGGGTGAAGGTAAAGAGCAGGCAGGAAAGGAAGTTAGTTAAAGAAGGTTGTTAGGGTCTAAATCTTTAGTACATTGCTAAATGATTTTGGACATCATCAGCCAACATTTGAAACTCTGCCTCTAATTGCAAATGCAGGTTTTAGAAAAGGATGCATTGTAGAATCATGGTACCTTATGGCTGGCAGAAAACTTAGCCAGCTGGTTTTCTATGTTATCAATAAGGGAAATGATTGCTACAGAAGATAAGGAACTTTTCCAGGTTTACATTGATGAGGAGGAGTACCTTTGAGGATAAACTTGCTCCTTTTTTTAGGAAATAGTTGTTGAGTATCTGTTCATGGCTCATACACTGGGAGGATGTAAGGTGAATAACATGTAGGGCCAGCTCTCATAGCTAGTTGGGGAAAATATAAAAATCAATCCTTGTAACACAGCAGGGTGAGAATGATAATAGAGTTGGGTAGAAGGTACTGAGAACACAGAAGAGGGGCAGCTATTTCAGCTTGGCAAGTTGGGAGTAGTGAAGAAAGCTTGTGGAAGATGATGTGTGTGTTTGTACTACAAAGGACAGGTAGGAAATAGCTTGACAGGTATACCAAGACCGTGGTGAGGGAAGGGTGTTGCAGCATGAGCAAAGACATGAGGTGTGAAGCAGGAAGGTAAATGCAGGAGCCAAAGCAGTTTCATATTGTGTGAGAATCACACGTGAGGCAGAGAGTGGCAGGATATGAAGCATATTTGCCATGGTTAACAGTGGGGACTCTGTCTTTTAGGACAGCAGAGAATCTTAAAATATTTAAGAGGGAAACTTGGCAGGAGTTTTTGATTGATTTGGATATGGGCGTAAGGCTGAGGGAGAAATGAGCAAAATATGATTCTCAGGTGGACTTATCTGGTCTTCTTTAGTTGGTTTCATCAAGATTTTAGGTGGTGGAGTGTTTGTCTCAGTAGAAGCAGTGCAGCGTGGTGTCACGTGTCAGTGGAGAAACCTTCCCAGGGCATGTGGTGGCTCTAGTGTTCCTGAAGTGCCTGAGAGGACATCCAGGTACTTTTGGAGGTCACTGCCTGGGGCTGTGCTCATTGTCACATTTTTACTAATCCGTCTTTATTGCTAAGTAGCTTCCAGGTTATAGAAATGCATTTATAAGGGTCAGAAAACCTTCTTAAATAGATAGTTTCAAATGCCCACAGGCAAAGCAGAACCAGAAATTCTTATGGGCAGTGGAACTCATTACAGAATGACAATTCTAGGTGGGAATCACAGCCACTAACATTTATGGGGCACTCACTGTTTTCTCCATAAGGTGCTAAATGCTTTGCATTCATGACCTTATTTAGTCCTGCTACAACTCTTATCCAGGGAAACAGAGGCACAGAGCACTAACTAATTGAACCCTGGAGCTTGCCAACTTCTGAAGCTCTCACCCATATGCTCCAAGCCACCCTGCTGTGCTGTGAGGCTGATGGACAGACAGGTGTAGTGCCACATTGAGATGTTCAGGGTTCAGCTCTCAAAACAATGGCATCATCGAACCATTCATGTGAAATAAGAGGCTGAGTGCCCTATGTCAGGAGAGGCTTGATGTCGGATGAAAGAAAGAAATTGGTCATCTCTGAAGCTCTCTGAGTTTGTAATAGAACTACAGGCTCCTTACATCAAAACTATAAAATAATTTATGTCACTGCATTTCTTATGAAAGAATTTTCTTACCAAAGAGGTTAATGTGAGAAGACAAAGTGAAAGAGATTAAAGATCATATTAAAGGCACTCGCTTGAAATCAAACCATTAGAATAGGAAAAAAACAGACAAACCAAAAACCTGAAATGTAACAGCTCCTTAATTCCTTATCAGGGATATATGTATGAAAATATAAATTCTGTCATTGCTGGTAGGAGAATTTTTAAATTTTTATTTAATGATTTTAGAAGTTACGGTGGGGGGAAGAAGGAAGGAGAGAGAGAGAGAGAGAGAGAGAGAGAGAGAGAGAGAGAGAGAGAGAGAGAGAGAGAGAGAGAGAGAGAACATCAACATCGATTTGTTGTCCCACTTCCTGATGCATTCATTGGTTGCTTCTTGCGTGTGCCCTGACCAGAGATGGAACCCACAATTTGGTGCATTGGGGCAGTGCTCTGACCAACTGAGTGCCTGTCTGGGGCGTTGGTAGGAGAAATTGAGGTTAAGGGCTTCATGGGTTGGGCAGAACAACTTTTTAAATAAGTTGATGAAAATCCATATAAATAATATTTTATATTGCTAAAATAAAGCTACAGGCCTCATACTAAATAGAGAACATTGGCATTTTCTATATTGACATGGATTGTATAATTAACTCCTACTTCTCCTTTGCTTCTTAGAAACTTTATGCTCCTTTAGAGTTTAAAAAAGACCCCTCAATAACTTCTGTTTGGTGACAGTTTGCACATGAAAAGGCTTTTGCCCTTATATTCTTTTCAGTGTTCTTCATTCAAATATTCAGTGGCTTTGTAACTTAGAATCCTTATAAGATTTAGAGTTCTTTCTTCTGACAGATACTGAATGGCTTTTCAGGGTTTGGGGTCCATTTTCCATCAGCTTCCTGTTTCTTGCCAGTAGCTTCATTGTAAAAACTCCTCCTCCTCTGCCATCTGTCCTGTGTCCTTTTTCTCTTTCTATCCTCAGTTCCCTCATTTTCTAATTAACCCCAACAGCAGTGACTGGGACATATATTGGAGGCAAGATTCCTGCAGTTGCCAGATAAGAAAAAGAAGATGTCACATACTTGATTTTTACAAAAGGAGTCATTGTGCATCTCCCAGGGAAGAAGAGCAGAAACTCTCATGGAAAGGCAAGACTTAGGTAAAAGTAATATCATAGATCTGGGCGGGTGGCTCAGTTGGTTGGAGCATTGTTTCCACACATCAGTCAGGGCACCTACTTAGGTTGTGGGTTCAATTCCCGGTGGGGTGCATACAGGAGGCAACCAATTGATGTTTCCCTCTCACATCGATGTTTCTCTCTCTGTCTGTCTGTCTCTCTCCTTCCTTCCCTCCACCTCTTCCTTCTCCCTCTCTCTTTCTAAAATCAATTAAAAAAACATATCCTTGGGCAAGGATTTTTTAAAAAGTAACATCGTCTACATATTTGGGAATTGCACTTTCCACCTTCCATTTCCCTTACTCCTTCAGTGTGATCTTCAGGGCTGCCCACAAATGTTTGATTCCCTCCTCCTTTTGGGATACAGTACAGCTGCTTTTCCCTACTCACTGAATTTGGATATGGCTGTATGACTTGTTACATCCAGTTAAATGTGAATGGCAGTTACACATGTCACTTCCAAACAGAGCCTTATGAGCCAATGAATGCATGCTTTAATATATTCTAACTTTTGATAGTTGCTGCTTTATCAACTTGAGCCTCTGAGTGGTTCTGTGAACAAAGTTCCATAGCCGACTCACATGTAATAGAACATGTAACATGAGCCAGAAATAAACCTTTGTTGTTTTAAGTCACTGAGATGTTGGGAGTTGTTTGTTGCTGTGGCATAACTAAGCCCATCCTGACTAATACATGAAAACACTTCTAACATCTGATGCCCATAAAAAAATGTATAACAGATATAAATCTCCTAGTACCTCCTATTACAAGAATTAGAGATGACAGGAAGATTTAAAAATTTAAAGGATGTATAAGCATTCACTGCAAGAACACACTTTTTCTGCATCCCTGTAGTAGCATGTAACTATTGCACATTAGTTTGTGTTTATAGATCTGTGGTCCAGGAGGCTCTCTGAGGGCAGGATTGATTTCTCTTTTTCCATCCTGGGCACCTAGCATTATGTGTGACATTAGTGGGCACTAGATGGTATTAGTTGGATAATGAACAAGACCAAAAAGTTGCCTGGGACATACTATGTGCTCAGTAACTATATGATGTTTAATGTCTTAATATTTGTGGCTGCACAAGGTGCATGGCTGACACTTCACCTCCTTGGTAGCTTTTTGGCTAATTTTCCATGGACAAAGAAGCAATTGAATCTGGACTCCCAAGTTGCATTTTCCCTGCTGCCAGGGCCTTTAAAAAAGCTTTATTTAAAGAAGTAGCATTAGTGCAAGTTTGGCTGGTGGGATGATGCGTTTGCACATAAACTAATTTGGAGCAGTTTGCTGAGCTTGCATGTTGACCGTCTCTCCACTGGGCATTACAATTAGGAGGAAATTGTGATGCTAAAGCTTGGCTCGTGCATAGTTATTGATTCAAAGTTTATTATTTCACCAGGGATTGCAAAGAATTTTATTGGGTTCTAAAAGTGCTTAATGCATGTTATTCTGTGGTGTCGAGGGATTATCGACTTCGCTGCTTTGTGTGCTCACCTTCGTCCTGTGAAAGCTCGGCCTCAATCCCTGGCCCTCCGCCAGCACTTGTGTTAATAGTTTCTTCCGAGAAAGGAGTTCAGGCATGTGGAAGGACATATGCACCCAAGGCTGTTGTGATCTGGTCCCGGCTTGCCTCACTCTCTATAGCCTCTCTCTTAAATTTAAATTTCCTAAATGGAGTACATTTCCCCTTGTCTTTTTTTTGTCTAAGCAGTTTCTCCAATGCCCCAGACCCTTCCTGGGTTCATTCATTTATTCTCAACTATGTATGAAGAACCTACTCTAGGCCAGGCATTGGTCTAAGCCTTGCGAGTACAGCTTTCCTGGAACTTATATTCTATGGGAAGAGACAGATGATTCACAAATAAGCAAATAGAGTGTATCCTCTGGCTATAAGTGCTACTGTGAATAATAAAATTGTGGGGGAGGGATGGGGCAGTGTTCTAACTGTTGCAGGGAAAGGAAAGCCTAGCTCACAAGGTGCTTATCTGGTGCCTTAAGGAAGTGAGGAAGAAAGCCATGAGCACTTGGGATCTGGAATTGCTGGTGGTGGCGGTAGCAGGGGACAGCACAGAGAACAGCCCATAGAAAGGCTCTGAGGCAGGAGCATGCTTGCAGGGCAGCCAGACTCAGAGGGATGGCCTGGGGTGGGTCATACAGGTCACGCAGGGCTTTTCGGTTGGTGTAATTTGGTCTTTAGCCTAAATGAAGTGGGAAGCTCCTGTGAGTTTTTAACACAGGCATGTCTTAAAAGGATCTGGGTGATGTGGTGAGAGTCGATTTTAGGGTGGTTAGAAGAGGGAAGGGGTGACTGGTTAGGAATCTGTTAGATGAAACCAGCCAGAGATGAAGGCTTTGATGGTCAGAGCTCACCTCAAAGGATGGCTCTTTTGGGAAGTGTCTCTTAACTCTGCAGGCTGAGCTGGGTCCATGTCTTCTATGCTCCATAACAAATGTAAACTTGAAATAAAGGTGTGTTATTGAGTCTGCTTAGCTCTGGAGGACAACGATATCATTGAGAGTTCTCTGAATTAATTTCTAGTTAGAATACAATGTTTATTATAATCGATAAAAACAGGTGAATTTAAAGCTTACATGAATATTGTGTTATTAAAACTTAACAGTAACTTCAACAATTATTTAGGAACTTTGACTAATAGAAAGATATTCTTTTTTGGGGGGGGGGAGAAATATTGTAATAAGGTTTAAAATTGCCAGTGAATGGTAATAATAAAAAGCAGACTGACTCTCAGTGGGTCCTACTATTGTTTTTAAATTCTTTATAATCTACCATCTTCATGCCCGCATACAGGGCAGACCAATCCCATCACCCTTGACCTTGGTATGTCGCAGATATTAAGAACTTTTTCCCTTGTAAGTGGCAGAGCACCCAACACAAAACTCATTAAGCAAAAGTGAGGTCCAAAGGACTATGTCGCTGCAGGCCAGGTTTCACCTTGGGGACTCAAACAGTGGCATCAGAGCTGCTCCCCATCACTCCAGTTTTTTTGTTTTTTTTTTCCCTCTGGGTTGGCTGCCTTTTCAGACAGGCTGTCCACTCTTAGCGACAAGGTGACTGACAATGGCTCCAGCCACCTGGATGCCTTGCTTCAGGTCACTGAAGCAAAAGTCCCCAAATAGAACTTCAGTGCTGTCATATGTTTACTCTTGAATCAGTACCTAATTGGCCAGGGAGGCCTGGGTCACTTGTCCCCTTGTAGATCTGGGGTCGTGTTGGTTCCATTTCACTTAAATCACATGGAGATAGAGTAGTGGAGGTTTGGCCCTGGCCCCCCAGGGAAAGTCAGCATGCTGTTAGCAGAAGAAGAAGGAATAGATATTGGGTAGTGAAGCAACAACCATGTGCTATAAGCAATTATTTCCTATTTCTATCCAGAATTTTGTCCTAAAGGCTTCCCAGTTGGTGGGTCAGGGGCATAGATATGGAGTTCTCAGCCCTGAATTGACTGTCACTACAACTTGCCCTTGGGATCCTCAGCAGGAACCTCCTCTTTATCTGTCACTCACACACAGACTCCTTTCAAATCAGGCTGTGCTTTTGCCTCAACTACTTCATTTGAACTTACCATATTCTGTGTACGTCGGCAGCCGTCCGTCTCGAGAGACGATGGTGTAGCTTCTTAAGAGTCTATCTGCACCGCCGAGAATGGCTGTGCAATCCGACTCGGGAGTGACACGGTATCTGTCTCCTCCCATGTTGAATCGACATCTTGCGATGACGCTGGAGTGTCCTCTCCAGTGGAGCTGAAGCTACAGAGCCTGGGCAGGGTGATATGGAGGGTCTGCTGTTGCCCATGCAGCAGACCCCCCCTCTCTTCGCAGCTGAAGGGTCCAAGGGAAAGACGGAGTCAATACAGCTTGGCTTCAGGTGCGCCGCAGGAGTTGCCGGTGTTGACTACAACGTCAAACCGCCTTAGGGACTCGGGCTCCGGATTTTCTGTCGGGGTTTACTCCCTTAGCCTTTCCCCTGAAGAGGTATGCCGCAAGGCAGCGGAGGTTTTTTGGAGTCAGAGTTTTCCTTCTCTGATGTGCCCTGACTGGAAGATCGAACCAGCGACACTTAGCTCGCAGGCCGACGCTCAATCCACTGAGCCAAACCAGCCAGGGCTTCTGTGTACGTACGTTCAGAAAAACAAAACAATGCCTCAAATAAGCTGCATTTTATTTACCCCTGTTGATGCTAAATAAATCTGGATCTCAGCAGGAAACAGATGGAAGTAGGATAATTTAAGCCTGTAATAACGGGACCATTCGCAAAGGTGCGGGCACGGTGTAAGGAAACCACAAGTACAGGCAGCGCTCTGGGACCGGGAAAGTGGAGCTCCGTTTGCCTCCCCTAACCCTGAAGGGGCGGTGGGGGTGGGGGGACAGAAAGCTGCTGGCAGACTAGGGTGGGGCATAGCAGACACAGCCAACGGCTTCCAGTCCCACAGGGAAGGGCGAGCAGGGGAGCCCGTTGATATAATCCCTTCCAGTTACAGCCTCTCAGTGCCCAGTGCGGGATGGAGAAGGGTGGTGACATCTCCCAGGGGAATGGGTGGTATCCAGCACTCCCTCCTTTTTGTCCCTCAGAATATGTGCTTGTCTTTTGTCTAAGGGAAGACTTCTTGTTCCCTTCACAGGGGACACAGGAAGTCCCAATAGCTATGGCTCCTGGTTGCATAATGTTACTGGTGCTACTTCCTGCTCAAACTAGTCGCAAAGGAACAAAGTAAACACAGCTGCCGAGTACTTGATTCCATAGTAGAAACATTCTCCCATCTCCACTCCATGTTCCCCTGAGAGGGGACTGGAAAGGGTGACCTAACCCTTTATTTCTGCAGAATCTCCATTCTTGGTGGCCCCTTCTTTACTCCGCTGTTCCCTGGTTCCAAGCACAGTCCTCCGTGTGGTATGAGCAGCCTAGTTCCACCCTAGTATATGGGGTTAATCAGTGAGTTCTTCTCTGCCCATTGGTTTAGTAGTATTTTGACTAAGCCACACTACCAGGGACAACCTCAGCTTCTAACTCACTAGAACTTTGGCTGTATTTCCTGATAGAAGCATTTCTCCTGTAGACAGTAGGCTTTTCAAGGTTGGGTGGTCAACGTCATGGGAAGTGAAAATTCTAAAAGTAGATTATTAGGTGTTGGGTTAGAGCTAGAATAGGAAGACTCACCACTCCTCCTTGTTTCTGGACCTGAGCATTCTGGTTAAGGAGATAAATTATGTAAAGTGCTATTTACCTGGGGAACATAGTAAGATCAGTGAATCCGTGGACAAAAGTGCAGGGCTGTACTTCTCTTGCCTTAAAATACATTCCTCGGACAAAGGCCATGGCGAATGGGATACACAGAAAAGGGGAAAGGCATTCTGCAAGCCCTTGAATGGTGGTGTCTGCAGAAGTGCTCCAGGAGGTAGTGTGACAGAGAGAGAGGTCTGATGCTAACAGTGAAGGTGTACTTTTCTCTCCAGTAACCAAAAGCAAACTGATTTCAATTTCCTTTAGTGATGGAAATGGGGCCAAATAGCATTTGCTTGGTCAGTAGCTGCGTGCTGATGCCACATTAGTGTTGATATCTACAGTAAAAATCGTCGTCGTCGGCAGCCGTCCGTCTCGAGAGACGATGGCGTAGCTTCCTGAGAGTCTATCTGCACCGCCGAGAATGGCTGTGCAGTCCGACTCGGGAGTGACAATCCCTGCCGCACTTGTTACAGGTGAAGGCAGATGGCTGTTGTTGCTGCTGTTGACGCTGCTTCCGCCTCGATCTTTTCTGGGCCGCCTCCTCGTTGCGCGCAGCCTCTGCGCGTGACGTACCTTGCCTGACCGCGAGCCTCCAGGCTAGGTGGTCGCCTGCTTGAACTTCCCATGTGTTGAGATTGATGGAGCATTGTGTCATGTCCTTTTTGCAGATGTCTTTAAACCGCACTTTTGGACGCCCTGTCATCCTCTGACCTTCTGCTAATTCGCCATAGAGGAGGTCTTTGGGAATACGGCCTGCATCCATTCTTTTGACATGGCCGAGCCACCTGAGGCATCTCTCACTAAGAACTGCATGCAAACTGCTCATGTTGGCTCGCTTCAGCACCTCGGTGTTGGGGACCTTATCCTGCCAGGCGACATGCAGGACGCGTCGCAGGCACCTCATGTGGAAGCTGTTGAGTTTCCTTTCGTGCCTTGCGTAGGTGGTCCACGTCTCGCTGCCATAGAGGAGAGTGCTGAGTACGCAGGCTTGGTAGATGCGCAGTCTGGTTTTCTCAGTGAGGCTGGAATTGTTCCACGCTCGCCGGTTCAGTTTGGCCATAACTGTGGCTGCCCTGGCAATTCTCCGGTTGACCTCCAAGTCGACTGACAGAGAGCTTGAGATGGTGGACCCGAGGTAAGTGAAGTCGTTGACAACCTCCAGGGTGTATCCGTCGACGGTGATGCATGGGGGAGTCCCCGTGCCTTGAGCCATAACGTTCGTCTTCGTCAGGCTGATGGCTAGTCCGAACTCCTTGCATGCGTGGGAAAGGCAAGTGACTAGCTGCTGGAGTCCCTCTTCGGAGTGTGATGTCAAGGCTACGTCGTCGGCGAAGAGCATCTCACGGATGAGCACCTCTTTGACTTTGTTCTTGGCTCGTAGACGGGCCAGGTTGTAGAGCTTGCCATCGGATCTGGTGTGAATGAAGACACCCTCGCTGCAGTCCTTAAAGGCGTATTGGAGGAGCATGGAGAAGAAGATTCCGAACAGCGTAGGCGCGAGGACGCAGCCCTGCTTTACTCCGCTGCTGACTGGGAAGGCCTCAGAGGTTGCGCCGTTGTAGGACACCGTGCTGTGCATGTTGTCGTGAAAGGACATGACCACAGCAAGCAGATGTGGTGGACAGCCAATCTTCCGTAGCAAGCTGAAGAGTCCGCTTCGACTGACCAGATCAAACGCCTTCGTGAGGTCGATAAAGGCGAGGTAGAGTGGTTTATGCTGCTCGTGACACTTCTCCTGCAGCTGGCGTAGGGAGAAGATCATGTCCACTGTTGAGCGGCCAGCTCTGAAGCCACACTGGGACTCTGGGTAGACGCGGGAAGCAAGGGTCTGCAGGTGGGCAAGAGCGACCCGGGCGAATACTTTGCCGACGACACTGAGGAGAGAGATGCCCCGGTAGTTGTTGCAGTCACTGCGGTCTCCTTTGTTCTTGTACATGGTGATAATGTTGGCGTCTCTCATATCCTGGGGGATGTAACCCTCCTTCCAGCAGAGACAGAGTAGATGGTGGAGCGGCTGTAGCAGGACTGGTTTCCCGCTCTTTAGGATTTCTGGAGGGATTCCGTCGCTTCCTGGTGCTTTCCCGCAAGCGAGGCGGTCGATGGCTTTGCCGAGCTCTGCCGCAGTAGGTGGGGTGTCTAGCTCCTCCATGACTGGTAGGTCTGGGATGGCGTTAAGAGCAGTGTCTGTTACGGTGTTCCTCGTCGCGTACAGCTCAAGGTAGTGCTCGGTCCACCGCCGCATTTGCTGTTCCTGGTCAGTGATGACCTCACCTGTCTTGGACTTAAGGGGGGCGATCTTGGAGGGGATTGGGCCTGTTGCCTTCTTGATACCCTCATACATTCCTCGTGCGTTGCCTATATCGGCGGCTTCCTGGATGGTTCTGCACAGGTTTAGCCAATAGGTGTTGGCACAGTGGCGGGCGGTCTTCTGGACTTTGTTCCTGGCAGCCTGTAGAGCTTGAAGTGTACTGGGAGTGGGCGTGGCCTTGTAAGCCAGTAGGGCCTTCCTCTTAGCCTCGATCACGGGTTCCATTTCTTCCCAGTGAGCCTCGTACCAGTCAGCGTTCTTCCGCTCTTTCTTCCCGTAAGCAATAATGGCGGAGTTGTATATGGCGTCGCGAAGACGTGGCCAATTAGATTCGATAATGTCATCTGCCGCCATTCCCTCGCCCAGTGCATCTTCCATCCTGTTGATGAATTGCTGGGTCTTAACTGGGTTGCTGGCACAACTGGTGTTGATGCGTGGGCGACCCTTCTTCTTGGAGTGGTGCAACCTCTTCGGCATTATGCGCACCTTGCTTACCACGAGGGCATGGTCCGTGTCACAGTCTGCACTGTGGTAGCTGCGGGTGAGGAGGGTGCTGCCAATATCCGTTCTTCTGGTGATGACGAGGTCAAGCTGGTGCCAGTGGCGGGAGCGGGGGTGCCTCCATGACACCTGGTGGATCTCTTTGCACTTGAAGAATGTGTTTGTCACGCACAGGCCATGGTGACACAAAAGCTCAAGCAGTCGCTGACCATTCTCATTGATCTTTCCTCTCCCAAAGTTTCCGAGGCAGGTGGGCCAGGCCATGTGGTCGGCTCCTACTCTTGCGTTGAAGTCTCCAAGGAGATAAAGAGCGTTACTTCTGGGGATCTTGGATAACGCTTCGTCCAGTGCATGGTAGAACTGTTCTTTCTCTTCGGTGGTGGCGCAGAGGGTTGGGGCATACGCGCTAAGAATGCTGACTGGGCCGAAAGTTGTTGACAATTGGAGGGTAAGTAATCTCTCTGTGCCTCCTGTGGGTGGCTCTATGGAGTTAACAAGCGTGTTCTTCACAGCGAACCCAACACCGTGCTGTCTTGGTTGGTCCAGAGACTTCCCTTGCCAGTAGAAGGTGTAGTTGGTTTCTCTGATAGTTCCGCTGTCGGCCAACTGGGTCTCCTGTAGAGCCGCAATGTTGATGTTTAGTCGTGCCAGTTCCCTGTCGATGACAGCGGTTTTCCTGGCACCATTGATCCACGGAAGGTCTGCAGTAAGTCCGGGACACATGGTCCTGATGTTCCAGCTAGCGAGGCGAAGAGCTGGAGGCTTCTTTCTTGTTGTTTGCTTGGAATTGCCTGGTGCGAGTGTTTTGTGGCCCACTTTTCGAGAGACGCCTCTCTGATCCCCACGCACCCAGTGGGGCAGGCGAGCCATGGCGAGACGGCACCTAATTGGCTGGGGGCTGCCCAGCTTGAGGCGGGCGGTAGCTGTCCAGTGAGGTGCGATGACCTCTCCCACCGTCAGAGGAGACCCCTGGCACTCATTTCCTTCGCCAATCGGATGAGCTTATAACCGGTAACTGTCTCCTCCCGTGTTGAGTCGACATCTTGCGATGACGCTGGAGTGTCCTCTCCAGTGAAGCTACAAAGCCTGGGCAGGGTGATATGGAGGGCCAGCTGTTGCCCATGCAGCAGACCCCCCCTCTCTTCGCAGCTGAAGGGTCCAAGGGGAAAGACAGAGTCAATACAGCTTGGCTTCAGGTGCGCCGCAGGAGTTGCCGGTGTTGACTACAACGTCAAACCGCCTTAGGGACTCCGGCTCCGGATTTTCTGTCGGGGTTTACTCCCTTAGCCTTTCCCCTGAAGAGGTATGCCGCAAGGCAGCGGAGGTTTTTTGGAGTCAGAGTTTTCCTTCTCTGTTGTGCCAAGTACAGACATTAAAAACTAAGCTAAGAGAAGCTAAGCTCAAATAAACAAAGCTACTGGCTACTGTCATCACCACTACATTCAGTAAAAGCATATTTTAACAAGGGAAAAGAAATAGGGGCAAAAATACCAGTTCTGGATCCACAGCTGTGATTGGCAATGCCACTTGGTTCAATGTATGATTGTCTCATTATAGTCCCCACAAACCACTTGGCTTTTTCTAAGTTGAATGAAGATAAGCTAGGAATACCCACTCTTTAATTCCTCAAGTCCTGGATTGCGCACCGATCTCTGTGATTCCTCCAGGTGTGTGGCAGTGATTTTAGTTTATTCTATTGGGTGGGGTAGTGCTAGGAATTCCCATTTGTCCCTCAATCCATGAATCAGTGAACCAGTGTGGGGAATTTTCCAATTGATAAATGAATCTACTTCCATTATACATTCTGGGACTGAGGAACTAGCCGCAGGATGGGTCTCTGGTGCCATTGGACCTCCTATGGGAAAGATTCAAGCTAAGACTATCTGTCATCTATCTCCACAACCCCCACCCCCAAATTGAATTCACCACAGCAATATTTCATAGAGTGATCCCGAGAGCACTGTAAGTTCAGACCCAGTGTCTTAACTGTGAAAGTTCTGAGTATTTCCCTTTCTTCAGTGCAGTCGCTCTGGAAATAGCCTTCATGAAAGGCTTGAGGGTTGATTCACAATCTCCACCTGCGACAGTATTGCAGGTTCCTTCTCAAAGGGACCCAGCCCTCGCTTGCTGAGAAGCTGAGGACCAGTGGAACTTGGTAGAAGGCTAGAATCCCCACCATAGTAACTGCACGAGGTTTCAGACCATCAGAACTAGAACGTTGCCTCTTGGGTAGGTCAAGTAGCACCATCATAGGTTGCCCGTGTGTTTCATTTCTTGGAATCCTGTGACCGTTTTGTCATCACTCCCAATCCTTGTGGGTCAAGGCTCTGGTCACCACTCATCCCTGTGGTTTGTTGGGTCCAGTGCCACCAGCTGGTTTCTGCTGCTCTTGGATCTTTTTTTCACCCTTGAAACCACAGGACCTGATTCCTCCCTGACCACCACCTCCAGCCTGCAGAGGACAGCCGCCGCACAGGGGCAGCCACCACAGCTTTTCAAGGGTGCCCACCCCCCGCCTTCTCCCCTAGTCTTGTCGACATGTGGGAATTGTGGTTTGGGAGTGGCAGTTGCTCAAAATGGATCCGTTTCAGCACACCCATTTCTGTAAGGCTTAGAAGTCTTTCCCCAATGGCAGGAGTCAGCTCAGCCAACTTCAGCACAGGGCCAGGCAGTAAGCAGTTTAGGCTTGGTGAGCCAAGAGGCAACATTTAGTAACTGTTCTTGCTAAGGCTGCTAGTTTTTGTTCTGTTTGTTTTTTGACATTTAAAAAATGTAAAAACCATTCCTAATTTGTGCATCGTACCAAAACAGACGGCAGTCTAGACTTGGCCCATGGGCCATAGTTCGCTGACCTCTGCTCCGCAGGATGGCAAGAAAGTTCAATTTGCATAAATGTAGGGTGCTTTTGAGCCCAGGCTTTAATTTGACAAGTTGGCAGATCATTGGTGCTCATACCAAAACATTAAATCTTAAATTCTGGGTGAGTGTACCCAGTTAATGAATTAAACACAATCAAATGTCATATTTTTTTCTTCCTCGGCCCCCGGCCCTTGTGAGCTCATACATGTCTTCTGGTTTCTGCCAGTGCAGATTGGCAAGGTTCTGTCAATCTTAAGGCGTGTTGCCTGTCTTACATCTCTCCCTCTGCGCTGTGCTGGAAGCTTACGTACAGACCTAGGGGCAATGAGAGGAGGTTGTGGTGGGTCCACCAAGAGATTATCATGCAGGGAGAGGCTGTTTTTCTCAGAAGAGATCTGTCCCATGTGCAGGAAGGTTTCGTGGGTTCAGAAGAGTCAGCTTTGGTGATGTCTGCGCGAATGATGCCATCCCATTTATCAGGGCCACACTCCCTTCCCAGCAGCACCTAACCTCGATACCAGACACCTAGTGGAGCTAACTGTGTGGCTGGCACTGGAGCTCAGCAGTCTTGACAGTCAGGCTCTGGGCTTGGTCCTCAGCCATGTGTGCCCTGCGACTCTACAAGATGACGGATTGCTGAGACTGGAGAGGATGAGTGGCTTTGGAGACTTTCTGGCTTATTCATGCCTGTTCTCAACTGTAGGGTCATGGATTTTCATTTCTCATTTCCTTTCATACACCTTCCAGGGCTGTGGGAAGAAGCCAAGAGACTTGATCATCTTTATAATAACTTCTGTCATCAAGCCATTAAGTGCCTCAGCCACCTGACCTCCCAGCACCTTCCCTTCCACCTGCACTTCATCCCATGTGACCGTTTGAGTAACTGATGCCCTGGGTTATTGGTCTTTCATTTCCTCCTAGCAAGGAGCTCCTGCCTACATTTCCCAAATAGGTGAGCAGTCTAATACTGGAATTCCACTTCAGGGTCTCAATAGAAAACAGGTAACATGCTTATATTAGGATAATTTGAAGAGAATTTCATAAAGAGATAGAGGCCAATGGCCGTGATGGGAATGAACTGTAGCTGGAACCCAAGGCAGATGTAACTGTGTGGGAAGGGTTGCCAGAGAGGAGCTGAGAGGATTCTAGCTTGAGGGGCACGGTTAGCACTTATGTCATTTTCCTGTAATATTTAATGCAGCAAATCTCATTTTAAATGTATATTATTTAAAACTCCAGAGCACCATATGACTCCTGTTTTTAAAAGTGTCCATACGATAATTATTTCACTTTCTTTAGACATCTTTATCATATTCTACAGCTGATGGAATTTAGTTAAGCAGCCTTGGTTGTCTATTGAAAACTAAATGAATAGAGTGAGGATTTGTTTTCAGTTTTTATTAATTTTTTTACAACATAGTCCTTGAAACATGACAGGTTGTCATTCCTTATATTTGCAATTTTTAAAAAGAAAACCATCCTGATCTTTTATTTTCTTTCAAATACCATCACAACATAATTTATTTTAATCCCTCTGCCATGTGTCCCTTGTATCTGATTATTGCTTTCATTTAAATTTTAATTAGGGTTTGCAAGCCCTGCTTTTAGACACTGTGGGACAATAAATAAACTTTCGTAGTGTGGCAGGGTGATCCATAGTCTAGGAAATCAATATCCAGGCTTCTAGATGCCTTACTTCAAGGCAGGAACTATTTTCTAGTTTGTTCCTCAAATTGCTTTAGATTTCTGAATGTATGTAAGATTCCATAAGTTAAGGATGCTGGTTTATTGGTTCTAAAGAAGACATCTCTACAATGGTATTTTTCAGGTATTATTGAGATGTGTCCTTATTTCTCTGGGGATTGGCACACTTACTCTCCACCTTCATTGCATGATTCCTATTCAGTACGAGGAGAGGACAAAATACTCATTTCATAGGTGACACACGTGCCTCTTAACATTAGTGTCCTCACATATGGTGCTCCCCATGTAGCGCACTATTAATTGTCCCCTGCAAATTCTTTTACTAGAGCTATTGCTGGTAGTCTAGCTCCATCCATCACCTTGTGATAACTGAGTTTTCGTATCACCTTAAATCCTTGATGAGCTGTTCTTAAAAGAAAGAAGGTTATTCATCATGTTTGTTTTATTGAAAGAAGAACTGGACAAGACAAAGAGCCATTACATGACCCACTGTACCCGTGAAACTTTCGAAGCCGTGTGCTAAAATGAATAGCAATTTTTCAAAATCAAACTTCAAACAAAGTAAACTGGGTGTTGTTTGTGAGAACCCCTCTCTCTCCATGCCAAACTTTTTAAATACCCTTTAATTTACAGCTTGAAAGTCAGCTTTCTGATGAAATGGATTTTAAGACTTTTGGAGGCCATTAGCTGGTCCCAGACCCATGACCCAGTGCACTTCTGTTACAACACCAAACAACTCGTGGCTTATAATATACCTTTTTAAGAGTCTTTCTCCTCCTATAGACTGAGTGCCCTGAGAGCAGACTTAATTATTCACCATTCTGTACATAGGGCTGCTTAGTATATGTGTGACAGCCAACAAAGTAAATATTGAGAGACAAACTTCGCTGAAATATCTTTGCATTTATATATAATTGCCTCTAATAACTCAAATTACTAAGTTGATGGGGCTATTTTCCTAGTCTCAGCAGCCAAATGTTTACTAAATTAACTTTTTCGATCCCTTTTCATTTGTTCATTCAACATTTATAGAGCGCCTACTGAATGCCAAGGTGTGACTTAAGCTTTGGGAATCAAAGGAGAGGAAGACCTTGTGCTGCCTTGCCCTTCCTTCAGTCGGGAAGGCAGATGTAACAACACAATAATTGTGCCACAACACTGTAGATGCTGCCACAGGGCAGACAGGGAGCGGCAAAAGATAGAGTGAGTCGGAGCAGTTAAAAGATGCTCGCTAGCCCTCAGGGAGCGTGAACGTGTGAGTTTGAGATCAGCTCCATTTCTGAGCGATGCTGGCAAACCAGTAGAGTCAGGATCATTGGTTTATGTGCCCAAATAACCATTTGCATTTCATTTTATGATGCTAAGTAATTATGAAGATTAGCTGCAGAATTAGCATGCATTTCATTTTCAGCTAAGCAAATCATTAAAAAGAAAGTCTAACTTAGCTACTCTTTCAGTTTTAATAAATTAATGTTACTGTAACAGCCTTGTTAATGTGTATGTTGATAGGAAGAAACCACAAAAATGACCTTATGTGCACTTTAATTTATATTCTAGCTGCTATAAAAATGGGACATACTGGCTATCTAAAAAGTACTTAATGGTGTAATTTCTACAAGTCATTTGAAAGTAATTGTCATATCATAATCTAAGTTCTTCCCTGCAGTTCCCATAGAAAGCAAAGAATATTCTGTCCTAAGTCACTGTGGGCCTTTCCTCCTCACTATCATTTATTTACTAAGTACCTACTATGTGCTAGTGAACAAAAAGACAAACATCCCAAGGTCACTCTTAGCTTGACTCCTAAGGTCACACAGGACAGTTTAGAACTGGAAAGGATACCCTTAGAGGCTTCTTCCAACATCCTGCTCACTGTGATTTCTAAGCCAGTCCTTTGAGGCTCCTTCTGCTTTTGAAACTGAATGCACCCCAGAGACCTTCTGCCAGAGAAGTGATGAGTTAGTATTAAAGTAACTAATTGCTATAGCAGATAAATATCAAAATCCCTGTGGTTGAGCACAATAAACGTTTCTCACTCAGGTCAAGTCCATCTGCCCTGCAGGAAGGAGTGAAGCTCTGCCCTCCCTCCAGAGAGCCAGGGCGAGGCTCTGCCATCATCAATACATGGTGTCCAAGGTCAAACTGGGGTACACCAACCAGCCTGCAGACTATGGAGAGAAAGAGGGGGTGATTTCATGCAGGAAGGCTTTGTGAGCCGGGGTGGCACACATCACTTCTGCCCTTATTCCACGGGCCAGAACTCAGACCCATGGGCACACAAACTAGAAAGTAGGGAGCCGGTGTGTTCGGGGGAAAAAAAGAACCAGGCTTGGTGAATAACTAGACTGTCTCTGCAATAATGACATTGAGCTTTTTATTATTAATCATGTTATCTACAACTACCATTTATTGAGCACCAACTTGTAAGAACTCCTTATATCAAAATATACTAGAAAAGGGTAGGATTGTTGGGCAGTCCTGCTCTTAGTTCCCATTTGTGATTCTGTGAATACCCATTTACAGTCAGCATGGTTGAGTGATGCCATTTTAGCATCTTTAAACTGCTCAAGTGCAAGTGTAAGGTAGCAGGAGGGTTGGGTTTACACAGGATTGGTTCTACTGTTGTCCTTCTTTTACATATGAAGAAACTGGGGTTCAGAGAAATAGGTAACAACCTAGTAATTACCAGAATTTGGACATAAATCTCTGAACCCAGACCCCAAGCACTTGAACGCTACGTCATATTTCAGAGCTGTTCTTGATCTCAAACACTAATCAGTGTAGATTCTGCATTATTCTGTTCCCTCTCCCAGGGGTGAGCAAGTGAGTGAGTAACACTGAAACATTGATCTCAGTTTTTTTTCTGGCGTTATCCAAAAACGTTGTTTCTCAGCTAGTCACCAAATCCAGGCTTTCAGAATTGCAAAGCAATATTACCCATTAAAGATAGGCTGGTATGGTGGGAAAAGTAGTACAGTTTGAACGTCAGCTCTCCTGCCTACTGGCCATGCGACTTACAGAACAGTGTGAGAATCGATTGGACATTTACTGAGCACCCATAGCCTGCCAACCAGTGCGAAAGGTGCTGAGAAGGGTAGTGATGAATCCGACCCAATCTTATCCCCCAGGAATTAGAGTCCAGTGAATTCACTGTGGTAATATGCACACAATGTCGTGTCCCACACAAAGTGAGCACTGGATAGGTGTTAATTATCTTTGCCTTCTCGACGCAGTTTGCCCTCCATACCTGATGATACGTCTTGGTGAGAACAATACCCAGTGGGAAGTTTGCTCCATCTCCTGATCAGATACTAGATGGCGGCCCTACTTATGCGTAAATAGTCAATGGTGTTACTATTTACAAATTGGGTCCCATCCAGCCAAATCAGAATCAACCACTTAGAATCAAGGTAGAATTGAGTTGTCTCTCCCTCTACCTATAAGAAAAATTATAATATCTTTTTCCTGAAGCTGTAGAATATGCACAAGTTAGCATATTGTCTATTGTCAATGCTGGAATAGTTTAATTTTTTTTAAGAGTGCTGTTCTCTAGCTGGCATTTATTTTATTGTATGTATTTTGCCTTTTATTGAAAGGAGCATCAGCTTTGCTTCGTTTATTTGCTTTCAAAAAACAATGAGAAGTTCGTAAATGAGTCAAACATTGATAGGTCTTAAATTTTACCTTCTCAATAATGCATGCTCTGATGCACCAGTCAATATTTATTACTGGGCCTCAGATCTTGAAAAGTTCTGCCTATGGTACTTGAATCAGTATGTCTCAAGAAACCAACTCATGGGAAGGTGCTTGTTTTATAGCACAAATGAGGCTGGACTTTGTAGTCCTGGGGGCAGAGGTATTTTGTTTTCCATTGCTGTATCAGAGTGCCTACTGCATGCCTAATGAATGAAGACATGGACCCCCAATGGGGAAAGGGTCTTTCTTGGTATCAATGTATTAGAGTTGAGTACCATACATCTCACTCTCTAAACTTTCTAGTGCCATTAAAGAATCTGACAGTGAAGCAAGTCACTGAAATACCTTCTTGTGAATATTAGGTATTTTATTATACACTCAATTTAGCCTTTTATATAATTTCTCTCCAAGTGGAGATCATGTTGTAGATAAAGGAGCAAGAACATAAGACGTTTGGGCACCTGTGGACTAGTCTCAACCTACACTAATGGAGCAGATATCTTTGGATAACTCTGGGCCCCAGTGTTATTCGGGGATCAGGGATGAGATTGGTGCTTGTGAATCTAATTGTGATCTACTTATGAGATTGGGAGTCCCTCAGAGCTGAGAACAGACCTCATTCTCTTGCATCTGCTTCATCACCTACCACAGCGTTATGCACATTGTAAATGTGTAATACATAACTGATGAATTAAAAGTTAAGCATTCTTATTTGCTCTTCGAAGAAAGTATATATGTAGACATTTTTCTGTATATTTAACGTTACTGAAGTACCTCTTAAGATGTTTACCGTACACAAAGAAGTTAACTATGTGAGCTGATGGCTCAGCCAGCTTCTGCACAGGGCCAGGCAGTAAGTAGCTTAGGCTTGGTGAGCCAAGAGGCAACATTTAGTAACTGTTCTTGCTAAGGCTGCTAGTTGAAAGTGTCTTCAAAAAAAATTCACTGAAATTGAATGCAGCCTCTCATGACAATGCCATCCGGTATGCTCATATAGATGGGTTCCTAGAACAATCACCTAGTGGGGGATGCCTATACTACAAAGGGCCCACCCTCCAGAAGATAATTACATTTTGGGGGCATCCCTCATATATATACACACACACACACACACATGCATATGTATATATAAAATCATCACATTGTACACATTAAATATATATAATTATATTTGTCAGTCACTCCTCAGTAAAATTGGGGGAAAAGAAGCAGAGAATATTTCCTGTTTATCTTGTATTTCCAGCATCAGGAGAAATTGTAGGCATTCAGTAATTTTTCTTTAACTCCTCCCTTTCCTCTTTTTCTTTTATTCTTCTACAGAAATTTACTGAATGCCTTCTAAGTGCCGGACACTTGGGACACATCAATGAAAGAACAGTCTAGAGGAGACAGAGTAATATGTATACACTATTACAAAATACATAATATTCCAACAGTATTAGCTAACAAGCCTAATAGGCATGAGGTGTGAGATCTCATTGTGGTTTTGCTTTGCATTTCCCTGATTAGTGCTATTGAGCATCTTTCATTTACCTGTTGGCCACTCAGTACCTTTGCTCATTTTTAAATTGGGTTGTTTCTATTTTTGTTTTTTACTATTGGATTGTATGAGTTCCTGGTTTTTAGATATTAAATCCTAATCAGAGATGCAGTTTGCAAGCATTTTCTCCCATTCCATAGGGTGTCCTTTTATTTTGTGGATGGTTTCCTTTGCTGTACAGAGGCTTTTCAGTATGACATGGTCCCACTTGTTTATTTTTCTTTTGTCACCTTTGCTTTTGGCATCAAATTCAAAAAGCTATTGCCAAGACCAATGTCAAGGAGCTTATTGTCTATGTTTTTTACTGGGAATAAAGCTACATTGACTTTTAGAGCTAGATGTTATTATCAAGAATATTGGTCATATTAAGCAGAGATAGGGACCTGAATTAGTGTTCTATTGCTGCGGTAACAAATTGCCATAGATTTAGTGGCTTAAAATGACACAAATGTATTATCTTAGAGTTCTGCAAGTTAGAAGTTTGATCTCACTGGGCTAAAATAAAATTGTTAGCAGGTCTGTGTTCCTTCTAGGGGTCGTAGGGCAGAATCTGTTTCCTTGCATTTTCCAGCCTCTAGAGCTGCCACATTTCTCTTCTCATGGCCCTTCTCTGAGCCAATGACATAGCATCTCTGACTCCAGCAAAGGCTGTCTGCCTGTTTTAAATTACTTATTTAGTTATTTTTAATTTAAGTGTAATTGGTTTATAGTATTTCATTAGTTATATTAGTTTAGGTGCATAGTATAGTGATTCAACATTTTAATGATGATCAATCATTATGCAAATTTATCACAATGTTATTGACAACATTGCCCTTCACGTTTTTCACTCCTTTCCTTCTGCTCCCCGCTGTCAACCACCTCCTCAGTTTCTGTTCCTATGAACCTGTTTTTGTTTTGTTTTGCTTGCTCCTTTGTTTGTTAGATTTCACATTAAAGTGAAACCATACTTTATTTTTCTTTCCCTGTCTCACTTATTTTCACTTAGCATGATACCTTCACCATGCATGTTGTTGCAAATGGCAAGATTTCGTTCTTTTTTACTGCTGCATACTATTCCTGTGTGTGTATAAAGGTTCTCTGCTTTTAAGGACTTGTGCGATTAGGTTGGTTCTCCCTGGGTAACCCAGGATAATCTCCCCACCTCCAAGTCCTTAATCAAATATACAAAATCCCATTTGCCATGTAAGGTAACGTGTTCACAGATTTCAGAGGTGAGGACTTGGGCATCTTTGAGGAGCCACTATTCGGTCTGCCACAGGACCAAGGTTCGGTGTATGGGATTCACTGTCTGCACGTAGTGTCTCACTGCCTCACCTCACTCTTTCTTGTATTTGACCATTCATTTCTGTCTCAGTTCACTTAAAACCTTTCTCTTCTTAGTTCTTAACCTTTCAGCCTCCCTGAGCATGCAGTCCTGTTGACTGTCTTATCCTGCTGAGAGCAGTGTTGCTGCGTGGGCTAGCCAGGCTGCCTAGGTTCAAATATTGGCCGTGACCTTTGGCAAGTTCCTGTCTCTGTACCATAATTTTCTCATCTGTAAAATTAGGGTAAAGGATGTGCGTGTATCACATATGATTGATGTGACGATTAAATGAGTTAATGGCGTTAACACTCTTAGAACAGTGTGTCACCTCGTAAACCCTCAACAGACGCAAAGTGCGTTGTTGGTGTTTTGGTTGCTCTCTCTGTTGAAGTGCCCTGGAGATTTTATCTGTGATCTCCTTTCTCCAGAAATTGCAAGCCTTTCTCGGAGCTTTAGCATTAATCTCTCCTTAAAGCACTCCAGCCAGAGACATTTGCAAACTCCACATCTCTGTTTCTGGCAGCGCTGGGGGAACATTTTATTTGGGTGTCTCAAGGCAGCCAGAGGCCAAGCACCTCTGAAGCCAAACCAACATCTTGCCTATCAAAATATCCCATTTATGTTTTTATTTTTTTTCTATCTTCACATCCAAAATGAATTTTGATTCTTTCCTCTCAACTTTCAGCATAAAAAAGGGCTATCAAATTTTACACACTCTACTTTTATGCTCTGGTGATGCCAAATCCCCCACCCTCTTCGCATCATGCCGGCGACTCCTCATTGCCTTAATATGAAGATTGTGCTTGTAGTGTAACTTTCAGACATTCTCTAAAATTTTAAATTCCATACAAAAGTA
Organism: Furipterus horrens; assembly: GCF_987537825.1. Taxonomy (NCBI): domain Eukaryota; kingdom Metazoa; phylum Chordata; class Mammalia; order Chiroptera; family Furipteridae; genus Furipterus; species Furipterus horrens. The sequence goes on along the minus strand of NW_028327174.1, from coordinate 16,352,613 downwards.
AGTTGTCATTATAATTACTTCTAGTCCAAACAGCCAATGTGACTGTTCTGGTATCTTAAACATGCTTGCAACCGGACACCTCTTTCTCTCCTGATTTTGTGCTGTTGTTTCATGCTTTTGTACCTATGCCTTTATTGCCAGGAATGCTCTTTCCTTCTGTCTCTGCCTGTTAGAGGCTTAACTCCGCAGCCCAAGCTTGGTGACAGTAGTGGAGCCTTTTCTCATAGTCTTACCTCAGACTCTTAGTGAGATTCAGCAACCTACGGCGCACAAACCAGACCCAACCTACTCTCTGTTTTTATAAATAAAGTTTTATTGGGACTCAGCTACACTCATTCATCTATGGATTATCTATGACTGTTTTTGGAATACAACAGCAGAGCTAAGTAATTGCAACAGAGATCATAGGGCACACAAAACCAGAAATACTTACCAACTTGCCCTTTGCAGGAAAAGTATGCAACCCCTTTCTCCCTTTGGAGCTACATACTCTGTTCTGTACCTCCCTTATGAACCTTCACATCTTCTGTCTGTTAGAGTTACTTTTGCATACCTTTATTACTTGTGATAACACACTCCTCTTGTAGACACGGATCGGTTCCACTCCCATCATCATTGTTTCTGACATTGGGCCTAGCAGAGGTAGGGCTCAGTAGTTGTCAGTAGAAATAAATTATTCTGTAAAAAAAAATAACTTTCACTAAATTTTACACACTTCCCTACACTCACTTATATAACACACTGTTCCCTTTAGACAGCTATTGCTTATCGTCTGATGGTACTGATAAGAAATCATTTTGTGTTTCATTTTAGGAGCATTTCATTGACTACCAAGATGAGTTACAAAGTTGAGTCCAAGGATCTTAACGGATAATGTTCTTAGGCTATATAAGTTGCTCACTTGGTGAGACCATTTAATAAGTGGACTCACTGAAATTTAAGATTGCAGTGTATACTTTTTCACTATGTGCAGTAGATATTAGCTATTTTTGTTGCCCGGGCACAACTGTATGGACTCTCTTATGAAAAAGGACAAATACAGTAGTCCCTCTCTATATTGCGGTTCACTTATTGCGGCCTCACTGTATTGCGGGATTTTTAAAAATATTATAGTTAATTATTTATCGCGGATTTTTTGCTATATCGCGGGATTTTGCGGTACTATATATGTATGTTGTTAAGGTTATGTAGGTTTAAGAGTGTAGGATAAATGTAAGGTTCCTACTTCGTGGGGCTGTCTAGAATGTAATATCCACAATTAGTGAGAAAATACTGTAATTGGTTTTTTTTCTTAAGATTTTATTTATTTTTAATTTAGAATGCTATAGGCATAGAAGTATGCAGCCAAATCAATCAGCTCAAACCATTCTACATGGAGTTTGGTAGTGGTTTTCACTTCTGATTCTGTGTAAGGAGAATAAATACAATTGAATTTTTTTTTTAAGGTAAAGGACAGCAAACATGAAGTTCCCGAGAGCCTTTCAGTGATGGTGTTAATGTATAAGGATGTAGAACCATGCACTATTAAAATGGAAAGAGATGGAATTTGAAGGCTCCGCTCATCAAGGTTCAGGTAGAAACACAACTCCAGTAAATGAGCAGATGTTAATAAAGGGACTTTTTAGGTTGCAAAGATTAAGGAAATTCACGGGACGATCAAGCACTCGGCATCTAGCAACAGTGAGGAGTCTTTACTATGTCTAAAGAGACAATGATAATATTAACCAAGCCAGGGAGGGGGTCACTCAACAGAAATGCTGATGCAGGGAGGGAGCAGGGCAGAGTAACAAACTCTTTGCTCCCACGCTGCAGCTTCCCCTGGTGCCTCGCAACGGCTGAGGCCAACCGGGCTCCTGGAGGGAGCCCTGATGGTGCAGTCTGTAGGGGTCAGCTTCCCAGGGCACAGGGTGGGGAGGAGGGTAGAAAGTGGATTTGAGGTGAGTGGGTGCCAACAAAATATCAGTGGGAGGAAGACCATCTCTAACCTTTTGGCTTAAAAATGGAAGGAGCTGTCGCAAATGGTAAGGGCTACACTAAGTGAAGTAGGGCAGTCAGAGAAAGACAAATACTGCATGATTTCACTCATATGTGGACTCGAAAGAACAAAACAGAAACAGACTCATAGATACAGAGGACAGACTAATGGTTTCCAGGTGAAAAAGATGAAGGGACTGACAAGTACAGATGGAGAGTTACAAAACAGTCACGGGGATGGGAAGTACAACCTAGAGAACACAGGCAATGATATTGTAATAACTCTGGATGGTCCCAGGTGGGTACTGGAAATATCAAGGGGAACACTTTGTCAAGTAAATGATTGTCTAATGACTGTTCAGTACATCTGAAACTAAGACAAAATAATATTGAATGTAAACTGTAATTTAAAAATAAAATAAAATAAAAAGCTTAGAAAATGGAAAGGAGCCCAAGTGGGGACATGAAAGCCTTGTAAATCCATCCCTTTCAACTTTAACATTCGATGGTTCCATGTCCTTCTAAATCAGTGTTCAGATGACAAAGTCAGCCAATGAGCAAGAAAGAAGAATGAGTGAATGAAAGCATTTCCCTATATTAAAATCCATTTTCACCAACATGCTTACTGCGTCGCCTTCTGACATATGAGTGATTTATTTAACGATTCTCCTCTTAACAGGTATTTTTCTAGTTTTCAGTATCACTCTTCATAATAGGGAGTCCAGTTATAATGTCGGTATTATTCATTGTAACTACTATAGTAAGTACCATTTCTGAGTGCTTATGGCATGGCAGGCACCATGCTGTGTGAACACGTACATTGTTTTTGTCCTTATCGCCAATTTTTGAGGTATTAGTTTAAACTCCCATTTTACAAAGGAAGACATCGAGGCAGAACTCTGAAGGCAACCATAACTCACCAAAAGTCTCCCAGTTACTGCTACACAGAGCTAGAATTTGCACCGGTCTCTGTACAGCAGGGAAGCCCATCTTTCCATTCCCTCCCCGCATTACAGGTAATTCTGAATGAAACATCTTTGCATGTAGGTCTTAGTGTCCGGTAATTTTCTCAAGATAGCTTTCTAGGAATGGAATTATGGGTCCAAGCATATAATCTTATTTTTAGGTGGTAAGGAATAACACTTAGTTGAAGTTGGAAATGTGTTAAATATCTATAGAGAGAAACATCGTTTAGGCATGAACTTGTAAAAGTTTGATCAGATTGCCCAATTACAGATGATGAGAGCATGTCTGGGAGCCTGCAGCGAATAGCATCATTTCTAAAGAGTTTAAAACTATCATTTATGAAGGAAAAAATGCTCACATGGGTAATTTTCATGGAGGATATGAGCTGATGGGCTGGCGGGAGTGGGGGCGGGAGAGTGGAAACAGTTCAGCTGTCCAAGGCCCCCCTGTTTCCCTGTTTCCTCACTTCTACCCCATGCCTACCTGCTTCAGAGGTCTTGGCTCCCCTCCAGTGACGAAGCATTCTCCAAGCAAAATCAGCGTCACAGAGGAGAAAAATCTGAGAGGATGTGAGAAGGTTAGCTGATGATCCATTCCTCTGCTGTGTTCCGCACTTGCTCCTCTCTCCCTCTGTTCCTCTAGAAGGAACATGTGTAACGACAGCCATTTGATGAGACACAGACTCAGTTTGGTCCCTGGTTCAGGGGCCAGATATGCAGACAATTACAATGCAGGTGCATATCTTTGATATCTTTGATACAGAGTACAGGGAAGGGACACATTAGCACAGGTAGTGTGGGTGAGAGGCTGGTTAGGAGGTGGCGGGGGAGGGTAATGGCACTTCTTCAGAAGGGCAATGAATGAGCTAATTCTAGAAGAATGTGTTGAATTGGGGGTCTGAAGGGAACATTTCAGGCAAGAAGAAGGTGTTTTATTTGTGAACTTACCACTCCTAAGTGGTAAACTATAACCACTAGTTCTGTTTCATTCCACCTTATGAAGACTGTTCCTGGGGCTGCATTTGTCAATTCTCTGCTGAGTGCCAATAGCCCCCCATTTCAGTGGATCACATCCTGATGCCTTTTCTCTTCAGGGCTCTTTGAACAGGTGGTGTTTGAGGGGTCTTGGCTGGGGTGAGTAAGGCGTGCCTCAGGGCTGCAGGTCAGGGTCGAGGCTGTTCTGTGTGTCTCATTTTGGGCCTATGGATGCTTGGGACATGTGCCTGACACTGCAGGAACACCAGGGACCAAGCCAAAACTATGCAAGCACATTTCATGTCTCCACTTTCATTCACTAACATCCTCTTGGCCAAAATAAGTCCTGACGACCAACTCCAAAATCAGTGGGGCAAGGGAGATATTTTCCCTCTTTGCTGGGAAGTATTGATGGGTCACATGGCAGAGAAAAGACAGGAAAAACTGGGGACAGTAATCCAGTCTGTCTCTGTGGTTTCCTGAAATGAAGTCTTTCTGTTAGAATTCTGTAGCAGGGGGGAAAAAGAGACTCTAAATCAGCCCCCGTGTGGGAGAGAAAGAAGTTATGAAAAGGCTCTAAAGAATCTAGAGAAATCCCAGAAATTTATCTCCAGTACTTTATATTGAATTCAAGGATAAACATTCTTCTAGGCTCTTACACTTTCTGATTCTGTAAATTCTTCATATAGACATTGAGCCAAAGTGAAATCTGGGTAATATGATCTCTATCTAGTGCTGAGCAGTTTTGGTCTCTTTTCAAAGTGCTTGGCTGCCTATGTGGCTTTAGACAGAAAACTGTCACAAAATTACAAATAACAGGGACTTGGCAGGAAGTTCTTCCTGGTTTTGATGCGCTGGTGTTGCCAGATCTGTGTAATGCACACGATGCAGGCAGACTGAACAGAAGGAGACATGGTGCCGCCAAGGACCTGGTGTGATGGCAGAAGGTTGGGGTGCAGCAGAGCCTCTTACCAGGCCTGCTGTGATGAAGCAGTGCTCCAGCTTCAGGCCTCCTGAGGGGGGGCCTTGGGGGGTTCATCTCAGCATCTGCGCCTGGGCCCTGCACTGCACCCAGGCTGTTCCCAACCTTTTCTGAGACTCTAAGCTCCTCAGGATCTGCTTGCTCTGGGTCCACCTGAGCACGTCTCACTGGGATGGCACAGGTTCTGCCCTCTAATGGGAACACACCCAAGCTAATGACAAGTTGCACCCATGGGTTTAAGTCTTTTCTTTCTCCCTAGGATATGGGAGGGTATCAGCCTATTTTATAAACATTTTATAAAATGTGTTTTGAACCAAATAAGAGAGGATGTTAGAAGAGCTCCAGAGAGACTGGGAAAGTAAATCCAGACCTGAGAGTAGCCAGAAGAATTCTCACCCCTATTCTCTTAGTGTTCCAACAAGAAAAAGTACAGGATTTGACCTCCAATTTGTAGTTTCAGCTGTCAAAAAGAGAACGCTAGAAATAAATATCCCATTCCACCGATGACTTTTTTCTTCATTAGGGATAGGTGAGTCTTATGTTCGGTTCATGGAGGTGACCATCAAAACCTAGTGTTTCAGTGATTTGAAGAATAATTTATCTGAGAAATGACAAGGAGAGCGATACAACACATAGATGTTGTTGCTGCGAGTTGTGAAACAGTGACAGCATGGCAAATGTCCCTGTGGCACAGCACTCTTCTGGATCACAGGCATGACATTTAGATGAAAGCAGATCACTTTTACAGGCACACTTCTACCGCGCGACGCAGCCAGAACTAGTCACCTTGGAAGCTGGCCAGAAAAAAGGTGCACCAAAGAATTTTATTCTATTGAGGAAAATGCTAACATTATAGATAGCATTTCTGAGATGTAAACAAAATATGCGAGAAGGTTCAAGGAAGTATGAACTTCGTTTTCTGTTATCAGAATATTAAGCATTTCTTGTGTTTCTGTGGATTCACTGAATTTCTCAGGAGGAAACTCAGACCAGATAGGAATGGTGGGCTTGAAATTCAGGGGCCAGAGCAAAGCAGGAGTGTGTTGGGGAGTTGGCCACATTGAGATGAGAGCTGGACACCTGGGGTGCATAAGCTCCCGTGCGGAGAGGAAGCAGAGAAAGGGAAGACCAAGGTCCGACTTCGGGAAATGCCCAGTGTAGGAGGCTGACCACGGCTCCCAAATATATGTCCATGTCCCGACCCCTAGAACCCATGAATGTGACCTTATGTGGAAAGAGTTTGCAGATGGGATTCAGTTAAGGATTTTGAGATATATCATCGGGTGGGCTTTAAATCGTGAGGGATGGTCCTTCTAAGAGAGAGGCAGAGGAGGTTGGATACAGCCATCGAGAGGGAGTGATGTGACTAGAGGCAGCGATTGCAGGGATGTCATCACAGGCAAAGAACACCGTGGAACGCTGGCGCCATGAGAAGCTGCGAGAGGAAAGGAACGGACTTTGTCCCCAGAGTTTCTGGAGGAAACACGGCCCTCTTCACACCTCAATTTCTGTCTTCTAGCCTCCAAACTCAGAAATAATTTTTTTTGTTTCAGGCCACTAGAATTACGTAATTTATTAGAGCAGCCTTACAAAACTAATACACCGGCTGTGGGAACAAGACAGAAAAAGTTTTAAAACATATGAGCAGAGGTATTGGTGTTGAAAGCTAGGGCTTAAGGGGTGTGAGAATGAAGAGTAAGGGGAAGTCATTGATATGGTAGAAGCTAATGGTGACAGCTAACTTGTCACCCAAGCAACTGCCATATTCCAGGCGCTGCCCTAAGAACTTTAGAGGTATTAACCCATTCTTACAACTCAGTGAGGCATAAGCTGATTATCCTCATTTTACAGGTGAGGACACTGAAGCACAGAGAGACTGAATAATTCACACTAGGTAAAACAGGCGGTAAATGGTGTGACCAAGATTTAAACCCCAAAACTCTGACTCCAGCGCCTGCATTTGAACCACACATTATACTTCCCGCTTCTCATCCTGAAAGTTGTGTGTTTCTCCAGGTTCTGACTTTAGGTCTTTTGATCATGTAAGGTAGATGACTGGTCTCAAGAGCAAAAGGTATTTTTAAAGATATTTTGAGGTAGAATGGAGGGAAGATTAGAAACTCTGCATCGCCTGGGCTTTATCTTCTCAGCTGAGTTGGAGAGGAAGCTGCCTGCCGATGCTGAGGAGGACGGTCAAGTCAGGCCTCCAGAAACCTAGGGAAGATGATGATGAGGGCATAGTGAAGCAGGGAGCACTGAGTTAAGTTTTTGCTGCACAGGTAAACAAACATACATGCTCAGTGTCATTTCCTTGACTGGCTCTTGACCCTGTGCTCTCCCTGTGCCCAAGGAGTCTGTGTGCCATGCAGAATGCCACATGCAGAGGGAGGAGGGGCAGAAGGGGGCCTGTCATCCCTCCCTTCTGTGTGGGATGCACTTTGTTCAGAGCCGAGGAAAGAATCAGAGAAATATACAGTGTGATCCTTGCCCTTAGAGACTCTTGAGCTACCTGGAGAAATGTGACATCCACGTGCTGGCAGGTGAATGACAGGACAAGGGCATTGCATGACAAGGGTCAATTGCAATTAACTGGGTGTTGACTATGGGCCAGGAATTGGTAGGGCTTCCAGGGAAAGGTTTCAGTTGGTTCTTACTGACTAAGGATTTTGGTAGCTGGTCAAGAAACCAGAGGGCATTTCAGCATGATGCAAAATGTGGGGACAAGAGCTCTGTAAGAGTCTGGGTCAAAGGAGTGCTAGCATACTAAAACTTCCAAACGCACCTTGATAAGATTATGTACCTTCCAACCCTACTTTGTTAAATTATTCAGAACCACTACAGACTTAAAACAATTAGCCTATGTTCAGTTATTTAATTCATTAGGCTACACAGTATAATGGAAAAGAGCTGGGTTAAGATTCCAGTTAATCACATGTGTGACCTTGAACCAGTAACTTTACCTCTTAAGTCTCAGGTTTCCCATCTGTAAAATGTTAATACCAATTCTCTGTTCTTTAGGGTCATGATGAGGCATTAATGGAATAACAATATCTGAGCACAGTGCCTGGCATTTAATGCATAATAAGTGTCAACATTTTTTTTAAGTAATTGAGAACAAATTGGATGATGTAATTTATTGGCTGACAATTCATTTCTGAAGATGTGACTGCTGCATCTTCTGTAAATGTTAATGTTTTCATATGTTTGAAGTATGTCTTCTGTTTTGTGTACTGTTTGTTCATATATCTCTCCCTTCCATGGACTTGGCCATTGTGTGAGCAAACTTCTGATGGTCCTCACCCTTTATCTGTACCTCTGAGAGCTACTAATTCTTGGAGGACCTGAATGCATTTACTCAGTTATCAGGGGTTCCTCTCCAATTCCCCTGTAATATACCCATTTTCCTCATATACATCCTTTCCTGGTAATACTCAAGAATCCTTTTTTATTTTTAACATTTCCCCATGATCTCCATCATTATATATTTTCAAACATGAAATTCAACAGTTTCAAGCACCGATGCTATTTATTTCCACCGTGTAATTTTTATTCTTATTTGTCATTTTGTGTTTCCTGGAGAGGAGTTATATAAGAGCTACAAGTGCCACACTGACTCACAGTCCTGGTCTTTTCAGCACGATAATCTTCTGCAAAAGGGACAAGAGGAATTGTTTGGGGCAGAGCAGCCTATTTCATATTCGCAGACTGAGACTGCATGTACTTTCTGACATTGACTTAAGACATCTCTCCCAGCCCCTTCATCTGTCACCTGAAAACGTGTCTGCCTTCTTCTGGAATCTTGATGGGTCTACAGACATTCATTTTGTACCTCTTTGGAAACGTGGAGCATCCAGCAGTGGTGGGGAGCAGAGAGGAGTAGACGAATACCAGGCCAACACTGGGGGGTGTTAGTCCTGCGCATAGAGACACCGGAAGTTTCATGATACACCCGCCCAGGAACCTGAGCACCAGAGTAGGGCATGCATTGCCAAAGGGTCACGCAGCATGGCAGGACTTACCTGCGTGGATTTCCCAAGAGAAAGGCTCAGGCTCACAGCACATGGGCTTCGAAAACAGATCTTGGGGGCAAACCCATACTAAGCAGTTCCTGGGAGGTAGACATGTGGAAACCCAGGATGCCAGGTTGCTAGCCCACCCTGAGAACCCTGTCTGCATCACCTTCTCCCTGCATAGAGGCCACATCCTAATGTTCTCACCTGAAGGTTGTCTGGTAAGCACTGTCAGAGCGAGGCACCTAGGTGGATAAAGGAGAGTAAAATTGTGTGTCGGGACCATCTGGCTGTGCATTTGGAATTCTTGCTGCCTGGTTTGTCTCTGTTACACTGGTTTTGTTGGTTTTGTCAGCTGGTTGGTTGGTTTTATGCTTCCTTGGCTGACCAAACCTCATTCTGATTTGAGTCATCCTTTCTTAAAGTTTGTTACCATTTACAAATTGGCCCAGGTCATATCTACACCCCCCACTCCTCTGGGAAAATTTAAGGCAACTCTTCAAACTTCTGACCCATGATTACTGATATATACTTGACCTCTGAGCAGGCTTTTCATTTCCTTATTGTCTAGGTCTTTAGTAGATGTCTCACTATAGCCTTCCAGTACTGGTAATATGTAAATGGACTGTTTTACCCTCCTGGCCCAGTTACCTCATTTGTATAGGGCACTGGAGTAACTTCTAACTTTAAATTTCTACCTTCAATTTCCAAAAGAAAAGAGTCTCCTCTTAATTAAAAAAAAAAAAAAAAAAAAAAAAATCTGTGATTTTGTGAAGCTTAGCTTTCCACTATTAAATGGCATGATTACTGACCAAGTTCCCCTGGCTGGTTGGTGTTAATAAAACTGACACCTTTCCTTGGCCTTTTTTAAAGAAAAGACCTGGATTTGGTCATTCATGAGTGCATTCCAGCTCTGTCCTCACAGGGCTGCTTTGGACAAACCATATCACCTTTCATAGTTCAAGGAGGCTTGTAAAATGATTTTCTAATTCTCTTTCCCATCAGTAATTTATTTGAAGGGACTCTTTAGAGTGAAGAACTTTCTCTTGTCAACTGTTTGGTTATCTTGAAATATGGTCAGTAAAGGGAAGGCAGGTCAAATGCTTGCTTATTTCCCTTTACTTATCAATTTTTGAATAATGAATTGAGATTTTAGCAACCTCCAGTGTTGATCAATGTATTTTTAAAAAAGATACCTTGAACTCAGAATTTGATATATTTCATATGTATCATCAGTACAGTAGGGTGATCGACATTGATACATAATCAATGTAAGTTGGTGCAATTAATATTGTTTTTAATGAGATTGAAATGATGTGTGGGGTTTGCTTCAAACTACTCTGGCACCTCAAAAGCAAACCAACAACAAAGGAAGTGATATAGATAAAAAAAAATTGGAAAAACATTTTTTTCAATTTTATAGAAAAATATTGATAATGGTCAAGCTGGGTAGTGGGTCATGGGGTTCATTATACTATTATTTTTGCTCTTGATATATTTGAAATTTTTCTAAGTAAAAGAGCTCTAGACATGTACATAATTCTAAGGTTATCAGAGGTGTAATTCTGAGTTTAGTCTTCAACTCTGGCATCTACATGAATCCTGTAGTGAAAGTTCTTTGATTTTTTTAAACTTGTTTATTGTTATTGTATTACAGTTGTCCCAATTTTCGCTCCCTTGCCCTCCTCCACCCAGCCTACCCCCAACTCTCACAATCAGTCTTCACACTGTTGTCCATGTTCATGGGTCATTCATACATGTTCTTTGACAAATTTTTTGATTTTTATTGAAATTCCAGCTACCCCAGCAATAGTTCATAAGCCTTCAAAGCCCCTGACAGTAGCATGCCAAAAACATACATATTTGTCTTCTTTGGATCCCTGTGTATAAAACTCTTGTCATGATGCGGTTGTCCACTTTTGAATGAAGCAGTGTTCATTAAATAATGTATTGTGAAATCTATTGGTATCACTAGTGAAATTTAAGAGTTTGGAGCATAGTTGCTTATGCTCTGTGGATTTCATGCCACAAAATAATATGGCACTTTAGCCATTCTGAACTGACTTATTCAATATAATGGTGCTATTTCTCATTCCAGGTTTAAGTTTATCTATTCATGGGGCTGAAAAGCGTTTGCAAATCCATCACCGGCGAAGTGTGGCAAGCCACCCAGGGTCCCGTCGCCTGCCTGTGGTCAGGCATTCCTCGCTCCCGCCGATTAGAAGGCCAATAAAAATGGAGGCAAGCTCTTCTGGAGTCACTAATGGGAAAACCAAAGGCTTCCACCCAGGTAACGCATGGGGAAAGTTCAACAGGAATCCCTGTTAGCAGCAACCTAAAACAGCCTGTGTTATATTTTTATCATTGAATTATGTCATAATTCCAGTTAAGCTTACTTTTTTAAAGAGTCATGCTTCTTTCTCTTTGTTCATGTGACTCAGTGGTAAAAAAACGTCACCGAAACCAATAAGAGGAGAGAGAAAGCTTGATGTGTCTGAATGGTTAAGGCTACATTCTTCCTTCAGTGGTAGAGTTCTAAATGAAAGTCTGAGTGAATAAACTTGCTCGGTTCAACAAAAGCTTATTGTATAATAAAACAAAACATATGTGGCCTTTTTTTCTTGATAATTTGCTGTAGGATAGACCAAGGAAAAACTCAAACTGAAAAAAAGCCCACTTTGAAGCCCAAGATGTCTGGTTTGACCTGCCTACATTGTCCTCAGATTAGGGGATCATATTAAGTTTCAAGGCTATGGAAAGCATTTAAACATGAAAAAAAAAAAAAAAGTTAAAATGAGTCTATATCAAAGCAGGTAAATCTAATAAAGTGGTTTTACTTGCTTGTTTGGATGGGAAGCTCATTAAAGTATCATTCATTTATTCATTCATTCAACCCATTTCCTGAGTGCCTGCTGTATGCCAGGCATTGTTTTGGGTGATGAGGAAACATCAGTGAACAAGGCAACTGTCATGTCCATCTGACTCACAGAAACATTGAATTTTGTGGGAATTCAGAAATCATTTAATATAAATATCATGCAATCCTGATTCCTCTGTGTAATGTCCTGGCAGATGGCCACCCAGCCCCAGTTAAAACAAGCTAAAGCAAGCCTTCATCTCTAGCCGTGCCATGCTATTCTCTCTCTCTCTCTCTCTCTCTCTCTCTCTCTCTCTCTCTCTCAGTTAATGACCTTATTTCCTAACTTCACCAAGAAACCCCAGAGCCATTGGGCATAAATTACTGAAGATTCCTTATCCTTCATTTCCAAATGTATCTGTGTTTAGTCCCATGTTCTCCCACTTTCCTACAGTTTTTAGAAGATGAGGGTCCTCCCAATGAGCTTGAATAAGCCTTTACCTATAGCCTTCATCTGTGACCTTGGTCAACCCCCTCTCTTGAGCCTTGCTCAGGAGAGTGTGTCCCCTTCATTCTCTTCTCTTCCCCCTCCCTACTGCTGACTCTTTTCCCTCAGTCCATGGCAGACGCTCAGGCCTCTCCCATTCTAATCATGTTCATGTGCTACTTTCTCTTTTACTTGCCATCTCTGCCACTTTCCCACTCCCTTCTAAGCCAAACATCTCACAGAATAATCTACCCTTGTTTCCTCTTCTCTCTCTCTTCCTAGCCAGTTCTCAACCTAACACTACCTCGTTTTTTGCCTTCTTCTACCTTAAACTTTATGCTCTATTGTATCAGTCAGGGTTCAATGAGAAAATCAGAACCAATAAAAGGTACATTCTATAAATTAATTATAGAGAATTGGCTCATGATGGTGAGGTCTATCTAGGCAAGCCTGGCATCCATAGAGCAGGCTGTCAGAAAGGGCAGACCAGAATTCTTAGGTGTCAGTGACTCTGCTGTCCACAGGTGGAATTTCTTCTTTTTCAGGGAGGCCTCAGATCTGCATTTAAGGCCTTTCCAATGATTGAACCTGTCCTCTCCAGATTATCTAGAACAATCTTCCTTACTTAATTTCAACTGATCATTGATTTTAATCACATTGGCAAAACCCCTTCACAGCACTCCTTAGGTTAGTGTTCATTGAGTAACTGGGGACTATAGTCTCGGCAAGTTGGCACATCACTAGACCATTAATCAGGTTAATCAGATTAATTAGACATCTGATCAAGCTGACTTGAATTCAGCTCTTCAAACACCTGGTGCTGTTTTATGTCTCCCAACCTTTGATCATGCTGCTCTTTCTAGGATGCCCTGGTTTTGTTCCATTATGTTTTAATATTTTAAAATTACCTATCTATCTCTCCACCATAAGATTTTCAAGGGTGGGAATTCCGGATTATTTATATTTGTATCTCCAATAATATGTGTAGGGCAGGACTGAACTGAAACATCATTAGCTGTTTTTCAGACTATTACAATTACTTCCTTTGTAAATGAATTTTCCCAGAGTTATGGGTTATCACTGACAAATTACAATAGTTTTCTAATTGTTCTATCTGTCTTTCTTTTAACTAATACTTATTGGGGGCTTATTAGGTTGCCTGGCACCCATCCAGTACTTGGGATACAATAATGAGAGAGATAGTCCATATAATAGCCAGGAAAGACAGACAATACAAAAACATAACAATAGGTAAATTACATAGTTTTTAGGAAGAGAATAAGTATTATGGGTAAAAGAAAAAGTAGGGGACTCTGGTGGCAGGATGGCATATTGCAGTTTTAAATAAGGAGGTTAGAGTAGGCCACATTGTGGACAAGATGTGCGATCAAAGCCTCTAAGGAGCTGAGAGACCCATGTAAGTGGGCAAGTTCATTCCAGCAGAGGGCTAGCCAGCGGACAGGCCTTAGAGTAGCGATGAGTCTGGAAGTTTGAGGAACAGCACAAATACCCTTGAATCTGAAGTGAAGGGGGAAACATCAGCTTAGGGAGATCAGCAGAATCGAATTGAGCAGGGCCTGTAGGCCACTGTAAGGACCTCAAACCCTGTGTGAAGTTGAAGCATTTACAGGGTTTGGAGCAGAAGAATCCTATGATCTGATTTATAATTTAACATTGGTTATTGTTTGAGAATAGGCTATAGATAGAGAGGACGAAAGGAGGAAGTTCAGAGAGGAGGCCACCGTACGATCCAGTCAATAGGTGATAGTAGCTCTCCCTAGAGGGTGGGGTGGGATGTGTGTTTGCAGAAACTATGGTGAGAATTTGGATTCTCCAAGTATTTTAAAGATGGGCCAACAGGATTTCCCAATGGATTGGATATATGGGGTAAGAGAAAAAGGAGTCCTAAGGATGACTCCAGGGGTTTTGGTCTGAGGAAATTGGATTAATATTCAATAGAGAAGACTGCAGGGGAAGCAGATTTGGTAGACTTTACGGCAAAATTAGGGCCAAGATCAGAAGTCTGATTATGAACCTGATAGTATTGAGAACTGGCAAGATCACGTCCATGGTGGGATAAACATGTCAGGAGTTTGAGAGATTAGTCTGGGACTGAGATACAAAATTGACTGTTGTTGACATACAAATGGTCTTTGAAATAGTGAGATGAAAAGAGATGACAAAGAAAGAAAGATGGAGAAGGGGAGAGGATTAATAGCTGAAATGTGGGGCACTCTAATATTAAAGGTGAGAGAGAACACGATCAACAGCACACAAGACCAAGAAAGGATGTCCAGCTAGGTTGGAAAGAAGCCAGAAATTGTATGTGTTGGAAGTTAAGAAAGTTTATCAAGAAAAGAGTTTTGATTATCTAGGCTAAATATTGCTGAAAGTCAAGCCAAAGACTAAAAATTGGCTATTGATTTTAGTAAAGTGAAGATCAGTGGTGATTTTGATAAGAGCAGTTTTGGTGAAGTGGTAGGAATGAGACCCTGATTAAAATAGGTTTAAGAGAGAATGGAAGGATATGAATTGGATCCTCTGAATATAGACAACTTTTTTTTTAGCAGTTTTTCTGTGAAGAATAATGAAGAAATAGGGGAACAGCAGGAGAAGTAAGGTCAAGAGAGAGTTTCTTTTCAAAATAGCAAATCTCCACCAGATAATTCATGATGTTGGAGAGAGGGGAGAATTCATGATATGGACATTGGTGAGAGAGATGAGAACTATGCATGATACAATCATGAATAGTTTATCTGTGATAGCGGATGGGAAGGGAGACTGGATGTTGGCGGTGTGATGAGGATCTAAGAAGTTCTTTTCTCACTGTGTCAGTTTCATTTGTAATGTGGGGAGCAAGGTCATCCCTGAGACTGAGAACGGAGCCAAAGAGAGAGGGGCAGAGAAAAGTGGGGGGAGAGAGAGAGATCCAATGTGATGATACGATGGTATGACGAACAGAGGACATATGATTGCCAGTCACATTCAAGGGTTGTTTGAGATTTATGGTCATGATTAAAGTAGGACTAGTCTCCATGGTTGTGTGTTTTCCTTTAACCTTGTTTAGCCACATGAATGAAGATGTAGAATAGACGGGGAGTTATATTTAGTCAAGGTTGTGAGTTTCCCAAAGAATTAGCAGAGCTCGGGAATCAAAAGTGCATGAAAGGGAATAATTATAACAATCGAATATGTGATTTAAGCTTTGTAAAGAGGGAAGTCAAGCCATCAAGGGAAGGCATCAAGGGGGTGAGGAACAGTGTAAAGCTCTTGGGCTCAGTTGGTTAGAGGTTCCAGAAGGGCTGAAAAGGTGTTGAGATGGGGTAATGGAAGGGAGAGCTGAGAAGATAAGAGGCAGTGATGAGAGAGGGGATGCATGACACTGATGGAGGGGGGCACTGTTATTAGTAACACGCCAGTCTGGACTTGGTTATGCAATGAGTGACTGTAATAGTGAAAGGAAAGATCATTGGAGGAAAGAATTCTTAGGACTAAGAGGTCAGGGTTTTGGAAGGGTCATCTACGTAGTTATTGAAATTGTCAAGAATTGAATGGTTTTGGAGAGAGTGAAAATAAGCCAGGAGTTAACCTCATCAAGAAACAAGGGAGCATGACCTGGGAAGCAGCAGGTAAACACAGTGATAATGGATAGAAGATAATGCATTATAACAACTTAAGATTTAAAGCTGGGAAGTGTCTGAGCAAGAGGGAAGAACAATGGTCTGAAGTGGCATTAAGACTCAAAGAAGTCTTCTAAGTTCTCATCTCAAGAAGAAAACAATTGTAACTGCATATGGTGATGGATGCTGTCTATTATAGATTTATTGGGGTGATCGTTTCTCAATATATACAAACATCAAGTGGGGTCTGCTGCATGGGCAACAGCAGACCCTCCATATCACCCTGCCCAGGCTCTGTAGCTTCAGCTCCACTGGAGAGGACACTCCAGCGTCATCGCAAGATGTCGATTCAACACGGGAGGAGACAGATACCGTGTCACTCCCGAGTCGGACTGCACAGCCATTCTCGGCGGTGCAGATAGACTCTTAAGAAGCTACACCATCGTCTCTCGAGACGGACAGCTGCCTACGACAAACATCAAGTCATTATTGTGTACAGCTGCAATGAATAATATGTTGATTACACCTCAATAATAAAAGAAGACTCAAGGAAGAGACCTCCTTCAGATCCCTTGGTGTCAGGGCTATAGGAGAAAACTGTCCCATATGAAAGAGCCACAGGGAAGCAGTGACCTCTGGGAAGAACAAGGCTTTTTTATTAGAGAAGGTGACGGGGACAATCTGAAAAAAGGCTGATGATGGGAAGAGAATTTTGGAGGGCCCAATGGAAGGGTTTGGGGGAGTCGCCTTCAACGGCTCTCTTTAATTATTTTTTCAGACCACCCCAGAGGTCTCCAAACAAGATGATTAACATTATCCCTTCTCTGCTTAAAAATCTTTACGGCTGTCCAGAAGAAAGTACAGCCTGCGATCCCTCTGCCTTTTAACCTCCCCCTGTTTTTTCCTGGCTTTTATACTCCTTAACCTGCCAGTTCTACGTGAACCATCCACACCTCTTAGTATTGCTCAAGTAGGCTTTTACTTTCCATTTCTCTGTCATTGCTCAGGCTGCTCCCTCTCTTATGGAATGGTCCTTCCCCCAATAAATCTCTGCTTCTTGTTTCTCAAAATGTAGCCCAAATTCCACTTTCTCCCCAAAATCCTTTCTAGATCTCACTGGTCAGAATTGATCTTCTGTAGAACTTGGAAGCCTTATTAAAGTCCACTAGTTTCTAGATCTTATAGTTCTGGAAGGCAGGAATTATATTAAATTTATATTTGTATTCTTCATCTTCCCTAACCAAATGTATTACTCAGAGTAGGTTCTTACTACTAAATGATTATTTACCGTTTGGCTAATCTTTTCCACCCATTGGATACATGTTTGCATTCTGAAGTTATACAAAGTAAATCTGATTCTTCTTTCAAATGATGAAAGTGTACTTTCCTTCTTTTGAGTATATTTATTTTTGCTTAAAACCTGCTAATTCTACCACATGTGCTCTTTCACCAATCCCAGGGACTCATCTTGCAGATGAGTTGGTTCCAAGTCATCACTGTGAATAAAAAACATCCCCACATTTTTTGTGTAAATTCTTAATTAAACCTGTACAGCTTCTTTACCTGATTTCAGAAATGGAGACAAGAAATAAGGGCATAAATCCCTTCAAAACCTACTCCAGGTGCAAAAGAATTTTTTTTTTCCTTTTCATATAAATGGGATATAGATGATTCTGATGGGGTGAGAGTGGTGGGGTGCGCAGAGGTTGTACTTTATCATCCTGTGATTTCTTTCAAGAGCCTTTAGGGGATTCAGATGAAGGAATCCCCATCTGAGGCAGAGAGCCAGATGCTCCTTTAAATATCCCCTCCCACACTCATAACAGTAGTGCTAATGCTGGATTATTTGTTAAGCCAAGGTTGCCTGCCCCGTATCCATTATGCTGTGTGCAGCGTTCTTGCTTTCAATCCATTTATACTGAGTGTAACTTCAGTGTTTCTACTATTAAATATATGCTTTAGTTTCTAGCTTTGTTTTGTCTTTTCTGAATCATGTAGTTTACTCTTTGGTGCAATGAAAATTTCATTCTGATTTTCACTACACATACTGTAAGAATGATCACTGACCTTATTTCTTCTTTTTAATGTATTTGTAACATTTTTTGGCGTATGTAGTGACAGTGATGTCAATGACACTATAACATTGCTTTGCATTGTGTCAATCCTGTTAAGGGAGTAAAAAAGCTCTTATTTTGTTTTTAAAATAGCAAGAATAAGCCCAGTACAGAAGCGGATATACACACTGCATGTTTTCATATGTGGTACATTTATGTACTGTGTTGGGTTATTGCTCTAGATTGAATTGTTCAATACTGTGTTGGGGCTGGGTTGTCATTTTTATAACTATCTCAGTGTTTTATTGCCTTTTGTTTTTTACTTTTGATACATGGAATGAGCTGCATGCATTGATACAGCAATAAGAGGATGTATTTAATGTGCCTTGTTTTCAACTGAAAGTATGAATCAATAAAACTGATTAAAATGGAAAAGAATGCATATTTAAAACTCTTATTCTGCAAGGTAGATGGGACTTCAATTTCACCCTTTTATTTTTAGTGTACTTAGGCTAATGCATCATAGTTCTGTTGAGAAATTATAGAAGAGCTCTCAAACTGAGTTTCTTGTTTGTAGTGAGTCATAGATCTTAGAAACAGCATGGACATTTCAGTCATACTGGGTCTATTAAGTCATCCATCTACTTTTTCAAAGTTAATAATCCCAATTCCCAAAGTGCTTTCTGAAAGCCCACCCACTGGTTGTTAAGTATGAAAAGAAAGAATGAGACAGTCTTATATATATCTGTGCCATCCACCCTACATAATTTTAGCTCATTTCCCTTTGAGTTTGCAAATGTCTCTGAGTGCCTACTGTGTACTAACCAGTATTTATTTGGAAGATACTTCCTTTGGGCTGAAATGGTATAGAACACTATTACACGTGGTTTTGGGGAGCTCACAGTCATGTCCAAAGAGATGATTAGTCAATGTTCTTTGGTTATAAATAACTGAAACCAATTATTTAATCCAAGCAAAGAAGGAATTAAAATCTGAGTGATATGAAAAGAAATCCTAGAGAACCAGCCTTGGAAAAAGAACAAAAAATCAAGAAAAGAACTATTTAACTATCTGGAATAAATGAACCCTGAGTATTTTTTCAGTTTTGCATTACTTGGTTAAAATTTTGAAGACCTAGGAGAGACATCCTACTGGCCATGCACCTTTCCCTTGGTTGAGTAGAGGGTAATGAGAGAAAGGATGGGGACAGAAGGAGACCTCTCCTTCAGCTTTTATAGTAGGAGGGAAGGACCTTGTGTTTTCTCCTCCCTCTCAGGCTGCACACAGTAGGGGAAAGATACTTCCCCAAAAGGAAATAGAGGTGATATTAGAAAAGGAAAATAGATGGGGAACAATGTCCACTGCAGGAATCTGTACTTAATGTGCTAGAATAGAAGTCTAACTGTATTAAGGGCTGGAGCAGAGATATAAATAAAGTTATGGGAACATTCTTATTGCAGAAAATTTAAGAAGGATTCAAAAGGCATATCATTTACAAATTGAACCTTGAAGGTCTACTAGGATTTGAACAGGAGGATGGCAAGTGGCCATCCAGATATAGGAAAGAGCATTATAGCAGAGATAGTACATTATACTGGTTATGAATGAAAGCTTTGTTGTTAGCTATTTTAAACCCACATATGCTGCCTAATAGCTATTCAGACTTGACCAAATGGCCTAATGGCTCTGAATCTCAGTTTCCTCATCAGCAAAAGGAGGGTATTAATGCTTGTCTCATAGTGTTAGTTTCGCCAGATGAAATATGAAGCTCACAGTTAAATTTTAGATAAGCTATGATTACCTTTTGGTGTGAGCATGTACCAAATATTACAGGGGGACACACTTACAAGAAAAAGACTATTACTGGTTTATTTGAAATTCAGAATTTATTTAACTGGTAACAATTCATTTTTATGTTTACTATCTGACAACACTATACAGCATTGTGATGATAATTAAGCAAATTCATTCATGTGAAGTGATCCTTGTCACGTAGTAGGTGCTCAGTAATAAATGGTTGTGATCGTTTTTGTTGTCACCATCATCACAGGCAAAATTCTGAAGCCTGAAAGTACATATGTTTAGAATCATTTCTTGCCCAGTCACTGCACCATAGACCAGTTTCCCATTTAACTTGTGCCAGATACCAGTAAGAGGACTTACATTCTGCTCCCTGACACAAGGCCCTTCACCTTCTTGTATTTGTATGCTTTCTCTTTCTTTCTGCTTGTGCCAGATGTTTCTCTTGTGTATTGATTTTATTTGACTTTATCTTTTAGCCACTCATAATTAATGAATATTATTTTCTATTCCCTCTTATTGGCTAATAATGAGCATTAAGAG
The DNA here is from genome assembly GCF_987537825.1 of Furipterus horrens. Classification (NCBI taxonomy): domain Eukaryota; kingdom Metazoa; phylum Chordata; class Mammalia; order Chiroptera; family Furipteridae; genus Furipterus; species Furipterus horrens. Next base: position 16,332,346 of record NW_028327174.1, on the reverse strand, counting down.
CGCCAGGCTTGGGACTATAAGGACCAAGAGCAGAGTAAACTGAAACATTGGTTGAAATTTTTAGAATTGGAAACTGCAAAGCTTAGCGGCTATGGATCAAATTATCCCACTTTAATGACTATGCCATATAAAATAAATTAGAAGCCTTCTGAAATCTAAAATATTTCTTCCCTTGCTATTCCTTTATCTGTGAGGCCCATTGTATAGTCCTAGAAAAATGTCACCAGTCGTAGACTATGTCCTTTATCCTCTTGTAGACTTTGTAAAATGATATTTCATTATGTTTGATTATTTTCCCAAGTAATTTTAACCTTCTTTTGTCTCCCCTTTATTTTTTTAAGATATTTTATTGTTGTTCTATTACAGTTGTCCCAGTTTTTCCCCTTTCGCCCTACTCTGCCAATCCCACTCCGACTCCCACAGTCAGTTCCCACCCTGCTGTCCATGACCATGGGTCATTCATACATGCTCTTTAACTAGTCCCTTCCCCTTTTTTCCACTATTATCCCCCTCCCCCCTCCCTTCTGGTCACTGTCAGTCTGTTCCATGTTTCCATGCCTCTGGTTCTATTTTGTTAGTTAGTTTATTTTGTTCATTAGGTTGCTGTTATAGGTGAGATCATATAGTATTTGTCTTTCACTGCCTGGCTTATTTCACTTAGCATAATACTCTCCAGTTCCATCCATGCTTTTCCGAAAAGTAGGCATTCCTTCTTTCTTTCTTCTGCATACTATTCCACTGTGTAAATGTACCACTGTTTCTGATCCACTCATTTACTGATGGGCCCTTGAGCTGTTTCCAGCACTTGGCTATTGTAAATAGTGCTGCTATGAGCATAGAGGTGCATAGGTTCTTTTGAATTGGTAATTCAGTATTCTTAGGGTACATTCCCAGCAGCGTAATTGCTGGGTCAAAAGGCAGTTCCATTTTTTGTTTTTTGAGGAAATTCCATACTGTTTTCCATAGTGGCTGCACCAGTCTGCATTCCCAATAACAGTACATTAAGGTTCCCTTTTCTCCACATCTTCACCAGCACTTGTTGTTTGTAGATTTGTTAATGATGGCCATTCTAACCGGTGTGAGGTGGTATCTCATTGTAATTTTAATTTGCATCTCTCTGATGGGTAGTGATGTTGAGCATCCTTTCATATGCATATGGGCCCTCTGTATGTCCTCCTTGGAGAAGTGTTTTTTCAGGCCCTTTGCCCATTTTAAATATTGGATTTTTTGTCTTTCTGATGTTGAGTCGGATGAGTCCTTTAAATATTTTGGAGCTCAAACCCTTGTCTGATGTAGCATTAGCAAATATGTTCTCACATATGGTCAGTTCTCTTTCCATTTTGAGGATGGGTTCTTCTTTTTTTTTTTTTTTTTATGTGTTTTATTGATTATAATATTACATTTGTGCCAATTTCCCTTCCCCCTGCTCCGCTCCACCCGGTGGCCCCCCTCCCTCCAGTTGTCCCCCCCTTTTAGATCATGTCCATTAGTTGTGCATACAGTTCTTCTCAACCTCTCTCTGTCTATTCCATTCCCTCCTACCATGATCCTTAATTCCTATATCATCTCCCTCCCTCTCCCCATTCCCCCTCCCTGTTGACCTCCCCCCAATATGTTCTCCGTAACTATAGTTCTTTTTCCACTCTCGTTGCCTGTTTAGTTTGCCTTTGTTTCAATTCCCTAGCTTCTGTTGTTTCTTGTGATGCAGTTTTCATTTTAGATTTCATTGTCTTGATCCTCCTTTTTCTAAACCAGTCCCTTTAACATCTCATATAACAGTGGTTTGGATCTAATGAACTCTTTCAGTTTTATTTTGTCCTGGAAACACTTTCTCTGTCCTTCTATTCTGAATGACAATTTCGCTGGATAGAGTATTCGTGGTTGTAGGTTTTGGATTTTCATTACTTTGAATATTTCTTGCCAGTCCCTTCTTGCCTGCAGGGTCTCCCTTGAGAAGTCAGCTGATAGTCTAATTGGGACCCCTTTGTACATAATTCTTTTCTTCTCTCTTGCTGCTTTTAAGATTCTCTCTTTATCTTTAATTTTTGACATTTTGATTATAATGTGTCTTGGAGTGGTTCTCCCTGGGTCCAGTTTTTTTGGAACTCTCTGTGCTTCCTGGACCTGTAAGTCTATTTCCTTCCCCAAGTCTGGGAAGTTCTCCTTTATTATATTTTCACTCAATTTTTCAAGTTCTAGTTCATCTTCCTCGCTCTCTGGCAAACCAATGATTCTTATGTTGGGCCTTTTATAGCTGTCCCAGAGGTTTCTGATCCTCTCATCGTTGCTTCCCATTTCCTCTCCCTGCATTGGTTGACTTCTTGTTCCTTCTCCATATTCCAGTTTGTTGAAATGAACTCTGGATTTTTTTTCCTCACCATCTGTCTCGTATGTGGTTTTGTTCCTTTCGTTATGAGTGTTTTTCGCTTCTTTCTCATCTTTTTCCAGATCTTTTGTGAATTCTGTAAGCCACCTGATAACAATGGCCCAGAACTGAGCATCTGACAGGTTTCTTATCTGTTCATCTGTCAGGTTCTCTATCTGCTGCCTGGTGAGCTGTGTCACCGGGATTTCTATAGTTGTCTGCCTCATTTTGACAGATGCGTTTTGTTTTCTTGGGCCGGCTGTAGGGGGCAGTGCCTGTGTACTCGTCACAATCCAGCGACCAGCGCCTGTCCGCGACCTATTTCGCAGCCCTGTGGCGCTTTCTTTGGGGGCGGGGGTCCAAGATGGATTCACACAGTTATTCCACTAGGAGACCGGGATCCGTCCTCCCGCCCCCCTGGGCCTCACTGTTCAAGGCGATGCGGTGGCTGTTTTCCCCAGCGTTGGGGTCGCGAGCTGCCGGGGGTTCGACTGCAGCCGGGGTTGTTCTCCCCGCCGCTGTCCCAGGTGCGACCGCAAACAGCTCCGCCCCCTTTCACTTTTACCTGCCCAAAGGGCGCCGCTGGTTTATAACTTCATATGTTGGGCTTCCGTGTAGTTTTATTTTCTGGAATTTCTAGTTATCCTTTGTTTTGAAGTAGTTGTATTCCTCTCTAGTTGTAGAGGGAGACCTAGCGCGTCCGTCTAAGCCTCCATCTTGGCCGGAAGTCCGAGGATGGGTTCTTTAGCCATGCAGAAGCTTTTTAGTTTGATGTAGTCCCATTTGTTTATTTTTTTCCTTTATTTACCTTGTCCTAGGAGCTGTATTGGCAAAAATATTGCTGTATGGGATATATGAAATTTTGCTGCCTAAATTTTCCTGTAGGACTTTTATGGTGTCACAACTTATTTTTAAGTCTTTTATCCATTTTTAGTTTATTCTGGTATATGGTGTAAGTTGGTGATCTAGTTTCATTTTTTTGAATGTCCCTGTCCAGTTCTCCCAACACCATTCACTGAAGAGGCTATTTTTATTCCATTGTATGCTTGTGCCCCCTTTGCCAAATATTAAATGACCATAGAGACATGGATTTATTTCTGGGCTCTCTATTCTGTTCCACTGATCTATGTGTTTGTACTTATGCCAGTACTGGACTATCTTGATTACAATTGCCTTGTAGTGTGGTTTAGTATCAGGTATTTTGATCCCTCCTACTTTGTTCTTCTTTTTCAAGATTGCTGAAGCTATTTGGGGTCTTTTTTGGTTCCATATAAATTTTTGAAGTATCTGTTCTAGATCTGTGAAATATGCCATTGATATTTTAATAGAGATTGCATTGAATCTATTAGATTGCTTTAGGTAGTATGGACATTTAATGGTGTTAATTCCTCCAATCCATGAACACAGTATACACTTTCATTTATTTGTATCTACTTAATTTATTTCTTCAGTGTTCTATAGTTTTCCGAGTACAGGTCTTTCACCTCCTTGGTTAAATTTATTCATAGGTACTTTATTTTTCTTGCTGTTATAGTAAATGGGATTTTGTCCTAGCTTCTGTTTCTGATATTTCATTTTTAGTGTACAAAAATGCCATCAATTTCTGAATAGTTACTTTTTATCCCGCTGTTTTGCCAAATTCACTTATTAGGTTGAATAGTTTTTTGGTGGAGACTATAGGGTTTTCTATGTGCACTATCATGTTGTCTGTGAATAATGACAGTTTTACTTCCTCCTTTCCAATTTGGATGCCTTTAATTTCTTTTTCTTGTCTAATCACTGTGGCTAGAACTTCCAGTACTATGTTGAATAAAAGTGGTGAAAGCAGACACCCTTGTCTTGTCCCTATCTTAAGGGGAAAGCTTTTAGTTTTTACCTGTTGAATATAATGTTGGCTGTAAGTTTCTCATATAAGACCTAACACCTAAACAATACTTTCCCTCTTTAATAGCTGTGGTATTTAATTGCTAGGACAAGTTTATATCATAGCAGAGAAATTCTAAGATGTTTCCAGTGAACTAGAGTATCTATAGTGCTGTATACAGAGAAATTAAATGTTCAATAATAATAAAATTACAGCTAGTCTATTAAGCATTTTCTCATGTTTCCAACCTTAAAAGTTATTGATCTATTTGCATTCATTATCTCACTTAATTCCCATAAAATCCTCATGCTGTTATCCTTTTTTATGGTTAGGGAAACTAAAGCACGGAAAACTTAAGTAATCTGCCCAAAGACATACAGTCAGTAAGTGGAGGAGGCAAGATTCCAACCCTGGTGGTTTGATTCTTTCATTCATTATGCTGTTTGCCTTCTTCTTTAGGCAACTTCATAGCAATATTTCTAGCAAGTTAGTATAACAAAGCCTTGGGAAATTTAAGTTGAAAGGCCCTGTGAGAGTTCAAAGCACAAGAAGACTATACTGAAGAAGAAACCATTTGGGTTCCACTGAAAACATACATAGTCACCCTAATGTGTTATTATTTCTTTCTATGTAAATGCTGCTCCACTTTGTACCTTTTCTTTGTTCTACGCTGCAATAGATCTTTGGTTTTTCATCCTCTCTTTTTCTAGTCCCAAACAAAACTCGTTCCTGTTTTCAATGAGTTTCCAAGATTGTTTTCTGGCCCTCCTATCAAGGCCTGATCTCAAATAGTGGAACAGACTAAACTCAGACAGTGCCTTTCATATGCTTTTTCACGCCATCCACAACACTGCCATGGTTAGCCAAACTGCAAAAAAATTCTTTGCACAGGGTGAAAAAACATACTAAATGTCTAGAAAAAAGAGAATAAATTTTATTTAAAGATAACATTGAAAATTGCAATTTTAGTTTGTTTATAAGTAAACAATTATAGAACAAATGAGTCCTCAGTCTAGTGCTTTTAAATTTATACCACAACTTTACCTTGAAGATGCTATCGTAATGTAAAATCTCTGCTTTAGACAGAATTCTACATGCTAAAAAGCAACAAAAAAACAAAACCAGCAGTACCAGAGTATGTGGGGAGAGTGAGAGATGAGGAGCAATTAAGGAAAGATTTAAAAAGCAAAAGACAGTCAACAAACAAGTCTTTCATGGCTGACTTGTCCTTGGTTCTGCCAAGATGAGAGCTAAGATTCAAGTTATTCTTCAGGCAGAAAAATAAGACAAAAGTAGTTGTATGGCCGATCTTTACAACAGTAATCATCGTATCACCACCACCTTATGTGAGGTGTTCCTCCGCTGTTTCCGAAGGGCTTTCACAACTATTTCTCCTACATCTCATCTAGTGCTGGCTGCAGTCGGTGAGGTGGAATTGCCCCTCTTTTTCTGCAGCTCAGGAAACGAAACTGCTTGCTCCGAAGAACACAATTAGTCATTGATAGACCCAAACTAAAACTTATGTCTTAATTTCTTATGTGTTTTTTTTTCCCCCCACTGGGACAGTTTTCTTTCTCTTGAAGATGAGAATTCGTTGAGTGTGAAATTTTGGTGTTTTCTTATCACCTTATCTGGAAACAAACTTTTTTTTTTTTTAATTGTGGCAGATACTTTACTGAGCCCAAGGAATCTGACCATCCTTCTTAAATAAATCTGAAGAATGAATGAAATTGTGGAGTGGATTTTTGGTGTGGCTGGAAGATAATATCTTCCACATGGCTTTGAAATTATGTGGAAGAAAAATGTTGAGAACTTAAAGGAACTTCTGTTTTATTTCTCATTGCGATGAAGGTCAATGTGACGTATTTCAGAACCGTTAGTGCTGTGGGTCAGAAATAACACTAATCATCCCTCATTTGAATCGCTCCCTCTGTAACTGCATTTTTCTTCTTTTCCCTTAAGATGTGTAATGTGAGCTTAGTAAATAGGGGGTGTTTAGGAAAACAAGCTATTTTGGGCCTTTGCAAATGTGGGCATTGGGTTCTGTACTCCTTGCTATCATATGCGGAATTATCTAAAAATACATACCAGATTCTTCCCTTTGATATTTGCATTTTCTTTTCCTTTTGCTGAGGGACATATGCATATATGTGTGCCTATATGATGCATTGAAAGAAAATTTTCTGAAGAATCCTTTCACAACCATTCAAACACACACAGTGAATGAAGAAGCTGTAGAAAAGACAACCACAAAGAAAACCAAGTGATTAACTTCTGGAGAGAATATTGTGTTTTGTGGAATTTAAAACTTCGTCTTCTGCCTGAAGCTTGGATAGATTTAAATAATTATCAACTCAAGATCATACAGCTATAACTAGGCCTAAACCCTAAGCCTAGCTTAAGCCTTTGACCTTGGTAATCAGTTAATAGTAACTTGTGCTGTACTTAATTCCCTGGGAGGTGAGAGGCTGATGTGCAAGGTCTCATGAGGCTTGCTGTCTTGTATGGACATACTCCTTCATATATCCAACCCAGTCCCTTCTGTACACCCAGATTTATCACGCAAGCTAAGAGAATAAACAACAGGACAGTGATGCTGAAAGTTTCATGATTTCTATTCTGTTACCCCTCCTGATCCTTAGTTTCTCTCCTTCCTTCCTCTGAGGATCCCTGTCATCTTAGCAAAGACCTCAGCATATAGGAGACTGGAAGACCCCCACCCACCGAGCTCTGTATGTAGGAGGAACAAGTTCTTCCTGCTCTTTGGAGCTCTGAGGCTCAGATTTCCAAGCCCTTTGTAGAACTCTTAGCAACAGAGATGCATTATCATTTAGGAGGTGACTATCTTGCCAGTGCAGGGACACAGGGAAGCAATTTTGTTGAAGGTCAACCATTAGTGGCTGAAGCAGGGGGTTATTATTTCCATTTTCAACCTGGGAAGCATCCACCTGCCATTAGCCAAATGTGCTTCTCCAGTCAGGACCCAGTCCAGAACTGAGTCCTTAAAACTACTCAGTGTTAATCATTTGAAGGAATATCTGTAGCTTTTGTAGTGACTAGTGTGGGTGAACCAATCTGGTTTTTCCTACTAATACAAAACGGAGCTTTCTTCTGTTAAAAAAATAAAAAGATATTGTCGTGTCACTAGATTTATAGTTATGCAACACTAATATAAAAGAGCATGATTGGTGTGTCTTTTTATAGTAGCATTTATGAGGCATCCTCTGCTGTGAAGCCTTTGTAACTTACAGCACACTAAAGAGATTTTGGGAAGCACTATAAGTGAAACTAAGAAACAGACATGGAAAGTTTTTCTCGAACCAGTGAAATATTCCACATGTAAATCTAGGGTTTTCGATTGCAGATCCTCCAGATGAACTGAATTCATTTTCTTTCTTCCTTCTTCAAAGATTTATCTCAGACAGTGGTGGATGCAGGGAAAGTCTGTACCTCCTTCCCCTCCTAATACCATTCTTGGTCTTAACACTGTCATAGAAATACCGAGTTCACTTCTGGGGAATTGAAAGCAAATGCCCAGCTTCAAAATGGTGTCTTTGCAGCCTGGTAAGTCCAAAAATATGATATTTGAGGATTCATTTTATATAGTTATATTAAGTTTTGAAATATCCCTGCTTCCTATTCTGTGAAATATGCTGCATTTGGGGGATGATATTAAATATACCTCTCAGGACAGGAACTACCAAATTTGAATTCAGCAGATAAATAGAATGTAGATAGAAGCTAAGATATAGCATCGTTTGTTATGAGGAAATCACAGAAAAAACCATTTGTCCCCTTTAGCCTGCTCTATGGAGTCCCCATCTTTTGTGTTTCATGGAGAAGGTATGGTTTGATTTGTCACAATTTCCTTTAATTCTGCTTAAACAGGAAATAATTATTCCAAGTCCAAATCACAGAATTTTTACTGATTTTTTTTTTTTTGTGTGTGTTTAATTTAGGCTCTAAACTTGGAATTGACCCTCAGTGTGCAGAGAATGAATATGTCACATAAAAACTTTAGTGGATTATGATGGTTTAACACTATGAGTCAAATTATTTTTAATAATTTTTATTAGAGCCTCCAACAATGTTACCCTCTTTATTTTATAAATGAGAAAAATGAAACTCATTATTTAATGGCTCAGGGTCATACAACAATGGCATTCAAACCCAGGTCAGGGTAGTGTCAAAATCTGCTTTTTGTACCACTTTGTGTTAATTGGAAAATATAAGAACTGTCTACATTTGATTGAACAAGAAATTGAATTTTAAATAATTTATTTAAACTTACTAAACTGAGGCAATATAATAACTAAGAACAGTGATTCGATGGGTGGGTGTGGAAGGCAAGGGCAAGTAGCACTAATGTAAGTTATATTTTCTTGTGTCATAGCAGAAAACAATAAGTAATGTATAAAACTGATGAAGAAGCAATGGAACACACATGCAGGAATATCCAGAAGAAGTAGCAATGCAAATTCCCAAAAGGGGTGGTACCAGGGGGAATAGGACTGGGGTTGAGAAGGAGGTGGGTTTAGCAACTGTTGATTTTCATTATAAGCCTTTTGGGACATTAAGATTGTCTTCATTATTTGACAAAATTTTAAAAGATTTCACAAGAAAGCAAATGCATGATCTATAATATGTCTTTCAAAGTCATCTGTAGATAACCTGTCAAGATGCCTTAAAATTTTGGCCTGGAAAGGAAAACTGGGACATTTTCTTTGTCTATGTCCATTACTGTTACCAATAATGTGAAATTGTGGTAAACGCAATAACTGAGCAGCTAATATTTTTTCCAAGGCCTTTTTCCAGTTTGTGTAGGACATAAAAAGATGGATGCACTTTGGTCCCAGGCCTTCATCGTGTGGCAGCCTGCCTGAGGGTGTAGGAGCTGAGGAAAAGAGCTAGATGAGGAGGAGTAGGCACTCTCATCTTCTCTGCATCTACCCCAGGTTGTGCTAGGTATTTTACCTACCTTATTCTTGGTAGAAAATATGCACCACAGAAAAGATAAAATATAGATAGCTATACAGGCTCAGTGGATGGAATATATTTTATTTACTTGTTAGGATCAAGCAGAGCATTTAGGATGGACCTTAAAATAGAAAGACTCCCACATTGTTGTCTGTGACTGTGGGAGTGGGGGGTGGGATGAGCAGAGGAGAACAAAAGGGGAAAAATTGGGACAACTGTAATAGAATAACAGTTAAAATGATAAAGAAAAAAATAGAAAGAGACTCATAGCTACAGGGAACAGACAGCTGTCAGAGGGAAGAGGGGTTCAGGGTCTGGGTGAAGGAATTAAGTAAAAAACAAAAACCTCATAGATACAGACAGCAGTATGATGATTCACAGAAGGAAAGGGGGTAGGCGGAGGTAGAAGAGAATAAAGTAACAATAAGAGGTGACAGAAGGAGACTAGACTTTGGGTGGTGAACACACAATACAATGTAACAATGATGTATTATAGAATCGTACACTTGAAACCTACATATTTTTATTAACCAATGTAACTGCAGTAAATTCAATAAAAATTATTTTAAAGAACTAGAAAGGGATCTCTACAGACAGAGATGGGGTGGGAGAGGCATGGACATATTTGCTCATGTTTGGAACTTGTTTCTTTGGTTCCTTTTGTAGATAAGCTTTTAGCTAAAATCCATGTAAACTAGATACAAATGTAAAATGAATTTTTAAAATATTGTCTGCTCAGCTGAAAAACTTTTATTAAAAGTCAATGCTGCTATCAAGGTCACTTCTTCTTGAAACTGCTTCAACTTTATTCATACTATAGAATCATGATTAAGATCTGAGTAGAAATATTCCTATCAATCAAGTGTAAGAAAAGTTAAAGGCAAATGTGGAGATGACATGAATTTTGTATCTATTTTTGATTTTTAAAAATTGTTCAGTATGTTCTTCACATCTGTAGGAATCTTTTTTAGCTTCCCCCTTGAATGTGACTTGTTTCATTTCCTTGGGATTGTACTTAGTTGGATGTCAATTACCGAGGTCAAGTGGGATAATATTTTATTTTAAAGGTTATTTGGTTTGAAACCATGCCACCTTCACCATCTTGCCCAGTTTTTCAGAGCTTTGTGTTTTAACTCAAGGTAGAGTCATCCATGACTATAGGAAGAACTCAGATTCTCAACTTTTTAGAAATCACATCAAAATTCTAAGATTAACAATAAATGACTAAATATCAAAAGTTCCAAGTAGACCTACAACTTTTTGTATGTTGAATTCATTTAGTCTCTTTCATTTGGGCGCTGAGTGCTAAAAGTGAAGAGTGTCCTTGCACAGTGATCACTTCCCACGGAGAAAGTTTACAAAAGTCCTTGTCTTACAGCAGCTCCTACTTTGTCATGGTAGACTTAAAGAAATGACTTACTGCCAGAAATTCCAGAACATTATATTATACTTTATGTAAGTGTATTTCATATATCTTCTAGAGCAAAGAAAGAAAAATACCTTACATGTTAGGGATTCTAAATGTGATCTTAATGTTTACCATGAAGACAACATTGCATTCTGCAAGTCGAAGCTACTTGAATTTTACATTTCAAGAGTTACATTCATTTAGAAAATCTTATATTATTTTCTTAATAGTTTAACATTGGTAGTCTTTGTCTTGAATCCTGAACTCTAAATACTTAATATCATCCAGGGTCACAATATGAATTTTTAAATTACTTTAAAATTATAAAACATATTTTATACTTCTTGTGAAAAACATAGAAAAGATAAAGAATAAACTAAAATGTACCCATAATCTTAAAGTTAAAAGATAACTTCTGTACTCATTTGGAGTTTTCTGTCTTTTTTCCTAGTCATGTAAAATGGCATGTTTTATAATTTGCTTGAGACATATCTATAAATTGTTTCCTTACATCCATTTCCCTCACTTTTCCATTATACATTAAGCATTTCTCATATCACTAAATATTCTTTAAAGACAGACTTTAATGATCGGAAGGCCTCCCTTGTGTTTCTTATTTTGTGACTTCATCTACTCTTATACTGTCTTCCAGCAAAAAAAAAAAAAAAAAAAAAAAATTGTATTAAAACTTTGTGGAATTTTAGTTATTAAAGATGGAAGCTATTTAGTAGTCATAACTACTGCTTGAATTTATGAACTACTGACTATTACAAACAGTAAGTAAGTAAACTAGGCTTCTATTTATTAATCTGTTTAGGAAGTCATTGCTTTTTAGGTACTAGGTCATGGGACTATTGGTAAATCCAATTCTCTTGTTTCTAACAGCCTGCATTTGTGACTGCTTGGATAGAGGTGGCATTAAAGACTAGTTAAGAGCATGGATTGGATGTCTTTACGACTTAGTAACTGTGTGACTTAGGGCAAGTTTTACCTTCTTATTATGCTTCCTTTTCTAAGTTAGATTAAAGACTAAATGAGATAATAAGGTACATAGCACAGAGCCTGGCCAATAGGCAGTATTGAATATTCTTGTGTCTTCATTATTATTTTTTTAATCCTCATTGTGCAGTCTTTGGGAATTGGACAGAACAAAGATGATTAGCCTTAGTAGAGGTTGATAAGTATCAGAACTTTTGAAGTAGTTGGCCATGGGGAAAATAACCTATTTTAATTGTGGGCTAACAGGAAGTCATCTTTGTTCTATCCTACTGAGAAGCTTAGTCTTACAAGTAACCTCAGAGTCTGCAATGAGCCAACTGTGTGCATGCATTTAAAAACTTTACTGCTGTGTCTGCAGCACTTGTCAGTCACTAAATGCATGCTGGTGCCCCAGAAAAATGGCTTGTTCTTTCTTCTCATTATTCAGTAGCTAAATAGTTTGTACATAAATGTCAGTACTGCTCTCCTAAATGATTATGGAGGGTAATAGTGATGGCTTCCATTTACTGATTGCTGTCTATGTTACAGCTAAGAGCTTTTCATGCATTATCCCATTTAGTCCTCGTGGCTACTCGGTGAGACTATTACTAGCATCCCTATTTTATACTTGAGGAAACTAAGATTTATTGAGATTTGGCATTACCGAAATAAGAATTTGAGTGCTGGACTGTCTGACTCAAGAATCTGAGCCTTTAGCTTTACTTACAGCTCTGTTGCCTTTGTTTTATAATCACTACATAGACTCATTCATTTGTTCACTTGGCACTTTTTGAGGTCCTACTCTGTGCCCTCGCACAGTGTTCTAAGTGCTGGGTTATACCATGCAGACAAAAGTTCCTGCCCTCCTAAAGCTTACCTTCTATCATGTCACTAGCACTCATTTCCCTCCTAGTAAGAGTGTTCCCTGTAAGGCAGTGACTGTGTCTTATTCCTCTAGAGTTTAAAGGATGTAATTGAAATTTTATTCAAGGCTAAGAATAATTCCTGGGTTTATGAAAGAATTACTTCTACAAAAATATTGGAAGCTAGGGCATGCCACCTTCTATGCATTCATCAGGCTACCTGTTCATTTTAGTACTGGCTTTTAGTTCTTCCGGACTCCTCAAATTGGAGTTGTTCTTACTAGTACTTTAAGAAGCATTCCAAAGTTTATTATTGTCTATGATAAGGTTACTTTTTGATATTGTGGTTTCTTTGACTTCCTTAAATATTGTATGTGTGTGGAGAAGCATAAAAAAATCTTTTTTCTTTAGAATACACCAAAAATGCATCAGACAAAACTAGTACAAGAGGCATAATTATATGATACAATAAATACAAATATTCTGATATAATTGAAAAAATACATGATATAGCAGGGAATTATAGTGAGGGAAAAGTGATATCTTTTTTTCTGTGATATCAAGAATATTAAATTTTTCACTGCAATTGAATTATTATAATTTTAAAGAATATGGTATCATAGTGTTTGTGTTGAATGTCAGTTATTAGCCATGTAGAAGTTGAAAATAATTTTAAATATTGTTGGTGCAGGCTGTCATTTTTAATCCAGGAAGTTATCAATAAATATTAAAAAGTATGTGGTATTGCAATAAAGTAGTTGCCTTATTTTTGCATTGAAACTTTTTGGTTCCATAAGGAGAATATGACTGGTAATGTTCCTCATTTTTTTTAAAGTCATTTGTCCATGAGGGAAGATTACTGGCAAATAGCTAGCTGTTCATTTTAGTGTACGACATTGCTTCTCCTTGAGACCCTGTGCTGGGCTCTCTGATAACCAGTGCAAATTCCATGAATATCTTTCGTTTCTCTAGAAGGAGGAGTGGATTTGCAAGGCTACCAGCTGGATATGCAAATACTACCTGACGGCCCAAAGAGTGATGTGGACTTTTCAGAGATTCTTAATGCAATACAAGAAAGTAAGTTACACTCAAATTTTAAACTCATCATGAAAGAAGAAGCTCTTATAATATTTGGGAGGGGTACTAAACTAGACACCTTGTACGCCAAGCTTTAAAAAATACAATGATGTCTTAAGAGAGATACAGGTTAAATAATTTTGAGGCCGGAAATGATGGCTAGTGAAATGCAGGTTTAATTTATGAATCTCTGAGCCACGTACCATTGGGGTCTTTGAAGAAGCCATGGGGAAAACTGTAATGGAATTATAAATTCTGTATATGTAATGTGCTATACTATTTTAAAAATCACTAGGTATTGTAAACTTTTAGATTCCTGGATTAATCATACTGGAAGAAAAATATTTAAGAAACCAGAATACTATTCCTTTGCTCTGATGTATGTAGTAGGCAGTAAATGTTGGTGTGCAGTAAGCCAAAACCAGGAATTTACTCTCCAAAATGGGCATCAGGAGTCATTGATGATGGGCTGTCATCTCAGAAGTGAACCCCTCTCTTCTAACCTTTTTGATTAATCAAGGTTTACTCTTTTTATACCACTTTATTTGTGTTTTATGGTTTTCACTAAGAATTTTACCATGATTAATATATTTACTCAAGTTATAGATATAGCCCTGATGATGGGTGATGTGGTATCATATACTAAGTAATTAATATCTGTTTTCTTATCAGAGTTCTAATTCTAGATAATGAAACTCCTCTTTTAATAACAAATACTATTATATAATTTTGCATTTGAAGGGCTTGGATCTGAAGAACATTGATTTGCATAAAGAACCACTGCAATTTTTTGCTACATTTAGTTTTGCAACATTGCATTTCTATATGAATTTTTAAGTAGATTTCAAGCATTTGTATAATAGTGATCCCCTTTCATCATTGTACTTCCCTCCTGATCTTATGAGATAATATCTCTACTTTTTAGCTTGGACTACTTAGGGTAAAATAAGTATTGATACCAAGGTGATATGATAAATATTTGAGGCTGGACTAGAATGGTCTCCAATGTGCTCAGTCTAAGGGTTTAAACACACTGAGGTGAAGGAGCCTAAAGTTAAAGGAGATGAGGCTAATTTTGAGAGGACTATTTTTTGATGAAGAACATAAGAGGGTTAGCTATTTGTTCTGGCTGGGCAATCCCTTTAGATTAGGTTCATGAAGAAAGAGAAAAAAAATTTCCCCAGGAGAATAAAAATCAAATTAAGAGACATTAGAGAGAAAATAACTCTTCATGGAAAGTTATAAAATTATGTAATTACTTTATTTGATGTCCAAGATGATAGATTATACAGTGCTGAAAGGATTTAAAGATTTAACTGCTAAAATGGCTTCTATGCAAGTACAGGAGATGAATTTAAAACATTTTTTAGGGCTGAATGAATTTATATCAAAATGAACTAAATGTTTATGATACTTTTTATAGTAGTTTTTGTTAACATATCTTAGTAAAGACATCTGCACATAATATTTTATAGTTTTACAGTTTAGAATGGTGACCTCTTTATGAACAGGTAGAAGAATATAAGATTGTGAGTACTTAATATTTAAATTTAAAAATAAGAAAAAGTAAGCCCTGGCTGCTGCGGCTCAGTGGATTGAGTGTTGGCCTGCAAGCCAGTGTCGCTGGTTCGATTCCCAGTCAGGACACATGACTAGGTTGCACGTCAGGTCGCCAGTTGGGGGCGAGAGTGAGAGGCAACCACACAGTCATGTTTCTCTCCCTCTCTTTCTCCTTTCCCCTCTCTCTAAAAATGAATAAACAAACAAACAAATAAATAATTTTAAAAACAGAATAAGTGTTACTTCACTTTAAATGCTAATCAAATTTTTATAGGTTTAAGAATTTTCTGACACTTTGGAACTAATCTATTTTCTTGTTAAGAACTAAGTTTTATGCTAAGTAGGTTTGGGAAGCTGCTAACATAGCCTGGGTCATTTCTGGAGGGAAAGGTTTGGGCCATTCACCTACCTTCAATTTCTGTCTAGATTCAATATGTGCTTCAGATGTTTAACCAGTTCATTGACATTTCTAAGTATAAAAAATCAGTTTGGTTCTTCAAGAGACTGTACCTTAGATTATTGTTTATGGAACGTTGTGAGACCAACAGAGAAACGTGTAAAAAAATATATTCCTTTTGACCCAGTGGTTCCACTGCTGGGAATAGTCCCTAAGAATCCTGAAACGCCAGTCCATAAGAACTGATGCATCTCTATGTTCATAGCAGCACTGTGTACAATAGCCCAGATTTCAGTAGATGAGTGGATTAAAAAACTCCATGTATACAGTGAAATACTATGCCACAGAAAGAAAGAAGAAATTCCTATCTTTACAACAGCATGGATGGAACTGGAGACTATTATGCTAAGTGAAATAAGCCACATGGCAAAAGACAAATACCATATGACCTCACTTGTAAGAGGACTCTAATGAGCAAAATGGAATCAGAGGCATAGAATCATGGAATAGACTGACAGTGGTAAGAAAGGAGGAGGGAGATGTGACTGATTGAAAGACGGTGAAGGGATTACTCAAAGAACATACCCGAAGGACCCATGGACATGGGTAATGGTGTGGGGATTGACTATGGAGGTGGGGGGCAGGCTGGGTGGAAGCGGGCAAAGGGGAAAAATTTGGGACACCTGTAATAGCATAAACCATAAATCATTAATAAAAACACAAAAAAATATATAGGATTTAAACATAAGTAACACTCCTTCTCGCCTACATTTTTAGCAGGATTATGGAAAGATTTTATCATTTTCTTAGAGTTTTATGGACAGATATGTATGGCCTTCAAGATCAAGCTAGAAGAATGAGTGTGTGAGCACACACGTGTTCGTGTGTACTTTAAACATTTCTTGAGTCTGAGATAGGCCAGACTCAAGAAGTGTTTTAAGAATTTTATTTTTAAAATAACCCTAAATAATAGCAGGTGCTAATTTCTCCATTTTAAAGGTGAAGAAACTGAGTATACCTCCCCAATGCCATATGGTTAATATATGACAATTAGCATTTAACCCTTTTTCTGCTAAATAAAAATAAATAAGAATGAACTACTTCGGATTTAAAAAATTGTATTACTGTGTTATCTCTTAATGTAAGAATTCATCCTCATCCTTCTATATTGTAAAATATATTTGCATTTTCTCCTATAGTGCTTATACCCCAAGAATAGCTTCATTTATTTAAAAATAAAAAGCCTGAGAGAGGCTGGCCATCCATAAGTTGTTTCTCAACTTCGCTCATATCAGATATATGGCCTATGATGAAAAAGGACTTGCTTTATACATTCATCTGTCTATTCCTCTCACCTGTTATGTACCAGGCCCTGCGCTAGGCGTAATATTTTAAAGTGGTGTTGAACATTTTT
Organism: Furipterus horrens; assembly: GCF_987537825.1. NCBI lineage: Eukaryota > Metazoa > Chordata > Mammalia > Chiroptera > Furipteridae > Furipterus > Furipterus horrens. The sequence continues at coordinate 16,315,443 of NW_028327174.1, read as the reverse complement.
GTGCATAGTTTAATTCAGGAAAAATTAAAATGTTCACAGATCACATTTTGTTTTGTTGTTTAAAACGAAAACAACTTGATTGATTTCTAGGAAGAAAGCACTGGTATGTGGCAGTATAATGTAAGGGTGTGTGTGTTTGTGTTCCTTGATGCTATTTTCCCCATTTCTTTATTCTCTTTCTTTACTCCTCATCCCAGCTGCCTCGAACGCCTTTGTTTCAGCGGAGTTTTGTGTTGTCTGAGATTCTGGCTTTTGTTTTCTGCAAGCCTGAGCTTCTAAGTGGGTGATGCTTGGATAGGAAGAGGAGGAGGGGTTGGGTCAGGGAGAGAGAGAGAAAAAAAGGGAGAAAGAGAGAGAGAAGAGAAGAGAAGAGAAGAGAAGAGAAGAGAAGAAAGAAGTTTTCTGAGATTAGTTCCCCTTCAGTCCTTCCAGTGTGCTTCAATAGACAGTGGGAGCAGGTGCTTCCTGTGAGTGGGTGGAAAGGGAGGGTATGTCTGTGCTTTGTGCCTGAGGAACTATTCCTGAGTCACCTGAACTGCGGCCATGGCTGAGATTCCCCAGCCTGAGGAAGGTACAGATCCTGCAGTGCTCAGGAAACTTGGGAGGCTCTGGGAAGGTAGTTTTATCTTCCTATTTGTCATATCCCTAGTCCCTTGAGCCGGAGCAGGGAATATCTTACCTGCTCCTGCTGGATGCATTGTGTTACTGAATGAGCGAGTGAAGGAATCCCACTGCACACTTGCAGAGGGGGGCAGCTCAGCAGTAGCCAGTGCAGCTCGGAGACCTGGGTGGTCTCTTTAAATGTTCTGCTGTTGACAAGACCTCTGGAACCTCTGTCCTGTCCTGCACGTGCGAGGTAGAGGAGTGGAACTGTCAGCAATGATTGAGACTGAATTGTTCACCACGCCAGTGGGATGGGGACATGGAGAATGATTTAATTTGATGTAATGATGACAAAGCTATGGGGAAAGTCTTACTCTTGAGTTTGTCTGGTAAGATTCTTACTCTGTACATATATTCTAAACATCTGAATGCCCATTTTATTATGATAATATCAATTAAAATAAAAGTACCCTGCTTTTTAATCACCAAAGGTTTAAAATCCAGCCATTTTATGTGAAACGGATATTTTAAAATAATTTAATTATGAAATTAGATTGGGAATCACGTATTAAAACTTTGCGGTCTATGAAGCAGGTGTGTGTGTGTGTGTGTGTGTGTGTGTGTGTGTGTGTAAGAGCATTTATTGTATTAGGAAATTAAACCATCGGCAAATATACCGTTCAAAGTGATACTGAACCTTTTGCCCTGACTGGTGTGGCTCAATGGATTGAGCACCAGCTTGTGTACCAAAGAGTCGCTGGTTTGATTCCCAGTCAGGTCATGTGCCTATGTTGCAGGCCAGGTCCCCAGCTGGGGACATGAGAGAGACAACCACACATTGATGTTTCTCTCCCTCTCTTTCTCCCTCCCTTCCCCTCTCTATAAGAATAAAAATAAATAAAATCTTTTAAAAATCAACAACAAAGTGATATTGAACCTTTCAGTTCTCACCCTAAATTACTACCAATGCCCAGCCCTCTGTAGAAATTCTTCCTCCCCCCACTTCGTGTTGCCCACCCTTCCCGCTTTGTCCTTAGTTTCTTTTCCCCCTGGTTGCCAGTGAGTGCACATACAGACTGTGGGGATCCTTCATACCCTGGCAGACATTACAGTCCAGTAGATTCTAAGAGCAGAGTGTTCGAAATGAGAGCTGGGAGTTGGAAGGGTTGTTGGGTGTCTGTTATCCTATAGTCTGACCATTTGTGCTTATACACATGCCTACGTAATCATAGAGCTGCTCCTTCATTGGCGGTGCTCTGTGCTTCTGTGGCTGAGGAGACTGAGTCATTTCTCAATGACATCTAGTGAGTCATTTTGAATCCAATTTCTTGAGTTCTGATTTCCACTTTTATTTTGAATTTATAGGGTCATGCTGTTTCAAAGGGGAAAATGGGGGAGAATGTGGGGCTGACATATGAGGTCTGTCCAGAAAAAGTCCAACCATGGTTAATATAACAAGAACAGTGTACAACATCATGTAACCTGGCAGCCAAAAAGAGAGGACTGGAATGCGCGTGTGTGAACAATGACGACTTCACTGTACTAGTCAGTGGGGCTGGTAGACACTGCTGAGTGAGCCTGTGTACTGTGTGGCCATGGCATTCAAAATGAGCAAGTAGAGCAATGAATCTGCATCAAATGTTACGTTAAGCTTGAACATCCCTCCGTGGAAACTATTGGGATGATTCAGAAGGCCACAGCTGTGGGCAACTGGTGATTGGCAGCTTCATCACAACAACGCACCTGCTCATGCATCACATCTCGTGCAGAGTCTTTGACAAAATATCAAATCACCCAGGTGACTCAACCCCACTACAGCCCAGAGCTGGCAACTTCTGACTTTTCCCAAAACTAAATGACCTTTGAAAGGAAAGAAATTTTAGACCATTGATGAGATTCAGGAAAATACAACAGGGTAGCTAATGGTGATTGGGAGAACTGTGTGAGGTCCCATGCTGCCTACTCTGAAGGGGACTGAGGCATCATTGTCCTATGTCCAACCTTTCTTGTATTCTGTATCTTATTCCGTAAATGTCTCCCTGTTTCATCATGTATAGCTGGATACTTTATGGACAGACCTCATATATTGAATTCGTAATCTTGTCTGGTAATAATGTAGTTGACCTTTTTACCTATATTATTTTATTTAGTGTTAGATTCTCTTTGCCTGAATTTCCCTATTTGTAAGAGGGAGATGGTTATATTGGTAAGTCTAGGCAAAGCCCTTAGCATAGCATCTGGCACACAGTAAGTGCTACGCAATTGTCGTCTGCCTCCTTGTCTTCATGCCTCTCAATAATTCTGCATGGGAAACTGTCATCGCCACTTAAAATATAAATAAATTAAAGCCCAAGGTAAATAACCCAATCTAATAGCTAGTAAGTGGGAGGACTAGCGTTTGAACCCAGGCTTGTCTGAGTCCGAAGCTCACACTTCTTCCAGAGAAGGGAAATTATGTTCAATAGACTTTGAGGCTCTTTAATGCAGAACATCATTGACCTCATTTCAAGTCATGAAAAGGTAACCAAGGTGACTGAGCAAAGCTTTAGTCAGGCCCACATTTCTCTAAACATCATTCCCAAGGTTTGTAAGAGGGGCCTTCGTTGTCTGGCCTGTTACAGAAGTAATGAAGGTGTCTGTCTTTTCTTGAGAATGAAGTGGTAGCCAGAGAAGCTCTTCATATGAAACATGCTGTCCAAGGAACAAGTTAATGATCTTGGCCCCATTGCAGAGTGTACCGTGGGCACCCCTTGCCAGCACCAAGTGAAATTGCTTTTTTAATGACCACACATTTTTTTTTGAATTTCAAAAGTATTTTACGTAAACCTTGTATGGCAGGAAAAAAGTGCCTGCTCTCAAATCTGTATCAGTGAGGACTCCAGCTTTCTTACCCCAATGTTTCTTTGGGGATATGTTAATATAAACATTTAATTGTTGCCATAACATACTAACAGAGGTTTCCGATTTTTTTATAGCAGGAGAACCAGTTATTCCCCCCCCCCAATAGATTTTCACATATAATCTCAATATCTAAAACAGATGACTGGGAAGTTTGGGGTATGTGTTTTGGGGGATGTGGAAGAGGGTGTAGGACTTTGCCCACTCAGTTTCCTCTTTACCCTTTGTTTCCTGAAGCTCTGGGGTTCCAGGGAACACACTTTGAAAACCACTGGCTTACTGGAAAGGAATGAAGCCAGCTAAGAAAGGATTTATGCCTTTCCAATTACTCTATTTATTTTGAGTTTTCTAAATTAGGCCCTCTTTCTTTTGTTGTTCTTATTGGTAAACCAGGCAGTCTCTGCCTTAGGGACGTTATCAGATTCATTTGAAGAACAGTGAACATCTGGAGAGTCTTAAGCTTGCTAGTGTCATAAATGCTAAGTAGTGTTTAGTTTTGTAAATCCCAGCCTAGGGTGCTCAAAGCTGTGCTGAGTCTGTGAATTCCCCTGAATTTTTAAAAACATTTAATTTGATCTATTTGTTAAATTTTAAAATGTGTCAGATCTGTCAGGCTATAGATGTAAATCTAACTTTATTTAGAACTGTGACAAGATAATTGTTTGGTGGTTAAATGACTTCCTATTCTCAAAGGCCTGAGATGATTTAAGAATACTAGGATGCTTTTCAATAAAAAAAAGAAGTCAGTTAGAAGTAGAATGGATTTGGGAGTCAGAACTGGGTTGGAATTCATCTCTGTCACTTAAGAGCTAAGTGGCCACACTTAGCATCTTCGGACCTGACTTCTTTCTCATAATTCCTGTCGGATAAGGTGTGTTGCGGATGAAAGGAAGAAACAGACCTAACAATTCTTACCAAGCATTCAGCTTTCAATAAATTGTTGTCTATTCTCACTTCCTTTATGTTTAACTTCTGAGGCTAAGAAAGAAACAGGTTATTTTAAATAATCTCACTAAGATCATTAGAAAGGAAAAGATAAGAGTTCATATAATCTTAGAACTAGCTTTTATTTATTTAAAAATGAACGCTAAGCTTTCCCTATTCCCTAGCTATTTTTGGAACTATCTTGGGCCTTCACCTGAAAGGGACCCTAGACATAAAGATGAACTTGTTATGAATCAGTCAGGTAAGTGGTCAAATTGAGATGTAATAATGCTTTTTTTTTTTAATTTTAAATTATTCCTGAAGGTGTCCCTTTTTTGCATTTTTTAATGAGGCTTTGAGGTCAATACACAATACCTTCAGAATTCTGAGTGTCAAATGTAATAATGTGGAACTCAAGACAAAAATAGTATAATGAACTGGCACTCTGGAGAACAAATATAGATACTTAGATTATGCTGCTCAGCCCTCTCATGTCTTCAGTGACCTATAATTTCACTTTATTTTCTCTGCATCAGAAAAGATCAAAGTACTCCTGTAATACCAAGGTGGGGTTATTCTGCTGCATTTGGAAAATAGAGAATTAAAGAGAAGAGCAGTGAGTCGAACTACTTGACTTTTTTTTTTGTATTTTATTTATTCTCTTTTAGATTATTTAAAATGTATTTACTGTTTGTTTTTTTCCTTGCTTTTATAGCACTGGCTCCTACTTCCTGGTCGTCTGATTTCTCAAGGCTAATACAGGGGTGGGCAAAAGGAGGTGGACAGTTGTGAGTACATGAAGCAGAGAGTTTATTCTTGTGCTATTGTTTGTTAATTATTATCTTCCATGTAAACAAATGTAAACCTACTTTTGCCCATCCTCGTATAGAGCCAACCCTCAGAAATCCCCTTGCTGTGCTGAATTTGCTGAATTACTCAGACTCTATGGCTGATTTTTGGTCTTCCCCAGACAGTTTTAGTTTCTTGACTGGTTCAGTTGTTATATGCGCGTCCCCGCTGTTTTGTTTCCAGGTCTTTTTAGGCTGAGTGCTTGATTTTGGCAAAATAGAATCATTTGGGTACCTCCCTTGCTTTCCCAAATGCATGCTCTCCACCTGCCCTGGCCCACCTTAGCTGTCCTGTTCTGCTCACACAACCCTTCCTGAGTCAGAATATAATGCATGTCCATTGTTTGGGTTGCATGGAATTTTTTGCGTTCCCTCTCCCTCTGGTAGTCTTAAGCGACTACTCAGAACATTTGGCTCCCTTTCTTATTTAATGAAGCTAATAGCAGAACTGTTCCAGGCAGGTACTTATCAAATACTTTTATTTGAGAAAAAAAGTATAAAGGAGGCGATGGGATCCATTAACAAGGGACCTTATTTGGATGAGTACGTTTGTGATATCCATGCCCATGGATAGAGACCCCCGCATCCATCTTGGCTGGACAGTGAGCTCTGTGAGGACAGAGGCCTACCTGCCTGTCATGGCAAGTACTTAAGCCCAGTTCCTAGCTCAGCATGCTCTCTGGCCATGGCAGGAATGTGATAAATACTTGTTGAATAAATGGATTTTAAAAAATTGGTTAACTTTGGAAGTTGGAGGTTGTTTTCTCTTTAAAGAAAATAATGTAAGTTTTCATCAAGGAATATTGTATTTTGTTTCTAGAATCTACCATGTAATTGAAGCTGATAGATCAGCAAAAATGGTGAAATGTTGATGAAGGGCACAGGTTTCTTTGGTCTGTGAAATGTTTGTGTATTCTATAGACGTCTTTCTGATCATGTGTTCAGCTGAGCATTTTCTGACAGTTCAGCATTTGTCATCTCTGCCAAAGCTCCTGAGAGACTGGCAGGTAATAATGGTGCCTTAATATCACTTATTCTCTAATAATCAGATTGCTATGACATATCGATTTGTCTCGAGCATTCAGGTGGCATCAGCCTGATAGTGACTTTCAGAAGTGTTTCTGATGGGCAGCAATAAGGCTTCTCTCCCTTTTCCCAAGTCAGATGGTCTCTCTGGAATCAAACAGTTGGAGCTCTAATATGGGGCAGAATTTCTCAACCTTAGCACTGTTGACATTTGGGGCTGAATAACTCTGTTGTTAGGGCTACTCTGTGCATTGTAGGATGTTTAGCAGCATCCCAGGTCTCTACCCACTGGATATTACTAGCACCACCCCTGATGATCAGAAATGTATCTAGACAATGCCATATGTTTCCAAGGTGACAGTTTGGTCCAGCTGAGAACCACAAATGCAGAAGGCTTTATTGAACCTGTTGGTGCCAGCACCAGAAAGTGATACTGGCAGAAGATGGCCTGGTAGTTGTCTATCTTTGACAAAAGCATAGGGTAGTTCTCATGGATGGATGAACAGATATTCAAGAGTTCCCCCCAGTCTAAGCCAATCACCTGCACATGCATCTGGTGTCCTCTTTAGCTTCCCCCTTTGTCCCACATCTCATTCCAGTCTATCCCTCTTAACAACCATTTCATATTCTTTAGACTTTTTAAAAAACTTAAGTATAGTTGGTATACAATATTATAATAGTTTCAGGTATATAGTATAGTGACTCATTATTTATATACCTTACAAGGTGTTCGTTCACCTTGCTCAGTCTAGTAATCATCCATCACTGTGCATACTTATTACAATGTAATTGACTATATTTCTCCTCTGCCTTCTTAAAGTGATAAAGCTAAAATGCTAATTTAAGGCCTAGGGTCTAAAACAGACAAACCAACATTTTTTTCTGGATCTGCCATGTGTCAGCCACCTGCTAATATGTACATTATCTGATGAAACCCTCTCAGCCACCACAAGAGAGTTTTCTATACTTGTCTCTCCAATGAGAAAACAGGAGCACAAATTCACACAGCTAAGTGGTAGAGTTTGGAATAGTAAGCAGGTATTCTGACTTTGTTAAAATAATATTTTATCCTATTGTTCAAGTCTAACCAATATTTACTTGAAATTTAATCACTATCTATTTGAATATTCAATCAGTATCAACTTGAAACTGTGAAGCTCCTGCCTGGTGAATAAGACTCATGTTAGAAGGCATATGCGGGTCCTAGAGCCATAGAATCTTGAAAATGCATCTTGCAGACATCATTAGACAGTGACCACTCTAAGGTCATCATTCTGTCTTTCAACATATAGTGTTGAGAGCTTACTCCATTCCAGGACCTCTGTACACCAGTAAAGACAGACTAGGTCCCTGACCTCATGGGACTTCTATTCTAATAGGGTAAATATCTAGTCCACAAGTAAACAAATGACCGAACAATATAATTACAAACTGCAGAAAGTTATGTGAAGGGAATGAGTAGTGATTAGAAATGGAGAATAATTGGGTGGAGGGGAAGTTTCTGTGCATAAGGCGGTCAGGGAAGTTGTCTTTGATCTTGACGCCTCCCACAACACTGAATATACAGCACTTCCTCAGAAAGTGTTAGCACCTATCCTTGAGTACCTGACACAAAATAGGTGTTATTAAACCTAAGTTGTATGAAAAGACCATGATGTTTTTCTCTTTGTAGATTCAGAGTCTAAAAAGCTGTAGTAAGTGTATTAGTTAGTTTTTCCTGCTGCAACAAATCCACAAACTTAGTGACTTAAAGCAACACAGATTTATCAACTTATAGTTCTAGAGGACAGCAGTCATCAATGTATCAGCAAGACTGTGTTCCTTCTGGAGGTTCTAGGGGAGAATCTGCTTTCTTGCCTTCTCTATCTTCCAGAGGCTGCCTGCATTCCTTGGCTTGTGACCCCGCCTTTTTTTTTTTTTATAAAGCAAGCAGTGTAGCACCTTCCAATCTCTCTGGTTCTGACCCTCCTGCCTCCCTTGATTTTACTTTGGCCCACCCATATAATCCTGGACAATCCCTCTGTTTTAAGATCCTTGACCTAATCACATCTAGGAAGTCCCTTTTGGTGCATAAAGTGACATTCTCAAGTTCCAGGAGTTAGGTCGCCTTTGGGGGCAATGATTTAGCCTATCACAGTAAGCAATAAATGTTAATTTTATTTCCATACCCACTTTATTTTACAGATGAAAAACTTGAAGTTAAATGAATTGCCTAAAATCACATACTTGGGTATAGTTTTCTGGTCACTCTATTTAAATACATCATCTCTATTCTCTCTCTATCCAGGTTCTGTTCTGTTCTTTATGGCTCTATACATTTCTTTGATTATTGGTTTTGTTTTTCTTATTGTAAGGGCAAGAAGACATATCACTTTTATTCACCAAGGTACAGCCATCACATAGCTCTGTGCCTGACATGTAGTATGCCCATCTCTAAAGATTTCTTTGAATGAAAGAATGAAGACTTTTGTATGTTTGGGTATATAGAGCTCGATATTCTACAAATTATTCTGTGCACTGGCTTCTGACAGGTTGGTTAAAAATCCTTCACCATTTTTAAAGCCTCAGAGGAAAAAGTGAACTTCAGTATTGGTCCATAATTGGAGTAGGTGAAGCAGAGACCCATACCTGGCACTATATTTTCTTATGCACTAGTGTTGAACTTCTAGTATGCTGCAAGGCTCTGTGCATTTGAACATGGTATTCTATATATACAGTGTTCTATGTATTGACATGTTAGCATCAGCCATCTTGTGGGAGAACTTCTGAATGGCTCACTTTGTGATTTTAATCCATTATTAGAAGAGAGGAAGGGCAGAAAATCTAACTGCATGTTTTATTACTGCACTGTGCTTTCTCTATTAGGCCTTAAGTAAGTAACCGAGGAAGAAAACCACAGTTCACTTAGTAAGTTGTATGGCACTTAAATGAAATAAAGGTTAAAAAGTATAGGTCATTGCCAGCACAGAGAGTGGGTTCCTAGAAGTTTCAAATGGTGGGACCTTACGCTAAACCACTAAGTGAAGGAAAGCTAAACAGAACACCTCTTGTTATCATGAAAAGCAAGTTATATTTATATTATGGAAGTACTTTACTGTGCTTCACATTGTTTTTAATCTCACCTAAGGAAGACACCATTTAGACAAAATTGTTTTATACCTGACATCATTTTCTATTAGGAAAGAAATACCCATCATGCAAGGTATTATTAAAACAATGAAAAACTATGAAGCCAGAGGGAGATGTCTCCTACTATTGCTTTTAAGATCCCAGATTCTTAACCTCACTTGTAATATATTTACTTTGGTTCTAGTGGCCAAGGATGTCAATATCCTTTTTGATGAATTAGAAGCTGTCAACAGTCCTTGCAAAGATGACGATTCTCTCCTTCACCCTGGAAACCTGACCAGTACCTCAGAAGATGCCAGCAGATTGGAAGCAGGGGGAGAGGTAAGAATGTGTGATTCCTTAAAAGCACAATTCTTGGTTCAGATGAGAACCTGTTAAGGTGTAGTCCAAGGTACTGTTTAATGTGATCATCTTGAACTGTACGTTCCTGGCAAACAAGGGGCAGGTCATATATTCTTTCATATCTTCCATGGGTCTGGTATGTTTCAGCAGTCCTGAGTCTACCTAGGCACAAAACGAACTGTCTGTGAGTCTGGCACTTCCCATCCTAGATCTCAAGACATTTTGCTTATACAAAGGAAGAATCTTAAAACCACGTGTTATTTTAAGATAATTTACATTTTGGGTGTCAGTAGTAGAATGTAAGTTTTACAAGGGTGGACTTCCTTGTGTAAATCCCCCAGCTCCTAGAACAGTCACACAGAATGGACTGGCCCTCAGAAGATTGTGCTGCATCAAGCCTCTCCGTTTCCTTTTGCCGCTGTAATCTGGAAACTCGTTGTAATTGGAAATAAACCTATCTGTTCACATGCCCTTTTCGAAAAAGATGTATTTTGTAAGAGGCATTCACTGTTGCTCAGGTTGTGTCTACATGGAGTTTAATGTCTCCTTTGTGTATGCATTGGTCATAGGTTACAGGGGTGCAGAACGAGTCATTTATTTATTTACTGCGTATTCTTAATATTTTTGTTATTTCAGAGCCAGTTTGCCGTTGAAGGGATGACAGGGAAAATTGTTTCCTTCTACCAAGTTTTCTAGACTTCTCCCTACAAACATCACACACTCCTACTATCCGTGTATTTCACTTTTAAAGAAAAAATAATCATTTTGTCATCATCCTCTTCACACAGATACTTTGAATGCTATAATGTGGACTAAAGGAGGGAGCTAGAAAGGGACCTCCAAAAGCAACTAGTCTCATCCCCTTAATGTCAAAGAGGAAGCAGTCTCAGGAAAGTTAGGGCTTTGCTAACCCTCCTCCTTACCTCTCGGCAGAAGCCCTGTTATTGCAGGCAGGCACTGATGCGATAAATCTATAGGATAGTTCCCCTGCTTGGCAAATAACTAAGAAAGTGTTTACTTGGATAGACTTCTGAGTACCTCTTAAAGCAAAAGCCAAAAAATGCTAAGCGAGAATTGGTCATCAGTTGTATATGTCTATGGTAATGGATACTTCCATTTCTCCTGGCTGAGATGTCCCTTTTAGATGAGGTTGCATGCGTGGAACTTGTGTGCAAGACTGTGGATTCTAGCACTGGCCTTACTGGTCTGGCATGTTTGTCTGTTTCATCCTATTATTTGGAAACTGATATATACTGTGGCCTAGAGTAAAGGTAGCTCCCCCATTTCTGCTTGCTAGTTTACGGATGTGTTTTGGAAACCTGTCAGCCTGAGAAGCTGGCTCCAGCCTGGCCAGCCATACTTGATGGTCTCTTTCAGTGTCGTTCATGATTGTGACGAGCCCATGGAGCCTCGACCAAAGTGCCACCTCCTATTCTTGCTCTTGAAGTTTTGTAGATGTAACCACTGCAAAATAATACATGTAACATATATGTAAGTCATGAAGCATAGTAATAAAATGAACAAACATCTTGAACCACCATCCAACTTATAAATTAGGATGGTGTTTTTAAATTATGGTGGCAACTTAATTGTAGGTAACTAACTCCAATTGTTTTTTAATGGGCTGGAAAATTAATATTAGTGTGTATACAAGTAGAAAGAATAGGTATTATTTTATAAAACTTTCGTCTTTGATATTTTGTGTGTATTTGCGTTTACACACACATATCACAGAAGTAAAATTCTTTTCTTATTGTGGGCGAAAAAAAATTCAAGAAACATTGAATTAGAATATTATCAAAACCATCAAAGCTACAGGCAGTCCCACCCCTTGACCCTGCCAGAGGTACTCTCTTCCTGAATTTTTGTGTTTTTTATTGTCTTGCTCTAAAAATAGTTTTACCACATATATGTGTAACCTTAATAACTTCTTTTTAGATTTATTTTACTTAGTTGCTTTATAAAAGTGGTATCATACCATATGGAGTCTTCTGTGATTTGGGTTTTTTTTTCTGTCAGTGCTGTTTTTAAACTTTATGCTTATTATTAGATGCAACTGCAGTTCATTCATGTTCAGTGCTGTATAAATACTCCGTCTTCGGCAGCCGTCCGTCTCGAGAGACGATGGCGTAGCTTCCTGAGAGTCTATCTGCACCGCCGAGAATGGCTGTGCAGTCCGATTCGGGAGTGACAATCCCTGCCGCACTTGGTACAGGTGAAGGCAGATGGCCGTTGTTGCTGCTGTTGACGCTGCTTCCGCCTCGATCTTTTCTGGACCGCCTCCTCGTTGCGCGCAGCCTCTGCGCGTGACGTACCTTGCCTGACCGCGAGCCTCCAGGCTAGGCGGTCGTCTGCTTGAACTTCCCATGTGTTGAGATTGATGGAGCATTGTGTCATGTCCTTTTTGCAGATGTCTTTGAACCGCAGTTTTGGGCGCCCTGTCATCCTATAAATACTCCACTGTATGAATATTCTACAATTTAGTTATTTACCTGTTCATGGACATTAGAGTTGATTTCAATTTTTTTTTCTACTCTCAAGAACAATGCTGCTATGAATATTCATATACATGTCTCCTAATTGCTTTATCAAAAATTTCTCTAGGATTGTATGTTATGCAAATGTTCAATTTTACAGGATGATACCAGTGGTTTCCAGAGTAAGTATATCAGTTTTCACTCTCACTTGTACAATATGAGAATTCTCAATTGCTATATATCCTTGCCAACATCTGGTAGTGCTAGGTGTCCTAAATTTTGCCCAATTAACTCAATGCTTTTTCCAATTTTTATTTTGTTTCTTCTTGTTTACATTTTTCATTAGTAGAAATGTATATTTGATAAAACACAAGAAAAATGATGCACTTAGTTTTCATTGTTCTTTACTGGTACTCATCCAAGGCTCAGTTTTATGAGTGTCTTAAGCTGGCCCCTTTCTCTTTGCATGCAGACAGTGCGGGAGAAAAACAAATCAAATGGACTTTACTTCAGAGATGGAAAGTGTCGAATTGACTACATTCTTGTGTACAGAAAATCCAACCCCCAGACTGAAAAGAGAGAAGTTTTTGAAAGAAATATTAGAGCAGAAGGATTACAAATGGAGAAAGAGGTAAATAGTTTGCTTGGATGAGAAAACTATAAATATACATCTATCACAGCAAGACGCAATTTGAAAAATAAGCAGTTAGTCATTATGTTAACTGAATGTTTTATTTGGTCTGAGTTTGCCGATCTGCAGGGTTCGGGGAATGTTCCCGCAATTAGGCTTTCACAGTACAGTTTACTTTGAGAGCATTTTAATGCCAAGTGATTTTGTGAAAATCAAAATACGTGATTTCATTGAAATCGACTGCTTCAAAGTTAAAATTAATCTGACTTCCTTCATCTGCTGCTAGAGGGGCATTCCGGTGTCATAGACTGAGGAAAGCTTTGGATACAATGCAGTCACTCCCACACTGGAGGCTGCTTTTACATTTCAGGAAACATAATGAGCTTGGTCATCCTCACACACCAGAAGAGACTGGCCGACTTGACCCCAAACTGCTGGAACTTAAAAAATGATTGCAGTTCTAAGAAATATTCAGGCTGTTCTTCTCATGTTCCCAGAATCAAGTTACCTTACAGTATTCTCCTTCCCCTCCTTCCTCTCTGGGTGGGGAGTTTTAAGGAACACTTTAGTGAGGAAGGCACAAGAGGTCCAGCCAAGCCTCCGTTAATAATCTGCAATGAGATTATTGTGTACCCAGAAGTACCATGTGCGTGTGTAGAACTTGTGCCTGGTAGGTAGGTAGGTTATGTAACTCTCCTTTAGTTTCCCTAAATATTGTACAAGGATTCTAGAGCTTTTCATAGTCAATAAGGAGAACATAATGGACAGCTAAAATGTTTTATTTCTGATGATGCTCCTCAAGGCTGAGGAGATAGAGAGCTTTGAAATCAGATATCCAGGTTTCTCCTGGTACGGTGCAGATTGCATGCTGATCTTGGGACCCTTCAGATAAGTCAGATTTTTCCAGATCTGTCAGACTCATCTCAGCTCTTGAGGATTTATAAAGCAAGCAGTTTTTTTTCTAGAATGTCTCCAAAAAGAGAATTAGAAAAGCGGTGAGAGGAGTGTGATCTTAAGGGTCTTGTTCTTGGGAAAGTGGAACCAGGTTGCTCAAAAGTGTGTCTCAGTTGGAGGTTTCCCTGAGAATTAAATACATCTTATTCTTTTAAGTTCTTATTGAAGCAACTATATACTCTCTTCTCTTAACATTAATAGTACATTGACTTTTTAACCCTAAAATTCATTCCTTCATTTCTTATTCTTACTGCTAAATTTCAGGATTTTTATATAAAGAAATAAAAGCTCTGAATTGCCACATGATCCTAAATAATATCAGTTCTTTCTCTGATCCATTCTGACTCGTTCAAAATTTCAATTCCCATCAAAACTAGGTAGCTTAATTCAATTAGTGAAAGATTTATATTTTAAGTTTCATGACTATTTTCTTCTAGATAGGTTGTTTTTACAATGTCCTTTCGGGACTTATTAACACTCAAAAAGCCTAATACTTTAAAAAATCATACACATTCATTACTAAGGAGATAACAGATTTCTTATGTGTCTTCTGAAATATCTAGACTCCAGTATTCTTCTATCAGAATTAGAGTAGGTAGCGGAGAAGGGCTATTTTGCCCTTTTTTTAATAGAGTTGGGCTGACCATGGTGTGATGGTAGACTGCTTTCACAGTTTTGGTTGTGCACAAGATAATTTTGTTTGGTTATAAGTCTTAAAAATCTTAATAGGTTGGTATTTCTTTTCATGTATACCAGGGAAACAAAACAGCAGCTGGGAAAAGGGTAACGTCACCATATGACAAAACATCATAAAAACGTTCTAAGCAGCTCTTCCTTTCCTTCCCTCCAAAGGCTCTTTTCCGAGTGGCAGCGCCCCTGTTCTTTATCCCATCAACTTCCATCGAGTACCAGCCGCTAGCAGCTTTCTTCCCAAGTAGCCTTTTCCACCGCCTGGTTCCCGTCTTTCCTGCCATGCACACCCTTTGCATAAGCGGCACGGTTGGCTGTAACTCAGCCTCAGAGCTCTGCTGTGCATCCTCTCAGCCTCAGCCAGCTCAGCAAGAAGAGGGACCTTTATGGGTTAGGAAGCAGCAGGAACTTATAGATAAATTAATTTCTCCCTGTCACAAATAATTAAAATAATGTCCCGTGGTTAAACAGTAAACCTGTATCTGCACGGTGTTACTAGATTTAGAAACCTTCAGAAGCATTCTTATTTAAATCAAGTATTTTAGAAATAGCTATAATGGAGATATAGTTTTAATGACGGTTTAAGCTTCCAGAAGTTATTTCAACCTTTTATATATAAAACAAAGAACTTATTTTAAGGGGAAAAGAAAAAAAGAAAACCCAGGAAGCTTACTGTGAATCCGTGTACATCTGAAATGATTAACGCTAAGTATATTTTGTGAATTACTAGTATCTTCTTCATTAGCTGTGTATCATGATGTCCCAAAGTTATGGAAAACATGTTATACAGAACTTGAGGTTTATGCTTCCAAATGGACAAAGACAGGCTCTGTAGTTGAACAGTTTGACAGTAACAGAATCCTTATCTCTCTTAACACTGAATGTCAGAGAAGCACATCTAGGAGAATCTTTATTTCATGATAAAAGTGAGGATGGATATAGTAAAATCTAATCTTTCTTAAAACCTTAGCCCCGGTCTGATTAGTCAGCAGGTATGTGCTTGCTTTGGCTTTGATATTCTGTAACACATATTAGCCCAGAAAAAAGCAAAAGAACATCTAGTACTTTGCTTCTTAGTGTCTGTCTATTTAAAGAGATCTTCCTAAAGCTACACACATATATATTAATTCACATTTTCTGTTTGAGATACTTTTCATTTTTAATTCTATGCCCATCATTAATACTTTTGTACCTATCTTGAGATCATTATCATTAATACAGATTTATCTTTTCCTGCATATAAGTAGTCAAATCATGGACAACTTTTGAATTATTTAGAATGTGTGAATAGCAGTTGTAATAATGGAGCAGATTCTTCCTCTTTAGAAGCATGCAGAACATGGGAGAAAATCCATATCATTACAGTCATTACAAAATAACTATAATTAGATAAATCATACGATCTTGATGATAGTTAATTCATTCAACAAATATTTATTGTGCACTCGTTCTATGCCAGGCACTGCTTTATGCACTAAGAGCTTAGCAATGAATAAAATAGACAAAATTCCTTGCCCTGTTGGAACTTATGTTCAAAATAAATAAGTAAATATATATAAAACATCAATGATTGCTAAGGAGAATAAAGTACAGTAAAGCAGAAAGTGTTGCAAGGGACTTAAAATTTTATAAAAGTTGGCAAAGTGAGTCTCTCTCCAGGCAAAGAGAACAAGTGCAAAGGCCCTGAGGCACATGAACAGTGAGGAGGCTGATTTGACAGGAGTTGACCAAGAAAGGTGGAAAATAGTGGAAAATTACCCAGAGAGGCAATGGAAGCCAGATGACATCAGGCCTTAGTGGTCCCTGGGGAACTTTAGCTTTTCTATGAATGATATGGGAAATCCTTGGAGAGTTTTGGGCAGAGGCATGAGAAGATCTGGTTTCTATTTTATTAAAGTCAATCTGGTTGCTTGGTGAAATTAGACTGGGACAAGATATTAGATGTGGTTGAGCAGGGGAGCTATTGAGAAGAAGAAAGTGGAAGTTCTGGGAATTGCAGACAGATTGAATCAGTTATGCAAGAGAGGAATCATAGGCATATACTTTTCATTTACGGAGTTAAATGGAAGAATTTGCCATTTATAGAGATGCAGAGGGCAGTGGGTCCCCTTGTAGACATGTTAAGTGTGAGGTGTCCCAGTGGTGGAGATGATGAGTAGGATAGAAGAGTCTGGAAGAGACCCGGGCTGGAAATATGGATGAGATCACCTAAGAAATAGCTACAAATGGAAAAGAGATCCAAATATTGAGCAGTGGGACACACCAGTGTTAGGAATTTGGAGAATAGAGGAGTTAGCAGAAAGGAGCTAGAAAGAAGCCTAGAGGGTATGGTACATGGAGGAAAATGTTTCAGGGCGTAGGGAGGGATTGATTGTGTCAAATGCCGCTGATAGGGTAAGATGAAGACTGGAAATTTAGACATTGAATTTAGCTTTGTCGAGGGTTTTGGTGAACTGGGCAAGAAATTTCTCTGGAGAGGTGGAAGTAAAACCATGGTTAATGAGTGCTCGAGAATGAATGGGAGAGGAAAATTTGGGGACAGAAAATAGAAATGGTTCTTCCGAGGGGGTTCACTATAAAGGAAAAGAGAAAATGGGGTGATAACTGGAGTAAGAAGTTATATCACAAAAGAATTCTTTCTATTTAAGATGGGAGAGATAACTGCATGCTTTCACACTAATAGAAATCATTCACTTGAGAGGCAAACTTGATGTAGAAGAGCAAAGAAAATAATTTTGGAGCAATGTCCTTGAAGCCATAAGAGAAGAATGACAAGGTCTTTCCATTGCATGGACCCCCCTGCCTGCATCTGTGCCCACAAATGCAGCCTTCTCTCTGGGCCTGAGGGTTTTCCAACCATGGTCCTAGCTAAGGCCAGCCCTTTGCTTTGGGCATGAGACCTCATTCTCCCAGCCTCAAACAAGGACATTGCCCTTGGAAGAGACAGAGCTTTAGAAACAGAAATGCAGAACATAATGCGATCTGACAGGACAGTTTCTTTCTGTTCTCACTCACCTCTCAGAGGGATTAAAAATCTAACTGCAGTAAACACGCACAGCACTCAAGGTTTGGTGTCTCAGACATTTTTCTTTGAGATGATGACAAATTAGCATGATTAAAATATTCCCTCTTGCATTGATTACTTCCTGTTATTATCCCCATTTTATAAATGAGACAATTGAGGCAGAGCAATAACTTGCCCCTGGTGACAAGGCCAGAAATGTAACCAGGATTAAACCTTGAGCATCCTTACTCTTGACTCCTGTATCATGTTGATTCCTGGTATCTAAAGATGAATCCCAGGGTAGCAGAGGTTAGCAGTCAGGCTGGGAAGACAGGCAGAGTTGGGGAAAAAAGAAGGAAAAGAAACCAGGAAAACTGGGGTGCATCATGAAGTCAGGTGCCTTCTAGACTAGTTCTCATGCATGTGGGGTGCCAGTAGCCATGGGTTTGAATCTTGGTACAATCACATACACGCTGAGAGGTCTTAAGTAGTTTATTAAACTTTTCTGGATCCCAGTTTCCATATTAGTAATTATGAGGATAATCATATTTACCAATGTGAAAATTAAACGAGCTCTTTAGGTGAATACACTGTAAATCTTTGTGTCTTATTTTACCTTACCTTTTCATTTTGCTTTTGTTTCACCTTCTCTTTATGGCAAGTAATGTTGATTTTCCAGTTATAACTGTGATACCAAAGTTCTTTGTAAAATAAATAATTATTTTTAAAAGTGAGTCAATTTAAGGGAGTAGAAGAAATTGAAATATTGCCAATGATGTACAAATTTGGCACAAATTGAGGGGCACAAGCATGGTGGAAGTCTTAACTTGGGCAGCAGTTGTGGTGAGCACAGCTAAGTCTGTAGTACCTGCCGTCTGGTTTTCACGCCTTTGGGTAATTCCCTCCCCTTGAGTGCCAACCAACAGAATATAGCCAACGTTGGGGGATGTCACTTCTGTGATGTCATATACGATCCCATCTCAGCCAACTGGCGGTTACAGAGACTCTCCTCTGCTGACTTTGAGGAAGAAAGCTACCATGTTGTGAGACAGTCTAGGGAGCCGTGTGCAAAGAAAGGTGGGGTGGCCTCTAGTGTCTGAGAGCTGCCCCCAGCTGACAGCCAGCAAGAACACGGGGACCTCACTCCTGCAGCCACAGGGAAATGAATTCCGCCAACCACTGAGGGGTCTGGGAAGCTGGCCTCCCCACACTCAAGCCCCTGATGATACTGCTGGTCTGACCAAGGCCTGTGCTGCAGCCTGGTGACGCCACAGCGGAGGCTGCAGCTAAGCTCTGCCTGGATTCCTGATTTACAGAAACTGTGAGATCATGAATGCGTGGGTTTAAGCCTCGAAGTCTGCGGTAATTGGGTTTATCTGTTATGCAGCAATAAGTATCAGGGAGCAGACGATCTGTGTGCTCATTTGTTCCCACCATTAAAAGCTGTGTGCTCTTGGGAAAGCTAGCTCATCGGCAAAATGAGGCTCATAATGACATCTATTTCATGGGTTATTATGATAATTAAATTAGATAATTCATATTAAGTGCTATATCGGTACCTGTCCTATTATAAGCATTTAATAAATCTTTATTATTATCATCATTAGAATTATCTTAATAGCTGAAAACAGTACATTAACACTTTTACTTTTAAAATAGTTTTTCAAGGCAAACTTTTCAGAAAATTTTCCTTGCACTTCAGAAATTCCTTAAAGTGCAACCATTAGGAACAGCAACATCAACTAACTATATATTGCTAATTTCTATTCATGAATGAGATTGATGATTATTTTAATGCTCTTGGAAGAACTCAGAATACATTAGGTAACAAGTTCAGCATTATCAAGGTTCAGACATGTACCTTGTTTTAGAAGATTTGGTTTGGATTCATCAGGAATGAAATTGTGGACCAACCCAGAGCTAAAAAAAGAAATAACTATTTACTTGCCCACGTTAACCTTGCTTTACCCTATTCAAGGGAAAACTTCACAAAGACATCCACATTTGTAGTGCTTCTCCAACCCAGATTGTTCTCTGGCACCCAGGCTTCCTGCCCATGCAGCCTTTTCTGTTTTCATCCCTGTTTATGCTCTGCACCCACATCCAGGTTGTTCCTGGAGAATCTCCTCAGGGTCCCGAGCTTTGAGAATATGAGGAGAGAACCAGGACGCCTCCCTGCCTTCACCAGTAAGACTATGCTAATAAGTGTCTAAAATAAATAGGGGTCAGGACAAGCTGAACTATCCAAATTTCAATCCTTTAGTGCTTTCTGGCCTCAAAACAGAGACTGAGACCTTACTTCACTTAGGTATCTCCACTCATATATATTACCAAGGGTCTCAGGTTGGGGTAAAGAGAAAGGAAAATTAAGGATACTCATAAACAAAGAGTGAAGAAAGCAGATTTTCTCCTGAACATCAAAGCTCTGGAGAGCCCTTGAGAGACTGTCTTAGTCTGTTTGGGCTGCTATGACAAAAATACCCCGACTGGGTGGCTTGTAAACAACAGGATATTTCTTACAATTCTGAGGACTAGAAGTCCAAGATCAAGTCATCTGCAGATTTAGTGCCTGCTGGAGACCCACATTCAGGTTCATGGGAAGCACCTTCTTTGTGTCCTCACGTGGTGAAAAGGGTGAACTAGCTCTCTGGGGCCTCGTTTATAGGAGCAATAATCCCATTCACAACACACTCACCTCCTCTCACAGACCTCACCCCCTCATATTATCACCTAGAAGCGTTGGAATTCCAACATAGGAATTGGGGTGTAGGGGCACAAACATTCATATCATAGCAGTGTCCTTCAAGAGTTACCACTGTTGACGCACGCTTGCAGTGACCTTTTTTGAAAAGCGATGTCTTAGGTAAAGCTTCCTAAGCAGAAGCAGAGTCTGAGGTGGGGATTCTTGCTAATGTCGTTTGGTGCAGTGCTCTCGGGAGGAAGAAGAGGGGGTGGGCAGAGAAGAAGCAGGAGAGAAAAGCTAAGCCAGGAATGTGTTCTCTGCTCCAATAGGGAAGTTTTGGAGCAGAGAGCACACCACGGAGCTGGCCCGCCTTTAAAGCAAGAGCCCCATGTCAGTCAGTCATTGGCTGAGGTCTGTGGAGGTTATGGCGGTGGGCTCCGCTCCCATTTGGCAGGGGGTGGTTCTCCGGCACTCATTGCAGCTGGACTTCCGGGCTGGGCACCATCAGCATTCACTGCCACCGATAGAGTTTGTGGTGGAGATGCTGCCAGATCGGTGGTTTCAGACGGCTCGCCTGGACATCCCAGCAATGGGGGAATTTACAGGGTCCTTGATGGAAGGGTGGAAAGAGAGAACAAGTACACACAGGCATTTATTCTGCTTCCGTGTGCCAAATTTCCCTCTAAATTGGAGATGCAACGTTTAAAGGCAAAGAATCCACGTGGCTGGTCTAATCACTTTCACGGCAGAGACGGTATCATACTGTGTTTCTTTTTAAATTTATTTTTATTTTTTTTAAGTGTATTTTATTGATTATATTGTTACAATAGTTTCAATCTTTTTGCCTTTGCTCCCCTCTGCCCAGCATCCCCCTTCCCCAGAAATCCCACTCCCCAACCCCAGTCCATGCCCATGGGTCATGCATACAAGTTCCCCAGCCTCACCCCTTCCCATATTATTCTTTTAAAAAAAATTAATTTTTTATAACAATAAAAAATAACAATCCCTCCCTCTCAGACTTAAGACCCTTTATAATCTTATAAAGGACAATGGGCGAAGGTCTTGTGCTCCTCTAGCTGCTTCGAGCTGGGCATGGTCATTGTCCTACCTACCCTTGGGTCCAGAAATCCCTAATAAGAGTGGGGGTGTGGGGGGGAGGGTGGCCTTCCCACATGGGGAAGGATCGTGAAGACTCCAGGTCAGTTGGCTGTCCCCGGACAACAGCGTACTTGGTTTAACAGGCTGTCATCCTTGTTGTATTCTGGGGGATCATACTGGTTTTGACACTCTGAGGATGTAACCCAGTGCTGAGTTTAAGGAATTTTAATTGTGCTGCGAAAGGCTGTGAATAGCTGATTTTCATGTCTGTGGCTGGGTAACACTAATTAATTCTATTCCAGGGTTCTCAGCCTCAGCATTATTGACGCTTTGGGCTGGATAAGTCTTTGCTGTGCAGGGCTGGCCTGTGTACTACAGGGTGTTTAGCAGCACCCTGAGCCTCTACCCACTAGATCCTAGTAGCACTCCCCCAAGTTATGACAACTAAAAAGGTCTCCAAGCATTGTTGTATGTCCCCAGGATGGAGTCAAGGGGTAAAACCATTCCTGGTTGAGAACCACTGAGTTAGGCCTTTGGACTCAACATTGTGTAGTTTGTTGAAGTGCCCATGAGGTAGCTGGAGGAATTAAAAGCAGCTATTCCATTCTTGCATTCATGTGGACCAACTGATCAAAGCACTCTTAACATCAGATTCTGAATCAGAAAAGAGATGCATGTATTTGAGGGAAAGGCTGGGGTAAGTTAAGAGTGGCCTTTTGAGCCAGACAACCGGGATTTAGATCCACTTACTGTTTTATCATTTTCTAAGTAAATAACTAGGTAAGGCTTTTAACTTTTCTGTGCCTCAATTTCTTCATTTATTAAATAGCAGATAACCCTAACTAATGGGGCTGCTAGGAGGATAAAATGAGTTAATGCATTATATAATATGCTTAGAAGAGTCAAGCACATAATAAGTGCTCGATAAATGTTGGTATTGATAAATAAGGGAAAGTGCTCAATAAATGCTTATTGTTGGTATTGATAACTGAGGGAGTGGTTTCAACCACTGGTCATCCTCTTTCCTAATCTAAGGCATTCAACCTCATCGCCTCTTGGACGAGGGTTCGTGGCCTGTGTCTAGGGAAAGCTGAAGGGGTCTGGTGGGTAGGACTCAGTCTTTTCTGTAGTCCCCTACTACTGCCCTATTATCAATCTGTCAGAATCAGCCTCACGCTAATTGGCCCATCTTCTTAAGGCAGCTTCATCAAATTGGGGGTGGCACCCTCCCTTTCTCTCTGTCTTAGTCTTTCTCTCTGTTTCTCTCCATCTCTTTCTCTGTCTTTCTGTCTTCTTCTCCTAACCCCCTCTTACTTTCACTCTAAGTTTTGAGACCAGTTCGAGATCTGAGAGCCTAAGTCTTATTGCCTCAACTGCTTTTGCTTGTTTAGGAAGACAAAGTTTAATCAAAACATTTCTGTTGCTAGGTCAAGATGACCAGTAGAAAGTTATCTTGATTTGATTTACTCAACGGATTATTCTAAACCAACTCATATTTCATGTGACGCATGCATATTCCTCCACTCAGGGCAGCACAACGTTAAAGAAAAAATATGAGCATTAGACAAGGCACAGCTGAAGAACTCAAGTGATATTATGAAGTATTATTACCATTCCACAAGCCGAAACATAATTCCTCTGAAAGATCTTCTTGGTGGTCTAGATTGAACTTGTCTGATATAAAACACATTTAGCATTGTCATCATTTATTACGTACCAAATGTAGGCATCACATTGCTGCAGCTATGGAAGGAACTGAAGTCCTCTCTTTATGATGTTTTGTCCCAGTTGCTTTTGCTACATGCTGTGTTAAATGGCTAAACATTACTGCAGGTATTTACTCAGGGTATGACACTAATTATTTATTAATGAGACGGAGAGATTTCAAAGCTTTGAAGCAGTCCAGACAAATGGAAGTCCATGGTCTCCTGCCTGTAATCCTTACAAATGGAAAACTTGACAAAGATGGATGGTAAGCTGAATTTTATTAGCCAAGCCTGGTGTGCTTTAGTTGCGAAAGTGATGATGCAGCACTGCGCCGTGAGGCCGGGAGCAAGGCTCAACTCATTTTCTGTTGTTCCTTAGGCACATTTTAAGAGCAGTTGGTGGCACCTGATGATTCCATTTCTAGATGGAGTCATTTTTCATGTATTCATCAAATATCTCATGAGTGTCTACTATTATTGAGGGAAGAGAGGCATTAAATAAACAAATAAATATGTCAGGTGTGATGAGTGCGGTGGAGAAAAGATGCAGGAATACTGGGAGGGAGTCACTATTTCATCACAAGGGTTCAGGACAGTCCCTAAAATAGTGGTTGAACTGAGGGCAGGGAGACTTCAGAGTTTGCACTCCTAATTACGTTTGTTTTCACAATTGTGGGCTGGGATGAGGGTAGGATGAATAAATAGAATGGTAACTGAATGAAGGGTGGGTGCACTATAGGAGGAGAGAAGGTGGCTTTTTTTAGCTGGAGGAGGGGGCAGGGAAAACCATGGTGTTTGCATCTAAATGACCTCTCCCAGGTCACAGAGCAGGGACAAATCAACTCCATGAGCATGGTTGGGACCTTTGGAAAAACCTGACTTGGTTACAACCCCCTTCCCTGGCTTGTTCTTTGCAATTTATCAGTTTGGTTTCCACCATTTGGGGGCTACCCGTTTTGTGGTCTTCCCGCCTTTGTCTACCCACAGACCAAAGTTTCTTCTTAAAGTCTTCCCTAGAGCTTGTGGCCGCTACGCCCCTCTCTCTGTTAGGGTTCTGCAGGAAGGCAAGCTATTTTGTGTCTTCCAAAAATGAAGTGATTAATACAGAGGCTTACACCACTGCTTAAAAGGCTGGGGAGAGAAGGGCAGGGAGCCACCTCTCAATGCTGCCTGCAGGGCCCCTGAAGCTGGCCTGGAAGCCACTAGGGATCTCATGAATGTCTGAGTGTGGCACAGATAGATGATTCTCTAACTCACACAAATAACTTACACAGCTATTTCTAACAGCCTACCTTGGGGAGAAATAGCCTCTTCTTTTAGATTTCACCTGAGCGCCCCTTATCTTCCAATAGGGAAGGGGATTCTGGGAAATGTAGTCCCAGGTCTTCTTGGCAAGGAGGGTGGAGACTTCAGGAGGAGGGAGCAGAGATGCCAGGCTGACACACAGCACAGAGCAGCCACCAGTCCCCTCCTAACAGATCTGACTGACTACCTGGCCCTTCACTTAAGCTGTACCAGCCACCTCTCTGCCCTACCCAAAGGGTTTTACAGTTTAAGTCATCAACCTTACATGGCGTCTCAAGGTGATGGTGTAGTAGCTTTCCCTAGTGTGTCACATGGGTATGGCTGGGCAAATGACCCCCAGTCAAAGAATCTCCCCCACACCCACACCTTTGTTCTGACGCTAACACTAGACAATTCTCTTTCTTCATGAAAGGCCTAAATTCACCGAGACCAAATCTTTAATTTGAGAGTCAGACAGTAGCAGTCACAAGTCCACACAAAGAGACAGACATCCATGTGTTTGTGATGCAGAAAAGAAAAGGAAGGAACAAAGGAAAAAGAAGCTGAAAACTCCTTCCTACAGGGATGTTAGAGTATCAGTCATGATATGCCAGGCACTGTGCCAGGCAGTGAGAATCAGAAATGAAGTATTCCAGTTATCTGTTGTCTGACAACTCCGAAACGTGTGACTTAACACAGCAGTCGTTTATTTCACTCTCAAATCTGCACGTGGGCTCAGCAGAAACAGCTTTTCTGCGCTCCATGAGGCACCAGCTAGAACAGCACTCCTAGGGGTCTGGCGGACCCCCTTCCAAGAGGGCTGCTTCGCATGGCTGGGGAGTTGGTGCTGGCTGCCAGCCCAGAGCTGAGCCAGGCTGCCGGCTGCGGGCCCCAGTGCCTTTCCGTGCGGACCTCTCCACTGGCTCCTCTGAGGCTGTTCTGCCTTGGGCTCCTCATGACATGGTGCCTGGGTTCCAACAGAACAAGGCAGATGTGCATTTGTATGACCTAGACCCCGAACTGTTTCTTGGGCTGTACCCCACTGGCAGGCAGGATCATAGGGAAGGGACATAGATTCCACCTCTCGCTGGAAGTGGCAGGGTTCTGGAAGACATGGGATAAAAGCCATTATCAGGGCCATCTCTGGATAATACAACCAGCCACAGTGCGTGCAGTGTCTTGGGGGAGGGGGGCTCAATGATTAGCAATGAAGACAGATATGAAACGGGTGATTAAAATACAGCCTGAAGAGTTCCTATAAAAGCACTAAGGCGACTTCCGACTCTCCCCTGAGGTTTCGGGAAGGTTAGAGGAAGTGACCTGAGTCCTGAGGGATGAAGAGGTACCTACCAAGGAGGGAAGTGGCAAGGCACGGCCTTCCAGACTGGAAAGAGTCTGAGCAAAGGTGCGGTAGCTTCCGACAGAGGCATCGTGACTCCCCTGTGGGGCTCGGCTTCTCCAGTTGGAGTGGAAATCCCGTGAGGACAGTGCCTGGGTCATCATTTCATCTTGACTTTCACATTGTTGATGCTCATGTAGCAAATTCCCATGAATATGATTTATATCAGATACAATAGTTCTAGGCATTAATGATTGGACTGATACTACTCAGATGTGCATCTTTTAGTCACTTTTGTCAAAGTAACCCAACCTAATATCATTTAGCTCCTTGGCAACCAAATCCATCCCATAGAACTTGTATTTAAAGAAAGTCATCATGCTGCTGGATTTCTTTCAGGCCAGGGGTTTTACTAAACCAACTATACCAGCTATTGCCTACAAACGTAACCAAGGTCATGACGGTCTTCCAAGAAGATGGTGTTTATTGCTCACTAGCGATTTTGCTTTTAACCTGCATTCTCCATTCTGACTTTTCCCCACATATGTTGACATTGAAAAGTTTTATAGAAGTCTGGGAGGAGAGTAGGCAGAAGAATGAAACTGTACTGCACACAATTCTCCTTGACCTTAGCAGTCCAGTGGGCGGGAAGACAACACAGTGAGACCTCGCATCCATTAGTGTTTCAAAAATGCATTAGGTCTCCTCTTGGGCCCTCTCCTCCTCCACAGTCTGTAGGTGTAGCCAGAATATTATTTTGAATTGCACAGCAGTAAATCACATTGGCATTCATTTGAGACTGCCTTGGTTCAGTTTTTCAGACTCTAATAAGTACCCATGGGTCTTCTGAAATCTAGTCTTTCATTTGGTGAACTCATGGATACGTGACGTTTGAGGCATCCAGGGTTGCTTGTGATTGCTGGGAGGGGTTGCCCACCCTGCCACTGTCTGCACAAACTCCAGGAAAATGAAAAACTCCTAGTCTTGATTCTTTTTGTTACACAGTGTTTCATGTGGTTGGAAAAAAACAAAGATAAGCAATCAGCAAGTAAGTACTGAATTTTAGTTGTGATTTTTCCTTTCTTCTTTTTCTTTTTATACTTAGCCAAAGCTATACCTTAATCCTCCTTTAAAATGAAGTCTTTTTAGGGAAGGAGAATTCTAAATAAACCCTTAAATACTTGGAGCTAATACTTGAAACTGAAGCATGCTTTGAATGGGTTTCAATATTCCAAAATGTCACTGGAAAGTACATTGAATATGGTAATGAGCCTGCTGATTAATTGTCCTGGGCACTTTTTTAGCCATCATTTTATTTCCCTCATTGCTTAGCTTCAATTCCATAGTCCGTCATTATGACCTCTTATTTATAAGCACCTGAATTCTCTCATTCCTTTATTTCTTTGGCTTTCTGTGCCTGCACATGTGTGGTTGAAAAATATGCAGCCTGGTCCACTTTAAATCATGACCATGGTCTCAGATGAGCACCAAAGAATGCCCAGTGAGCCTAGTGGGTTGAGTGTTCCCCTCACCCCATCCGTGAACTAACTTTTTTCCTCCCTCCCACCTTTCCTTTCTTTGATTCCTTTTTTCCTTCATTCATTCATTTTAAAAATTTCAATCATTCGATAAATACATAGTGCCTGGCACAATTACAGGCACTCATCCCATAGCACTCACATTCTCATGGGGAAAGCAGTGAACAATAAACATGATTAATAAGTACATAGCATAATATGTCAGAAGGTGATAAGTGATATGACTAAGGAAAAAGTAGGACAGGGTGTGAGAGTACCAGGCGTGAAGGGATAGTGATTTTAAGTAGGGCGTTGGGTAAGGGGTTCACCAAAGGTGACCTCTGACCAAAGAGTGAATAGGCCGGGGAGTTGGTCAGCTGTTATTTCACACTTTCTTCTCAGCCCTCAACCCTCTCCCCTCCATCTGTCCCACCTGTCCTCACACACACAAGCTATACTGATAACCTTTTCTCTGCTCTGATAGACATTAGAAGCAATCAGACAGGCTCTTCTGCGACTGCTCCCACACTCTCTGCCTTCCCTCTGCGTGTGAATGGTGTGTCTGCTACCACCTCAGGAGCCCTCCTATTCTGCACGGCCTCCCTTCCCATTTCACCTTCTCAAGGACTTTGCTCCTGAAGCTGTCCCCTCTCTCCTGCATCAGCAAATTCTCCTCTGTACTCAGTCATTACAAACATGCTTCTGTAACTCATATCTTAAAAAGAAAGATCCCTTGACCCTCATTATTCTCCTCCAACAACGGTCCTATTTCTCTTCTCCAATTCACAGAAAAATCTTGAAAGATTTGTCCAACATCACTATCTCCATTTTCTTGCCTGCCAGACTCTTCAAATTATTCAGTCCAGGCTTGCTGCCTCACTGTTCCATAGAAACTGCTCTTATAGAGATCGGATATGAACAAATGCAGCGGTCATGCCACTCCTGTTATCTTATTGGCCTCGTCAGCAGCGTTCACCCACAGGGTGGCTTGTTTCCCTTGAAAAACATTCTTGACTCAGAAGACATTGCATTCTTCTCTGGATTTCCCCCTTCTTCACTGACCCTTTATCAATTGCCTTTGCTTGCCCTTCTCTTCTATTTGATCTCCAAATATGAGAGCATCCTAGGACTTGGTCCCGGGTCCCCTTTCTGTCTATATCTCTACCTCCCTGTGATCTCCTGAAGTTCCATGCAGATCTTTATATGACTTCTCCACATCACTCAAGACCTGCTTATCTCAGAGACTTAAGACAGCAGGGTTTAGTTCTTGGTCTCAGGATAGTAGGGGGAAAAAGACGTGGACCACGCTTGTAGTTACCAGGGACCCAGCATTACAGCAACCTTGTCCAGATGCCTGCCTCTGTCTCATGGAAAGATAAACCAACCCCAGTCAAGGCTTCTGCTCACAGCTCAATGGCCAGAGCTCACCATATGGCTCTAACCTGCTACAGTGGGCCAGGAAGCTCAGACTCCCGTGTGTCCTAAAGGAGGGGGGAACCAGATTCCAGGAACACATTATTGATACCTACAAAATATGGTTTCAAATGCATTATCTAATATAATATTATATATGAATATGTATACTATATAATATATAACATGATCTAATATGCATGTATAGTAATACTACTATATATTTTCTAATTATAAATGAAATTAGCCCTGTAAAGTAAGCAAAGGAGTTATATCATCATTATACCAATTAGGAACTGATATGAGTCAAGGTATAATTTATCAGCTACACTTTTCTGATGTTGAAATATATGCTCCCTGTTTCTTGGCAGCTTTTTTTATAACATTTAGCTAAAAACAACTTTGTGAGCTATATTGCTACATACATCATTCTGCATCCTCTAATTATGATCAGTATTCCACCAAGAGATAAATAGAATAGGCCTAGGAGGGATACCACAACCTTTCAAGAACATTAAAAAGTATTTCCCAAGTTAAATTACTCCTCCATTGATTGAAGACTCATGCCTCCATCCTTTCTGGGTCATGCTTTTTCATGGCTCTGAATCACTGCTGATTGTGAAGGGCATAATGCTGTGTGGGTTATTGATTGGGTCATAACTGTATAATTATCAGTGGGTTGATTATTTGTGATAATATAAAGCATAACTGTGATGATGTAGTTGTCCCTAAATTTAACTTATCTAAAATGCCACTTTGAGAGAATAAGGAGATGCTAGGATGATCTGTAACAAGGGGAAGAACTTCAGAGTTGTGTGGATCAGAATTGACAATGCTTACTTCTAAGGAGAAATTTATTACCATATGGAAGGGGCATCCAGAAAGGGAACATTTTTTCTCTTGTGACCCCAGAGGAAATTTGAGCAATTTCTGTTCATATTTATCACATTTTTTTGTAGTTAGTTTAGTAGTTGTTCTGTTAAAATGTAAGTCTGTGAGCTCCAGGACAATGTTCTAAGCCTTCTCTATATTTCTAGGGACCAACATAGTGCCTAGGATGTAGTTGAGATTTTTCTTAGGCATTTGTTGAGTGACTTTATGAGTGCTTACATTGTGAGGAAGATAAGACATTTGCTTTACCCTATAAATCTACTGTGATCCTAAGTAGGTGATGGCAGAAGGGTAGTCCACATCAGTGTGCATTAATCAGATATAATTTCTCTTTCTGGTGGCCTCATAGACAAATGGGCCCATATGACTACTTCTTTCCAGTTAGCCAGGTGCAGAAGTGGCGTATGTCCTGACGAGAGCTTCCGAGCTCTGCCTTCCCTCTGGCACAGTGACCCATCACTGTGAACCACGGTGTCACTTCAGTGAGGTGACCTGCAGTGGATGTGTAGCAAAACAAGAAATAAACCTTCATCCTATTACCAGCCAGTGGAAATAGTGTACTTTTTGATTTTCTAGTAGCACCTATAAAAAGTAAAAAACAAACAGGTGAAGTTACCTTTAATGTTTTACTTAATTCAATAGACCTAAATTATTATTAGTTAAACATGTAATGAATACAGAAATCAAGGAGGTATTTTGCAATTTTTTAGACAAGTCTTCAAAATTTAGTGTATATTTTCTACAGACAGCACATCTCAGTTTGGACTCATTATATTTCAAATGCTCAGTAGCCACCTGTGGTTAGTAGCTACCATATTGATGGCACAGCTCTAGTTCACCCACTGATATTTGGAGTTATTTGTTGCTGCAGCCTAATTTAGCCCATCCTGACTGATACAACAGACATTGATTTTCATCACATATCCCAAAGGAGTGATTTTTCTAGGCTTGATGAAAGGATTACCAGGCTTGATGCAGAGTAACCAAGAGCACATTGTATCATTCTTCACTTAATAAAATATTTGAAAATTTGCGCTAAGCAACTCAGCACTAGTCCTCTCCTGATTGTGGCCTAGAGGAATGTTTACTTGAGCTTCCCTAAATTTAAACCATATCAAAACCTTTGTAGAGGCAAGAAGATGGAATTTTTCTGTCTAATAAAGTGTTTTAACAAGCTAATCAGTAATATGAGAAAGCTACTTAGTCTGGATCTCAAGATGTTCATGAATTAATTTGAGAAACATTCATTCTCAATGACTATATGCTTAGTAACATACTGAGTGCTGGGAATACAGATGTGGAGAGGCAGTACAGTTTCCTAGAGACATTAATGAAATACAGGGTGGGCAAAAGTAGGTTTATGGTTGTGAATATGTGAAACACAGTTTATTCTTGTATTATTATTATATTATTTATTTGTGTTACAAGAGAATTAATTGAAATATGACATATTAATTTTATATTGCTGCATAGGAGATAGCCTCAGACTTAGAGGTTTAAAATAACATGTTTATGATCTCACAGTTTCTGTGGGTCAGGAGTCTAGGTTCAACTCAACCGGGTCTTTCAATCAGGACCCCTTAAGGCTGCTACCGGGTGTCCACCATGCTGCATTCCTTCCTGGAGTTCAAGGTCTTTTCACATGGTCATTGGCAAAATTTAGTTCCTTGTGGTTGTTGGACTGAGGTCACCATTTTCTTGCTGGCTGCCCAGCAGGGACTTCTTTCAGTTCCCAGAGGCCCCTCATGATTCCTTACTTTCTTATGCCTTCTACAACACATTAGCTCACTTCTTCAAAGCCAACAGGAGAATCTCTCCAACCTCAAGACTGTTAATGACTCACCTGGTTAGTTCAGGCCAATTCAGGGTCCTCTCCCTTTGGATTAACTCATAGCCAGTGAATTAGCATCCTAATCACAGGAGTGATGTCTCCTCATATTCACAGTTTTTTTTCAGGATGTGTTCTGGGCAGGTAGGACTCTTAGAATTCCATTGCCATATAACTTGAAACCCAACAGAGCAGAATTTATGAGAGAGAATATAGCATATGAGAAAGTCCTGATACTGTCAGGAGTTTGGCAATTTGGAAAGAAAAGTGAAGGCTCTTTTTACTGTAACCCAGAGAAAGAAAAAGTGGCATAAGATAAGGGAGTGACCAGATCATGCATGGGCTACGTTAGTGGTTTTCAAGAGAGCCATGGGAAACCACAGATCATATGCATTTTTAAAGATGTCTCTGATGTCGGTGAGAAGATACAAGGCAAGAATGGGATTAGAGGGAGCTCTATAGGGTTGTTGCAGTCAAGAAGATACAGGATAGTGGCTTATAGGAAGATGGTGGCAGTGGAGATGGAGAGAAGTGGATGGATTTGAGAGCCATGTAAGAGGTAGAATCCAGAAGACATGGTGATTAATTGGAGGTGGGGCAAGGAAAAAGGAGTCAAAGGTGACGCCTGGACTTAAACAACTAGATGGATAGTTGCTTCATTTCCCACATCCGGGGCCACAGAGGAGCCGTGCTTCCAGAGAGGCAGGTTCCTTTTAGACACACTGAGCCTGATATGCCAGTGAGACAGCTGAGAGCAGATATCATGTTGAACATTGGCTGTGCTGATCTGGAACTTGGAAGGAAAGTCTTGGCCAAAGGTATGGATCTTGGAGACATCAGACAATAGGTGACATCTAAAACCATTGGAAAGGGATGTCATCACCCAGGGAGCACAGGTAGATGAGGCTAAGACCTGGATGGAGTCCTTTGGAAGCCTCATTGAAAAGATTTGCTAAAGGGCTGGGCAGAGGAGGGCAAAGGGGGAAAAACTGGGACAGCTGCAATAGGATAATAATAAAATATTTAATTAAAAAATAAAAAGACAAAAAAATCTATGCGGTAGAGAGTACCTGTTTTACACACCTGTTTCCTGTCACTAATGCTAATATCATCTTTAGGGAATGAACATTGCAACCATTTAGAAATGTACAATCCCTCCCAGGCTTCTTTCTGCTGGGATCCAGTCAGTGTATGTGAGTGTGTGTGTGTGTCTGTGTGTATTGTGTAGAGAGAATTGCATCAAAGACAGCTGTAGAACTTTTCTGAACTACACTCACAAATTCCAGTGTGTCCCTAAGGAAATAAGAGTCTAGAAATGTAGAAGTTGTTTTAAAGACTTATGTTCTCATTTCTCAGAGAAAACTGAAGGACAAAAAGTGCAAGTCATTCACCCAGTGACACACAGCTGGTTAGGTGGCAGCCCAGCAAAGAGGAATTGAAATTACTTGGCAATTACTTTAGCTCCTATCTCCCTCCAGAAGTGCACATTTCTTCATCATTTCAGAGACGAGATTTCAGATCCACCAGAGAATTCTAGCATCATCTATGGGTTAGCAGAATATCCACCAAGCACTCAGTAACTATGGGAGAAAGAAGGAAATTATTTTTATATATTTAATTTGTATTGAATTTATTTGAGTGACATTGATTAATAAAATTATATAGGTTTCAGGTATACAATTCCACAGCACATCGTCTGTATGTTGTATTGTGTGTTTACCACCCTAAGTCAAGTCTCCTCATTACCATTTATCCCCCTTTTACCCTCTTTTACCTGCCCCCAACCCCCTTTCCCTCTGGCAGTTGCCATACTGTTATCTGTGTCTATGAGTCTTTCTTTTTTTTTTCTTCGCTTAATCCCTTCTCCTTTCTCACCCAGACCCCAACCCCTCTCCCTGAACAGCTGTCAGTCTGTTCTCTGTGTCCATGAGTCTGTCTCCACTTTGTTAGTTTATATTGTTCATTGGATTCCACACAGAAGTAAGATCATGCACTACTTCTCTTTCTCTGACCGGCTTATTTCACTTAGTATAGTGTTCTCCAGGTCCATCCATGCTGCTGCAAGAGGTAAGGTTTTCTTCTTTTTTTACGGCTGTGGAAATGTGCCGCTGCTGTTTTATCCACTCATCTACGGATGGGCACTTGGGCTGCGTCCAGATCTTGGCGATTGTAAATAGTGCTGCAGTGAACATATGGATGCAAATGTTCTTAAGAATTAGTGTTTTGGGTTTCTTTGGATATATTCCCAGAAGTGGAGTCACTGGGTCATAAAGGCAGTTCTATTTTTAAGTTTTTGAGAGAACTACATACTGCTTTCCACAGTGGCTGCAGCAGTCTGCATTCCCACCAACAGTGCACTAGGGTTCCCCTCTCTCCACGTCCTCGCCAGCACTTGTTGTTTGTTGGTTTATTGATGTCAGCCATTCTGACAGGTGTGAGGTGGCATCTCATTGTGGTTTTACTTCGCATTTCTCTGATGATTAATGAAGTTGAGCATCTTTTCGTATGTCTATTGGCCACCTGTATGTCCTCTTTGGAGGTGTCTACTCAGCTCCTTTGTCTATTTCTTAATCAATTTTTGGAGGGTATTTTTGGTGTTGAGTTTTTTTAAGTTTCTTATAAATTTTGGATATTAACCCCTTATCAGATGTATCAGTGAATATGTTCTCCCATTCAGTAGGTTGTCTTTTCATTTTGTTCATATCTCCTTTGCTGTGCAAAAACCTTTTAATATCGTCTCATTTGTTTGTTTGTTCGTTTTTCTTTTTTACTTATTGAACCACCTAATGTACAACTGTGTCAGCTTTAGAACAACCTGCAAGGTGGACATTGTTACCCTCACTTTACAAATGAGGAAACTGAGGCTCATGAACTAAATAATGTTCCCAAGGACACACAGGTAGTGAATGGCAGAACCAGGCTTCATGTTTGTTTTTACCTCTGGCCTTAACATTCAGTTTAGCATGCAGAGGGAACTGTATGCACTATACCCTAGATTACAATATGTAACGAAGCATTTTTCCAAAAAACAAGATGACAATGGAGTTGAATTCATGTTGGCCCCAGCTTCCTCTTGTGGAGCAGCAGTTCTGAAGCCCATCTGCCTTGGTGAGAATCCTGGTTCCCTTCTTACTCATGGTGTGACCTTAGCCAAGGCACCCAACCTCTTTGTGCTTTAGTTCCTCTTCTGCAATCAGTGAGGGGCATAATGATGCCTGCCTCATAGAACTGGCCTGAAGATTCGGTTATTTAATGTGTACAAAAGCCCCCAGACACTACCCAGCAGGTAGTAAGCATCCACCTCTACCACTGCTATCTTTTTCTTCCAGAGGTTTATCTGAGTTCCTGATTGGAAATTAGTATTTCCTTTCTTGCCCCCACCAGCATTTAGGGGTTTGCTTTTTTTGTTTTTTACTAGCAGCATGGTTATGAGAAAGTGCTATCCAGGCAGTTGCCTAAAGGGATACAGAACAGATGCAAGTGGCTACCCTGATGTGACCCTTTGTGCTCATGCTTGGTAAGTAGAACTGTCAGGCATATAGTATAAGCCTCAGGCTTTTTGTCTTTGACTCATTGGTGGCCTGGAATGCTCTCTTCTTAGATAACAGAACAGCCTTTCTCGGCATTGTCTTCGGGTTTCAGCTCAAATGTCACCTTATCAAAAGGCCTGTCCACTCTATCTAAAATAGATCTCCTTCTCACCATTACTTTCTATTTTGTTACCCTTCTTTATCCTTCTCCTAAGCACAGAGAGGTGTGTTGATTGAGGGTCTGTGTCCCCAACAGAACTGAACTTCATGTGGGTAGGGATTTGGTCTGGAAAATGTTGAGGAATAAATGAATATCCTTAGAGGAACATGTAGTAGATGCTGGGTACTGTGGAGGGACAGGAGACAGGATTTGGGGACTTGACTTCCAGGGTTTCTTATGGTTTAGCTTTGTAGTCCAAGACTGGAAAATCCTTCCCAGGTATTGGTTCCTTATTTGTTGACTTCCCAGGTTGTAACTTGGAAGACTGCTGTGTTCTTCCCACCACCACCAATATGGTGTGACCCTTCTTAGAGATAATAATAACATGTTTTTAGATATAGGCTGTGCATCTTACCTGTGATATGTCATTTAATACAATTCAGTAGATAGATATTGCTATAATTTCCCATTTTACAGTTGAACAAACTGAGGCACAGAGAGGTTCAGTGGCTTGCCCAAGTCACAGAGCTGGTAAGAGATAGACATATGAATATGAATATGTGCAATCCAACCTCAGAATCTGCATTTCCAGCTCACTTCTGCAATTCAGCTCCCTATGTGGTTCTGGACTTACACTCTCTCCCAGGGGAGCCCCATCCAATCCTGTGGGCTTTAATATTGTCTATATCCTGGCCACACTTACTTTGTATCTCTGGCCTCCAGACTGCTCCTCTGAGCTCCAGACTCATTTACCTAACGACCCACAGCACATCTTCTCATGGGTATCTTGAACTTAACACTTCCAAACTGAATTTATGCCCTCCCTCCATGACCCTAGACCTGAACCTGTTTGTCCCTCAGTGTCCCCTTCTGAGCAATGGTGTCAGGGGTTATGACAGGTAGGGATGTGAGATGGATTTGCTTAGGTTAGATAATAGCACCCTAGTCTTCCTTCTTCTAACTATTGCCTTATCTAACCTTCCCTTACTAAATTTTGACAAGCTGAGGCAAGGGCCCTGATTTATATACCTTTGCACGCCTAACATCTAGTGTAGAAGAGGTTTGATGTGTTCTTGCTGAATGAAGGGGCGGGGGAGGAATGCTTTCTGTGGATTGTATCTATTTCTACTCCAGGTAATTTCCATGCTACTACTTAATTTCTCTAGTTATTCTTCTAAGGATATTTCTAAACTTCTTTAAACGGCCATTTATCTTCTCCCCAGAGTTCTAACCGAAGGGATTTTTTATTGCAGTATGTTAATGTAACAACCCTTGGTTTCAAAAAAGTCATTCTCATTTCTCTTCACTTTGGCACTTTCATACTGGATTTATGTGGCAAGAAATACTTAATAATAAGGAAAAACCTATTTAGAGATAGTCATGTAATCATTCAGCAGCAGAGAAAAGAATGATATATAAGCCATGTAATTAGCAGTCATCTGTTTCACATTTATTTTTTTCTGGGATGAAGTTCAGTTTCTCCTTGAAAAAAATGAATACAAAGAATAAGCCCAACATTCACACACAGACACACATGCATGAGCATGTGTGTGTATGCATATGCACAAACATGTGTGTGCACACACAGGACCTATGAATATTCATTATCATTCAAGGGTATTCCATTAACATTTTTTTCTTCGAGATTATCAAGATACCTTTTAATATTCTTGAATCAAATCTCAGCTCATCAGTAGCCTAATTATCCTTTTTGTTTCTTGTTGCTTTGTTTTTCTAAAATTTGAAATTCTTTTCAGATTAGTTTGTATAAACTGGTGAAGGAACAACTCATGGATTCTGCATCTTCAGAGCATGTATAGAGCCATATGTTTATTTAAACCTCAGTTTATTACATTAAATTGACAAGGGAGTCAGAGGATGTGGGTGTGGACTCAGCTCTGCCTGGGATAAATGCTCCGTTTGGTAGTGGGTTACCAGACCTATTTTCTCCCTCCTCTTTAAGAAATTGAAGGAAAGCCTCTCTCACAAGGTTTGTGTGGGAATAAAATGAGATAATGTGTGAAAGTGTCTTCAAAATTACAGAGCACTAAAAGAAGTGGGAGTCTTATAATTATGATAATTGAAATAACAAGAAAAATGAGTTGTTTAAAATCATGCCAAATGAATCAAAACAGCTGTACTTCTTATGCAGAAAATGGATTAAGATGCTACTTTAGAATTTTAGTTGATTCAGTATTCAGATAATGAACTTGGCTTTTCCACGTACTGAAATGTGGCATTTTTAAAAGGTACCCTAAGTGGAATATACTAATGTTTTCTTCTTAAGGTTTTCATACATTCATGGGGCTCTGTAAAATGATTATCCTCCCACTGGTTTGTTATTTTCTGTAAAACTAGCAATCACAGCAATTCCATGAAGAGAGTATATTCTAAGATTATATTCTGCTCTAACTCAAAGTTTGGTTGATTCTGTGAATCAGTCAGATTCTGCAAATCAATCACATTCCCATATTGTTTTCCTGATTGTGCATTTTTACTCTTTCTCTCCTGGTGAAAGAAGGAACAATAGTGAGGCAAAGTTGGGTGAACTTAAAGAATTCCATTATCGCAATTAAAATTTCCAAGTGAAGAAGCCACAAAACCTTCCTAGACTGTGAAGTATATCTTTGATATTAAAAAAAGACCAATTTTTAGGAAATACAGGTTTTAGTCTGCTTTATAACTGGGTTAACTATACTATATATTGAAACACAAGTGGTGATGTTTTTCAAAGCACGAAAACGCTCCTGTGATGAGCTATGAGGCCATCTCCAATGAGGGCATCTGTGCATCTGCAGACGTGAGTGGGACAAGACGGAGTTATGTTTCTATATGTTCGTACAGTTACACATACCCTTGAGCTCATTCCCCTGGCTTCTCAGCTCCAAGGGCCCTGTTCAGGAAGAACTGAATATAATACACTAGTAAACAGAAAAGCGGTTTGTGCAGGGACAGAGCACTGATCATCATTTTTATAGTGGTTACGGGCTTGTCTGTTTTCTGGATGGTCCCCTCCTTCACAGTAACTTGCTCTGTTGGTTCCAACCGTCACTTCATCAACAGTCACTTCCTGCTTCACAGGACTCCTAGCTTTCAACCATGCCAGGGCTGACTGTGTGCATTTCACTACCCGTATTCATGACTTGCACAAATATTGATTGTGTGCTTCCTCTGTAACAGGCACTGTGCTGGGCCCGGAGAAATTGACCATGAATAACAGAAACATTTCTTGTCCTCATGGGGCTTATAGTCAGGAGACTTCTTGTTCGAAGCTTTAAGATAAAACCTTATTTCAGCCTGAACTACCAGAAAGTTTGATTTTTCAGAGCAGTATTGAGGGTGCCCCCCACCATCGTGGATTTGGGCCCCCAGCTCTCTTCCTTGGGGAAATCTAGCATCACCAGAATCCTAAGAACATTGTAGTTGACACCAGTTTGATTTTTATATCTTGAGAAGTTCTTATGTATTAAGTACAGTATTTATAAGCCCAACAAGAAGACCCTGAATGAAAATACAGTCTGTCAGTGGCCAGAGGGAAGGGGGAAGGGGAGAACGGTGGAAAGAAGGGGGAGAGACTAGTCAAAGAACATGTATGAATGACCCATGACATGGGCAACAATGTGGGGATTGACTGTGGGAGTGGGGGGCATGCACTTGGTGGAGAAGGGCAAAGGGGGAGAAATTGGGACAATTATAATAGAACAAAAATAAAATATTTTTTTAAAAAAGAAAGAAAATGTAGGAGATGAATTATAACTGGACATCATCTACAACTGAAAAACAATTTCCTGTAGCGCAGGAGCCTAAAGTTTGGCTTCTGTTTTTGTGAGTTGTGTAAAATATTTGCTTGTTTATAAAAACTATTGCAAGGAGAGTTCAGCCACAAAGGCATAATGTATCTGTGAACATGCTTAAACTATAGAAGTTTAAATGGAGTGCAATCCAGAAAACGCCGTGGGAGGAAAAGGTGGATAAACCATTGGCCGTCTGGCTAATTTACACTGGTTTGGCTCACTGTTTTCTCATCTTTATTCTACTTCCTTCCAGTCTTCTGCCTGGGAAATGACCTCCAAAGGGACATCTTCTCATTGGAGATGTCCCTTTGGCCAGAGTCATAGGCCAAAATCTGTCGGGTGGTTATCAGGGTAGGAAGACTTAGTTTATTTCCCCATCTGAATTATTTGTTGATAAGAAGTCCCACAGGAGGCAAAGGTTTGGGGTCCTTTGAAACTGCTTTCCCTATATTCTTTCTGATTAGTGTTTTGGGATTCTTAGGATACATTCCCAGAAGAGGGATCGCTGGGTCAAAAGGCAGTTCCATTTAAAAATTTTTGAGAAAGAATACATGCACCCCTATAGTCATAAAGGTGTTATTTACAATAACCAAGTGCTGGAAACAGCCCAGGTGCCCATCAGTAGATGAGTGAATTAAAAAGCTGTGGTACATTTGCACAACGGAATACTACATAGCATAAAAAAGAAGGAACTCTAACCTTTTGCAATAGCATGGATGGACCTGGAGAACATTATGCTAAGCAAAATAAGCCAGCCAGAGAAAGATAAATACCATGTGACCTCACTCATATGTGAAATCTAATGAACGAAATAAACTGATAAACAAGATAGAACCAGAGGCATGGATACATGGAACAGACTGATGGTTCTCAGAGAGGAGGGAG
This sequence comes from Furipterus horrens, assembly GCF_987537825.1. Lineage (NCBI taxonomy): Eukaryota > Metazoa > Chordata > Mammalia > Chiroptera > Furipteridae > Furipterus > Furipterus horrens. The sequence goes on along the minus strand of NW_028327174.1, from coordinate 16,275,789 downwards.
AGTGGGGAGGACTGGAAGAGATTAGCCAAAGACTATGTGTGCATATATGCATAGTCCATGGCCAGACAACAATGTGGTTAGGGCTGCCAGGGAGGGAGGGGCTTGGTGAAAGGGGAGAAGGCGAGGCGGGGGAATGGAGCACATCTGTAATAGTGCCAACAGTAAAAAATCCAGGTTAAAAAAAGAAAGAAAACGCTTTGCCTGGTACTGACCCAGATTTAAGTCTCACATCTCTCAAATTCTTCCATCTCCCCTCCCCCACCAGCTTTCTTTGGCCTGGATGGCTGAGAGCGTCTCTCCCTCTCTCTGCTTTCCCTGGAACTCCCCCTTATAACTGATGTTCCACAAAGCAGCCAGAGTGATCTTGGAAAACCCAAATCCAAAAAACTTCCTAGTGTTCCTGGATTAAGTTCAAACCGTCTTGTGAAGCCCTGCACACCCTGGCCCCTGCTCACCTTTGGACCTCTTCTCATGCCAGTTTCGTGGTTCATACACTCCAGCCACTCTGCTCTCCATTCTGTCCCTCCAACACAGGCCATACTAACCAAATTCCAAAATTAGGACCTTTGCACCTAGAACCTCATCCCATGCTCTTGACCTTTCTGGCTCCTTCTTTATATCTTAGCTCACATGTCTCCTCTTCAGGGTGGCCTTACCTTGACCTCTAGTGTGTGCCTTGTTCTTTACCCTGGCTGGTTTGGCTCAGTGGATTGAGCGTCGGCCTGCGAGCTAAGTGTCGCTGGTTCAATCTTCCAGTCAGGGCACATCAGAGAAGGAAAACTCTGACTCCAAAAAAAAAAAAAACCTCCGCTGCCTTGCGGCATACCTCTTCAGGGGAAAGGCTAAGGGAGTAAACCCCGACAGGAAATCCGGAGCCGGAGTCCCTAAGGCGGTTCGACGTTGTAGTCAACACCGGCAACTCCTGCGGCGCACCTGAAGCCAAGCTGTATTGACTCCGTCTTTCCCTTGGACCCTTCAGTTGCGAAGAGAGGGGGGGTCTGCTGCATGGGCAACAGCAGACCCTCCATATCACCCTGCCCAGGCTCTGTAGCTTCAGCTTCACTGGAGAGGACACTCCAGCGTCATCGCAAGATGTCGATTCAACACGGAAGGAGACAGATACCGTGTCACTCCCGAGTCGGACTGCACAGCCATTCTCGGCGGTGCAGATAGACTCTTAAGAAGCTACACCATCGTCTCTCAAGATGGACGGCTGCCGACGACGAGTGTGTACCCCCCCAACCCCATAATTCTTTTTTCCATTACTTTGTTATCTTCAGAATACTCATCACGGTCTGAATGTATCCCTCTCTTTTTACCGTTTTGCCTATCTTTTAAAAAATAGTTTTGCAGAACGTAAATGCCATCCATCTCTCTTCTGTTCAGAGCTGGGTCTCCTCCAGTGCCTGACGCACGGTGGCGTAGTTGTTGAATGTATACATGCACATGGAATGGCCCAACTTAGTGTTGAAGAATGCCTCAAATTTAAACTCCGTACAAGTTCAACTGAAACCATGGGAGACTTGGATATACTTTTTCAATTTAGTTTCTCTTTTTCTGTTTCAGTCCTCTCTAATAAATAGTGACATTATCTTTGTGAAGTTGCATGCCCCATGGGAAGTGCTTGGAAGATACGCAGAACAAATGAATGTAAGAATGCCTTTCAGGTAGGTGTAAATGTATTATCCCCACTCTGTCTGCTGCCTCACTGCAAACCTAATGTGCTCCTTTCTCAGAACAAATATAACTGAAAGATAGCCTGGAATGCTATTAGAGAAGAAAATCCTTCAGATGTTTAGGAAGTGCAGTAGGCCTTCATGGCCAATAATGATTTCATGGCTTTTTGTGAAAATGTCTGGCTACTTCATTCCTTAGCAGTTATTTCAAGTGTCTGTGGAAAAGAATTTTCCAAGTGGCATTTTCATCTCCAAAGTGCCATGTTTGGAAGTCTTTTGTGTGGCTGCTTTGATGAGTCGGGCCCTGGGGTCAGTGGTGCCGGGGATATTCATGGTTCTTACTGGCAGGTCCCTTCTAGAAAAACATGGAAATCCTCTTCCATAGAAACAAGTTCAAGAAATTTCATGAACATGTACTCTATTTTTTAAAAAATAACCAATATTTTTTTAATTTTAAAAAGCCAGTTTATAAATACTGTGCAGACACAAGCATTGCTATTTATTTCAAGAGCAATAGAAAATACTTTGTGTGGATGGCTTAGTTATTTAAAAAGATTAATTTACCTTCATCCCACAGGGAATATTCTTATTTTCCCTACAGGCTAAGGGAAAGTGATTTTCATTTGCGAGATAGAAATAAAATAAAGTGCTGAACTTGAAAGTGTAGATGCCCAGATATATAGGAAGTCCACAATGGAACCTTCTAAAGGACGGGGAGGGTTTTAGTACCAAGGATAGTTCCAAAGGGACTAAATCATTCCATACTTTTGATTTGCAGTTTACCAGTAAGACCAAGTCAGACTATAGGAAGCAGGAAAACTGGTGCCAGTTCTAAAATATACCTCTTTATTTAGCTGTGGAAAGTAATAGAGACAAAGAATCAGCTACATTCATAAAGGCAGAGAGGAACTAGGGAAACATTTAGGGAAGGGCAATTTCAATCCACAGTCCTGTAATATATCTCCCTGGTGTATATGATTTTCTTTGTTGGCCATTATATTCTAATATTAAGTCAAAATAGAGGCTTGGACTTCTAGCATCTATTTGCCTCGAGGCAGAATTCTCAAAGGAATTGAGATAAACATTGTTCTAATCTTTGGATTTACTTTTGTATTTAAAATGTTGCAAAGGAAGTCTAAGAAACCAAGGATTTTATTTATATACATTGTTAACTCACCTATAACCAGGGCCACTGGTTAGGCAGCATGTCCTAGTGTGGTTATTTCCAGCTGGGTGTTGAGGCTGACTAGTTAGTGTTTTTCCCATTCTGGTTGTAAAATATCTATTTTTCTATTACCCCTTCTTAACATCAAATGAGAGAAGGATTCTGTAAACTTAAAGTGCTATATAAAAATTAGTATAATAGTGTTCCATTAAGTTATATACATTGACAGCAGGCTGGCAGCCCATCTCTGCATCCCTGAGAAGAAAGGAGATCTCACTTAATTCATACAAATACCAATTTCTCCAAATCATTGCCCTGTACAGGTTTTGTAGATCAGTGACAGCCATTAAAAAAATAAATAAATAAATAAAAATAAAAAAAAAATATATATATATATATATATATATGATAATGAGGAGAGAGAGGAATATCAATGGAAAATGTTTCGTAAAATTTCATGACTCAGAAACGCATGCCCTATGTTCCCACTACATTCCTCACTGTTAATCTCTTTTTAGTTTTTTCTTCTTCACCTCTTACAGGCTTCTATCTTCAATCTCCTTTCCTTCCTTGCTAGTTCAAACTGTAACTGACGATGGGTTTTCTTCTCGACTGGCTTCATTTTTGCTGTTCTTCCAGGAGAAAAATCTATTACCTGCCCCGCCGGTACAAGTTCATGAGCAGGTTAGTAGCATGCTCTGTCATGGTAGTGTTTGTCTGATCTGTTGCCTTGTGTGCTCCAACAATGACAAAGAATACAAGCGGGGCCTTTGTCATGTAGGAAAACTGGCTACTATGCACATTACAAAAATAGCTATTTCAGCTTAGTCTGAAAAAAAAAAAGAGAGATGAAATGTCCCTCTCAGAGCATTCCCTCTGAGTTGTCCACACTTGGGAGGCTACAGTTCATGTGCAGGGGTGTTGGGGCTATGTTTTTGTTTGTTTGTTTACGCCCATGCTATTAGATAAATTGCCAAACATCCCAGCTGTTTAGAGCATCTTTGGCCTGAACATTTTTTTCCCCCCACAAATTCCTCTCTCCACTATATATGTGATTTGAAATTTTGAAGTGCAGATAGTCACCCTCTTGGAAAGCTGATGGCTGCTGGTTCCCTCATGAGTGGGGGCCTCCTATGTTGGCAATATTTTGTTAATAAAGTACGTAGATGTATTACCTTACCACCAAAAACAAAAAAACAAAAAACAACAGAATCCACTGGATGAAGATTGCCTTTACTGTACCATGTATCTTTCCAAACTTTGTTTCTTTCTGTTTATTGAGAAGCCAGGGAGGAAAGGGAAGCATTCATGATGCTTTTTTAACTCTGTTTTTTATTTTCTTTTAATTAAAAAAAATGTTTAATTACATTCTACATTCAATATCATTTTGTATTAGTTTCAGGCATACAGCATAGTGCTTAGACAATCCAGTACCTTACAAAGTGTTTTTCTCTGATACTTTGAGTCTGTTATGATTATTGGCCATCTAATTGCAAATTTTTAATTGGCCTTATGTGACCATTCACCCTGAGCTAAGCTGATGCTTAATCTTGGAAACCACTACATTTCTCTGAAAGTCCTCTACTTATTTCAGTTCTGTCGGACTTAGGATTCAAGTTCACCCTGTTTGTGCTCTGCAGAGTGATAAGGCAGAGCGATTGATCATTTCAGTGGGGCCACTCAGTGGCACATACACTGAACAAAGTATGGTGTGAGCACAGGCATCCAAAGAAATGAAATGCGGTTTCCCAGGATGTCCCCGGGCAGCAGGCTTATCAGCAGTTCTTTCAGTAGGCAAGAGCCACCGCCTTTGAATTCACTGCAATGCCGATGTGTCCCTTGTCACCTAACACACACAATCTGTAAAAGCCTGATGCAACACGGAAGCCTGTATCAGTAGTCCTCAAACTTCAGCCCGCCTCAGAATCCCCTGGAGGATCTGGGCCTCGTTCCCTGAGTTCCTGGCTCCGTAGGCCTCCTGGGAGGCTGGAGAATTTTCATTTCCATCAGGTTCTCAAGTGAGGCTGATGCTGCTGGTTCTGGAAACTTGCTTTGCAAACCACTGGCCAGTATGATAGACCCATCTCCACTCTCTCATTAGATGAAGCATTTGCCTGACTGTGGATGAAGTGAATTAAAACCCAAATTAAGTAAAACCTGAAGAAAGCACAAGAGAAGATTCTCACAACTTTCATGGCACAGTGGAAACATATTACCTGTACATACCATTGGAACTCAGTCTGTTAAATGCAATACATTCCAGATGCTTAAATGAATAGGGAGTGGGGAGATTGCTTACTCTTACCCAAATTGGCCAAGTAGCCTTCATTAAATATTAAATGTAAAACATATCTTTAAATCAGCCCCGGATGACTTCGGGCAAGTTTCTTCACATCTTTGAGCCTAAATTTCCCACATTTATAAAATGAGAATACTAATTCCCACCATGTAGGGCTGATGTGAGGTTCGGTGTCTAGGGTGTAGTAGATCTTCAGTACGTGGCATCAATGATTATTATATGTAGTATTTATAATAATAACCTTAGGTCTTTGTATACCTCCCATCCCTTTCTGCTTCTGCACTCTCTCCTCACTCCATTCTTTTACCCCCAGCGGCTAGTCCTGATTCTTATTCTGTCATTTTCTCCATTTATCTCCCCTAGGCAAGCCTTCTCCACCACCCACCTGCACAGTAACCTAATTTAAACCCCAAGGGTCATTCTGGATGATTTCCCTCCTCCTGTAATCAGTGTCTCAGGTTCTACAGATACTGCCCCCCCCCCCCAAATACCTTTGAATCCATATGTTACTCCCATCCCCACTGCATTGCCTTAGCTGAGCTCTCATAGCCTCTGGCGCATTTTACATCAATTTATCTTCCTCCTCTGTTCTGACCCCCTTGCAAACTCTCCTCTCATCATCTCCCTAAGTAGCAAGTCTGATCATGTCACTTGTTGGCTTCGCCATAGTGGGAAAATAACATAAAGCTAAAAATCTTCAGCTTAAAACACAGCCTTTATAAATAGTCTTCACCCCTCCCACCCCTCCCACCCCTCCGATAACCCTTTGTGCCACATCCATGTTGAGCCACTTATGGCTTCTACACACACATTGTATTTACTTGGGTTTATGTGCCTTTGCATTTAGTGGTCCTTTTGAAAGTTTCTTTCCCATCTTGTTTGCCAAGGTAATGTCCACTCAGTCCTCAAAGCTCAGTCTACGTGATTGGGCCTTTTGACCAGGATAGATGATGCCTTTTCTCAGTTCTCCCATTGGCACCCTATGCCTCCATCAGCTTGTGCTACAATCTACACAGATGCCCATCTTTCCACCCGGTGGTATGTGAAGGCAAGGATGGCTCATCCAACTCTCTATTTCCAGCACCTAGCACATAGTAGGTGGAATGAGTGAATGAATGAGTCTCCATACACATGTGTGAAGATTGGAGTGGGGAAAAAGAAGGGCACAAGTAAAAGAAAAATAGAAAGACCACAATGGCCTAAAGTCAGACAGAGTTAGGACTGAAACATGTGCTAACTCTCTGGGCAATGAGGGCTTGAAAGAAAATGGTGATAAAGGAACCATGTTATCTCAAGGTTGGAAAGGATATCAAGTGTCATCAAATCCAACCACTTAGCAGATAGTTGAACGTCAACTATACGGTCAGCCAGCCCAGGTTTGGTTATCTCTGAAGACAGGGAATTCCACATCTCTGGGCACCTCTGACTGTTAGGAAGTACCTCCATAATCTCCTCTCTTTTGCTGTAGCTCTGCCTTCTGAGTAGACAACAAATAATCTACAGAGCAAAAAAGGCAAAGTATATGAGAAATAGTGTGATTATAGGCCACAAGGACTTAGCACTTAGCAGGTATTTGGAAATTGGGAGTTGGGAAAAGAAAGAGAATTCCATACCTAAGGGACTGGGAAAATGTTGTTGGAGGTAAAAGAGTGGACGTGCAGATGAGTTACGGGCATGGTAAAGATGATAGTTTGCATTTGAGTAATTCTGTATTATGGCTCATACTAGGGTTTTGAGATGTCAGTGTTCTGAGGCCTTTGGAACTGATGGCAAACAGCCATAGCTAGAGAATACCATTTGAGGTCAAAGGCATAGATGTAATGACTTTAGCCAGGGGAGCGGATAGAATTTCCCAGGGCAGGATGTGGAGAGAGAGGAGGAGAGGACCAGTGGCCATTCCTTGGAAAATCGGCATTAAGAAGACAGGAAGAAATGGGAAGAGGATAAAAAGGAACAATGTAGAAAGTAGGAGGAGAACTAAGGGGGGGCAGTGTCAGGAATGAGTTTCCATAAGAATGGCTGTTCTCCAGCTACCGATGAAAGATAAGATCTGAGAACCAGTGTTCGGTAAACATGGTAACTACCATGCTAGCAATCTCCATGGAGTGTTGGTTCTCAAGTGTTAGCATGCATCAGGATCATTGGCAGGGATTTTTCATACTCAGATCACTGGGCCCATTCCCAGGGTCTCTAAGGTGAGGCTCAATAATGTGCATCTCTATCAAGACCCCAACTGATGCTCTTGTTGCTGGTCTAGGATGAGATTTTTAGACTGGTGACCTCTGAGTGGAAGGTAATGGAAATCCAATGACAGCTGGTACAGAACAGATGAAGTTCTGATGAATTAGAAGCCTTGAGGGTTACTGCTATCTTGATGAGTTTTGTGGCAGAGGAAAGGAAAAAGAGAGGATGGGATTTATAACAGGAGCTGAGAGGAGAGAAGCAGAGGACACATGTCCAATCATATATTCTCCATGTGTGTAGAGAAGAAGTTTTGAGTGAATAAGAGCTTGGAAAGTCCTTCTTTCTTGAACTGGAAGAATAACTTCTTATCAACATTAATCTCTGGCCTGAAAAAGTTGATGCTACTTTGAGTGCATAAATGACCACCATAGACAAATTTAGGTATTTAAAGGCGCTAGAAGATTCTGGGGGTGGGGGATCATGTGACTACACTGGCATGACACTTTGATTCAGAATAGCCTCTTAGGATAAGTTAAGTTTTGATTATCACTGTGGTGGTGGAACTTTGTGAAGCCCAATGTCTGGTGTAAATTGTAAAATGCAGTTTGTCAAAACATTTTGTGTGTACTTGAACTCTTGCTTCCACCCCAGAACAGGCTGATTTAGATGATGAAGAGTCTCTGTCTCTTTGTAGCCAGGTCTGATATTACAAACTGAAAGGCGCATGTACAATTTGCTGTTCCGGCCATACAGCTGTAATACAACATTGATTTCCAATAGTTTCAAGTCCTTGTGGCATACCAAATATGGGCACTTAATTTAGCTTTTAGTTTCATCCATATGAATATTTCATTTCATTAATTCATGAAAAGATCCCTGAAATAAACCTGTCTCCTTTAAGAATAAAAGAACTGATACCATTAAAAAGTTTCTGAAATGAAGTATATTTTCACCAATATCCCATAAAGCATACTCATATAGTTCAGACATATTTTTTTTGGAGTACTTGGTTTATTAAATGCTGCTTTGACTTATCTTCGGGCAGACTTAATAGGCATTGTAAGTTACCTCTCCAATAAACAAAGGGAATTTATCATCTTTCTTGTGCCCTACAATTTTTGCCTTTACCAAATAGCACAAATGTAGTCTATAAAAGAGTGATTGCAAAGTAACAAATCTGATGGTGTGGGCAGCTTATAGCTGAAGTCTCATTACTACTCACTCCTTTTCCCTCCACTTCCCCAGAGACATCCTGCCTATGGTTGTTCTGTGCATCCGTTGGCAGAATGAATGCTGGACCCTACTGCATTATCCATTCAGCACAGTTGTAATCTTGTCAGATGAGTATGCAGGCAGGACAAAATGGCTTGTATATTTCCATCCCCGTTTTAAAAAATTAATATACGTAAATGTTCCAAAGCCTATGTACTCTTCTTTAAGGTATTTAGGTTGTGCTCCAATTAGTAGCCTCGTGACCTAAAAAGAATCATATTAACTTCCAAAGATCCCTAACTTCTATCCAGGGAGAGGCTGTAAATACAAGGGAATTGGCTCTAAGAAGAGGAAAAAGAAATCCAAGCCTGCTGGTATCTCCCTGTTATCAGTCCAGGAAGGCTTCAATAACTGCAGTGTAGGGCTGTGTGTAAAGTCTTCATTTGTAAAAAGAAAAAAAGAAGATGAAGAAGGGAGGAAGAAAAAAGAACTCACCCGTATGTTCCCTCTAGGCATATCATCCCTGAAAATGTAATCTAACTGTTCGAAACGTGATGCTATTATTATCATATTTGGTCTGGGGAAAAGCAGGTGTCCCTGCAGTCACCTGTTCTAGTTCATTCAACCTAATTAAGTTGTCATTAGTATCAACTCCCTCCTGGGTGGTTAGTGGCTCAAGGGGAGGGCCTTTGTGCTCTGTTTCTTTGGGGTACACCCACAGCATCCAGGTTGGGGCTCTGCACATAGTAGGTAATTTATAAAGGCCTACTGATAGGTTAGCATGGGGGTAGTGAAGTCCTTTGCATGTGGCCTTTTCTGGAATCATCACTACTCCTAGGGTTAGTAGACTCCCCTCCCCTTTACAGCTGAGGGAACCGAGGGCCAGAGAGGTTCCCACAGAACATTTCCAAGGCATGCCTTGGGGGGACACAGCACTGCTGGGGGCAAGTCCGTGCCCATTTGCTTATCTCGTGCTACCAGCTATTTTCAGCTACCCAGAACTTCAGCTGCCATAAGCCAGCACCTGAACTTATCACAGCTTTTCTCTAAAAGTTCTCACCTTTCAGTTCAGATGTTAACTTGACAAGTTAAGGCCAGAAATGCCCAAGTAGATGATCCATCTTCTCTTTATTGATTTGCCTGTGTAGTCTGCAAGGGCTTTTGCGTAGCAAGTGGCAGAAATGGAACAAAATGACAATGAGTCAACCACATCAATGCTAAATCATTACGCCAATATGTTTTCTTTTCCCTATCAGTGGGGACTTTATTAAGCAAGCCCCATTCCTATACTGAAGAGGCAAGTTGGGATGCTTCCTGCATGGTCAGTTTCTCAATTTTTACTTAAGTGCATTTCAGGGCTGCCTATTTAGGGAAGTTTAGTAGGTGTGAGATGTAAGCACAGACCTCAGAGTATACGAGTAAGAACCCTAGTGCTAGAAATCCCATTAGGAACTCTCTGCATAAAAGTTCATTGTCATCACTTTCTTCATTCTAGATAGTACTTCAGTCACCTTCAAAGTATTCTCCATCTGATGCAATACACCTTTCGAGACTTTTTCTGTTGCTCAGAACAGTTTTGAACTTGTTGATTTTCTGTTTCACCTCTTCCACATTGGCAAAATGTTTCCCTTTGAGGACTTTTTATTGGGGGAAACAAAAATGGTCACTCAGGGTGAGATTGGGTGATTAGGGAGGGTGGGGGATGGGTTCAGGCCATTTTTAGTCAAAAACTGCTGATCACTCAGTGCAGTGTGGGCAGGTGTGCTTGTAAATCACCCATCATGAAATGGGCAAACATGTTGAAAGAGTCTTCAAACGAATAAACAAACAAACAAACAAAACCCTGAAGCTGAATGCAGCCTCTCACAACACCACCAGCTGGCACACTGATACAGATGGGTTCCTAGAACACTCACCTAGCAGGGGAAGCCTGTACTACAAGGGGCCTGCCCTCCAGAAGATAATTCCATTTTTAGGGGGGAGACCCCCCCCAAAAAAAAGTCACAAGCAATGTGTAGTATCTAAAGAGCAACTGAGGGGGATACTAAGGCTCAGTGAGGATAAAAGGCTTGCCCCAGGCCACACTGACAGAATAGGTAGCCTAACTTAAGTATCACACTTTCCAGCCCTGTGGCTTTTGCACTTTTGTGTTTCTTCTTAGCATGGTAGAAGGGGAGCCTCAATGATATCTGAGTGGTGCAGTTTGGGGACGGGAGTGTGTTTGCAGAAGTACAGCCAACTGTCCTCCAGCCACAGAGAGACAGACCCTTGTTCCCAGGGCCACCTGCCTGGCAGGTGGGGGCAGCATGTGGAACGTCAGCCCCAGCATTGGGAGCCAGACAAGCCATGGCCATGGCTCAGGGGGAAGGTCACACCAAGACTGTTATAGGAGGTGTATTAGTTTCCTATTGGCTGTCATAACACAGTCCTGCAAACTTAGCTGTGTTAAAACAACACAAATGTATTACCTCACAATTCTGCGAGTCAGAATTCCAGGGGGTGGTGGCTTAACTGGTTTCTCTGCTCAGCTCCCAAGGCTGAAATCAAGGTGGTGGTCAGAATTTCTTTCCAGACTCCATCTAGGTCATTGGCATGATTCAGTTCCGTGCAGTTGTAGGACTCTTGTTTCTTTATGGCTCAGAGACAAAGGTCATTCTCTGCTTCTGGCTGCCTGCCCGCCTGGCCCTCTTCATCTTCAAAGCCAAAATGGCCAGTTGAGTTCTTCTCACACTTTGAATCTCTCATTTTGCCTCATTTCTTTTGTCTCTAGCTGGAGAAAGTTCTTTGCTTTTAAAGGACTCATGGATTAGATTGGGTCCTTCTGAGTAATCCAGATGCTTTCCCTGTTTTTAGGTCTGTAACCTTACTCCCATCTGCAAAGTCCCCTTTGCCATGTCCCAGGTTCTAAGGATTAGGGTACACACATCTTTGGGGGTACATTCTGCCAACCAGAAAAGAGCGCCAACTGCTGACCCATGTTTGATTACTTGTTTCTGTCCTTGTGAAGAGGACACAGCGTGGACCAGCATGCGTGATGGCACGTGGACAATCCATGCTTGGTCTTCCTGCTCCTGTTCAGGCTGCCGCAGCGAAGGTCAAACCACAGCCCCAAACCCCAGTTAGTGTCTCAGTGGCTTTAATCTTTTAAGATACCTTTTGAATATCTTTCTTCCACTGTAGTATTTAAAAGCCCAGTTCCTTGGTTTTCCATCACTTTTACATTAGCCTCCACAGTCCTCAAGAAGTTTTTAATAACACTGCTATCTCCCTGGTAGCTTCTCCTAAGCATTTCTTACACATCATCTTTTATAAAGCTCCTAACAGCCTGGAAGGTCATGATGGTGATAATGATGATAATGATGATCCCATTTAAAAACCCTTGACAAAGAAGGCTCCAAAAGGTGAATGATTTGTGGAAGGACACACAGCACATAAGCAACAGGCCCAGATTTAGACATCGCCATCACAGATCCCAGCTTCTTTCCACAATGCCAAGCAGCTTCCCCATTTTGCTCCTCATTTTTCAATTTATTAATCATTCTCATTTCCTTGGTTTACTCTATCTTCACCATCCCCACATTTTAGTTAAAGTGTGGTGCTCCAAGTTGGCTGTTGAAAGCTGCCATTTCATTCCTGTAGAGTGTGCCTGACTTTTCCCAGCTATATTTGTCGCTCTCCACGCTGAGTGCTGTACCCAGCTGCATTTCGTTCACAGTCATTGCACACAGAGCCCAGAGTCCGTGAGAGTGTGAGTTTGCACAGTGTAATCCGATCAGTGCTGCCGAATGAAGATGTGTGGGAGGTAAAAACCCTATTATGGAAGTCCTCTGAGCCATGTCCTCTTTTTTTATTGAGATAAAATTTGTATATAACATATTAGTTTCAGGTGTACAGCATTATAACTTGACGTTTGTATACATTACAAGAGGATCATTGTCCTAAGTCTCGTTCCCATCCATCACCATACAATGTCCTCTTTCTTGAATGACTTTTAAGGCAATCAGACAAAATAAAGCCGAAGGGCGTGGGGAAAGCCACCAGCTTAGATCAGGAAATCTGATTTATAATTTCGTTCAAGGACTAAATAATGGAACTTGGACAAGTGATAGATGCTGATGAAGCACAAGTAACTTTGAAAAGAAAAAAGACAAAGTGAAGAGGCAAGCTAATGGCTCAAATTCTTATTTTTGAAAAGAAAAAAAAAAGATAGTAATAATAGCCAATATAATAGCTCATTGTACACCAGCCACTGTTCTAGAGACTTTATGTACATATCAGTTAATCATCACAACCCTGTGAATTTGTCATTACCATGCCCATTTTACAGATAAGGAAACGGGTACACAGCAAAGTTAAATAACTTGCCCAAGATCACGCCGCCAATATTTACAGAGCCCGGATTTGAATCTAGGCAGTCCAGCCCCACGTCCTCAGTCACTGTCATCCTGCTTCTCTGAAACTCATCATTCACTATATTTTAAGTATCTTTTAATAGCGAGGGGAGAGGACCAGGAGGATGGAGGGTGGAGGCAATGGGAACTTTCTTCCATTTTGAGGGCTTGAGGCCTTTCCAATCTGCTGGTCTTTTCTGACTATGTGACCCTGGGTTGGATCTTTACTTCCGTGTGTGTATGTGGTGGGGACAGGTCCTCTTTTGAGAGGAGGGGCCTAGAGAAGCTGAGGGGTTCTTTCCAGTTCGAATGTATAGGGGTTGTGAAAAAAGGACAGCTGGCATGCGGAGTGGTGGTCAGGCGGGGCCGGAGCAAGGCTGAGAATAAAAGAGATGGTAAAAGAAAGAGTTTGCTATTATTTTTTATTCTGGAGTTAATTGTTAATATAAAAATAATTTTTTTCAGTTGGGAATTTCACTGAAAAGGATAAATTGCTGCATAAATATTTTTAAAAATTAGAAAAGAAGTAAAACACGTCCAGGTTCCATGTGCTTTCAGTGAACAGACTTAGAAGGCATTTAGATATTTTCTTCTCTAGAGGGATCTGTCCCTTCTGTAGCCTTTATGTGGCTATGTGATGAGTTCTATTATCAGCTACTTTGATGGGGTGATCCCTAAAATCAGGAATCCAAAATCTGCATTCTGGCCCTGGCTTTATTCACTGGCTGGGTGTTAGGGGCTGAATGACCCCTCCTCTCCACCATGGACCTCTTCTGTAATGTGTAAAATGAGTATGGTACCTGTTCAGTCTACCTCACAGAGGTGCTATTTGATACGTGCTTTGGGGGAGAATAAACCTACTCTGCGGTATAGATACCCGAGGAAGCATAATCATTTTCAAGTCTGCTGTGGTTTTGCCCCCGCTGGTGGGTGCTGTAAGTGATTGAGAACCTGGTCTCTTGGAAGCCAGATGTTTTCATCAGCAGAAGTTGGAGGGGATGGGACGTAGCCAGTGGGAAACCGTGACTTGAAAACCACCTTTAAGGCACTTTTGTCCTCCTTGTCTTTACATCATGTGTGCTGTGGCCAGAATACATGTGTGTCAAGGCGCCCCAGCAGCATGAGGACCTTGCGGTCAATTTAGAATAAGAGAAGTGAAAAGGAAGGAGCCTGCTGTCTGCTGAGAGGGTTTGGGGAAGGGGTGAGAGACAGGAAGCGAACCATGTCACAGAGCTGCCTGCACAGTCCCCCTACTGGGTGTGCTGTCAGCCCCCCCCCCCACCCCACACCTGAAATTAACTATGGCTAGAGCTCTTCCCTACTCAAGGGAAGATGAAGACATTTTCCAAGCACAGAATGTGTTTCTAGACCCTGCAGAATAGAGGAAGTTCAGGCCTCTACTGCTTTGCTTGAGGAACTGTCACCTTCCTTTCTAGAGCCTCCAGTCTTGTTGTGACTCTCTGCTCCTTCCTTGGCATCATGCATGGGAGCAATCTCATAGACATTGAGGCCCCTTGGTGAAATCAAAAAGATGACAGGAGTTGTGGCTTCCCTCTTTCTGTCTGTAAAGTTGGGGAGCATGTTTCAGGTACGCAGGGAGAGTGCCCAGAGTGCGTGGTGACGTAACTATGGCCCCGGGGAGACTTCCACCTGTGTTTCAGTATAACGCTGACATTCTGTACTCTTTGGTCTTGCCTTTCATGTACCACAGGATCGATAAACAAATAAGCAGGTTTCGGAGATGGTTACCTAAGAAGCCAATGAGGCTGGACAAGGAGACACTGCCAGACCTGGAGGAGAATGACTGCTACACTGCCCCTTTCAGCCAGCAAAGGATCCATCAGTGAGTGTTTCTGGGGAAAGACCTTGTCTTACCAAGGACAGGCCACTGTGGGAGAGCCTTCTTCTGCACACCTCAGACTCCTTGGCGTGTGCAAGGGACAATATAGCGCCTTCCTCCCTTGAGAGTCCTGTGACTGTTCGTATCCCTTTTATGTTAGTCAGGGTAAGCAGATTGGTCTAACAAACAATCCCTACATCTCAGTGACTTAACACGATAGAAGACTCGTGCACATGTGTGTTAAGTGAACGACCTTCTGCATGGTAATGCAGAGAGACCCAGACTCCTGCCTTGTGGCTCTGCCCATCCCGGGTGCTCAGAGCCCCCTGCATGCTCATCGGCACCCAGCTAGTCTACACCTTTTTTTCCTGCTGGAAAGGAGTTTGTTGGTTTGTTAGTTGTAACTCTTCGTTCATGTCTCAGTTCCCTTTTCTTCAGCAACTAAATTGCACCAGGAAAAGCCATATTACCTAGCAGCTGGCTTCCCGGCTCATCTATCAGACAGTCTCTGAACAATAAATTATCACTTTTGACATAGGGGGAGAAATTGGCTAAGTAATGGAGCCTTTGAGGACTTACAAAAGTCACAGAGAATTGATTCCGAAGCTGCTGAGATGACAAGAAATCGTGGCCAGATGGCAGGGTTGGTGGTGGGAGAGGAAAGCATGCCAAAGATGGTAAACAGCTAGGCAAAAACAGCCTCTTAAGGGAGGGGGGGGGATAAACCAAGTCAGCCCAGCCTCTCTCTCAGCCAGACTTCAGGGGTTCCTGGCTCTCCCTGCTCCAGCCAGAGAGACAGCCTCAGTAAAAATTACTTACCTAGTGTGAGGGAAGAGGTGACCAATTTTTTTTTTTAAATAAGATTGCTGACTTGGAGAAAAAAATTTAACCAGATGGCAGTTGTTAGGTTGCAGAGAGCACAAGGTGGGGGCACGTCTTAGTGACAGAAAATTAATTAACGTCTCTAGACTTCTAGAGAGCAAAGGAGAGGAGAACAGTTAAAGGAGATGTTGTGCATCAAA